>NC_064925.1:269105511-270355511 GCF_023897955.1 Schistocerca gregaria | reverse complement strand
CAACAGATGGGGACGTTTGCAAGACAACAACCATCTGCACGAACAGTTCGACGACGTCTGCAGCAGCGTGGACTATCAGCTCGGAGACCATGGCTGCGATTACCCTTGACGCTGCATCACAGACAGGAGGGCCTGCGATGGTTTACTCAACGACGAACCTGGGTGCACGAATGGCAAAACGTCATTTTTTCGGATGAATCCAGTTTGTGTTTACAGCATCATGATAGTCGCATACGTGTTGGGCGACATCGCGGTGAACGCACATTGGAAGCGTGTGTTCGTCATCGCCATACTGGCGTATCACCCGGCGTGATGGTATGGGGTGCCATTGGTTACACGTCTTGGTTACCTCTTGTTCGCATTGACGGCACTTTGAACAGTAGACGTTACATTTCATATGTGTTGCGACCCGTGGTTCTACCCTTCATTCGATCTCTGCGGAACACATTCTAATGAAGCATATGAACAGTACCTTTTTGATATGTCTATTTTGTTCAGTTTGTATATTATCAATGCAATGCTCTTCAGAGATGAATGGCATGACAAATACATAAGTTGCCGACGATCAACAGCAATTTCGTATTAACGTATTGCGTCCCCAATTTGCGAATATTATTTTACACCAGCTGCATGACTGATTGATGACAAATGAAAATTTGCGGTAGACCGTGACTCGAAGCCGGACTCCCCGCATAATGTGAGCGGTCATTTAACAACTCTGGCCACACAGGCGCTCCTCGCGGACCTTTTGTCACCAGGGGCTATGTTCCATATTTCTGTGACTTCCGCGTAGGGGAAGACATTGTTATTCTCGTCATTTTGCCTTCCTGTGGGATAAAATCCAGGTTGGCAACGTTACTGACAAGACAAAACTAGGATGTTAACAATGTCTCTCCGTGTGTGAGATTCACAGAAACTCGTGCGAGCTCGTGACGTAGACAGTGCGACGTACGAAATTTTGCGTTGGTCCGGAGTCTTTAAGGCAACCCCTCGAGTTAAGCAGGTAATGTCGATTCGAGTCTCGGGCTGGAATTATAATTGTATTGACAATCTGCGACCACATTTCCTTAATATATGAGTAGTCTGAATGACTAAATGCCAAGGACAGGATTAGGTCGGCAGCTTCTGAAGCGTATGGTGTGCATTTGTCTGCAAACAATCGTTTCCGATCCGTAGAACTGAACGTACGACCGATCGTTAAACATTTATGCTGGCCCTGTGAAGCGGTTTATGTTTGTAGGAACATAGTCTTTGTGATTCTGAATATCCACAGTAGATTCTCGTGAGGGAGAAAATACGAATCTGTGTAGAATTTCAGACACGCTACTTTCCACGTTCCTTGTAACTCGAGATATGTTATCACGGTCACTTCGCATATCTCTGTAAGAGACTGCTGCGTATACTGTGTTCTCATATACACTTGTGCAATCTACCGGCAATATTCGGGCCTCATGCGCGGCACGAAAATCTTCATGAGGCAAACTTCATTATTTTCGTGCCTGGCAGTTCCTTCTACCTTATTGTATACCTCACAGGGATTTTTGAAGCTTACGTTTTCTGTCACCTTGTATCTACTGCATGGTGGTGTTCTTTATTTTAGAACATTTCTCGCAATATCTTCGTTGCAAATTTTTCTCAACTATTTTCTTACTGATCCTTATGGCTTTCGACCTTTTGCCAATTTCTTCATTGTCCTAAATAACCACCATAAATTCATGTACACTGATAAATCAAAACATTATGACCTCTGTCCACCGAATGGCGTCCAAGTAGTACAGGTATGTATGTTCCAGTGCACTTTGCACTTTAATGCTTTGTTGTACCACTGTAAAAAAAATCGTAAGTGCTAGTGCTGGTTAGAGTTCTCCTAGAATATGGTGGCCGATGCGCAGTGACCAATTTTCTTCCAAAGCACTGAGCGAGCTCATTCGTTTGTTCGGCAGTGGAGGCCTACAAGTGTTTGCCCCCTTTCAGTCTGTCGGCGGTTACAGGATCGTACAGATTGTACAGGAACGATCCGGTGAAAAAAATTTTATTTTTGTTTACTTGTTGCTTTATATGTCAGATATTTGCTTAAGTGCCCATCATTTTATTAATAGTCGCAGTTATTGCGCAATTTGCGTTGAATTAAGATGTTGGACGAAATACGTAAAAGTCTGCAGTGAAATATAGGGGTCACTATGATGTTCGTTTGATCCATATTCCATAATATGTTACTGAGTATGAAATTTTTTCTGTACGCTACCTGGAGGTGTCAATCTGTCAGCAGTCTGGAGAAAATTGATCTGGCATAGAACACTCATTTACGAACGCGAGCAGCAGCGATAAACCCAAGGTGAAATATCCGCAACATTCCTCATATTACGTAAACTATTTGAGATTTTGAAATGAGATTTTGGCTTATGATACCATGCAAAGTAGATCGTATTTTGCCATATGGCTATAATGCAAAACATCATTTTTTACTGTGTTATTCCACTAATTACAGACTTTTTGAAGGGGTAATGTAATTTTTAAGGGCTATCTCGACTAGAAGAAGGGATCGGTTGATAGGACATGTTATGAGGCATAAAAGGATCACAAATTTAGTATCGGAGGGTATTGTGGAGGGTGAAAATCGTAGAGGGAGACTAAGAGATGAATACACTAAGCAGATTCAGAAGGATGTAGGATGCAGTAGTTACTTGGAGATGTAGAAGCTTGCACAGGATACAGTAGCTTGTAGAGCTGCATCAGTCCAGTCTCTGGACTGAACATCACAACAGCAACAGATAGCTGGTGAAACAAGAAACGTTATGGGTTTTTGATATACACAGGTGAAGACATTTCACGTTCATTTTTGTAACTAGGATGTGCTTTGTTATGGGCTACTGACTTCGCTGCTCCTCAGTTCCTTACTTAATAAACTTAATTAACCACTGTTTCAGAATTCTGTCCCAATTTTGACGTGGCAACCAGAGAAATGTGTGGGTGTTACACAAAATTCGCCACTCATGATGCACAGGTACACTGCCATCCACCCACATACCCAGCCACCGACCCACCCACCCACACACACACACACACACACACAAATACACTCACACCCAACCACAACCCCCCCACCCCCCCGCCACACACACACCCACCCATACATACGTACATACATACACACATAAACAAACGCACACAAATATGTCAGCAATAAAATATTCAATATTTATGCCGAGTCTCAGAATGTTACTTTCCACTTGCATGCACAGCATCAAGCTACTGACTAAAACATAACTGTTAACTTTCGGACTAAGTGCCCCAGCGATATGTTCATCGCTAAATATTTAGGCAAACAACAATCTGAGCAGAGAGTTGGTTGGCATTTCAATTTAGGCATAAATGAGGATGAGGCGATGTAGCAAAACGTACCTGAACAAATTGTAGAGAGTCCACCACAGACAACCACTCTACAACCACTCTGGAGGTTGTCGGTGGCGCACAGAACAGCGAAAAGCGCTGGTGATGGGTTCAAAAAATGGTTCAAATGGGTCTGAGCACTATGGGACTTAACATATGAGGTCATCAGTCCAGTAGAACTTAGAACTACTTAAACCTAACTAACCTAAGGACATCACAAAGATCCATGCCCGAAGCAGGATTCGAACCTGTGACCGTAGAAGTCGCGCGGTTCCAGACTGTAGCGCCTCGAACCGCTCGGCCACAGCGGCCGGAGCTGGTGGTGGGTTAATGACGAAGTGGCATGTTATTTACTTCAGTTACACATCATGTTGTTAGCATTTTGAGGCAGACATGCCCCCTCCGGCGATCAAGACCAGCGAAGGCTCACAGGGGGTTGCTTCCAACATGGTGAGGAAATGCTTGCATATGCACCATCCGATGCAGATGTCAGGCAGATTGCAGTCCAGATCAACGACGGGCGATGGCCTGATGTGATTGGTGGAGCGTGTGTTATGTTGTAGCTGTGTTATGCAGCAACTCAGGCAGAGCAGGACTGGCTTGCATCCACTGTTTGGCCCAGAGAAGACTGATGCCACCAAGAGGGCGTTAGATGGCGGCAGCACAGATGGCAGACCAGCAGTGCAGTGGCACCAAGTCCCAGAAGGAGACTCATTTCAGGCAGCAGCTGGCCTGACCCAGCCAGCATCTCACAGCGCCCA
Source organism: Schistocerca gregaria (assembly GCF_023897955.1). NCBI lineage: Eukaryota > Metazoa > Arthropoda > Insecta > Orthoptera > Acrididae > Schistocerca > Schistocerca gregaria. Next base: position 270,351,360 of record NC_064925.1, on the reverse strand, counting down.
ATTGTCTCTCATCTGGCATGGACCTGCCATTGTTGCGTTGCTGAGGGCTCTGAATGAATCTGCCTCAAAGACGACAGATTATATGTCTCTGAGGTGAATTTGTTGCACTAAAGCCCTACACGCAGCCACATAGTCCACAAGTAAAGTTTTGTACTAGTGTGGTGACATTGTCCTACCTCCTACAACTATTACCGATGTGCTGTCTAATTTGCTGTTGAGTGCAGCTAGCTCAACTTGAAGTCATTCTGATAATATTATTCTCACCCACACGTCGCCACATTATGCTTATCGACGAGCGGTTCTTACTGCAACACCTCGCAGCAGATTCTTCCAAATTACTGGAAGTTCTACTAAAACTAAATAACACTAAAAAGGTTACGGCTACGGAGAACGTATGTTATTAAAATACCATCCTAAGCAGGCAACCACACAAGTTAATTGTCAGTCCTCACCGTTGCTAGCTACTATAAGAACGTAGTATATCCACTTTTAAGCCTGCACATGGTACAAGGCACAACGGACAATCAAATTAAGTACTGTCACTTCTAAATTGTTAATGATGCTTGTCAAGTGTTACAAATGTACTTCCACGTCGAAAATACGGGAACATGTGTCGGCATTTCAATCTGACACCATGTTATTGGTGGCTTGTAGAATGAACTGTCGCTATCTCGTAATTGTCAAGTTTTTCCATAACATTTAACCACAGCAACACCATTTTAGGGCAGAAGAAGACAAAGAATCTTGTTCTCCACATCAAAAATGTAATCAATTATAATGTTAATAATGTAATCTGACTACAATGATTCATGCCTACTCGACGTTACATACAGAAACCATTTTCGAAAAAGTTACAACAAATATCAGTCATAACCTAGGGTGCAGTAGCAGTTCAGGGATGTAAGGCTCTCTGATGATAAACATGCCCTAAAAAGTTAATTTCTGTCGTAACAAATCTGCCCTTTTTAACTTGAGAGGCACTCCACCACTTCATAAGGCCGAGAAATCATGAAACAGACAATAGTGCTCCCTTCAGGTTGTCGTAGCAATCAGAATATTATCCACGGGTATGGTGAGCTTCCTCATCAAATTCTTCATTAACACGCAGTTCCATGTCCTAAAAATACAGCAACATATATACACAGACTATAAGCGACTACTTCTTATTGGTATCATCTGTCTTCAAATAGGAGAGTAGTGTATTTCCGCTATGTATTGGCAATGCAACCTGTTAAAATTTTTCAGTCAGATTAATGCTGGTCATTACACTTTTAAAAACTTTATTTTACTAATCCATATTTTCAGGATGGTATATTTCCCTTTTAATTATCTAATTTGATTTCCTACTCTCTAGAACTAAACGTTTTGATTTGTTATTTTTCTTAACAACAAAAATCGAGTTGCAATAGTCATTTCCACGTTTCTCAATTACTGCCCAATGGAGCATGATTGTAGTTCTGCCTTAACTGCCTCTATATCTATTAAGACAATGAGATATGGCCTTACCTTAATATGGTCATATAGCTTCACTCTGTGTGAATATTCAAAATCTCCAACTTAATGATTGTTCTGATGAAACACTTTTGCTTCTACTTGCTGAAGATTAGGTGGATTGATCACACAACTAATGAGGATATATTGAATAGTATTGGGGAGAACAGTTTGTGGCACAATTTGACTAGAAGAAGGGATCGGTTGGTAGGACATGTTCTGAGGCATCAAGGGATCACCATTTAGTATTGGAGGGCAGCGTGGACGGTACAAGTTGTAGAGAGGGGCAAATAGATGAATAAACGAAGCAGAATCAGAAGGATGTAGGTTGCAGTAGGTACTAGGAGATGAAGAAGCTTGCACAGGATAGAGTAACATGGAGAGCTGCATCAAACCAGTCTCAGGACTGAAGACCACTACAACAAACATTGGTACTATTTACTACACCTTAGTTCTTCCTCAGACTTCATTTCATCTGACACGAAACCACATGTAATCTTGCCACAAATTCAACATCATTAAGTGTACTTATGAATTTCACTGTCTTCTTTCCCTCTGCATTTCTTAAATGCAAGTGATAGTCTAAAAAAGCCTCATGTTTACTTACTGTGCCCATTACAGATCTCATGCTAAAGCTTTTATTGACAATAAATCCATGATTAGATAATACCTCAACGAAGAACAACCTCTAAAACTACTTAATTTCTTATTATCTTACCACAATATCCAGTAGCATGTTTAATTCTTATGCTTGTAAATGAAAATGAAATTGATTTATCTCCATTAATGGTATAAAAATCCTCTGCTAACCCACCAATAAAACTACCAGTATCCACTAACGAAGACTCACATACGCCTTCCACTTCAACTTAGCAGTCTCACACACCGCTTTCATTTCAACAGTCTGTTACAGGCTGCACCTATTCATTAACATCATGTTTAAATTCAGTTTTCAGCTAAAATGTCCTATCTCGTGTAAAAAGTTCTTTAACGTTATATAATAAATGGCTCTAAGCACTATGGGAGTTAACATCTGAGGTCATCAGACCCCTAGACTTAAAACTACTTAAACCTAACTAAGGACATCACACACATCCATACGCAAGGCAGGATTCGAACCTGCGAACGAAACAGCAATTCAGTTCCGGACTGAAGAGCCTAGATCCGCTCGGTCACAGAGGCCGGCTAACATTATATATATGTGATTTTCACCCTATGTTTCAGTATCATCTTTCCCTGCCAATATCACAACAACACCTCACTAAATCTTACATTTCCCATACCCTCTCGACTGTTAAACATTAGTTGGATACATTTTCTACGTCTTTGGTGAAGCTGAGACTCCTAGTTATTCCCAAGCTAAGTTAACTGGCATTGTAAAAGCTACTTGACTGGATTAGCACATGCGCCATTGCCGTCAAATCGCTGGTAAGCGATTATTCATACCAGGAGACTTTTCAGCTTAACTCCTTACGTGTTAAGATGAGCCTGTGAACAAGTGTTCACATAATTACTCTCGCAATCGCCTCAGTGCAGCGCCAGTCGCCTTACTCAAATACACGATGAATAGAAGAAACTGATTTCTCTGTTTGTAATGTGGCTATATCAATGCTGGTGGTCACACGTTTTCTTACTGGCCACTCAGAGCATTTGTACGTGTTGTAACTCCACCTGTAAGTAGGCTGTTTAAGTATTTTTATTGGTAACGCCAACACCACGTAGTGCTCTGTATGAAAAATCACTGGCTGTGCCGTGTGCAGTCTGTGGCTGGTTTGCATTGTTGTCTGCCATTGTAGTGTTGGGCAGCGGCAGCTGGATGCTAACAGCGGGTAGCGTTGCGCAGTTGGAGGTGAGCCGCCAGCAGTGGAGGACGTGGGGAGAGAGATGGCAGAGTTTTGAAATTTGTAAGAATTGGTGTCGTGAACTGCTATATATATTATGACTAGTGAGGTAAATACATTGTTTGTTCTCTATTAAAATCTTTCATTTTCTAACTATGCCTATCAGTAGTTAGTGCCTTCAGTAGTTTGAATCTTTTATTTAGCTGGCAGTAGTGGCGCTCGCTGTATTGCAGTAGCTTGAGTAACGACGATTTTTGTGAGGTAAGTGATTTGTGAAACGTATAGGTTAATGTTAGACAGGGCCATTCCTTTGTAGGGATTTTTGGAAGTCAGATTGCGTTGCGCTTAAAAAACTATTGTGTGTCAGTTTAAGCACATTCGTGTATAATTGTTCTAAGAGGTCGTTTCACATAGACCAGTCTTGTATAATTTTTCTAAGGGGACGTTTCATATGTCGACCCTTAGCCACGGATACCTCACTGGAATCTTCTGAATTTTTCTTGTAGTTTGTGTAATTAGTGTAGCTTTTGTTTATTGCTAGCGCGTAATCATAGAGAGAATTTCCTTTGTAGTTGCAGTCTTTCATTGTTGTACAGTAAAACAGTTGTGGCATTCATGTAGATTTGCACCAAGTATTTCGCAGCTTCGCTTACAATTAACTAGATATTATTTTCAGAGCTATGTTAATGTGTTCTCTTATTTTTGCTCTTCAAATTGTGCTTTTATGTGTTATCATGTGAAATATTGTGACGATAATGGCGTGTGAAAAACGTAACACTAGGCTCCAAAGTAAACTGAGAAATAATAGTGACGACGAGCGTCGCTTATCAGCACCACAGTGTAGTGAATTAACAGACATTCGAAGCAGTAACTTGGTAATTGTGCATAGGGAAATGGAGCGGGCGGCAAATAATGGTGTAGGCAGTGAAACAATTAGTGAACAGGGAAGCATTATCGATCGATCGGTTGGCAACAGCTCGCCTCAGGATTCCGAAATGACAGGACACAATCTTGCAAATACTGTAGATTCAGATTTTGCGTCCTCACCGTTTTCTCAAATAAATCAAGACACATTTTCTGCTTTTCAAAATGCGAATATTGCCGGTTCAAATGCACTGCCGAAAAGCACTGAGGAACATGTTTCAGACACCAGTGCACTGTTATTACAGTTAATGCAACAAATGGGACGAAGGCTACAAAAGTTAGACACAACGCTTGAACAAAATCAGAAACAAATGGGACAAAATCTTCAAAAGTTAGACACAATGGAACAAAATCAGAGACAAACACAGAAAAAGCTTCAAAAGTTAAACACAATGGAACATAATCTTCAAAAGTTAGACACAATGGAACAAAATCAGAGACAAACACAGCAAAAGCTTCAAAAGTTAGACACAATGGAACAAAATCTTCGGAAGTTAGACACCACACTTGAACAAACACGTGAAGATTTAACTACTGAGTTACATAACATTGAATCGAAATGTAAAAATATCTGTAATGACGTAAAAACACAAATTTGTGAGCATTTTCAACCTATTTTTTCGTGGCATGAAAACGCATTACAGAATCACGAAGCAGCAATAAAAGAATTGCAAACTGTTGTTCGTGAAAATCACGACACCTTGCAAGCTGAAATGGACTCAGTTGCATCCACCGATTCGGTTACGCAACTTGCAAGAACTCAGGAAAACTTAAAGGTCACAGTAGATTCGATTTCAACACAAATGGACACTCTGAAACTTGGTTCAGAAAAACACACTGAGGAAATGTGTTCACTATCGGAGAAAGTAGCCGAACTTTCGGATCAGTTCACTAACTTATCTACAAAGGTAGATGATGATCTGAATGATACAGAAGAGAGCGAACAAATTAGGAAATTCAAACAAAATCAGAATCAAATTAATACACAACACCAAAGAGAAATCCGGGAAGTGCAAGATCAGCTGACTCAGGTAATACAAGAATTACGTATTTCAGAGGACAGTCGCGCTCCAACACGGGAAGAGGGACTTAGAAATACGGAAAAGCCACAAAATAATAACACAGGACATTTCTGAAATTGTGAAAGAAATTGGCAAGGTGCACCGATTTTGAGATGGAACTGCCGACACGACGTAACAATGAACGATATGCTACCCGCCGACACGATGATTTTGACTATAAGCTGTTCATTACTACACGTAAATTCAAAACATTTAAGAATTCTGGCAACGACATTCATCCACAAGCGTGGCTCCATCAATTCTCTCATTGTTTTCCTCCCAACTGGTCATTAGAGCACAGATTAGAATTTATGTGTGGCTTCTTGGAGAATGAACCAGCTGTAAGAATGCGATCGGTCATTCACGATTGTCATAGTGAAGGAGAATTTTATCATGCCTTCCTCACAGCATATTGGTCTCAAGCTACACAAGACCGAGCAAAACATAGCATCATAATGATGAAACATTTTGAACAATCTGAATTTTCCAGTCTTGTCAAATATTTTGAAGATATGTTACATAAGAATCAGTATCTTTCAAACCCATACAGCCCCTCAGAACTCATCCGCATTTGCTTAATCAAATTACCTGAACATTTACGACAGATTATTTTAGCAGGACGATGCAAAGACGACATTGAAGCTTTTCAGGGACTCTTAAAGGATTAGAAATTGGCGCAGACAGTCGCGGGATGCGAAAACAGGAAAACAATCACTACAGGTCACATCCATCGCAATTCCGCGATGAAAGAAACAATAACTGGACACGACAAGGCCATTCTCGTAACACAAATCGTGACCAAAACAGACACCACCCATATGACAACCACTGGCAGAGTAATAGTTACAGAGAAAGATCGCATTTCCGTAGTAATGAATATCACAGAGACAATCAGAGAAACAGACAATACGGGAACCAAAATAATTATTATCAAGGGAGACGGAATAACTTCAGACGCAACGGTCCAGCACGCAGTTACGATTCAGGGAGAAATTCTCCACCACGTGACCGACAAGAAATTAATTACAGAAATTACCGACATGACGACAGACGATATGATCGTAACGACAGACCTGAATTGCATCAGAACTGGTGGGATTCAAACACAGCAGTACCCTCTCGGCAAGGTGAATTTGTAGAAGTTAGGTCTCCTAATCCCAATAACGGCGCGCGCCAACAAAGAGACAGACAATGACTCGCACCGCAGGCAGCCACGTGCGCTGGCTGGCTCAGAGAAAAATAACATAAGCTAACCTTGAGAAAAACTCCAGTATTCTTTACCGACGTTTACCGCATGATAAATGCGTTCAAGTTGAAACTCTTCGTGCTAGGAAGAGTAATGGTTTACACCACATTTCACATGTAAAACCATTTATTGAAAGAATCTGCTTTTTAACTTTGTGTTTGCCATAAAGCTGTTCACATCACGTCACTAGTATACTTTGTCACACTAAGAATCTGTTAACATGCAACAATGTTTTGAAGTTAACTATCCAGTCTAGAACTTAGAGAACTTATTTAGACAGTATTTACGAGTGCATTGTTATAGTGAACAGGCGTCACAGTGTTATTGTGTGTGTACATTCTTGCTTGTTAGTTGCACGATTACGTAACGACTATAAGGCTTACATACTTAGAACATTTACCAGTACAGCTAATGAGATTTTAATGCAACATTTTGGTTTACTTGAAAACACATTCTTTATTTGAATCTCATTCGGTGAGATTAAAGATGACTTAGCATTTGGTTTCTCTAATAGCTACACGATTATATCACGACGCTACTAATATGTGACACGATTTACATTGTTGCTTTTGCGGTGTATCTGTTTTATATCTGCACAGTTTTTCTGTATTATTCTGGAAAGTAAAACATGTTTTAGTAGTAACTTTTGTGGTATAGCTACAATGAGACAGCCTTTATCGTAGCACAACAATACGTTACATTATAGTACTTTCTTGATCACGTTAATGTACGTAATAACTACAATATCTATACGGAAAGCATTTCACCTTCGTTTATGATGAGGTAAGTACATTGACTTCAACAGAACTTTGCTTACAGAGGACGATAACTACGACAGTTCCACAGAATTATCTTACAGCAAAACGCACATTTAGCAACACAGGGCACGCATTTGAGTGATTAATTTCGTACTTAAACCATTTATGTATTAATATTGTCGAATTAAAAAGAAACTTTTTTGTGATACATTTCATTCCATTGCTGTAATCTGTAACACCTGAGGGTATAATTACATTAATCCTCAGGGGGGTACACGCTTACTTTGTGTACCATGTGTTTGGCAAGCACAAGGAGCCCTAGCTAATATGGCATTTACTTATACAACTTTACACATCGGTACCATATTTCTCTAAAACATAAATTACACAGCTATCTGGTCATTTAACACAAGAACAAACATTTTTTTTTACTACATCAGTGACAGACGTTTACGTAATTACACAGTTGGATAACTTCAGACTTACAAAATTCTATTTTGTCTGTACTTTGTGAACTGTTCATATTTTTTTCAAAACCATTGTGATACTATGAGAGCTTTGAATGCTGTATTTGGAATGGGATCATGATTTTTAAAGTACGTTTGAGGCAGATGACACTTGAAATGAGCAGAGAATTTTTTTTAGGTTTTGAAATTATTGGAGGAAGCTACGACGATTTTGAGAGTTGACTGAGGTGTTATGATGTTATTGTTACGATGACTATGTGTGTTATGCTGTTGTTGTATGTTTATGGTCAATAAGCTGATGCTATTTGAGATTTTTTTTTAGTTTTTTGATTATGCTACATATCTGTTATGATGAAATATTGAAGAAGTGTCGATGAATAAGGTAAGGAATAATGAGTAGTTGTTAGGGACTCTGGTTTGTTGGTTGGAAACCAAGAATCGTACTTTAAGAGTTATGAAATGTGTGTATATGCGTGAATGTATCACTATGCTGGCGAAAATTTTTTGGACACTATTATATTTAAATGATTTTATTTCTACAGATTTGCAACGCAAATTCTCAACCTGTGAAAATATTTTTATATGAGACTGCCACTGTAGCGGAAACTGGTGTCGTAAATATTTCGATAAGACAGTTAAGTGACCACCTACACGTAATGCGCCGTGGGCACCCAGCTGTGCGACAACCATCTGACAAAAGAAAGTCAGTGTGTGCCTGTCGGAGACACAGGTGGAGAAAAAAAAGAGGTCATTATCCTCGCCATTGACATTCCTTTGTAGAAAACATCGCACAAACGACACGCTCATTACTTGGAAAGATACTTTCTTACATCTGCACACCTGATTATGACAAGCGTCTTTCTACGAGAGTTGAGAGAATTTGTACTAACTTATGAAATGTCACATGACTATTGAATGATATTTTTATACTTTGCCTTTCATAGTTGCTTATTTCATTTGATATCTGGTTTCCAGCTGTGTTGCAGCATTGGTTTTATAAAATAAAATTAAATGCATTTGCTAATATGAACACTTTCTGTCAACAGATCTATTAAATAATTATTTTATGAACCACATTCTTCGAAAAAGGAGCTCTTGGAATGGAAAGAGCAATAAGAAGCGACTAATAAGAGTAACTGTATATATAATTTGGTTTTCAAGTACTTGGTAATTTGTTGTAGCATTAGTTTTTGTGGTGCACCACTTTAATTACATAGACATTAAGATGTGATTATAACTTTCCCTTATCTGCATTGTTGTCTTTAGTATACTATTTTTTTTGCTTGTGGGTTTGTCATGTTTAGATATAAATTATTACATTTATTGCTGCTCGCTATGCTTACTTGCATTTTTTTGTCATTACTGTTTGTGTTAATTTGTTTTGTGCTGCTGCACTGCCTCGTCCCTTAGTTTAGCATTTGAGCTCAGTAGACTTAAGACAGCTTAAGAGAGGGTAGCCTATATTAGAGAATGAGTTGCGATGGATTTGAAGAAATGCACTGAGAGGTTATATGAGAAAAATACAGAAAGCAGGTTTAGATAGGACTTTTTGGGAATAATGATGAACTAAGGGAGATCTCTATGCAAAATACTGCAGTAAAACAAACCCTGTCCTTTCCTTTCGTATTATCCCTCTATGTGTTTATGTACCCTTGTGTATTTGTCTTTTTTTGGCTGTCTTTATGTGTTTAGCTAATAACATTTATGTTGTAGAATTTTTCAAATACTACATTATTTTCTTTGTAAATATGTTTAGACATTATTTATTGTGTTTTGTTTTAATGCTCATGTGTGAAGTTGATGTTTCAAAAGTTATTCTGATCTTTTATGTATGTACTTATGTCGTAATTTTTGTAACAGTGATGTATTTGCTATTTCGATTCTTTTCTAAAGCCTGTACTACTGCAAATGTTATTTGTATTGTTATGTTCTTTAAAGATGTATTTTGTACCTTTGTTATTGTATTCTTATGTTATAAAAATGTAATTGACACCAGTTCATCAAATTAAGTAACTTGTAAATTACATTTCACTGCACACGTGTCTGTTGGTCATAGTATATGGACAATATGTGAGAAGTAGGGACTGATAGTGTTTGCATGAGTATTAATAATTCAGTAAGGGACTGGATAACATCATTGCTGGTTCTTTCTGAGTGGACAAGTGGTGGTTTATGCACTTGCTATATTCTCTGCGAGACTCTTCGATGGTGATTGTGCTCCTGCACAGTCGCAACAGATGACTGCTGGTCGTCTCTACAAGGACTATAGTGGGTCTGCATCTTTGATGATCCACCAATACCATTATCTCTACAAGGACTGCAGTGACTCTGCTCTGTGATGACCTACCTACATCATGCACTGTTTCTATGTAGAGCAGAGTTTAACTTCTGCTTTGTTATACTTCGATAAACAGCTTTTCTTTTAATGCAAGTCTTATCACAGATGGCTATAGTGAGTCACCAGTTTGATGAGTGAGGTTTCTCCAGACATGTATCTGACACGTCCCACCGTGTTCCTATAGAAAGGCTTTGTGAAGGGCCATCGTTAAAAGCAAGGGGTAGGGTTGCCTTTGCCAGTGGCTCTGGCAAGTAATTGTGTCCAGTATTTGTCCCACCGTGAAAGTTTCAGCCTAATGCAGGATGTGCATGCCATCGTAAATTACCCATCCCTCACAAGTCCGTCTCATAGCTCGGGTCTGTGACATTACTTGAATGCAGTTACTAGTGTGAGTGTTTGTGGTTTATATTCATGAATTGTCTGTTTCTTTATTTGCTTTGCCTATAAATAGAATTCATATATGTTCACATATCTGTTCCACGTGAGATATCGAGTTAACTGGAATTTTTTAGGAATTCAACGTAAGATGTGTTATCAATGGATTCACATAATGCATACCAATAGCATTATTCTTCTTGGCTGATGTCTGCTGCTCTTGTTGATGCTTCATTCTGGAAAGCAAATGGTAATTGCAGTCATTTTATTATTGAAAAATTCTCAACAGTTGGGGAGCTGAGCAAAGTGCTGTATTAACCCTATGAGTGGAACTATCTATGCAGTATGAGGGGATATATGTTTAGGAAGATGACAGACTAATATGATGTATCTCACACACCTCTTGACATTCATATGGTTGGTCATACAGGATTTATTGTAAATGTGAATGGTGAGGTGCAGCAGTCTTTCCTGAGGTGAAAGTTAAGTCGTATGGCATAGTTGGCTGGGAGAAAATATAGGGCAGGTTCAGTCACATAACTGGAATTTTTCTGGCAGATATCCTTCGCAAATTGTGAGAGTTGTGTGTTAAGTGAATCCAATGCAAGTTGATGACGGTAATATGTGTGTGTGTGTGTGTGTGTGTGTGTGTGTGTGTGTTTGTGTGTGTGTGCATGTGTGTGTAGTGTGGTGCCTTATTTGCATTGTGGGACTGTGAGAGAATGGAGTGGAGACATTGAAAAGTGTTGGCAGCACATGGCCTACTCGTCTCGAGCAGCACTAAAGGTACATTCCTCAGCTGAGGACTAGTGAGTACCACAGTCCTCTGAAACTGCAAGCCATGATAACCACGGTATGGCGTGATATCAGAACATTGCGTGGAAAGGGGAGTCAGGATCTTGGCTTCCTCCCTCATCGCCAGGAATGCAGGAGTCTCTATAAAAGAACAATAAAAACATCTCCTTTTCAAATTTTGCTGCACTCCAATGACGTACATGCTTTAGCGGTGGTATAACTGTTATTCTACAATCTCTAAAGAATTTGCCAAATCTCACCTACACGAAAATACCCTGACAATCAGGGATCATTTTGCTTAGCCTTCATGACTAGCTGCTGGTGAAGCTACATCCAACACTTCCAGTCGCTCGATTGGTATATCGAGCAGTAGGAACACCCAAACCCCAAAGAGACCTCGCGAGGCTAGTCCTCTGGGATGTTTACATCTACATCTACGTTTACATCTACAGATACATGGACGCTCTGCAAATCACATTTAAGTGCCTTGCAGAGGGTTCATCGAACCCCCTTCAAAATTCCCTATTATTCCAATCTCGTATAGCACGCGGAAAGAATGAACGTAAATATCTTTCCGTACGAGCTGTGTTTTCCCTTATTTTTATCGTGGTGATCGTTCCTCCTTATGTAGGCCGGTGTCAACAAAATATTATCGCATTCGGTGATTCGAATTTCGTGAGAAGATTCCGACGCAACGAAAAACGCCTTTCTTTTAACGATCTCGAGCCCAAATCCTGTATAATTTCTGTGACACTCTCTCCAATATTTAGCGATAATACAAAACTTGCTGCCTTTCTTCGAACTTTTTCGATGTACTGCGTCAGTCCTATCTGGTAAAGTTCCCACACCGAACAGCAGTATACTAAAAGAGGACGGACAATTGTAGTGTAGGCAGTGTCCTTAGTAGGTCTGTTACATTTTCTATGTGTCCTGCCAATAAAACGCAGTCTTTGGTTAGCCTTCCTCACAACGTTTTCTAAGTGTTCCTTCCAATTTAAGTTGTTCGTAATTGTAATAGCTATATATTTAGTTGAATTTATGGCTTTTAGATAAGACTGATTTATCATGCAACCGAAGTTTAACGAGTTCCTTTTAGCACTCATGTGAATGACCTCACACTTTTCGTTATTTAGGGTCAACTGCCAGTCTCCGCAGCATTCACATATTTTTTCTAAATAGTTTTGCAGTTTGTGTTGATCTTCTGATGACTTTATTAGTCTATAAACGATAGCGTCATCTGGAAACAACCGAAGACGGCCGCTCAGATTGTCTCCCTAACCGTTTATATAGATAAGAAACAGCAAAGGGCCCATAACACTACCTTGGGTAACGCCAGAAATCGCTTCTCTTTCACTTGATGACTTTCTTCTACGAACTGTGACCTCTCTGACACGAAATCACGAATCCTGTCAGATAACTTAGACCATATTCCATAAGCACGCAATTTCATTACGAGCCGCTTGTGTGGTACAGTGTCAAAAGCCTTCCGGAAATCCAGAAATACGGAATCGATCTGAAATCCCTTGTCAATAGCACTCAACACTTCATGTGAATAAGGAGCTAGTTGTGTTTCACAGGAACGATGTTTTCTCAACCCATGTTGTCTGTGTGTCACTAGACAGTTTTCTTCGAGGTACAACACAATATATGTTCTAAAATTCTGATTCATTTCGACGTTAACGATATGGGACTTTAATTTACTTGATTACCCATACTACCTTTTTTGAATATTGGTGTGGCCTGTGTAGCTTTCCAGTCTTTGGGTACGGATCTTTCGTCGAGCGAACGGTTGTATATGATTGTCAAATATGGTGCTAATGCATCAGCATACTCCGAAAGGAACCTAATTGGTATACAGTCTGGACCAGAAGACTTGCTTTTATCAAATGATTTAAGTTTCTTCACTATCCCGAGGATATTTACTTCTATGTTACTCATGTTGGCAGCTGTTCTTGATTCGAATTCTGGAACATTTACTTCGTCTTCTTTTGTGAAGGCATTTAGGAAGACTGTGTGTAGTAACTCTGCTTTGGCAGCACTGTCCTCGATAGTATCTCCATTGCTATCGCGCAGAGAAGGCATTGATTATTTCTTGCCACTAACATACTTCACATACGACCAGAATCTCTTTGCATTCGCAGCCAGGTTTCGAGACAACGTTTCGTTGTGGAACATTTATATGCATCTCGCATTAAAGATCATGTTATATTTCAGACTTCCGTAAAAGATGGCTAGTATTACGGATTTTGCGTTTGCTTAAATTTGGCGTGTTTGTTTCGTTGTTTCTGAACAGTGTTCTAACCCGTGGTGTGTACCAAGGAGGAAGCTCCGTCGTTTGTTAATTTGTTTGGTATAAATCTCTCAATTGCAGCTCATACTATTTCTTTGAATCTAAGCCACATCCAGCCCACACTTACTTTATTAATTTCGAACGATTGGAGATTGCCCCTCAGGAAGGCGTCAAGTGTATTTTTATCTTTTTTTCTGAATAGGTATATTTATCGCTTATTTTTCGGGGATTTGGGGATTATAATATTCAGTATCACTACTACAACCCTGTGTTCCCTAATCTCTGGATCGGTGTTGATGCTCGTTAGTAACTCAGGATTATTTGTAGCTAAGAGGTGAAGTGTGTTTACACGACCGTTCACTATTCGCGTGGGCTCATGAACTAACTCCTCGAAATAATTTTCAGAGAATGTGTTTAGCACTATTTCTGATGATATTTTATGCGTACCTCCGGAATTAAACATGTATTTCCGCCAACATATCGAGGATACGTGTTTGAAATGAAACTCAAGTTTTATTTGAACCTTTCAGCAATAGTATCATCTGAAACTGGAGGTCGGTAAAAGAATCCAATTATTATTTTATTCCGGTTGCCAACAATGATATCTGCCCATACTAACTCACAGGAAGCATCTACTTCAATTTCGCGACAAGTTAAACTACTTGTGACAGCAACACACGCCACCGCCAAGCGTGTTGAGCCTATCCTGTGAGTACTGGATATAGCACTAATAATAACAGACCACATTATGTGGTAAACAACGTTTTCATTGTTATTAAACGTGTATATCGTTTTCTGTACGTCTATGCGGAATAAACATTTCAGATTCCACTGCATGTTGGTGTGATTTTGAGTCAGAAGTTGTTGTAAACCACATTTTGTTGCCGTGTTCCAATGCCCAATACATGTTAGGAATTTCTGAACTCTTTCATGAATATGGGTTACCTCCTCCCTCAACCAGCAATCATTTGGTTTCCGAATTCATTCACCTGTATAAAGTGACTGCCAATTTTCTTATGAGTATAGGCAAAAATCTGCATGACTCTTATTTTCATTTACCTGCAATATTTATTCTTAAATTTAGGAAGTAATCTAAATTGACATTATAAACATATCTAGTTTACTTATCATTTTATTTGTTAAACATTTGTTGTTCAAAATATCGATGGTTAGAGCTTTCAATTCTCTAAATATGCATTTATGTAATTTTTTTGTGCAGTTGTGTATTTTATATAACATGCAGTCTCAATGGCTAAACAGAGTACACATTCTGACTGCCAGATAGTAGAAATAAATAAATAACTAGATCTAGAACAATTTTAAGAGTCCCTTTTGAATGATCAAACATGAAAGAGCTAGATAAATTCCTGGAAATATTACAATGGTTTCCTGAAGACGTACTACAAGCCTGAGAAGAAAAGACATTTTAGAAAGTAGCCACAGCATATTTCTGTTTGCTGTGTCGCAGTAGGCTAGCTATTCTTTAGCAGTATAGACAGTCCTTGGTAATATCTTGTACCGTTCTCTGTATTAACTCTGTCTGTTATCCAGAAAGGTATTCCTCATTCCTGGGTCGAAGAGAGAACTGCACGTAACGCATCTCCGAAAGCGATAAACTGGTGATGGAGGAAGTTTATCACTTACTTAGTAGCGACAGTGAAGACTTCTTCACTCAAGCAGCTAGCCATTTGGTGCAAGAAATGTCTGGGTTTCTGTTGCGAACATGTGAAATTGAAATAATTATGCAACCGAGGTTGTTGACCTTAGATATATTGTTTTATGAAGATAAAGCGAATTTGCTCTAATATCCAGTCAGTCAAGAGATATGGAAACAAGGAAGAG
The DNA here is from genome assembly GCF_023897955.1 of Schistocerca gregaria. Classification (NCBI taxonomy): domain Eukaryota; kingdom Metazoa; phylum Arthropoda; class Insecta; order Orthoptera; family Acrididae; genus Schistocerca; species Schistocerca gregaria. The sequence continues at coordinate 270,335,932 of NC_064925.1, read as the reverse complement.
TGGCGAAGATATTCATTGTGCATCACACACTTCCATCGTCGGCTGATACGTCATCGTAATTCACGGAAGTAAGTCACATGAAGGTAACCATTAGCCCTCTACAGGAAATAAATACCACAATATGAGGGTAGGTGACTATATCATAGCTTATCAGTGAAATCTTTATTCCGCTTCTGGAATACCGAAGTTACTTCGATTTTCTGAGCTTGGACTCTAATGCATAAATGTTTCATTTCTCCGTTCTGTAACACGACGATGGGTTTTTCATTGACAGATAATTGGGCTCTCGTTATTTGTTGTCGTACGCTCCATAACATAAACCATGTTCTACATTCCATACCTTAAACTATGGTCTCTGTACACTGAAGTGACCAAAGTCACGAGATACCTCCTAATATAGTGTCGTATCTCCTTTTTCCCGACGTAGTGCACTAAATCTTTGTGCGGACTCAAGCGCGGATTCTTGGTAGTCTACTGAAAAAATACTGTCTCAAAAGCAGTCCATAATTATGAAATTATTGCGAGTGCAGGGTTCTGTGCGTGAAGTGACGTTTCGATTATGTCCCATAAAAGTTCTATGGGAATAGTGTCGGGCAATATGGGTGGCCAAATCATTTGGTCGAGGTATCCAGAATGTCCTTCAAGGCAATCGCCAACAATTGTGGCTTGGTGACTTGATGCATTGTCATCCATAAAAGTTCCATCGTTGTTTGGGAACTGAAGTTCTTGAATGGCTGTAAATGGTCTCCAAGAGGTTCTGTTGGGCCAGACAACCCAGTCTAGTCGATGTACACACAGTCCACACTATTATGGTGCCACCATCACTTTGTAAAGCGCATCGTTGACAATCTGGGTCCATAGCTGCATGGGGTTTGGGCTACATTCGAACCCTATCATCCGCTCTTCCCAACTGAAATCGGGTCTCTTCTGACCAGGCCTCGGATTTCCAGTCGTCTGGGGATCCAAGATATATGGTCACGCGTTCAGGAGAGGCACTGTAGGTGATGTCGTGCAAAGTCATCAGCATCGGTCGTCTGCTGCTATAAGCCATTAACGCCCAATAACGCCGCACAGTCGTATCGGATACATTAGTCCTTCGTCCCACAGTGATTCCTGAGGTTATTTCGCACTGTGGGTTTGGGCTGTTGGCACTGACATCGCTACGCAGACGCCGCTGCTTTTGGTCGTTGTGTTAAGGCTATGGAGCATTTTGTTGATGGTCATTAAGTGAAGGCCGTCAGCCACTCACTGCATTGTCTGTTATGAGGGGTAATGCCTGAAATTAGATATTCTCGGCACGGTCTTGACACTGTAAATCTCGGAGTATTGAATTCTCTAACGATTCCTGAAATGGAATATTCCAAGGGTCTATCTCATTGCACTGTTTCTCGTTCAAAGTCCCTTAAATTCTGTTGTACAACAATAATCACATCGTAAATATTTGCACATGAATCGCTTGATTAGAAACTGTTTTCCGCCAATGCACTGCCCTTTCATGCCTTGTGAACAAGTCACCTATGTATATGTACACTACTGGCCATTAAAATTGCTACACCAAGAATAAATGCTGATGATAAACGGGTATTCATGGGACAAATATATTATACTAGAAATGACATGTGATTACATTTTCATGCAATCTGGGTTCATATTCTGAGAAATCAGTACCCAGAAACACCACCTCTGACCGAAATAACGGACTTGATACGCCTGGGCACTGAGTCAAACAGAGCTTGAATGGCGTGTACAGCTACACATGCCATTGATGCTTCAACACGATACCACAGATCATCAGGAGAAGTGACTGGCGTATTGTGACGAGCCAGTTGCTCGGCCACCATCGACTAGACGTTTTCAATTGTTGAGAGGTCTGGAGAATGTGCTGGCCAGGGCAGCAGTCGAACATTTTCTGTATCCAGAAAGGCTCGTACAGGACCTGCAACATGCGGTCGTGCATTATACTGCTGAAATGTAGGGTTTCGCAGGGATCTAATGAAGGGTCCTAACACATCTGAAATGTAACGTCGACTGTTCATTGTGCCGGCAATGCGAACAAGAGGTGACCGAGACGTGTAGCCAATGGGGCCCCATACTATCACGCCAGGTGATACGCCAGTTTGGCGATGACGAATACACGATTCCATTGTGCGTTCACCGCGATGTCGCCAAACACGGATGCGACCATCATGATGCTGTAAACACAACCTGGATTCATCCGAAAGAATGACGTTTTGCCATTCGTGCACCCAGATTCGTCGTTGAGTACACCATCTCAGGCGCTTCTGTCTGTGATGCGTCGTCAAGGGTAATCGCAGCCATGGTCTCTGAGCTGATAGTCCATGCTGCTGCAAACGTCGTCGAACTGTTCGTGCAGATGGTTGTTGCCTTGCAAACGTCCCCACCTGTTGACTCAGGGATCGCGACGTGTCTACACGATCCGTTACAGCCATGCGGGTAAGATGCGTGTCATCTTGAGTGCTATTGATGCGAGGGCATTAGGAACCAGCATGGCGTTCCGTATTAGCCTCTTGCACTCACCGATTGCCTATTCTGCTAACAGACTTTGCATCTCGACGACGCCGGTCAACTGGTGTTTGCGTATGAGGAATCGGTTGGAAACTTCCCTCATGTGAGTACGTTATACACTCCTGGAAATTGAAATAAGAACACCGTGAATTCATTGTCCCAGGAAGGGGAAACTTTATTGATACATTCCTGGGGTCAGATACATCACATGATCACACTGACAGAACCACAGGCACATAGATACAGGCAACAGAGCATGCACAATGTCGGCACTAGTACAGTGTATATCCACCTTTCGCAGCAATGCAGGCTGCTATTCTCCCATGGAGACCATCGTAGAGATGCTGGATGTAGTCCTGTGGAACGGCTTGCCATGCCATTTCCACCTGGCCCTTCAGTTGGACCAGCGTTCGTGCTGGACGTGCAGACCGCGTGAGACGACGCTTCATCCAGTCCCAAACATGCTCAATGGGGGACAGATCCGGAGATCTTGTTGGCCAGGGTAGTTGACTTACACCTTCTAGAGCAGGTTGGGTGGCACGGGATACATGCGGACGTGCATTGTCCTGTTGGAACAGCAAGTTCCCTTGCCGGTCTAGGACTGGTAGGACGATGGGTTCGATGACGGTTTGGATGTACCGTGCACTATTCAGTGTCCCCTCGACGATCACCAGAGGTGTACGGCCAGTGTAGGAGATCGCTCCCCACACCATGATGCCGGGTGTTGGCCCTGTGTGCCTCGGTCGTATGCAGTCCTGATTGTGGCGCTCAACTGCACGGCGCCAAACACGCATACGACCATCATTGACACCAAGGCAGAAGCGACTCTCATCGCTGAAGACGACACGTCTCCATTCGTCCCTCCATTCACGCCTGTCGCGACACCACTGGAGGCGGGCTGCACGATGTTGGGGCGTGAGCGGAAGACGGCCTAACGGTGTGCGGGACCGTAGCCCAGCTTCATGGAGACGGTTGCGAATGGTCCTCGCCGATACCCCAGGAGCAACAGTGTCCCTAATTTGCTGGGAAGTGGCGGTGCGGGCCCCTACGGCAGTGCGTAGGATCCTACGGTCTTGGCGTGCATCTGTGCCATGTCGCTGCGGTCCGGTCCCAGGTCGACGGTCATGTGCACCTTCCGCCGACCACTGGCGACAACATCGATGTACTGTGGAGACCTCACGCCCCACGTGTTGAGCAATTCGGCGGTACGTCCACCCGGCCTCCTGCATGCCCACTATACGCCCTCGCTCAAAGTCCGTCAATTGCACATACGGTTCACGTCCATGCTGTCGCGGCATGCTACCAGTGTTAAAGACTGCGATGGAGCTCCGTATGCCACGGCAAACTGGCTGACACTGACGGCGGCGGTGCACAAATGCTGCGCAGCTAGCGCCATTCGACGGCCAACACCGCGGTTCCTGGTGTGTCCGCTGTGCCGTGCGTGTGGTCATTGCTTGTACAGCCCTCTCGCAGTGTCCGGAGCAAGTATGGTGGGTCTGACACACCGGTGTCAATGTGTTCTTTTTTCCATTTCCAGGAGTGTAGTGTCACCACCGGCGCCAGGCCATCCTTGTGTGAATGCTCTGAAAAGCTTATCATTTGCATAACACAGCATCTTCCTCCTGTTAAATTTCGCGTCTGTAGCACGTCATCTTCGTGGTGTAGCAACTTTAATTGCCAGTAGTGTATGTGTTCCTGTCGCTATCCCTTATCTTTTGTCACCTCAGTCTATTGTTCGTCAGCCATGCATATAGCTTACATATAGCTGTTCCATAGGAGATACCTCTACGGAAAGTGTTGGGTCTGTCCAGGGATGGGTGCTGAGGAATAAGTGAATGGTAAGACGGAGCAAAATAATTAGAAGCACACAAATAATATACATGTAACGTCGTTTACTTAACTTTGTACATCAAATTAAAATAGTCCCGTAAACTAGTTCGTTAAACAAGTACATTCCTCACAAACATCACAACAATAAAGCGGCGAACTAGTAACGCTGCGAAGGACACAAAAGAACACGATAAGTCTTCGTGGCATCGGTGTTGCGTCTTCTGAACCCGGCTCGGTGGTGGCGCTACTCGCTCGTACGTTAGAGAGTGTGTCTATGAAACGGCTGGCGATTGGCCGGCCAGTCACTTGGCTCATTCGCATCCTCTGGACGTAGAATGTCTGGCTTAATGTCGATAGTGTAGGCCAGGCATCCTTGTGGTTCTTGAAGTGAGACAGCAATCTTATCACTAGGTTCACGGACTTCAATCTAGGTAATTGACTGATCTGACCTTGTAACATTTAGTGAAGATGACTTTATGTTGGTACCGCGAATGGCTAAGAGCATGGGCAGGCGGCAACTATTATTTCTTTCCAGGGGACACAATTCTGCTCTATGACTTGATGATAATGGCACCCTCTTGGATAAAATATATCGGAAGTAAAACAGTCCTCCATTTGTATCGCCGGGCGGAGACCACTAAGGAGAATGTCGTTGTGTGGATAAATCAATAATGACTTTCTGTCGGTGGGAGAGTATTAGCTCCACAAATCAGGTAGATAAGTCGAAAAATGTTCAAAGGAAAATGGATGGGTTGAAGAACGCTGTACCAGAAATTAGTCTAGTGCAGTGGTATGAAGAAAGATGTGCTGGAAATTAGTCTAGTACTGTGGAAGGAGAAAGAAGGACTTCTGATCAGGTCAGCACACTTTTATCAACACGGAATGAGAAAGCGGAAATGCAGAAGGAAGTCCTATAACCAATAAGAAAATAGGAATTTTTTCACTGACTAGTATTTCGAAAGCGTTATCATGGCTGAGATAGTCACGACGCCGACACACACAGCACTGTAGTAAAATGTTTAATCCCTGTTAGCTCCATGATGATAAGGAAATGGAGACACTGTACGACGATGTGAAGGAAAGTATTCTTATAGTTAACTGAGCTGAAAATTTAATTTTAATGGAGACTGGTGTTAGACAGTGGGAATCTACCTCCAGGTAGATTTTTTTTTCAGAGCACAATTTGAACAATTGTTTTAAGAATCATGATAATACGATGTGTATATGATAGAGACCTGAAGCAATCCTAACGTTTCTGATAAATAATGTAAGGGTAAGACAGATATTTCGAACCAAATTTTAAACTGCAAAATCGTCCCAGAGGCATTAGTTGACTCTAAGTTTACGATATTGGCTATGAACTGCTGATTGAGACTGAAGATATTGCAGAAACGGAGGAAGATAAAGAGAACGGATCTCGACATGCTACGAAAACATCAGAGGTTGTGTGGAGTTGCACATTTGGCATAAGGTAATGTTCGACTGAAACGTGGGAAAAACATACAACAAAAGGCTAACAGGTAGCTCTGAGGTATGAAACAGCGACGGCAGCAAAGGACCAAAAAATGCTTCAAATGGCTCTGAGCACTATGCGACTTAACTTCTGAGGTCATCAGTCGCCTAGAACTTAGAACTAATTAAACCTAACTAACCTAACGACATCACACACATCCATGCCGGAGGCAGGATTCGAACCTGTGATCATAGTGGCAGCAAAGGATCACTTATTCAAAGAGACAAGGCTGGTTATAGGTCATCGGATAGTGCAACAGATATTCATTTAACACACTGAAAAAGAAAATATAATTAGCAGCAAATAAAGCAAGCGACAGGTATTATAGAAGCCTAAAATTCGAGTTTACAGAATGTACAAAATAGGTAAGCAGGTATGTCTAAAAGCCATGCAGGCTCCCTTTTTTTGCGTCTGGCTGGTTTGACGCAGCTCGCCACGAATTCCTCTCCTGTGCCAAACTCTTCATTTGAGAGTACCACTTGCAAACTACGCCCTCAATTATTTGCTGAATGTATTATAATCTCTGTCTTCCTCCACAGTTTTTGCCTTCTGCAACTCTCTCTAGTACCATACATTTATTCCCCTGGTGTCTTGACAGATGTCCCATCACCCTGTCCCTTGTCCTTGTCAGTGTGTTCCACATAATCCTTTCCTCTCCGATTCTGCGCAGAACCTCCTCTTTCCTCACCCTCTCAGTCCATCTAATTTTCAATATTCGTCTGTTGCACCACGTCTCAAATGCTTCGATACTCTTCTGGTCCGGTTATCCCACAGCCTAAGTTTCACTAACATAGGATGCTGTGCTCCAGACTTACATTGTGGTAAACTTCTTCATCAAATTAAGGCCAATGTTTGATACCAGTACACTTCTCTTGGCCAGGAATGCTCTTTTTGATAGTGTTAGGGTGCTTTTGATGCGTTCTTTGCTTCGTTGGTCATTGGCTATTTTGATACATAGGTAGTACAGTTCCTTAACTTCATCTACTTCGTGACCATCATCCCTGATGATGTTACGTTTCTGACTGTTCTAATCCCAGGTACTCACCCTTACTTTCGTCTTTCTTCGATTTACTCTCAGTACATATTCTGCACTCATTAGACTGCTTATTCCATTCAGTAGATCATGTAATTCTTCTTCACTTTCACTCAGCAACGTCACCAGTGGATCTTATCGTTGATATCCTTTCACCTTGAATTTTAATCCCACTCCTGAACCTTTCTCTTATTTCCATCATTCCTTCTTCGCTCTACATATTGAACAGTAGGGGCGAAAGACTACACCCTTTCTTGCACCCTTTTTAATCCGAGCACTTCGTTCTTGATTGTCCACTCTTATTAATCCCCAGTAGCTCTTGTACACATTTTATATTACCGATCTTTCCCTACAGCTTACTCATATTTTTATCAGAATTTATAACATCTTGAAGTATTTTAAACTGTTGAACGTTTTTTCCAGGTCGACAAAGCCTTTGAACGAGTCTATATTTTTCTTTAGTCTTGCTTCCATTATCAACTGCAACGGCAGAACTGATTCTTTCCTGTCTTTACCCTTCCTAAAGCCAGACTGATTCAACACATCCTCAAATTTTTCCATTTGTCTGTGTATTATTCTTGTTAGGAACTTGTATGCATGAGCTGTTAAGCTGATTTTACGATAATTCTCGCACTTGGCGACTCTTGCAGTCTTCGGCATTGTGTGGATGATATTTTGCCGAAAGTCAGGGGTATGTCGCCAGACTGATACATTCTACACAAGAACATGTACAGTCGTTTTGTTGCCACTTCCCCATAAGATTTTAGAAATTCTCGTGAAATATTTCCATCCTATGTACCCTATTTGATCATAGGTCCTCCAAAGCTCAGTCAAATTCTGATTCTAATAATGGTTTTCCTATCACTTCTAAATCAACTAATGTTTCACTCGTGTTCACATCATACAAATCTTCCACCTCATAGATGTCTTCAATGTGCTGTTTCACCCAACCGCTCTTTCTTCCGCATTTAACAGTGGAATTCTTAATGTTACAACCCTTGCTTCCGATTTCACTGAATGTTGTCTTGTCTGTCCTATGAGCTGAGGCAGTTATTTCGACAATCATTTCTTTTTCTATTTCTTCACATTTTTCCTGCAGCCATTTCGTCTTAGCTTCCCTGAACTTAGTATTTATTTCATTCCTCAGTGACTAGTATTTCTGTATTCCTGAGTATCTCTGAACATTTTTATACTTCCTTCTTTCATCGGTCAACTGAAGTATTTCTTCTGTTACCTATGACTTCTTCGCAATTATCTTCTTTGTACTTGTGCTTTTCCTTCCAACTTCTGTAGTTACCCTTTTAAGAGATGTCCATTCTTTTTCAGTTGTACTGCTTATGGGGCTATTCTTTATTGCTGTATCTGCAGCCTTAAAGAACTTCAAGCGTATCTCGTCATTTCTTAGTACTTCGCTATTCCGCTTCTTTGTGTATTGAGCGTTCCTGAGTAATCTCTTAAACTTGAGCCTACTCTTCATCACTAGTACATTATAATCTAAGTCTATATCTGCTAGTGTGTACGCCATACATTCCAGTATCTGATTTCGGAATCTCTGTCTGACCATGATATAATATAACTGAAATCGTCCCGTATCACCCCGCCTTTACTAAGTATACCTTCTCCTATTGTGATTCTTGGACAGAGTATGCACTATTACTAGCTCGCATTTGTTATAGAACTCAATTAGTCTTTTTCCTCTTTCATTACTTGTATCAAACCCACATTCTCCATTAACCATCTGCTCCTTCCAACTACATTCTAGCCTCCCATTATTATTAGATTTTAATATCCTTTACATACTGTATCACCCTTTCAATATTCTTATACACTTTCTCTATCTCTTCATCTTCACCTTGCGACGTCGCCATATATACCTGAACTATAATTGTCGGTGTTGGTTTGCTGTCGATTCTGAAAAGAACAACAGTATTGCTGAACTGTTCACAGTAACACACTCTCTTCCCTACCTTCCTATTCTTAAAGAATCCTACTCCCGTTATACCATTTTCCGATGCTATTGATATTACCCTATACTCATCTGACCAGAAATCCTTGTCTTCGTTCCACTTCACTTCACTGACGCCTACTATATCTAGATTGAGCCTTTTCATTTCCCTTTCCCGATTTTCTGGTTTCCCCACCACGTTCAAGCTTCTGAAATTCCACGTCCTGACTTGTAGAACGCTATCGTTCCGTTGATTGTCCCGTCTTTTTCTCATGGTAACCACCCCCTTGGTAGTCCCCTCCCAGAGATCCGAATGGGTGACTATTCCGGTATCTCTTGTCAATGGAGAGACCACCATGACACTTTTTCAATTATATGTCACATGTGCTGTGGATAATGTTTTGTGTCTTTAAGTAAGCTGCTTCCCTTGGCCTCTGTATTCTCATCCCGTTGATCATTGCCGATTCTTCCACGCTTAGGGGCTAACTTCCCAACCAAAGGGCAAGTGATTCCCCACAATCTCTGTGCGCTCCTCCGCTCTCTTTTGAAAAGGCCGCCAATGCTGATTATTAATGAAAATTTAAGCGAATTCAGTTTTAGAACCTAGGACTGACATCTTGATTACAAATTAAAGACGCGTCCAGGCTCCTTTTTTGAATGGCAATGTCAGGTAACCATGAAAAATAAATGAAGCAGTGAATGTTAGAAGTTGACTCTATTATCATTGATGTCATAAGGAAGCAATTTAGTGCTGGGTTAACCATACATTTTTTCCTTGGCCTTGTTATATGTCTTTTCATCTACTCTGATCCATTTGGAAATACCCTTCCCTGACATTTATGAAATGTCAATATAATCATTAATAGTTTTCTTCAATAGGTTTTCGGTTAAGCAACATCCATCAAATCGTAGTCTCATAGGGGCCCTTAATATTACAAACATGCCTCGGAAATTCTAAATATAGCAAATGAGGAAAACGTTGTTTTTGAGCATCTCATCTAGCATGTGTGCCTTTCTTTAATAGATGTGATGATCTAAAAATTGAAATTCTCACTTAATATCATTTAAAATTCTTCCAGAATTCTGTGTTTATTTAAATATGTTTTATTTTCAGTGTTTCCTTGCTTCTTTGCACCAAGATTTATTACAAAGCCCACGTATACGCTTCACATAAGTTGTCAGCTAGTGAAGAAATGTAGCACACAATTCCATCTGCGTTCCCTTCATATCTCTTGTGCTTTCTCTCATTGCTTTGTCATACAACATTAGCAAATTGTCGATCTCTTTGTTACTTACACGACGTTGGCCATGCAGTGGCTTTCCATGTAAGACCTCTGTTTCAATTCTAAGACTTTTGTTTCAATGTTTTTGTGTAATACGTCTCTCGGCCATCCTCTTTGAATGATCCCAAAACATTCTAGCTTTTCAATATTACACCTAATACCGTATGATTTAGTTTCCACTATTGACTAAAAACCATCACCGACATATTTCACATATGTAGCTCTATGTCTCATTTCGCTTCCTTGAAATATTAATGTCATTCCTGCCAGCTCCACGCCACCACCAGAACCACCATAATTTTTGCTGCAGACAGCGATTGCTTATTCATTATTGCATGAAACAAATTGCTGTCGTCCCTTCAATACCATCTCATTCCATAGCAGAATCTTAAATTCGCTTCATACACCCAGCTTTTACCAGTCCATGTTTTGAACCGTGTGTCAGTTTGCAACTTGTTATAAAACGGGTGCATGTTAAGTATAGTACTGTTCCTGCTATTTGATGTCAAATAATCTTAAAGATTTTTTGCTACTGTTACTACATGCACAAGAATTTTTAATAACAGGACATAAAATTTTGTAATAAATTATCCTAAATCATTATTTAGTAGATTTTCAATATACATAGGCTCTACACCACTTAAAAGGATCTTGTGTGACCTTCTCGTCTTGATACGTTTACAGTTATCTTCCGCTAAATTATGTTCATTCATTTACTGAAACCATTTGTTTAAATGTAAATAACAAACTTCTGTTAATTTCCTAAAAATCTTAACCATATATCTCGGCATATAAACAGTATTTTAATAGAAAAAGTTTTCACATACTCGAGCTTTTTACAGTAACTGAAGCCCAGTAGATGTTTATATATTTTGTGCACAACAGGCCATAAAAGCTATCAAAGACACCTAACAGCACGTAAACACCATAAACCGACCTAGAATCTTCTCTGACGGCAGGAAATAACAAAACGACGCAATAAAGTACACAGTCATGAAGAATAGGAGTATGGCACCACGCATTACAGCATTATTTGAAACAAAGTGGCTTCTACATGATTTGTAGCATGAATTAAACTCTGGAAATAAGGTACAAATATTTCTAACATGCTACAGTTTTACGTTTATTACCCCTTAATTGCATACAGACCTTCTCGTACTATCATCACGTATTTTTGTGTTAAATATTTTTAAATATAGCGATCATACGCCGACGTTCTTTGCAAGAAAACAAGTGCCACTGTGATTCTAGAAACTGTGCCGACGATTACTGCTACAACTTTCACTGAAGAATTTCATTTTTTTCACCTACCTTTCTAATCTGGCCCTATGCTAATGCCTACTACACTACTACTAGTACCTGTACTGACAGATTATTTGTCTGCTCGAAATCTTAATTTTGCTTGAGACAACTTAGAGTAGAAATTTCTAATTAAACTCTTAAGTGACTTACTTTGATCCTCGTCTGATGGTGTCACAGTATCTGTAGATAATAGAGAGCTTGTGATCAGTTAGCTTTAGAAAACGAATTTGTATTGGATGCATTTCTGCTCCAACTTAGTTACACGTATACTAAGACCTGCTAGATGACCTCACCGATAATAAATTGTTATCCCTTAGTCCCATCTACTCCACCTCCCCATGTTAGATGGCTCTCTGACTCAATAGGAGATGACAGGTTGCTGGAAGGTGGCACTTTGTGCCACATTTTATATCTAGTATATTTCCTTACGCTCCATGTACTTCGTGCTACCCCTCGAGTCGTGATATTGAACATTCCTGGCTTATCTTGCATACTTATTGTCCAGCCCTTCACCTCTTCATACGCTTCCAGGTAACTCGGCCCTTTTTATATACAATACCTGGATTTCACCTCAACTGTGATGAACAGCTAGTAAGACCAGTCAACAGATCCCATTCAAACATTTAGCTTCGGGTGCTGTCTTCAAACTGGAGATATCAGAGCAAGTGCACTTAGACGATGAATAAAATAATTTGTCATAACATATTTTTGGATGGGTAGTTCAGGTGTAATCTTAACAACAACAAAAAAAAAAACTTTCGCATTATGAGAACCGTTTTTAGACTGTGCCTGAGAAATTTACAGTAGGTGTATACTAAACTATATGAAAAAAATCGTCATAATTTCTGTTTTACTCGATGACTTTCCGTCAATTACTACAAACTGTGACCTCTATGACAGGAAATCATAAATCCAGTCACATAACTGGGACGATATTCCATAAGCACACTATTTCTCTATAAACCGCTTGTGTGATACAGTGTCAAAAGCCTTCCGGAAATCCACAAATACGGAATCGATCTGAAATCTCTTGTCAACAGCACTCAACACTTCATGTGAGTAAAGAGCTAGTTGTGTTTCACAGAAACGACGTTTTCTAAACCCGTGTTGACTGTGTGTCAATAGACCGTTTTCTTCGAGGTAGTTCATATATATGTTCTAAAGTCTGCATCTAGATCTACATCTACATTAATACTCCGCAAGCTACCTGACGGAGTGTGGCGGAGGGTACCTTGAGTACCTCTATCGGTTTTCCCTTGTATCCTGCTGCTTATGGACGTTAACGACATGGGCCTGTAATTTAGTGGATTACTCCTGCTATCTTTCTGGAATACTGGTGTCATCTGTGCAACTTTCCAGTCTTTGGGTAAGGATCTTTCGTCGAGCGAACGGTTGTATGTGATTGTTAAGTATGGAGCTAATGCATCGACATACTCCGAGAGCAACCTAATAGGCAAACAGTCTGGACCAGAAGACTTCTTTTAGTAAGCGATTTGTTTCACTACTTCGAGGATATTTAGTTCTTCGCTGCTCACGTTGGCAGCTGTTCTCGATTCGAATTGAGGAATATTTATTTTGTCTTTTTTTTTTAAGGCATTTCGGAAGGCTGTGTTTACTAAACCTGCTGGGCAGAACTGTCTTCGATAGTATCTCCATTGCTACCGCGCAGAGAAGGCATTGATTGTTTCTTGCCGCTAACATACTTCACATACGACCAGAATCTCATTGGATTTTCTGGCAGGTTTCGAGGCCTTCGTTGTAGAAATTGTTATAGGCATCTCGCATTAAAGACCATGCTACAGTTCAAGCTTCCGTAAAAGATCGCCAATATTGGGGATTTTAAGTCTTTTTAGATCAGACATGTTAGTTTCGTTGTTTCTGCAACAGTATTCTAGCCCAGTTTGTATAACAAGGAGAATCTGCTACGTAACGAGAGTTTTAAAATAGTTTATTGTTTGTGATGCTTCGACGTTCGTATACACTTTGTCCGTTTAGCAATGTTTCAAATGCTAGTATAATTATGTATATTATCATGGGGTAAGAGCAGTTTGCTGTTGTCATAAAATTGTAAAAGTCTATTGTAAATTACAAGCCAGAGTTTGTGTTTTATAGGTAATTATCGCCTTGCCTCTATTGAGTTGAAATCTCCTTTGAAAGGTGTGTACTAAGGTCTGATCAGGGTAGCTCCAGAAAATAGTCGCTAGTTGCCAACCGCAAGGTGGAACGAGTATAATATGTTTGAGTAGGAGAATCTTTGAGGAGCTGGACACGTGCAGTAGAAAAAAAAAATCGGAGAGTCGCTGGTAGGTGCCCAGAGGAAGCAGACATGTGGTGACAGCGTTAAGGTAGATCGCTACCAATGACCAAACTTAAGCACGTAAATGAGAGAAGATATATAATCAGTTTTAAATTGGTTTTTGTTAGATAATGTTCAGAGTTAGGATTTGTATGTCCAAGGTTTGATGCAGTAAGCATTTTGCACAATTTTTTGTTAGAGTGATTCGTGCTACGAAAATGTTTGAAATGGTAGGTTTTGTGTATCACTTAAAATTTTAACAACATATATTGAGATCAACATTGTGTTTAAATCTAACAGCCTGACTCAACATCCTTTGCTTGTATTGTATATGAATATGAGTAGTAAACCAAAGTTACCCACCAATGAAAGAACCAAGTAAACGCCAGGGCCAAAAGTTAATTTTCCAATACCATCCTAATGTCATAGCACAAACGGTGTTATTCTCTTAAACTTGATTGCTGAGTCAGATACTGGCAAAATGGAGGAGTGTAAGAAACAAGTTCACAGATGCAGTCAAATGCAGGTTTGCTGAATAATTAATTTAGACCAATCTTATCACTGATACTTTCACAGAAAAAAGGATACAATTTTGGTAAGATACTTTCACCTTGAGTGTGTCCCACGCCTCATACACTGAAAATAAACCGAACAAATGTTTTGGGTTTATTAAGTTTTAGAAAAGGCATGAAAATAGAAAGGTAGAGGAAAATCAGAAGTTCCAAATAAATTTCCAGAAAAGGATTGTTTTCAGCATATACAAAGATGTAAAAAATAAATTTCTAGGAAAGCATTGTAATACCTACAAGAAGGCTTCGTGTATAGAATTAGGTCCTTTGGTTATTATTCAGTTGATTGTTTACACATCATGAGGTTTTATTCGTAGTTTGTCACGCTTTACAAATTCTATGTTTGTGCTCAACCCTCAGAGATACCCAAGCACAATTCACGACCAGTATTCACAACTTTATCTTTGCCAGTACGTCGTCTCCTTCCATCCAGAATGAAAAGAATATCTGACATGAAACTTGGGGTACTAGTATTTTCCTGGACGAAAGGATAATGCGGAGACGCGGCTTATGCACAACCTGGGGCAAACCCCCCCCCCCCCCCCCCCCCCCGCGGCCCCTTCTCCCACCTCCCGCCGAAAGGCAAAGGTCCCGAGTTCGAGACTCGGTACTGAATACAGTTTTCATCTGCCAGAAAGCTTCATAGTAGCCTACACTCCGCTGGAGAGTAAAAATTTCATTCCAGGACCAAAAAGCTGGGTTTAATTTTGTCAGAGGTTTCCTCTTATAGTATAGTTTGGTAACAAATCACTCTTAACGTAGCTGTAACGTCAGACTGAAAGTTACAGAATACAGTGTCCTGTCGTTTTAATTACCGACCATTCCTTGAAAGTAATTTACAGAGTCTTCCTTGACACTGTAACTAAAATCGGTTCTTTGATAATTCTTTTATGTATTCCCAGTCCCACATTTTCTATAGCTTTTCTTCTTAACGCCTTTTATGAAAACGTTGTTAAACAGGCTATTTTGAGCACTATTTCGGTTAATTGCGGTGTAAGTCACGCAAAATTTGAAAACAGAGAACGTTTTCGCACAAAGGCTCGTCCTCACGATTGTAATTCTGAAATATTGCCACTGCGACAACTGCTTCCTACAAACTATATCAACGTAAGATCCTCATGCGTCGTTCTTTCCGCACCAAAAAAGCAATTTTTTCTATAAAAGTTTGACCATCTGCAGCTTCCAGTTCCGTGGCTTTCAATTCTGGCCAAACCCACCATATATCATACTGGTGGATGAAAACTGTGATAACGAGAAGGCGCGGTCCCCTGGTTTGTGTTACACATGCCAAGCTGGGACAGATTTGTAGTGTCCATATGATGAGATGTGAGCTTAAGGAAATCGTACGCCGACTTTCACGTCATAAAGGCTATAAAAATGGGTGACGTGTGACACTTTTTTGGGGAACAATTTATCTGTTTTTTGACGATTTGATGTAGGACTTCGTCAGGTGTGGCGATCTCTTCATCGCGAGTAGCACGTAAATACAACGCTTTCAGTTATTTGTCAGATGTATTAAAATCTGTGCCAGGCGCTACAGTTTTTGCCCTGCATGTTTACCTCCAGTGCCACAAAAGTTATTCTCTGATATCTTAACACGTATCCTATCATTCTGAAACTGTTATTGCTCAGTAGTTTGCTTATTTCTGTTGGAGAGCCTTCTTATTTGTTACCTTTTCGGGCTACTTAATCGTCTGTATCATACTGTAGAAACACAGATACTAATCGTTTTTCCAATTGTCCGGTTTTCAATTCCATTCAATGGTGTTATCCAGAAGTACATTCTTTGGAACGACTATATGAAGTCTGAGCTCACATTAGTTGGCAGAAGACTTCCTCCGGCAAGGAATTCTCTGACTGATGTGGTCCCATGATTCCTGTTCCAAGGCAGCCAGTTACCTTCGCCTTGTGTACCAAATTTTAAAATCATATTTATCACTTATTCCAGTTTTACTACTCGTGATTTACCCCCATCTATACTCTGTGAATAGAAGTTCGTTTATTTCATTCAGCAGGTCTACTGATAATTTCTCTCCGTCATAAATGGTAGCATTATTACTAGAGAATCTCATAACGTCCTTTCACCCAGAATTTTTGTTCTTCTTCCAAACATTTCTGTTAATTCTTTCAGAGGTCCTTCGGTCTGTACGTTGTACAGTAAGTGAGGAAAACGCTCTTTTTTATCCAAGCACTTGTATCTCGGTCTTCAATTACTATTATTTTATTTCGTGTGGTACATATTGCATACTACCCTCTATCCCCAAAGCTTAAACGTACTTTCTTCAGAATTTCAAACATTTTCCATCTTTTTACGTTATTGAACTATTTTTGTACTTCGAATGATCTTAGTGTTTTGATTTTCCCAAGCTCTTGCTTCCATTACTCAATCATATGGAAGAAAAACCGCATTTGCTGAAGTCAGACAGATCGTCATCTATCAAATCCTGAGTTCTGTTTTTCATTATATTATTTCTGTTAGCAACTTAAATGATTACGTGAAATTCTTATATTTAACTTTTTATGACATATATATTATGTTGATGATACTCTCCCGAAAGTCGATAATATGTCTCCAGTCCTTTCCATTTTGCATAAGAACTTGGATAACGTTTCGATGGTCAAATCCATCACCTTCCCTCCTCCTCCCCCCTCCCCCACCCTACCTGAGTTCAGAAATTCCATACGAATATTTTGTGCTAATTCTGGCTTTTGATCGCAATACTTCCAAAACTATGTAATACTATCTTACATACTGACATCCACATCTTGTTCTATAATGTCACGATACCGTTTCAACCCTTCTGCTGCAGCCATTTCACTTTCGCATCCTCGCCTTTCTCACTGATTTCATTTCATAGTGCATTATACTGCAGTATACCTTTCTTTTATCCATTTGCTTAGATACACGAGATTAGTTTTACTTGTTTAAAAGTTCCATTTTTCTGTTCTGAGTAATTCAACTATTTCGTGAAAGTAAGTGTTATATGCGGGGAGCTCTACCTGTTTTCACGTTGAAAGTCATTTCGAAAAACTACATTAAGTACAGCATGTTTTACTCTCACACAGAGTGTGCGCTGATATGAAACTTCCTGGCTGATTAAAACTGGGCCTTGTAACAGGTACCCTTGAGTTTCGCCTGTGGAAATAAGTAGTTTCTTGAAGGACTAGTGACAATTTAATCCTTTTATTCAATATAAATTCACTTTAAAAAGTATCGTCGCAGTTATCATCGTAGTTTCTGGCTTTCAGTCGTATACGTCTCTTTTGCTACTGCCACACACTTGTTGCAAAATTCTCCCTTAGTTACCACGACCTTGAATTTCTGGAACAGTATATTGCGGTTTCGGAAAAGCGTGCTGTTCAACAACCAGTGTTTCCGCATCGACCCTGATGCAATTGCCGGCCGGAGTGACCGAGCGGTTCTAGGAGCTTCAGTCTGGAACCGCGCTACCGTTACGGTAGCAGGTCCGAATCCGGCCTCGGGAATGGATGTGTGTGATGTCCTTAGGTTAGTTACGTTTAAGTATTTCTAAGTTCTAGGGGACTGATGACCTCAGATGTTGAGTCCCATAGTGCTCAGACCCTGATGCAATTACTTTTGCTTCTCTACTAGTTTTCTATCATTTTCTACGTAGTCTCCACATAAACCTAACTATAAAGATCCTTATTTTTATATATTCTTTTTTCCTTAAATTACCTTTTATTTGTTAGTGATTGTTGGATGTCGTTGACCGGAACTGAAGTATTTTTGTATTTATTTCGTTGGCTTTCATATCCCAACCTTTCTTATGTCGTTAGTAGTGGTGTAGAGGCTATGTTCATTCGATGGCGTTCGCGTCAAGATCCTGCAATTACTTATCATTTAACGCATTCGATTTGTAGTACGTTTTAGGATATATTTGCTTCTAAATGATTGTAATGTGATACAACGTTCTGTGTCTGCGGAGATGGCCCGTTCAGTTGCGTTTGTGCTTTCTGTGTAAACAATAAATGTGCTTTTAGTGTGCTGTCTTATTTCTGTTGATACCTTGGCATTGCAACGCGTGTTTCATTTGTGATTCTACGAGTCAGTGTAGCATCTGCATTCTGTTGTTCTGACATCTACAATGCCGAGTGCCTTCCGTGTGGTATTTAGCTGATTACAGACGACTGCGGTAAACTATTGAGATATGTGTTAGCCTTGAGGGTGAGAACTTTAGTTCGTTGCAATGTGGTTGACTCCGTTTTATCTAAAAGATTTATGGAGTGATGTCTTACATACTCATTTGTGAGTTTTATTTTATTGTGGAGCAAATGAAATAATGTAAGGCACTCATAAAGTTCATCTTTTGTGACACCAGGTAAGAATAGAGTGTCGTACATATTTTTTCTGTAATATACAATTTTTCAACAAGTTTTTTTTGGGTCTAAAAATTTATTCTCTGGGTGGTTGATGAACATGTCAGTTAGGAGGCTCCACATGTCGTTACCAATGGCTAAGTCCTCTTTGTGTTGGTAAATTTTATCATCGAAAGAGAAGCTATTTTGGAAGAGTACTATTTCAAGCTGATCGACCAACTCTGTAATATCTGGTGTGGTTGGTGTTTCATAAATTTCAGTAATCTCTTTGACATGTATATTTGTGAATTGATTAATATTTGACAAATGAGGCAAATCTAGCATCCCTGGCGATTTTTAAACCTTTGATGTTTGTTAACTAGAGAAGCTAGATTTGCCTGATTTGGCATTCTTAGTTTCTTCTCAGATATACCTCTGAAAGAGGCAGTTGAAATTAACAGAGAAAACCTTATATTTCTGATTAGTGATAATGTTAACTAGGTGACATTTAGGCTATAGATTGCTCAATGTTATGAAGAAGTTGGATCATATGGAAAAGAGTAGCTAAGTATTGGCTTTTGTTGTTCTTTAATAACAGACGGGAAAAAGTCATTCTCCGCGGTAATAACAAAGGCTATAATGTGGGATTTACGGAAAGTTAAGTGTGGTGCGACTCAGTGGCCAGTGCTGGTGAACACTGCTGCTTCTTGTGTACAAACACACACACACACACACACACACACACACACACACACATACACTGAAGAGCCAAAGTAGCTGGTACAGGCATGAATATTCAAATACAGGCATGTGTAAACAGGCAGAACACGGCGCTGCGGTCGGGAACGCCTAAATAAGACAACAAGTGTCTGGCGCAGTTGTTAGACCAGTTACTGCTGCTCTAACAGCAGATTATCAAGATGTGAAATATAGCATGGTTTTATAGTCGGCGCACGAACGATGGAAAACAGCATATGCGAGGTAGGGATGAAGTTGTGTTTTCGCGTACGACCATTTCACGAGTGTACCATGAATATCAGGAATCCTTTTTTTTTTGTCATCAGTCTACTGACTGGTTTGTTGCGGCCCGCCACGAATTCCTTTCCTGTGATAACCTCTTCATCTCAGAGTAGCACTTGCAACCTACGTCCTCAGTTATTTGCTTGACGTATTCCAATCTCTGTCTTCCTCTACAGTTTTTGCCCTCTACAGCTCCCTCTAGTACCATGGAAGTCATTCCCTCATGTCTTAGCAGATGTCCTATCATCCTGTCCCTTCTCCTTATCAGTGTTTTCCACATATTCCTTTCCTCTCCGATTCTGCGTAGAACCTCCTCATTCCTTACCTTATCAGTCCACGTAATTTTCAACATTCGTCTATAGCACCACATCTCAAATGCTTCGATTCTCTTCTGTTCCGGTATTCCCACAGTTCATGTTTCACTACCATACAATGCTGTACTCCAGGCGTTCACCCTCAGAAATTTCTTCCTCAAATCAAGGCCAGTATTTGATATTAGTAGACTTCTCTTGGCCAGAAATGACTTTTTTGCCATACCGAGTCTGCTTTTGATGTCCTCCTTGCTCTGTCCATCATTGGTTATTTTACTGTCTAGGTAGCAGAATTCCTTAACTTTATTGACTTCGTGACCATCAATCCTGATGTTAAGTTTCTCGCTGTTCTCATTTCTACTACTTCTCATTACCTTCGTCATTCTCCGATTTAAACCATAGTGTGTACTCATTAGACTGTTCATTCCGTTCAGCACATCATTTAATTCTTCTTCACTTTCACTCAGGATAGCAATGTCATCAGCGAATCGTATCATTGATATCCTTTCACCTCGTATTTTAATTCCACTACTGAACCTTACTTTTACTTCCATCATTGCTTCCTCGATGTACAAATTGAAGAGTAGGGGCGAAAGGCTACAGCCTTGTCTTACTCCCTTCTTAATACGAGCACTTCGTTCTTGATCGTCCACTCTTATTATTCCCTCTTGGTTGTTGTACATATTGTATATGACCCGTCTCTCCCTATAGCTTACCCATACTTTTTTCAGAATCTTGAACAGCTTGCACCATTTTATATTGTCGAATGCTTTTTCCAGGTCGACAAATCCTATGAACGTGTCTTGATTTTTCTTTAGCCTTGCTTCCATTATTAGCTGCAACGTCAGAATTGCCTCTCTAGTGCCTTTACTTTTCCTAAAGCCGAACTGATCGTCACCTAGCGCATTCTTAATTTTCTTTTCCATTCTTCTGTATATTATTCTTGTAAGCAGGTTCGATGCATGAGCTGTTAAGCTGATGGTGCGATAATTCTCGCACTTGTCAGCTCTTGCCGTCTTCGGAATTGTGTGGATGATGCTTTTCCGAAAGTCAGATGGTATGTCGCCAGACTCATATATTCTACACACCAACGTGAATAGTCGTTTTGTTGCCACTTCCCCTAATGATTTTAGAAATTCTGATGGAATGTTACCTATCCCTTGTGCCTTATTTGACCGTAAGTCCTCCAAAGCTCTTTTAAATTTCGATTCTAATACTGGATCCCCTATCTCTTCTAAATGGACTCCTGTTTCTTCTTCTATCACATCAGACAAATCTTCACCCTCATAGAGGCTTTCAATGTATTCTTTTCACCTATCTGCTCTCTCCTCTGCATTTAACAGTGGAACTCCCGTTGCACTCTTAATGTTACCACCGTTGCTTTTAATGTCACCAAAGGTTCTTTTGACTTTCCTGTATGCTGAGTCTGTCCTACCGACAATCATATCTTTTTCGATGTCTTTACATTTTTCCTGCAGCCATTTCGTCTTAGCTTCCCTGCACTTCCTTTTTATTTCATTCCTCAGTGACTTGTATTTCTGTATACCTGATTTTCCCTGAACATGTTTGTACTTCCTCCTTTCATCAATCAGCTGAAATATTTCTTCTGTTACCCACGGTTTCTTCGCAGCTACCTTCTTTGTGCCTATGTTTTCCTTCCCAACTTCTGTGATGGCCCTTTTTAGAGGCGTCCATTCCTCTTCAACTGTGTTGCCTACTGCGCTATTCCTTTCTGCTGTATCTGTAGCGTTAGAGAACTTCAAACGTAGCTCGTCATTCCTTAGAACTTCCGTATCCCACTTCTTAGCGTATTGATTCTTCCTGACTAATGTCTTGAACTTCAGCCCACTCTTCATCACTACTATATTGTGATCTGAGTCTATATCTGCTCCTGGGTACGCCTTACAATCCAGTATCTGATTTCGGAATCTCTGCCTGACCATGATGTAATCTAATTGAAATCTTCCCGTATCTCCCGGCCTTTTCCAAGTACACCTCCTCCTCTTGTGATTCTTGAATAGTGTATTCGCTATTACTAGCTGAAACTTGTTACAGAACTCAATTACTCTTTCTCCTCTTTCATTCCTTGTGCCAAGCCCATATTCTCCCGTAACATTTTCTTCTACTCCTTCCCCGACAACTGCATTCCAGTCGCCCATGACTATTAGATTTTCGTCCGCCTATACATATTGCATTACCCTTTCAATATACTCATACACTTTCTCTATCTGTTCATCTTCAGCTTGCGACGTCGGCATGTATACCTGAACTAACGTTGTCGGTGTTGGTCTGCTGTCGATTCTGATTAGAACAACCCGGTCACTGAACTGTTCACAGTAACACACCCTCTGCCTTACCTTCCTATTCATAACGAATCCTACACCTATTATACCATTTTCTGCTGCTGTTGATATTACCCGATACTCATCTGACCAGAAATCCTTGTCTTCCTTCCACTTCACTTCACTGACCCCTACTATATCTAGATTGAGCCTTTGCATTTCCCTTTTCAAATTTTCTAGTTTCCCTACCACGTTCAAGCTTCTGACATTCCACGCCCCGACTCGTAGAACATTATCCTGTCGTTGATTATTCAATCTATTTCTCATGGTAACCTCCCCCTTGGCAGTCCCCTCCCGGAGATCCGAATGGGGGACTATTCCGGAATCTTTTGCCAATGGAGAGATCATCATGACACTTCTTCAACTACAGGCCACATGTCCTGTGGATACACGTTAC
Organism: Schistocerca gregaria; assembly: GCF_023897955.1. Lineage (NCBI taxonomy): Eukaryota > Metazoa > Arthropoda > Insecta > Orthoptera > Acrididae > Schistocerca > Schistocerca gregaria. The sequence goes on along the minus strand of NC_064925.1, from coordinate 270,313,248 downwards.
GTGTCTTTAATGCAGTGGTTTCCATTGCCTTCTACATCCGCATGTCGTTGATCATTGCCGATTCTTCCGCCTTTAGGGGCAATTTCCCACCCCTAGGACAAGAGAGTGCCCTGAACCTCTATCCGTCCTCCGCCCTCTTTGACAAGGCCGTTGACAGAATGATGCTGACTTCTTATGCCGGAAGTATTCGGCCGCCAATGCTGATTATTTATCAAAATTTAGGCAGTGGCGGGGATCGAACCTGGGACCGAAGACGTTTTGATTATGATTCAAACACGCTTTCCCTAGACCACAGGCTAACACCGGGAATCTCTTACAACCTCAAATCTCCGACATCGCTGCGACCGAAAAATATCCTGCAAGAATGAAACCAACGACGACTGAAGGGAATTTTCAACGTGACAGAAGTGCAACCCTTCCGCAAATTGCTGCAGGTTTCAATGCTGGGACGTCAGCAAGTGTCATCGTGTAAACCATTCAACGATACATCATCGGTATGGGCTTTCGGATCCGAAGGCCCACTCGCGCACCCTTTACGACTGCACGACGCAAAGCTTTAAGCCTTCACTGTTCAGTCAGCACCGACATAGGACTGTAGATGACTGGAAACATGTTGCCTGGTCGGACAATTCTGGTTTCAAATTGTGAAATTGAATGAAGTTATACTTATCATTACAACAGTAGCTGCATTATGTGACAGTGCAACTTTGGTCTACTTCCAATATTTTCGTCGGTATTGACATTCGGCGTTATATTCTGGTGCAACTCTTGTCATTACACATCTTCTTTAATGTTGTTTGTTGTTAATAACGGTAGTTTATTCGGAAGACTTAGCAGATTTTACTTAGTTAATACTAGACTGAAATCCAATATACATTTCGATCGCATGTCCTTGACTCTTGTGCAAGAAAGAGGGCAGAAATGTGCTGCATCCATTCTCAATGAGCTACCGCAGGAGCAGCAGAACCTTAGTATAAACCTTACACTTTCGTGTCTAATCTGAATAATTTTTTACTGAATCACTCCTTCTGTTCTATCGGCGAGGTGCTGGAAAACATTGAGTTACTTCTGTGCTATCTTGTTGGTTACGTTAATATGCACTCAGCAGCTTGCCTTTTGCATAGCATTATGTAAGTTTTAAATTATCTTTTACTACTTTTAAGTTGTCAATTTCGATCGTCCCATGGTAATGGAGATTAGCTATTCAATTTAGATCTGCAGAGCTAGATGTGTGACATAAAAAATAAAACTATGACAAATAAATTTGGTAGTGGCATTAAAAGACACTGAAGAAAAATCTACTTACGCTGTTCATCTAATAGGCGTGGAATTGAATTTAATAATATGTGATCAATTGGTAGCAATAGTTAAATGTTGAAATAATATTAAACCTACCGGAAACAAAGTAAGATTGTTACAAATAGTTAATATCGTATTTTCTTTCCCAGTGTCAAAGTAATCTTATTGCAAACCACAGCTACAATTTCTTTTTGCCTAATCTACATCTATATCTACATCCATAGTCGGCAAGCCACTTGATGGTGTGTGGCGAAGCGTACCCTGAGTACCTCTATCAGTTCTCCCTTCTATTACAGTCTCGTATTGTTCGTGGAAAGAAGGATTGTCGGTATGCCTCTGTGTGGGCTCTAATCTGTCTGATTTTATCCTCATGGTCTCTTCGCGAGATATACGTAGGAGGGAGCAATATACTGCTTGACTCTTCGGTGAAGGTATGTTGTCGAAACTTTAATAAAAGCCCGTACCGTGCTACTGAGCTCCTCTCCTGCAGAGTCTCTATCATCTCCGTAACGCTTTCGCGATTACTAAATGATCCTGGAACGAAGTGTGCTGCTCTCCGTTGGATCTTCTCTATCTCTTCTATCAACCCTATATGGTACGGATCCCACACTGCTGAGCAGTATTCAAGCAGCGGGCAAACAAGCGTACTGTAACATACTTCCATTGTTTTCGGATTGCATTTCCTTAGGATATTTCCAATGAATCTCATCCTGGCATCTGCTTTACCGACGATCAACTTTATATGATCATTCCATTTTAAATCACTCCTAATGCGTACTCCCAGATAATTTATGGAATTAACTGCTTCCAGTTGCTGACCTGCTATTTTGTAGCTAAATGATAAGGGACCTATCTTTCTATGTATTCGCAGCACATTACACTTGTCTACATTGAGATTCAATTGCCATTCCCTGTACCATGCGTCAATTCGCTGCAGATCCTCCTACATTTCAGTACAATTTTCCATTGTTACAACCTCTCGACACACCACAGCATCATCTGCATAAAGCCGCAGTGACCTTCCGATGTCATCCACCAGGTCATTTATGTATAGTGTGAATAGCAACGGTCCTATGACACTCCCCTGCGGCACACCTCAAATCACTCTTACTTCGGAAGACTTCTCTCCATTGAGAATGACATGTTGCGTTCTGTTATCTAGGAACTCTTCAATCCAATCACACAATTGGTCTGATAGTCCATATGCTCTTACTTTGTTAATTAATCGACTGTGGGGAACTGTATCGAATTTTCCTTTAAAGTGCTTTCACCCATTCAACGAAAAGTGAGAAAAATTTTGGGTCTAGAAACCGATACACGCCACCCCATTCTTATCATTATTTTTGTAAACAGTTCCTCGAGAGTACTACAACATAAAGGTATTTTACGATAAAGAGAAACTTTGCACATTTTCTCATGTGAACTGCCAACAGTTTGGGCTGACGCAATGGAAAAGAACCGACATCAGTTATTGCTTTTTACCAGTTACTCAGTTACATAACAGAAACTAACAGTCATGTATGCATTGTTAATACTACATTAAATTACAATGGAGGTAGAGTATCAGATTTTTCAACAGTGTAAGTGAGTTATAGGTAAATACCTACTTGCAACCCTCAGCTTCGAGGCGAGTGGCAGTATAGTCAGCATTGTCAGAGGTCATGTGAACTGAGCAAGAATAAGGCCACTGTAGATGGGCGAGACCTTGTTTGCTGCTGAATGTCACGATTCTATGGACATGAGCTCATGGATTGAGAAGGAAAATCTCATACATGCTGAGGCCTTCCAGTAGAGTTTTTGCTCCAAGCGAGCACTAAAATAGATAGAACTGATGCCTTACCATTGCGAACTCAGTAACACTTCACAGCATTTTCTGCACTAAGAAACCGAGCGAGGTGGCGCAGTGGTTAGCACACTGCACTCGCATTCGGGAGGACGACGGTTCAATGCCACGTCCGTCCATCCTAATTTAGGTTTTCCGTGATTTCCCTAAATCGCTCCATGAAAATTTCGGGATGGTTCCTTGAAAGGGCACGGCCGACTTCCTTCCTCGTCCATCCCTAATCCGATGAGACTGATGACCTCGCTGTTTGGTCTCTTCCCCCCCCCCCCCCCCAAACAATCCAATGCACTAAGAACTACGAATTTAATGGCTGTTCTTGTGAAACACCAAATACACGGCGCTTGGTACTGTTTTATGCACATACCCTATTTCTTTGTTGGTCAAACGACATCAGTGAGACAATAGATTTTCATGTACTTGATACAGCAGTTAACCCAATAATTTAACTCAATAACAAAGGAAGATTTGAGTTTTGTGATGACAGCACTATGTAATGCAATAATATCTTTATCATATTAAATGACAGATCTCTAGCTGTGAAATGTATTTACTCGTACGTTAATAAATTATTTCAATCCTCGATTAACAATTTATAATCGGGAACTTAATGAAGTTAACTATAAAACATATTGTTCGAAAACCTGAAACAATGTAAACAATAATTACATAATAAACTACTACACCTGGAACGTAGTGTTGCAGACTTTTATTAATTAAAACTGCTACTGGAACTGTACACACAGACTGCACAATAAAAATTGTGCATAAAAATGCTTTCGATGAGTAGACCAATAAAACTATACACTATACGGCGTACATTAGTTTATGACTCTGTCTAGTAATTACTCAATTACTTAATATCTTCTTAACTTTACCAACTGAAGTACTGAATCTTGTTATTTGTGATGCAACAAAATGCATAGTGTCGAGTAGCGCTCCTTTTATTTGTTATTTTTATAGTTTGTTATTAATGACAGTCGATTCATCAAATTAAAATAAAAACGACTGAGAATGAATGGATGAAGTACCACCGGGAGAATTTGTAGAGATGGCTCTAAGGTGCTCTGGGTCATTTGTTCAAGGTCTTTTTCTTCATCGCTCTCGACGGATTACATGGTTCTTTGTCTGTTACATGTGGTGGTCTCAGACCTGTTTACTGACAGGTGTTTCGTTCGCTCTGGTGAACGACTATCAGTAACTCTTCACCCTGTAGTTTTGGAATACTCTTAAGATTTCGCGTATGACTACAATGTGAATCTGTATAAGTTCTGATGATAGTCTTTTACTGAGATACGATGTATCAAAACAGAATTACTCTCATGCGCCTAAGATGAATGAATGTCGGGAATCTTTTTGCACTTGTTTGTGATTTTTAGGACCTTTTATAATATTACATAGAATTTGATGTTACATAATCGTAAACTATCTCAGCCACTGATTTATGTTTAAGTTGTGTGGCCACCATTCGTCATTGTGGAGCTAAATGGACGAATAAGCAGTTGTAACTCATTTATTTTAAGTGGATACTGAGGGGTACAGCTGAAATCAACAATGTCAGTATAAAATCAATCGGTTCACAGCGAACAGCCTCCTGACTGGTTTCATGAGCCCTAAAGACGTCCTCTCCCATACCAGCCTCTGCATCTCTGAATACAGTTTACACGCAACGACTACTGGTACAAATATGAAATGGATATATTACTTTCTGTATTTGGTGTACGGATTAAAGTTCAGGGAGAAGAAACAAAAACTTTGGACTTTGCCGATGACACTGGAATTCTGTAAATATTTGGAAGACAGGTGGACGGGATTGACAGCGCCTTGAAAGGAGGATACAAGACTAAAATTAACAAAAGAAAGACAGGGATAATGGAATGCAGTCGAATTAAATCAGGCGATGATAAGGGAATTATTTTAGAAAACGATACAATTGAAGTAATAGATGAGCTTTGCTATCTAGACAGAAAAGTAACTGATGATGACCGACGTAGAGAGGATAGGACATGCACACGCCAATTAAAGGACAAGCATTTCTGAAGAAGAGAAATTTGTTATCGTCGAACATAGATTTGTTAGGAAGTCTTTCCTGAAGTTATTTATCTGTTGTGTAACCATCTAAGGAGGTGAGACAAGGGTAACATACAGTATAGACAAAATGAGAATAGAAGATTCCGAAATGTGGTGCTGCAGAAGACTGTTGATAATTAGATGAGTAGGAAAAGTAATTAATGAGTACATGGCGAATGGAATTGGGGAGAAAAGAAATTCGTGGCACAACATGCCCCAACGAAGGGATTGGACATTTATGGACATTATATGAGGGACAAAGGTTCCCTTTACTGGGCAGTGATTGAAATAAGACAATATCTTTTACCGTTTGTATGTCATTTGTACCACGTTCTTACTTAACAGACTGTACGTCTCGTGAAATGAGCACGACGAGACAGTTCGAGAAATTACAACTAACACAGAGGTTGATCTACAATTATTCTGTCTAGGTGCCATTTGCGAGTGGAACAGGTAGCAGTATACCAGTTAGTGGTACCCAAAGTAGACTGCACCACACACTGTTAGGTGGCTTCCTGAGTATGATGTACATATACATGTAGATTTTCCTGCATCAGGTTTCCACCTCCTTGCGATTCCAGGTTCTTCGGAAGGAAATGGATTGCCGCTTGGTTCTATGACATGCAAACGTTTTTCCCACACTGGAAAAATCTGCATATCTATTGTGTCGGATGACGGTGTATTGTTGCCGAACACCTCCACCAACTCACGTAGATTATTGCAGTGCTGTTCTCCATGAAATACAGAAAATACCTCACCGCGCAATTCTATAGTATCACAACAAGCTTCGTTATTTTATTTGCATTCTCTAACGACTTGCTACATTACTGTGGTTCAAGGAAATCAAAATGTTAATTTGTTGATAATTTGAATTCTCAAAGTGACCGCTAACATAGAAACAAAACTGCCATGAGTAAATTCACCAATTTCATAGACGAAAAGTAAGGGTGTCGGTTACGATTTTAAGACTGTTCAGAGGATAGTATTTCTCTTTATCTAAAGATAGTAACATGTAGTATCACACACACGCACACACACACACACACATACACACACACACGTTACTTAGGTTCAATAGATTTGAGTTGTTCGAAGTGTAGGGGACTGATGACCTCAGATGTTAAGTCCCATAGTGCTTAGAGCCATTTGATTTTGTTTTTTGTTGTACCTGCCTGCGACTCAGCATCTCCGCTATACGGCGATTAGAAACTTTCCTTCTCATAATATCGTTGCATTCCATCCCGAATTTTCCATTGTTTGAATCTCTTAGTGTTATGTACTCTCATAGGCTGACAAAGTTTTACATTCAAGGTCGTTAAACGCCACTCTCACTCCTCTCCTTACGCTCATTTTGGCCTTGTTCACCTTTTGTTTCTCAGTTAGGTTTTGACTGTTCTTGGACCTGTGATGTAGCTCTCTTTGTTTATGTAACATCTTTCTAACACGGCTATTATACCACGGTGAGTCTTTGCCATCCCTCAAGACCTTGCTCGGACCATACTTTTCTAAGACATTTGGACAATGCTTTCTAATTTTTCTGTTTTTTCTCCAGTCCTTCAACCTCATCACTAAATATTTGATTCTGTCTGATCAGAAATTCATAAATTCATGTTCCACCAATCTTGTGAAGCAAATATATCTTGTTACTTTTCTTAACATTGCTAGTAATACCCGTAGTCATAATTGACATACAGGTTTATGACCGTTGATACATCCTTCTGCGTTAAGTGACTCAATAAGTTCTGATCTATTTGTTACTTTGAGGGATAAGTTATTACCTTCTCGACTTTATTCTATAATTATGTGCTCGAAGTAATTTATAGACAAGACACTCAGAATAATGTCACTCAACACCCTGTTCCTGGCACCAATTTAGATAGTGTGACTCTCCCACTCCATACCTGGAAAGTTGAAGCCATCCCCTAATACACCGACTTAATGCGCAGAATTGCTAACGACATATTGCAAGTTCTTTCTGAAGCGCTCTGCCACTACAGATCCTGTCCCAGGAGGCCTATGGAAGCATCGGAATGCTATTTTCAACAGCCTTAAATAATTAATTTCATTTACGTTACTTCACGTTCGAATGCCGATAACATCACTATACGTTATCGAAATATTCGCTGCAAAAAATAGCCCGTCATCATTGTCGACTATGGTATACTTACTATAAATATTCCAACCTGAACTTAAATTTTCGTTGCCATTCACTTCCGGTTTCAACCAACTTTCCGTTCCTAATACTATCTGGGTATTATAATTTGCAAGAAGCGATACTAAGGCTGGGGACTTTCCTTGGATGCTTCTGCAGTTCAATAGTATCAAATTAATCTCATGCGAGCTACGCGGACGAGAATTCTTAGAGAGCATTGTGGCTGATGTAACATCAGTTTTGGCAGGCAATTAATCTCTCATTTTAAACACGGTTTCTCTAATATAAAAAAGAAAAATCATGTTCACGCATATCACAGTGTAGGGTGTAGGGGATGAAGCGTATATCAGTCACGGACATAGGTGTCCGCAATTGTGGATGGTGGGAGGGGGAGGATAGTGGTTGGCGGAGTAGGGGTGGTGCACTTGCCCCTCCTGAAATCTACGTTCAGTCGTTTCTGCAATAGCGAATTTTCTAGGACCATTTGCAGCTCTAGTAAACAGCTCATTTAACATTACTGACCGCAGTGAAAAATGCAGAGCGTTACCAGTCACTAAAATCTTGGTTTTCTCAGCTCCCACTCCAGTCACAGAATGTTACACTCCTGGAAATGGAAAAAAGAACACATTGACACCGGTGTGTCAGACCCACCATACTTGCTCCGGACACTGCGAGAGGGCTGTACAAGCAATGATCACACGCACAGCACAGCGGACACACCAGGAACCGCGGTGTTGGCCGTCGAATGGCGCTAGCTGCGGAGCATTTGTGCACCGCCGCCGTCAGTGTCAGCCAGTTTGCCGTGGCATACGGAGTTCCATCGCAGTCTTTAACACTGGTAGCATGCCGCGACAGCGTGGACGTGAACCGTATGTGCAGTTGACGGACTTTGAGCGAGGGCGTATAGTGGGCATGCGGGAGGCCGGGTGGACGTACCGCCGAATTGCTTAACACGTGGGGCGTGAGGTCTCCACAGTACATCGATGTTGTCGCCAGTGGTCGGCGGAAGGTGCACGTGCCCGTCGACCTGGGACCGGACCGCACGCCAAGACCGTAGGATCCTACGCAGTGCCGTAGGGGACCGTACCACCACTTCCCAGCAAATTAGGGACACTGTTGCTCCTGGGGTATCGGCGAGGACCATTCGCAACCGTCTCCATGAAGCTGGGCTACGGTCATGCACACCGTTAGGCCGTCTTCCGCTCACGCCCCAACATCGTGCAGCCCGCCTCCAGTGGTGTCGCGACAGGCGTGAATGGAGGGACGAATGGAGACGTTTCGTCTTCAGCGATGAGAGTCGCTTCTGCCTTGGTGCCAATGATGGTCGTATGCGTGTTTGGCGCCGTGCAGGTGAGCGCCACAATTAGGACTGCATACGACCGAGGCACACAGGGCCAACACCCGGCATCATGGTGTGGGGAGCGATCTCCTACACTGGCCGTACACCTCTGGTGATCGTCGAGGGGACACTGAATAGTGCACGGTACATCCAAACCGTCATCGAACACATCGTTCTACCATTCCTAGACCGGCAAGAGAACTTGCTGTTCCAACAGGACAATGCACGTCCGCATGAATCCCGTGCCACCCAACGCTCTCTAGAAGGTGTAAGTCAACTACCGTGGCCAGCAAGATCTCCGAATCTGTCCCCCATTGACCATGTTTGGGACTGGATGAAGCGTCGTCTCACGCGGTCTGCACGTCCAGCACGAACGCTGGTCCAACTGAGGCGCCAGGTGAAAATGGCATGGCAAGCCGTTCCACAGGACTACATCCAGCATCTCTACGATCGTCTCCATGGGAGAATAGCAGCCTGCATTGCTGCGAAAGGTGGATATACACTGTACTAGTGCCGACATTGTGCATGCTCTGTTTCCTGTGTCTATGTGCCTGTGGTTCTGTCAGTGTGATCATATGATGTATCTGACCCCAGGAATGTGTCAATAAAGATTCCTCTTCCTGGGACAATGAATTCACGGTGTTCTTATTTCAATTTCCAGGAGTGTATATGTACCCCTGGATTGGTCACCTTTGCAGTGATGAGATACCAATGTTAAAATTGGGAAGCGCCGGCTTGCCAGAGGTTGTACAGACATTTTCAGAGAAAGAGAAAGAGAGAGAGAGAGAGAGAGGGAGAGAGAGAGAGAGAGAGAGAGAGAGAGAGAGAGAGAGGAGGGTAAAGGAATGCATTAACTTAATACAGTATTTAATCGTACTATGAGACAAGACGGCCGTGATCTATGTGAGGAATTATTCGGCTGTCTACAGGACCATGATATTGCCCAGGCATCCACCTCTATGACCTCAGCTTATCGATAGCCACATATGTGTATCTTCTGAGCTCTAAGAATGTGGAAATCATGTGGGGAGAAATCAGGTCTGTAAGGAGGTTGTTGATGGCTTCTCAGATAAACTTATGCAATATATTCGAAACAGCATTGGTGAAATGTGGGTAGATCATATATATTTGGTGATGTTCATAATCTTTAAAATTTCTCTTGCTGGAATCACGCAATTTTGCCTTGCACAAAACTGCATTGTTGTAGAAACCTGTGTGACTGTATGTTTCATTTTTATGGCACTAAAATAGTTAGTTGTAATTGGCAGACAACTTGCTTCGAAGCTCTGTCATTGGGCTAATTCTTAAAAATGGGCATGGCTTAGGAAAGAGATGGAAAGGAAGAGTTGTAGCTTAGGAAAGTGATTGTGGGAGGAAGGGGTGAGTGGTGTACGAGTCGGTGGCAGTGTTGTGGGAATCGTGGTTTCTCAGGAGTTGTGGGGTCGGACTTGAATGTAAATTTGTGTGCTAGAACAATTGTTGCTCTCCTAATGTGAAACGTAGCAGTAAAACTGCGTAATCTTTTTACTCAGATGTTTAAACCAAATCACCGATAATGACGCATAAATATCATGACCATTAAATCTTGGGTTGTCGGGTGTTCTGCCGGATATCAGCGTCGTACTTGCACGATATTTCGGTCACGTACCTCGTTACCTTCATTAGGTGCGACCTGAGACTGCTCCTCGAGTGGACCTGGTACAGTATTAAGCCTCTGGCCTTCCCCCTCCACCAACAGCTGCAGGCGCTTCCTCTGTGGTCCGCGCCCATTCCCTGCGGCCTGCTGGAGCGTTGCTGCTCCGTTTTCCGTCCGCTGCGGACCGCAGAGGGAACATCCAGAGCCGCAGCGGACGAAAAACGGAGCGGCGACGCTAAAACAGGTCGTGGTGAGCGGGCGCGGAACGCAGGGGGAACGCTTGGTACCCCAGACCGTAGATGAAACCCCCAGTAGCGGACGGAAAACGGAGCAGCAACGCTCCAGCAGATCGCAGGGAATGGGCGCGGACCACAGAGGAAGCGCCTGCAGCCGTTGGTGGAGGGGGATGGCCAGAGGTATAAATACTGGACCAGATCCACTCGAGGAACAGTCTCAGGTCGCAACTGATGAAGGTAAGGAATATCGTGCAAGTACGACGTTGATATCCGGCAGAACACCAGACAACCCAAGATGTCATTAGATCGCAGGGGAAGCCTGAAGAGTTACATGATGACGATTGTTCATCATAATGTGGCTGTTTCACTCATTTTATAATGAAGCTGGGAACGGGATGCCGACGAAGTTTCTCCTTTCTGGTCATCTTTTAATGGCAACAGTTGAAAAAAAAATGTGTGTGGAAGGGAAATGTATACAGCGTGTTACAAAAAGGTACGGCCAAACTTTCAGGAAACATTCCTCACACATAAATAAAGAAAAAGATGTTATGTGGACATGTGTCCGGAAACGCTTAATTTCCATGTTAGAGCTCATTTTAGTTTCGTCAGTATGTACTGTACTTCCTCGATTCACCGCCAGTTGGCCCAATTGAAGGAAGGTAATGTTGACTTAGGTGCTTGTGTTGACATGCGACTCATTGCTCTACAGTACTAGCATCAAGCACATCAGTACGTAGAATCAACAGGTAAGTGTTTATCACGAACGTGGTTATGCAGTCAGTGCAATGTTTACAAATGTGGTGTTGGCAGATCTGATGTGTGGATTAGTACAGGGCAATAGCTTTGACATGGTACGTTTGTATCGAGACAGATTTCCATAACGATGGTGTCCCGACAGGAAGACGTTCGAAACAATTAATCGGCATCTTAGCGAGCACAGAACATTCCTGCCTATGACTCGCGACTGGGGAAGACCTAGAACGACGAGGACACCTGCAATGGACGAGGCAATTCTTCGTGAAGTTGACGATAACCCTAATGTCAGCGTCAGAGAAGTTGCTGCTGCCAAGGTAACGCTGATCACGTCACTGTATGGAGAGTGCTACGGGAGAACCAGTACTTTTCGCACCATGTACAGCGTGTGCAGGCACTATCAGCAGCTGATTGGCCTCCACGGGTACACTTCTGCGAATGGTTCATCCAAGAATGTGTCAATCCTCATTTCAGTACAAATGTTCTCTTTACAGATGAGGCTTCATTCCAATGTGATAAAATTGTTAATTTTCACAATCAACGTGTGTGGGCTGACTAGAATCCGCACGCAATTGTGCAATCACGTCATCAACACAGATTCTCTGTAAACGTTTGGCCAGACATTGTTGATGATGTCTTGATTGGGCCCCATGTTCTTCCACCTACCCTCAATGGAGAACGTTATTATGATTTCATGCGGGATATTCTACCTGTGCTGCTAAAACATGTGCCTTTACAAGTACGACACAGCATGTGGTTCATGCACGACGGAGCTCCTGCACATTTCAGTCGAAGTCTTCGTACGCTTCTCAACAACAGATTCGGTGACCGATGGATTAGTGGAGGCGGACCAATTCCATGGCGTCCACGCTCTCCTGACCTCAACCCTCTTGACTTTCATTTATGGGGGCATTTGAAAGCTCTTGTCTACGCAACCCCGGTACCAAATGTAGAGACTCTTCGTGCTGGTATTGTGGACGGCTGTGATACAAGACGCCATTCTCCAGGGCTGCATCAGTGCGTCAGTGATTCCATGCGACGGAGGGTGAATGCATGTATCCTTGCTAACGGAGGATATTTTGAACATTTCCTGTAACAAAGTGTTTGAAGTCACCCTGTTACATTCTGTTGCTGTGTTTCCATTCCATGATTAATGTGATTTGAAGAGAAGTAATGAAATGAGCTCTAACATGGAAAGTAAGCGTTTCCGGACACATGTGCACATAACATATTTTCTTTCTTTGTGTGTGAGGAATGTTTCCTGAAAGTTTGGCCGTACCTTTTTGTAATACCCTGTATAGCTGCAGGTGTGGGCGAGCTTAATGTTACAAAGATGTGTCTTACTCTCAAGAAAAATGCTCGAAACATATACACGACAGGCAGCACTTCGTGTGCTCTGTGCAAGATCTCATTCGGATATATGTAAAGCTTCCTTTTCGATTACTGAAAATATGCCAATATTGTATGTTCACTGTCAAACAAGCGACACGGTGGATAGTTATCAGGCTATAACAGCAAAAGTTTCATCGCTTGAAACGATGCTGCCAAAATTTATATTTCGATAAACTATCCTGATTCCCTGCGACTCATAATCAAAGTAGATATCTGCTATTTCATGACGAGTAAGCCGCTCCATAGTTCCACTGTAAAGTGACATAAGAGATATTTCTTCGGATAACGATATGATGCCCTATTTATTACTTCAACAGTCATCAAAAATATAACAATTTTTATCTATGACGTATAAATAAAATCATCTATATTTTAGCACAGTACAGGTAAATATAACCTTTTTTCTGATACTACTAATAACTAAGCGTTTTTTACATAAAGCAGTTTTTGTATGGGGTGTCTGGCTTTTCGGCTCTCTTCAGTCCGAAGGCACGTAAGACTTGAAATGTTATGGGTATCGGCGAAATGATGCGAGTAATGAGGATAATGGGAAAGTGGCACTACATTAATAGTATGTCGATAAGTTGAAAATTAGGGTCTGATGGAAGGCGTACAAGTGTTGTCCGTGCAGTGGTGACGACCTCCGTGTCCGGATGACTTAGTTGTAGGAGCATCTGCCTAATAAGTAGGGCTCTAAACCCGGGCCGGCACAAATCTTCATCTTTCACCGTTAATTTAAATCAATGCCCACTTGCAGCCAATCTCCTTATCTTGTGTCTTAATCAAGTTTTGGTGTACTCTATCAACTCTCGAACGTTGTGAATATTATTCTTTATAATCAAATACAACGGACGACGAATGTTTCAATAAATCGTTACTACTAATATTTTTAAGCAATTGTACTGCGGTGTCGCTTTTCCACACGCGGAAGACATTTTTAGAGGGATTCGTCATCTACATCTACATCTACATCCGTACTCCGCAAGCCACCTGACGGTGTGTGGCGGACGGTACCCTGAGTACCTCTATCGGTTCTCCCTTCTATTCCAGTCTCGTATTGTACGTGGAAAGAAGGATTGTCGGTATGCTTCTGTGTGGGCTCTAATCTCTCTGATTTTATCCTCATGGTCTCTTCGCGAGATATACGTAGGAGGGAGCAATATACTGCTTGACTCTTCGGTGAAGGTATGTTGTCGAAACTTCACCAAAAGCCCGTACCGAGCTACTGAGCGTCTCTCCTGCAGAGTCTTCCACTGGAGTTTATCTATCATCTCCGTAACGCTTTCGCAATTACTAAATGATCCTGTAACGAAGCGCGCTGCTCTCCGTTGGATCTTCTCTATCTGTTCTATCAACCATACCTGGTGCGGATCCCACACTGCTGAGCAGTATTCAAGCATTGGGCGAACAAGCGTACTGTAACCTACTTCCTTTGTTGTCGGATTGCATTTCCTTAGGATTCTTCCAATGAATCTCAGTCTGGCATCTGCTTTACCGACGATCAACTTTATATGATCATTCCATTTTAAATCACTCCTAATGCGTACTCCCAGATAATTTATGGAATTAACTGCTTCCAGTTGCTGACCTGCTATTTTGTAGCTAAATGATAAGGGACCTATCTTTCTATGTATTCGCATCACATTACACTTCGCTACATTGAGATTCAATTGCCATTCCGTGCACCATGCGTCATTTCGCTGCAGATCCTCCTGCATTTCAGTACAATTTTCCATTGTTGCAACCTCTCGATACACCACAGCATCATCTGCAAAAAGCCTCAGTGAACTTCCGATGTCATCCACCAGGTCATTTATGTATATTGTGAATAGCAACGGTCCTATGACACTCCCCTGCGGCACACCTGAAATCACTCTTACTTCGGAAGACTTCTCTCCATTGAGAATGACATGCTGCGTTCTGTTATCTAGTAACTCCTCAATCCAATCACACAATTGATCTGATAGTCCGTATGCTCTTACTTTGTTCATTAAACGACTGTGGGGAACTGTGTCAAATGCCTTGCGGAAGTCAAGAAACACGGCATCTACCTGTGAACCCGTGTCTAAGGCCCTCTGAGTCTCGTGGACGAATAGCGCGAGCTGGGTTTCACACGATCGTCTTTTTCGAAACCCATGCTGATTCCTACAGAGTAGATTTCTAGTCTCCAGAAAAGACATTATACTCGAACATAATACGTGTTCCAAAATTCTACAACTGATCGACGTTAGAGATATAGGTCCATAGTTCTGCACATCTGTTCGACGTCCCTTCTTGAGAACGGGGATGACCTGTGCCCTTTTCCAATCCTTTGGAACGCTTCGCTCTTCTTGAGACCTACGGTACACCGCTGCAAGAAGGGGGGCAAGTTCCTTCGCGTACTCTGTGTAAAATCGAACTGGTATCCCATCAGGACCAGCGGCCTTTCCTCTTTTGAGCGATTTTAATTGTTTCTCTATCCCTCTGTCGTCTACTTCGATATCTACCATTTTGTCAACTGTGCGACAATCTAGAGAATGAAGCACAGTGCAGTCTTCCTCTGTGAAACAGCTTTGGAAGAAGACATTTAGTATTTCGGCCTTTAGTCTGTCATCCTCTGTTTCAGTACCATTTTGGTCACAGAGTGTCTGGACATTTTGTTTTGATCCACCTACCGCTTTGACATAGGACCAAAATTTCTTAGGGTTTTCTGCCAAGTCAGTACATAGAACTTTACTTTCGAATTCATTGAAAGCCTCTCGCATAGCCCTCCTCACACTACATTTCGCTTCGCGTAATTTTTGTTTGTCTGCAAGGCTTTGACTATGTTTATGTTTTCTGTGAAGTTCCCTTTGCTTCCGCAGCAGTTTTCTAACTCGGTTGTTGTACCACGGTGGCTCTTTTCCATCTCTTACGATCTTGCTTGGCACACACTCATCTAACGCATATTGTACCATGGTTTTGAACTTTGTCCACTGATCCTCAACACTATCTGCACTTGAGACAAAACTTTTGTGTTGAGCCGTCAGGTACTCTGTAATCTGCTTTTTGTCACTTTTGCTAAACAGAAAAATCTTCCTACCTTTTTTAATATTTCTATTTACGGCTGAAATCATCGATGCAGTAACCGCTTTATGATCGCTGATTCCCTGTTCTGCATTAACTGATTCAAATAGTTCGGGTCTGTTTGTCACCAGAAGGTCTAATATATTATCGCCACGAGTCGGTCATTTCGATATACGACCGTAGAAGACTATGGCTTGCCAATTGGCGAAGTTTCTAAATCTACATGATTACTCTGCTACTCACAATAAACTATTTGGCATTGGGTTTAATGAACCACCTTCAGTCTGTCTCTCCACCGTTCCACTCTTGCCGGCCGGCGTGCACGTGCAGTTCTACGCGCTACAGTCTGGAACCGAGCGACCGCTACGGTCACAAGTTCGAATCCTGCCTCTGGAATGGATGTGTGTGATGTCCTTAGGTTAGTTACGTTTAATTAGTTGTGAGGTCTAGGCGACTGATGACCTCAGAAGTTAAGTCGCATAGTGCTCAGAGCCATTTGAACCATTTTTGTTCCACTCTTGAACGGCGCGTGGGTAAAACGGGCACTTGAATCTTTCTGTGGGATACCTGATTTATCCCATTTTTCCCCCATGTAGGTGGGTGCCAATTGAAAGTTTTCGCAATCGGAGGAGAAAAACGTTGATTGTAATTTCATAAGAAGATCGCGTCGCAACGGGAAACGCCTTTGTTTTGATAATCGCCACCCCAATTCGCGTATCATGTCTGTGGCACTATCTCCCCTACTTCGCGATGTAACAAAACCAGTCACCGTTCTTTGAACTTTTCCGAAGTCATTAGTCAGTCCCACCTGATGCGGATCCCGCACCGCACAGCAGTACTCCAGAGTAGGGCGGACACGCGTGGTGTAAGCAGTGTCTTTAGTAGACGTGTTGCACCTTCCAAGTGTTCTGCCAATGAATCATAGTCTTTGGTTTGCTCCACCCACAATATTAACTATGTGATCATTACAATTTAGGTTATTTTTAATTGTAATATCTAAGTGTTTCGTTGAATTTACATCTTTCAGATTTGTGTGACTTACCACGTAATGGAAATTCAGTGGATCTTTTTTGTACTCCAGCGAATAACTTCATACTTTTATTCATTCAGGGTCAACTGCGACTTTTTGCACCATACAGATATCTTATATAAACCATTTTTCAATTTCTTTTGGTCATCTGGTGACTTTGCAAATTGATAATGACAGCGTCATCTGCAAGCAATCTAATAGGGCTACTCATATTGTCTCCTACGTCGTTAATACAGATCAGGAACAATAGACGGCCTTTAACATTTCCTTGCGGAACGCCGGATATTATTTCTGTTTTACTCGATTACTTTCCGTCTCTTACTACGAACTATGATCTTTCTGACAGGAAACTACGAAACCAGTCGCACAACTAAGGCGATATGCCATAGGCACCCGGTTTGATTAGAAGAGGATTGTGAGGAACGGTGTCGAAAGCCTAGTGGAAATCTAAAAACATGGAATAAAATTGAAATCTCCTGTCAATAGCACCCATTACTTCATGAGTATGAAGAGCTAGTTGTGTTTCGCAAGAACGATGTTTTCTGAATCCGTGTTGACTATGTGTCAGTCAATTGTTTCCTTCGCGGTAATTCTTAATGTTCCAACCCACTATGTGCTCCAAAAACCGTACTGCAAATCGACGTTAGTGATATGGGACTATAACTCAGCGCATTACTCATATTTCCCTATAGTAGGCCTATTGGCCTAGTACATCAGGAATTTGCTTATATATTAAAATTAGTTTTCCCAGAGTAATTCAAAAGCGTAGTGGAAGGATTTGAGGCTAGGTGAAACAGACAGTGGCCAAAAGTAGTTGATTTATGTTCAATATAATAGATCACGCGAGCATGGTTCACTGTTTATCTATGAGGCCTGTGACAGGGAGGTCGTACGGCTTGGGGCAGTGCTCCTTCATCACGTAATTTCTAATGCCATATTTCAGCAGTAAGACGCAATGTCTTATTTGGTGGGTGTTGGGTAAGTCTTCTTGGGTGAACACGACGTGTCACCGATTCTCTCACTAACTGCGTTCCTTGAAATCGTACCAAATCAACTTTGGTGGGATATAGTTGTCCGACAATCAATTTATCACGAACGACCTACAGTTAATAATGAGCCCTTCTGGTTTTGGGTACTAACAGGACAGAGGATTTTTGTTTTGATATTTTCAGAAGCTTCCAGAATGAGATTTTCACTCAGCAGCGGAGTGTGCGCTGATATGAAACTTCCTGGCACATTAAAACTGTGTGCCTGACCGAGACTCGAACTCAGGACCTTTGCCTTTCGCGGGCAAGTGCTCTACCAAGTGAACTACCCAAGAACGACTCACGCCCCTTCCTCACAGCTTTACTTCTCCCAGTACCTCGTCTCCTACCTTATAAACTTAACAGAAGCTCTCCTGCAAACTTTGCAGAACTAACACTCCTGAAAGAAAGGATATTGCGGAGACATGGCTTAGACACAGCCGGGGGGATGTTTCCAGAATGAGATTTTCACTCTGCATTCTGGAAACATCCCCCAGGCTGTGGTTAAGCCATGTCTCCGCAATATCCTTTCTTTCAGGAGTGCTAGTTCTATACGTTTCGCAGGTAAGCATCTGTTAAGTTTGGAAGGTAGGAGACTTGGTACTGGCAGAAGTAAAGCTGTGAGAACGGGGTGTGAGTCGTGCTTGGGTAGCTGAGTTGGTAGAGCACTTGCCCGCGAAAGGCAAAGGTCCCGAGTTCGAGTCTCGGCTCGGCACACAGTTTTAATATGCCAGGAAGTTTCATTTTCAGAAGCTGTTTGCCTCTATTTACAACTGCGTTTAATGCAGCATGTACTACATTCTCGTAGACGCTCCTAATATATATTTCTGTGATTGTACTGGTTTGTGTATCGTCATCTAGCTAAAAAATAATAATAAAAATCTCAGCAACTATGTTGAATCTAGTTATATGCATCTATTTTACTGTTGCAGCTATCAAAAGCGTTGGTTTAAAATTATATTTTTTTTATGAAACATGCCGGTGAATGATCAGCTGAAACCTCTGTGAACCATACTGCACAGTTACTACAGTGAGTGTTACGTCTAATGAAGCAATAAATACATCCGCAAGCCGTCGCCGACAATATGTGGTATTCATTGAGGAATATTTTGTCAAAAATATTTGGACACGTGACTAGTAATAAGAAACGAAGACCGTGCTTAGAATAAAGTGCACTCTCTGAGTGGTGAACACTTGCTAGTGCTGTAGATGTTCCAGATTGCCTATTTTATTTGAAAATACATTTCTGATGTCTATCCACACTACTAAGTAATTTACAGCACGCTCCTACACTACTGACAAACACAAAACGCGGATATATCATTCACGGCATCAAAAGGTTAAGCACTGTTGCTCATTTCTATTTGCGTATTTCTCTGTAACAGAACAAAGTGTAATAATATATGATTCCTGGAAGGAGACGCGTGCAGCTACTCTTCCTTCTGGAAATTTCGGAGAATGGCGAAGAATGAGTAAGACACTCGAAGGACCTGTAAAACAAGAAAGGTATCATCAGCAAAATCCTTTTAAATAAGACCGATATTTATTGCAAGATAATACAGTTACCTTACACCACGAGTGTATATACCACCACGTACATATTATAGACAGTTACAACATATAGCAGGAAATAAAGAAAGAAGACATTACGACATGACTAAGGTGAAGTGACGTTTTCGAACTGCTGCTTAACAATTTAGGAAACCCAAGCACTTTCAGAGTACAAGTAATACGCTACTATTTATTACCAACACCTTAGTTCCATCCAGAAATGTAATGGTTCAAACCTGAAAGTATTACAAACTAAACAAAAATAATACCGGTACTTAAAATTTTCCAGATAAAATATTTCAGTAAGGAAGGTTAAAGGAAACAGTATTAACAAAGTGAAGATAAACTCTTCGTTGCCAACTTATTCATGTTGAAATATACGAGTATATGAATTTCAAGATACGTATCTTCAAACATAATTATAAATGTAAGTTTCCAAACATCCACGGTGCTATGCCTCACACAATGATAATGACAATAATTTAAACTCTTAACCCAAGTTTAGTCTTTCCGCGCCAAATTTTATCCGCGGTCTATTATCTTCCTGTAGTGACGTGGTGAAGTTACTACAGGGAGGACGAGTGCAAACAACCGTCATAAGGTTAGAATTATAGTGAAATGAATCCCTGGGATACATGATTGTTGTTGATGCTACTAGGGTACTAATGCTCTAGGATTCACAGTACTTGTTTATGCTATAAGCTTAGGCGTTCCTTATGACCTTAAATAATTTTTTATTTTGGTTTCAGGACCGAATGCTAATCACAACCGACCAGTTACTGTTTCCGTGAGTATTGATGACGCTGATGCTGTATCGATTGGGAATGTATAGCTTGAAGTAGATAATGACAATGCCTAAAATGAAAATAAAAATGTAAATATTCAAACAGGAATTCGTCAGAACATACCTGAATAAAGCTCTGATGATGATGACTCCAACTCTATTCCCCGTGATCATGCCCCAACTGTGAGTGCTCTAAGATATCATCTGGAGTGTGACACTGGAAGGACGTGTGCAAACAACTGCGATACCAGTGAAGGATTAGAATTAATATTACGGTAAAAATTAATTCAAACAGGCAGTTACAGAAGTGGACAGTTATACTTGCGGTTGGAAACGTTCATTCACTTGCACACAACCTTCCATGCTTGTCTATAGTAAAACCACCATCTACAACAAAAAAATGTCTTACTCCCATGTGTTACTTTCAAACAAGATACTTGAGAATTTGCGTGGTAAATATCCAAACAAAGCAACTTTTACAGAAACGAGTGGAACTGACCTGGTTTTCTCTCACTACTTCTGTACACTACAATTTTCAGATCCAGTCGGGATAATGTTCTATCACTGTTCACTGCAGATGATTCTGGACCAGAATCATTCAGAGCATCAGTGTCCAAATATCGATTTATGGCTTTATTATCGCACTCAAGTCCGACAACTTTGGTGACCACAGTGTACAGAAGAAATGTGATCTAGCCTGTCCTGTTTGAGAAATCTTTGAATTGTTTGTGGTCAACAGTCAGCAAAATTATACGTAAGCTGCCAGCACAACTATCGATGAACTGATCAAACTTTTCAGAGGAGGATCAAAGTTCAAGCTGTACATGCCAAACAAAGCTAGCAAATATAGGTTGCAAATGCAGTGTGTAATAGGAACTAGAACCCCTTTATACTTCTAATATATACTGCTACACTGTAAAACAATCTGATGGATTTCGTTTGGGTGAAGAGGAGAAGAAGTCAGTACCAACGCAAGCTCTCCTTAGATTGTACAGACCTACTTTCAAAACCAACATGAACATTTCTACTGATAGTTGTTACTCGACTGCAAGAACTGACAAAAAGGGTTCACAACAATAGGCACCTTGAAGAAAAATAAAAAGGACATATCAAAAAAGTTCCTTCCAAATAAAACCTTGTCTACTGAAGCTAGTCTGTTTGCTTGACCAAAGATTTTACTTTGGTTAGTCATGTACCTGAGAAAAATAGAACAATTATTTTCTATTTTTCAATGCACCATGACAGTGACATCAACCTCTCATCTGACAAATTTGATATTATTGGATTTCATGTACTTCACTTCAGTACGCCCAAGAAAATTCTGAAACCCAAAGGAAGGAGTCTTATACCAGACAAGGTTTTCTGAAATACATCCCAGAAAAGTCAATGAAAAAACAATGATGAACCGTTCGCACAGCATCCATTTGCCACGTCAGATTCGTCCACTGATATCATTAATTGTAATATGAGACATTCCCGAAGACTTTGGTTAGCTAGATATGGAACATAAAATACACAGATGCGAAAGTACTGTTGCTTGTGCAAGTACAAGAAGAGTACCAAACAGCTTACCTATACTACATACACAAGATGCCAGTATGTTTGTCGTGCTCTGTGACATGTACACACTGTATTTAAGTGTGCTTGCTGGCATTATATAGCAGAAAAGTGAATAAAAGCTAGCCTGCACATTGATTTCATGTGAACACCTTTCCGTTGAGTCTCATATGTCTTTTTCCATTAGGGTAATAGGGCCTTCATTGTAAATATATTAACATAATCTTACTTTCAGTAATCTGGGCTTTTAATTCTTCGATATAATTGTAAATAATCTAAATTTTAGTAGTTTCTACTTTCGTTTGAAGAAGGTTCCCAAAATACATAACAGTTAGTGAAAAGTTCAGCTAAATAAGAGATCTGACTTTTTTTTAGTGCTTTCATGTATATTGCAGATTTATTCCCATTTTTATGACCATAAATTAAATACTGAAATTAAAGAAATAACATCTTTAGCATTCAAAAATTAAAGGAATGTACATGTTGGTCAGAAAGAGTCTGAAAAGTTGGTAAGGTGTTGCAGTGTAGGTTGTTCATAGAAATGACTGATTAAAAAAAAACTGTTGATAGGTTACGTCTTTTACGAGTTAATTGGCATTAAAGTTAGCCAATCAGAACGTGTCGTGCACAAAATCGTGCGACCCGATATAGACGGTGTCACCAAACTGGTATTTCATTTGGTTTCCAAAAACCGAACAACACAGTGATACAAAAACAAGGCATGAGACAATAGCAAGGGTTGAACTCGAGCCAAGAGCTGAGTAGTCTCGTGCCCTATCATCTACTGTAGAGAACTATTGACAATAATTTTATCTGGCGGACCCTAGAATTTGTACGAGCAACAGCCTGATTGCCTAACTTCCACTCATGCTCATAAATGGTGAAACAACGCTCAGGTGGGCGTTTTGCGAGTTTAAATCACATCGGGGTATGACCATGCGGTGCATTTTACCTGTGGTCTTCGCACGGTGGCGCTAGCAGCAGTCCACATATGCAGAGGTGTGTTGATGCATGCAGGTGTTTCCAGACGTGCTAATGATGACTGTGTGTTGAAAGTGGCTCAAAGAACACATATTGATGACGTTATCAGTGGTAGTATACTAGGGCGACTGGAGGCTGGTCAAACACAGCAAGTCGTAGCTGGGGCCCTTTGATGCCACAAAGTGTAATCTCAAGATTATGGCAAGGATTCTAGCAGACACAAAACGTGTGCAGGCGCTACAGTACTGGTCGTCTAAAGTGTAAAACAGAACAAGAAGACCGATATCTGAGCATCAGTGTTCGCAGACGGCCATGGAGTACTGCAGGTAGCCTTGCTTCAGACCTCACCGCAGCCACTAGAATAGTTGTCGCCAGGCACATTCTACATACAACTCAACAGACATGGTTTATTCGGCCGGAGACCTGAAAGGTGCATTCCACTGACCTCTGGTCACAGGAGACCTCGTAAAGCCTTGTGTCATGAACACAGTACCTGGTTATTGGAACAGTGGTCCTAGGTATGTTCACAGACGAGTCCAGGTGTAGTCTGAACAGTGATTCTCGCCGGGTTTTCATCAGGCGTGATCCAGGAACCAGATACCTACCCCTTAATGTCCTTGAAAGGGACCTGTATGTAGGTCATGATTGGGATTATGATTGGTGCATATACACCCCTGCATGTCTATGACAGAGGAACTGTAACACGTCAGATGTGTCGGGACTTCATTTTGCACCAGTATGTCGGCCTTTCCTGGGGGCAGCGGGTTCCACCTTCCTCCTGATGGGTGATAATGCATGGTCCCACCGACCTCCCATCGTGGATCAGTACTTTGAAACAGAAGACATCAGGCGAATGATATGGTCTGCATGTTCTCCATACCTAAGCCCCATTGAGCACGTCTGGAATGCTCTCGCTCGACGTATCGCTGCATGTCTTCAAACCCCTACGACACCTCAGGAGCTCCGACAGCCACTGGTGCAAGAATGGGAGGCTATACCC
Organism: Schistocerca gregaria; assembly: GCF_023897955.1. NCBI lineage: Eukaryota > Metazoa > Arthropoda > Insecta > Orthoptera > Acrididae > Schistocerca > Schistocerca gregaria. The sequence continues at coordinate 270,289,558 of NC_064925.1, read as the reverse complement.
CAGCAGCTGCTCGACCATGTGATCCAGAGTATGCCAACCCGTTGTGCTGCCTGTGTAGAAGTTCATGGTGATCATATCTCATATTGAGGTCGGGGTACAAGCGCAGGAAACATTGGCATTTTGTAGCACATGTGTTTCGGGACGGTTTTCTAAACTTACCATCCATACCAGTTTTGTATAGTGCCAAGTTGTGTGGCACCACATTCTGCCATTATTCTTAATCAATGAGCATGAGTGTAGTTCGGAAACGACACAACGTATCGAAATTGTTTCTTGACAATTATTTCTCAGCATAACCTACCCAGCAGCACCCTTCTCTGTTTCACAGGCATTTTCTCAACCCTCTGTGAAGTTGTGCATCCATTGTCGTAGAGTTATATATTAGTTATTTTCAGGTACTGACTTACAGGTTGATAGAGAGTAGGACAAAGGCATCAAAGACTTACAGGTTAATAGAGAGTAGGACAAAGGCATGAAATCACTTTCGTCTTCCTCAATAGTTCAGTCACTGCTCTTCACAGTTGCATTGAGATACAATAGCCAACTCTGCACATCACACGGTCACATAGCGTCATATGTACTGTTATCTCATCTATATTCTTTTTTATAGCCTAATTAGGAAACATTACTGTTTTAGGCTTCTACATTTGTTAAGATTATGTTAAACTGCATTGCCGACCATATTCTAAAAAAACTGTCTTTCATGAAAGTTCTTACAGAAGATGTAGTGTAACTGAGTCATATGAATTGATCATATTGGGTCTCTGAAGGAAGAAATAAAAGGTTTAGTTTTATGTCAGTTTAAAGTCATTGCTATTGCATATGTTATTCTAGGTGAACTGCTGACTCACTGCACTATGTGCTGAGGGGCTCACTTATAATCGAAGAAATATGAAACATACTAGACTGAACTCACGGAGACAAAGGACTTCCTGGAGAAGGGGAAGAACCCACGGGCTGTGACACACATGGGTCGCTGTGCACGATGCATGAGCAGCAGCAGCGATTTTTTGACGGACAAAGGGCTTTCCTGTAGAGATGTCACTGCGTCATAAGCCATTAGGGCCACGTTCTCGCTCTGAAACAGCACATCCAAACACTCAGACAAGTCGTTGTGACTAAGTATGGCACCAGCATGCAAAAATGTTCCACACATAAATATGTAACTGCATTTTGCGATGAGACTACGTGGTAAGTTAAGCGTCTCAGATATGAGACGAACAGAAAGTATGAAATGTACTGCTTCATACTGCCAGACTCACACTGTAAAAACTATATTTTCGATACTGCTACACTCATCACTGCATGGTTACTACAGACATTCAAGTAACAGAGTTCTTGATGCATCATGGATATGGTACAAGAGACTCTGTACAAGCTTACAAGGCCTGTTGAGTCTGATTGGCTATGTCTCCAGTTCTGTTTAAAATAGTGCATGAAAGGAATTTTCGTTTACGTCAGCCAAAGTGTTCTGAAGAAAAAATTCACTCCCTATTCATTTCTAACTTCTTGATTGATCTAAATGTCTTTAATACTTTGAGGTTGGGAATTGTATCATTTCCTATATGTTAGACTGGTTGCTTTTAAATCAGTATTCTGCCTATGTGTAAAAGCTTCATTCCACCAACCTGAAAAGACAGAGAAGTGACAGTGGCAGTCTCAGATTTTAATTATGTACAGGGACGAGTTCAATTAATATACTTCATTAACTGTTTCCTCTAATGTTCATAATGTTGCAAATTGAAGCTCTGACAGAAAATGGCAATCTATCACGAACAAAAAATTCTGAAAGCAAACTGGTAATATAGCATTATAGTACTATACATACTCATTAACTGTATTAGAGGGATAAATATCATAATAATTCACATATGAAACAGTTAATCAATGAACTGTCGATTAGAATCAAATGTATATACGAACATTACTGAATTTTATCTTCGTGTAATTGAAGAACTTTCACTACTGTGAATACGGCATCAATAAATTATTACTTTGGTAAAACTGCTGTCGATTATTTGCTTTTAGATGGAAAAATAGCAAAGAAATAGGACTACTGAGAGAATGACATGAAAAATACGAACAAAATACATACAGACCATTACATATTCGTAAAATCATATTTAAAAATGAAAATCATCTATGCAACTGTGTACTCTGGTGACAAAAATTCAACGTACAATAACAAAATACTTATCATCAATATGATCTAAGTTACTGACTGACAGAAGCCAATTGTTCACTTTGGTCTCTGCCATAGTTTAATGGAATGCAAATCATTACATGACATTAACTAGTTAAATATATCATTATCAAATTATCAGTTACAATAATTATTTTGTTTGATGTACACAACCACAATCCTCAGAAAATTCTCTGCGATTTCTTGATATCAGGAAAATCAATCTCATGTTTATGTATCATGCAGAAATTAAGATATACCATGTAATATATTTCCAGATGTGGCAATAGCAAAATATGTAATGTTTGTGGCTACTCAGTTATGGATTCCATCATAATATGTGACTAGTTATTTTAAGTTTCATTTTTTGAAACATGCATTTTTAAGCTGAATGTGTAATTCTGAAAACACTTTTGCATATTTCAAGTGGATCTCACATCATAAAACTACAATAAGAGCAGTTTGATGAGTGCTATAGTCTGTCCACAAAAAAGGACTGAAATGTGCTAGGTGTGCTTAGAAACAGTGGTATGTGATGAACTGAATTAATATGTGTTTGCAAGTCAGGTAGTTGATGAAGAAAAACTCACCTCTGTAATGAGGTCATCCCCAAACCAGCAGTAAATGAAGAGTTCTGCAAGGAGGATAATCAAGTAGCAGCCAAACTTCGCCATTTGTAGAAGACCATATTCTGCTCTCTGTTATTAAGGACCAGAAATTTAAATATTACAGTTGATGAAAAACAAAACATTTCGTCATTTATCACTATAGAATCTAACTGAAACAATGACCAGTTACTATAGACAATAACGAAACTTCTTATTTGGTGTACCAGCAAGCTGCAGTAAAAAAAAGGTCTTGTTCTTGGTATTAAGTTCATTATCTCTGTCTCATATCTAATAAAATACCCATAATGAAATCTCTTTACAAATACAAACTTAACACAGAGACTGAAAGTATTGTGTAAGCGACATTGCAGGACATCTTTAATAACAGGAACAATAATAAAAAAGGAAAGTTATGTGTACGACGTTGGTTTTCCTAAAACAGGCAGTGTTACAGTTATCTGTATACAGCATTCAAATTGTATGACAGTAATAGGAACTAGTAACAATGATAACTGATGTATATGATGTATTAACACTGAACCCCAAATAATTCCATTGATGGTCATAAAAACGAGTAAATGAAATCTAAAGTTCAGCAGCTTAAGAAAAAATGTGGCTGCCAATACGATAGAAGATTACATTGTAAAGACAAAGCAAAGAAGCAAAGCAATTAGTGGATAAATTGTTTTAGGTATATGTCATGGTGAGGGGAAAATTTCTTCTCATAATTCAGATGTGATATAAGTACTAATGAATTGCTTTCAATTTCACATGTTGCACAGTAATGTAATTCAGGTGTCAGTCAGCTCTGTGCAAGAGTTCCTGTTACATGGCTTTTCAGAATAGTCATCTGCATATTTCATTCAAGTTGCTGAACAAATACTGGTCCATTCTAAGCTGTCACTAATTTTCGTCATTTTACTGCCGATGGAAACATATTCAAATATAGAGGCCCAGAGTTTGTTAATGAAACTGCACATGCTTGGACAATTGAGCAGTAAGATATTAAATGAAGCTCTATAGGCGGATAAATAACGAGGCAAATGATGGCGATCAAGCAGTGCATTCTAACCCTAGTAATTCCTTCCATTTTTCTATTTCATTAAACAATGAACAGCATCTGCAACAAAACTAAACGTAAATAATACCTTTTTCCTTTTATATGCTGTGGAACTATATACACTCCTGAAAATTGAAATAAGAACACCGTGAATTCATTGTCCCAGGAAGGGGAAACTTTATTGACACATTCCTGGGGTCAGATACATCACATGATCACACTGACAGAACCACAGGCACATAGATACAGGCAACAGAGCATGCACAATGTCGGCACTAGTACAATGTATATCCACCTTTCGCAGCAATGCAGGCTGCTATTCTCCCATGGAAACGATCGTAGAGATCCTGAATGTAGTCCTGTGGAACGGCTTGCCATGCCATTTCCACCTGGCACCTCAGTTGGACCAGCGTTCGTGCTGGACGTGCAGACCGCGTGAGACGACGCTTCATCCAGTCCCAAACATGCTCAATGGGGGACAGATCCGGAGATCTGGCTGGCCAGGGTAGTTGACTTACACCTTCTAGAGCAGGTTGGGTGGCACGGGATACATGCGGACGTGCATTGTCCTGTTGGAACAGCAAGTTCCCTTGCCGGTCTAGGAATGGTAGAACGATGGGTTCGATGACGGTTTGGATGTACCGTGCACTATTCAGTGTCCCCTCGACGATCACCAGAGGTGTACGGCCAGTGTAGGAGATCGCTCCCCACACCATGATGCCGGGTGTTGGCCCTGTGTGCCTCGGTCGTATGCAGTCCTGATTGTGGCGCTCACCTGCACGGCGCCAAACACGCATACGACCATCATTGGTACCAAGGCAGAAGCGACTCTCATCGCTGAAGACGACACGTCTCCATTCGTCCCTCCATTCACGCCTGTCGCGACACCACTGGAGGCGGGCTGCACGATGTTGGCGCGTGAGAGGAAGACGGCCTAACGGTGTGCGGGACCGTAGCCCAGCTTCATGGAGACGGTTGCGAAAGGTCCTCGCCGATACCCCAGGAGCAACAGTGTCCCTAATTTGCTGGGAAGTGGCGGTGCGGTCCCCTACGGCACTGCCTACGATCCTACGGTCTTGGCGTGCATCCGTGCGTCTCTGCGGTCCGGTCCCAGGTCGACGGGCACGTGCACCTTCCGCCGACCACTGGCGACAACATCGATGTACTGTGGAGACCTCACGCCCCACGTGTTGAGCAATTCTCGGCGGTACGTCCACCCTGCCTCCCGCATGCCCACTGTACGCCGTCGCTCAAAGTCCGTCAACTGCACATACGGTTCACGTCCGCGCTGTCGCTGCATGCTACCAGTGTTAAAGACTGCGATGGAGCTCCGTATGCCACGGCAAACTGGCTGACACTGTCGGCGGCGGTGCACAAATGCTGCGCAGCTAGCGCCATTCGACGGCCAACACCGCGGTTCCTGGTGTGTCCGCTGTGCCGTGTGTGTGATCATTGCTTGTACAGCCCTCTTGCAGTGTCCGGAGCAGGTATGGTGGGTCTGACACACCGGTGTCAATGTGTTGTTTTTTCCATGACACGTGATGTTGCAAGGAGTCCATTACTTATTTTCAGATGGCAGGTTCTGGATGTGAGAAGATTACGATGTGCTTGTTGCATGGTCTGGCGATCCTCATTCGTGGTGGTCAGTGGTGGAGCTTTGATGAGGAGTAAGGCTACCCTCACGTTCCCATGTAGTTCGGTATCAGGCTACCGTAACATCCGAATGCGCAACAGTTCTGGATGTTGCACGATTTGACCATCAGACCAATAAGAGACACAAATTCTTTCAGATGCTGATAACTCTGTCACGCACGAGTACGTGGCATTTCCGTGTCCTTCACAATGGTCACTCAAAATTTAACCGAGTCCGGCCTTTAATACACCGTACCACACCTGGTAACAAAACTAAACAGCAACCACACTCATGCGTTCTGTTGGCCGTTGGGTCTATCACGAAGGCCTGTTAGCCTAATCATTTACATACCCGCCGATGGTGCGTATCTGTGTGAAGTTGCATTGACATCCAGGTATGAATTCTGGGTGTTTAACTTTTTTGTCAGGCAGTGTAATTTTCGTTAGAGGAAAAATTTATGGTTCACTGAAACCTAAATGATATCACAATGTCTACAAGCAGGGTAATTTATCCTATTTAGTACTACTAGTACTCTACTTATGAGGAAATGTAAAATACGTGGTTATTATGTCGCAGGCCACTCTCTCACACAAATCGAAAATTACTCTGTTTACATTTCCCCTTCACAGAAGTAACGAAGATGGTACATGTGGTGTCACGTCAAGTTACCGTGAGATTTTCAAACTGTGCTGGTAATGTTGACACGTCGCAGTTATTGCGACTTATAGCGACCTAATGAGGCCTGATATTTTATAAGAACGATGGCAAGTAATTATTGAGTTTGGTGCTCAGTGAGTTCAGTGAGCAATCATTTCTCCCATATTCTCCCGACTTCCTAAGAACTCAGCTTCAAACTCACTAAATTTTTGAAATATTATTTGTTTTTATGTTTTTTAGCTATACAGACCCTGGATGCACAATACAGTTTCCGCAGGAGCGTGCAAAAATGTAACAGAACATATAGGATGCTCCACTGAACATTTAGAGGTCTGTAACCTGGGGTCAGAGAAGCCAGGTTGAGGAGATAATACGAATAAAATTACATTCCTGTGTACTTCTTTATTTACAGTAATTACAGTTCAAATACCTTCATTGACACAATGAACGTACCATTTTATACTGACAGCCATGGACCACAGTGCGGGAATGACATCGATGAACACGATTCTGACACATCCTGACAAATATTCCTGACTTGTTTCGAAGCATATCACGGGCAGCTACAGTTCTGGCAACTAATTCCATCTCCATACCCACTGGGGTTTCATGTACAAGTGTGTTTAGATATCCCCATAGGAAACAATCAAGGTGATTGAGGGGAGGTGATCTGACAGGGCATGTAATAGGAGATCCCTTTCCAATCCAGCGGCCAGGAAATACCGCATTGAGATGGTTGCGGACATCCACATTGAATTGCGATGGTGCGCCGTCATGTTTTATCGTATTTACATCGTCCCATTACAGAAAATGCTATAAATCAATGATACAAGAGGGACACCTTATGGACAACTAAAATAAACTAAATCTGCATCATGACTTTCTTGTTATCAGGATTGTCCTCCGTTTTTCCATGCAGGAAATAAAGAATATACATGTAAAATATACAGTACAGCACGTGCAAAATTATAGTAATGTTAGTTGCAAATAAGGTGGAAAACAGTGATGCTAGACAAAGCAGTAGAAAAGTTTACTTCCATATCTCCTTAAGCTGGGTTTTCTGAGCCCAGGTTCACTACTTCAGACTGTTCAGTGGAGCTTTCTTTATGTCCTATTACATTTTTGCACGCTCTTACCGAAATACCCTCGACATGTCAGTATTGCTTTTTATTATTAAAATGTTAACAGTTAGCAAACATATACCTCTACATATACACGCGCAAATACACATATTCATACACCTACACACTCACTCAGATATATAAGTATGAATATCAAGAGCTCAGATGGAAAACCAGTTCTAGGCAAAGAAGGGAAAGCAGAATGGTGGAAGGAGAAAATAGACGGTCTGTACAAGGGCGATGTACTGGAGGGCAATGTTGTGGAAATGGAAGAAGACGTCGATAAAATGATATGGGAGATACTGCGTGAAGAGTTTGACAGAGCAGTGAAAGACCTGAGTCGAAATAAGACCCTGGGAGTAGACAACATTCCATTACAAACACAGCCTTGACAGAGCGAGCCCTGAAAAAATTCTACCATCTGGTGATTAAGATGTAAGAGATAGGCGAAATACCCTCAGACTTCAAGAAGAGCATAATAATTTCAATCCCAAAGAAAGCAGGTATTGACAGGTGTGAAAATTACCGAACTACCAGTTTAATAAGTCACAGCTGCAAAGTAATAACACGGATTCTTTACAGATGAATGCAAAAACTGGTAGAAGCCGACTGAGCCGTGGTAAAAATTGCTGTTTTGAAGAGCGCGCCGCAGCGCGTAGTGTGAAGCAGCCGCCCTCCGGTTCTGGCGGTGGCGCCGTTGTTGGCAATCGCAGCTTTGGTGTCTCCCTCTGGTGGGAAAGGGGAAAGGTTGCCTGATCAGGTGCATTTAAGGGGCGCTATGAGCTCGCCAGTGGGTCAGTCTGGGTCTGTCTTTCGTCCGCATTTGTTAGTGTCTGTCTGCCGTTCGGAGTGCTAGTATGTCTATCGTTCGGATCAACTTTGAAAGCCGGCAAAATGAGAGTCTTGTCACTCCGCCAGTAAGAGAACTCAGCTAGTGGTCGCCCGGTGGGGGCTTAGTTCCTGCATCTGAGTCTGCGCGATAGGCCGCCAGTCTGATCGAGTTTGCTCAGGCAATGGACATTGGCGGTTGGATCGATCAATTGGTCGGTCGTGCACTGAGACACAACATGACTTGTCTGCCTTGAGCGTCGGCACATGTAAGTTCGCCACGTGCGTGCAGTGTGCCGCGGCGTATAGCGAGGGGTAGAGACTTCGCGGTCGACACGAGAGCAACAGGAGTCAACCCATGACATCAGTCTGGCCGGTGCGAGCTGAGACGCCGTGAGACGGGATATCGGCGCGCCTTCCTGCGTCCGTTGAAGCGGCTGGCAGCGGACGGTTCGGGAGAGCGATAGGGGGGTGCTGCGACAGGTCATCTCGAGAAATCGCAGTTTATTAGAAGTTAAGTGATTGGTGATATGTTGTTTGATTTACTCTTGTTAAATGCTACTTGTTTCCTTGGTGAGGTCACCAGCCGTTTTGCTTTGGGATCGTCCGGCCATTCTTCTCCGTTTGCCCACCCGCGGGAAGGTGGTTGTTTATAAATTGGGTGGTCCATTTTTCCCTTGTGGAGTAGGGGCGGGTTAGAGCAACCTGCGGTTCGGGTTGTTCGGTAATCTCCCTATCAAACTACCGTACGTTAGTAGCTGCCTCTGCCATGTTTGTCGGATTTGGTGTGTTAATGAGTTTATTGCTTCGAGTGTAACGGCGTAATACCTGAAATATGTTTTGATCTTTGGGAACTTTGATAATATAGCCTAAGATCTTGAGAGGCGGTTTCTGTGTACTGTACAACATCTTAACTATTGTTTGTCCAACCATGTAGAATTTTATATAAGATTGCATTTCAAGGGTTTTTATTTTAATGATCATTTTAGTATATAAAGTTGCCACCATTTCACCTTAAGACTTTTCTTAGAAGTTAAAATCTAGTTGCACCCTCGGTGGCAAGGTTAATATTTTAACTGTTAGTGTTTTGTACCATTTCCATCCCTCCTACGGGGGGTGCATAGTTTGTGTGCTTGCGTAAATTGTTAAAACTCTTAGGTTAAAGTTATCTGGTGTGTTGCAGATTTGAACCACTGTAGTCTTTCAGAGGCTGTTGTGAGCGGTCGTAACTATGGCCGTGTCAAAAGGGAGTAGCAAGGTTCTCTGCCCGAAATCTCATACAGTCAAAACTTGTTTCTTTCTGCCTCTGAAGAAATTGTGACTTTGATATTTAGAGGGTGCTTTCTGATTATAATTTTAAATCTGTTCCTTTAAAAAAAAATGCTTTTAGGCACTATTAAAGTGAATAAAATTGCCATTTGTTAAAAGGAATTTGGTTATGTTTTCATCACTTACTCCCTGGCAACTACTTCCATGCTTACATAGTGTGATTAAATGTTCTTTATGAATCGTTGGTAAATAAAATAATTTCTTAAGAATATTCCTTGAAAATAAATCACTGTTCATTACTCGTAGCAGACCGTGGTTAGCGTTCTTGCTACTACTCTTTGAGTAACTAATGGAATTCTAGTTGTACTTATTTTATAATTTTGTAGTATTTCGCTTTGGCCAAGTGACTGTTTAACTGTATGTTACAGGATGTCATGACGGCCAGAGAATGTCCAGGATTAGGCATGTGGCGCAAAAGTCAACTGTTATGAGTTGCGTATTCGTAATATAAACTAACAAGGCACTGTTCCTGAGTTGCATGCGGACCTAAAAGATGCCTTGCTCAATCCGGTCCAAATTTCAACGAAAGTTATTGGTTCCTTTCCGACAGCCATGGAAGCGGCGGCTGGAGATGTCGGTGGGTTCCCAGAACATTTAGACTGGTTCTGTGTTGATCAACCGAGTCGAAAGCAATTAGCTAGGCTACGTGCACATTTGGTGCACGTGTTTAACCGAGTCTCTGATCTAGAACAATTTGTTGTAAACGAGTATGATAGTAAGGAAGGGTTGAGTTGCTGCAAAAGTTGGCTGCGTTGCAGATTAGGTTAACTAGGTTAGAGTGTAGTTCCGAAGAATCTTGTGGGCAGGTCCATGTCGATCCGGCACGAACAGGAAGCGAACTACATAACCCAAACCGCGGAATTGAAAATAAGTCGGAGCTTTTTGCAAAGCTGCCTAACCCGATTGCACTTTTGTTAAAGGATGTAGGAGAATTAAGTGTAGAATCGTTAACGAAGATACAGGAAATTCTGTGGTTACTGGTTTATTTTGAGCAGCTTTCTTTTGCTTTTCCAATATTAGCTCTGCTGTACCCGTTAGCAAAGAGGAAGTGTAACTAATTAATTTCTAGAGCTCTTTCGGAGGCGTTCTCGTTACGACAACTTAGACAACTAATAATCACTGAGAGACTCACAGAAGATTTTAGGAAACATCTAGAATGTCAGAATATTGGGAAGGTGTAGTTCGGAAGCGGAGGTACTATATTTTTATCCATGCCATGGCTACGAAATCAACGTTAACAAGTCAATGTTCGAAGACTTGGTGGAAAAATCCGACCTAGGCAAGATTTCATCGACAACACGAAAGAGTGAGAATGCCCAAATTTAAGACAGAAGATGTGATACTCATCAAAGCTGATGGCCCATTTAAAACGGGAGTCACTCAAAATGTAAACGCTTATTATTTAGAATACACAGTAAGAGGCAAATGCTTGGGGGTCAGGAATATAATTGACTTAAATAGTTATGAATCTAGAGTTCAAACAAATCGACCGACAATGAATGAAACTGTAAGAGAAGAAATTTTGTGTATAATAAATATTAAGGTTTAACAGGAAATTGAGGATATGTAATGTATGCATTCAGGAGGTATCACAACTGAAAGGATTATCTGAGTTACACGAAGCGCACGAACCAAATATGTCTAAAGTCATATCACTGTAGCTATTAAGAACTCCAGCTGGCTGATTGATGTGCTGTACTAAAACACGCTTCCCTGGAGGAGCTGGACGGTGGTTCTGTCGCCTATGATGGGCTTGGTATGGACTCTCTCATAGGTGATGAGCTATAGGACGTGGGTCTGCAACTCCAGATTGTAAATTAAATAACGATGAACTGCAGCATCGGTGTCTGTGTGCTTATTGCCGCATTCATTGGTAGGATTGTAATTAGCGAATAATATTTTCATACCTTGGTGGAAGTTAACAGAATCTACGGTCACGCACTGCAGACTTTGCTCGCGGATTTAGCTGTTTTTCCTGCGGAGGCAGGCCGCACAACCCTTTTTCACACCAGATAGTCACCTGACCAACATTTTGTGTGTCACTACGCCACGCGCGCTCACCGACATTCACCCGTTTTGGCCTATACGTATTTCTACACTATCGAAAGTAAATATTTACCTCCTTTTATGTTAGAAAATATTTATTGAACTTTTGTCTGGTGTTCCTAATACATTTTCCTAATTTGAGAAGGCACTTTACATTATCGACCTCGATCACCAAAGTGCAGCATTGTCTGGACGGTTGTATCCACCATAGAGCGATGTCCTAATAAACAAACTAATTAAATCACTTCCTAACTTGGGCCAAACTTCTTTGTATTTGTGGTTCCCATAACCGCAGTGAGCCGCAGTGAGACTCGACAAGAGCAGTGGTCACTTACTGTAGGATTTCCCCTGAAATCTCGGTCTAAAACTACAAATATCGGTTGCCAGCTCCGAGGGAGCGAATTTCGTTCATCATTTCTGAATTAAACGTGACTGCAGTTAAATTATGAAACTTTAATCTATGTGAAACCTTCGTTAAAAAGTGACTTTACTCTTAAACTGAAATCCTTACGTGTTCTACGTTAATCCCTGCTTCAGACACAAACAGAAGATGGGTAAGGTTACTTTAATTCTAGCACACTCACTATCCATGCAAAACACTACTGTGCAATGTCACTAAAGTGTTGTTCTATTAATTATTATTTTAGGAAAAAAGTGGTTCAATTGGCTCTGAGCACTATGGGACTCAACTGCTGTGGTCATCAATCCCCTAGAACTTAGAATTACTTAAACCTAAGTAACCTAAAGACATCACACACATCCATGCCCGAGGCTAGATTTGAACCTGCGACCGTAGCAGTCGCACGGTTCCGAACTGCTGCGCCTAGAACCGCGAGACCACCGCGGCCGGCAGTACTTTAGAAAAATTCGGTCAAGAAAATTTCGCAACATTGTTATTAAAAGTCACACACACAAACACCTCTGCATACTTTTCCTTCCCCCAAAAAAGTCCGTAGACTAAGTTAAGATAATATGTAATAGATTCTATGTACTTTGACGGCAAGAACACTCTCCATATATCTGGAGCTAGTATTTTCTTCAGACATAGCGTCCCTTTATATGTTATATGTTGAGCTCTTGTATTTCATTAAAACTGGTCTTAGGACCTGAGTACACTGTCGGTACAGTGATACCTCCCCATGTTGTGACATGCCTCTAGTATTCCGTGTTTCGATTCTGCCATCTTCCCATAATTTATTTCGATCGTATCGTCAGTATCCTTTACTCTTTCCACTGCTTCATTGCTCTCTGACAGTCTTGACGAGGCTTCTGGTACTGCATGATCAGCACCCTCAACGTACCTGGCTTCCACATCGTATTGCTGCAGGAACTGGGCCCATCGAGCCAGTCGATTATGCAGCAAGCGACATTCGTTTAGGAACTTCAAGGCGCCATGGCTAGTATGAAAGATCGTCTTATTTTCCCACAATAAATTTTTATTCTTACCGAAGCCCCAGACTATGGCATGCACATCTTTCTCTGACACCGTGTAATTTATTTCGTACTTCGTTAGAGTCTAACTTGTAAAGCATTTTGTTTGGGATGCCACCTTATTCGGCCTTTAGTTCCTGAAAAACCGATAGTCCTAACCCGTAGTGAGCTACCTGCAGCTATATGGAGCAACTCAAGTGATTTAGAATTCCACTACATAAGATTCCTCGCTAATCATTGCTTAAGTCGATTAAACACGCATTACTTTCGTCAGTACTCAGTAATGCAATGCTTACTGTTCAACAAGTTGTCTGGATGCGGGCTATTAAATGCCTGATCGTCCACATCATGACGATAAAAGGAATGCAAGCCAATACATTACTGCATCACGAAAGAATTAAAATCGCAAAAATTCCAATACGTGATTTCGAAAATTATGATGGAAAAGGCTCTAGTTTTGCTCAGTTAGTATACCTGTGTAAGCTGGAAAGCCGAATGAACTCTGACCTGGTGGTCAGTTTGCAGTAATATGATGTCCAAAAATGGTTCAAATGGCACTGAGCGCTATGGTCATCAGTCCCCTAGAACTTAGAACTACTTAAACCTAACTAACCTAAGGACATAACACAACACCCGATGATCACGAGGCAAAGAAAATAGGTTGCCCTAATGTTTGTAAACATTGTTCAAGTAATTAGACAACTGTCGAGGTTATAGCTCTTACCGACAGCACTCCTTGCACCAATAGCGAATGAGCAGCCTTGCAATGACTTGTCGGCACTCGGAATATAATGGCGGATGTCTCAATTTACGTAAATAACCACATCACAATAATACTCGTTACTGTGTCTACTGGAACATTGCGTACACGTAAAGCAATATAACCTTTCAGATGGTGTGGAAAACACAAGCAATAAGAACCAACAAAAATTAAAGTAGAAGGATATTGGTGGCAAAGAGCAATGAGAAATCAACAAATGCATCACAGATTCTGAAACACATTACTGAAACTACATTTCTTTTAGAGAAACAAAGATTTTGTGACAAAAGTAAGGAAATTACGGATTGAACTGCACATCTATTTTTTAAATCTGAAGTGAGTGATGGAAAGCGCGACAGTCTTACATTCCAGCTTATCCGCTCGCGGTCGGTACTCCGTGACGTCGACTGCGGCTCGTCAGTGCTAATGGCATGAATAAAGCAGCTGCATCAGTTGTGCAACGGCTGTGTATGTGTCCTCTTCCTTGGACTGGAATACTCCAAGTGGTGATATTATCTTCAGTAGCGTTCCTCTGATCACAGACTGGTTGAACGTAATTTTTGCTTTTCTGGTATGTGTTCGACTACAACGTTTTTTGCATTCACTCCAATTATTAACCATCCGCTGAAACGTCCATGAGCATTCAACATGCATTCTACAGTCGGGAATTCGTAATTCCGGCGGAAAAATTCCCACGCGTAATAAAAAGTTGAAATGTTTCCACAGAGCTAATTAATGTTTTACTGCATGCGACCATTCATTAAGTTCCAAATAAAATAAAAGTAATTAACTACATTAGTTTGTGGTGTTCCGTTAGATGCAAACAGTTTGGTTATAACATCTACCTTCACTGGCTACCTGCATGTGCATTATTACTGCCGAACATAACACTCCCCAAAACGAGAGGTATTGAAACACCCTAATCATTTCTCTCATAATGTTGACATCCAGATTTAGTGTAAATCTAGTGAACAACATAAAACCTTGTCGATAATGTATCGTCGATTTTCATGCGACGTGGTATTTTCACTGTTCGCAACACACGCACGTACACGCTACGCCACTTCACACCCGGTGGCTATCACTCTTCGACTGCAGCTATCAACGTCGCTGTCGACTCACAGTTTGTACAGCAGTTCTGTACTACATTTAGTTTAACACAATGCTTTTAACAGATAAGATAGAACATAAGTTGACATGTTGTATGATCAGTAAATCAAAGATTCGTAAACACGTATATCATGGTAATGAGCAAAGTGGAAAACATTCTGTAACATAAAAGAAATATGTACAATGTAACACGACGAAAAATTAATGAAAGACTAAAAAAAATACATGTCAACTAGCAACAACCTCACATCCTGGAATCTATCTTCGTTTTGAGTCTATAGGAGCTCAGGACATATATCACGAAAGACTGCATTTCCTCGCAAACCGAAAGATGGCGTAGTTACACATAACTGTAAAACTGGACATATACGAAGACTTCCTAATTACTAACCGATTTCACTCCATTAACATTTTTAAATCTTTTTTGAGAATGTGGCCAGTGATAAGATGATGACTCATTTATCTGAACATTTTGTAAAGGATTATGCACGCTGAAAACTATAAAGGATTGTGCTAATTAGGCCCTGATGAGGAAAATTTTCTCATTGGTACATTCTGTTCTTGGTAAGGTGTCTTACTGCATTGATCAGAATCTTCTACTTGGCACAAAATTTCACTTGAGACTTTAAACTGTTATCGAATTAATGACATCGATCTTGCTTGAGAGGTGCCCTGCCATTATAGTACAAAAGAAGAGAATCATGATTGTGTTAGAGGACTGAAACCACAATAAGAGTAAGAAAACGTAGCATGTTGGGTCTCATAAGCATTGGTACTTGGTCTGTTCTAGTTATCTACACACGTTATCTTTAAAAGACCAAAGATGTCAGTAAATAGAGAGTTTAATTCTCATAAAGCGATTCCGAAAAAAGAAAAACTACTTGCTGTTTGCAGAGAAAAGAGTAATTTTCACATAAAAATGAAACAATGTCTGTAAAATTCATTGGACAACTAGCTAAAATAGGGTCAAATGTGCAATTTAACTGAGGGGTGGGTGCCCTTCTCTCCGATTCCTCTAATTCCGAATGATCTTGTTCTACTTAACACTTCATCCAGTGTTAATAATTCTGATCAAAGACTGGCAATAACTTCAGATTAGGTGAAGGAGTATTCTCAGCGAAGTATCTCGCTACTCCAGTCTATCATTACATGGTATTTAGTAACATGCTCTTCCACAGAGCCCAAATCACGTTTTATTTCAGTCATATAATAATCTCCACCTCAAGGCTTCTTCGCAGTTGTGAGGTTTCTCTTAGAAGGCTACCAACTAGCAACAGGACCGACTTTGACTTCATGAACATTTCTAGTAAAGTTATTCCCCCGTCTGTCCCAGTCCTTAGTCATTTTCTTTCCGCATAATATAAAAATCTCAAGTTGTATCAGATTATCATATCTAGTACCAAAATAAATTTGTAACCTCCCCAGTTCACAAAATGTTTGGCTGGAACCAACATTAAAATTTCGTAATTTAATAGTAATAATAAAGTAAGTTAATGATAATTATCAGCACTGCTCTATTTTGGACAACTTATTTTGCCCACTCCAGTTTTAAATTACGAGTAACTCTAGCACGTGTACTCTATCGTCAGAGTTAAATGTGTATGTTGGATACTAATGTATAACTTGTCGTGAAAGACGGGATACTTTCACCGAATTTAGACTGGACACACAATTTACCAAAATCACACGTCATTATTGCAGAAAATATGTTGCAAAAAGTTCGTTTCCTTCTGAATTTTATGTTTATGTAGAGGAATAAGTGAGCTGTTTTCGCTTCCGTTTACGGAAGAAACAATATCTACAATCACTCCTGTGACAATACAGTTGTAGGATGTGATCACTGACCGTGGCAATTTGATACATCTGGAAGCAGGCTGCAGAGCCGATGGATACACTCTGCCCCAGCAACATCACGCCTAGGCACCGCTGCAGCAAATCCACATTCCTGTTAAAACGCACACCAGAAGAAATCCACTGTTAGAAGCCAGTGCTCTGAAATTGCACATTACTGAACAACATACAGAAGAGGCTGATATAATGCTGCACCTGCTCTAGCGAGTTCATACGGAAGGCTTTCCTAAAAGGAATCGCAATACCCATTTAGCGTTGTAAGAAGGGATGGAGGGAGTGGGAATAAGAGGACCGTAGCTACATTCACTCAAGCAGTACCTTAGCAAGCTTAGAGCTGTGACAGCGGAAAAGCCACATTGCTTCTAGTTCACCCACACTAGATATTCGAAGTGAGCGTTGCAACTGAAACTCCCACTAAACGTTAAATGTGTTCTGTAAAGTCGCGTTTACACTGAACTGAGTTTGAAGTGTTTCGCCATAATTTTCGTGACACTGCTTCCAGCTAATACTAGCTGTAACATGTTCCAAAGATGAAAACACTTACGGTTCTGTCGGTACACAGCAACGGTAGTATTACATTTTCAACTTCTCGCGGCGTAATGAATAATCCACGAAAGTTCGGGCATGGAGCCGCGCAAATATGATTTCCTCTACTGATATTTCGGCCGCGTATCGTCCGGCCATCTTCAGAGCGAGCCCCAAGACTTCAGAGCGAGTCTTGTGACTCACTCTGAAGATGGTCGGACGATACGCGGCCGAAATATCAGTAGAGGAAATCTTATTTGCGCGGCTACATGCCCGAATTTAGTGGATTAACGGTAGTATTATTTCTGTTCTGATACCACTAAATGCCAGTGCACGGCCATTGTTTATTTCCGCTACGAAATATTTAATCTGACGAAGTACAATTAGGTGACAAAAGTCATGGAGTAGGGATATGCAGATATTGCTAGTATCGTGTACACAAGGTATTAAGGATCAGTGCAGTGGTGGAGATGTAATTTGTACTCAGGTAATTCATGTGTAAAGGTTTCTGAACTGGTTACGGCCCCACGACGGGAATTAATACACTTTCAACGCTCAATGGTACTTGGAGCTAGACACATGGGATATTCCGTTTCGGAAATCGCTAACGAATTCAGTGTTCCGAGATCCACACTGTAAAAAAATTACCGGGAATGACAAAATTCAGGAATTACTTCACACCACGCACAACACACTGGCAGAGGACCTTCACTTAACTAGCGAGAACCGCGGCGCTTGCGAAGACTTGTCAGTGCTGACAGACAAGCAACACTGCGTAAAATAACCGCACAAAACATTGTGAGATGTACGAAGCGGTATCTGTTAGGACAGTACGGCGGGATGTGGCGTTACTGGGGTATGGCAGTAGACAACCGAAGCGAGTGCCTATGTTAACAGGATGAGAATGCCTGTGGCGCCTCTCCTGGGCTCGATACCATATCGGTTCGATCATAGTCGACTGGAAAACCGTGGTCTGATCGGTGAGATCTAACAGTAGGGTTAGAGTGTGGCGCAGACCCAACGAACCCATGAACCGAGGCTGTCAATAAGGCAGTGTGCAAGCTGATGGTGGATCGATAACGGTAGGGCTGTTTTACATGGAACTGAACGGATCGTAATTTGATTTCATATATTAATATATTACAAGTATAAAACATACAATTCATTTGGATAATTGGTTGTGTTCGGCCACTAGGAGGCTATTGACAGCCCTTCGTGGGCTTTATTCGCCAAAATAGCGAAGAAAATTTTATGGATGACAATGTGCCATTTCATTGGGTCACAATTTGCGATTGGTTTGTAGAAAACCATTCTGGAAAATTTGAGCGAAAGATGTGGCCACTCAGACCACCCGACGTTTATCACATCGAATATCTATAGGGCATAATCGAGAGGTCAGTTCGTGCACAAACTCCTCCATGGGCATCACTATAAGAGATATAGATGGCTTAGAGGCAGCAGACTGCGTTATTTCTGCAGCAGAGTTTCAACGACTTGTTGAGTCCAGTGCTGAAGTATGGCGAGTAATAGGAGGTCCGACACGATATTGAGAGGTATCCCACAACTTTTGTCTCATCAGTGTATAGTAAATAGCATTCACACACACAGTGTGAGAAGTTCAAGCATATGTGGTGTCAACGAAATTGATATTTAATCCTATCGTACTCTTTGAGTCACAGCAGTACCTACGAAATGTGTGAAGTACAAACAATAAAATTCCATATCAAAACACGACTGTTTCGACAATATCGCGGCTGTGCTTAATACCCGCAGCATTGACGTAGAAATGAGACTGAGGCATTTACCCACACAGCACACAAGCGTTGTGTCAAGTGCTCTTATAGGCAGAACTGATTTTATGTAAGAGATGGGACGAACAGTCAGTGATCGTGGCTGTGGCAGTGGTATCGACAATTTCGTTAATACTGAGTGTGAAATTACTATTGGAAAGGCTGTAGGTCTCCAGAATGAGATTTTCACTCTGCAGCGGAGTGTGCACTGATATGAAACTTCCTGGCAGATTTAAACTGTGTCCCGGACCGATACTCGAACTCGGGACCTTTGCCTTTCGCGGACAAGCGCTCTACTAACTGAGCTACCCAAGCACGACTCACGCCTCGTCCTCACAGCTATACTTCTGCCAGTACCTCATCTCCTACCTTCCAAACTTAACAGAAGCTGTCCTGCGAACCTTGCAGAACTAGCACTCCTGAAAGAAAGGATATTGCAGAGACATGGATTAACCGCAGCCTGGGAGATGTTTCCAGAATGAGATTTTCACTCTGCAGCGGAGTGTGCGCTGATATGAATCTTCCTGGTTACCGTCGTTGCTGGCGGTGCAGTATACCTGTGCATCGCAGTTTGAAGGTGATTGATATTGACTTGGCTGGGCAGTTTAATAAACAGCAATTGATTGGAGGTCCAAATGTTTTCCGTGGAGTCGATCTGAACTTCACTTGTGATGAACAAGCAGTGTTTGGAGGTAGTATATGGTTGACACTGGCTGCTGTATGGGGCAACCAAGCACATTATGGTGGCCTTGAAGCATTTCCAGATGCTAACATTCTGGCTTGGAAGACGTGGAGTATTGCTGAGACTACAGGACTGTTGGCTAGACAGCCTTATGGTACTCTTGTTCCAAGCATGCCATTTGTATTGTCTACTAGAAGAAAGAAAAAATTAAATGCTGACGAGTACATGCTTTTGTGGGCTAAAGTTCGCAGGAGAACTCGTGTTAAGTTTGGAAGGTAGGAGACGAGGTACTGGCAGAAGTAAAGCTGTGAGGACGGGGCGTGAGTCGTGCTTGGGTAGCTCAGTTGGTATAGCGCTTTCCCGCGAAAGGCAAAGGTCCCTAGTTCGAGTATCGGTCCGGCACACAGTTTTAATCTGCCAGGAAGTTTCAAGGCTGTAGATATTGATACTGACGATAATTTGATTTCATATATTAATGTATAACAAATATAAAACATACAATTTATTTGGATAATTCTTCGACCACTGCCTTACAAACTGTGGGAACTATTTGAGATACAGGAATAAATATGCAAGGCTCTAAAAGAAAGGTATTGTTTTTAAACACGAAAGAATTTCAGTGAGTCACTGATTGCAGGAACGGCTTTTCTGAAAATGGAGACTTTCTTCGATACATGTACTCCTATAAAACTTGTTAGAATTTTAAAAGCAGACCGTGAAATCCTAGTGAACTAATAGAGAAACCAACACCATCTTCCAAATTCATCTCGTGCAACGTATCATTCGTGACCTGTTAGCTACAGAACGTTTCCTCCAAGACGACGACCCGCCATTCTCTTTCTGAACGTCCGTCTGCAGTCAGTAATGAAGCGACACGGAAAAAGTATGAAAAAGAAAAGGTGACAAACTGCCACGTGACTCACTGACTTTTCATGATATGCGTACCGCCGAAGACGTTTTGACGTCTGTCTTGAACGGTTTCACACGAGATCGTGAATACACACTTGGATTACCACAAGTTCTGTACTAGTAATGTTGCAAAACACTTTGTTGATACCAGAAAACTTAACGGATTAGTGCTACTTTGAACTTCGTGTTTCGTTACATTGCTGATGAAGCAGACCCTATGAACAGAATCAAGACCGATGACGAGACTTTGGTATCCAACGGTAGCAACGGTAGCAAAAATCTACGATGTGTGTTCCTACTGAATTGTTCAACAAACAAGCGAAACGCACCAAATTCTATCAGAAAGAAGTATTTTAGCTGCTGTTTTTTGGGGCGCTAAAGGAATTTTGTTCATGGATTTTATGGAATATGGGATGACAATCAGTTCTAAAAGTATCGTGAGACGTTGTTCTTGCAACCCTTCACAAGTAGCGGTTTAGTGCTTTCTGTATTTGTGAGGTACTTGTGCGTGTCTACAACCAGCCACACACTGCTCGTAAAACACAAGAACTCTTTAGTACGACCGAATGTATGGTCTCTGAACTTCCGTCCTGGCTTGATTATAAGGGATTTCCATATATTCATCCACGTGAAAAGGTGGTTTAACTCCCAACGCCTTGACTGTACCGAACTGCTCCAAGATGTCGTCATGGACTAGCTGTAATCGAGAAGCTGAATTTAATGCAGAGAGAATTTGCCAACTGTGTAAGAGATACGAAAAATGCTAAAACCTAATTGGAGATTCTACAGAGGCTTCATACAAAGATTTAGTGGATTCTGGTAAATTTGATTTAATTCCTTCAGTACTTAGTTTATATCAGCTCACTTTTCGAATAGCTCTCGTGTATATCTAGAAAGACAATAAAAATGTCTATAAATTGAACACCAGGACTGATACGAAATTTGAACAACTGGTTAGGTTTAGTGTAGTATATATTTTTGGATGCCTTATCAATTGGTTTGGTAACATGTGTAGATCCTGACCATTTCTGTAACTGGTTTCTTTTGTTTTAATGTTAATATAAAACAGTGTTAGATAAATGTGACCAATCGACATTCGTACTACCTATACAGAACTTTACATACTAGAAGCAGCTGGCAAGTATAAACAATACCTATTTGTTATCAAAATTCGTAATATGTACTCTCAACTGTAACTCACAAAGGAGGTTTTAAAATATTTGTGTGTTTGCGTATTTTGTTCTTTTCGTGCTTCAATAACGTTATGTGGTGAATGGTGGAGGCTACTTTTGTTCCTGCTTTCATGTTAATGAATGGTGCTGTTATTTTCATCTGCCGCTTGATTCTTCACAAAAGTAACAGTGAGACACTGAATCTGTTGCAGTTAGAAGGCCTAATGTTTAAAATATATGCCTACAGGAAGTTCGAGGGTGGACACCATATACACTACCGGCAAAAGCAATTAGTACACCTGAAAATAAGACGTCGATTTCGATCTTATGACCTCATATGCCACCTAGGGATAGTAGGTGTACTGATAACGGTTCCTACGTCATCCGCCAACACACAGCATAGTGGCTAGAACAGCGCCATTTGTGTCTGCCCTTTAATAGCGAAAGCTCACAGCCAGAAGACACAGTGTGGTGCAGACTTGCGAAGCAGGCAAGCAACCATACCACGGAGACGTACTTGTGCTTTGTGCAGCCAATTCAGTGAATTTAAAAATGGTGACACTGTGGCCTTCCGAATGGTGGGGTGGTCCTTTGGAAATAATGCCACAAAAGTTGTACATGTTGCGTCAGTTGTACAACTATGCTGGTATTAGTGCTCACAACTACTGATAAGGTTCTGGACATCCACGCAGCACAGGAGCGGGCCAGGTTCGTCCTATAGTAAGGGCAACAGTGGTAGATCCTACAGCTGCCACGGATTACATAAAAAGGTTGGTGAGCCGAGACGTTTTAACAGGAACTGTCGCGAACCAGTTATTAACATTGGGACTATGAGTACGCACACCTCTAGCTCGTCTTCCATTCACGCCCTAAAATCGACGTGTACGGTTCCACCGGCGACGTCAGAGAATAACTCGGAAGACGGAATGGCGCGCTGCAGTGTGCAGCAGCGAAAGCAGATTCTGTCTATCCGCAGGTGATGGTCTTGTGAGCGTACGAAACAGACCTGGTGAGAGATATATCGTAGTGTGCATTCGTCCAAGACACAGTGGCCCCATTCAGGCCTCGTGGTCTGGGATGGGGTAAGCTACAAAAGTGGTTTACGTTTGGTGTTTCTGTAGGGCACGCTAACCAGTGCTCGGTGTATGCAGACTGTTGTTAGATCCATTGTTTTTGTCTTTTTGCAATAGGCAGATGACGAGTTCCTTCAATGGGATGATGCTCATACACACACTGCCCGTGAAACTCAACGTGCACTTCAATACGTGCAGCAACTTCCCTGTCCAGCAAGATTTCCAGAGCCGTCTCCAGTCGAGCACATGAGTGATATGACGGACGGTACGTGAGTCGTGTGACTCTTCAAGCAAGAAATCTAACAGAACTACGTGAACAGGTCGAACAGGCATAGAATAACGTATCCCACGACAGTATTAGCAGTCTGTACTATTGGGTGGGTGCCAAAGGGCATTACATTGCCTCCAGTGGAGACTATAGCACATAATAATGTAGGTGTTTCAGCATGAGACAATACCTGGTACCTAAGAATCTCTTGTCCTTCTGATCTGTTAATGTAATCATTTCTTCTATGCCACAAGCACAGTTCCAATAATAAATTTCGACTAAATTCGAAACCCCTAAAGGGGTGTAGAAATTTTTTTCCAGCAGTGTATTATCCTCACAGCTCATTTCTGCGCAACGGATACTATGTATGTATGGAATGGCACCAAAAAATTACAACACGTAATATCAATCAATGGATGTCCGCGAAGTAAGCTTATTTTCAAATATTTTCATCGCCTAAATCAGTAATTAAATGTAGAGAAAATTTTACTGAACTCAAGCGCTCAAGGAAATGTATAATATGTGATATCCAATTCAAGTTCTGATCAATGAACGGACCTGGGAATTCAGAACCAAGAGTTGAGTCTTATTCATCATGCAGTATCTGGCCTTGAACAGAATTGAGGAATTGAGTGTTCTTCTAAATTAGGTGACAGAACGTTAGTTGAGAATCAATCAATATTAGATTCGAAGATTTCATTATAATCGTTTGATTGTTGCAGCTTGTTGATTGTTGTGCTTGATTATGACCCCTTACCATTGTCCAAGGTTACTGATTCCGTTTTGTGAGTGGAAGATGGAATATCTTTTGTAAATAGAAGAAACAGGAGTTCCCGAACTAAATGCTGTTGAATGGTAGTTGTCCTCACTCAGGAGAAGAGTATGCCCTAGAGCTGTGTGAGTTATCGAAAAAAAAACTTTGGCTTCCAATCATTTACGTATGAAGTGAACCTTTTACTCATTCTGTCTGTAAATACTTAAAGCTTCTCTTCTGCATATTCAGATAAAAAAAAATCACAGCACGGAAACTTTGTCATTCATATATTTTAGTAGGCAAGTGATAAGGGGCCGGTCGAGTGGAAAGTCCCTTCTAGAATTAAATTGTTGTTGACTCAGAATCTTAGAGCTGCATATATTCTGAACCATCGTGTAACACGTTATCATCATAGCGGGTGAATTATAAGAGCCAACAGCACATGCAGTTGTATGAAACTCAATGCAGTGAGCTCCTATATCTAACTTGTATATCTGATGTTAAGGAGAGACAGAATGATACATTTTTTCACATTTTCGGATTTTTATCTCATTATAAAATATGCTATCTTCCGAACATAAACTCACGTGGGAAGTATTTTACTTTATTTTTTAAAATATACTCTACACAAGTTGAAAATGTTAAATTTTTACGTGCATTACTTCAAGATCTAATAAAATCGCAATTTTTTTATACAGATGGCTGTCGATTGCTGTGTTATAAAGGTCATGTCCAGAAGAGGATGGGCACCAGGTTCTGGGAGTTCATACAAAATCTGAAAGGCAAAAATCTTTCTGATGGTAGAACCATAAGAGGCGGTCCGACAGACAAAATGATTGATGAACTAAAGCAGTATTATGGGATGGCCATTAAAATAATACTGAGGATATGTTGAAAAGGAAGCCGGCAGTATGGGCTACCGTCTTCCACAAACTGTCAATTTATGAAAAACCAGTACACCACCTTTACCCTCGTGGACCTGACTCATGGTGCAATTACCGCAATGCCCAATGCTCAAACAGCTCATACAGTCATAATCATTCCAACGCAGCAACAGTCACGGACATCATAAAACCTATTTACAGAGACCTGGCAAATCCTGAATTACTGAAGAAGTGCCTGCATGGTCAGACTCTAAATCCCAAGGAGTCATTGAATAATACACTCCTGGAAACTGAAATAAGAACACCGTGAATTCATTGTCCCAGGAAGAGGAAACTTTATTGACACATTCCTGGGGTCAGATACATCACATGATCACACTGACAGAACCACAGGCACATAAACATAGGCAACAGAGCATGCAAAATGTCGGCACTAGTACAGTGTAAAATCCACCTTTCGCACCAGTGCAGGCTGCTATTCTCCCATGGAGACGATCGTAGAGCTGCTGGATGTAGTCCTGTGGAACGGCTTGCCATGCCATTTCCACCTGGCGCCTCAGTTGGACCAGCGTTCGGGATGGACGCGAGGACCACGTGAGACGACGCTTCATCCAGTCCCAAACATACTCAATGGGGGACAGATCCGGAGATCTTGCTGGCCAGGGTAGTTGACTTACACCTTCTAGAGCACGTTGGGTGGTACGGGATACATGTGGACGTGCATTGTCCTGTTGGAACAGCAAGTTCCCTTGCCGGTCTCGGAATGGTAGAACGATGGGTTCGATGACGGTTTGGATGTACCGTGCACTATTCAGTGTCCCCTCGACGATCACCAGAGGTGTACGGCCAGTGTAGGAGGTCGCTCCCCACACCGTGATGCCGGGTGTTGGCCCTGTGTGCCTCGGTCGTATGCAGTCCTGATTGTGGCGCTCACCGGCACGGCGCCAAACACGCATACGACCATCATTGGCACCAAGGCAGAAGCGACTCTCATCGCTGAAGACGACACGTCTCCATTCGTCCCTCCATTCACACCTGTCGCGACACCACTGGAGGCGGGCTGCACGATGTTGAGGCGTGAGCGGAAGACGGCCTAACGGTGTGCGGGACCGTAGGCCAGCTTCATGGAAACGGTTGCGAATGGTCCTCGCCGATACCCCAGGAGCAACAGTATCCCTAATTTGCTGGGAAGTGGCGGTGCGGTCCCCTACGACAATGCGTAGGATCCTACGGTCTTGGCGTGCGGTCCGGTCCCAGGTCGACAGGCACGTGCACCTTCCGCCGACCACTGGTGACAACATCGATGTACTGTGGAGACCTCACGCCCCACGTGTTGAGCAATTCGGCGGTACGTCCACCCGGCCTCCCGCATGCCCACTATACGCCCTCGCTCAAAGTCCGTCAACTGCACATACGGTTCACGTCCACGCTGTCGCGGCATGCTACCAGTGTTAAAGACTGCGATGGAACTCCGTATGCCACGGCAAACTGGCTGACACTGACTGCGGCGGTGCACAAATGCTCCGCAGCTAGCGCCATTCGACGGCCAACACTGCGGTTCCTGGTGTGTCCGCTGTATCGTGCGTGTAATCATTGCTTGTACAGCCCTCTCGCAGTGTCCGGAGCAAGTATGGTGGGTCTGTCACACCGGTGTCAATGTGTTCTTTTTTCCATTTCCAGGAGTGTATTTTATTGACTCGCTTACCTAAAAATGTTTTTGTTGGATGAAGACACTAAAGTCGAAGAACAGTGATGCTGTTATTGTTTTTAATGATGGCAACACTGGTAGGCTGAATGTGCTACAGCATATGTGAATTAATTCTGGAGCAAACTGCATCAGAGAACTTGATGGATGGACAAGGTTCGCAATGATAAACTAGTGTATGGAGCACAGTTGGCCATTAGAGTCCAGAAAGAAGGAAAGAGGAAAAATGTTGGATAAAGATCGAGAGGTTGATATCCAGTATGGCGCATGGTGCTTCTGAGTGACCAACAATAAAAAATTAAACATATATTAACTGAGCTACCGACTTTTGAAACTTTAGATGCCGTTCCTGAAAATTTACATTTTATATTACATTTTTCCCTACATCTCAGAAACCTCTTCGAGTAGAGTATTCAAATTTTCAGGGAGTGATAACTTACATATCCTGAGTCTACTGAACTAAAAAAAAGAACGTAATGTTATGTATAATTAAAATTATTTAGGACAACGTACAGAACCGTGTAATTATAAAAATTGTATTTCTGAAAGGAGTGGCTGAAATGCAATTATTGTAGTTCAGTAGACTCAGAACGTATAGTTCAATGTCCTTTAAAAGTTTCATGTCAATGGCTGCAGTGGTTCCTGAGATACAGGGAAGCGAAGTCACAAAAATTAACATTGTCGGGATAGGGCGTTCCAACTGCCTTTGACCAAATGCTCTTCCATGCTATATTCGTAGCAGTGGTGTGCTGACCCTGGAGGACAGTGTACCAAGGAAGACATGGTGTTCTTTGGTCCGCATTTCAGTCTAGTGACTGATTTTAGAATCACATGAAGTAACGCGTACTGGAGACAGCCATGAACAGTTTTCGGCATCTTTTTTTTCTTTTATGAGACGTGAGGTTGTATTTTCTGAAGCGCTTGTAACTATAAAGAGTACTACATATTTAAGGGCTGTATAACTATTTAGAGGATATGGTTGCTTGTTTATTACAGAGTTTCATGTTGTCCAAAGTGACGTATGCCATAAAAACTAGTTAAATAACATGCAGGCGGTTAAGTCATAATTCATAACTCCGGAGGCATCTTGTACTTTGAAACGGAAGGTTTCCGACCATGGAACACTTGACATTTTACGAATGAACAGAGTTTGTTTACTGTCTTCTACAACTTTATATGTATTGAACATGGAAATTTGTTTTAATTTCAGTAGCTGCTGTTTCAAAACTTTTTTAACTTGTAACTGATCTTTTGTGATAAACTAAATTATACCTCATACTAAGAGGCCTCGGAATGTCCAAAGAGACCGACCGACCACCATGTTATCTTCAGCTGATAGGCGTCAATATATGCAGGTAGGGATTGGCATGTGATCAGCACATCACTATCCGAGCCGTTGTCAGTTTTAGTGAGCATCATATGCTTACACAAAATCAATAGCACTCGAAATGTTTGGTGACTTGAGTGCAGTTAATATCTCTTTTTCGGCTTCAGCTATTTTTGTGGGAGATGTCCATGTAGACGAGACAATGGGGAAATGTGCAAACTTTAGTGGAAACTGAAACATACTAAAACTTTAAAAACGTATGGTAGGTAATTTCCCTCATCCCCTACAAGCACAAGACAGAGTATATATCACACAAACTTTTAAACAAGATGGGAAACTGTGGATAGTTGCTAATGGTCTTACTTGATGATTGCCTGATGGTGAAGGATGCATTTTTTCAGTCGGTAGGGAAGGTCATGGCCGACTGACGTGTCTGAAGAATGTTTAAGTTTCTTAGGCACGGCTTTGGCGAGATTGGCAATTTTCCTGTTGAGCAGTGTCAGCTGCATACGTAGCTGCGCGATGAGGCTGATGCTGAAGGCGTTGAGCGTTATTGACATGACCACGGTGTGCGCGCCTACTATAGTGCAGTACAGGAAGGCGAAGGCGAAGCCTACGGGCTGCGTCGCGTCAAATGGTAGGGCCAGTATGTAGGGTAGGCCCTCGTCGCTGCACGGTAAGCTAAGGAAGTAGCCGCAGGTGCAGAAGCCGAAGCAGATGTAGCCTAGCGTGAAACGACGCACCGTGCGACTCTGACTGCGCAGCAAAGGAACGTCGTCCCAAGTAGCAAACTCAGCAAAGTCCTGGCTCACCTGCAGACAGAGAAACAAAACACGCTCCGTGTGAAATAAAGGCCACAGAACCTGCCGCTGTTTTATAAAATCAATGATACTTACAGGAACAGGAACAGACTTTCCCTATAGGCATTACAGCAAAATGCCGAACAGTATAATCAGACAACTCTAGAAGTGTACATCAGACTCACTCTGACCACTGAGTTTCTTCTTTGGCATGCGCCACTGCATATACGTAGCCCGCTGCCACCAAGTTCAGCATTGAGTGAGGTCTATTGGAGGACGGAAGTTCTAAGTTTTGAAACACAGTTGTTTAATTAATTTAACAAAAATATTTTTTGGGTCAATGTGACCGTGGATTAAACATCGTTTAACTCTTCTGTTTGTCATTGTAAAGTACATTTATGTGAAAATGGAACTTGGGAATGACATTTTAATAAATTAACGAATTTATGAATAACTGAGAACACCTCAAGACATTCGTGTAATATGTGGATTTCATTAAATAAATAACATCTTCATCTAATCGAACTGTAAATATTGTCTTTAGTTGTCATTGTAAAGTACATTTATGTGAAAATGGAACTTGGGAATGACATTTTAATAAATTAACGAATTTATGAATAACTGAGAACACCTCAAGACATTCGTGTAATATGTGGATTTCATTAAATAAATAACATCTTCATCTAATCGAACTGTAAATATTGTCTTTACATCCAGACAACTTTCAAGTTCCTCGACTGAAAAATTTCGATGACAGTATTTACTTAAGTCTCGAATTTTGGGTATGAAACCGTATATGAAAGAGGTGAAATAAAATTAGTTCAGTACACGAAAATTCTATTTAAATACAAAATATTCTATTTTCAGGTAAATTCTCCAGCATATATTACAGGGTCAATGTGACCCTGATGTACACGTAGTGTGACAATTTCAGAGGTATACACAGCTACGGTTAAAATAGTTCACTGCACCAAGAGGACAGAAACATTACTTAGGCCAATGATGATGCATTCACCTATTCGTTCTCTTTGCTCGACCGCAGAACGGCAAGAGAGAGTGGTAGGTACTGCCTGAAGGAACAGTATGTTGAATCGGAAGTTGTCGTATCGTTATAGGGAGCGTGGTTGCAATAATGATAGTGTGCTTGATATAACACAGTGTGGGAACAGTTCCTGGTAACGGACTTACTATTATTGACAGAATGATAATTTCAGTAGTATGATGTAATGAACAAAAGTGAAGTGTTGCCTCCCTCCCCCTTTCCCCCCCCCCCCAACCCCCTAAGAGGTGCTAGCCTCTTTCTTGAGTCTATCAAGAGGTCAGAAGCAATGAGTAACCCTTGATATCACACTCAGTGGTAGCGACTTTTGTAGATTGGGGAGGCCTTTCGCTTTGGTAATTTGTTACAAGCCTAACTGTGTAACAGGTTTAAGCTGGGTACGTATTTATTACAATTCTGTTTGCGCATATTCTCCTTCCCCAGAATGTTACCCATCTCCTCTGTGTCTACGCTACTCACCCCCCCTCCCCCATTACCTGTCGACCTACTACTGCCACTACCTAACTCCTCTAGCCCCTCTCTGTCCATCAACTACTCTCCACTCTCTCTGTCCCTTAGCTCCTCCCCTTTCTTTCAGACCATCTGTTCCTGCACTCTCAGTCCCTTTGATCTGTACCTTTGTCCGTTTCCTACGTGCCTCCATCAGAATCCCTCTGTCCTCTCTCCTGCTCCCTCCATTTATCTTCTCCCCTCTCGCTGTCTATCTCATCCTTCCCCTCCCTCAGTCTATCACACAGTCTTTCTCTCCCTGCCCATCTCCTTCTTCCCTCTCATTCTGTCCATGTCCTCTTCATTTTCTTTTCTCTCCTACCCATCTCTTAGCCCATCTTCCCCTCCATCCTCTGTCAGCCCCTCTGCCCTCTCTCTGCTCATCTCCTCCTCTTTCCTTATCAACCTTATCTCCACCCACCTGCACTCATCCTAATTGAGTAAATCACTTTTTTCCTTATATCTGTGTCCATGTCCTCTTTCCCGCTCCCTGTCTGTCCATCTTTTTCTGTCTAATTTAGTCCACACATTATCACCCTAGTGCAAACAGGGTGGTTCTAACCCCAGATGACAAAATGTGTACCATGTTGACTTTTGGCAGTAGCTTTGCCAGAGTACGAACATAGCCCTATAGTGCGGATTTCACACAGATCGATTCTTATGAGATTACATTTTTTGAACAACATGTTGTACAATGGTATACTTATGCATATACATTCAGTGGCATATTTTTATACAATATGAGAAATGTTTTCCGAATAGAATTAGGTGTCAAGAAGCGTTAAATTAAAATGACGTACACAATGTTGTAGTTTTCCATGCATCTCAGTGATTATGATTTAATGTGTCCTAAAAATATGTCGTTTTTTTTATTTTGAGGCATCAATCTTCTGACTTTTATTGCCGACCGCCACGAATTCCTCTCCTCTGTCAAACTCTTCATTTCAGAGAACCATTTACAGCCTACGTACTCCAGTCTCTGTCTTCCGCTACAATTTTTACCCTCTAAAGCGTCCTCTAGTACCACTGAAGCTATTCCGTGATGCCAATCGTTCCGTTATCAACGTTTTCCATATGTTCCTCTCCTCACCGACTATGAAAAGGGCCTCCTTATTGCATATCGTACCTGTCTACCAAATTTTCAACATTCTTCTACAGTATTGCACCATGCACCAAGGAAAGATTAAATTCTCTTCTGTTCCAGTTTTCCCACATCCTACTTTTCATTACCATACAATGTTGTTCTCAAAAAAATGCATTGTCAGAAATTTCTTCCTCAAATTATTGATGTTAGCAGACTTCTCTTGGCCAGGTTTCAGATTTATTTATTTATTTATTTTTCTTTTTTTTGCTAGTGCTATTCTGATTTCTGTGTCCTCGTTGCTCCGTCTGTCACGGATTACTTTGCTTTCTAGGCAGCAAAATTCCTTAACTGTATTTACTTTGTGATCACTAGTTCCGATGTTAAGTTTCTCCCTTTTCCCATTTCTCCTAATTTTCATTACTTTCGTCCCTCTTCGATTTAATCTCAACCCATGTTATGTACTCATTACAATGTCCATTCCATTGAGCAGGCCCAACTACTATTCTTCACTTACCCCTGAGGATTGCAATGTCATCAGCGAATCTTATCATTGATATCCTTTCACCTGGGATGGTAACTGTACTCTAGAAACGTTCTTTTATTTCCGTCAGTTGCACAGTAGGCCATAAAGACTATATTCTTTCCTTACACCCTTTTTATTGCGAGTACTTCGTACTTGGTCTTCCACTCTTATTGTTTCCTCTTGACGTCTGCATACAGGGCGTTACAAAAAGGTACGGCCAAACTTTCAGGAAACATTCCTCAAACACAAATAAAGATAAGATGTTATGTGGACATGTGTCCGGATACGCTTAATTTCCATGTTAGAGCTCATTTTAGTTTCGTCAGCAGGTACTGTACTTCCTCGATTCACCGCCAGTTGGCCCAATTGAAGGAAGGTAATGTTGACTTCGGTGCTTGTGTTGACATGCGACTCATTGCTCTACAGTACTAGCATCAAGCACATCAGTACGTAGCATCAACATATTCATCACGAACGTTGATTTGCAGTCAGTGCAATGTTTACAAATGCGGAGTTGGCTGATGCCCATTTGATGTATGGATTAGCACGGGGCAATAGCCTTGGCGCGGTACGTTCGTATCGAGACATTTCCAGAACGATGGAGTCTCGACAGGAAGACATTTGAAACAATTAATCGGCATCTTAGGGAGCACGGAACATTCCAGCCTATTACTCGCGACTGGGGAAGACCTATAACGACGAGGACACCTGCAATGGACGAGGCAATTCTTCGTGCAGTTGACGAAAACCCTAATGTCAGCGTCAGAGAAGTTGCTGCTGTCAAGGTAACGCTGATCACGTCACTTTATGGAGAGTGCTACGGGAGAACCAGTTGTTTCCGTACCATGTACAGCGTGTGCAGGCACTATCAGCTGCTGATTGACCTTCACGGGTGCACTTCTGCGAATGGTTCATCCAACAATGTGTCAATCCTCATTTCAGTGCAAATGTTCTCTTTACGGATGAGGCTTCATTCCAACGTGATCAAATTATAAATTTTCACAATCAACATGTGTGGGATGACGAGAATCAGCACGCAGTTGTGCGATCATGTCATCAACACAGATTTTCTGTGAACGTTTTTGCTGGCATTGTTGGTGTCAATAAAGTAATAAATTTAAATTTTATGCACGATGCGGCAGTTTCATCCATCTAACTGTTCTTATGTCGTTTCTCCTTAACTATGTGTAGTGCATAGATTTCATTTTGAAGGTATATTCAATGATATTTGTGAAAACTGTCTGCAAAATGTGTCATGAGTACAGTTTGTAGTAAAGAAGTTATTAATCAAAACTTCATACCTAATGCGGCAGCTTTACTGCAGGAACAGCGAAAATGTAGTAGGTGGTACTTTCCTTCCTTCATTCTTGTAAAGGTTTGAAATTATGTGTAAGGTTCGTTGCACATCACTAAGTGTTCTAATTGCTAAGTGCTAAATATTGTGTGAATAAATACTGTGAGGAGGGGTCGTGAGCAGTGTTTGGGTAGCTCAGACGGTAAATGAGCTTCCCGCGAAAGGTAGAAGTCCCGCGTTCGAGTCTCGGTCCGGCAACAGTTTTAATCTGCCAAGAAATTTTAAATTCTGTGGAATTTGGGTGTCGCCGAGGACATTACATTTTAAGCCTCACTCACGCCCGTTTGATAGGCAGATGGGTGTAATCCCCCTCCACAACAGTTCTGTCCAGACAGTAAGTGATGTGTGTACCAATTTCGGTTAAAGTCGTTCCATTGGTTTAGGAGAAGAGTGGAACGCATATATGCTCGTATAATGACGTTAATTAATATAAAATTTATACATTTAATACGTTTCATGGGTGTTTTACACTTACTCTAGTTTTAGCGTCTGTGCTCTACTGCATATTCGACATAATCACGTGAAGATTGAATAAATACAGAAGTTCCGTAAATCATGGGCGACGTGGGCCACTGCTGAGGGCTCGCGATGCTACAGTCCTTCTTCCCTCCTTCTTTATGCAACATTCTTGAACGCATGAAAAATAATGAAATGGAACAACACGTTTCGAAAGAGTTTTTCGAGTCCGAAACATCTATAATTTTTATATGCAGACTTAAGCGACACATGAAACTTTGTACCAAAGCAAGGAGTCGAGAAAGTGTCTCCTGCTCTCTGGGCAATGAGCAGTAGTTATGAGTTCGAAATCCGGTCTCTGGAACCATATAGTTTCACTTGTTTAGAGCCTCTATGCTGGGTTTCAGGCAGGATCACTCGTTTCTTTCGGTGCTGAGGTGCTACAGTTGGAGAGCCTCTGCGATGCTGTTCCAGTTTAAGGGAAACAGCAAGTACGCTGAGGCGTGAATGGGTATCTGGATCGAGCAGTAAGGCGTGCAAGGGTAGTCGGTGCAAAGGTGCAAAGCAAATGAGCCAGGATGGCATAGTGTTTAGCACCTCCGTCTTGTGTACTGAGAGCCAGCTTCGAATCCCGGCCTTGGTACAAATTTTCATTAATCCGCTCAGTTTGCATATATCGATTAAGCAAAATATTCAGCTATGACCATCAGATGAAGTGACTGTGATTAAGGATTATCCTCACCGTAAGACCATAAATTCCAGTGGCTAGGAAGATTCACGTAATACTAACGTACAACATCCCCTTCTTAAACTGACAATCCACGATTACGGATAGAATTTGGCAGCCTCCGTGCAACCTGAGAACTTATTGTATCGACGGTTGTTTGTTTACAGTTCCTGCTAACTCCAGCGATCTAAGACTGGTGGCGTATTAGTATCAGTGCAAAGTGTTCCTTTCTTTTCTATTTGTCATTGACAGTACACAGAATAACTAATGAGTAACGAAGTAATGGCTAGCCCATCGACGTCTTCCCTTACGACACCCGGGAAAATAATAAATCAAGTCGCAAATTGCTGCTAGGACAATGGCGATGCACTGTCCCGAATTGGAAGCTGACCTTCTCTACAATTTCCTATCAGGATTTCTTGGTGCTACACCATGTAATCTATAACATAGCTACAGATCGGTACGAAGCGCACGCATTAATGGTTTGCCATCGTGGCCGGCAGTAAGGAGCCAGACGTTGTCTGTCCTCTCCTCTGTCCTCTTTCCGCTCCCCGATCCCCTACCCCTCCCCTCATAGCCAAGGTACAGTGCGTAATCGTACTTCATCTGTCTATTATACATTTCCCGACACTAGAATGCAGAACTAAACTTCAATTACATTCGGACGGCATCGAAGGCATTCGACGAAATGTCAATGACAAACGCAGTGTGCAGTGTACAGTCACATTAATAGTCATAATATGTAGTTGCCACTGCATATACACAGTATCTGCTGCAATGAAGGCTCAGTGAGCAAACATATGATGAAAGAATACAATCAGATGTTGAAACCTAGAGAAATAAAGTAGATCATTTCTGTCGTGAAGAAAAACTAAAATATTTGCTAAT
Organism: Schistocerca gregaria; assembly: GCF_023897955.1. Classification (NCBI taxonomy): domain Eukaryota; kingdom Metazoa; phylum Arthropoda; class Insecta; order Orthoptera; family Acrididae; genus Schistocerca; species Schistocerca gregaria. The sequence continues at coordinate 270,254,472 of NC_064925.1, read as the reverse complement.
ACCGTTAGTTAGATCCCCTGCTATACCTGCAAGACAAGGCAGATAGATTAATTTGTGGAAAGGGGCCAAAATGAGTGGCTGCCATTATTATTCATTTGACAAACATTACAAGAGTAAAGAAAAAATTAAAGACAGAGCAAGCCAAACATTAATTGTATAACTCTAAATTAGGCTGAAAGTGCAAACAATCGCACGCCAGTTAAATGTTGCTACCTAGGCTTAAGGCAGATGATGGCAGATGTTCCGTTTCGCAGTCCACAGTGCCCATATATAAGTACGGCCTGAGAGGCGGTCACAGAGACACTTCGAACTGTGCTACCACTCTGCCAGCGTCAGTCAAACGCCAGCTAACGCGTTGTCTCTGTTAAAGTCACAGCCAGGGTACTGCTAAACGTATTTTCGGTACAAATAGCAAGGGAACGTAGCTTAGAGATGAAATAGTGAAGGTAGCAGAGGATGAAGTAGGTAAAAAGACGAGGGCTAATGGTAATCCTTGAGTAACCGGAGAGATATTGAATTTAATTGATGAAAGGAGAAAATACAAAACTGCACTAAATGAAGAAGGCAAAAAGGAATACAAACGTCTCAAAAATGAGATCGATAGGAGTACAAAATGGTTAAGTAGGGATGGCTAGACGACAAATAAAACGATGTAGGGGTGCATATCACTAGGGGTAAGATAGATGCTACCTACAGGAAAATTAAAGAGACCTTTGGAGAAAGAGAACCATCTGCATGAATATCAAGAGCTCAAATGGAAACCCAGTTCTAAGTAAAGAAGGGAAAGCAGAAAGGTGGAAGGAGTATATAGAGGATCTATACAAGGGCGATGTTCTTTAGGTCAATATTATGGAAATAGAAGAGGAGGTAGATCAAGATGAACTGGGAGATATAACATTGCGTGAAGAGTGACAGAGCACTGAAGGACCTAAGTGAAAACAAGGCTATGGGAGTAGACAACATTGCATTAAAACTAATGAAAGCCTTGCAAGAGCCAGGCCCAACAAAGCTCTACCATCTAGTGAGGGAGATGTACTAGACAAACGAAATACCTTCAGACTTCAAGAAGAACATAATAATTCAAATCCCAAAGAAAGCAGGCGTTGATAGATGTGAAAATCATCAGTTTAATAAGCCACGGCTGCCAAATACTAACACGAATTCTTAACAGACGAATGGAAAAACTGATAGAAGCCGACCTCGGGGAAGATCAGTTTGGATTCCGTAGAAATGTTGGAACACGTGAGGCAATACTGACCCTACGACTTATCTTAGAAGAAAGATTAAGGAAAGGCAAACCTACGTTTCTAGCATTTGTAGACTTAGAGAGAAATTTTGACAATGTTGATTGGAATACTCTCTTACAAATCCTGAAGCTGGCAGAGGTAAAATACAGGGAGCGATGGGCTATTTACAATTTGTACAGAAAGCAGATGGAAGTTATAAGAGTCGAGAGGTATGAAAGAGAAGCAGTAGTTGGGGAGGGAGTGATACACGGTTGTAGCCTATCCCCGATGTTATTCAATCTGTATATTGAGCAATCAGTAAAGGAAACAAAAGAAAAATTCTGAGTGGGTATTAAAGTCCAGGGAGAAGAAATAAAAACTTTGAGGTTCGCCGATGACATTGTAATTCTGTCAGGGACAGCAAAGGACCTGGAAGAGCATCTGAACGGATTTAAAAGTGTCTTGAAAGGAGGACATACGATGAGCATGAACAGAAGCAAAACGAAGATAATGGAATGTAGTCGAATTAAATCGGGTGATGCTGCGGGAATAAGATTAGGAAATGAAACGCTTAAAGTAGTAAATGTGTTTTTCTATCTAAGGAGATAAATAACTGATGATGGTCGAAGTAAAGAGGATATAAAATGTAGACTGGTAGTGGCAAGGAAAGCGTTTCTGAAGAAGAGAAATATGTCAAAGTAGAGTGTAGATTTAAGCGTCAGGGTTTCTGAAAGTATTTGTATGGAGTGTAGCCATGCATTGTTCAAATGGCTCTGAGCACTACGGGTCTTATAAATTCGAAGGTCATCAATCCCTTAGAACTTAGAAATACTTAAACCTAACTAACCTAAGGACATCACACACATCCATGCCCGAGGAGAGATTCGAACCTGTGGCCGTAGCGGTCACGCTGTTTCAGACTGTAGCGCCTAGAACCGCTCGGCCACCTCGGCCAGCTAGACATGCATGGAAGTGAAACGTGGACGATAAATAGTTTAAACAGGAGGAGAATAGAAACTTTCGAAATGTGGTGCTACAAAGGAAAGCTGAAGATTAGATCGTAGATCACATAACTAATGAGGTATTGAATAGAACTAGAGAGAAGAGAAATTTGTGCCACAACTTGAGTAGAAGAAGTGATCCGATGGTAGGGTATATTCTGAAGCATCAAGGAATTACCAATTTGGTATTAGAGAGCAGCGTGGAGGGTAAAAATCGTAGAGGGAGTTCAAGACATGACTAAAAAGATTCAGAAGGATGTAGGATGAAGTAGGTACTGGAAGAAGAGGAAGCTTGCGCTGGGTAGAGTAGCATGCAGAGCTGAATCAAACCAGTCTCTGGACTGAAGACCACAACAACAGTGAGTGATCTTCAAAATGGCCCAAATGGCTCTGAGAACTATGGGACTTAACATCTGAGGTCATCGTCCCCTAGGACATAGAACTACTAAACCCTAGTTAACCTAAGGACATCACACACATCCATATCCGAGTCAGGATTCTAACCTGCGACCGTAGGGGCCTCACGGTTCCAGACTGAAGCGCCTAGAACGGCTCGGCCACAAAGGCTGGCAGGAAGTGAACTCGCGAGCACTGTACACCGTCCTGGATAGCTTAGATCTCATGGAAGCAGCTGTTTGTGTGGCGCCCAACAAAACCGCGTGTCTAGTGGTGAGATTATTTCCTACTTTGGTGACTAGCAATTAACTTCGATGATTAGGAGTCAGGCGAAAGACTATTTAATTGAAGCATAACGTGACGATCGCCTCCGATTTGCTAATAGTGCTGTTTGTAATAGAGACATAACTATTATTATTATCAGGAGTAATACTACGTTCGTGTGTGTGAACTTTTCTGAATATATAAATCAGTCAGAGCTCAAAACGCTTATTTATAATGATAGTTCATGATCCCGCTTTGTAAATAGAGGTAAGAAACATTTCTTTCAGTAAGCACAAAAAGAATGTGGACTTTCAGACTGGGAACTATGGTCAGTATGTTTTAAACTCTTCTGGCTGACCAAAAAAAGAGTTTTCTGGCACTTACACAAAGACATAAAATAAACATACAAAAATTATTAAATTTAACAGCAGCCCCACAGACCGAAACAAAAATAGCGCCGAATTTGATCTTGGTTTCCCACAGCAACACCGTCAAATATGAACAGTTGGGATTTACTTTTCTAGGTGGAGGAATATCACTGCTCTCACTGCGTTATGTGTGTGTCACAACGACGACGCCCTGCAGTATTTCCTGTAATGGTTGGTATTTTAGCTGAAACAATGTTTTTGAAAATACACATGCGTGCTCAAAGCGGAATCCAACCGGATGTGCTAGCAGCGACAAGAGGACATTTGTCTTGGCACAGTTGCATGGGCCTACAACTCCTACAATTTTTCATTTGAAGGAGTACGCCATTCTTCTTCTGGTCTTCTTGCATATTGTTACAGCTGCAGTCGCATACATACGTACATGCATTAATCCTTGTTCCATAGATCATGAATACGACATTTTCTAATGATTTCTAACATGTTACTTTAACATAAGTTTCCTTTACACAAAAATTGATTAATTTTTTTTTCTTTTTATTCTGTTTCATTTTTTATTTATTTATATATTTATTTACAGTTACTACTTCATATCTAAGAAATCATCTATTGAGTAGAAGGATTTGTCATTCAGAAGTTCTTTTAATTTGCTTTTAAATGTTGGTTGGTATTCTGCCAGTTTATATTTACTATTTGGCAAATGACCAAAGTTGTCTGTGGCAACATAATTGACACCTTTCTTTGCCAAAGTGGGATTAAATACAAAACAGTGAAGATCATTCTTTCTTCTAGTGTTGTAGCTATCCACTTCGCTGTTATTTTTCAACTGGGATGCGTTATTAATGACAAATTTCATAAGCACATTACTGGGTAAAACTGTTAACAAACCACACTCAAGAGGACATATTCTTTCACCATTATCTCCACTTGTAAATTTCACATCCGTCCCAACAAACGCCTCTGCCAATCCTATATCTGACAGGCTTCTCGAAATAATAGATTGATATGTACTTCCCAGACTCGCTTCTTGTACCAGTTCAACTATCTTCTTTAGCTTGAATACCTGCCATTTCACTAGATCGACCGAAAACCAAATGCTAGCACCCAAAATCCTAATTATCCTTAGATTTATCATGCCTCATCAATACTCCCAAACGTCAACCGACTCCCAAATGATAACAAAAAGTTCTTCTCCGGGAATATCCCACCTCTCAGTCGCATCCTAGAACATTTCTTCCTAGACTTATCTTACCATAAGCCATCTTTTATGCCTAGTTCTTCCCACCCCCCGTCGATGTCATATGATAGTATGGTTCCAGGCAACTAGAGTAGATGAGAGCATGATGGTGGAATGGTTACACAATGAACTAGCACATCAGTTCGGGCACCGACGTGCTAGTGTGTAGAGGACATTGTATCTATGAGTGGCGACAAGAGAACATTTCGGACGATCAAGGGATAAACACGAATTAGCGGCAAGCGGGGATATTTTCTCTAGTCTTAACCAAGTGAGTAGTCCTTGCTAGTTCCCATAAGATGTGGTGATAGTGAAGTGATAATAGGCAAACCGACGATCACCGGTTATCGGCGAACTTTATCTCGTCATATTCATCCAGATAATATCTCTGAACATCTACTGCACGAGTTTGAGAGTGATCTTCTGTCTTCTATAATGTTTTGAGAATAAACTCAACATTTGCTACAGTTAATATGAGCATGTAGTTTGTCTATTACACTGAGGCAAACATATTAAGAGGAAGGAAATGAAGAGCAGCATGAGATAAGGATGGGAAGACCTTCATTAAACAGTGTTTTTCTAGTCTGCCAAAAAATTGAAAAATACAGAAAATACTATCATCTCACTTATACAGACTTTACTGTCTATGCGAAAGCTTTTGATTACGTTAACACGGCCAAATTATGTGAAAGTTTAGAAAAGAATGCACCAAGATCCAATAAGTTGAATTCAAAGAATTTACAGACACAACAGCATCAAAGTACGGAAAGGAAGGCCGTATGCTAGGAACATCTTTCAAGAAGTGGGAGAAGGGTGTCTTTTGTGATCCACATTCCTTAATATATACATAGACGACGTGATAAAGACATGGGAGAATACGTTTGGGAATAAAGTTGTAAATACACTCCTTTTCGTCGGCTGCAGAGATGAGCGGTTCTAGGCGCTACAGTCTGGTTCTAATGGTTCAAAATGGCTCTGAGCACAATGGGACTTAACAACTGAGGTCATCAGTCCTCTAGAACTTAGAACTACTTAAACCTAACTAACCTAAGGACATCACACACAACCATTCCCGAGGCAGGAATCGAACCTGCGAGCAGAGCGGTCTCGCGGTTCCAGACTGTAGCTCCTAGAAACGCTCGGCCACTATGGCCGGCTACAGTCTGGAACCGCGTGACCACTACGGTCGTAGGTTCGAATCCTGCCTTGGGCATGGATGTGTTTGACGTCCTGAGGGTAGTTAGGTTTAAGTAGTTCTAAGTTCTATGGGACTGATGATCTCCGAAGTTAAGTCCCATAGTGCTCAAAGCCATTTGGACCATTTTTACACTCCTTTTCGCATATAACCAAATAATATTAGCGGACTCAGAGAGCAATGTGGCTCTTCGACAAGGTAGCGTACGATTACTACATGACTGTATCTAAGGGTAATACTAAGATAATGGCAATCCCCCGTAAGATGCATTTATAGTTGACGATGAACCGCTAAAACAAATAAATACTTTTAAATACATTTAAATAATTACTTCTAAATACCACATACAATGATCAAGAGCACAAGTTGCCAAAATTGCACCAGTTGGTAGGTACTATGAACAGCAGTCTTCTCAAAAAAGTGAAGGATAAATACTAAAATTTTGTAATGAGATAATTGTATCATGTATAATGTGCGGTCGGAGACGTGGACTCTAACCGCCCATCAAAGTAGGAGGACTGAGGTAGAAGAGGTGAAAATCTGAGACCTCCAGGTGAGTACTAACTCATAGACTGGCTAAGAGTATAGAACTGGGTGTCAAAATGAAAACAGTGCAGTGCATAAAGAAATGATATTAGCACGTCAAAAGGATACAAGTACACACCTCAAGTTAAACTTGACACGACTCACAGTAGCGCCAGTCAGCGTGAAAAATGTGCATCACTAACCTGGAGGGCGAGCTTATGGAAGTGGCGTTCGCTCAGAGTGGTGAGTGCCACGCGGAAAAGCCAGTTGGCAATGGTATCTGTGACGCTGAGCATGAGTATGAAGACGTCCAGCTCGGCTGTGCCCTGGCGGCTGATTACGACGATCTCGGAGCAAAAGAAAGACACCGCGAAGGTTGCTACGGTGAGGGTCCGCAAGCGGAAGAGGAGCGGCGACGTGGCGGCGGATCGCGGGTGCCGCAGGATGGCGCCCCAGTGCAGCGGGCGCAGCAGGTGATCGAGGTCGCAGGCCGCCGCCGCTGCGGCCGCAGCCGAAGGCGCTGGTGCCATGCCGACCGCGCTGACGGACTCTCTGCACAAGGCAGCCACGTTGTGGGCGTTAATTGAGTTGTAAACCTCATGTTGGTGGACCGGCTACAGTAAAAGTTACTCAACTGGCTTGTAAGTACTACACTAACTCCACATGTTGTTGCTGATCAAGTTGTTTTTATGAGAAGCAGTCCAAAGACGGATTTGGAATACAGGAAATACTGTATTGGAAGTTTGTTCCAGAGCGGGACTCAAACCTAGATTTCCCGCATGTCGTGAGCGATTTCCTTAAGAATATTTGCTATCCGTGAACAACACCCCACTAGAACTACTGACGGCCTTGGGAGAACCAGTCCTAACAAAACTCTACCATCTGGTGAGCGAGATGTATGTGACAGGCGAAATACCCTCAGACATCAAGAAGAATATAATAATTCCAATCCCAAAGATAACAGGTGTTGTCAGATGTGAAAATTACCAAACTATCATTTTAATGAGTCATAGCTGCAAATTACTAACACGAATTCTTTACAGACGAATGGAAAAACTGGTAGAAGCCGACCTCGGGGAAGATCAGTTTGGATTTAGTAGAAATATTGGAATACGTGAGGCAATACTGACCTTACGACTTATCTTAGAAGAAAGATTAAGGAAAGGCAAACATACGTGTCTAGAATTTGTAGACTTAGAGAAAGCTTTTTACAATGTTGATTGTAATACTCTCTTACAAATTCTGAAGCTGGGAGAGGTAAAATACAGGGAGCGAAAGGCTATTTACAATTTATACAGAAACCAGATGGTAGTTATAAGAGTCGAGGGACATGAAAGGGAAGCAGTGGTTGGGAAAGGAGTAAGACAGGGTTGTAGCCTCTCTCCGATGTTATTCAATCTGTATATTGAGCAAGTAGTAAAGGAAACAACAGAAAAATTCGGAGTAGGTATTAAAATCCGTGGAGAAGAAATAAAAACTTTGAGGTTCGTCTATGACATTGTAATTCTATCAGAGGCAGCAAAAGACTTGGAAGAGCAGTTGAGCGGAATGGACAGTGTATTGAAAGGAGGATATAAGACGAACATCAACAAAAGCAAACCGAGGATAATGGATTGTAGTCTAATTAAGTCAGGTGATTCTGAGGGAATTAGACTAGGGAATGAGAAGCTTAAAGTTGTAAATGAGTTTTGCTGTTTGGGGAGCAAAAAACTGATGATCTGATGATGTTCGAAGTAGAGAGGATATAAAATGTAGACTGGCAATGGCAAGAAAAGAGTTTCTCAAGAAGAGAAATTTGATAACATCGAGTATAGATTTAAGTGTCAGGAAGTCTTTTCTGAAAGTATTTGTATGGAGTATAGCCATGTGTGGAAGTGAAACATGGACGGTAAATAGTTTGGGCAAAAAGAGAATAGAAGCTTTCGAAATGTGGTGCTACAGAAGAATGCTGAAGATTAAATGGGTAGATCACATACTAATGAAGAGGTATTGAATAGAATTGGGGAGAATTGGAGTTTGTGGCACAACTTGACAAGAAGAAGGGACCGGTTGGTTGGACATGTTCTGAGGCATCAAGGGATCACAAATTTAGCATTGGAGGGCAGCGTGAAGGGTAATAATCGCAGAGGGAGACCAAGAGATCAATACACTAAGAAGATTCAGAAGGCTGTAGGTTGCAGTAAGTACTGGGAGATGAAGAATCTTGCAGAGGGTAGAGCAGCATGGAGAGCTGAATCAAACCAATCTCAGGACTGAAGACCACAAGATCAACAACAACACTCTTCAAGGCCAAGTCGTCATCCATGTGTCATTGACCTGCACTCGTACATTTACTGTAATTCCCACACAGGGGAGACGTTTTATCAAAATTAGCTAGCCTGGTGTTGGTGGGTAAATGCGATGTTGCAGTGTCTGTGTTGTAGGAAGTACAGTGCAATATTATAGGAGACATGTTCAATAAAGAATGATCATAATTTTCTTTTGTCAACATACCCATACTCATCCTCATAATTTTGATGGTATCTGTCAAAGTATTCTACCATGAATGCGACGCATTTTTCGCAGCGTTTCTGCCAAATACATCCTAGAAACCATTTTTGTGATTCGTTTTTCAAAATAGCCTCTGCAGCCTTCACCATTGTCTCTGATGACTGATAATGCTCCTAAGGAATTTCTTCATGTTAATGTGTAGAAAAAAGTCACATGGTGCTAAATCTGAACCATAGGGAGGGTGAGGGATGAACTTCACGCTGATTATTGCAAAATATTCAGCAACAATATTTGCAATATTCTGCAATATCCAGCCTCCTTCACGAAAATGTGGTCTTTCGCGCCTGGTATGGACTTGCAATGTTTTCAGGATATTCCTGTAGTATTGTCCAGTTAACGATGTGTGGGGCAGTTACATGCTGATAAACCATTTCATGAATGTCAAAGAATGAGATGGCCCTAACGTTCCCAGCTGAAGCAACCACTTTTATTTTTTTTTTTTTGGGGGGGGGGGGGTTGGTGATGAAGGAGATTTCCACACTGAGCTGTGTTGTTCGCAGTTCTTTTTCTCACTGCAAAGTGAACAGCGAATAAGGTGGAAACAACACACTGAAAGCCTCCCTGATGCGGTAGAATTGTATGATGACGTAATAGGCAATCAAGTTTCAGTCACAATTTAAAAGAGGTTCGGAAGACCTGAGATCAAATAAGACCGAAGAATAGGTAACGTACCATCGGATCTTCTAAACCCATTCTGATGAAAAATTTCAACCCGTTGTCAGTTAAATTTGGCATGAGACTGGTGACATACCATAAGGCTTTCGGAAAAATATTATCCATACAATTCTGAACATTACAAGGGCTGACAAATGCACAGTCAGATTAACAGATAATGCATCCAAGTTACTCTCAATAACGTACAGGAGAGTAGAGCAGGAAACTGATAATCTGTTAGATGACGATGAGTTTGGTTTTATAAAAGGTAAAAGCACCATAAAGCGATAGCTTATGCTGTTCTTGGTAATGGAAGCAGCACTGAAGAAAAATCAAGACACATTCATATGATTAGTCGACCTGGGAAAAGTTTGAAAACGTAATGTGGTGCACGGTGAGTAAGTTGTAGGGAAAGGCAGGAAATATTCAGTATGTGCAATAACCAAGGTGGAACAGTCAGATAGGAAGCCGCAAAACGAAGTACTCACATGAAATGGGAGCCGTAGAAGGGTACAGCTCTTCAACCCAACAAACACATGGATGAGGAAAGAATGGTGATAAGATTCACGAATACATTGCTATCCTCGTTGAAGGTGAAAAGGGCTACAGTATCGGTTGATTGAAAGAAATTACAGAAAATGAACTGAGAGTAAACAGAAGAAAGACGAAAGTAATGACAAGTAGCGGAAATGAGTACAGTTAGAATCTTAGTAGCAAATATGGCGCTAACGAATCAGGCGAAGTTAATGTATTCTTCTACTTTGGAATCAAATTAATTCATGATGGACGAAGCAAGAAGCATATAAAGAAAAGGACTAGCACAGGCAAAAAAGGGACATTCTTGTCCAAGAGAAGTCTACTAGTGTCAAACATTTGAGCAGGAATATCTGGGCCATTTGTTAAATCATCAGGGATTAACTTTCAGTTTAGTGCTGGGTGCTGTACGGGGTTAAAACTGTAGACATGTACTATGGTTCTTGAACGAAAGTAAAAGATATAGGCTTATATTTTTTTCCAGAGTTTTCGACTAACTTCTTGTAAATGGATATCACCGACACTTTTTCCGATAACTAGGAATGCTTTACTCCTCCAGCTACCTACGGTACACCTATGCGAGCGAGGAGAAAGTTGTTCAGCATATTTTATGTGTAATTATACTGGTATCTCATCAGTTCCAGTATTGTTTCCTGTGTTAAGCGAATTAACTTGAATTTATAAACAGTGATTACCCATTTTTGAATGTGTCATTTTGACATTCGTGCAAAAATTTACAGGAAGTACCGCAATACATTCTTTCTCAGTAAACTGTTTTGGAGAAAAACTCTTAGAATTTTGGCATTATTTGTGTCGTCCTCCATTTCGATGCCATTATGGTGAAAGAGTGTGGACCGATGGCTTCGATTCCTTTTACTGCTTTAACAAAAAAACAAAACTTTTTAATATATTCTGTAAAAGAGATGGAATTTTACTTTCGTTCTTGTGGAACGCTACATGAGTTGCTCTTCTTATGCTAATTTTGATTCCCTTCATTTACTATCACTCTGTGAGATTTTCACTACGTTTACAATTTCAGTTAAGCACTCTCTCTAGTCGTAGCTGCTCCCTGACGTGGTTCTCGGACGACGACGGACCTTTCCGTCTCTCGCAACTTCGCTTGATATATAACACGACCTTCTTCTCACTCATTCTCTGGTGTATTCTAACCACATCGAAAAATGTGCATGAGATAAAATATGTTGCCTTCAGGAGGCTATTCTTTGATAATCTGTTCCAGGTAATTTCCAGATAACGCAAATATTTAGGTCAGTTTCACACGATTCCCTGTGCATACTATCCACCTTAACCATTTGAGTCTCCACCTAATGTTATAACATGACCAATAAATTTACGCGATGTTTTACCTCAAATATGCCGGTATTCTTGAAGCAGGAGATCTATAAAAGCATCATATGACAATGTTTGATCCTTATTTAACACTTATCGTCACCCAAATAGTTTCTCCTTCGGAATCTGTACTAACCTTAATACATCTTTTTCGTATTTTTACAATAATAAATACGCCTCCGCCAATACATATTGCAAAAAGAATTTGGAATTTCACTACCATTAAAGTTTCACTTCAGCTAGCTTTCCGTTCCTGGTATTGTGTAGATGTCCTTAGTGTGTAGAAGTGAGACTAGATCTGGGACCTTTTCCTAGACGCTATTCCATTTAACAAATAGTGTCTTAATATTTTCCTTTGCGGTCGGATATGAGAAATGTCACTCACCTAAATTAATGGAGTACTCCCACGCGATATCACAGTTAGAGAAATCAACAACTAGGTACGTCTCAGTATCTTATGAGCCTCTGACTTAAGCCTTCCACGCAGCACCAAACAACAGAACCACAATCTGCTCTGGGAACGATGCTGCATAACGCTATCTCTGCCTCTACACTGCACATGAGGCTAGCTGTCTTCCCCAAAACATTTAGCAACCCGTAAGAACCCAGGAGGGCCTCTGAACCCGTGTGGCAGCTGTCATTCGTGCCGAAACGAACCACAATTTTCTGTTGCGTGCACACCGTACGCTAAGTCTCTGCCCAGAAAGCCTCCTTCCCATCGCAGACACGACCTCCCGGCAACCAAAGACCTGCCCGGTATTCCAGTAAGGTGCTTCTTGACAAACTTAATGACAAGCACTCTCACCCGCAGCATTTGTTAGGACCTTACGGGATGTTCAGCCCTATCCCAATAGACGAGGCCTCGCACCTTACCTCAGACATACTTCAGTAGTGGGCGATACCTCTGACCTGTTTTTATGGCGTAAGTAGACAGCTGTGTGGCCAGTACCCACATTCACCTTGCTCTCAGCGATTCGTCTTTCCACCACTGTTCATCAAGACGAGCGAACCGGACAGTGTTGCGACTCAAGTGCCCCAGGTGATGCAACAGGAGGCAGTGGTGCCAAGACTCACGTGAGCAAAGAGCACCGCAGGCCATGGCAGTAGCCTGAGGCCTTTCGAGAGTGACCAACAAAGTTATCAGCTGTTTAAGAACAGTGCCAATTCTCCCTGCATCATTACACAACTGGAGCAGCCCCTGTCCTTGTGTTATCACTGTTCGTCCGGACCAAAGAAATATAACACTAACACAAGCAGTTGCTGGATGCAATCTAATTTCTGCTGCTGCACTACTTCTAGATTTTCTTACTAATCAACTCACACTGCACAAATGCACTAAAATTACGCCAAAACGTAGACTAAGTCAACACAGTAGAAAGCACAGATACAGTTCACTTCTTCACACAATTACATGTGAACGGATAGTGCACTACATCGTGTGCATAAAGTGGAGCTGCTGCTACTCAAACAATGTGTGTTCGCTTGGTTTCCCAGTAGACGCTATACTTGCCACAGCGAACCTCTTTGATGCTACACTTGCCACAGCGAACCTCTATGAGATCTGTTGCTTGTGACGTGTTCCAGTGGAATTTGTTAAACGTTTTTGTGGTATCCTCATACTGAATAAACATATGTGTGACCATTCTCCCTCGAACCTTCAGTATACCTTTCGTGAATCAGTCTTAATAATATTGTCCTATTTATGAACAATATCCTTCAAAATTGTGGAAAGGACTCTGTAAAGGACATCCTCCGAAGTTCAATATCGTAGTTTTGGAGTTTTTCCGATAAATTTCTAACGAAACACTTCCCCAAAGGAGAGATTTACGTGTCTTTCCCCGTCATATTATCACATTTCAGTATCGAACTGTTTACTAGTACTTGCGCCACAAGTACTGGCTGTTGGTTGGACATTGCAACTGCACATCTAGGCAAGTGGTGTACAATTGTGAATACAGATTTTGAATGATGGCAGTGCCTTCCGGGCAGGACACTGCCATTGCAATGCCGGTCAGGCACCTCCCCTTTCATTTTGTTTCGGTGATTATCATACAATTTCATTCGCCTTCGGTGTATCGAAATTTTCCCTGATTTATATTAATCTGATGGACTATCAGCGTTAATGTAAACCACTGATTGTTCTCACAGTATTTGCATGACTTGAGAAGCAGTAGTAGCATTAAACTCGGCTATAGAGACACGTTTTTAGGCGCTGGAGGTGTCCATAGCATTAGGGGCACCCTTAGAACTTTCCCTGAGCAGCAGGCCAGTTCGCGGATAGCTTTGAAGTCACTGAAAGGGGCCGTGGGCATGGGAGGGCAGTGGTTTTGGGGGCTGCCGTTCTGGGGGACGGCCTTGTCCAGCTGGAGGCCAAGCAAGAGGATGGGAATACCGTGGCTGAATGCGAAATGACACTTCTTTAGAAACTGGTGGCGCCGGACATCCTGGCACCGGCCTAACCGCTTAATTAGCGAGTGTGCATGGTGTGAGAGCTTTTCGATGGTCGCAGTGGTCAGTCGCTAGAGCTCCTCCCGTTATACGGAGACAGAAGTTGGAAAGACGCCCGCACACAAGGGCTATACAATATATTTTCGTGGACATGAGACAATCACCAGTGAATGTGGGGTCATCTCCCGCGGTAAAATGCTTCGGCAGCGTCCGCATGCAGACGACGGCATCTAGTCTTTCACCGGCTGTATCGTTGACATAGAACACCTTCGCCAAATTCAGAAGATTAACAATCGTTTTCACAACCATCTGTTTTCATACCAGCCTTGTACTCACAGTAGTCAGTCCCAGATTTCATGCCGGCCGAGGTGGCCGAGCGGTTCTAAGCTCTACAGTCTGGAACCGCGCGACCGCTACGGTCGCAGGTTCGAATCCTGCTTCCGGCATGGATGTGTGTGATGTCTTAGGTTAGTTAGGTTCCAGTAGTTCTAAGTTCTAGGGGACTGATGACCTCAGATGTTAAGTCCCATAGTGCTCAGAGCCATTTGAACCATTTTTTGAATCAGTTTTCATTGCACGCTTAATTGTATCTCGATACGAGTGACCCGTCAGTGCAACGATACATCACAGGGTGCTTGCCTAGATTGGCCTCTGTGATACCGTACATCATATACGAATTTCCCATGCGATCCGCCCTATTGTGGATAGCACCAATAGTGCTTATCATAAATTAGCGAGACACTTACATTATAAAATTAAAGAATATTTTGTGTTTCAAAATAATTTTTCGAGTAAAAATTCAGTGGACTTAGCCAACAGACTTAAAACCGTAACATGTTCCGAAAACACCAAACGGGTGTCATTTGACATCATTAGCTTGTACACAAACGTACCAGTGGATCGGACCTTGAACATTATAGAACAAAACTTAAGGTACCACAAAAAATTATCCACCATAGAAATTAATGAGTTAATGTTACTTCTTAGAGCGACTCTTAAATACAATTAATTTTTATTCAATGAAAAATTATATTCAAAGCTATGTAGGGTCCACTTGCATGTATCATGTCTGAAATTTTTATAAATTCTTTGGAATGTTTTTTTTCCGAAATTACCCAGAATTAGTGAATAACACCATCTTTTGTGCGAGATACGTGGATTATATTCTTCTACTGGTTAATAACTCTCCAAAAGGAATAAAGCAAATTTTAGCAACGTTTAACAGTCTACATGAAAAAAAAAATTCACACAAGAAATGGAATCAGCTGATAGATCACTAAATTATCTTCATTTAACGTTGACTATTAAAGATGCTAAAATAGAGTTCAACATATTCCGGAAGGCAACTTATTCAGTCAACATCATCCCGGCAGATTCAACCACCCCTAAGCGCATAAAATTGCGTTTTTCTATTCTAGCGTGTATTGGGCGATTTCTATCCCGATGTCAGATGTCATCCTCGAAAATGAATTACAAAATCCCGACAGTATTGCACAGAATAATAACTGTGATCCAAAGATAGTGAGGTAGTTATAATAAAACGCGAAAAGGACAACGACTTTAGTAAACACAAACACTGAAACCCAGGATCAGGCCAAGAAATGGTTGTCGGTTCCTTATGTAGCTAATGTCTCCTACAAGATTGGGCTAATGTTGAAAAATTCAGGTTTTAAAATTTCCTTCTCGATGAATAATAGTTTAAATCGAGATTTGGTTCATACCCTTGAGAATGACTGTGATAAGGCAGCGAAATCAGGCGTATATAAGATTATGTGTGATGATTGCCCATGTTATTACATAAGTCAAACAGGCAGAGCTACACCAGTGAGGTTTAAAGAACATCTTCCAATAAAGGGCGTAGGAACACGGGGGTCAGCCTTTGCGGAAGATGTGGGGCAAGCGGCACATACACCTAAACCTTTACGTGACATAGAGCTACTACATCATGAGGTTAAGGGCTATAGACTCGACACGCTTGAGGAACTACAAATTTATGCACACCTTATTACACATAGAAGCAATTTACTGAACGATCAACTGTATCAAAAAATAGGGCATACTTCGAAGGCTTTCACTCTATATTAGGTTTACAATAATTCAGATGTTCATACGAGATTTGTTGTTCAGTTTATAAGGCCCTGTAGTAGAATGTAAAACGTAGTCATGATGGATACTGTGATTAGCTTACAATAGTAAAGTATAAAATTAAATCATAGCAAAAATGTTATCTGACGCGTGCGTAATAAGAAACACACCGGAGATTTGGTTGCAGGAGCTTCAGGCATTGTGTGCTGTTTTTTCGGGGAACAGAATGTGTACTGCACTGCTGTGATTGATTGAGGAAGATATGATCTCCTTGCTAGAACACATGATTGGCATGGCAACCACTGCTGGGCCAAGAAAGGTTTATTTGAGGACACTGGTGGTGGGGGGGGTGGCGGGGGGGGGGGGGAGGAATGGCTGTTTTTCAGAGGGTTTCCAGCAAAAGGGAGATGCAAGGACTTCCTTCTCGATGCTCACTAAGGAAACTCACTAGGGCTCTTCCGCTTATATGGAGACAGCAGTTATTTGTAAAGAGGTATGGGCACCTGGGCAGAAATTTACATTTTTGCCGTCGTGAGACAGTCACCAGTGGACATGGGGTCATCTCACGCAGTACGATGCGTCAGCAGTGCCTGCTATCACATGATGGCATCTTGTCTTTCGCCTGCTATATCGGTAACATTACGCAGATTTGGCAAATTCAGAAGATTATCACTCGTTCTCACAGTCATTTTTTTTCATTCCAGCCTTCTACTCACAGTACTCATTCCCAGAGCCCAAAGCACGCTCAATTGTATCTTGACACAAGAGACCCATCGGTGGAACGATACAGCAAAGTGTCCTTACCTAGACAGGCATCCTTCGACTCACATTAGCCAGCCTTGTTTACACGTAAATTCCAGTTAGGTTTCCCAAGTCTGTTGCCAACGAACGTGAGTTTGTGTTAACGAAATGTTATGCAGTTGAAGTTCCTGTTTATGTGTTTCTTCTCTCTTGACCCTGATATTAATCAATATATCTCTTTGTGATAACATAGGTCCCTGTTTTTAATTTTTCAATGATACCCTTTCTCATTCCCTATAATGTCATTTAGTTTGTTGTGGGTTAGAAGTAACTAAATCAATTTTGTGTGTAGTTAGCCAACTCAGGGGTGATCCTTACAGGGGTCACTGTTTATGTCAGATTTCCTTGTGCTACCGATAAATGTGACTCCTCTTGGCTCTGGTGGCTACTAATTTCTGGTCGTTTGACAGAGGGAGAACTGCCACCACCATATACTAACATGCAGTTTATTGTCTACAATGTTTTCTTGAAAGGCCTAAAACATCAATCCCGAGCAATTGAAACGGAGTCCATGCCTCAGGTAATTTCTGCAATGCTATTCTTGTCCCTTACAAAATCCCTTTAAGTGCTCACTCTATGCCATTCTGTAAATATTAGTTAATGTCCGACTTCCTATTCTTCCCCCAGCTTGTCTTCGCTACTGTTCTGTTGGTAGACCCATACTTCCTTAATCTCCTAACAGCTGACCATGTACTTTCCTTAATACTCTGCTTTTCAGCTTTTCTGACACCAATATTCAAGGTCCCAATTTAGTGCTTCTGCTCAGCAACCCATCTTGTATAATAAACTGCAACTTCTGAGTAAACTAGTTGCATTCGCTACCTGTCTTCTGTGCTGCCGTTCTTTACCCTGCTGTACCTCTGACCGCAACACCCACCTCTGTGTATAACGTTGTATCATCTAATTTTACTGCAAATGCTTGTAAGTGGAACTTGGCTTTCCTTTGCTGTTTCCTAGTCCTACCTCCAAAGCTAACATTATCATTTTGCAGACTTCTGTTTCAGCTTCCACTTTTACATTGCTGGCGACATTGCTACGTTTCTCCTGCACATAACTCATATGCTCACATCTACACTCCTGGAAATGGAAAAAAGAACACATTGGCACCAGTGTGTCAGACCCACCATACTTGCTCCGGACACTGCGAGAGGGCTGTTCAAGCAATGATCACACGCACGGCACAGCGGACACACCAGGAACCGCGGTGTTGGCCGTCGAATGGCGCTAGCTGCGCAGCATTTGTGCACCGCCCCCGTCAGTGTCAGCCAGTTTGCCGTGGCATACGGAGCTCCATCGCAGTCTTTAACACTGGTAGCATGCCGCGAGAGCGTGGACGTGAACCGTATGTGCAGTTGACGGACTTTGAACGAGGGCGTGTAGTGGGCATGCGGGAGGCCGGGTGGACGTACCGCCGAATTGCTCAACACGTGGGGCGTGAGGTCTCCACAGCACATCGATGTTGTCGCCAGTGGTCGGCGGAAGGTGCACGTGCCCGTCGACCTGGGACCGGACCGCAGCGACGCACGGATGCACGCCAAGACCGTAGGATCCTACGCAGTGCCGTAGGGGCCCGCACCGCCACTTCCCAGCAAATTAGGGACACTGTTGCTCCTGGGGTATCGGCGAGGACCATTCGCAACCGTCTACATGAAGCTGGGCTACGGTCTCGCACACCGTTAGGCCGTCTTCCGCTCACGCCCCAACATCGTGCAGCCCGCTTCCAGTGGTGTCGCGACAGGCGTGAATGGAGGGACGAATGGAGACGTGTCGTCTTCAGCGATGAGAGTCGCTTCTGCCTTGGTGCCAATGATGGTCGTATGCGTGTTTGGCGCCGTGCAGGTGAGCGCCACAATCAGGACTGCATACGACCGAGGCTCACAACGCCAACACCCGGCATCATGGTGTGGGGAGCGACCTCCAACACTGGCCGTACACCTCTGGTGATCGTCGAGGGGACACTGAATAGTGTACGGTATATCCAAACCGTCATCGAACCCATCGTTCTACCATTCCTAGACCGGCAAGGGAACTTGCTGTCCAACAGGACAATGCACGTCCGCATGTATCCCGTGCCACCCAACGTGCTCTAGAAGGTGTAAGTCAACTACCCTGGCCAACAAGATCTCCGGATCTGTCCCCCATTGAGCATGTTTGGGACTGGATGAAGCGTCGTCTCATGCGGTCTGCACGTCCAGCACGAACGCTGGTCCAACTGAGGCGCCAGGTGGAAATGGCATGGCAAGCCGTTCCACAGGACTACATCCAGCATCTCTACGATCGTCTCCCTGGGAGAATAGCAGCCTGCATTGCTGCGAAAGGTGGATATACACTGTACTAGTGCCGACATTGTGCATGCTCTGTTGCCTGTGTCTATGTGCCTGTGGTTCTGTCAGTGTGATAATGTGATGTATCTGACCCCAGGAATGTGTCAGTAAAGTTTCCCCTTCCTAGGACAATGAATTCACGGTGTTTTTATTTCAATTTCCAGGAGTGTATAACATGTTACATAGGCTGAAAACACTGTCCTTCTACACGGCACGTCTCCATTCGTCCCTCCATTCACACCTGTCGCGACACCACTGGAGGCTGGCTGCACGATGTTGGGGTGTGAGCGGAAGACGGCCTAACGGTGTGCGGGACCGTAGCCCAGCTTCATGGAGATGGTTGCCAATTGTCCTCGCCGATACCCCAGGAGCCACAGTGTCCCTAATTTGCTGGGAAGTGGCGGTGCGGTCCCCTACGGCACTGCGTAGGATCCTACGGTCTTGGCGTGCATCCGTGCGTCGCTGCGGTCCGGTCCCAGGTCGACGGGCACGTGCACCTTCCGCCGACCACTGGCGACAACATCGATGTACTGTGGAGACCTCACGCCCCACGTGTTGAGCAATTCGGCGGTACGTCCACACGGCCTCCTGCATGCCCACTATACGCCCTCGCTCAAAGTCCGTCAATTGCACATACGGTTCACGTCCATGCTGTCGCGGCATGCTACCAGTGTTAAAGACTGCGATGGAGCTCCGTATGCCACGGCAAACTGGCTGACACTGACGGCGGCGGTGCACAAATGCTGCGCAGCTAGCGCCATTCGACGGCCAACACCGCGGTTCCTGGTGTGACCGCTGTGCCGTGCGTGTGGTCATTGCTTGTACAGCCCTCTCGCAGTGTCCGGAGCAAGTATGGTGGGTCTGACACACCGGTGTCAATGTGTTCTTTTTTTCCATTTCCAGGAGTGTACCTCGCAAGTCCTGTAGACTTTTCAACATCATCACATTCTACTTCCATACTATTCTTGTACTGTCGGGGTCTACCCTCTTAAAAAGGCGTTCAGCACCCTTCTCTTGGCCATCTGTAAAATTACTTCAGTGACAGTCGCATTCTGTCCCAACTCGTACGTACAGACTATTGACCTTCCTTATTCTTTCCTCAAACTCTTCCACAGCAGAATCCGTGCTTTTCTGTTACAATGTCCAACTGTTCCCTAAAACGATTGTCACTCTTTTGCCTTCTGTACTGTTGAAGCACGCTTTTTCTAAATTCCTCAAATGTTCCACCTCTTTTCAGCGTCTGAGTATAAACTTCGAGTTCTCTAGTTAACCTTAATTTTGTTTCTGTCAAATATTCTGCATCAGGCCAACGTGGTTTAGCGGGACCACAGTTTAAGATAGGAAGGTTAGATTCGATGCAAGATTTCAGAGCACACAAGCTACAGCAGGGTGCAGGCCTGTTGACAATAAGCTACGCTGACCAGCGGTTGCGAAGTAGAATGGAGGCCACAGGCTCGTCGAGCCTCTAAAAAGAGAAAATGCAGCCGTTCGTGTCGCAAGTTACAGGCAGAAGCGGCCCACTGGCGCATTCTAGGTGTTATGAGTGTGTGACGCAAAGCTGCATGTTAGCAATACAGAGGTGCACAGCTGCATTTAAAAAGATATGGCTTTTCTAATGAGAGGTATTGAAGTGTGACAGCTATCTAGGATGGCGGTGTGTGTCACACCACTGGCTACACACAACAGCAGATGGAGCGCCAGCGTTCCAGTCCTTGGCTGGTTGCTCATTCGAGCCTCTGAGGCTAGCGACAGACAACTCCATGGCTCACTACAGTGGGCACTTGTCTTGCCTCCCAACATGCGCCAGAGACATGCAGGGATAGGGTTGCAGATTCGGACGCTGGATCACAGCCGCTTGTTGTAACCTGCAATCCAAACCACGACAGCGAAGAAGTGTGCAGCCACCTGCG
The DNA here is from genome assembly GCF_023897955.1 of Schistocerca gregaria. Classification (NCBI taxonomy): domain Eukaryota; kingdom Metazoa; phylum Arthropoda; class Insecta; order Orthoptera; family Acrididae; genus Schistocerca; species Schistocerca gregaria. The sequence continues at coordinate 270,233,586 of NC_064925.1, read as the reverse complement.
GCTCCCAGTGAGAAGCGTTGAGGAGGCAGGGGCAAAGACCGCTGAGTCGACTGTCGGTGCATCCTGACAAGGTGACACACAGCTGTACGTGCACGGCTCGCCGAGGCAGTCATTTTATGCCAAGCTAATTTGCAGTCAGCAAAGTGGTGTCCTCAGAATTGCAGGACCCAGTGACTCAGACTGAGGGAACACGACACTGTAGTTGGAAACAATAAACCACGTGGAAAGCTCGGACGAGCCTTAATACGGTGCCTTCTACCTCTTCCCGCTACATTTTGTGTAGGTGTTACATTCGGTGTCGGAAGTTGCCACTACATTTGCTGTCAGAATAGCGGACGTCGTATGTAGAGTTCACGTATCGAGCCCACCGCCTGCATTACAGTCACAAGATGTGGTGAGTGTTGACCAGTTTTCTTTTGAGTGTTGGAAGTTTTCTATCTTTTTTGTGTTTTTCAGTTTGGTTCATGGCAGGCCATTGTAGATGTTCCGCGTGGGTGTAGAATTTTTATTGTCACTGTAAGTGTTAGTGTATTTGGGGCAGTAAGATGTTCTTTTTCGTAGCATTTAATTAATTTTGTATCGGTTTGAGTATGATGTTAATGAGTGTGATGATACGGAGGTATAGGGAGTTGCGTTATTTTTGTACTTATTTTTCTTTCGAAATTAATTCCGAACGAAAGCAACACAATGGCAGATTTAGGGACGCATGGTATTTCGGTGCCAGAAGCGGTACGGATTTTGGTGGAAAAGGTAGCACAATTTACAGCAGAAAATACGCAGTTGAGAAGTAAATTAACATCTAGAAATGAGCAGAAAACCGCATCAGATAAGCCGTTTTTGCTTAAGGTGCCGCAGCAGGATATTGATACCGCTGCCGTGAGTTTGATTATTCCATTTTCTGGCAAGGCATCTGAGGATGTGCGTTCCTGTGTGGAGGAATTGGAGACTTCAGCTGTGATGAATGGTTGGTCTGATAAACAATTGTTACACGTAGCCAAGATTAGATTAACATCTGAAGTGAAGACATATTAAGATGTTTTGAGGCCTTAAGGAAGGCAGGACAGTTTAAGCAGTTGAAGGAGAGACTTTTACAAAGGTGCAAGAAACAGAATAGCGCTCGGTACTTCAGGGAGAGATTGAGCACAATGACGAAGAGACAGTAGGAGACGATAGAGTAATTTGCGGCAGGATGAGATACATTAACGACTACACTTATGAGTTGGGACAGAGCAATGAAGGGAATGGTGTTCTTCTGCAGGAGGCTGAGTAGAGGGCACTTGATGTATTTTTGATGGGTTTACCGGCGCAAATGTCACGGAAAGAGCGTGAAGGGACTCGGAAAGATTTTTATTCGGGCATGCAGCTGGCACTTAAGTGTGGGTATGTGATAGACAAACAGTGTTTACAGCGGCTATAAATTGTTGTAAGTGTGGTCGTACAGGACATGTACAGAGGCAATGTACCCAGTCACCGAGGAATAGGGGAAGGGGTGGAGATCAGCGCCGTGGAGGATGGAGACGTGGAGATAATAGAGGCAGACAATACTTAAAGGCAGAGACAGCGCAAGACCCAACCTAAGGGAGCTCCCGTTTAATATCAATGCTGCGAATAAGTATGCAGAGGTGGAATGTTCAGTCGTAGGATCCATAGAAACTAAACCTTTTAAGATTAGGTGCGCACGGGGGCCCAAGTGTGAGTACCTACTAGGAGTTTAATGGGACGAAGTTAGACCCACCACGTTATAGGTTGCGTGGAGTGGAGGATGAGGATGTCACACCTTTGGGGTCAGTGACAGTTGACTTTCATAGGGAAAGACCGATTTGATGCATGCTTGGAGGTAGACCCATGGGTAGGCTGGGGCCACGACATGATCCTAGGAGTAGATTTCTTGCACCAACATCAATCCAAAACTGACCTTCGACAACGAACAGTGGTACTTGGTGGAATGTTATTCCAGCTGGGGGAATGCAGAGCTGCTGTGAGGGGCGATCCACGTAATGGACAAATCAACTGAGCCGTGTAGATTTGCATTAAGGCTCACTTCGCATGAGTGTGTGTCTAGTGGCACCGATAAGTCTCTTTGGGTATATATGGTGTCGAATTTACCTGTGGGTACGGTATGTGTTATTGAACCATTGGAGGGTAATGACGTTTTGGGTAAATTAGGTTATTTTGTGAAACATACTATTGTACGCATAGAGGAGAGGAACGACGGGCAACTAGTTCCCATGAACAGATGCGAAATTGAGAGATGAGTTTTAGTATCGAATTTGGATGTGCCAGACGACGAAGACTGGTGTTCGAGAGGTAGGCGAATCGAGCAACCACTGACTGCCGATAGAACTGTACCACGTGAAAAAATTAAGCATTTGAAGAAATGAGAAAGAAATCATATGATAGAATTATTGTGGGAATTTAAGGGGTCGCACAATGCCGAGGACACCACTTCGCTGACTGCAAACTGGCATGGCGCGAAATGGCTGCCTCAGCGACCCGTGCACGCACAGCAGTGTGTCGCCCTGAGCAGCCGCGACGTTAAGATATGCTGACAGTCAGCGGTCTTCGTCCCTGCCGCCTCAGCACCACTCCCTGTGATCCGCAGGTGGCCACAGGCTTCTTCGTCATAGTGTTTCGTATCGTGGATGACAGCAAGCGCCCATGATTCGGCGACCGAATCTGCGGTCCTCGCGAGCCGTGGAGTGACCCATCGCTGGCTAGCAACTGACCCCACCTCAAGCGCAGGGGGTCGACCCAGTGAACTCCTGTGGACTGGAATGGTGGTGCCCCATATGCTGCTGTGTGTAGCTGGTGGTGTGACACGCCCTGCCGTCCAGGAGAGCTGTCAGACTTAAATTCCTCTCGTTAGGAAACCTGTACCTATTTATACACGGCTGTGCACCTCTGTTTTGCTAACGCCACCTCTAACTGATTCACGCAATTCTGAAGACAGCAAGACCTAACAAGTGCGAGAATTATAGCACAATCGGCTTAACGGCCCATTCATCCAAATTGCTGACAAGAATAATATACAGATGAGCGGAAAAGAAAGTTAAGGTTGTGTTAGACGACGATCAGCTTGGCCTTAGGGAAGGTAAGGCATCAGAGTAGAAATTCTGATGTCGCGGCTGGTAATGTAACCTAGACTAAAGAAAAACCAAGACATGTTCGTAGGCTTTGTCGACCTGGAATAACCATACGACAATGTAAAATGGTGAAAAATATCCGAAATTCTGAGAGAAATAGGGGTAAACTAAGGAAGAGACGGGAAAGGGCAAGTGAAAAGTTCTTGGACACCTTCGTAAGTTGGAAGATTAAAGGGAAAATTGAAACGTGATGATGCGAACATAGGTTTGACGTGGGGCCGCAGCTTTTGGCGTGAATGTCTTGCATGGCCGCCATCTTGAAATCCGCATTTAGGATTTAAGTAATTTTTTAAATGGGAAGGAGGGAGTATGACATCAAATAAGACTCGTTTGAGCTCTGGAATTGAGTGGTGTAATTTGTTTTTGTCTATCTTGTACAGTTTAGAATTGATTAATGTTCAAAGATACCTTGATACCGACTCATGTCTCTCTTTGTTCCAGGTGATCTAATATGAGTCTGACACTTGAACAGAAGATCGAAATCATCCTTATATCAGGGGAACGCAGCTACCGAACAATAGCGGCTGGGTACAACAGACTGCACCCAGAAAGATAACCAGTATCGCACAGCACGGTGCCTCACGTGATCATCAAATTCAGGGAGACAGGCTCTGTTCACGATAGGGCACGTAATGGGCGAACAGGGACTGCAACGAATAAGTAAACTGCAACTGCGGTTGTTGCGTCGTTTGTGAAAAGTCCTAAACGAAGTACCCGTCGTGTGGCCCTAGCATGTGGAATAAGCCAAACCTCCGTTGTCCGGATATTGAACACCAATAAGTGGCATCCTTACAAGCTGCAGATGCAACATCGACTTAACGAGGATGGCCCTGATCGCAAGTTGGAGTTCTGCCTATGGGCTACTGGATCCTTTGTTTACCAAGGGCATACTGCTCAGCGACGAGGCGTATTTGTATCATAGTCCAGCGAAGGTGATGGTTTGGTGTGGCATATAGGACACCCTCATCATTGGACTATTTTTCATTTACAACACCTTAACTGCACCACATTGTCTGATGCTGCTGCAGGAGCTTGTGTTCCCTTCCACAGTGAACGCTGACGGCATTTTCCCACATTATTTTCAGCCCGATGGAGCTCCTCCACACTATGGCACTGGTGTCCGTGAATGGTTGGAAGAACAACTGCCAGGGAGGTGGATTGGTCGCAGTGTTCCCGTGGAGTGGGCGCCCAGATCCCGTGACTTAATGTCCCTTAATTTTTATCTATGGGGACATCTTAAGCAGATAGTGTATGCTTAGAGCAGCCGTGATTTGAGACACCTGGAGGAACGCATACAGCACGCCTGTGATCAAACTGCAGGAGACACTCTCCTCCGTCAGAGTGGTTGCGGCGTCAACAGTTGTGCATTGCACTGGAAGGACAACACGTAGAGGAAGTGTTGTACGAGTCTTTATGAAGGTAATTTCCCAAATTTGAACAATAATAACTTCTAAACTGTACAAGATAGACAAGAACAAATGACACCATTAAATTACAGATCTCAAGCGAGTATTATTTAATGTGTCATACTCCCCCGTTCCCATTTAAAAAAAGACTTGAATTCAATATTGCAGATTTCAAGACGGCGGCCATGAATGTCATTCACTCCAGACGTTGCGGCCCCACATCAAACCTATGTTCCGATGATCACATTTCAATTTTCCCTTTAATCTTGCAGCTTATGAAGGTGTACAAGGACTTTTGACTCGTCCTGTACAGTATGTACAAGAACCAAGAGGGAATAATAAGAGTGGAAGACCAAAAACGAAGTGCTCGGTTTCAAAAGAGTGTAAGACATGGATGTAGTCTTTGCCGCCTACTGTTCAAACTGTACATCGAGGCAATGATGGAAACAAAGGAAAGGCTAAGGAGTGGAATTAAAATGCAGGGTGGAAGGATATTAAAATAGGATTCGCGGATGTTGTTGCTATCCAGCTTAAATTTGAAGAAGATATACATAATCTGCTGGATGGAATTAACAGTCTAATGAGTACAGAATATGGACTGAAAATAAATAGGAGAAAGAGGAAAGTAATGAGACGTAGCAGAAATGAGAATAGCGAGAAACTTAACATGAGGACAGATAGTCACATAGTAGATGAAGTTAAGGAATTCTACTACCTTGGCACTAAAATAACCAATGACGGACGGAGCAAGAAAAACATCTAAAGCAGACTAGGACTGGCAAAAAGAGCATTCCTGGCCAAGAGAAGTCTATTAGTACCAAACAAAGGCCTAAAATTTAGGAAAAAATGTATGAAGAAGTACGTTTGGAGCACAGCTTTGTATGGTAATGAAACATGGACTGTTGGAAAACCTGAACAGAAGAGAATCGAAGCATTTGAGATGTGGTGCTACAGACGAATGTTGAAAATTTCGTGGAATGAATAGGTAAGGAGTGAGAAGTGTGTGCGCAGAATCGGAGAGGAAAGCACTACGTGGAAAAAGTACATCTGTTAAGAAAGCAGCAAATGACTTGCATGGTACTAGAGGGGGGCAAAAGCTGTAGAGGAAGACAGAGGTAGGAATACACACAGCAAATAATTGAGGACGTAGGTTGCAGGTGCTACTCTGAGATGAAGAGTTTGGCACAGGGAAGGAATTCGTGTGCGGACCGCATAAAACCAGGCAGAAGACTGATGATTTAAAGAAATCTTGGCACCACTAACATATCTGAGAGCATATTCCTTATGACAGGACCTGCGTTAATAGTCTGCAGTGTGGCACTTGGTCAAACACTGTGCGGATTAATGGCAATGGGAGCGTAAGTGAAATTTGTGCTTAAACGGACTGCTACTGTCACGTTAAGGAAGAGAAGCAAACGATTCTTGTACCTGAGATTCTGGAGTGTATATCTAAATGAAAGAGACAAACAGGTGTTTAACATTGGGACATACTGCAAACAGCTAAGGCTTTGTAAATACCGATGTGTTTACTGAGTTTTACAAACTCTTCGTATTTCAAAGAAATACCCTTTGAAAAAAAAAAACTATGACATAAAATTTTCTTTTGAATTAAACTGTCAATAAAATATATGCTTCTTAATAAATTATCATTTTATTTTATACATTCTACTAGTTTTCCAGGACGCTAGATGCACCTGTGTTTAATACCCTTGACCTGTGGATACAAAAACAGAAAAGCAGAAAATCCCTTGACTTACTGTGTGGGAAAAGTGATATCACTTCAAGCGACGACCCAAACTGTAACTGCTTAATATAAGACGTACCGTCAAAAAAGAACGGCCCTTACCTTGTCTGTTGGTTAATGCACAGGGAAGGTCGAGGATTTCACCGCAACAGAAGCTGGGACACCGAAGGCTCTTGTCTCATGTGGAGTTACTACAGAGTCCAAGGGTTTGAGAATATTAGCTGTCTTTCCGTCATTTAATCATTATTTAAACATTTAAACATTATTTAATCAACGCTGCTCCTCCAACTATCATTTTCGTATTAAAAAGTAGCGCAGAATATTCATGAGCCCTGAAAAAGGCAGGAGCCAGATCCTCTGCATAAGTAAAGACGCCTCACTAGGCCGTATACTCCGTAATTAAAACCTGAGTGAAATTTTTTAAATTTCCACCGTCCTACTCTTTCCCACTGTTCAATGGAGCCACCTCCAGTCAATTTTTTATTTGTAGTCTTTAATGACAGGATTTGCACTGTGATTCATATTACTTAATCGTAACTTGAAAGTTAAGTGAGAAGGAATACGTTTTTGTTTATATTTTCTTTTTGTTACTTCTCCTAAATATTAGCTGTTACGTACAACGAGATTGTATATAAGGATTCTGCGTTAGGTATGAAGCTTTGCGAAGTATAGTCAAAAGTTTTATTGACTCTAAAAATCAAAATGACATTATTCAATTTTTGTTGGTTTTGCAAGTAAATATGTACATGCGTGGATCACATCGAATGTTCCGCTTCACAGTATCGTACGACATTTCTAACGAGCCAAAACTAAATGCCGCAGCCGACTAACAGCGTGCAATACAGCGCGGTAGCCTGTTTTAGCAGCAGAAGACATATTACAGTTCTATCAGATCAGTTTAGGTGGTTAAAGAAGTTATCTGGATTCGCCTGGCATAGTTGCAGCGTTTTCACTGCTGCTGAAGACAAACTACCAGACGATATTGCACATTTTCAGTGAGCTGCGACATTAGTATTGTTTCATCTGTCGAAGTGATACGGTGACGCAGTAATTTCAACGTGTGCCTGGCCTGCACACGTCCACGTGCAATCAGGCACATATTTAGCCACGTAATCTCAATTTTTTTGAGATGACTGCTAAAACTTTATGACTACTCGTCTTAAACTCTGATTGCCATGCGGGGGACCCGGATTCGGTTGCCAGTACTGGGTGCGAATTTTCCTAGGTGGGAGGACTGATACACGGTTTAGTCAGCCTAGTGAGGCCATCTGCGTAAATACCTGACCACCATTGACACGGGATGACGCGGCGGCCGGTAGGGGCTCACTGGTCTGTTTAGGTCCTAAGCCCGGAACTTTATTTTGTCTCGAAGAAACAAACGTAATCGCTCATACAACTACGATCTCAATCTTTCATATCAAGACCCAGGAACTTGACAGTAATAAACGTCGTCAGAACACAAGCTGTTTCAGTTGGTATTCCTCCAGTTGCTTACGTAGCAGATCGTTGCATGTTAAGGCAAGAAGTTTTTATCTGACCTAACGGTGCTGCTGATTTCCGGTCCACTACTTCTAATCCAGAAAAATGAAGGTGTCAGTGATAATCGAACTCAGGACCTCCGTATCACCAGCCAGTGAAGCATGCTGCTGGAGCCAACAGGAGGCTGGCCGGTATGTGGAGAAGCTCCAACGCTGTCGAACCAATCACTTCACCACGTCACGTCTTGTTATTAGCTATTATTATTCTTCCCGAGAACAACATTGTTGAATCTGTGACAAATTAGTTTATTCGCGACGGTTACGTCACAGAAATATGGCTGTGGGGGAAATGGAACATTTGGCCATAACTATTTCAGTATATACTGGAAGGTATGGTCGTGGTGGCCAAGCGGTTCTAGGCGCTTCAGTCCGGAAGCACGTGACTGCTACGGTCGCAGGTTCGAATCCTGCCTCGGGCATGCATGTTTGTGATGTCCTTAGGTTAGTTAGGTTTAAGTAGTTCTAAGTCTAGGGGACTAATGTCCTCAGATGTTAAGTCCCATAGTGCTTAGAGCCATTTGAACCATTTGAAGAATGATACCTGTTATCAGTCCCAAAAAGGTTCTTCTCAGATATCTCTAAAAACCTTGCAAATCAAGAAAAGGAACTCACTCAAGGAGAATGTCATTTTATTGCCCAGTGATATGATATTGTGCGAACAAATGATTATGAATTACGACTAAATGAAATGTATCTTTCATAGTAAAAGGTACTCAAACAATCGCATCATTACACAGAGTACCCTCGTCTGGCGGCAACGTAGGCGTATATTCCCGCATGTACACGATCATGAAGATGCCGAATGGCGTAGATTAGCTGAAACTAGACGAGTAACCTTACGATTGGGTATAAACCCGAAAGCCTGTAAGTCAGATGGGGTCTGATAATATGGAGCATAATTATGAAAGTACGCGGCACTTAACAGTGGTTAGAGAAACGAAAAACAGGACGAAGAAAATAAGGAACTTAGCGCAGAGAAAACAGACGAAATTATGAAGAATATGCACTACAACTATCAGGCCGACGTAAAGTTATGCGCAGGATGTTAGACCGACTAAATAGCTAAAAGTAGCAGAAAGTATTGGAAAGATAAATAGAAGAACACTTAGGAAATGCGACAAATGTCCAAGGAATAGGTAGGCATATGGCAAGAAAGTGATGCCACTAGTAATGCGAGACACCGCGATGACAGTATTCGAGATCTTTAACAAGGACATTGAAGTTTCATTAGATACTATAACTCACAAATAGTACATCTTGGCATTCCAACATGGTCTGATCAAAATCACGGTAGCAATGTAGGTCGAGAGACGTGAAGCCGAAACAGTGCAGCAGAAATTCGTAGAAAAAATTGTGCTACGATACGGAATTCCGTCAGTGTTGTTGATCAGCCAGAGGTAGAATTTCAAGGGAATTCTTCAAGAAGGCATGTAAATTATTAAGAATCCAAAATATACAAATCTTGGCATTTCACCTGCAGAGAAAGGGGAGGCACGAGAGAACGCACAGGACGTCGATCACAGCAATAGCGATCCATGGATGGCACAGACTTTTGTGTGTAATACAACACAACACAGTGTCGCTGGGGGCACACCACCTAACTTTTTCTTTGGCATTTTACACAACAAGGAAGAAAATATAGACTGTAATTACGATGATTATGTATATCAGTTGCGAGATAAAAGGCAAGATGCACGCTGAGTAGCATGAGAAAGGATAAAAGAAGGGACAGAAGGAAGTAACGCTCATAGTGAAAACACGAATAATGCAGTATTGTATAGGACAGTATAGGACAGGAGATAATGTTCTTTTGTGTGAAGAGATTGTTGGAAAAGGAGTCTCTCTAGGAAGAAAGATGCACAGTTCGGAGGACCATAAGAGCTGATTGACTTACCCATTGTGCCCTGGAATAAAGAAATGAAAGTGCGTACAAGTCGGTTTAAGCCTAAATATTGAACGACAAGAGGATAGAGATGATTGAATGCTAAAGTAAGACATATGTGAACCCCATAACGCCTGGCCAGAGATTCTGCAGTGTGTAGCGAATAGGAAATAAGGGCGTCCAACAGTACAGAGAAAGAATAACTACGTTAACTATCAGTAGTACAGAATATGAACTAAGTAATGAAGCTGGCAGTAATACAGCCGCATTATCGCAAATTGTTTTGGTTGAATCACACAGTGGACTACAAAGTGACTAACAACCAAATATTGAAAAACGGAATGAATAACTTGAAACAGTACATTACGTAGTCGCCGAAGACGATGAATTTAGGACTAAAGAGAAGCGCAGCATGCATGAATTCAGTTAATAGATGATAAAGTTAGTCTCAGTGTTTAAAGAATCAAGCCTTCGTACCAGCAGGTGCAATTTTGCATTCACGAAAAGCAACGTGTATTGTGATTCCTGTACATATAGTAAAATATTGGTTGCTAAATATAGTACTTGCTAATAGGTGATTCTAAGAAGTGTTAAACTAAAATGTAGTCAGATCAGTTAGAACACAAAGATATTACTAGGGGAACAGAGACACGTAAAGAAACGCTTTTAATATTGCAAACGCCTGACCTGGACAATTCTTAAGTCCAATTATCGCAGGTTAATGCAAATGAAGAACATTCCATGGAGCTGCATCAGAAAAGTAGTTACCCACGAAAAACGACTATGGACGCATCTTAGTGATAACGAATGGCAGTACATAAGCCACAAGGAAAAATGTACGACTATTTTATGTGAGAAACAGTCTCCCAGGGATATATACTTAGAAGGTATGCGATTGCTACAAATTACAAATGCTATGGATCGCAAGTGTACACAAAGTCAAAAAGAATAATACAGATGAATGTTACTAGGACAGACATTGTTTTTATTACTGTAATGGAGTCGATTGTTGTGAGGAAGTAGAGACAAAATTTAAGATATAAGTGGTACTATTGGAATTGCGAATAAAGCATGTAGTGACTGGGTTAAACGGTCTAAAGATGTCTGGAAAAAGACTAGAGGTTTTGGAGCAGCTAGCTGAGAAACGGCAAAAGGAAACGGATCATGAGCGAAGAGTCACGAAGAAGAAGATAAAGCGTATTTAAAGAATAAAAGGTAGAAAAGAGAGAAATATTGATATACTAAAAAAAAGTTTTAAGAAACACAAAGTAATAAGAAATATATGTGTAAATATAAAGGAATTAGTCGTACACGTTACAGGCACTCGTGAATTATTTTGAGGGTAGCAAGCTGGCTGCTGGCAAATGGGAGAAACATTAGTAACAGTAATATTAAGGCAACACACAAGGAGCAGTGATGGGTGGGCGGTAGGATGCGTGCCGCATCTCCATATGAAGTAAGACATGTTGACAGACACCTGACAAAGCGGTCATGCTGTAACTGCTGGCGAGAACCACACATTCGGTGTAGCCTGCAGCCGTTAGGGTGACTGGACCCAGCATACATTCATACCTATCTGAATGTTTTAGAACGTTCCGGAAACAATCGGTCCATAGGAAGTCCTTCGGAAGAGTAGGAAAAACAAAGATAGCAGAAGAATTTGTCCAAAGCCCCGCAAAATCAATACACAAGTGGCTATCAGAAACAGCGAAATTAGTTAGTAGAACCATTTATAGGGAATCGTTACTAGGAAGCAGTTCGGAGCAATACCTCGGCGAATCCTCGAAGTCACTATAGAGTGACACTTTGATGCTGTTGCAGTAAAACTGCGAGAAGTCTGTGCATGTCTGCGGGAGAACATTTAACTTCCGATAATTATCCAGTGTGTTTGTTATCTTGAGTTACCTGTCTTTTAAAGAACAATGAACACTTCAGAATTTGTCTCTAGCAGCAATGAGCAGCATGTGATATTTCCTCTATAACAGAATACAAAGAGTAACAAGTGCCGTCCTGTATTTGTTTCCTAGTGTGAATAAGGTATCTAAAGTGTAATTCGCAATGAGTAAATACTAAAATTGCCTGTCTTTCAGAATATAAAAGGAACCATAGTTACCTCACACTTGTGTACATTTGTGGTTTAGGTATTTGATTGTGTATTGTTGGTAAAAGTTGATAGCTGACCACTTATTTCTAATAGCAAAAGGTAAAACTCTGGATCCCGGAGTTGCTGGAAAGACGTGACACACAGAGCCTTAGGATGTACACATCGATTTCCAAGGACATACATCAACGGTAAAACAGCTCTCCAAATGAGGTTAAACTTTTAGAAAAAGTAAATTGTTCTTAAGCTAAATCCTTAAGCATCTGAACCATTATTCACTTCCTACTAACCACAGCTTCTCCTCTCCGTTCCAGAATTACTTAGGAGGCTATCTCCCCCTCTCTCCGTTACAGGCGACTTAGTAATCCTTAGCCCCCATTGTCGTCAATGTCCTGTTTGTTATTCGCTGGAAACGCCTTCGTACCAGATGGGGATATGCGACAATCTTGAGACATCATGATGAGTTGCGGCTAATGTGAATACAGCACTACGACCATTAGCTATCTACTGACAGCCCTGTGTCATGGTCACATCAAGATCCTTTACTAGTAACACTTTATTAACTTTTACTCACTTTTGCTTGATTCACTTGACATGCCTAATACCTATGAATTTACTTACAATAAATATATCGAGAAAGATGCTACAGGTATCGGCTAGTCGCTGAGAAAGGCAATGTTCATCGCAATGTAGAAAGTGACCCACACTCAAAATTATCTCACTGTGTAGCTTGGACAGTCCAGTATCTTCATCTGCCCATGTGAGGGCAGAAATACGTCGAAGTTTTTACAACTGAAAAGACATGAATTATTCTAAATTAACCATCGAAGTATAAAGTACATGAAAGTAACACATGTAAATACTAGCTGTCATATAATGTTATGCAACGATTCAAATAAGTTATAGCCATACAGATGACTGAATATGGGAAAACGGGATACCACCAGGGAATACAAGATATCAGTATTTGCTGCAAATGCCATTCGGAGGAGGTTATATGCTTGAATACTCACAAGAATTGATCCTTCCCAGAACGTTTACTACATTATTGGACATATGGATAATCTGGTTCCAAAGCTCTATTCACATTTTAATGAGATTAAAAATGTTGCTTGCGTTGTATCTAAATGTGATGGACACGAAATTATACATCTCTCAACGAAGAAGCCGTTTACAAACTTAAAACTGACGAAACAAAAACTTTTAGTGGTTATTCATGCGCATGAGTTCGGTATAGAGATTATAGAGGAATGTGGAGGAGAAGAGCTTGCAGGTCCTGATGGTGATCGCACATACACCTCTGATATACATATCACACTGAAGTGTCAGTCTTGTATCCATGTTTGATGAATCACTGTACAAGGAAACATATGTGTACTTCATATGATGGGCAGATTTCTACGTAACTTGGCCAGTGTTCAAAGCTTACAGACTCCACGCCATCTTGAATCTGTATGTTGTATGTGTGTACTTGATAATTGAATTAATCAGCTAGTCTCCCGACCGTCTGGACTAAGATTTTATTCCCACAAGCAAAGTTACACTATAGATCTTAGTTTCATGATCATCGAGATGATGTAATGAAGCTTTGACAGACCTCACTGTGTCAACATAAATTATCCTGAGTACACATTTCAATGAAAACTTACTCCTGTCGTTATTTGTAGAGTGCAGTAGCTGTTGTGTTTGCAAACTAGGACATGATCTTTACTGCGGTGGTCATGAGGGGGAATAGGTGTTGCCATAAGCTGTAGGAGCACTAGTTCAACGAGTGTCCTGTGATAGACAACAGTTGTTTAAGTTGACCAGGATTTCCAATGTAGGGTTGGCGAACACTCCTGGCAAGATACGAAACTTTGTGGTTAACAATTAATTACCATAGATTAGAATGGGAGCGGCCAGGTGTACCAAGCATTGTGACAATACCGTACAATAAATACGTTTATAATATTTTTGATAAACGACAAATGGAGTAACCTGTAATAAACAACAGCTATTTGATGGATATAGTGTATACAATATTGCGGAGTACGATTGTCCATCTTTAGCTGAATTACCATCAGAGAATCTAGAAAAATAGTATTGTTTCAGTGTACATAGAAAATTAAGTGACATAAGTTCTGCTGAAAATGCATTTTTAATTGTAAATTGGTTAAATATAGATGAATTGTTTAAATCATAAAAGAGTGAGCGTAATGTTTTATGAAGGTTTCAGTGTGTGTTTCAGAACCTCTATTGTGATGGTACTGTGAGGTTCATAAAGACATAGGGCTCTCGTATTTCAGTCAATAACATAACTAACTCTTAACCAATGGTACTGATGAAGTTTGCTGTCATCATTGTGCCACAACTGAATGATCTGTAATGACCACACATTTTGTTTTTCTAATAAGACAATGAAGATTTCAGAAGAAATGAGAGGTACCTCCAAAATAAACAGAACAAAATTTTGCCTATCACGACTGATAGATTGGGAACAGATGAAATGCAATTGCAGCCACTTCCACTGTTGTACTGAAAACATGTGCATAATTATGACTCCTTATATGAAGTGTCGTCGTGCCCCCCCCCCCCCCCCCCCCATGAGCCATGGACCTTGCCGTGCCTCAGCGATGCAGATAGCTGTGTAACGTAGGTGCAACCACAACGGAGGAGTATCTGTTGAGAGGCCAGACAAACGTGTGGTTCCTGAAGAGGGTAGCAGCCATTTCAGTAGTTGCGGGGGCAACAGTCGGGATGATTGACTGATCTGGCCTCCTAACACTAACCAAAACGGCCTTGCTGTGTTGGTACTGCGAAATGTATGATGAAATAAAATAAATTATTCACATAGTGAAGGGAGACGAAAATTTAATAGTCATGGGTGACTGGAATTCGTCAGTAGGGAAAGGAAGAGAAGCAAACGTAGTAGGTGAATGTGGATTGGGGGTAAGAAACGAAAGAGGAAGACGCCTGGTAGAATTTTGCACAGAGCATAACTTAATCATAGCTAACACTTGGTTCAAGAATCATAAAAGAAGGTTGTATACATGGAAGAATCCTGGAGATACTGACAGGTTTCAGATAGATTATATAATGGTAAGACAGAGATTTAGGAACCAGGTTTTAAATTGTAAGACATTTCCAGGGGCAGATGTGGACTCTGACCACAATCTATTGGTTATGAACTGTAGACTAAGACTGAAGAAAATGCAAAAAGGTGGGAATTTAAGGAGATGGGACGTGGATAAACTGAAAGAATCAGAGGTTGTAGAAAGTTTCAGGAAGAGCGTAAGGGAACAATTGACAAGAATGGGAGAAAGTAATACAGTAGAAGAAGAATGGGTAGCTCTGAGGGATGAAGTAGTGAAGGCAGCAGAGGATCAAGTAGGTAAAAAGTCGAGGCTAGTATAAATCCTTGGGTAACAGAAGAAATACTGAATTTAATTGATGGAAAGAGAAAATATAAAAATGCAGTAAATGAAACAGGCAAAAAGGAATACAAACGTCTCAAAAATGAGATCGACAGGAAGTGCAAAATGGAAAAGCAGGGATGGCTAGTGGATAAATGTAAGGATGTAGAGGCTTATCTCACTAGGGGTAAGATAGATACTGCCTACAGGAAAATTAAAGAGACCTTTGGAGAAAAGAGAACCACTTGTATGAATATCAAGAGTTCAGATGGGAACCCCGTTCTAAGCAAAGAGGGAAAGCAGAGAGGCGGAAGGAGTATATAGAGGGTCTATACAAGGGCGATATACTTGAGGACAATATTATGGAAATGGACGAGGATGTAGATGAAGATGAAATGGGAGATATTATACAGTGTGAAGAGTTAGAGAGAGCAATGAAAGACCTGAGTCGAAACAAAGCCCCGGTAGTAGACAACATTCCATTAGAACTACTGACAGCCTTGGGAGAGCCAGTCCTGACAAAACTCTACCATCTGGTGAGCAAGACCTATGAGACAGACGAAATACCTTCAGACTTCAAAATGAATATAATAATTCCAATCCCAAAGAAAGCAAGTGTTACAGATGTGATATTTACCGAACTACCAGTTTAATAAGTCATAGCTGCAAAATATTAACGCGAATTCTGTACAGACGAATGGAACAAGTAGTAGAAGCCGACCTCGGGGAAGATCAGTTTGGATTCCGTAGAAATATAGGACATGTGAGGCAATACTGACCCTACGACTTATCTTAGAAAGTAGATTAAGGAAAGGCAAACATACGTGTCTAGAATTTGTAGATTTAGAGAAAGCTTTTGACAGTGTTAACTGGAATATTCTCTTTCAAATTCTGAAGGTGGTAGGGAGCGAAAAGCTATTTACAATTTGTACAGAAACCAGATGGCAGTTATAAGAGTTGAGGGACATGAGAGGGAAGCAGTGGTTGGGAATGGAGTGAGACAGGGTTGTAGCCTCTCCCTGATGTTAGTCAATCTCTATATTGAGCAAGCAGTGAAGGAATCAAAAGAAATATTCGGAGTAGGTATTAAAATCGATGTAGAAGAAATAAAAACTTTGAGGTTCGCTGATGTCATTGTAATTCTGTCAGAGACAACACAGGACTTGGAAGAGCAGTTGAACGGAATGAATCGTGTCTTGAAACGAGGATATAAGATGAACATCAACAAAAGCAAAACGAAGATAATCGAATGTAGTTTAATTAAGTCAGGTGATGCTGAGGGAATTAGATTAGGAAATGAGACGCTTAAAGTAGTAAAGGAGTTTTGCTACTTGGGGAGCAAAATTACTGATGATGGTCGAAGTAGAGAGTATATAAAATGTAGACTGGCAGTGGCAAGGAAAGCGCTTCTGAAAAAGAGAAATTTGTTAACATCTAGTATATATTTAAGTGTCAGGAAGTCGTTTCTGATAGTATTTGTATGGAGTGTAGCCATGTATGGAAGTGAAACATGGACGATAACTATTTTGGATAAGAAGAGAATAGAAGATTTCGAAATGTGGTGCTACAGAAGAATTATAGATTGATAATTCACATAACTAATGGGGAATTATTGCATAGGATTGGGGAGATGAGAAGTTTGTGGGACAACTTGACTACAAGAAGGGATCGGTTGGTAGGATATGTTCTGAGGCATCAAGGGATCACCAGTTTAGTATTGGAGGGCAGCGTGGAGGGTAAAAATCGTAGAGGAAGTTCAAGAGATACATACACTAATCATACTCAGAAGGATGTAGGGTGCAGTAGGTACTGGGAGATGAAGAAGCTTGCACAGGATAGAGTATCTTGGAGAGCTACATGAAACCAGTCTCTGGACTGAAGATCACAACAACAACAACATGTGAAGTGTCTCTCAAAGAAGTCGTATGTGGGTGTGCTTCCAGTAAAAGAATTAGAAAATTATTAATGTTGCCCTTATTGTGTACATATATTGAGGATATACATCATATATATTATTTTCGTTATATTTTGTCCACATATTAATTATGTAACGATTTTGGGCCAGCATTTAATAGCACATGAAAAATAAAGTACCTTGAGGTGGAATACATTAATGACTTCAGACTATTCTTTAGAAGCATACTGATCTTAATCCGAAACCAGTGTTTAGTATGGCACAGGGTTGAATTGCAATGGAGTAGAAAATTTTAATTATTTCAGTTTGCATTGAGGTTCATTTTTATTTTGTAGCTACGTTTAAGAAAAATGACGTACTCTGGCCTCATTAATATATTAGTCTTTGTAGACAGATTAGTTTAATTTTGTGTACTGAAAGGCTACATTCTCCTGTTAAGCATCTTGAAGTCATTTATCAAATATTTTATCCTCTATATCATCTTCAATATCTGGAGACAAATGCAGCTCTCACTGATCGGACCCCCTCACGTTCCTATGGTATACAATTTCACGTAGATGCATGAGGTACATCTGCCCATAACACACTCTGCGTGTCTAGTAAACTTCTACATCTACATCAGAGCTCGGCAAGCCATATGATGGTGTGTTGCGAAGGGCTACTTCTGGTCCGATTAATCGGTTCTCCATTTCCTGTTCCAGCTCGCCATTGATGCGAGGGAGGAATGAGTGTCTGTAAGCCTCTGCATTAACTACAAGTTTTCCGATATTCCCGTCGTGGTCGTTTCGCGAGATGTCTGTGGGGGAAGTAATATGTTGTCCGGGTCTCCTCTGAAACTATTCTTTCGAGATTTGAATAGTAAACTTCTCCGTGACCCACAACGTCGCCGTTGTAACGTCTGCCACTGGAGTTTGTTGCGCTCCTCTATAAAGCTCTCACGCCGATCAAACGATCACGTTACGAAACACGCCGCTCTTCGTAGATCTTCTCTACCTTCCCTATCTGTACTACCTGTCAAGGGCCCCAGGGTAATGAATAAAAGAATAGGTCGAACAAAGGCCCTGTAAACCGCTTCTTTCTTCGATGAGTTACGTTTCCTTAATATTCTTACTGCAAATCTCAATGTGGTATATGCTTTTCCTCCAGTTTGTTTTATGTGATCATTCGATTTAAGGTCATCAGTAGTGTAGTTCTACCATAGTGGATTTCTTTTCCTAAATATGCGCAATATGTCACTTTTATTTATGTTCAGAGCCTGCACCATTCGTCAGTCTTCTCTAGCTCAATCTTGCGATGCTACATTCTTACAATAAATCACATTATTTCCGAACAGTGTTAAACAGCTTCCGACGCTTTCTACAGCATTATTTATATACATTGTATACAGCAACAGTCCTACCACGTTTCCTTGCGGTACTCTGGAAATTACCGTTATATCTGTTAGCGTTGTTACTCCAGAAACAACTTATTGAATTCTGTCCTCACGAATCTGATGAGTCCAGTCCCAAATTTGGTCAGATTCTCGGTAATCTTGAATTTTCTACAACAAACGGCTGTGTGGGACGGTGTCAAGAGACTACCTGAAGTCAAGAAACACCGCATTAAACCGAGCGCCGTGGTCTATAGCGATATGGATCTCATGGAAGAAGAGAGCGAGCTCAGTTTCCCTGCCGCCGTTGGATAAGCAGCTGCAGCAGCAAGTCGCATAACCCTGGCTTACTTATTTGTTAGATAGTTTAATTAATTTCTTTGCGTGTTTTTGGATACTTGCATTGTTTAATTCATATATTTCGGGCGTATTATAGTATTTGACAGTTGTATCATCGCGCTTTAGTGTTTACTACGTAGATTCTTATTTAAATTGCGTGTGAGTTTCGTATAGGAGGTGCAATTTCGAGTTTTAGTTACTGTAATCGTAGATTCAGCAGATTGTAGCGCAGTCGTTAGGCATTTGTACAGGTTAGTTGATACATTCTTTGCGTGTTTAGCTTGCGTTATCTAGGCACGGACTCGTGTTTCGATAACTGTTGTTAAACATCGATTAGAATGGACAGGGACTGCGATTGCTGTGTTCGGATGAGTGCTGACTTGGCATACCTTCTCTCACAGCTGCAATCGGCGCTGACTTCGGTCGCGCAGCTTGAGGTTGTTGCCAATGGGCACCACTGTGGGGCGCCGGACTTGGGTATCACGGGGATGTCAACCTCGTCCCGTCTGTCCCCAGATCGGTCTGCCGCTGTGGTTGCCCCGGTTGCTGCCCGCAGTGGGGCTGAGCCCTCGCCTGTGGTTGATTGGGAGGTCGTTCCAAGGCGTGGCACGCAGCGAAAGGCATCCCCGGAGGCTGATCAGAAAGCCTCCCCGGTGCGTCTGACAAACCGGTTTCAGGCACTGTCTCTGGCTGAGCCAGATGCAGCTGCCTGCCCTGTTTCAGAGGATCATTCTCAGCCTTCAAGGTCCGGGCAATCGCAGAGGGTGGGCTTACTGGTAGTTGGGAGCTCCAATGTTAGGCGCGTAATGGGGCCCCTTAGGGATACGACGGCTAAGGAGGGCAAGAAATCCAGTGTGCACTCCGTGTGCATTCCGGGAGGAGTCATTCGTGATGTGGAAAGGGTACTTCCGGATGCCATGAAGAGCACAGGGTGCAGCCAGCTGCAGGTGGTGGCACATGTCGGCACTAATGACGTGTGTCGCTTTGGATCTGAGAAAATTCTCTCTGGATTCCAGCGGCTATCTGATTTGGTGAAGGCTGCCGGTCTTGCTTACGAGATGAAGGCAGAGCTCACCATCTGCAGCATCGTTGACAGAACCGACTGCGGACCTTTGGTGCAGAGCCGGGTGGAGGGTCTGAATCAGAGGCTCAGACGGTTTTGCGACCGTATTGGCTGCAGATTCCTTGACTTGCGCCATAGGGTGGTGGGGTTTCGGGTTCCGCTGAATAGCTCAGGCGTGCACTACACTCAGCTGGCGGCTACACGGGTATCGGAGGCTGTGTGGCGTGGACTGGGCGGTTTTTTTTAGGTTAGAAGGCCTCGGGAAAGTGCGGGATGGGCTGCAATGTCAAAGGGTGCTTGGCAATTACAGGACGTGCTTGGATCAAGGAACAGTCGGAATTATAGTTGTAAATTGTTGTAGTTGCGCTGGAAAAGTCCCTGAGCTTCAAGCGCTAATAGAAAGCACAGAAGCTGATATCGCTATAGGTACAGAAAACTGCCTAAGGCCTGAAATAAGTTCTGCAAAAATTTTTACGAAGTCTCAGACGGTGTTCAGGAAAGATAGATTAGGCAGAATTGGTGGTGGAGTGTTTGTGTCTGTCAGTAGTGGTTTATCTTGTAGTGAAGTCGAAGTAGATACTAAGTGAGAATTGGTATTGGTGGAGGTTATACTTAACAGCCGAATTAAGTAAATAATTGGCTCCTTCTACCGACCCCCAGACTCCGATGATACAGTTGCGGAACAGTTCAGAGAAAGTTTGAGTCTCGTAACAAATAAACACCCCACTCATACGGTTATAGTTGGTGGGGACTTCAACCTACCCTCGGTATGTTGGCAAAAATACTTGTTCAAAACCGGTGGTAGGCAGAAAACGTCTTCCGAGATTATCCTAAATGCATTCTCCGAAAATTATTTTGAGCAGTTAGTCCACGAACCCACGCGAATTGTAAATGGTTGCGAAAACACACTTGACCTCTTAGCCACAAATAATCCAGAGCTGATAGAGAGCATCATGACTGATACAGGGATTAGTGATCACAAGGTCATTGTAGATAGGCTCAATACTATTTCTTCCAAATCCATCAGAAACAAACGCAAAATAATTTTATTTAAAAAAGCGGATAAAGTGCCACTAGAAGCCTTCCTAAAAGACAATTTCCATTCCTTCCAAACTGACTATGCGAATGTAGACGAGATGTGGCTCAAATTCAAAGATATAGTATCAACAGCAATTGAGATATTCATACCTCATAAATTGGTAAGAGATGGAACGGATCCCCCGTGGTACACAATAAAGGTCCGAACGCTGTTGCAGAGGCAACGGAAAAAGCATGCGATGTTCAGAAGAACGCGAAATCCCAAAGATGGGCTAAAATTTACAGACGCGCGAAATTTGGCACGTACTTCGATGCGAGATGCCTTTAATAGGTTCCACAACGAAACATTGTCTCGAAATTTGGTAGAAAATCCGAAGAAATGCAGGGCGTATGTAAAGTACACAAGCGCAAGACGCAGTCAATACCTTCGCTGCGCAGTGGCGATGCTACTGTTATCGACGACTGTGCCGCTAAAGCGGAGTTATTGAACGCAGTTTTCCGAAATTCCTTCACCAGGGAAGACGAATGGAATATTCCAGAATTTGAAACACGAACATCTGCTAGCATGAGTTTCTTAGAAGTAGATACCTTAGGGGTTGCAAAGCAACTGAAATCGCTTGATACGGGTAAGCCTTCAGGTCCAGATTGTATACCGATTAAGTTCCTTTCAGATTACGCTGATACTATAGCTCCCTTCTTAGCACTCATATAGAACCGCTCGCTCACCGATAGATCTGTACCTACAGATTGGAAAATTGCGCAGGTCGCACCAGTGTTCAAGAAGGGTAGTAGGAGTAATCCATTTAACTACGGACCTATAACATTGACGTTGGTTTGCAGTAGGGTTTTGGAGCATATACGGTATTCAAACGTTATGAATCACCTCGAAGGGAACGATCTATTGACACGTAATCAGCATGGCTTCAGAAAACATCGCTCTTGTGCAACGCAGCTAGCTCTTTATTCGCACGAAGTAATGGCCGCTATCGACAGGGGATCTCAAGTTGATTCCGTATTTCTAGATTTCCGGAAAGCTTTTGACACCGTTCCTCACAAGCGACTTCTAATCAAGCTGCGGAGCTATGGGGTGTCGTCTCAGTTGTGCGACTGGATTCGTGATTTCCTATCAGGAAGGTCGCAGTTCGTAGTAATAGACGGCAAATCATCGAGTAAAACTGAAGTGATATCAGGTGTTCCCCAGGGAAGCGTCCTGGGACCTCTACTGTTCCTGATCTATATAAATGACCTGGGTGACAATCTGAGCAGTTCTCTTAGACTGTTCGCAGATGATGCTGTAATTTACCGTCTAGTAAGGTCATCCGAAGACCAGTATCAGTTGCAAAGCGATTTAGAAAAGATTGCTGTATGGTGTGTCAGGTGGCAGTTGACGCTAAATAACGAAAAGTGTGAGATGATCCACATGAGTTCCAAAAGAAATCCATTGGAATTCGATTACTCGATAAATAGTACAGTTCTCAAGGCTGTCAATTCAACTAAGTACCTGGGTGTTAAAATTACGAACAACTTCAGTTGGAAGGACCACATAGATAATATTGTCGGGAAGGCGAGCCAAAGGTTGCGTTTAATTGGCAAGACACTTAGAAGATGCAACAAGTCCACTAAAGAGACAGCTTACACTACACTGGTTCGTCCTAGGTTAGAATATTGCTGCGCGGTGTGGGATCCTTACCAGGTGGGATTGACGGAGGACACCGAAAGGGTGACAAAAAAGGGCAGCTCGTTTTGTATTATCACGTTATAGGGGAAAGAGTGTGGCAGATATGATACACGAGTTGGGATAGAAGTCATTACAGCATAGACGTTTTTCGTCGCGGCGAGACCTTTTTACGAAATTTCAGTCACCAACTTTCTCTTCCGAATGCGAAAATATTTTGTTGAGCCCAACCTACATAGGTAGGAATGATCATCAAAATAAAATAAGAGAAATCAGAGCTCGAACAGAAAGGTTTATGTGTTCGTTTATCCCGCTTGCTGTTCGGGAGTGGAATAGTAGAGAGATAGTATGATTGTTGTTCGATGAACCCTCTGCCAAGCACTTAAATGTGAATTGCAGAGTAGTCATGTAGATGTAGAAAGGATAAAAAATACCTCTTCGCGGAATTCATGTTGATTTTTGTAGAGGAGATTTTCGTGCTCCAAAGGAGTCATAATTCTTGAACGTGAAACATGTTCCACAATGTGACAACATATTGACGACAACAATGTACGCCTATAATTTACTGCATGTGTCCTATCACCTTTCTTGAAAACAGGAATGACCTGCTCTTTTTGTCAGTCGCTAGGTACCCTTGGTTTCTCCAGCGAACTACGGTAAAATACTGCGAGAAATGGATCAAGTTCATTCCCATATTCTTTGTAGAATCTTACGTGTATGTCGTCTCTTCCTGATGCTTCTGTACTACCGCAGGTCATTTTCAATTCTGTTATTGGTTATCACTTTATCTGTCCTTTAGAGGTTTTTAGAGTGACTGAAATGAGAGATCGTATTATGATCTTCCTCGGTGACACAACTGCGGAGCACCGAATTCAGTAATTTGGGCTTCTCTCTGATTTCTTCCGATGCAGTGCCAATACGTTGGATGTGGAATGTGAGCATATGCACTACAGTTTGATATGATTTTGACTCAAAGAGCACAGGTGTACGATCCCATGGAGATGAATTAAGTCAACGTACAACGTGGATCACGTATTCGTGTGGGGTGTAATGGTTATGTTGATTTTGGTAGAGGAGATTTTCGCACGTCCGCGGTGCTATTCTTTGAAGATGGAGCTTGCCCAATATGTCAGGGTAACACAAGAATAGGTGCACTATTCTAAAACAATAAAATGAAATAAAAATAATAAAAAAATAAAAGTCGATTCAGGTTACATTTTGTTCAAGGATGTTAACAATTTATACCACAACAATTTCTTTGTAATGGTATCTGATCCAATGATATAGATTATTTTCGCATGTTTCTCGTGTAGAATATGTCTTCGCGTTTTCAAATTGACCGCTGCTGTCTAAGTATGTGCTTTGCAGATGTATATTGCTACTCTCTGTCGTAGAATACCAATAACATCTGCTTCACAGAAATTTGGTTTCGTATATTTATCAAAGTATATTTATGTTACTGTAGCGTGATCTTACAGTTTTTAAGAGCTAGTGTTTAATCGTTACTTCGATGCATGAACTTCATAATTGGATGTACAACTTAGATTGTTCCGTCTTTCCCACTGTGTAGATATTTCAGTACATCGGTGCTACCACAAGACCTTATAGAGCTGATGCTCTTTCCACGGCACAATTCGGCCGAACACATTGGATTAGTACAAGAGTGAGGATCAATTTCTACGTTGCAGTCCAGTTTGGGTGTCTGGTCATGGAGCTATAGCAGCTTCTTTGATATTTTTTTTTTCGAAGTGTACCTGTGATATATATTTCACCTCAAGCAAGGCTATGTCCCGTGAACATTAATAAAGTAAGAATCGTAAGAGATCCTTATGAGCACATGACTCGAAGCTATCACTAGTTAGTTAAAGTTAATTAGGTTTTTGTTTCCACTGCAGCCCACAGTGACATCTCACGGCCGATTACAGATGCCATATGGCTATGGCTGCATGTTTTTTTTCATTTGATGTCTGTGTATGATGGCGGCATGAAGGAGAAACTAGGAAAAACTTAACGAAGTTTTTCCTAGTTTCTCCTTCATGCCGCCATCATACACAGACATCAAATGAAAAAAAAAAACGAAACTTCCTGGCAGATTCAAACTGTGTGCCCGCCCGAGACTCGAACTCGGGACCTTTGCTTTTCGCCGGCAAGTGCTCTCTAACTGAGCTACCGAAGCACGACTCACGCCCAGTACTCACAGCTTTACTTCTGCCAGTATCTCGTCTCCTACCTTCCAAACTTTACAGAAGCTCTCCTGCGAAAGAGCTTCTATAAAGTTTAGAAGATAGGAGACGAGATACTGGCAGAAGTGAAGCTGTGAGTACCCGACGTGAGTCGTGCTTCGGTAGCTCAGTTGGTTAGCCGGCACGGTAGCTCAGCGTGTTCAGTCAATGTGTTAGCCGCCCTCTGTAATAAAAAAACTGAGTTAATAGATCAACAACGAAGTTCAAAGGGTGTCTTACGACGTCCGCCCCGATCAGATGTAACGAACGAAATCGAACAAAATTAAATTAAAAAGAAAGTTGGTTAGAGCACTTGCCCGAGTAATGGAAAGGTCCCGAGTTCGAGTCTCGGTCGGGCACACAGTTTTAATCTGCCAGGAAGTTTCATATCAGCGCACACTCCGCTGCAGATTGAAAATCTCATTCTGGATCTAATGAAGACATACTCCCTACAAATGTTTTATTGCAATATTCTTATCCTTAGCCAAAACAACGTTTCAAATATACACTCTTGCACATAAATTAAAGATAATTGCAGAATATGGTGTCACACAACGTGGCACTACACAAAACCGGCGCTAATAGCATAGGCGCATAGGGAACACACACAGATCTGTAAGTCAACGGTATTGGTGATAAATTGAGAAAACCGTCCCGAACCACGTGTGCTACTAAACACCACTGTTTCGTGCGCATGTAGACCGACATCAATATGGGCTATGATCACCGTGCACACGTACACTGGCCACACAACAGGTTGGAATACTCTGGACCAGGTGGTCGAGCAGCTGCTGGGGTATAGCCTTCCACTCTTACGCCAGTACCTGTCGGAGCTCCTGAAGTGTCGTAGGGGTTTGAAGACGTGAAGCGATACGTCGAGCGAGGGCGTCCCAGACGTGCTCGATGACGTTTCTGTGTGTAGAACACGCAGACCACTCCATTCGTCTGATATTTTCCGTTTCAAGGTACTCCTCCACGATGGCAGCTCGGTGGGGCCGTGCGATATCATCCATCAGGAGGAAGGTGGGACCCACTGCACTCCTGAAAAGGCGGACATACTGGTGCAAAATGACGCCCCGATACACTTGACCTTTTACAGTTCCTCTGTCAAAGACATGCAGGGGTGTACGTGCACCAATCACAATCCTACCCGACACCATCAAACCACAACCTCAATACAGGTCCCTTTCAAGGTCATTAAGGGGTTGGCATCTGGTTCCTGGATCACGCCAGATGAAAATCCGGCGAGAATCACTTTCAGACTATACCTAGACTAGTCCGTGAACATAGACTGGGACCGCTGTTCCAATGACCATGTACTGTGTTCTTGACAACAGGCTTTATGTGCTCTTCTGCGACCAGGGGTCAGTGAAATGCACCTTGTAGGTCTTTGGGCGAATAAACCATATCTGTTTAGTCGTCTGTAGACTGTGTGTTTGGAGACAACCGGTCCAGTGGCCGAGGTAAGGTCCTGAGCAAGGCTACCTACAGTACTCCGTGGCCATCTGCAGGCACTGATGGTGAGACATCGGTCTTCTTGTGGTGTTGTACACTGTGGACGTCTCGTACTGAAGGGCGTGGATACGTTTCCTGTCTGCTGGAATGGTTGCCCTGATCCTGAGACCACACTTTGTGGCACACGGACAGCCCATGCTGTGTCTGACCAGCCTCCAGTCGCTCTATTGTTCTTCCCCTCAAAACGTCATCAATACGTGTTCTTTGCGCCATTTTCAAAAACTGTAGAGGAAGACAGAGATTGGAATACGTCAAGCAAATAATTGAGGACATAGGTTGCAAGTGCTACTCTGAGATGAAGTGGTTAGCACAGGAATTGAATTCGTGGCGGGCCGCATCAAACCAGTCAGTAGACGGATGACAAAAAAAGAGGTAATTAAGTTTTCCAAATTCTTCCAAATTCAATCAGTTTAAAGTTATGTCTTATGTTTATTTATAAATTATTTGATTGTAAGGATTTATGGTAAAACTATAAATAATATGTAATAAAAATTATTCATTTACGCATTACCTTATTTACTTCATTTATTTACACATCAGTTCCGCAGGACTAAATTGAGGAGCAAATCTGCAAGGTCAGGGAACGTGTCAGTACATGAAATTACAACATAAAAGTAATTACAGATAAAAATGAAATGTTTATTAACCCTAAAATAGCTTACTTTAGAAAGATTTCGTTTTTCCCAGTTGCTATTATTTTAGGGAATGAACCTCAAGACTATTTTGTGTTACAAGAATCATTCATGTTTAGTGGCTATTGAAAGGTAACTTCCGCATTCGTTTGTGTACACTTCTCCTTCTGAAAAATCAGAATTATGTCGTTTCATGTCAATCTTCTCGGTCAGCAGAAATACCATAACCTTGAGAAATTTGTCGGTAACTCACATTCTACGTGTAACGTCTCCTAGCAAAAGGCATATTATGTAATAATGAGAAAACATTGTGTGTGATGTTTTGTTCTTGTATAGAATTATGTACTTTTTTTAATTTAGATAATATCTGTGTCGGTAAGTACTGAAACCGCGACAGACGATACTTATTAAATATCAAACAAAGATGAGAATAGGTGACTAGTATAAATAGTAAAAAAAGAACATTAATTTCTCTGTCGTTTTCGTCGACTTACGTGAGTAGGATAGCCTGTGACGTTATATTGTACGCTAGCGTAGCATTCTTTTGTCAAGATTGTGAAAGGGACACCATTAGATATAACCTTGGAAATGTGTGTAAATAATTGATTTGTTTAAATGTTTTGAATAGAGTTACTTAGTGAAACCTTGCATTATGATTTGCAATAAGATTGCCTGGTATTCTAACCCATCCGTTTAAGACATTTTCAGTTATTTAAAAATTATTCGTGGTGCAGAGCCGCGCTACGAACGAAAACACCTTTGCCGCGGCGCATTCAAACTGCATTAAATGAGACCAATCATACCGCAAAGAAGCGGGCAGGTAATAGTGAAGTAAAATTATTTCTTTCAGCTTTCGGAGTTGCAGAGCAGAGCAGCAGATTTTATGATGTGATTTACAGGTTGACGCGGGCTGCAGATAATATATTACTAACAGTGCAAAAAGGTAATTTACCTTCATAACATAAAAGAAATCTTGCTGTGCATAGTTCTGGTCTGGCAAACCTTATAGTAAAAACATTTTTTAAAAACATCTTTTTCTCCGATAATAGTCTCATGTTCTCGTGTTAGCCATGGTACTTATTGGTGTTTTACTTTTAACAATAATCGACTGCAAAATTTTGATGTTGAACAATCATTGCTTACTGTATAATCAGTATTGATAACAAAGTAATTTTCATTGACCTTTTCAATAACTTTAAAGTAAGGAAGATATATTGCCCTTTATTGTAAGTTACAGTAACGAAAAAATGTTCCTTTAATAGAAAGCCAGATCCAGAAGAATAAGAACATAATATATTTTGTTTTGTTGAAAATTAGTGATCCAAAGAAAGTCACAGCACAGCATCACTAAAAGGTATTTCGGGGATCTTTTCGTAGTAACATATTTTATTTCATATATTAGTTGTTACGCGAGTAATAATAAAACAAAAGAAATAATAATAGAGCCAGCGAAATACGTTAGTATTGAAGCCAACAGCCTTGTCAAAGAGGGCGGAGAACCGGACAGATATTCATGGCACTCACCTGTCTTTAGGGTGGTAAACTGCCCCTAATGCGGAAGAATCAGCAAAGATTAACGGCATTAGGACGCAGAAGACAATTGAAACCACTGCTATAAGACACATAACGCGTACCCACAAGACATGTGGACAGTAACTGAAAAAGTGGCATGATGACCTCTCCACTGGTAAAAGATCCTGTAATAGTCCCCCAGTCGTATCTCTGGAAGGAGACTGCCTAAGGGAAGGTGACCATGATGAAAAAATCGAATAACCTGCCTGGAATGTCAGAAGCTTCAATGTGGTAGGGAAGGTATAAAATCTGAAAACGGAAATGCAAAGGCTTAATCTAGATATAGTAGAGGTCAGTGAAGGGGAAGCGAAAGGAGACTAGGATTTCCGGTCAGATGAGTATTGGGTAACATCAACTGCAGCAGAAAAGGTATAACCGTGGGAGGATTCGTTATGAATAGGAAGGCAGGGTAGAGAGTGTGCTACTGTGCACAGTTTCGTGATAGGGTTGTTCTTTCAGAATCAACAACCAACTAACAGAGACAATGATAGTCAGGTATTCAAGCCCACGTCAAACGCTGAAGATGAAGAAACAGAGAAAATATATTAGGATATCGAAGGGGTAATACTGTACATAAAGGAAGACGAAAATCTAATAATCATTGGAGGCTGGAATGCAGGTGTAGGGAAAGAAGTACTACAAAAAGTTGTTGGAGAATATGGGATACGGACAAGGAACGAGAGAGGAGAAAGACTGAGTTATGTAATAAATTTCAGGTAGTAATAACGAACACTCTGTTCAAGAATCACAAGAGGAGGAGGTATACTTGGGAAAGGCTGTGTGATAGGAAAAGTTTTCGGTTGGATTACATAATAGTCAGGCAGATTTCTGAAGTTAGATATTGGACTCTAAGGCTTACCCAGGAACAGATATAGACTCAGATCACAGTGTAGTAGTGATCGAAGAGCAAGTTGAAGTTGAAGAAATTAGATAGGAAGAATAAATACGCAAATAAGTGGAATGCGGAATTACTAAGTAATGACGAGATAAGCTTGAAGTTCTCTAGGGCTATAGATACAGCAACAAGAAATAGCTCAGTACGTAGAACAGTTGAAGAGGAATGGAGATTCTAAAAAGGACAATCACAGAAGCTGAAAAGAGAAACATAGGTACAAAGATGATAGCTGCAAGGAAACCATGTGTAATAGAATAAATACGTCAACTGATCAATGAAAGAAGGAAGTACAGAAATGTTCAGAGAAATTCAGGAATACAGAAATACAAGTCGCTGAGGAATGAAACAAATAGGATGTCCATGGAAGGAAAGATGGCTGCCTGAAAAATGTGAAGAAATCAAAAAAGAAATGACTGCCAAAAGGACAATTATCATACAGTCAGCATATCAACTCAGGCATCCAAGTTGCTGACAAGAAAAGTATT
Source organism: Schistocerca gregaria (assembly GCF_023897955.1). Taxonomy (NCBI): domain Eukaryota; kingdom Metazoa; phylum Arthropoda; class Insecta; order Orthoptera; family Acrididae; genus Schistocerca; species Schistocerca gregaria. Next base: position 270,203,660 of record NC_064925.1, on the reverse strand, counting down.
CAGAACAGTAGAAAAGAAAACTTAGAATGTGTTAGGCGACGATCAGTCTGGATTTAGGAAAGGTGAAGTGCACCAGGGAGGCATTTCTGACAGGTGCTGTTGAGAATGGAATCAAGACTGAAGAAAATCAATAGGATTTGTTGACTTCCAAAAGCGTTCAGCAGTATAAAATGGGGCAATGTGTTCCAAATTCTTCGAGAAATATGGTTAACCCTCAGGGAGGGACTGGTCATATCCAATAATTACAAGAGCTGAGAGAGAATAATAAGAACGGACGACTAAGTACAAAGTACTCGGATTAAAAATGGTATAAGAGATGCTTAGACTCTTTTGCCCCAACTGCTCAGTCCAGTGAGGAAACCGGAACAGAAGAGAATAGAAACGGTAAGGAATTAGAAAGTTCTGCGCGGAACCAGAGAGGAAAGTAATATGTGGAAAATACTGTCAAGAAGAAGTGATAGAATGACAGGACATGTGTTAAGACATCATGGAATAACGTTCACGGTACCAGAGGGAACTGTATAAGGTAAAAACTGTTAGAGGACGACAGGGATTGGAACATATCCAGAAACTAGTTGAGGACATAGGTTGCAAGGGCGGCTCAGAGGGTTGCCGCGTTGTCACGGTCTGTGTGGCTCCCCCGTCGGAGGTTCGAGTCCTCCCTCGGCCATGGGAATGAGTGTTGTCCTTAGCGTAAGTTAGTTTAAATCAGGTCAATTACTGTGTAGGCTTGGGAACCGATGAGCTCAGAAGTTTGGTCCTGTAAGATCTTACGACATATTTTCAAAATTTCCATAATTTATGAACTGTCAGGACCATGGCCGTTGTACAAGGAATGTACAAATTTGAGAGTTAATGGTAAGACCGCTCAGACAACACTTTCTCTGGGTGTGTAATCAAGTCCGATACAATTTCTCTCCTTCCTAAAAACTGATTCGAACCCCCTTGCCTAACATTAGCAGGTCATCTTCCATTCTGCCAAAGCCGTTATAAAGATTTTTGCGAGCACCTAAAGCAGATCAGTTAATTGAGTAAAAATGGTCTTTGTACCTTGTGCTAAGTTTTCTGCAGGTTTCGCCTAGATAACACTTGTCACACTGCTAGCATTCTGTTTTGTACATGCCAGACGTGTCATAAATGGAACCACCCTGTAAACTATGCCTTACATTAATACCAACATTATTCAAGATCTGAAATGATACCATGACATTACTTTTCCAGAAAAGTTGGCTAATTTTCTCGAAAAAAGTACCATAATAAGGAAGGGCACAATAGTTTCATTCTCGTTTTTATGTGATTCCAAGGTTTAATATCTTCTGGTTTACTTTGATCCTCTTAGTGTCTAATGTACATATAAGCAACGGATTTTAGCCACTCTGCATTATGCCATACGATACAAAATTCACCGTTGGTACTATCTTCTGACAGTGGCACTCTAAGCAATCTGCACAAAATTGAGTGGAGAGAAACTTGTTGATACATAATGTGGAAGGAAGACTTGTAATGTATTATGACACAAATGGTAGTTGATTATCTAACATTATTGAACTTACGTCTGCTTCCTTTTTTAAAAGTTGTTGGCTCCAGGAAATTTGTACTTCCGTTGTGTTCTACCTCAACAGTACAGTTAATATTTGGATGTACACTGTTAAATACATGATGTAAGCAATGTCTGTCCGAATGTTCCCCATGCAAAAGTATAGTGGTGTGAAAAGGATACCCCTTATACATACCAATATTTTGCTTTGTACACTGAATGGATTCACTAATGGAGACATTGAAACATAAGTTCACTGTGTCAAAAGAGCAAAGGGTGGTACTGTATGGGATATGGATATCTTTCACATAAGAAATCAACTCACTGGAACTTATTATTGTGTACATAGCTTTAAAGATATAATTGTGTTTAATGATATGATTTCGTTTGAGGTAGTCAGTAGCCCAGACTTTCAATATAACGGACAATGGATCTGTATTTGTAACTAAACAATCTCTCTTCTGAAGGTCATCAAACAGGAACTGACAGTTATGAAAATTTGGTTGGATATTTTTCTGAAGACTTTTGTAGGATACTTCGGATATTTGAATATGTTGTTGGAGTCAAAGAATTCAAAAGTTCTTCTAATATATTCCTGGCTGTTCATGGCAAAACAGAGCTCCTCACGTCCACTATTCTTCAGAGTAACTGAAAATAAAACACTGATGGGAAGCTGTCCCAAAAAAGGGAATGATATAGACTTTATAATTTGCTTATCATTAGACATCTAAAAAATTCTAGAGGACCCTTTCACTTTACCTTCCTTGTAAGTATGTTAAAACCTAGGATAGGAAACAGTATGCCATAATGATTGTGATGGGAATATATATTTAACTTTTTTATGTCTCATCTGTTCTTCTGTGGTTGGTATATTGTCTTTTAGTTACCTTCAGCTTTGCTCTTTCTTAGCAATAGCATATCTGTAAGATCCTAGTTTATTCTGAACTATGGTTAGCATACAAATGGAAACAAAAGATAAGACAGAGTACCTGTATGGCTAGTATATGACTGGCCTGACGCTTTTTACTGATTCCTTATGGCCTAATTGGGAAATAATGTGTTACCTCCATATGTTACTATTTTATCACATATGCCTTCACTAACGAATATGCATCTGTTAATTTCTATTGTACAACGATGTAACGTTTATTTATATTACTATTTTATCATGTATGCCTTCACTAACGATTATGTACCTGCTGATTTCTATTGTACAACGATGTAACTTTTATCCTTACAGTATCTGACTATATGCTACCCTCAGAATATTGAATAAGTTATAGTTTAGGATAATGTTCTCCGTTTCATTTTACCTTGTGAATTTTCTGTAAGATTGTCATGTCTACTGGTATGTATTTTCTACTCAACTGGTATGGCTATTAGGGTGTGTGCACATTGCTGAGATCTTCATTGTTGTTCCAAATCCCTCATATATACGACCACATGGTCTATGATAAAGTTCTCATCCAAATTGACAACACTAACTGTCATTTCTCTTCGTAAACTATATTGAATCACTTACCCTAAGAAGACTTTTTGGCATTTCTGTAATTATATTGGCGTGGAATACAATGTGCTGGCTCCTTAAGTGATGATCTAATTGTACTGCTTTTCGAACACTAATAGTTTATAAAATTAATTGGTTTTGTACGTTTATACATACAGATTTAAGAATGGTTTGTAAATATAATTTCTTTTATACCACAGTTTATACATACAGCTTTAAGGAACTCTCTTCGGTAACTTTCCATTTGTACTATATTTTGACTTGCTCATCACTATGATGGAAGCGTTTTGCACTGTACTCCAGGTGAAATGTATTGTTAGTATCGATCTCAGCATAACACTCATGGCTCCTTGTATTCTGCTTCCTGTACTCGTACCACTACGCATATGACTTGTTTATACGCCACCTATAAATATGCGGCCCTTCTTCTCCGTTTCTAATACCCTGTAATGTCACTTTTCAACCTGAAACTGATTAACATATTCGTCAACGAATGTGAAAATAGCTGAATTCCTATGTTAACAGCATGTCGGAGTGGCCGAGCGGTTCTAGGCGCTTCAGTCTGGAACCGCACGACCGCTACGTTCGCAGGTTCGAATCCTGCCTCTGGAATGGGTGTCTATGGTGACCTTAGGTTAGTTAGCTTTAAGTAGTTCAAAGTTCTAGGTGACGGATGACCTCAGAAGTTGTCCCATAGTGCTCAGAGCCATTTTGAACCTATGTTTACATTTATGTAAAATGTAGTGTGTTTTTGTTCGAGTTTCGTAAGCAGTACAGTATAATGTTCTTGTCGTTAACTTTTTAGTTTTTCGATTGTAGTTACATGCATGATTCATGCTCAAATTACAGTGACACAGGTACCAGATGACGATCTGTAGCCGACACTGTTTATGCAATAAAAGGACCAAATAGAGCTTTATGTTCGCATTTTATGAAACATATTTGTGCTGTTCACACAACCTGAAGATAATTTCATTTATATTTAATGTTTAAAGATCTCTCTATTTCAGAAATGTTTTCTTTATTTTAAATCCTCAAAATGGTCAACATAAATAAATACTTGATCTTCGGGTTGCATCATTAGATTTAATGAAATGAATATGTAGGTAGGACCTCCCTTTGGGTACATCGTCCACCTGCCGCTAATCTTTTTAGTTGACATCACTGCAGTGACTTGAGTGTCGTTGAAGACGAAATTATGACGATGGGAACACAGCACTCAGTCCCCAAGCTGAGAAGATCTCTGAGACCGCTAGGAATAGAACCTAGGCACCAATGCATGGACGTCTGCCTTGTTGACCACTGTGCTACGGAGCCAGGCTTGTTCCTGTGATAATTAACATGAAGTGCAAATTACCTTTATTAACTATAAAAAAATCCCATTTCCTATGAAGTATGAAGCAGTCCAACTACAAGGAGGAAACAGAGAATTATTTTCACATAACATATAGTTAGTCGATTTAAGATTCTGTTGTCCCGACATCATTATTTCTAGAACAGAGGTGACCGTACATTAATGTTACATAGTGGGAATCGCTTAAATCTCCAGTGTTTGCTCTTTCCAACAGTACTTTGTTCTCGCACATACTTTAAGTTGAATGACTTCATTTGACACACCGTTTATATTATGACCTATGTGACCTTGTAGAAGTTCTTGATCAGTCACCTCCTTCTTCCAAGAATGACTTTAGAATGCATTGAAAATGGTTCATGACATCATCCATAGTTCATTTCGATGAATAATTAATGGATTCAGAGTATATATGTGATATTGGCGTTATCCCTTCTATGCTCAGGTTAAAACCGCTTTTAGGGACAACTGTAACTTAGGGTTTTGGTATTTGTTTCTTCCATTTAGGAATATGTGTGGCTCTTTCTTCGTTCACTGACTTGGCGAATTCGCATTTTATATTCCATACAACCCATTATGTCTGTTTTTTTTATTCTTTTAAAAACTACACTTCACATTTGTACTGATAGGTTTTAAATGTGTTTTTCACCCTCTAGAGTTGGCGAATGCTTCTGTCGCCTTTTCGTCTTTTTCCTGTATCCTAGCATCACAGGCATGTTATACTTCGCTTCTTTGTAGTGTAATAGCATAGTGTCCTTACAGTGTCTGCGGTAGCTCTATGGGTCGTGGGAATTTCGATTACAGCAGAATATCGTTGGTACTCATTTCCAAAGTACTATATACATCTTCATTTTCAAAAAAAAAAAATCTTCCTATACAGTTTTTTGATTTGGTCGTCCTTTCGTATGGCCATGACATTTTGCTCCATATTTCATGCGGTATGGCTGTACTTTATAACGTTTCCAGTAAAGGCAGAACGATTTTTCGTATTTCCAGCTTCTAATGTGCTCTTAGTATTTAGGAATTTCTAGCTCACACCCTGCAGGTTCACTGACCTTATTTTTTGACACTCGAAGACTAGTATTAGGAATCTGATTTTCTGTGCCTAAGTATGACCAGTTTGTATTTCCCATTCTGTGTGATACACGAATAATTTGCAATGAAATGTATACGTAGGAGGACCTCCCATTGGCTACATCGTCCACCTGGCGCTAATCTTTTTAGTTGACAACACTGCAGTGACTTCCGTGTCGTTGAGTAAGATTTTAGAAGGGACAGTTGCGTCATTAGTGTACCACCATTGGTGAATGAAGTAGATTACTTTTTACTGAAAATCAGAAGCAAAAATATTTTTGAAAAGATCCTGCTTAGTGACAGTGAAAAATATTAAAAATGGTAATATTTCGTTTCGTACTTTGTTCTTCCATACACGCAAGCCATGTTACCTGTCGTTGTTTGCTTGTGACTGAGTAATCAAAGGTAGCTTTTAGCAAATAGTCCTCTGTAATCGACCTTCATTTCAACCTTATGCCTAATAGCAGACATTTAGATATCCTAGTAAATGTCTGATGCACAATAAAACCTACCAAAGTAACTCGTATAATAATCAGCAACACCACCTCACATGCTGATCATATGTCATGTAATGCAACTTTAAAATTCTTATGTACGGTGTACTAGACACCTATATTATGATGAAGGTGCGTGTGGTCTTTGCCACTTTTAGTCGGGTTCCACGACAGTACTAAACTGCTAGGAAAGTGACGGTAAAACACATCCAACATATGAATTATGTTCCAGTTCTCGTTAAGTTTGAGGACCACCTCTATCTTCCTACAGAATAATAAAACAATATTTTTATATAGGTTGTTATAGAAGAAATATGCGACATGGATGAATAAACCATTCGTCGGTTTCCTTGTAATAAATAGCAGTGACGATAGGAATTTGTAACGGAATACGTGAGCTGCACCTTGAGTGTCGCTCGCGAACTAATGGTGAGTCGTGTCGCTCAACAGTATCTATACGGCAGGACGGCTCTTATTTTTCCCTTTTCGAAGAGTTCAGTTCCATCACACTAATCTTGGTCGCGTTTACAAACAAGGTATCTGCATAAAATTTAAATTTAATCAAACAACTGTAAAGCAGTCCTCAATAGCATAGACGTTCTGAAATTTTTAGATGGCAAATATTTTATTTTTATTTTTTTCAAGGTTTCTCGTTGTTGCGGTCTTCGGTCCATGCTACTCGATCCTGTGCAAGCTACTTCATCTCCCAGTACCTACTGCAACCTACATCCTTCTGAATCTGTTTAGTGTATTCATGTCTTGGTAACCTATGCGATATTTACCATACACACTGCCCGACAATACTAAATTGGCGATCCCTTGATGCCGCAGAATATGCCCTACCAACCGAACCTTTCTTCTAGTTAAGTTGTGCCACAAATTTCTCTTCTCACCTATTGAATACCCCTTCATTTTCTATGTGACCTACCCATCTAACCATCAGAATTCTTCTATAGCACCGCATTTCGAAAGCTTCAATTCTCTTCTTGTCTAAACTATTTATCGTCCACGTTTCACTTCCATACATGGCTACACACTATACAAATACTTTCAGGGACGACTTCTTGACATTTAAATCTATACTCGATGTTAACAAATTTCTATTCTTCAGAAACGCGTTCCTTGCCATTGCCAGTCTACATTTTATATCCTCTCTGATTCGACCATCATCAGTTATTTTGCTCCTCAACTAGCAAAACTCGACTACATTCCATTATCCTCGTTTTGATTTTGCTGATGTTCATCTTTTGTCCTCGTTTCAAGACACTGTCCATTCCGTTCAACTTCACTTCCAGGCCCTTTGCTGTCCCTGACGGAATTATAATGTCATCGGCGAACTTCAAAGTTTTTATTTCTTTCTCATGGTTTTTAATTCCAACACCGAATTTTTCTTTCGTTTCCTTTACTGCATGCTCAATATACAGATTGTCTAACATCGGGGAGAGGCTACAACCCTGTCTTACTCCCTTCCCAACCACTCTCGACTCTTATGACTGCCATCTAGTTTCTGTAAATAGCCTTTTGCTCCCTGTATTTTACCCCTGCTACCTTCAGAATTTGAAAGAGAGTATTCCAATCAACATTGTCAAAAGCTTTCTCTTAGTCTACAAATGCTAGAAACGTAGGTTTGCACTTCCTTAATCTAGCTTCTAAGATAAGTCGTAGGGACAGTATTGCCTCACGTGTTCCAACTTTTCTACGAAATCCAAACTGATCTTCCCCGAGGTCAGCTTCTACTAGTTTTTCCATTCGTCTGTAAAGAATTCGCGTTAGTATTTTGCATCTGTGACTGATTAAACTGATAGTTCGGTAATTTTCACATCTGAAACACCTGCTTTCTTTGGGATTGGAATTATTATATTCTTCTTGAAGTCTGAGGGTATTTCGCCTGTCTCATACATCTTGCTCAGCAGATGGTAGAGTTTTGTCAGGACTGGTCTCCCAAGGCCGTCAGTAGTTCCAATGGAATGTTGTCTACTCTGGGCGACTTGTTTCGACTCATGTCTTTCAGTGCTCTGTCAAACTCTTCACGCAGTATCGTATCTCCCATTTCAACTTTATCTACATCCTCTTCCATTTCCATAATATTGTCCTCAAGTACATCGCCCTTGTATAGACCCTCTATATACTCCTTCCTCCTTTCCGCTTTCCCTTCTTGGCTTAGAACTGTGAGTCAATCTGAGCACTTAATAGTCATGCAAGTGGTTCTCTTTTCTCCAAAGGTCTCATTAATTTTCCTGCTGGCAGGATCTATCTTACCCCTAGAGAGATAAGTCTCTACATACTTTCATTTTTCCTCTAGCCATCCCTGATTAGCCATTTTGCACTTCCTGTCGATCTAATTTTTGAGACGTTAGTATTCCTTCTTGCCTGCTTCACTCACTGAATTTTTGTATTTTCTACTTTCATCAATTGTATTTAATATCTCTCCTGTTGCCCAAGGATTTCTATTAGCCCTCGTCTTCTTACCTACTTGGTCCTCTGCTACCTTCATTATTTCATCTCTCAAAACCACCCTTTCTTCTTCAACTGTATTCCTTTCACCCATTCTTGTCAGTCGTTCCCTAATGCTCTCCCTGAAGCTTTCTATAATCTCTGATTCAGTTTATCCAGGTCCCATCTCCTCAAATTCACACCCTTTGGCCGTTTCTCCAGTTTTAATCTACAGTTCATAGCCAATAGAATCTGGTCAGGCTCCACATCTGAACCTGGAAATCTCTTACAATTTAAAACGTGGTTCCTTAATCTCTGTCTTACCATGATGTAATCTATATGAGACCTTAATTTGAGGACGAAATTTCTGAGGATGTACCTCTGGAGTACAGCATTGTATGGTAGTGAAACATGGACTGTGAGAAAACCGGAACAGAAGAGAATTGAAGCATTTGAGATGTGGTGCTATAGATGAATGTTGAAGATTAGGTGGACTGATAAGGTAAGGAATGAGGAGGTTCTACGCAGAATCGGAGAGGAAAGGAATATGTGGAAAACACTGATAAGGAGAAGGGACAGGATGATAGGACAACCGCTAAGACATGAGGGAATGACTTCCTTGGTACTAGAGGGAGCTGTAGAGGACTAAAACTGTAGAGGAAGACAGAGATTGGAATACGTCAAGCAAATAATTGAGGACGTAGGTTGCAAGTGCTACTCTGAGATGAAGAGGTTATCACAGGAAAGGAATTCGTGACGGGGCGCATCAAACCAGTCAGTAGACTAATGACCAAAAAAAAAAAAAGTCCTTCCAGTGTCTCCAGGCTTCCTCCATGTATACAGTCTTGTTGCATTATTCTTGAACAAAGTGTTAGCTATGATTAAGTTATGCTCTGTGCAAAATTCTACCAGGGGGCTTCCTCTTACTTTCCTTACTCCCATTCCTTATTCACCTAATTCTTTTTCGTCTCTTCCTTTTCCTACTATCTAATTCCAGTCACCGATGAATATTAAATTTTCGTCTTCCTTCGCTATCTGATTAATTTCTCTTACCTCATCATACATTTATTCAATCTCTTTGTCATCTGCGGAGCTACTTGGTATATATACTTGTACTACTGTGGTAGGCGTAGGCTTCGTATCTATCTTGGTCTCAATAATGCGTTCACTATGCTCTTTGTAGCAGCTTACCCCCATTCCTATTTTTTAATTCATTATTAAACGTACTCCTGCATTACCCCTATTTGATTTTTTACTTATAAATCTAAATTCAACTGACCAGGAGTCTTCTTCCTCCTTCCACCGAACTTCACTATTTTTCATTATATATACATTTAACCTATCCATTTCCCTTTTTAAATTTTCTAACCTACCTGACGGATTAAGGGATCTGACATTCCACGCTCCGATCCGTAGAACGCCAGTTTTCTTTCTCCTGATAACGACGTCCTCCTGAGTAGTCCCCGCCCGGAGATCCGAATGGGGGACTATTTTACCTCCGGAATATTTTACCCAAGAAGACTTCAACATCATTTAACCATACAGTAAATCTGCATGCCCTCGGGAAAAATCAAAGCTGTAGTTTCCCCTTGCTTTCTGCCGTTCGCAGTAGCAGCACAGCAAGGCCATTTTGGTTAGTGTTACAAGGTCAGATCAGTCAATCATCCAGACTGTTGCCCCTTCAACTACTGGACAGGTTGCTCATTCACAATCCTAGACATCAGTTACGGAAATTATTGTAAGTAACCATTAATTTAATTAAATGTGATGTGCATTTCCAGTAGTATGTGGACTGATATTCTATGTGCACCCTCTTCAGAAAAAAGTTTTGCATCACCTTGGTTCCGATAGTTCCAGAACATGTACAGAAAATTGGAGTAGAGATCACCATAAACATCATTTCCGCCCTTTTTATTGCTCATGAAAACCACACATTCAATGTTGTACCAACGTAAAGCGGGGGACCTTCAGAGGTGTTGGTCCAGACTGCTGTACACACTTGTACCTCTCATACCCAGTAGCACGTCCTCTTGCGTTGTGCATGCATGTATTCGTCGTGGAAAACTTTATTCAATTCAGCAAGGAACTGTTGGTCCAGATTTTTCCACTCCTAAACGGCGATTCGGCGTAGATCCTTCAGACTGGTTGGTGGGTCACGTTGTCCACAAACAACCCTTTTCAGTTCATCCCATTCATCTTCGATAGGTTTCTTGTCTGGAGAACATGCTGGCCACTCTAGTCGATTGATGTCGTTATGCCGGCCGCGGTGGTATAGCGGTTCTAGGCGCTCAGTCCGGAACCGCGAAACTGCTACAGTCGCAGTTTCGAATCCTGCCTCGGGCATGGATGTGTGTGTTGTCCTTAGTTTAGTTAGGTTTAAGTAGTTCTAAGTTCTAGGTGACTGGTGACCACAGATGTTAAGTCCCATAGTGCTCGAAACCATTTCAATTTTGATGTCGTTATCCTGCAGAAAGTCATTTATGTTCACGATTGAGGTGCGAAATGTCGTCTATGAAGACGAATGCTTCAGCAATATGCTGCCGGTATGGTTGCACTATCTCTCGGAGGATGACATTCACGTATCGTACAGCCTTTGCGACGCCTTCCATGACCACCAGCGCCACTCCAAAATAGCAGGGAACCTTTACCCTGCTGCATTCACTGGACAGTGTGTCTGAGGCGTTCAGCTTGACCGGGCTGCCTCCAAATACGTCTCCAACAAATTGTGTGGTTGAAAGCACATGCTAAACTCATCGGTGATGAGAACCTTATGTCAATCCTGAGTGGTCCATTCGGCATGTTGTTGGCCCATCTGTACCGCGCTGCATGGTTAGTGGTTGCAAATATGGACCTCGGCATGGACGTCAGCAGTGAAGTTACGCATCATTCAATATACAGGTCACAGTTTGATTCGTAACACGACTTCCGGTGGCTGAAAAAAAAAAAAATAAAAAAAAAACATTACTCAACATAGTGGCGTCCGAACCACAATCAGTAGGTGGTTGTAATTCACTGCTTGGCCGCTCTGAGGGAGGCATGTCATCTATAATTCCTAATAATTCCTCCATGTCCGAACAACATCGCTTTGGGTCACTGCGAGACGCCTTAACACTTCCTTTGTTGACAGCCCTTCCTGGCGCAAAGTAACATACGGACGTGAATGAATCGCAGTATTGACCGTCTAGACATGAAAGAACTACAGACAAGCCTTGTACCTCCTTCCTAGTGGAATGACTGGACCTGAGCGGTTGTCGGACCCCCTCCGTCTAATAGGCACAGATCATGTACGATTGTTTACATCTTTCGGCAGATTTAATGACATCTATGAACAATCAAAGTGACTGTCTCTGTGATACAATATCCAATGTCAACGTCTATCTCCAGGAGTTCAGGGAACGGGGTTGATGGAAAACTTCTTTTGGTGTGTATATATGAAGCAAAACAGAAAATTTCTGATGTGGTTTTCCTGAAACATAAGATGTAATATCCGATCTAAAGAAACATCATAATCAATAAGTTATTGAAGATACAAGCATGAGCAAAATACTGTTGAAAGGCCCTAATTCTGGAGTCTTACATGGTTCCCGCTAGGTAGCAATTGTGTGCGCCCACTTCAGTTCTTGTAAAAATGGCTTCGGGACGCAGCGCTAATCAGTAATAACTGTTGAGCGTGGTTTACGTACTAGGACTCTCCTACAGCCCAAAGCATTAGACAATGGTGTGTACAATTCCGAGGAACAGGTTGTTTGTGTCCCAGAATGTCTGACACAAACTTCGAACGCATGCGGCATATTTTCACAAGAAGTCCGCAGAAATCCCCCCCCCCCCCCCCCCCCCCCCCCGATGCCCGATGTCGGTTAGGCGTATGTTTCGTCGACGTTTATACATGAAACCAAACAAAATTCAGCAACTGCAAGTTCTTAATGAAGCTGACAAACAATAACGTGTAGATTTCCATAATTTCGTTCTTGGGAAGATGTAGGATGACAGTTTCCTTCCATGCTTAGTATTTCGTGAAGAGACATTATTCCATTTAAACGGTAAGGTGAACCGATATACTGTGAGACTATGGGCTACAGAACAACCACATGACGTAGCACAACATGAGAAGGACTATCCCAAATTTCTATGTTATTGTGCAGTTTCACGGAAAAGTTGTATGGTCCATTTTCCTTTCCCTATAACACTGTTATAGGAAGCATATATGTCCACATGCTTGACAACTTTCTTTTCCCTCAGTTGGAGATCGATTCGAACGGACCTTCATCAACATAATGAGTCACTGCTACACTGGTAACTGGAGGTGTGGGAAGTTTTAAAGCAAAGAAATACTGAAGGATGGATTCATCGCACTGGACCAAAGGGTTCAGCCTCATTGACCTCCACGGTCACCGAACCTGACTGTCTGTGATGTTTGCTTGTGAGGGTTTATTGAAGACACTGTCTATGTGTCTCCGTTACCAACAACAATGAATGAACTGAGGCATCGCACAGCAGCAGCAGCGGTAGCTGTAACTCAAGACATGCTCGCTGCAGTGTGGGAACAATTTGAATACCATATTGACATATAAATGATAATTAACTGAAAGCCTCAGCTGCCGACAGGTGTTGTTGATATACCTCGATGGGGACAGCTGGAATATGCCGTGCATCTCTAGCGGGGACATGTTGAACACCTATAAAAAGGTACGAAAAATACTTTTTGAGTTTACCTTTTTCAGTTTTCAATTCACAAAGAAAAATTCCTTGTATATGTTTATTAGTTTCAGAAATGTAGACGTGCCAAATAGGGTGATTCTTTATGACGCACCCTGTATTATTTGGTAAACTTGCAAAGTAGCCTGTTCATTTGACAATTTCAAAAAGTGGTCCAAATGGCTCTGAGCTCTATGCGACTTAACTTCTGAGGTCGTCAGTCACGTAGAACTTAGTACTAATTAAACCTAACTAACCTAAGGACATCACACACATCCATGCCCGAGGCAGGATTCGAACCTGCGACTGTAGCGGTCGCTCGGTTCCAGATTGTAGCGCCTAGAACTGCGAGGCGACTCCGGCCGGCTGACAGTTTCATTACTCCCACTATATTTCTGCTTTTTATAAATCGCGACGTCATTTTTGCTATATTTCTCAGTTTCTTCTACACTCATCTCGATTGAAGGAAATCACTTCACTGCATTACGTCGTTGTATGTCCACTGAGGCATTTCCACATCTTTCAGATATCAGTTTGCTGATAAGCCAATGGGATGCTTTCGAATGTTTGAATCTACGAACTTTTCCTTGTTTGAATGAGCATTCTGGTGGTAGTACGTTTCATCGAGTGCAGTTCCATTTTGATAATGGGGAAGTATGGGTGAGCTCGGTGCCAGCTGCACCGCGTTTTCCACTACAAAAAATCGGATGAGATCAATTCAATTGCGCTCAATGGCGAATTGTAAGCGAATGATTAAATGATTTCTAAATTTCTGCCCAGTTCAATTCGTGATTACTGGGAGCTTGTGCTAGCAGGGATATTCTTCTGCTGGAGAAAATGGAACGTCATAGGTTCCTCATCATTGATTACATGGAAGATGATTATGAAAACTCTTCCGTTTTGTACATTGAAAGTTAAAATCCTCATATGAAACTTGACACAGTCGTTGCCTCGTTTAGAGTTGCTAATTGCAAACATATTCCTCCGATAACTTTTTTTTTTTTTTTTGGAAACTAGATCTTATATTTACTCCTTTGAGGACAAGCGTGGACTTGTAAATCAGCTGCGTTCGTTTTGTAACAATATATCCACTTCTTAATAAGTTACCTGTCTGCATTGTGTCCGTGTACACCAAGTCATTTCCAGGTGTTTTTTTGCATGACACAGAGGAACGCTTCCGGGCCGCTATAATGCTATAATCTATTTATCTGAACCTTGGAATTTAAACATTCTGATGTGCCAGAGACAACTCACTGGATTAAGAGTGAAATTGCAAAGTATTAGGATTAGCTATTCTTCCTTTGGGTGAAATTAGGTTTCAGTCGCAAAAACGTAAGTCAAGGGCTGTTGCTACGGATGACATCTGCTGTTTCAATATACTGCAGAATGATCTGGCAGTTCAGTGTAACATTAGGTGAAAGCAGCAGTGGTAACTTCTGTTCTGGTGTTAGTGGATCGAGTATAACTTCATACCTGGAATCAATGGTTAAATGTCTGAGGGTATATCCTTGTCAGTTCTACGGGAAGAAGCTATGAGATGAAAGTCAGGACATTACTTTTGGTCAATTTCTCAATGAATCAAATATCTATTAATGTTTGAACAGAAACTACGCAAAATGCCTAATCGTTGCGCTTAGATTCAGTATTTATGTGTGTGTGTGTGTGTGTGTGTGTGTGTGTGTGTGTGTGTGTGTGTGTGTGTGTGTGTGTCGTTATTTTTCCTGACAAATATAACAAGTCGGATTGAGTTTGGAAATTATTTTCTGCGTTATAGATTCATACTACTGCGTAGTTTAACATTTTCGGGGTTTACTGTCACTGCTCATGGGAATGTTCAGTTTCCAAACACAGCCTACAAATTATACTGCCATATTTATAATAATATGTATTATTATTACTATTAATTATATTATAGCACAAAAGGAGAATGCAAAAGTTAGTCCAGTTTGATACAATTGTCACCTGATCATGTCAGGACCCAGCAGGGTTACCGCTGTCTTTTTTTATAAAGGGAAAGCCAGTAAATTTAATAAATACACTCCTGGAAATTGAAATAAGAACACCGTGAATTCACTGTCCCAGGAAGGAGAAACTTTATTGACACATTCCTGGGGTCAGACACATCACATGTTCACACTGACAGAACCACAGGCACATAGACACAGGCAACAGAGCATGCACAATGTCGGCACTAGTACAGTGTATATCCACCTTTCGCAGCTATGCAGGCTGCTATTCTCCCATGGAGACGATCGTAGAGATGCTGGATGTAGTCCTGTGGAACGGCTTGCCATGCCATTTCCACCTGGCGCCTCAGTTGGACCAGCATTCGTGCTGGACGTGCAGACCGCGTGAGACGACGCTTCATCCAGTCCCAAACATGCTCAATGGGGGACGGATCCGGAGATCTTGCTGGCCAGGGTAGTTGACTTACACCTTCTAGAGCACGTTGGGTGGCACGGGACACATGCGGACGTGCATTGTCCTGTTGGAATAGCAAGTTCCCTTGCCGGTCTAGGAATGGTAGAACGATGGGTTCGATGACGGTTTGGATGTACCGTGCACTATTCAGTGTCCCCTCGACGATCACCAGAGGTGTACGGCCAGTGTAGGAGATCGCTCCCCACACCATGATGCCGGGTGTTGGCCCTGTGTGCCTCGGTCGTATGCAGTCATGATTGTGGCGCTCACCTGCACGGCGCCAAACACGCATACGACCATCATTGGCACCAAGGCAGAAGCGACTCTCATCGCTGAAGACGACACGTCTCCATTCGTCCCTCCATTCACGCCTGTCGCGACACCACTGGAGGCGGGCTGCACGATGTTGGGGCGTGAGCGGAAGACGGCCTAACGGTGTGAGGGACCGTAGCCCAGCTTCATGGAGACGGTTGCGAATGGTCCTGGTCGATACCCCAGGAGCAACAGTGTCCCTAATTTGCTGGGAAGTGGCGGTGCGGTCCCCTACGGCACTGCGTAGGATCCTACGACCTTGGCGTGCATCCGTGCGTCGCTGCGGTCCGGTCCCAGGTCGACGGGCACGTCCACCTTCCGCCGACCACTGGCGACAACATCGATGTACTGTGGAGACCTCACGCCCCACGTGTTGAGCAATTCGGCGGTACGTCCACCCGGCCTCCCGCATGCCCACTATACGCCCTCGCTCAAAGTCCGTCAACTGCACATACGGTTCACGTCCACGCTGTCGCGGCATGCTACCAGTGTTAAAGACTGCGATGGAGCTCCGTATGCCACGGCAAACTGGCTGACACTGACGGCGGCGGTGCACAAATGCTACGCAGCTAGCGCCATTCGACGGCCAACACCGCGGTTCCTGGTGTGTCCGCTGTGCCGTGCGTGTGATCATTGCTTGTACAGCCCTCTTGCAGTGTCCGGAGCAAGTATGGTGAGTCTGACACAACGGTGTCAATGTGTTCTTTTTTTCCATTTCCAGGAGTGTATATCAATTTCCCTCAGAGAACTGCACATACTTAAAAAGAATGACTTATAATAGCATCAGCAATACTGAGAAGAAAATCTGAAGAGAGAAGATATGCATGTGACAGACCTGTGAAGCAAATTACATACAAAACAGGTGACTGGGTTTTATTACAATGCCTACTATGTCCTTCAGCATCAACGAAGAAATACGTTCAGTCACTAATATAATGATTCATTATA
The DNA here is from genome assembly GCF_023897955.1 of Schistocerca gregaria. Taxonomy (NCBI): domain Eukaryota; kingdom Metazoa; phylum Arthropoda; class Insecta; order Orthoptera; family Acrididae; genus Schistocerca; species Schistocerca gregaria. Next base: position 270,186,888 of record NC_064925.1, on the reverse strand, counting down.
ATTTAAAAGATTGTGCACTCAAGTTTTGTTGAAATTAAGACAGTGATTCTGGAAAATATTATGGTCTACATCACATTGATAATATTAAATTATTTTAGTAGTGTCAGATCACTAAATTATACAATAGTCAAGAAAAGTTATAAGAACGTATGAATTAGTAAATAACAGTTTTCTTTCAGAGAGTGTGAGATTTACTATGAATTTAAAGATAATGGTTAGTAGCTACTGTGAACATAAACTAGTACACTTTAGTAGATAGCTGTTGTGAATTTTTAAGAGATGGCAGAAGGTACCTGTTATTACCTTAGGACAATATAGTTCAAGGGAATCTCCACCTGGAAATATAGAACTGTGTGCAGTCAATGTTTTGTTAGTCAGTCTCATACAGGCAGCCGAAGACAGAGGATGATGCACCCGCAGTGAGAATGTGTATCGCTCACAACACTGCTTCACTTTCTTTGTTGTATTTTCATGTTGGTGAGACGCTAGGCAGTATGCGGATCAAAGAAGACTGAGTCATCGCCTGCGTCTCGGCCTGCACTTAACACCAAACTAGTGGCACACAGGGATCAGCTCTTAAGACACTACCGTTGTACCAGACATCTCTAGCTCCAATACCCACAACAACGTATTTTTTAGTCCCTGTCAGCGTCAATGCTGCAGCCCACGAATCAGGAAATTTTATGATGCAATGTGTAGGCAGTGTATACAGTGGATTAAAAACATAGGTGTAAAACTACCTTAAGCTTCTGTAAACGACCATAACGACGGGTAGGCTACCGTAGCTCTCCTTGTTGCTTTGGACAGTTTAGATCATCCCACATTACCCATAAATTGAATGTGTTATATGTCATTGGGCATCACCTCATAACAATCACTTTCGTTATATATGTGATCAGTATGTTAGTGGATTCCAAGAATGGAAGCAGTGAACCGTCTACAGACAGAGTATAGGATACCTAAAGTGTTAGGTAACCTCCTGAACGTTTTAGTTCTACATAGCTATTCTCCTGCCTGTCACTTAAAAATAAACAGTATTTAAACCACAACTGAAATGTTTAATCCAGGTTTGACTCGAAAATTTGGATATAAAATTGTTGGTTGCGTTAATGAAGTTGTACAGTAAATAACAATATTTTTGCTACATGATTTGATATTTTACTTCAATAGGCTTGCAGATCATTCAAATATATATACCTTAATAGTATGTAAGCGATCATGACAATTTTCCAATTTTTTTAATTAATCACACACAAATTTAAGATATTTTCCACATGAATAGATACGTATATATTACTGACTCACAGTAGTTACTTGCTGAATGCTGAATAGTTCACTGTCAATGACTTATTATTATAATTTTAATGTGTCACTTCTTTAATGGCAGTTGATATATTATTAAGTATGACGTTGATAGCAATGGGTTTAAAGGGACTAATCATCTTGGCAATCACTGGAAACTCACATAAGACAATGTGTAATGGGAAAAGGAGAGTTTACATCTGCTGTGTTTATGACGTTGTCGTCTTGGTTGAACATTCCCTTGACAGTGGCTTCGGTCAGATGGTCAAAAGTGTCATAAACGCCAGACTCCTAACAACTATAGCTGGTCAATGAAGATACCCCAAGAAGGGACGTCCTCGTAAGTAGTACAAATATGGGTTGACAAAATGGAGGTTGTACAGACTAGAGTGTCAGCGTAAACTTTTGGACAAAAGAAACATATAAGGAAACATTAAAAAAATGCGTCACAGTACACAGGTAGACACTTGGAACATGCGCTACGTCACAATGAACATTTAAGTGCATTACATTGTATTACAAAATTCACCTTACTTGAGGAAATGTGTGACTTTATTAGTTGCTATCACATCGTCCCGTAAGTTTCCGAGGTAGGGACGTAGACATGTGCATGACTAGCGTGAGATCAGCCGGCAGGGCACACCCTGCTTGAATATGGGCTACCGTGAGATTCCTACCCTGGCTGCATTGAGGAAAGTAGTCTCGGCGCAAAAGGAACTCGAGGGTGGGTAGAGTGAGTAAGACGCAGTTGACATCTTTCCGAAACGCCTGGAGATAATTTGCATGCCTTGGTGTTCTCCTTGATTTTCCTTCGCTTCTTGAAGGCCTTGGGAGCCTGCCATTGCATATCCCAGTTTTCGGATGTTGTGTCACAGTTGCAGTCCGAGGTCTGTACCTGGTACTCCTAGTTCAAGTTGTATTACTTAGTTGCTTCTTTAGCTAATTTGTTACAGCCCGCATCTCGTGGTCGTGCGGTAGTGTTCTCGCTTCCTGCGCCCGGGTTCCCAGGTTCGATTCCCGGCGGGGTCAGGGGTTTTCTCTGCCTCGTGATGGCTGGGTGTTGTGTGTTGCCCTTAGGTTAGTTAGGTTTAAGTAGTTCTTAGTTCTAGGGGACTGATGACCATAGATGTTAAATCCCATAGTGCTCAGAGCCATTTGAACCATAATTTGTCACAAATTTTCCGATGTACCCACATGGCTTGGTGTCTAAATGAATGTCACTGTTGCTTCTGCAGGTCAACTAGTAGTTCTTAGATGTTTGCGACCAAAGCGTTTCTGGTGTAGCACTAAGATACCCCTAGGAACCAGCTCTGGTTTTTGCTACAAAGCAGGAAGTCCTTTGCAGCGAGAGGTTTCATGTAGTGCAGAGCCTGTGATACGGCGACCATCTGCGTTGTGTATACGCCGCATGCTCTTGACAGAGAATGGGTTTCATACCCCCTTCCGTGTGTAAAGGGCTTTTCAACATTATATGCGTCTAAGAATGGAGGGATCAGCTTTCCCTCGGAGACCACAAAAGAGATCAATCTGTATCATAGAGCAGGGCACACGCGACAAAGGGGCGCCACAGAGCGGAGTGGTACCAAGAGGATACTCTATGTACACAGACAAGATGGTAGAGTGGCAGGTCCTTGTACACAGCCTTTTATCGTCCTGCAGCTGGTTTTCCGGTTTTTTCCCGACTCGTAATCAATCTGAACTGTTGAATGTGGAACATAGTTAAGTGCTTCATTGGTTCACGGGCATCGCGTCGGATAATGTTGTGGAAGCTACACAATATTTCGACGAGGCAGCTGCTCATCATCTTCAGGTGTTTATTGACGAGTCGCTGCAGTGGCTAGTCAGTATAGACGCTGACTCGCTAGAAAAGCGCAGGCGCTAATGAGTGTTCCTGTAACGTCATCGTAGACGAATCATCGAGCACGGCGACATCGACTGTACCCTGTCGGAGAAACGGACAACGGCGTTCGCATTCGTGACGCGAGAAACGCGCGACCTCAAATAACGGCATAACGGCCCGGGGCGGCCGTGAGCAGAATGTTGCGGCCCAGTTTACGTCTGTGGACTCTGATTCTCCGCGTGTGTTGACTCTAATTCATTCGTCTGCTGCCCATGATACCGTATTACCGCCAATACTGGTTCCCATGCCTTGCTCTGTTGAAATTCCATGTCCCTATCAATCATGTCGTTACCTATAAGTATTTCGACGGCTTCTTTAATGATGGAGCCCCAGTACGTGGAAGGGGACGAGAGGATCTCTGTCTCTCCGTAATCCATGCTGCGTCCCGTGTCAAGACATTCAGCCACAGTAAAGTTTTCTGGCCGACCCAGTGTGACCTGACGTCTATGTTCAAAGCATCTATCTATAACAGTGTCAATGTATGCTTCCCTACACTGACATGGGATTTTATATATATCTCCTTTTTCTATAACCTAGATGGTCCTTAACTAAACGCAGCATACTTTGCAACTACGCTGGATAGTGTAAGACACATTTTATTTAGCGTTTCTCAGAACGTGCCTATCTTACAGGACACGCCACCAAAATATGGGGGAAAAATCATCCAGATCATTTCTTTACATGTAAGATAACTCTAGCTCTATGAAGGAGAGTGCACAATACGCCATAGAGCTTAGATCGGTGACGGCATCTCGTAGCTCGTAGATGTAGGTCAAGTGTGAGTTGGTTTACGAAACACACTTTGAACCAAAGGACCGTCTTTTTTTTCTGCAGACCAAGTCGTCAAAGAACGGGATGTCTCCGGTTTTCTCCACTTCCATGGTCAAGCAAATGCTCGGATGGAGCGAGTTAATGCGTTTCACAAATGCAGGAAGCGTAGATTCTCTATGTAGCCAAACTGTAAAAGTGTCGACTACGTATCTCCAGAAACATTTAGGGCTTTTTCGTCAAAGTCTTCCTAAAAAGCTCAACTTCTATGGAAGACAAAGTACTGCCCATTGAAACGCCGTCACTTTGCGAAAGATATTGCTCATTAAATAAAATATAATTCGAGGTAAGCACATGTCTAAATAGACGTAATATGTCCTCCTCCAGCCTAATTCCTATAACTCATTAATGTGTCAGCTGGTTCGAGACGTAAAGTCTTCTGTGGTTGTATCAAATCTTCAGAGTTTCGAATGTGCGTTCATATTTTCCAGGCAAAGAATTCACAAGGAAAACCAAATGTTTTGCTAGGCTCCTATATTGTTCGATATGGGCCGAAGTCGAATACCTTCCATATGGAGCTTAGGCTCCCCATAAAGTTGTGGCGGTTGTACTACTAAGCTCTTTTTAAGATGTTCGGAAAACTGGCTGAATGTGAGCATTGCGAATGTCTTCTGTTGTACTGCATCAGTTGGATCCTTCTAGAGACGACCATACGCTTAGTCCTGCAGAAAATGCATCATCGTTCTCAAGTATGATGTAGGCAAAAGATAAGTTGCGCTTCCCTTGTCAGCAGGCAAAATCAGCACACCTGAGTCTTCTCTTAAAGAACAGAGAGCTTTCCTTTCTTTATTGCTGATGTTCTGCTTAGGTTCGGGCATTCTGCATTTGGTTCTGCAAGCCTCTCGTTTTATTTCTGTAACAGTCTCACTCGAAAGTTTCAAGACACCTTCTTCAACGGCACTGCAAAATCCTTGATAGGCAAGGTCGTTACAGTGTGTGCAAAATTTAGTCCCTCTACCATCAGTCATATCACAGCATCACTCAGTTGTTTACCTAGAATATTAAACGCAATACGTCTGCATGGTTGATCTTTCGATGACTGGCATCTAAGGCAATGGACCTTGGGACATGACTCGCCATCGCCTGCAGACCACCTTTAGCATATAACTGAGTAACACGGATGACAAGGTATCTGACAGATTGTGAGCCCATATTTCATCAAGAGTTGCTGGCGTCTGACCCTCAGTGATTGGATAGCAGCTTCCAACAGGAGGCCTTCTACAGGCCTCGTACAGAAAGCTCCAGTAGTCAACTGCAGACCAATGTTGTGGACAGGGTCTGACAAGCTCAGTACTGATGGTTCTCCCGACCCATAAGTATCACATCTGTAGTCCAGGCATGATAAATCCAGAAGAACCATTCGATGAGAAATCTGAAGTTTTTAAATTTCCTTATTCGAATTTTCTTGAACTGGTGTACATCTGGGAACATTATTAAATCACTGTCAAAGAAAACTTCTAAAGATTTGAATCTTCAACGAGTTTAAGTCAATGTTTGCCGAGCTGGGTGCAGATGCACGACACTGATCCTGAAAAAGTACTTTTTCAGTGTTTTCTTGGGAGAAAACTGATACGCACGATTCAGGGCCCAGTTATGTAGTTTCTGCATAGCCGCCTGAAGTTCGCGCTATGTGGTGTGCAGCGGTGTTGAGCTGTAATGAAGGCTAAGGCCGTTCACATACAGTGACAGTGACACTGTGGGTCCCACTGCATTCACAAAACAATTGGTTCTTGAGAGACCCCAGTTTCCTGAAAATACTGGTTGCTGAGGGCTGAACCTATCAGAATGCAAAATAATCGGAGAGATAGGAAATTCTGGAAAAATATAGGTTAGCAGCCCACGGTGCCTACCCCTGCAGAGCAGAATGGTGTGAAGGCACCAGTTGGTATTATATGACTTCTACAGATCGAATAACACAGAAATCATGCGATAATGATTTTAAACTCCTAACTTTCTATAAAATCTTCCTATCACTCTTAAATTTTGAATCGAAAGTTTTGATTCTCGTGGGAATGTAAAGAGGTACAGTATCGCTGATGTCAACAGTCCCTAGTACAAAGTTCACCAACCAAAAAATAATAGTACACAAGTCACTCGGGTGGATCATCGGCATTGTGAATGCTGGACTGTTTGGCTTTCTACAGCATTAATTTGTAGCACACATTATTAAGAACAAATGTATATTTTGAAATGTTGTTTGTGGGAGGGTGGATATATGTTCGAGTTCCAAGTAACTGACTTCGTAATTCGGTAGTGGACCGTAACTCATCCACAATAATAATAATACATAGACGTTTGGGAATCAATATAATTCATCAACACGAGAAAGGCTGTCAGTATAGTCCTCACAGAAGAAACCATTCTACGTCAATTGCCTGAATACCTAAGAAAATCTCGCGAAAACCCTGATCAGACTGGGAGATAGGAATTATTTTATTTATGGCTGCGATAATGATCTCAATTATTAGACAAAAAATTTAATTTTGTGTTTATGTACGTGTGTATGTGTATATGTTATTGGCTCATAGTTAGAGAATTAAAGCCTGGACTCATTTATCTGATATGTCACAGATTCTCAGTCCTTTGCCAGTGCATTCATTGACGACATAAACAAAACTTCCTCAGTCCGACACAGACACGAGAGTGAAGTCGATTGCGCCCTGAGTAGCGCAGCGTAATATTTCCAGACGAGTACCTCTTGGTGAAGCAAGTCTGGGACGGCTCCACAAGCGTTGGACACTGTTGTCATGATTGCGTTCAGAGTCACGTCAGTTTTGAGTAGCATAGAAGACCTACAGCAAGTGTGACGGTTTGCAGCACCAACGCATACATCTTTCGTTCTTAACTTCCCAGTATGCAAGGGCATTTTTAGAAAAATAGAGATAATCTCCCTTTCAGGCAACTTCTCATGCGTGATTGAGCCGGACAATACTCGGTCGCTATATAATGTGTGACTGATAAACAAGCTGCTTGTCCCTTTTCTACAGCAAGCACTACTAACATCTAGCCAACGAGCAGAAGGAAATTACGCCAGCACACACATTCACAAATAGTTACATGATTACAGTGCACGTTTTCCCCCTGGGATGACTGTAGGAAATAGTCAAATCCTCAATAAGGTACCTTTCAGCAAAACAAATCATTCGTGTATTTCATAACAAATCTCTGCTAACATGCTACGTTTGGTCAAAAGTATTCTTTTTAATTGTGATGTTTCCACAAACTTTAGTGTAAAATGGTATTGCCTGTGATGCAGCATCACCTCAAGGTACGCGGACCATATACTGAAAACCTTCTTGTGAACAGCTACTAATTGGATTGACATGAGTGTTACCAGCAATGATATTTCAAACGTCTTCCTAATACATGTGGAAATAAACTACAGGGTAGAATAAAGAAACTTTCGGTACTGAGTGGACGTATTAATGGCTGCTCCAGGTCCAGTTAAGCCCTCACTTCCCATGTTAATTAAATGAGTTATTTTCGAACTCTATACTATTTTATATAATTGTTTTACGCAACTGGTGATTCCAGAAATAAGGTATACCATTTTTCACTATCGGGAATGTAGCACCGTTGTTAATCACTAATCGTAATCATTAATCCCATATTCTTCTGAAACACAACAGAACTATTTAACCGTGGTACAAACGGAAGAGTGCTACTTTTCTTCATTCTTGAAATTTCGTAGGATGGCGTAGAATGAGTAAGACACGTTTAGGACCTGCAAAAAAAAGAGAAATATCATAAGCAATGAAATTTAAATTCATTATGTTACTACCAGAATCACTGGTAACTCGGCTTCACAGGGACAGCACTAACAAGGGGAGGCCGCCAATTGTGGAATTCAGATTCGATTCATAGTCAGCATAATAAAAGCTCATGGCCAGAGGTGTAATGAGACAAAGCACCAAGATGCACTTCTCAGCCGTTGTCGAGGAAATCGAGTTAAAAGAAACCGTAGCCGTGAAATACTCTCTACGATTAATTAGTTACTACAGCGTCGTGGCGCAACGGTAAGCGCTGTAGTTCGTAATCCTAAAGTCGCGGGTTCGAATCCCGCCCCATGCAATTTTTTTAATCATTAGTTTTTTGTAATACATATCTTATCATGTTGGTGAAGGCGGATCGCTCTCCAATTGTACTGCCTCCATTTTTCCGTTTGTTTAACAGGGTGTACCAAAGCTCTCACGTCCGCACAGATTTTCGACGATGTTACAAGTTGCGCTAGGGACAGCATCTACCTTCTTTCGAAGGTAGCAGACAACTACGCTGTTATGCGGCGGCTCGTTTCGGCCCATTCAACATCTGTCCTTCAAGTGTAACGTGTGAGTAACGGATTTTATATTTCATACCTGCCACAGCAAATATGTGTTCGTTGGGTCTCTATTCTAATTCGAACGTTGGACTTACGCTATACGTATTCGTTTCGGAATATCGTTTCTACGTCTTCCGTTAACCATACGTGGTTAACATTATGAAGACAATTTATAAAATTTGTGAAATACTGCTTTCTTTGCGGAAAACATAATCATGTTCGAAGTCTTCAGTTTTTCCACGACAAACGACTTTCAACAACTTATTTGTGTGTGTGTGTGTGTATACACATTTGAATTACAAAAAACAAATATTAAACAAAATAAAGGTTGCATGTCGCGCGCTTCGATCCTTTGGATTACGAACACGAGCGCTTACCGCTGCACCACGACGCTGTTGAAAACTATTAATCGTAGAGAATATTTCACCGCAACGGTTTCTTTTAACAGGCGATTTTCTCGACAACGGCTGAGAAGTGCATCTTGGTGCTTCGCCACATTACACCTCTGGCCATGAGCTTTTATCATGCGCACTATGAATCGAATCTGAATTTCACAATTGGCGGCCTCCCCTTGTAAGTGACTATGATCGGACGAATTGTCTGGAATGGCTGTAAGTTTGTTTACGGGTCGCTGCATGGAGTAATACATAAATTTAAGAGAACATTGTTAGAAAATCGAATATCATCCGTTTCGTACAGCTGAAACTACTTAAGCACTGCGCGACAGAAAACTACTCAGGAGGCATGAACGTTATTTGTTCTATAGGTAGTTATCATTTGGACTGCCAGCTTGCGGCAGTGATGAAAGTATATGATGATTTAATTGTAATTTTATATGCTCATAACCAATGTCAATAGTTTAAGCAAATCATGGCTGTATGTGTGCATGTGACTGGAACTGTCTCCGAAAATGTAGCATATCATATATCGGGGTCTGGCTAACTGCATAGTGTCCGAAGACCACTAATAAAGGAAACTGAAACAGACAAACATAGGTGACGTAGATATGTGGTCCGTGACCTCGCTCCTCTTGTAAACTTTAGCACTTGATTTATTGTTCACACTCATTGCCGCAGTTTTTCGGAGACTCTCTGTGGGAGACTTATTCGCCTTGCCAGGCAAGGAGTCGTATCCACACCTTATTTTGATTCATGGAGGGTTGAAAGTTGTCATCTGCTTCGGAGCTGAAGAAAACTTTCATTATGTAAACAAATCATAGGTGCATACCTCACTGAAGCAATTTGTCTTAAAACATTTGCTTTCGCATTACAAAATTAAAAACAGCAGATTTTGGAATTACATGTTTTTCCAATACGCATTTGTCCTCAAACGATTACTTGCGATGCATAGAAGTTAAATAAATCATTGAACTTATTTCCCATTGTTCGAAGAACGTATAGTGAACTGTTTGAATTTTGGCTGCGAATGTGAGACAAGCAGAAATTGACAGTCTGTAATTATCGTCTTTTTCAAAATGCATCGTCTTAACATATGTATAAGAGTTTCAAAGCTTTCTGTGATCATCCTCTAGAGCTTACCGGCATTCATCCTAGGTTCTGTTCACAACCTGTCTAGAAAAAATGGCCCATATATTTTCCTTCTTAAAAACCTCACGAATCAACCAAGGTTTAGGAGCACTCTTGCTACTTATCAGATTATGCAGTTTCGGTTATAAAATTACACACACGAAATTTAGCTTAAGTTCAAAGTATCCAGACAAATAATATCTGAATACATTTTTTGCTTCCACACTGACGGTGCTGCACCCTACACTTTCCTTACGTTGTCAGTACGACAAATGAAACAGAGCGTCTGTGCACCCAGTTTGGCCGTGGCTGTGGATGCAAGAATTTCTAAAGTTCGCCATTAGGCGGCAACGGCATCATATCACAGTGGCGTGTGATAAAATCATCATAGTTTAGCTAATCTGATCGAAATAATTGTATGAGACTGTATACACAAACCTTCTTAATTGACCAGTCTGCATATTAGAAAAAAACCGGACGAAAATTACTATGGTAGTTACTGAGATAGCCCGACTATACGTAAAGATGCAAGCAAGGGTCACTCTTTACGGTAATATTTTGGTATCAGGCATCAGTACCCCCCATGCCAAAAACTACACACCTCTTAGTCCCAAGCAGCGTTAACGCCACAGTAGAGTGCTTTAGGAAATCGTGTGAATATGTGTGAGATTCATTTTCAACATTTAGGCTGTGTATTAAAAGCAGAGCAATTATCGTCTAGAACTTGGGACACTAACAATCTCTTTTGGACAGTGAGATATTTATCCCGCTGGCAGTGAAATCTTTCTTTGATAGTCATACAACACAAAAATTACATTTTAATGATGTTATAAGCTCACTATTTCACGTAGCTGCATTTCTTTCAAACATATGGTATCAATTCTCCTATTCCTGTAATGGAACAACTCATGTATTGACCATGTATGATAACAGGGTACTAACAGCTCTAGTACACTGTTGTCCATTCTATCCTGTGTAAACCTTATATTGCTTTTATTTCTCTTTTTTAAGTGTAGGCATGAATGGATCTGAGCTACTTCACTGGTTTCTAGTCTCATTTGTGTAAGTATTTCTATTTTTTAAAAGCAGTAATTCACTACATACTTAACATTACACTACAGAAGGCTGTAAAACTATTTAATCTCCTCTCTATTGCTTCACTCGAAAATATAGGTTTAATGCATAGTTTCAAGTATTCTAACGCAACATATTTAAAAAAAAAAAATACACACTGCCGTACGTCCTTGCACCCTGAGTCGTGCTACGGTGAAACAGTACTGTAATTATGAGCTGTACAGTCACCTTTCGTAGATATAAAATTGATTGTTGTGTTAATGTTATTTGTACAGTGTTAAAATTATCCTTGTCAGGAGATTTGGTATGTTGCTTCACTAAGGTAGTACAAGGTTCTTTTATAGGTTATAGGAGTATCTAAGACAATGATTAATGTTTATAAGTGGCATATTTTGGCAATTAGTGTATAATTACTCAATCAGAAACATACATTTATGACATTCGACTTACGGATATATACTAGTATCTCAATCTTTTATAGTAATTGCTTTACTGACTACTGAAATATATCATTTAAAAATGGAAACCTAAGGTATTGGAATGTAGTGTTTTTTTAGCAATGTAAATGATTGATGATTTTATTTCTGTAAGAGGTGCCCCACGTCTATGTGTAATACGCTACTTGCCAACAGCCGATGCAACGCTCGGTCAGTATCTATATATTAATCTAACATTAACTCGAACGATGTAAATTGTCAAAATTATCTACTTATACATCCACTAAGCTAAATTTAGCTGAAACAGAAGTTCTTCATTTATTTCAGTTACATTTTTGGTAAAGAAAATACTTATTTCTTGCCACAGTTTAGATGACATTATTTTGACATTTGATGATTTTGAGGGAACTCATATCTCTGCATTACTGCCTTTGTTCGACTTGAGATAAGTTAGCAATTTTCTTGGTATATACCTTGCTTTAATTTTGTTACCAAAAGTATGTGCAAGAACTTTGCATTTCTTACGATTAGTCGAAAATTGAGAGTACGCTACAGTGCTTATATGACCGATAAATGTGAGGGTAATAATGAAGCAAAATTAGCAGTACAACTATTCGGAATAAATTTTCACTCTGCAGCGAGTGTGCGCTGAAGTGAAACTTCTGGCAGATTAAAACTGTGTCGGAACGGGACAAAGACGTCGCGTAGTGGCTAAACCATCTCCCCGCATTTTTTTCTTTTCTTTTGGGAGTGCCGGTTCCGCAAGATGTGCAGCACAAATTCCGTGAAGTAAACTAGGAAGTGAGTACTGCGGAACGTAGAGCTGTGAAGGCTGGCCTGGGTCGTTCTTGGACGTCTCCATCGGTACCACACATCTCTGCGAAGGCAAAGCTTCCAGGTTGGTGTCTCGGTCATTTGCATATTCTTAACTTGTCAGTTAGTTTCAATACGAATATTGTATCACTACCTATGTGTAGATATTTCTTTCTAATGGATGAGAGGTACATCAAGAAATAGAATGAGATCTCTTTTGAAAAAAATCTTCATCGAAGACCATGTGACACTGAACCTTTCAGCCAATACTTTGCAAACATTTATTTTTCTCATCATTTACTTTGTTCAGAATTTTCTGACGTTTATGGTTTTGCACCAAAGGTAACAGAAACACATTTTGCTCAGCAGAGGTGTGTATTACATTCAGTCAATGAGAACGTTACATACTTTAACTTGAGAGACTTTCATCGACTACAATGAGTCAGTGATCTCATGTGAAAGACAAGTATGTAGTAAATACAGAAGACGCCCTATTTTAAAGATAATTTCCCAACGTAATCTGGAAATTACATACTTGCATTTTGAGCGAGCCTTGACAAATATATTCATCCTCTTGGTATCGCTAGAGACTCGTACATTACTGTGATAACCACTGATGATTCTGGGTACACTTGACTTGTATGAAGAAGAAGCTTTGGAGAGATAAATCAGTATTTCCATAAGAATGTTCGAGTGCTGCATTGTGAAATATAAATGCAGTATCATTACCATTCTGCCCGTTAGGCTGGGCAAATGCTTTGTGAACTTTGAAAGGAGAGGACCAACTGCACCACCAAACAGATCAAACCACAGAAATTTAAAGTTACAGGTTGCAGGAAATTAAGGAAGCCTGCGGCCAACTGACTGTATTTTAGACTGGGCATTGCTTCGACACAGGATGCTGACAGCATTTCTCCACAGAGAACTGGGGGCTCAAAAACCGTCCGCAGTAAGATGCAGTAGAGTAATAAAGGCGAAGGAATCCTTTACTATTAGTGCACTTTGGTTTAGCACACGAACAGGCTAAAATATATTAGTTAGCATATTATTTACACACTATCAAAAATTAATGTGCCAGTGTGCTGTTTGCAACTAACATAAAATTAAATGATTATGGGACTGTTATTGGAACACACATTTCCGTATTGAGACACCATTACATAAAATGCAGCCTGTCGCGGATATGTACATCTGATAGTAGGATGGCACCAAATAAGGAAAAGTAAATCTCATGGTATATTTTTAAGGATACGGAGCATGAATATATTTAGCCAATACTACAATATTCTCATGTTAAGCCGAATCAGTGGGTCACATAGGGACACAATTCACCAAGAATTTTTCCAGCCAAACTGCAAGATTTTGTGAAAAAATTACGTATGGACCTTCAAACAATATTAATTTTGAGCCATTGCTGCAGTTAATAATAATAACATCAATTAAGCATGTTGTGTTTGCGAATAAGGGAAGAAATTTTATATTTTTGCGTGTACTGAATAGTACCAAAGGTGACCTAGACCAATTTGTGGGAGGTTACTGATGACGAGCATTGTGTACAGGTGTTTTCTGTGAAGGTAAGAATTATCTGTCTCACACATCGGCCTCATCCATTGCAGGTTATCAGGGTCGAGCATGAATAACAAAAGACTAAAGGCAGATGGATTACTCACCGCAACAAAGGACTCCCTGGAGAGGGGGAAGAACCCGCCAGCGGTGATGCACAGTGGCCTCTGGGCGCGGTGCATGAGCAACAGCAGTGACCGTTTGATGGAGAGGGGGCATCCCTGCAGTGAAGTCACCGCATCGTACGCCGCCAGGGCCAGGTTCTCGCTCTGCAATGGTCCACCACCAGTTACTGATAGCTATAGGTCACTGACTGACCACAATAATTGCATTTCGAACAGTTTAAAACATGTCATGGGACATACGTTGACAGATACTTATTTGTTGAAAAACTTTGGCAAATGTAAGACAGTGCAATTTTTGTTTAATAATCCAAAATATATCGGAAATTTTATTTTCTGTATTTTGTGATAAAACGATCCATATAAGCCTAATGGGCTGTCTAACACTAGTAATCGATTGGTGTTATGCCACAGAAAATGGTTTTAAAGGTTCTGTTCCTCCATTTTAGGAAGTCTACCTCACTCATATTAATGTAATACAAAATTTCTTAGTGCCTCATTCAATTATGTCATTGTTCCGATATTATATGATACACAACAATGTCAAACGTTCTATAACCATTCTAAGAAGTAGTTAACTAGAACATCCTTATGTTTATGTTGTATAATGATGTAGGGGTTAACATTTGTAGCAATGTATATATATATATATATATATATATATATATATATATATATATAATTTCGAAACATTTCTAGTATAATTTATTAAGACAAGTACCTGCACCGGATTTATTTTTCTCAGAATTAAAAGTAAATCGGGATTCATCGCTGGATTCATAAGCTGTACTGCTTTATGCATTGTGTGCTGTGTCTGTTACTATGAACTGAAATGAGCTGATTGAAAACAATGTGCTATCGCTTACCGATATTTTTCGTTTAAAACTCACTTCTGTAATGAGATCATCACCAAACCAGCAGTTGACAAAGAGCTCCGAAAGCATGGTAGATAGGTAGCAGCCGAACTTCCCGATCTGTTGCAGACCGTCTGCACTCTGTTAGTAGGAAAGGAAAAACTAAACGAAACATACGATGCAAATAATTTTTCATAAATTTTGTATGCTACAGTCAAATTACACTTTAACACCTCCAGCAAAAAATAACGATAATTTAAGTTAGGATTACTATTAAGTCAAAAATGTATGTCTGTTTTTATTGCAATGTGGTTTTACTCGGACGTGTCCTTTCCACTTGCACTTATAGAATTAAGTCCTGTCACAGTTTAATTAACGCCAGCATTACTATCTATAGCGTGGGGAGGAAATGGGTTGCGTAGGCCCATAAACTTAGTATTTACGTGTTGTATCTGTGTCCTTAGATATGTTAACTTCAAATCAAAGGTTACTGTTCATTGCTCTGTTTACAAATGATTTATTAAAGAATGTGTTAAGTAAAAATTCATGTATTTGATTTTATTGTCCATAGCCTTTATAACGCTCGTCCCCCCTCCCTCTCCCTCCCCACCCCCCACCACCCCATCGGTAATATCGAGGGAATATTTCAGGTGTCTGAGTCGTTGTTTTAAAATATTTAAGACGAGACAAACTTCTATATTGTTGTCTTCAAACAAATTTGATGTAGTTAACAGTTTTTATTTTCACTGTTTCTGCTACTTTCGAGCACGTAACAGTAGTAGACAACGTTTATGTGATAGTTCTACTGAAAGAGTGTTTGAAGAAGTCATGAAAGAACCAGATATAAGTGAAAGGGAAGTGGGTGATTATGTGGAACTGATTCGCCGTCCGAGAATGAAGATGACGTTCAGCCAATTTCAGAAGATGCTAATAATACCAAATGTGACAAATTCATGGCCAAAAATGGACACGAGCATAATACGGAGCCATTCAGAGAATATGGGCGTTCTGTACTAGGTAAAGAAGGGATAAGAATGGCGTTAAGACAACAAGGAGACACTGAGTCTCCAAAAGTGTATAGAGAGCTCTATTTTACATCTTATTAATGAATCTAGAAAACAATCGTGTTGGAGGAACATCCGCAACTGAGCGTTATACCAGATGTTGAAAATACCGCTACAGTGGTAAAGTTCTTTTACTATCACAGGACCCGTTTCGGAACTCCCTGTTCTGCGCTCGTAGGTAGCACACCGCGTCTTGTACACGACCACCGCGGCGCTCGTGGTCATAGCAACAAGTTATGACACCTGAAGATGGACTTACAAGAGCCCAAAACCGATCGTGTGATAATAAAAGTACTTTACAACCGTAGCGATATTTTCAGCCTCTGGAATTAAGAAAAACTACATTCTAATGAAGAGGCTTCTCGGATGGGTATTGAACACACCAATGGAGATAAGTTATTTTGTTATATTGGGTTCCTACTAATCATCGGTTTAAATGATAACAATAAGATACCTATCTGAGGTTTATAGTCTATAGTTCAGGGCCGTCAAGCGTACTATGGATCAATCAGTCGGAACAGATGTTTCGAACTGACTAGAATATTGATATCTGACGATATGAATGCAAGAGAAATTTGTTACTAGACTAAGAAGTGTGCTTCAGTGAGGGCAATTTTTGAAACATTGAATTTTTCATTTCGGATGTGTGTCATTCCTGGTGAACACAACACTGTGGATGAGATCGTGTCTATGTTCTGTGGTCGCTGCACAGTAAAGGTATTTTTAAAACAAAAGCGTAAAAAGTTTTACATGTTAATTAGAATGGTGTCTGATTCTGTGACTAGATATGTGTTCAGCATGGACGTCCATGCAGGGAACTCTGGAGATGCACAGCATCTAAATGGACCAATGGATATTGCAAAGACACTATCAAAACCCATTCAGAACTCAGACCGCCGTGTTACCAAGGTTGTACTTCAGTGTAGCTTGGTGACACTCCATGGAACGATTTTCACTCCACGCTTGTTGACACCCTGCTTTCGAACAGACGACCTATACCCGGAGAGTTGAAGACTACAACTGGTCGCAGTGTACGCTCATCCGTCTTTGCACATACTGCCTGTTAGATACAGAGGCCACCAGTTGGTATCGCATCAACTCTAGTCCGTGAGAGTCCAAAGGAACTGCAAAGAAGCTTTCGACTTACCTCCCAGAAGGTGTGACTAGTGAAGACTCAAAGAGACAAAATCTTTTTCATAGTCTTTCGATGGCAGACACGGACACCAGAGACCACATAGCAAGACATTATTACAGCACCAATAGAGGAACAACAAGAAGATGGCCTATGTCCATCTGCTACATAAGAATTTATATAGGAGCAATAAATGCGTATTCAGTCTTCCTCCTCAATTCCCCAAATCAGAAAATGAATTTGCTAAATCGCAAAAGAGTTTTTCTCACTAACTTAGGTCTAGAAATAATAAGGCCTCATGTAGATTAATGGAACCTAAATTTGAATGGTGGGAACCTTAACCGTCGACACCAGACAGGAACACGTGGACGGTGCCGCCTATCCTGCAAAGGAGTGGCAGCTAATGAGATTATGAACAAGAAGTTGGAAAAAATCAACTGTTACCTTTTCTCAGTGGCTTAAACACGCCTGTGGAAAACACAGCAAGAAGACAGTGTTGTGTAAAAAATTTTTTTCAGAATGAGACAGTAAATTTGATTTGCTTCACGTACTGGACTGAAATTAAATACTCTTTTATAAGGGAATGTAATTATGAACATTACTGGAAAAAATTCTGTAAGGCGAATTTTATGATTTGTTGATTTTGCTCCTATTTTTTTTATTATCCAGTATACAAAAACAATGTCTAACAATTATAAGTGTTCTCATTGGTATCAAAAGTAAATAAAGAAGGATTTTGAAAAATGAAAAATGTAATTGTCACTTAGTTTCTGGGCCTCTCTGACCAATCCCCCCCCCCTCTCCCACAGGTAATGCAGTAGCAAAATTACTTTGATAATTATAGGTTTAAATAAATAAGTCAAGCCGAAATAATAATAACAGTATCTATAAGTGCTATTCTGTTAACTTCATTAGTGCTGTTGTTGGTAAAACGTAGCATTTAATCAATTAACATTAAAGGGAATTAGTAACTATCGTGACATCAGTGTGACAGAAAATATCACTGGAATAAGAACAAATGGCACAGATATTCAGAAAAATAGCGAAAAAAAGAACCGAAAATGAGCAGAATATAAGAAAGAGAATTGGGATGTAGCAAAAGCAATAAAACTGAAGGTTTTATAAATTTTAAAAGGGATGACAAGCATTGGAGATGCTTTGAGATACAAATAGGAGTCTCATCATTTATTTTATTTCGCAACAAACAGCAAAATATACTGATTAAGAAACGTATAAAAATATGTCAAGGTTAATAAAGAAGAGACTCATCTTTCACCAGGGCAAAGTATCTCCTGACAAAATTGCATTGGCGAGTAAAAACCACGACAATTTGAAGTTCAGTTGGTCGAAAGATTCATTTCATTCATCATATATGACGCAGCTGTCGTCTATGTATTAACACATGCAAATAAATTGGATTTATTAAAATGTTATTTGTTAACGAAGAGATTATAGTAGCTGTAGCTAGATGTCTTTGCGAACTTCTACAATTACTCTAGAGAGGTGGATGATATTTACTGGAATAGTGCTAGGCAAATAATGTTGATCTAAAAGAGCGCTGCATGAAAGGTACAAATATTTTTAACTTAAGGGGTGCGATTTTACACCGATAGGGCAACGCCAATCTTTCGTATTTATTAAATGATTCAATTACACCTTAATGGTGTGCATAGGTACGGCTGCTATATGCAGAAAAACACATAACATATTAATTTTCTTTAAGAATAACAGCATTGTACACCTGTGACATATTTCAGAATTCATACATATCACAGGAAGTTATTGGAAAGATAAAACACAATAACTGCTTATAAAAATTTATCTTTTCAACGACAGACTATTAGGGCATTCATCGTCACAGTCATGTACTTGCTCATACAAGCCTGGTGAGGACGTGTGTCAATGTGAATGTCATTTATATACCAGTGACTGCGTTGTACTCATGTCTACAATGAAGTGATGTCTACATTACGTCAAATATCGACAAATAGTAAATGGGCTAGTGTGAACCCAAGAGCTTTGTAAATGGCTCATAAGGAAAGTTACAAAGGCGACTGATGAGATTAGAAGTAACAGCAACAGTTTCAACGGAGGCCAAGGTAAACACTCAGTAGGGCGTGGAGGCTGGCTTCGGATGTCGAAAGGAAGCAAAGACGGATGCTTGGCGCTTGTAGGTACGCGAGAGCGGCCGCCGCCCCTTGCACCACCTGCCTTCACTTGGTCCTGCATTGGGTCACAGCTGCTATGAGCTGCCCAACTCGCCTTCTGCGTACGAATCGTTTCATCCAACACTGATTGGTGCCGAAAGCTGAAGCCGTGCCGAAATCAGAGGCGAACCGTGCTAACCCCGGCCCCTCTACCACCTATCCCATTATACACAACAACAGACCACTTCCAGACAAACTCACCAAAGCCATTTGCTTCCCATCCTACCTGGAAGACATCCACGGCACCTCATGATCTCAACTTTCATTACGCGATGAATTCTTATATGTATGAACGTACCAACACAACTATCGCACCTCTCAGCCATGTTTCCATTTCTTACACAGCATGCCATGAAAATGACTCAAAATGTCAATAACAGCTGTCGACATTACACAAATGCTCGCTAAAATTCTAATGGCCCAGAGCCTATCTAGAAACTCGGACTATCGTTTACAATATCTTCCTGTAGACAGGTAATAACCTGGAAACATCCAAAATCCTCCTCTTCCTGAAACCTGAGAAACCACCCTCGCAAACCTCATCATATGGACTTAGCAGCCTCAAATCATATCTCAGTCTAATCTTTGAAGCCATTCTTATCCAACGAATACATCAGCACCGTGAACCCATGTACCTATTTCTAAAACCCATTGTTTCTGTCCCAACTATTTCATGGACGACCAACTTCTTTGCTTTATTCACCTAATCTCCCATCAGATGAATAAACGCTAGTCCACCATATTTGTCTTCCTTGATATCCAAAATGCCTTCGACGGAGTACAGCATTTTGGACTACTTCTCAAACTACAAACATATGCATTCCCAGTTAATTATGACCACCTTAAATGACACTTCCTTAAACACTGTGCTGCATATGTTAATCAATCATGCCTGTTGCTGCATCTTTCACTTTGCTGCAGAGTGTGACTCCCGGCTCAGTCCTCTCATCCTTG
The DNA here is from genome assembly GCF_023897955.1 of Schistocerca gregaria. Taxonomy (NCBI): domain Eukaryota; kingdom Metazoa; phylum Arthropoda; class Insecta; order Orthoptera; family Acrididae; genus Schistocerca; species Schistocerca gregaria. The sequence continues at coordinate 270,166,794 of NC_064925.1, read as the reverse complement.
CTTTACGTTTCATGTCCTGTGCACTGCAGACATTCTCAAACCACTCCCTCCCCTCCTCCCCCTTCGAGGTATTATGCTGGCAACACCGCCTACTTTGCCACTCATCACTCCCTTCAGCTCTCCCATGCTTATCTCCACCGCCATCTTAATCTTCTAGTCAAATGGTGTAATACGTGCAAACCTCAAGTAAATCCACAGAAAAAACAAGATGCCATATTCGGTCGCAAATCTCGATGTTTCCGGCGTTCCAGATTTCCATCTCTCCACCTATTACCAACCCATCCCTCTACTTAACACAGTAAAGCATCTACGACTAACTCACAACACTATGCTAACAAGGAATTCACATCTCCTTACCAGCCAACATCAAGTCCAAAACCGACTAAAACTACTAAAACTGCATCTTTTTACCATTATCTTCACCTATAAATCCTTCATGGCTCATAGCTAACTAATGCCAACGTGGCCTGGACCTCTCCCCCACCTTTAAGTCCCTTCAAATTGTAGAAGGGCATATTGCCTGTCTCGCCTTTCACATCTACTTACCTTCCCCCAACTCGCATCCTGTATCAGCTCATCCACTTCTGACAATGCTTTCCTTCTTAGAGTACCTTCGGATTCAACACATTAACCGAAAAATTCAGTTCTAGCACCCAGTTTCTCATTCACTGCTAACAAATGAAGGTGCAGTGCGGTGCCATTACATCTATATGCCACCCTCCATGCACTGCTCATTCTCTCCCACCGGAATTATATCCAACTTTCATTCCCTATGCCAAAATCGGTCCCCGATGTACTCCTCTTTCCAGCCCGAATCACAATGCTCCACCTCACACCACACTCCCATTTTCTCTTCCCCTTCATCCACCTTGTGACTTGCAGACGCTACACACTGTTCTACAGCTTCATCATGACAAAATATGATTCCCATTTCACCATGACGTCGTTCACATTCATCAGTGATATTTTAACTGTAATATAAGGTCACCAAACGAGTTTTCAAAGTCATCAGTATTTTCCATCTGTGTGTATTTTACAGAAACCTGGGTTATTGTCACCCACTTTTCTGTAAAAATCGTCGATATCGTCACCCTGTGTATATTTATCAAAATCATCTGTTATTCTCGTTCTTTATACATCTTAACAGTCTTTAAATAGGGTTTATGTAGCCCACATTATGGGGGAAGTGGAATAACAGTAAAGAAAACATATAGGCCCGGCAGTCGGCGGTGTTAACTCCCGACGAATACGGCGGAGATAGATGTCGGAAGCTCACGGATTGTTTGCTTTATTGTCATTTGATTCCCCTGCACGAAGGGGGCAGTTGTGGACTGTCAGTGGCACGATCAGCTGCTCTTCACCCACACGATTACGTAGAAAATCTAACGGAAACATTACATATATAGATATGAGCATAAAACGGTGAAATTTACACATGAGAATGGGAGATCAAATGGAGTCAAAAGATGCAAAAAAAGGACATAATTGGAAGAGGCACATTTACATAAAAGCCACATACACATAAAATGAGACTCCATGAAGACATAGCACAGAGACACTGGCAGCACGAATAGCACAATTAAAACCGGTGTTCACAGTACTGAAAGGCGACACTGAACACACAATACACTGATGTTACATACATGATGAGGACCAAAAGACGACAAAATAATTGCAGTATAACTTGATGGTCCTACCAACGAAGAATAGGTTGGAGAGGAGGAAGACAGGAAAAAAAGATGGGAAACTGACAGAGGAGGGAGGCAGGAATGGGGGCAAGTGACGGAGTTTGTAGCACACCAAAGGGCAGCAGATGGGAAGGGAGAGCAAGGACTGTGAGAAGAACAGCAGTGAGGGGGGAGGAAACAGCATGGGGGGAGGGGAAGATGAGGGAGCCTAAAGGAGGAGGGGAGGGTATCATGATACGAATTTATCTTATGCACATGGTGAAAATGATAAAGTTGTGGTTTGCTGTTCCTGGAAACTTACTCGATGTCTAGGATATGAAGTTCACGGATATGTTACACAGTAAGATAAGTTCAAATACAGTTCCGATGATACATAAACACAAAAACATACAGTGGAGAGATTCAGTGCTTTTGAATGAGATGAAGAGCTCATACCTGAAGTTGACTAGTCGAGCAGTTCAATACATTCTTCTCCAGATGGACTGGAACTTTAATGTGAAAGTGAGTACAAACCATCTTCATCTAAAATGTCGATTGACAGTATATTACTAAGTACTGATGACAACATCCCGGATAATTTCTATGAACACTGTTACAATCGCGATTTCAGCTCCTACAGCAAACTTATGAGGCACTGTAAGTGCATTCAAAGTAACTCAAACTGAAAATTAATTTTAAGATAAGTGACTAGCAAATGGCGAGTTTGAGCTTGTGAACTTTGGGCTTTTGCAGGATGAATACCCTACACATGCAGTGGCCTCAGTTACCGTCATCCACTCCATTATAAAGGAAAAGTTCTGAATTAACTGACACTTAATGTTTCCCATTAAGGATTTGTATGTATAGAAAAATTAAAAACCAAAAAACAGTAAGCCCAGTCCAAACTGCTGAGTAAAAGAATTTTAAATTTGGAGCGGGTGTTGGTCTTATACTACAAACATCATTGAAAAATCGATTTATCGAAATTCCAAAACTAAGGATGTGAAATATGGGATGGAATGTTTTTGAATATATGTCGCTATTAAGGTACTTTTGAAGCGAAACTATGAGTATGGGTGTTTGGTTTCTCGGTCAGAAATAAGGACATAACTTTTTCTGAATTTTTTAAAATTCAATCCTTAAGAGGACTAAATAGTGGAAGAAAAATTATTTTTGGAAAAAGTCATTACTACAGAACTAATAAAGCATATTAAAGATATATATATACATATATATGAAAGCTGATATTTGACTTCTTGCTTAGAAATAGAAGTATATGTATTTCAGTACTTTTGGAGATTCAACCCATAAGACGGTGAATCAGGGGATGAAATAATTTCCATAGAGTAAAAAAGTGTACTGTTAAATATACCGAAATTAATATTTAATTTCTCACTTCCAAATAAACTATATACTTTTGTTGATGTAAGTTTTTGAAGACATACCATCACATGTACTCAAAAGGCAACGCAAATGGCTTTATGGTCGAAAGTGCATTCAGAAAAGTGTATTCGTCTAGGGCCTTAATTAAGTTTACAAGGTGTTGCAATTTATGAATTAAATCAAAGAAAGCTATTGAACAATCTCTATGACGAAATGGTTTTTTCAGAATGGCGTAGATAAAAAACAGTTCTAGAATACATTAATTTTTCAGTTGTTCGAGCATATTTTCATAAATTTTTTTTGTCGCAATAACTACAGATTGTATTTATCAGCACTCATCTGCTCTGTTACTTTATTAGAAAGAGATATTTTGACAAGTATAATACTACTGATAAATTACTTATTCTTTCACCATCTGGTGTCTGTGTTACTCGGTCGTCTTTCAAATTCACTAAGTTTTTATGATGGATGCTATGAAATGTTTTTCCGTGCGCATGTTTTGGAAAAGCTGCTACATCTTGCTAAGCTCGTAGGTATTCAGCCTTTAGTTATATTTCCTTCGCAATCTCATTTTCAGAAGATTTTTACTTAACTAAAATCATGCGAAGGAATGAAATGAATGGGAGTGGACGGCTACAATCACTGTGAGTGGATCAGGGAATTAGTCCTGTAAGTAATGTGTTTCCAAAATGAAATGTAGATATTACCGTGTGCGAGATGGCTGAGTGACGGGTGAAGCATTCATATGAATGTGAAAGGTGCCCAGTTCTGCAATTTCCACCTTACCATATTCTCTGAATGCTACCACCCATACTGATTAAATAAGCGACATGATATTCTGTGTAATGAAGAAAGCAATCTGTGACGTGTGCCTCAGCACTACCAACTCTTATTACACGTTCCTCATCAAGAACCTTGTTGAAAGATCCCATATCACAAGCGACCTCACTGTACCTGGCACTTCTGTAAGAATACTGATAATAGAGTAGGAGTTGTGACAATGGCCTTCCGTGTGTGCTACCTGCGAATACGAATACAACAGCTTTCGTCATTTCAACAATTTCTTATCCAGTTCTAGTTGCATCTTATGCCCTGTTCTGTCAAAGAGCCTTTTTGGGAGTTGTTTTCCCCCTCAGCTGCCAGCATCATTAATTGTTTTACCTCTCCTTAATGCCTATCACGACGTTACTCACATTACAGTCATTCGGAATTCATCATGTATACAACAACATAAAATACCAGGATGGAAGCAATACCAACTAAAATATTTAACTTTTGTGTATAACTGGTACCTCATACATGAATGTTTGATGAACAACATGTAACGTCTCTGGTACAGAAGATTCAGATGTTCACATACGTAATCAGATTGAAAAAGTTACGTTGCGGACGAAAGAGTACGATTACTACTGAGAAAGGAAGATATCCGGGAGGGTCTAGATCCAGGACATCGTTTTGTCCTGTACATTTTAACGTAAGGAAAATGTTACACTGAGATTAAAGAAACCAGTTGCCGTGAATATTTTGGTTACTAAAATGATGTTGAAATGTAGTATTAGGATGTTACATTGACGGTCGCAATGTCTGTTTTTATATAGCTTCTGTATCTTGGTATTACGATGCATGCATTTATGGAGGGCATTGTATTGTGAAGGAACAGGCACTGCAATAAAACAGCCACTGTAACCATCAAAGATGTATCATCACTGCCTCAACGGGTTAAAATGACGATAAATGTTTGTATCTTCCTTTAAAGGAATCACGAAATCTCTGAGAGCAAGAGTTGCGGACTCCATGTCATATGGGTCAGTCCAGGAGGCGTGCACGGATAGCCGAAGTTGTTAAGGCGGCCTCTCGCGATAAGCGGGAAATCCAGTTTCGAGACCCATTCTGACACAGAGTTTCATGTGTTGCAAACATCTGAAGGCAATCAAGAATGGCAAAATTCGAATCTATTTCGCAGTATTAGGAACCTAGAAATGGCCAAAATATAAAGCTGCGTACACTAATCAATGATATTGTGAAGAAGAAAGGTTGTAGGGACGGCTTATAACCGAATAGAGAAGATGTATATGCGGAATTATAGGATTCAGGGAGAAGTTGTAATATTCTATAGTTATGTTATAGACGATTCTTCTGATATAAAGGCCCTCTCTGTAAAACTTGTACTTTGGAGACCACACACAAGTAAAGGATGCTGAATCTGCGAATCTTAAAATTTTAATGTTTCAACTTTATGCACAAACCTTACGCGCAATCAACTTTTTCAATCACTCAAATGCCCATTTCATTGAAGTGTGATAATAAATGGTAGTGCCTTCATAATATATAAGCGATCTAAAAATTGAGTCGTGGCCGTATCATTAGAGATAAATTTTAAGCTAAGGACGAAGAATATAATGACTTATATAATAACCACGCGTAGAAAAACAAATAAATTCGTTCTCTATACCTTTAAAGGGAAACCTATGCTTATATCAGATCTCTTATTGTATACAAACCGGTCATGCTCACTCACTGTGGCTATTTGGAACATCTGGAAGCAGGCGGCAGCTCCGATAGATATGCTCTGTCCCAATAACATCGTACCTAGGCACTTCTCCAGGAGGTCTGCGTTCCTGTTGAAACAAATTTCAGAAGACAATCAGTATGTGAGGCTACTCGAGAAATATAAAAAAGTAACACAGTACCAAACAACGCCTAGAATAGGAGGAGCTGAAGCCACCTGTACTTGCTCTGTTATATTCACAGATTTTTAACTGCATACTTAGCCGAAAACGATTATCGAATCCTTTCACAAACAAGTGCTTGTTTGAAAATCTGGAACATCAAAAGAGATATATCTGCATAAAATTAATAAACAACGAACTAGATATATAGCAAATGTAGATTATTTGGTAAGTTGAGAGTGGTATGAAGACCCCACGTGCTCCATTATGAGTTTCTAAACGTCGTGGGGAGGAATCTGGAATGTCTTGGCCAAACGCTGGAATGTCTCCTTGAACGCGATTTGTAATCGCAACAGTGCTTGCAGATGGAGCTTGGCGCACAAGTTCCATTCTTGTAAAATAGCAGACATTCATGTTATTTTAGATCAATGTGCGAGACACAGAAGCAGTGCTCCACGGGTCTCTTCGTAAAAGTTCAGTAACGGAGCAGACTGCACATCCTGAAAACTATCAATCTTCTGAACCGTAAACGTAGCAAAGGTCTGGTACCTAGCAGATCAGTTGCAAGGGTTGTATCACAATTTAGATCGTGGTGACTGGCAGGACGTTTGACGCAAGCCGTAAGGAACACATCAGGTCACAGAAGCTCAACACAAATTTATATGAACGTAAAGATTATACACATATGAGGGTTGATAAAAAATTTATTATCATAATTTTAACTTCTGATGACGAGCTTTGGGTTATCCCATCACCATATCGTTAACATCGACACAAACCATCTTGTCACTTAATTTAATTCCACTGCATCACGATTTATTGAGGAAAGTCCGCCTTCTTAGTTGGGTGACAATGTGCTCGTTTACCATGCAACCAGGCCCAGGTTCGATACCTAGCCGAGTTCGAGATTTTCTCCGCTCGGGGACTTGGTGTTGTGGTGCCCTCATCGTCATTTCATCTTCATCACCGGCGCGCAAGTCGCCCAATGTGGCGTCGACTGAAGTAAGTCTTGCACCTGGCGGTCGAACTTCCCCGAATGGGGCTTCCCGGCCAATGGTGCCATACGCTCATTACATTTCATTTCATATTGAGGAAAACCTGAATTCCGACATAGGAACTCAGAAATTGCATACTAAATTGGAGACTTTCTATCAACAACAGAAGTAAAGGCATAAAACATACATGCTTTAAGATAATCAGAGTTTCATGAACGACCACAGATTCGAGGTCATAGCAAATGTTATGAAAATCTGTACTATTCAAGAAAAGTGACAGATATTCTGTAGTCAAAGTTTTAGTACATTGTCGAGTGTCATACATGGAATCGACCACCAATTTGTGAGAATCAGAGCTACTCAGTGATCAGATACAAATGTAAAGAAGCAGAAGCTCACCACTGCATTACGTCAGTTAATGAATAAACGTGATGCTGCACATAGGGCCTTCAAGCGTAACCCAACTCCCGAGGCGTACGAAGCTTATAGGAAACTCCGAAACAGAACCAAGCAAAGCGTGAGGAATGCCAAAATCAGACATGCCCGCTCTGTCGTATGCGGCGTATCAAAACCTGCTGCACTGTGGAAAAAGCTGCGCAGTTTCGGTATAGGGAAGCGAAGATCTGACGCTGTTTATCAAGCGTCTGCAGAAGAATTAAACGATTTCTTCTCAACAGCTGCAAACTGCCACGCAGCGACAAATTACCAGCCCCAAGATATCAATCTCTCGAGAGACAAGTTTTTCCTAAAACATGTCACTACCGGCACAGTACACAAGGCAATTATGAGAATCTCTTCCGAGGCAGTAGGAAGTGATGGAGTGAGCATTGGCATGATTAAGAACGTCGTAGACACTATTATTCCAGTTATCACAGACATCTTCAACCTGTCTCTTGTCAGTAGTACATATCCTACTGAGTGGAAGCAAAGTTTAATTAAGCCTATACCCAAGACTGACAACCCTAAGTCGCCAGGTGACTACAGGCCGATCAGCATACTACCTGCAATTTCTAAAGCCCTAGAGCACATCGTCCATGAACAACTGACGGATTACCTCAACACTCATATCATCCATGACGAATATCAGTCAGGCTTTCGAAAGCACCATAGTACAGCAACCGCATTAATCAAAGTAACTGATGACATTAAACATGCTATGGACAGACGTGAAGCTACTATCCTAACACTGCTTGACTTTAGCAAGGCTTTTGACACAGTTGACTTCGATATATTACTAATTAAAATGAAACAGCTGAATTTCTCAAACAGCGCAATACAATGGTTCGACAGCTACCTCAAAAACAGAAGTCAACAAGTCATTTGTGGGTCGGAAAAGTCATCATGGAAAAGCGTGCGCTCTGGAGTTCCCCAAGGCTCCGTCCTTGGTCCACTACTCTTCTCACTGTACATTAATGATATTTCTTCAGTGATTCACTCCTGCAACTACCATCTTTATGCCGACGACATCCAACTGTACATAAGTGCAAGCCCCAAAAACATTGCTGGCGCAGTAGCGAGTATGAACGCAGATCTTTGTTCTGTTTCTCGATGGGCACAGAACCTAGGTCTGAAACTAAACCCCAAGAAATCCCAGGTCATACTTATATCTCATCCAAAGTTAATCAGCCGGTACTTTCGCGAAACAGTCCCTAAAATACTCCTCAATGGTACCCAACTACCATACCAAAAAACAGTAAAAGACCTTGGAATAATCTTGGATGAACACCTAAACTGGGAAGAACAAACAGTCACAGCTTGCCGGAAATCGCTCTCCTCCCTACATGCAATTCAAAAGTTTAGAAAAATATTTCCAACCCATGTTAAACAAAAATTAATCGAAACACTAGTCTTGTCTAATCTTTACTACTGCGATGTAGTTCAACACGGCACAAATAGTGAAAATTCTAGATGCCTCGAGCTAGTGATGAATGCTTGCGTTAGATACGTGTGCAATATTCGGTTGTATGATCATATCAGTCCTTCATACTCCCAGCTAGGTTGGATACGCCCACATACGGCACGCGATCTCCACACGATGTGCTTACTTCATCGATTTCTTAGCCACTGGTGCCCCCAATACTTATCTTCTCACATTAAACACCTATCGTCATTCCACAATCGCAACACCAGATCAGATACGTCTATCATCTTGGCTGTACCTTTACATAACACAAAATCTTTCTCCGTGTCATTCTCCATCTCAGCCATACGACTATGGAACGTGCTCCCCTGTGATCTGCGTCTTATCCAGAACTACTCAACATTCAAGAGGGAACTCAAAGCTTACATATTAGGGACGGTATAACCACCATTCTTGTGCCCCTCCTATCTCTTCCTTTCTCCATCACAGCTTCGAATTTTACCGTTCTATTTCTCTTCCTCTAACCTATCTACCTCTTATATATCTCTTTCACCCCATTCTATCGTCTTATGTCTCTGCTAGATGAGAATAACTCACAAGCTGCAAGAACATAACGAGAAAATTCCCAACTAACAATGGGACTGACATTCAGAAAAGAAAAGTATGTTTACTTTCATATACATAGTCATTATTATTATTATTATTACTATTATTATTATTATTATTACTATTATTATTATTATTATTATTATTGATTGTTATAATTATTTTTATTGTTATAATTATCATTATACTACTGTTATAATATCTATTTTTTTCTTTAACATCAATACAGCATAATAGGCTATATGTCCTTAATGTTAAGTAGAAACTGTAACTCGTTCAACCTGAGTATGCCTGGTTAGGTGTAAGAGAGGGCCTGAAGGCCCTAATCTTGCCAGGTAAAATAAATGCATAAATAAATAAATAATAAATAAAAATAAATATAAAATTGAACAAATTAGTAAGTCATAATTGACGAATTAGTCCCTGTACCCGTGATCTAGGGGTATCGTCTTTGATTCATAATCAAAACGTCTTCGGTCCCGGTTTCGACCCGCGCCACTGCCATAATTTTGATAAATAATCAGCATTGGCGGCCGAAGACTTCCGGCATAACAGGTCAGTCTCATTCTGTCAACGGCCTTGTCAAAGAGGGCGGAGGACGGATAGAGGTTCAGGGCACTCTCTTGTCCTAGGGGTGGGAAATTGCCCCTAAAGGCGGAAGAATCAGCAATGATCAACGACATGCGAATGCAGAAGGCAATGGAAACCACTGCATTAAAGACACGTAACGTGTATCCACAGGACATGTGGCCTGTAGTTGAAGAAGTGTCATGATGATCTCTCCATTGGCAAAAGATTCCGGAATAGTCCCCCATTCGGATCTCCGGGAGGGGACTGCCAAGGGGGAGGTTACCATGAGAAAAAGATTGAATAATAGACGAAAGGATAATGTTCTACGAGTCAGGGCGTGGATTGTAAAAAGCTTGAACGTGGTAGGGAAACCAGAAAATCTGAAAAGGGAAATTCAAAAGCTCAATCTAGATATAGTAGGCGTCAGTGAAGTGAAGTGGAAGGAAGACAAGGATTTCTGGTCAGATGAGTATCGGATAATATCAACAGCAGCACACCGACAACGATCGTTCAGGTATACATGCCGAAGTCGCAAGCTGAGGATGAGCAGATAGAGAAGGTGTATGAGGATATTGAAAGGGTAATGCAGTATGTAAAGGGGGGCGAAAATCTAATAGTCATGGGCGACTGGAATGCAGTTTGTAGGGGAACGAGTAGAAGAAAAGGTTGCAGAATAATATGGGCTTGGGACAAGGAATGAAAGAGGAGAAAGACTAATTGAGATCTGTAACAAGTTTCAGCTAGTAATAGCGAATACCCTGTTCAAGAATCACAAGAGGAGGAGGTATACTTGGAAAAGGCCGGGAGATACGGGAAGATTACATCATGGTCAGACAGAGATTCCGAAATCAGATACTGGATTGTAAGGCGTACCCAGGAGCAGATATAGACTCAGATCACAATATAGAAGTGATGAAGAGTAGGCTGAAGTTCAAGACATTAGTCAGGAAGAATCAATACGCAAAGAAGTGGGATACGGAAGTTCTAAGAAATGACGAGATTCGTTTGAAGTTCTCTAACGCTATAGATACAGCAATAAGGAGTAGCGCAGTAGGCAGCACAGTTGAAGAGGAATGGACATCTCTAAAAAGGGCCATCACAGAAGTTGGGAAGGAAAACATAGGTACAAAGAAGGTAGCTGCGAAGAAACCATGAGTAAAAGAAGAAATACTTCAGTTGATTGATGAAAGGGGGAAGTACAAACATGTTCCAGCAAAATCAGGAATACAGAAATACAGGTCGCTGAGGAATGAAATAAATAGGAAGTGCCAGGAAGCTAAGACGAAATGGCTGCAGGAAAAATGCGAAGACATCGAAAAAGATATGATTGTCGGAAAGACAGACTCAGCATACAGGAAAGTCAAAACAACCTTTGGTGACATTAAAAGCAACGGTTGTAACATTAAGAGTGCGACGGGAATTCGACTGTTAAATGCGGAGGAGAGAGCAGATAGGTGGAAAGAATACATTGAAAGCCTCTATGAAGGTGACGATTTGTCTGATGTGACAGAAGAAGAGACAGGAGACGATTTAGAAGAGATAGGGGATCCAGTATTAGAATCGGAATTTAAAAGAGCTTTGGAGGACTTACGGTCAAATAAGGCAGAAGGGATAGATAACATTCCATCAGAATTTCTAAAATCATTATGGGAAGTGGCAACAAAACGACTATTCACGTTGGTGTGTAAAATATATGAGTCTGGCGACATACCATGTGACTATCGGAAAAGCATCATCCACACAATTCCGAAGAAGGCAAGAGCTGACAAGTGCGAGAATTATCACACAATCAGCTTAACAGCTCATGCATCGAAGCTGCTTGCAAGAATAATATAGAGAGGAATGGAAAAGAAAATTGAGAATGCGATAGGTGACGATCAGTTTGGCTTTAGGAAAAGTAAAGGCACGAGAGAGGCTATTCTGACGATACGGCTCATAATGGAAACAAGGGTGAAGAAAAATCAAGACATGTTCATAGGATTTGTCGACCTGGAAAAAGCGTTCGACAATATAAAATGGTGCACGCTGTTCGAGATTCTGAAAAAAGTAGAGGTAAGCTATAGGGAGATATGCGTCACATACAATATGTACAACAACCAAGAGGGAATAATAAGAGTGGAAGATCAAGAACGAAGTGCTTGTATTGAGAAGGGAGTAAGACAAGGCTGTAGCCTTTCGCCTCTACTCTTCAATCTGTACATCGAGGAAGCAATGATGGAAGTAAAAGAAAGGTTCAGGCGTGGAACTAAAATACAAGGTGAAAGAATATCAATGATACGATTCGTTGATGACATTGTTATCCTGAGTGAAAGTGAAGAAGAATTAAATGATCTGCTGAACGGAATTAACAGTATAATGAGTACACAGTATGGTTTGAGAGTAAATCGGAGAAAGACGAAGGTAATGAGAAGTAGTAGAAATGAGAACAGCGAGAAACTTAACATCAGGATTGATAGTCACGAAGTCAATGAAGTTAAGGAATTCTGCTACCTAGGCAGTAAAATAACCAATCACGGACGGAGCAAGGAGGACATCAAAAGCAGACTCGCAATGGCAAAAAAGGCATTTCTGGCCAAGAGAATACTAATATCAAATATCGGCCTTAATTTGAGGAAGAAATTTCTGAGGATGTACGTCTGGAGTACAGCATTGTATGGTAGTGAAACATGGACTGTGGGAAAACCGGAACAGAAGAGAATCGAAGGATGTGAGATGTGGTGCTATAGACGAATGTTGAAAATTAGGTGGACTGATAAGGTAAGGAATGAGGAGGTTCTACGCAGAATCGGAGAGGAAAGGAATATGTGGAAAACACTGATAAGGAGAAGGGACAGGATGATAGGACATCTGCTAAGACATGAGGGAATGACTTCCATGGTACTAGAGGGAGCTGTAGAGGGCAAAAACTGTAGAGGAAGACAGAGATTGGAATACGTGAAGCAAATAATTGTAGGTTGCAAGTGCTACTCTGAGATGAAGAGGTTAGCACAGGGGAGGAATTCGTGGCGGGCCGCATCAAACCAGTCAGTAGACTGTTGACCAAAAAAAAAAAAAAAAAAAAAAAAAAAAAATACATGTAAATCTGTTTGAAAAATTTATGTAAATCCATCATCTATTCAATTCTAGTGATTTTACGATTTCGACCTTTTAACTACTATGGAAAGCAGAAAGCGAATGTTATAGCTGAAACCCTCGTTCAATAGTGTTTGCAGTCCCACATGGAAACATTAGCTTGAGACAAAACAGTTCCAAGTATTTGAGCTTGTAGAAGTTCGTGGGTGAGTTTTGAGTGAAAAGTCTGAGATACAAGTCTCGCATTTACCGTGCAGGTGTCAGTTATGCGAATTAGAAACACAATTACGAGAGTAACAACACGGAAAACGATGAAAACACTCGGTGTGCAATAAATGGCAAACTTAAAATCAGAATTCCGCACTGAGCAGCCAAGAAACACATCGATTAAGTAAATTTCCCCCGAAGTCACAAGTTTCCCAGGAATTAGCTGATCAATAGCCTACACTGCAATACATTACACTTTTATAATTAACGGTGCTCTATCTGGTCGTAGTACCAGTTAGCATTATACCTTCTTGTGTGCCCGCATCTCGTAGTCGTGCGGTAGCGTTCTCGCTTCCCACGCCCAGGTTCCCGGGTTCGCTTCCCGGCGGCGTCAGGGATTTTCTCTGCCTCGTGATGGCTGGGTGTTGTGTGATGTCCTTAGGTTAGTTAGGTTTAAGTAGTTATAAGTTCTAGGGGAATTATGACCATAGATGTTAAGTCCCATAGTGCTCAGAGCCTTCTTGTGCTCCATTACCCATTGAGGATTATCAAAGGTCTTGCTTGATAAACAGAAATTCAGTGACCATTTTAAATTATCACAAAAAGAAGATTAACACATTTCTTCTCTCTGTGCTGACAGGAGCATGATTATGTGCCCCTTCTGCAGCCAGATGGCCGGACTTGAGTTTTAGTACTCTTTCAGACCTTAACTAACATTAATTTCTCAATGGTGATATATTTAGGGGGAATTCACTAAAAATAAAGTATATTTTATGATAGCTGTGTATTACTGAGTCACGTTTACCATCTTCGATCCTAATTTGTCTTCTGAATAAATAAAGAAGAGAAACATTGAAGTCATTCAATAGTGAGGTAAAACCCTCAAACGAAAATATTAAAAGTTTTTAAAGTTGGAATAGATCAAATCTCATAAATATGAACAATGGCATTGAAAAGTTCTTTTTTAATTAAATAGAAGTTCTTTTCTATCAAATTTGACTTGAACGATGAGTTCTTTAAGAAAGTGGCATGGCAGTGAAGATTTTTTCAACGCTCCATCCCCATTTATTTAACAGAAGGTGCAAGTAGTAAACGATCCTGCAGCAAGAAGGATCAAATATATGAAGCACTACAATGAATAATTAACACTAATCATGAAGCAAGATCATTACATATTTCGGATTATTTATATGTATAACCGTAAGTTTCCAGTGAATACAAATAGTCTTCACTAAATAGTAAGAAATTTGAAAGAATATATTTTCTCGTCACGATGTCTCAAAAACATTGTACTGAACTGTTTCAAGATTCCGTTTCTTGAGTTAATATGAAAGCATCGATAATTTAGGGAAAAGTAATAACCTTAATGTTTGATCAGCTGCCTCTGAACAATATCCTTTTGCGATTATGATAGTAGGAAGATTTTATGTATTCCTTTTCATTCTCTACTTCACGTACAAGGAAGCAGCTATCCCCCTTTTCCTATTGAGCACAAATACACCTTTGTTTCTACTTGGCAACACATGCAAACCAGCTACAATAAAGTTATTAACAGTTTTCAATAGTTCATGAAATTATAATGCCGATATTTGGGAAAAATATAGAAAAAAGCACATAGAAGATAACCAATACAACAATTTTATCATTAGATTACATTTGCCATATAGTTGCATCAATTAAAGCTCAGGAATCGAGAGGTGACACCAACTGTAGTTATGAGACAGCTCCGCAAAGAAAACTCAACATCGATTGGAGAACACACATAGAGTGTTGCTAATGTAATTTCTCATAATACAATAAAAATATATATTAAACGGTGAAGTAACACTGGATGATGTAAAATTCGTGATTACAATAATAATCTAATTTTATATGTTATAGGAAAGACAAAACTAATGAGAATAAGCGAAACGGAATCTCTGGTTAATATCCGCTTCGACGACAAAAAGATAAAATAAGAGTGGCCAAGGTTTTGATTTGTGAACCGTGAGCAGACACAAGTGCCAAAGTGGTCAGCCTTACTGTATACGTTCCCCACCAGCATACCACACTATCAGACCACAAAGAGGGCGAACACGCCTCATTTAAATGGCAGAGCAGCTACACTGCATACGACTTGGTTTCTTATTTCACATTTCCCAACAACATATATCACAAGTAAAACTAATTTTCAGTATTACTTAATTATTTTTGGCTCGCTGAAGACATAAATTTTATCTTGTATAAACTGTCAGCATACTGGCAGGCACAGACAATTTCAGCGTGTTTCATATTCAAATTGCCAGTTAATCGTGACTTATTTGGTTTCATAATCGAAAAGCGGTCTTTCACACAATTATGTCGCTCAAAATGCCGCAACATTTTACAACATGATTTTGGAGTCTCCGAAACTTCACATGAGGAAAGCAATGTCGACATTCTGGACACATTTAACGCAAAAAAACGTGTCAGGAAAACTGGAGGTACCTTGTAAGTCAATCAGTTACATTTGCACATTCGCAGGGGCGCTTTCAACTGAAATGTCAAAGAGTCTCGATAAAAGCTTGAAAACAGGTGTAAGAATGATAGTGCCCTCAAAAGCTTTATAGGACTATCCTCCTAATTACTTGAAGGCCACAATGAATTCATCAACCCACACGTTCTCTTTGCCGCCTGTGAACTTACGGAACGGGCTACCTTTGTCACGATGCGTGCTTCCCACAACGTGATTTTCTTTTTAATAGCATTCCCATCCCATAAGAAAGAAGTTACCTTGTAATGTCTTACTGTGAGCTGTGTGAAGTCAAGTCCACTTAAAATGCGAAACCTGCAGTCCATGCTATATGTTATGATTTTCATTCCTGCACTCCTTTGCCCTTCATAAACTTTACAATAGTGATTTTTTAAATAGTATTATCCTTCCAGGCATGCCCCACGACTTAAAAATCTTACTTTTCAGTAAGACACGAGGTCTCCACACTTTGCTCAGTTCAATTGAAAGCTGTTACAACTGACAATGGAATAATGCCTACAATTTCAGGAATTTTACTATTCATACCACCAGTTTCCTCACGTGCCCCATGCCTGAAAATTTAGCACGAAGTCCTTCCTGATGTAGAGTACAATGAATTCAGTTTCTCGATCGTTGTAACACTTGGATGGGTGATCATCCGGTGTGCCGAGCGCTGTTGGTAAGCAGGGTGCACTCAGCCCTTGTGAGGCAAACTGAGGAGCTATTTGATTGAGAAGTAGCGGCTCTGGTCTCGTAAACTGACATACGGCCGTCAGAGCGATGTGCTCAGCACATGCCCCTCCATATTCTGGTCCAGTGATTCCTTTGGTCTGAGGATGACATTGTGGCCGGTCGGTACCGTTGGTCCTTCCAAGGCCTGCTCGCACGACGTTTACTGGAAGTGGACGAACACACAGATAGGAAGAGGTAGGACAATCGCATCCCACCCACACACTATTAATTATTTCTTACACCCACTGAAAAGATCTTCAGATCTAAAGCTAAAAGTAATTAAAATTAGACGATGATTTATTATTTATTTTTACATCTAGAAATGGCTGTAACAGACAGCTGAATATGGTCGTACAATCCGACTATTGTCTAAGAAACAATTTAAAAAAGCTATATACTCAGATTAGTGTATCATACTGCCGTTTAAGTAACAACAAAAAATTTATAAACAACATCAGTGTACCACATCACATCAAAAACGCGCATTCTTTAATATTTTGAAGAAACATTAAGGTCAAATAGAAAAGAATACCAACTCCATTCATCAAAATGAATAGAATTCATCATGGTACTTGGAGAAAGAGAATGTTAATATACTCTGATCAGCCGGAACATCATAACCACCGCCCTACTATTGATACAGACCCTCCCAGGTGACAGCAACGTTGCCTGGCGAGGAATGACTGCTAGTCAGACCCACGCACGATGCATGTCGTATCACTGAGCGTCCTCTCCATGTGCACAGTTGGAAAGCCGGACGATCTATTTCTGACCGAGAGTCGATTGTCACGGCCTAGAGGATCGGCAGGAGCATTTCAAAAACTGCACAATTTGCAAGGTGTTCGAAGAGTACTGTGTTGAAACCATGTACAGAGGGCGGAAGTGTTCTACAGTGCACCTTAGACCGGTGTGATCCGAACAAAGTTTGAGGGATGACAATGGCCTGCCGTAGTCCTAAAGCCACGATAGTGAGCTTCACTGCCGATTTAAATGGAGCCAAAAGCTCACAACAAACACCAGCTGAATGAAGCCTCTTGTAAGGATAGTTATATGTGAAATGTTCAACTAATCAGAAAGTAAACTTCTGTCTAACAATAAGACAGGATATCGTAAAGGTCTGTCTATACAATCTGTGACCAAAATGGCACTGACACGCTGGCTGACAGTGAGGAAGCTGGAACACTAGATTAGATTAGCTTAGATTAGATTAGATTAGTACTTGTTCCATAGATCATGAATACGACACTTCGTAATGATGTGGAACGTTTTAGGTCAATAAAGGGCGTCTATACAAGATTTCTTTTAATGAAATTGTTTCACTGAGTCCTCCTCAAAACAGACCACGAATGGCAAAATGCAGGAAGAACTGCACGAGATCGATGGTTGGTTCAGGTAACCCTCAACATAAGCAAATGTGTGATAAGAGTGTAAGCTATTCTATGATTTAATATTTGTATCAAGATTGAGGTTTCGAAATCGGGTTCCTGCTAACTAGGCAGATGCTCTAGCCGTAACGCCTCACTGCCACTGCAACTATCAGAGTTGCGCAAACTACCTTAGTATATTTCCTTGCAGTATAGATATTCCAACTCACGTCTCAGCCAATTACTAATCCTCTTCTAAACTCGTATCAGTTTTGACGAGGTTCTACAATATTGGAACAGCACCTAATCAATGAGCGAAATGGGACTGATCATGCCCGTACATCACGCGTAGATGACACATTAATCGCTAGCCGCAGTACCCGGCGTTGCCTAGGATGTTTAATATCTGCCCCACGAGGCGACTGATCCTGTGCTTTCTTTACACACACAGTGAACACAAGCAGCGTAAAAAACTACAGTCGGTTTAAATCAAAGGGCATATCTGAAGCGGTGAGTACCAACATTTTGCGACAAATGATTACATATTCACACGTATGAGAACATGATTAGTGGGCCGTCTGTTCTTACATTATGCAATGAGTATCTCGTTATGTTTTTGGAGAATTAGTATTCTGTTGTTTCACCTCAGTTTTCGCTGTTTCAAGTAGGGCTGTGTTTGAGCGCGACTCGAACTATTCGAGCAGTTTAGGTCACTGTTCGGCAGATCTCAGGTTCCGTTTGATCTTTTCATCAGCCAACTGTCTATCGACTTTTATTGGTGATACATACGCGACAGAACCAACTACGACAGGTTATTTACAGGTTGGGAAAGCTTTTGTTTGAAGTTTGGGATTATAGTTGCACTCACATTACTAATCATAGATAATTTCCTGTTCCGTAAATCACGAAAACGAGCACACACACGATCATAAACATCAAACTTACGTGGGTGTAACTTCGATGTGATAGCCATATGTACCTCTTTTAGGGGGTTGCACACGTTGTCAAAAACACGGTATCATTTCTTCATTTCCTTCTTTATCCACGTGTAACGAACGACGTCAATGGCTTTATTTGAGGGGCAGATGATCTGCCTGACTTTACGGCGACCTAGATTGGCGCAATTTTGCGCTGTGAACACGAATTGTTAATCGAAAGATTTTGTGTTGACTTTGCGTTTTTTCTCAGTATTCTAGTGGCACATTTCATCATGCCAACTGAATCTTCCGTCAATTATTGGTAGAACAGCATTATAATAAATGAAAAGCGCTAGTTTTCTTTCGTTCTGTGGTATTAATTTATTGTTTTCTGCTTACAGGGCCATCTTTAGATATTTACAGTCGATTGTCGCCAAAGAAGCTACAGTTTTTGTAAACTAAATTGGAAAAGGAATCACACATACCGATTGAATTACAAGTGCACAGTAAATGACACTTTCTGTGATGCTGATGCAACGTAAAAAGCAAAAAGATGAGCAACTCAGTACCTTCTCAACAAATGCGGCGTCAGAATTCTGCTGCCCCCAGCTGTGTTAATGCTCAGCCATATGGACTATACGCATTTATTCACAGGCGTCATTACACAAACAGCAGATGTGCTTACTCATATGATAGTTCGCTGTATCCACTACGGTAGATTTAATCACGATCATAAAGAAATTCGATTTTAAATAAATGACATTATCCTTTCTGTAGCGAGAGCACATTGGAAAAAGAGCCGAATTTGAAAACTGTAGTTACTGGAGTGGAGTGACGTCCATCATTAACGGTATAAACACCTTATTAAACACTTGATGTTCTCACTTCAGTAGCAACGAAGTGTAGATGCTATTTTCGTGGGAAGGAAACAGCAAACGTACAGTAGTCCACAGCAATCGACGGACGACTATATACGTGAGTTAGAGACCGAGTGTCCGGCAGATGGAAGTGTTTGTTGAGTCTTAGGACAATCAGTCTGAGTAATCAAGCTTTGCATGAATTGTAGGAATATTAATGCTCTTTCAAAGAAAAAGGGCGAATTTAAGACGCCAGGTTCTTTATTTAAAGTGTAAGATGAATAATTACATGAAAAAATATATAACTCTGAGGGATAATACATAAAGATAAAACTGCCAGTGTACTACAGAGACATTTTGTTGACCTGTAATGAGCCGGGAGCGGGGACAACGGTTTAGCCACCTAGTCCACATCACATAGAGAGATAGAAATATTAAGTTAAATTCGAGGTCACTACAAATTTCATAATTAATTGGTATAATCTTACACCGGTCGGATATTAATAAAAAGTTCATCAAAGTAAGTCAATAATTTTATGGTTAGATTAATTTTTCCCAGCTAATTAGTCTCACCGAGGGATAGCTATATGGACGACTATCAACTGGAGGGGGGTAATTTTCTCATTCTCAATTTGATTGATATAGAAAATGTTCAGAATGGTGGATTTCGTTTACAGTTCCTGGCCGTTACATATTAATGTTCGATGAAGCTACACGGTGGCGTAGAACTATCACTTCCCTCTATTTCGGAGAATTCGCTCCCAAAGAGGTGCCCCAGTCTGAGAGTCCTAGAGACACGGGCGCTCTCCTGGGCGAGCCTTCACGCAGTGCGTCCCCACCTTCCGTCACGCTGGTTGTGGATCCTACTTGTTCCCTGTGGACGCACACTACGGTTCGGTGCACGAATTTAAGAGAGGACTGGTAGCCGTGCTCAGGGGCCTTTCGGTTGCTAATCTCACAGGCCTTCATATCGTGGAGAGCTGTACTGCAGAAGTTGACGCCATTTTGTGACCCAACTCATGTCTCTTGTTACCTTGTGAGCTGCTTTGTATTATGGAAATAGCGGAAAGGTCGCGGAAGAAGGCCATTGTTCACTCTGTCTGCTTGCCGGGGGGTCTCATCCGATATGTGGAGGAGGCCCCACCGGCGGCGATAGAGAGCACTGGGTGCCCCCGCCTGCAAATTGTTGCTCATGTCGGCACCAATGACTCCTGCCGTCTGGGTTCAGAGGTCATGTTCAGTTCGTACAGGCGGTTGGCGGAGTTTGTGAAGGCTGAAAGCCTCGCTCGCGGGGTGGAATCAGAGCTAACTATTTGTAGTATCGTTCCCAGAACCGATCGCGGTCCTCTGGTTTGGAGCCCAGTGGAAGGCTTAAACCAGAGGCTCAGACGATTCTACGGAGAGCTGAGGTGCAAATTTCTCGACCTCCGCTATAGGATGGAGAAATATAGGGTCCCCCTGAACAGGTCAGCCGTGCACTACACGCCGGAAGCGGCTACAAGGGTAGCGGAGTACGCGTGGAGTGCACATGGGGGTTTTTTAGGTTAGAGAATTCCCTCCCTAGGCCCGACAAGACGCCTCCCGAGACGCGGCAAGGTAGGAGTAGGCAAAATGCAACAGGGAATAACAATATTAATGTGCTAATAGTAAACTGCAGGAGCGTCTATAGAAAGGTTCCAGAACTGCTCTATTTAATAAACGGTCACAACTCCCATATAGTACTAGGGACAGAAAGTTGTCTGAAACCAGACGTAAACCGTAATGAAATCCTAAACTCAGATTGGAATTTATACCGCAGAGACAGGCTGGACAGTGAAGGGGGAGGCGTGTTTATAGCGATAAGAAGTGCAATAGTATCGAAGGAAATTGACAGAGATTCGAAATGTGAAATAATTTGGGTGAAGGTCAAGGTTAAAGCAGGCTCATACATGGTAATTGGATGTCTCTCTAGGCCCCCTGGCTCAGCAGCTGTTGTGGCTGAGCACCTGAAGAATAATCTGGAAAATATTTCGAGTAGAGTTCCCCACCATGTTATAGTTCTGGGTGGAGATTTTAATTTGCCGGATATAGACTGGGAGACTCAAACGTTCATAACGGGTGGCAGGGACAAAGAATCCAGTGAAATTTTTTTAAGTTATTTATCTGAAAACTACCTTGAACAGTTAAACAGAGAACCGACTTGTGGCGATAACATATTAGACCTTCTGGTGACAAACAGACCCGAACTATTTGAAACAGTTAACAGAGAACAGGGAATCAGCGATCATAAAGCGGTTACTGCATCGATGATTTCAGCCATAGATAGAAATATTTAAAAAGATAGGGAGATTTTTCTGTTCAGCAAAAGTGACAAAAAGCAGATTTCAGACTACCTGACAGCTCAACACAAAAGTTTTGTCTCAAGTACAGATAGTGTTGAGGATCAGTGGACAAAGTTCAAAACCATCGTACAATATGCATTAGATGAGTATGTGCCAAGCAAGATCGTAAGAGATGGAAAAGTGCCACCGTGGTACAACAACCGAGTTAGACAACTGCTGCGGAACCAAAGGGAACTTCACAGCAAACATAAGCATAGCCAAAGCCATGCAGACAAAGAAAAATTACGGCGATGTGAAATGTAGTGTGAGGAGGGCTATGCGAGAGGCGTTCAACAAATTCGAATGTAAAGTTCTATGTACTGACTTGGCAGAAAAACCTAAGAAATTTTGGTCTTATGTCAAAGTGGTAGGTGGATCAAAACAAAATGTCCAGACACTCTGTGACCAAAATGGTACTGAAACAGAGGATGACAGACTAAAGGCCGAGATACTAAATGTCTTTTTCGAAAGCTGTTTCACAGAGGAAGACTGCACTGCTGTTCCCTCTCTAGATTTTCGCACAGATGACAAAATGGTAGATATCGAAATAAACGACAGAGGGACAGAGAAACAATTAAAATCTCTCAAAAGAGGAAAGGCCGCTGGAACTGATGTGATACCAGTTTGATTTTACACAGAGCACGCGGAGGAACTTGCCCCCATTCTTGCAGCCGTGTACCGTTGGTCTCTAGAAGAGCGTAGCGTTCCAAAGGATTTGAAAAGGGCACCGGTCATCCCCGTTTTCAAGAAGGGACGTCAAACAGATGTGCATAACTATAGACCTATATCTCTAACGTCGATCAGTTGTAGAATTTTGGAACACGTATTATGTTCGAGTATAATGACTTTTCTGGAGAGTAGAAATCTACTCTGTAGGAAACAGCATGGGTTTCAAAAAAGACGGTCGTGTGAAACCCAGCTGGCGCTATTTGTCCACGAGACTCAGAGGGCCATGGACACGGGTTCCCAGGTAGATGCTGTGTTTGTTGACTCCCTCAAGGCCTTCGATACAGTTCCCCACAGTCGTTTAATGAACAAAGTAAGAGCATATGGACTATCAGATCAATTGTGTGATTGGATTGAGGAGTTCTTAGATAACAGAACGCAGCATGTCATTCTCAATGGAGAGAAGTCTTCCGAAGTAAGAGTGATGTCAGGTGTGCTGCAGGGGAGTGTCATAGGACCGTTGCTATTCACAATATACATAAATGACCTGGTGGATGACATCGGAAGGTCACTGAGGCTTTTTGCAGATGATGCTGTGGTGTATCGAGAGGTTGTCACAATGGAAAATTGTACTGAAATGGAGGAGGATCTGCAGCGAATTGACGCATGGTGCACGGAATGGCAATTGAATCTCAATGTAGGCAAGTGTAATGTGATGCGAATACATAGAAAGATAGGTCCCTTATCATTTAGCTACAAAATAGCAGGTCAGCAACTGGAAGCAGTTAATTCCATAAATTATCTGGGAGTACGCATTAGGAGTGATTTAAAATGGAATGATCATATAAAGTTGATCGTCGGTAAAGCAGATGACAGACTGTGGTTCATTGGAAGAATCTTAAGGAAATGCAATCCGAAAACAAAGGAAGTAGGTTACGGTACGCTTGTTCGCCCACTGCTTGAATACTGCTCAGCAGTGTGGGATCCGTACCAGATAGGGTTGATAAAAGAGATAGAGAAGCTCCAACGGAGAGCAGCGCGCTTCGTTACAGGATCATTTAGTAATCGCGAAAGCGTTACGGAGAAGATAGATAAACTCCAGTGGAAGACTCTGCAGGAGAGACGTTCAGTAGCTCGGAACGGGCTTTTGTTAAAGTTTCGAGAACATACCTTCACCGAAGACTCAAGCAGTATATTGCTCCCTCCTACGTATATTTCGTGAAGAGACCATGAGGATAAAATCAGAGAGATTCGTGCCCACGCAGAAGCATACCGACAATCCTTCATTCCACGAACAATAAAAGACTGGAATAGAAGGGAGAACCGATAGAGGTACTCAGGTTACCCTCCGCCACACACCGTCAGGTGGCTTGCGGAGTATGGGTGTAGATGTAGATGTAGATGGGGGTCCGTGTGGGTTAGGATGGTTTGCGTCCGGAAACTTGTAGCAGTCACGTAGGTTGCTACCGCGTCATTATAACATTTGTACTGCAATGGACGCGGAATCGCGACCTCACAAAATGTAGTGAGGTAACCGTTTCCGTAATTCGGAGCTCATGGCTAGCATCATGTCATTCTCTCGTTCAACCACTTGTCACTGTTTCTAGAGAGTGGACGTACTATCAATTACCAGAAGGTGCTTTTTTAATTTGATTTCATGTATTATTCCTTGTCCTACAGCAAGGTAGTTTCGTGACAGATCTCTCAAATTATGGTATATGACATGTAACAGGGCTACCTCCCACTCTTGTGTCTTACCGAAAAAAATATGCCAGATTTATCTCATTACGGCAAATGTTGTTCTTCTGCAACTTTTCCACTGTTCCAGTGATACTAAACAAAGTTTTCAATGTCCGCAGCTCTTGCTTGTGCGGTAGCGTTCTCGCTTCTCGTGCCCGGGTTCCCGGGTTCGATTCCCAGCCTGGTAAGGGATTTTCTCTGCCTCGTGATGACTGGGTGTTGTGTAATGTCCTTAGGTTACTTAGGTTTAAGTAGTTCTAAGTTCTAGGGGACTGATGACCATAGATGTTAAGTCCCATAGTGCTCTGAATCATTTGAACCAAAGTTTTCAATTGGGCTACGAAACACCTGCCGGGAAAAGGAGTGCGATACTTGTATCGTCCTCGGACAGCAGATTAGCAGGTTACTGTAACTTTGTGCCTGATAGGGAAAGGGTATAGGCAGCAGAATATCATAGTTTCGCAATCTCACCGGCTTACCTAAAGACCAGACAAGTTACAACAAAACGGTAAAATTACACGTGTGACGTTCATCTGGCCTATAACAGCAAGGTAACGGTGATATAAAGAACTTACACATCGATCCAGCGCATAGTGGACAAAAATGTGTGTAATATTCAGGTTTCGTGGACACATTGACGTTGAATAAGTTGTTACAGGTCGCCTACTTCACAGGAGCACCGGATTATCGTACAGCTGCTAACTAGGAATATCATCAAGTATTGCAACTATCAGTTTGCAACTGGTAAGCGATTACAATACAGAAGCTTGATACAGAATGTTTATTATTAACAAACGAGACCGTTTTGAATCACGTATGTTGTGCCTTTTTCAGGTACTGGATCTACGTTGCCATCTACGTGGTGACAACGTTAGGGGACCGCCTATTCTAGATAAGTGAGGAAACTCAGGTGCACGCTCTTGCATTTGTTAATACGGTGTTCACTCCAACCCTCTCTTGTGATGTTTCTGCAGTAAAGATTTGGCGGTACGCAATATAAAATTGTCAGTGTAATATTTGTTTTACTGTTAAGTTACTTATCACATTCCGGCAATTTCCTACAGCGAAAAGTTTGTTAAATTTTAGTCTTCACACTTCTTATTCATCCTACAGAATTGTGGAAAATATTATAGATTGAGCGTGTAATATCACCCAGCTTGTGTAGAGGGCAATGGGAATACGTGGCCACAGTGCAACAGTTCCAATATTTTTGCTAGGGAATGCAATATGTATGAACAGAGCGTATTATTTGCTGTGTTAACTTTAATTATAGAGATTAAATTTTACTTAAGGTAATTATTAAAATGCAAAGGAGTTATTATATACTAAAGGTATTCCCAACATTAATCTGTTGAGAAAATGTCGCGTTTGTCCTTTTGAAATTACATTTAAAATACGTATTTCAGATTTTGGTTAATTCAGTATGGTTTATGACACTTAATATATGCAGAGGATAGTATGAAAATCATATTAACGATGCAGTTCCTATTGAAGGCTGAAGTCATTTGGAATGTCAGAATTAAATTATTACATGGCCATTTTCCTATTAAAATATAAAGTGTGAAATCCGTAGTTTCTCTTTTTAAACGATTCAACTGAGAGTTTTCCGTGAATCGCTGTATACAGTATTAACAAAACGAAACAACTTTTCAGTATTGATTCAATAACGGTATTGTTACTGTACGATCTAGGTTTCAGTTATAAGCCCATTTCGTATTACCAAACTTATTCAGATTATTGTATCACTGAATGGACATATTGTGGACTCCATTAAGATCATTTCTATATTAGCTAATGATTTATTTAAGGAACTGACTGGATGTAGTTAAACAGGGCATTATTTTTTCAAGGCTGGTTTCAGATCAGGTATAAGAAAGACAGAATACGACTACAGTCAAAGGGGAATATTATTTTAGCTGTTTTAACAAGGAATACTCATTAAAATACACTTCTAATATTTAAAAAATACAGTGACTTTAGATATATCATTACTTGTTGGTTTTATATTTTTAACATTTAATGTATTGAGCTTGGAGAGAAACACACACTCCTGACTAGAAAGTTGGCAGAGATTGCGTAGTCGTTAGCCAGAATAGCTCTCTATAATAAGGAGTGACATAAAATGTACATCAAGTTTACAATTTTATGACGTACCATTGAAGTTCAGATTTGTGGATGAGTTTGACATGCACAGTAAAGTAATGGAAAATATGTGGTTCAATAATTTCGTAAGAGTGTGATATTCACAGAAATACATCCTCTAATCTCAAATAAAAAGTAAAATCAA
Organism: Schistocerca gregaria; assembly: GCF_023897955.1. NCBI lineage: Eukaryota > Metazoa > Arthropoda > Insecta > Orthoptera > Acrididae > Schistocerca > Schistocerca gregaria. The sequence continues at coordinate 270,140,350 of NC_064925.1, read as the reverse complement.
CTATGCATATAACTTTCCCCAAAAAGAAAGAAAAGTAAGAATTACCAACGAGGAAGTGATATAATTGAGACAAAATTTAAAAAAGAAGAAGAGTGCATCAAAAACTTAGGAAGACCTAACATTTTCTTCTACTTTAGACGTGCTAATTTGCAGTTCCGATTCACCATATTGTGTACAAGTGTAAAATGTGTTGTCTTTCAATGACTTTGCAGTGTCAGAGGCTAGTTCTGCGCATTATGATACTCTGAGACACGTCATCTATTAATAAGTGCCGATTATTATCTTAATATTATGTTTGTATATTCACTGCTTCAGTTATTTCATTCCAGAATAATCGCTGGAAACATGTAAATCATAGTCGTCTATTGCCTCCCAACCGTAACTTACAGGCAATTTTCCTACACAACTGAACACCTTCACGCACTAGACTGCAAACAAACGTCTTAAACCAATAGGAAGTACAGCTATTCTATTTAGTTTCTAGTGGTCTTACTTGATGATTGCTTGGTGGTGAAGAATGCACTGTTCCAGACGGCTGCGGAGGTCACTGTAGGCAGACGTTTCTGAGCAGTATTCGAGTTTCTCAGACATGTCTCTGGCGAGACTGGCAATTTTCCGGCTCAGTAGCATGATCTGCATACGTAGCTGAGCGATGATGCTCACGTTGAAGGAGTCGAGCACCATTGTCATCACCACGGCGTGCATCGTTACTATCAAGCAGTAGAGCCACGCGATGATATAGCCTATGGGTTGCGACGCATCAAAGGGCAGGGCCAGAATAAAGGGCAGGCCCTCAGCGCTGACTGGTGAGAACAGATAGTAGGTGCAGGCGGTTATGCCGAACCAGATGTACGTCAGCAAGAAACGACGCACCAAGCGCCCTTGTGCGCGTAGCACAGGAACGTCATCCCAGGTCACGAACTCAGCGAAGTCATCTCCCACCTGTTGGCAGAAAAGCGGTACATGGACAACAGTCGAAATACCTTGATATGCGTTGAATGAAATTACAAGGCTATTTAGCTACGAGTACTAATTGTTACTTCACCATGAAAATGGCCCTGAAAACACTGATGGAAGGAAAGACGAGGAGGCAACGTCTAGACTCAACAGTGAAGTGACAAAATCGTGGGATAGAAAAACGCACATATACATGTGGCTGTAGTATCGCGGACACAAGGTAAAAAAGGGCAAGGTGGAGCTGTCTTTCGAACTCGGGTTAACTACATGATTATGGCAACACGACGGCAATTAATAGATTTTGAATGCGGAATGGTAGTTGCAGTTAGATGCATGGGACATTCCCTTTCGAAAATCGTTAAGGAATTTTATATTCCGAGGTCCACAGTGTCAACAGTGTTTCGAGAATACCAAATTTTGGTATTATCTGTCATCACTGACAACACAATGGCCGACGGGTTTCACTTCACTACCGAGAGCAGAGGAGTTTGCGTAGAGTTTTCAGTGCTAACAGACAAGTAACACAGCAAGAAATAGTCTCAGAAATCAATGTGGGACGTACGACGAACGTTTCTGTTAAGATAGTGTGGTGAGATTGGGTTTACCTCAGCTATGGCAGCAGTCAACGCAACTGAATGCCTTTGTTAACAGCAGGACATCGCCTGTAACGCCGCTTCTGGGCTCGTAACAATATAGATTGTACCCTAGACGACTGGAAAACCGTGGCCTGGTGAGACGAGTCCCTATTTCAAATAGTAGGAGCCGGTGTTAGGGTTCGAGTGTAACGCAAAACCTACGAAGCTGGTGATGGCTCCACAATGGTGTGAACTGTGTTTACATAGAATGGACTGGGTCTCAAGTGCAACTGAACAGTTTATTTACTAGAAGTGCTTATGTTCGTCTGCTAGGAGACTATTTACATCCTTTAATGGACTTCACGTACCCAAACAATGATAGCATTTCTGTGGATTACAACGCGACTGGTTAGAAGAACATTCTGGACAATTCGAAGAACTAATCTGGACACACAGATCGCCAGACATGAATCCCATGGAGAAATATGTAACATAATCGGGAGGTCAGTTCCTCCGAAAAAACCCGCACCAGCAACACTTTCGCGTTTATGGACGACTGTAGAGACAGCATGGCTCAGAATTAGTTGTACCAGCGTTTGGAAAGTTATCCAAATTAAGAGTCAAACGACAGTGGTGTGTTGCAATAATTATACTGATTACAGTGTAGCTGAGCTGTGGCTGCTCTCCCCAGAAAGTTGACTGTATATCAGTAGAAGGCAAACTCTCAAAGTAGTAGTAGACATGAACCTGTTATTTGCTTAATCCATAGACGTTAAGAACACAGAAGACTAGAAAACGAAGGTATTTTACATCTCAATGTGTTGCAAATGTGTTTACCTTCATCTGTGGAGGATTGAAAATTTAGCTTGTTGAATGTGAAACAGTTTTCCTCCATTTCTAAGTGATCAGTGTATCTGCTCTGCTGAGCACCCAGGTTCCATTCATGGTAATGTTGGAGGTCTTTAGTTGGTGCTCCGAGAGAAGCAGGTTGTACTGAGTCTCGTATTGCCTATCGAGGAGCTATCTCAGTGAGAAGCACTGGTTCCAAGATCTGGAGTGTACATAAAACTTACTTCAGCTTATGAGTTTAGGACTTATTGTGAAGAAACTTTTAATCAAGTCATAGATATTCAATACTCATTTCAACATAAAATATAGATATTATACAGGGTGTTCCATTGATCGTGACTGAGCCAAATATCTCTCGAAATAAGCGTCAAACGAAAAAACTACAAAGAACGAAACTTGTGTAGCTTGAAGGTGGAAACCAGATGGCGCTATGGTTGACCCGTTAGATGGCGCTGCCATAGGTCAAACGGATATCAACTGCGTTGTTTTTAAATAGGAACCCCCATTTTTATTACATATTCGTATAGTACGTAATGAAATATGAATGTTTTAGATGGACCACTCCTTTCCCTTTGTGATAGATGGCGCTGTAATAGTCACAAACGTATAAGTGCGTGGTATCACGTAACATTCGGCCAGTGCGGTCGGTATTTACTTCCTGATACATTACCCGTGTTAAAATGGACCGTTTACCAATTGCGGAAAAGGTCGACATCGTGTTGATGTATGGCTATTGTGATGAAAATGCCCAACGGGCGTGTGGTATGTATGCTGCTCGGCATCATACACGACATCATCCAAGTGCCCGGACCGTTCGCCGAATACTTACGTAATTTAAGTTAACAGGAAGTGTTATGAAACGTCAACGACGACCTACAACAAATGATGATGCCCAAGTAGGTGATTAAGCTGCTGTCGCGGCTAATCCGCACATCAGTAGCATACAAATTGCGCGAGAATCGGGAATCTCAAAATCGTCGATGTTGAGAATGCTACATCAACATCGATTGCACCCGTACAATATTTCTATTCACCAGGAATTGCATGGCGACGACTTTGAACGTCGGGTGAAGTTCTGCCACTGGGCTCAAGAGAAATTAAGGGACGACGACAAATTTTCTGCACGCGTCCTATTTAGGGACGAAGCGTCATTCGCCAACAGCGGTAACGTAAACTATTGGGCAACGGAAAATCCTCGATGGCTGCAACAAGTGGAACATCGGCGACCTTGACGGTTAATGTATGGTGCGGCATTATGGGAGGAAGGATAATTGGCCCCCATTTTATCGATGAAAATCTAAATGGTGCAATGTACGCTGATTTCCTACGTATTGTTCTACCGATGTTACTACAAGATGGTTCACTGTATGTTCTTCGAACATGAAGGATGTCCGGCCCATAGCTTGCGTGTGGTTGAAGCGGTATTGAATAGCATATTTCATGACAGGTTGATTGGTCGTCGAAGCACCATACCATGGACCGCTCCTTCATCGGATCTGACGTCCTCTGTGGGGAAAGTTGAAGGATATTTGCTATGGTGATCCACCGCCTGACAATATGCGTCAGCGCATTGTCAATGCATGTGCGAACATTAGTGAAGGCGACGACCTACTCGCTGTTGAGAGGAATGTCGTTACACGTATTGCCAAGTGCACTGAGGTTGACGGACAACATTTTGAGCATTTATTGCATTAATGTGGTATTTACAGGTAATCACGCTGTAACAGCATGCGTTCTCAGAAATGATAAGTTCGCAAAGGTACTTGTGTCACATTGGAACCACCGAAGTAAAATGTTCAAACGTACCTACGTTCTGTATTTTATTTAAAACACCTACCTGTTACTAACTGTTCGACTGAAATTGTGAACCATACGTTTGTGACTATTACAGCGCCATCTATCAATAACCGAAAAAAGAGGTCCAACTAAAACATTCATATTTCTTTACTTACTACTCGAATATCTATTAAATATGGGGTTCCCCATACAAAAAAAAATCGATGTTGATATCCGTTTGACCTATGACAGCGCCAACTGGCGGGCCAACCATATTGCCATTTGGTTCCCCCTTCCTAGCGAAATGAGTTTCGTTCTTTGTAGTTTTTTCGTTTGACGCTTATTTCGTAAGATATTTGGCCCGTTCACGATCAATGGACCACCCTGTATATAATGTTATAAACAAAGTCATATAAAACGTGCACATTATAAGTATACACTTATAAGTTGTGATCAAAAATAAAGGAAAATATTCAAAAATAATCAAATAAAAACTTCATAATATAAAGTGAAATTAATGTAAGTTCTAAATGAATTAAATCCAGCCTGTATTACTTCAAATGTTACAGGCAGCTTTGAAAGAACTAGAGGTTTTCCGAATTACGAGACGACCACTCCTTAGTCATATGAATGACGCCATTGGCGGAGGATGACATTACAGCCAGGAACTGACAATACACAGAACTAGTACAGGGGGATTCCTCGATAATGTGACAACCTTTCATGGAAAATGGAGAATGATAAACTTAAGAGTTTGAGGTAAGGGATCATGGTCTGGAAACGAACTAGCCGAGAGCGTAAAATATAACTATCAGGTCAATCTCGTACCTCTGTGACCGTATATGTTCAACTGCAAGATCTTAGCTTGCCATATTTTGGGAGGAGGTAGCGTTGATCACAAAAAGAAAAAATGTACAGCAAACAGGGACTCTAACATTCATACCTTACGACCTTCGACCACTGGACCGTCAGAACAGATGTGTTTCAAAGTAACCAAGATAAAAAAATTGTTATACCCCTTAAGATATGCCCTATAGGGCCCATGTTTACTTTACATTTTTAATTGTTTTGGTCTGCACCCAAATACTGAAAACAAGGAGCTTGCAGTAGACGAGATCCTCTGTCAGAGGTATCATAACGAATTTCGCTTACAACTATCGATTCGGTCATATTCTGGCCTGTGTCCCTTATACCTAACTTATACATTAACCCTTCTTCACTGTGTATGAAAACTTGTAACATTAGCTCAGTATCACCCTGTATACATGGTGGTCAGAAACAGTCTGAAAAGCTTGTAAGAGTGCCACGGGTAAATCTGACGAGAAACCATTATTAAGAAATTAATCATCATCTAAGTCAGCCACTCAGGCCGTTGCGTGCGCAAATTCATGCGATCCGCCAGATATCGTGTCGCCAAATGTGTTCTTCGTATGGTTTCGTAAAACCGGAGAAGCGAGAGATACAAGAACTGGATATGGGAACGATAGTAAGCAGTGAACCCGACAAAAGTCTGAGCAGTCCCGTGCGCTATCACCCACACCACAAAAACAACTGACACTGTATGTGTCAGGTCACTTGAATTTGCACGCACAATGATCTGGTTAGCTAATTTCGATTCTAATTAACTGGGAAACGGTTCAACGTATCGATGTTTTTTCTTAACAATTATTTCTCAGCGTAACCTGTCCTGCAACCCTCTTACAAGCTTTTCAGACTGTTTCTAACCACTATGTGTATGTGGAACGACGTTCCGTGACTTGCAGTAATATGTACCACTTTAAATATCGTTCCACCACTAACCTGTAGAGCCAGTTTATGGAAGTGGCGCTCACATACAGCAGTGTGTGCTATACGGAAGAGCCAGATGAAGCCTGTGTCTGCGATACTAATCATCAGAATGAAGACGTCCAGGTCTGCAATGCCTTCTCGCCACAGTACGGCAATCTCTGAGCTGATGAAAGATAATATGACGGACACGATGGTGACAGTGCCCAGCCGGAAGAGAAGTGGCGATCTGGCGGCGCTGTGTGGGTGACGCAAGATGGCCGCCCAGTGCAGTGGCCTCAGCAGGTAGTTGAGGTCGCTGGCAGACTCTGCTGCCGCTGCAGCCGAGTGGGGCGGTGCCATGCCCACTTCCTGCACACAGCGACGGAGACATGCGTTTTCGTAGAATGTTCAAAAGGAACGATCTGCCAAGGTGAATGGTCAACAATTAGACGTCTTGCGTGCTGAACGTAATACTCTCTCCACATTTACCTGGGGCTGGCGACAAAGAAAATATCTGGAAAAATCAGAGACAGTGAAAGGTACGTGAAATAGATTTTGTGTGACGTGTTCTAATGAAAATTTCCTAATAGAAACTGAACATCACATTTCACTCCTTGTAATGCTTTTGCAGGCCACGTGTACGTAAACGTTTTTGTAAATGTGGTAATAAATAGCAGGTACCCATGTAGAACCTAGTCATTGAACCCAGATCAGAGATAATATCATTTGCTATCTCTCTGTTTAACGACAAAGGATTTGATTTACTGTAAGAAATTAGATTAAATGGAGAAAGAATAAATCTCGTGCATTTTGTAAAGAAGGAATGATGATTAATGTTTAACGTCATTATGGACTGAGCCTAAGTTCTGAATGTTTGAAGGGTGGGGAACGTAACCACCCATGTCCTTTCCAAGGAGCGATTTAAATGGGGTAGGATGACTTGGAGCAGGAGAGGCAACAAACGACATTTTTTTTCCTACTGTCTATACTTTTACAAATAAATTCATAAACCTTTGTCAGCATGACCAGGAAGGATTAGGGACTCACACTCATTGCAGTGGAAGTTCAAAAACAAAAGAAAATAAATTTTTTTACATGTGAAATTTCATCATTTTTTTCGCTTACTGTTGGCTGCATTTGTTGCTATAGGTACATTTTTCTCCACAAGTAAGAGAGATCCTTTAATGAATTTTGCACAGCATACAAACCATATTTACAGATGTACGAAACTCTAGAATTTTCCACATCTATTAAAAACTGTGGTAAAAATTGATAATTAACTACAAAATTAAATTTTTTCTAAACATAAAGTATAAAAAGTAACAGCTCACTCATTTTTTCATAAATTAAATGGATTCCAGACACCTGCAAGTATGGTTTTTATGCTGTGCAAAATTCATCCAACAGTCTCTCTTGCTCATGAAGAAAAGTGCATCTATAGCAACAAATGCAGCCAATAGTAAGTGAAAAAGTGATGAAATTTCACGTGTAAAAAACTAATTTTGTTATGGTTTCGATCTTCCGCTGCTACGAGTGTGAATTCTGAATCCTTCTTGGTCATGGTGACAAAGTTTTATGAATTTACTTGCAAAAATATAGACAGTGGAAATTAAAATGTCCTGAGGTGCCTCTCCTGCTCCAAGTTGGCCCGTTTGATGTCCTACCCCCCTTATAGACATGATGGAAAACTTTAACCAGAATGTCTCGACGCTGATATGAACCTTCATCGTATCTAATGGACGTCCAGAGTGCTATCCTTTGCTCCATCTCTCTCGGCCAAAAGTTGTTGCATTATAACAAAGTGCATAAACTTTTGAGCCTTCATGATCATGAACTTCGGGTTTTATTTATAAAATTGCTGCCTCTTTGACTAAAAGAGCTACTTACCCTTCAAAGTACTATTTCTTACACTATGCACCCTAACACAGAGGAGAACCAGGAGATTACACACCTCGCTAATTTGAACACAAATAACATGGCCTTGAACCCTTAATTTCATTGTTTCAAGCTTTCAAAGTAGTATGAAACAAATTAAGTTCAGTTACACAGCTGGAAAAAGTGCAACATGGCCAAGGTCTGAATTCAGTGGCCCAAGAGTATCGTACGGTGTTGTTAAGGTCATTGGTAATCAGACGGTGTTCAGGAAGCATGTCTAAGTGACCTGTCTTTTGACTCTGTGGGCAGCAACTGTGCTGAGATTAGAGATGAACAGTGTTTTCAACGATCGTTCTAGGGTACAACCATGCACTGCCGACGATTACGTACGCCTGTTGGACAACTTATGCCATTTGCATGGTGTCTAGCACTGGGCCTGCGGAAAGCTGTACCAGCGAATCGACGGATATCTGCACTTGTCGAACGCAATGCATCGGCTGTGTGTCGCTGCTTTTAGCAGTGGGCTCTGGAACGCTCTCACAGCCGCATGGCGGACAGACATTCGTCCAGCGAAGCAGTCTTGATACATGTTGCACCTGATGTGTTACTAAGCATAATTGGAAACCGTCTGCTTGTAGTAGGACTAAGATCACATGAGCCTCTGGCTAGGAAAACACTAACACAACGACACCTCCAAACACGGCTACTTCAGTGTTGTAAAGTGTCGACTAGATAGCAGAATGGCGTTAAGATATCATCAGTGATGAGAAAACGTTCTGCATGTACACGAGTGACGGTCAGATACCAGTAAGGAACAGAACTGATGAGCAGTCTATTCTGTAATGCTTTCGCCCACAGCACACATGTCCCATTGGAGGCATAAAAGTGTTTGAGGCCCTCAGTTACAAAATGCAGTCAGATTTGATGTTTCTGCAGCCTAAGCATGAAAGTAACCACTGCTCGCTACTTTGTACAGATGCTACGGCCATTTCTGCGACGGAAACGGGCTGTACTTTTTCAGTAGGACACATCCACATAGAGTTGCTGAGACGCAATGCTCTTCGTTCTCTACAAAAATGTCCCTGGCCAGCAGTGTCATCAGGTCTCTCTCCCAATGAACACGTACCGGACGTGATGAAGCAGGAAGTGAGTCGTTCCCAGAGCCTGCAAGAACTATTGCTGATTTGCAATAAAAGCTAAAAGATGGTTCGGACACTATCGCAGGATACCATTTTGTGGCACCTTTATGATCGTTAGCATGCAAGAGTCCACATCCGCGTTGCACCTGATATTACTGTAAGCACTTCCTTTACTATGACATGTATATTTCGTTTGCTCTGAAAATGTTATCATATACTTCTGCAATATGAACTACTATCGTATCACTTGTCAAAAAATAATTTTATCTTGTAACTGTCCATCGCTGTATACAGAGCAGTACAGTGCAACAGTTTGGAAAGCGAGTATAGGATGTGTAAGTTCTTATTAATAGCAGTACTGAACTACATAATGGAAAAAGGAAAAAAAGTCTGTTGTGCAAATTTTTTTAACATGGCAACCTTAATATCGTGACTTTAAGTCTGAACTAGCTTGGTAATCAGAAGATTAATAACATATGAGCCGTATTGACACCCTCGAATCTGTAGAACTGAACTCGTTGTAAACATTGACAGTTCAGCGCATTTTATCCGTGTTAATATGATTTAATACATGATGAAGTTTAAAGCTTCCTAATAAACTGTTGCTCGAACGTGAAATACCGCTGACTACAAACTGACTTATGCTACTTCCTCAAACTTTATTTCTCTTGACACAAATTACTTAAAAGGAAATCGTAACACGTTGATGACAATGTACCTGCATTCTGTCGCTCTCCCGTGAACACACTAAAAACCTTCTACCGTTTAGAAGTTTTACAGGTTACAATCAAATGAATACTGAAATGGTTTCCCATTAATTTTAGTTAATAAAATACCTGTTAAGAGTCATATAAAGCTAATACACATTCATTACAGTCATGCTGAATCTTTTTGATACAGAGATGCCAGAATATTTAACTGGACGTACAGGTAGAATTTCCGTCAGCGTCTTAACTTTCAATCACCATACCACAGATTGTCATGAACAAACCAATTCAATATTAACTTAAGTGTAGCGCACTGGGTAACTATTTAAACTATAACAGAATGATGACAGATCGAGATTATCACTCTGCAGAGGAGTGTGCGCTGATATCAAACTTCCTGGCAGATTCGAAGTGTGTGCCGCACCGAGACTCCATCTCGGGACGTTTGCCTTTCGCAGGCACGTGCTCTACCAACTGAGCTACCCAAGCACAACTCAGAGGCCGTCCTCAAAGCTTTACTGCTGCAAGTATCTCGTCTCCTACCTTCCAAACTCTACAGAAGCACTCCTGTGTCGTGCTTAGGTAGCTCAGTTGGTAGAGCACGTGCCTGCGAAAGGCAGAGGTCCCGAGTTCGAGTCACGGTCCGGCACACAGTTTAATCTGCCAGGAAGTTTCAAAATGTTGACAGTTTGTGAAAAACTAAATATATTTCGAGCTCAAAGACAGTGTAATCCTCCTTCAGCAAAAGACTTGGCGCCACCTCTGTATGGAATGGTCATGTGAATGTTCCCTCATAATTCTTGGTTACTTTTTTAGAGGACCGTCATTTGACGCTGACTCTCCAATGATTCAACTGCTGCCAACATACATCGCGCCAACATACACCAAGATGAGATACAAGAAATTAAGGCTCATACAGAGGCGCACAGACTGTCGTTTTTCCCCCGTAGAGGGTACCCTCCGCCACACACCATACGGTGGCTTACGGAGATTCCATGTAGATGTAGATATTTGTTGTGCTTTTCCTAAGCAATTTCGCGTATACATAGCTTTTCTACTGAAGCTGTACACGGATCATCCAAAGCTTTATATTCAATGCCCACTGAATTCCGCCAGGTGGTGGTGCAGTCATACGACGCACTATCGAATGTGTGTAAGCATAGCAGACACGCATAGTAAGCCATGCAGTTCGAAAACAAATGGGGATTCATTGACATAAACGACTTCAACAAAGGGTACATTGTTATGACCCAGTATCTGGGATGAACTTCACGGAAACGGTGGAGCTTGTCAGCAGTTGATGTACTGCGGTCGTGAGTGTCTGTGGTATGTGGTTGAAAAGTGGTAAAATAATGAATGTACGACAAGCTGTGACGTCCACGCCCCTCACAGAGCCTGGAACTCCGTCGTTTGCCAACAGCAAGAGACACACTGCAGCACATTTGGCTACAGAGTGGAATAAAGGTGAAAACACAAGTCTTTTCAAGCAGACTTGTCAGTGCACATTTTTCTGACTTCGTAGCAAACAACCAAACGCCCCTTTCCTGGTCCCATGTTGAATCAACAACATAGACAAATAAGACTGCAGTATATATGGGACATATATGATTGAACAGAGTGCGTGGTATATCCATGTATATATGTGGTGTCTGTTGTTTCGAATTTGTGCAAAAGAGCACACACCACGTATACAGAGTGATCCACTGATCGTGACCGGGCCAAATATCTCACGAAATGAGCGTCAAATGAAAAAACTACAAAGAACTAAACTTGTCTAGCTTGAAGGGGAATACCAGATGGCGTTATGGTTGGCTCTCTAGATGGCGCTGCCATTGGTCAAACGGATATTAACTGCGATTTTTAAAATAGGAACGCCCATTTTTATTACGTATTCGTGTAGTATGTAAAGAAATATGAATGTTTTAGTTGGACCACTTTCTTCGCTTTGTGATAGATGGCGCTGTAATAGTACGTCTAAGTACTTGGTATCACATAACATTCCGCCAGTATTTGCTTCGTGATACATTACTCGTGTTAAAATGGACCGTTTACCAATTGAGTTAAAGGTCGATATGTATGGCAGTTGGTTTTCCAGTGCAACACAAATTCTCAACTTTTGTCATCGATTCCAATCAACGACAGCTTACAGCTAGTGTCTGTAATTCCTTTGTCTGTTAGTAAACCTAAAGTGACCATGAACATTTTGACCTTCATTTGAACTTAAAGGTCATCACATGATCATTAAGGTCATTACAATCTCATCATTTACATGCATGAAGTCATAAGTCACATAGATTACATGATGTCATCAAGATGACAGATGGTGTGAAATTTTTAAAAAGTCGTAAACGGATGATAATCGTAAATATTTGGAATACAAGATTCCATGGACAGAAAGTTTAAAATATTTCAAGATTGTGTGTTATTGAAAAATTCAATATGTTGGAAATAGCACACTTGTGCCAGAAGCCAAGGATGGTTAGCCACATGTTGTACTGCTTAATTAGCGATCAACTACGGATTGGTTACGTTAATTTGGCGCTAAGTAAAATTTCATCAATAGTAACTTCTCAAGGTGCAACAAATGATACCAACATACGTTGCTGTATACAAAGACCTTTCTTGCAGCAGAGTGCCGAAAGTGCAGCAGGTCAGGTTCATATGTAGGAAGATTAGAGTGGAGAAACTTCAAGATAAGGATATCAGGCACAAGTACATAAAAGTGAGCTCATAAAGGTACCAGTTAGTTGAATGTAGTCAGTTACAGTCATTGGAAATGAATGGAAAAGACCCAGGGACACAGTACTAGAAGTGGCTAGAGAATGTCTTGGAACAGTAGTGTATAAAGGTAGGATGAAGCAAACAGTTTGGTGGAATGACACAGTCAAGACAGCCTGTAAAAGGAAAAAGATGGCGTATCAAAAATGGCTACATACTAGAACTCAGGTAGACAGAGAAAGTTGTATTGAAGAAAGAGACAAAGCCAAACAGATAATTGCAGCATCCAAGAAGAAATCTTGGGAAGACTTTGGAAACAGTTTGGAGAATTTTCGTGAAGCTGCTGGAAAACCATTCTGTACTGTAATTAGCAGTCTTCGAAAGGGAGGTAAGAAGGAAATGACAAGTATTATGGACAGGTCAGGAAAACTGCTGGTGAATCCGGTTGATGTCTTGGGCAGATGGAGGGAATATTTTGAAGAGTAGCTCAATGTAGGTGAAAATACGGTCAGTAATGTTTCAGATTTGGATGTACAATGGGATAGGAATGATGATGGAAATAGGATCACATTTGAGGAAATAGAGAAAATGGTCAATATATTGCAGTGCAATAACGCTGCTGGGCTGGATGAAATTAAGTCAGAACTCATCAAATACATTGGAATGTCGAGTCTTAAATGGCTACACAGGATAATTGAAATGGCGTGGGAGTCGGGACAGGTTCCATCAGACTGGACAAAAGCAGTAATCACAACAATCTCTAAACATGGAAACAGAAAAGATTGTAACAACTACAGAGGTATCTCTTTAATCAGCGTAGTGGGTAAAATCTTCTCAGGTATTGTTGAAAGGAAAGTGCGAGTATTAGTTGAGGACCAATTGGATGAAAATCAGTGTGGGTTTAGGCCTCTTAGAGGTTGTCAAGACCTGATCTCTAACTTACGGCAAATGATGGTGAAGTGTTACGAGTGGTAGAGGGAATTGTATGTATGCTTTATAGATTTAGAAAAGGCATATGACCGGGTTCCTAGAAGGAAGTTATTGTTCGTTATACGAGATTATGGGACAGGAGGAAAACTTTTGCAAGCAATTAACGGTATTTAGAAAGATAGTCAGGCAGCAGAGTTGACGGTAAATTGAGTTCATGGTTCTGAGTAGTTTCAGGGGTAAGACAAGGCTGCAACCTGTCTCCACTGTTGTTCACATTATATATGGATCATACGTTAAAAACAATAAACTGGTTGGGTGAGATTAAGATATGTGAACACAAAATAAGGAGTATCACATATGGGGATGACTTAGTTGTGATGGCAGATTCGATTGAAAGTTTGCAAAAGTAATATTTCAGAGCTAGATCAGAAATGTAAGAACTATGATATGAAGATTAACATCTCCAAAATGAAAGCAATGGCAGTGGGAAGGAGATATAAACGGATTGAGTGCCAAATAGGAGGAACAAAGTTAGAACAGGTGGACGGTTTCAAGTACTTAGGATGCATATTCTCACAGGATGGCAACATAGTGAAACAACTGGAAGCAGGGTGTAGCAAAGCTAATGCAGTGAGCGCTCAGCTACGATCTTGTCTCTTCTGCAAGAAGGAAGTTATCTGTGCACTGTCCAATCTTCTGACCAACTTTGTTGTGTGGGAGCGAAAGCTGGGTGGTTTCAGGTTACCTTATCAATAATGTTGAGGTTACGGATATGAAAGTAGCTAGGATGATTGCAGGTACTAGTAGATGGGAACAATGGCAGGAGGGTGTCCACAATGAGGAAATCAAAGAATAACTGGGAAAGAACTCTATAGATGTAGCAGTCAGGGCGAACAGGCTTAGATTGTTGGGTCATGTTACACGCATGGGAGAAGCAAGGTTACCCAAGAGACCCAGCAGTAGAGTGTAGGAGGTGTCGGGGTAGACCAAGGAGAAGGTACCTAGATTCAAGAATGAACGCTGAAAGCCATAATCAGTCTTAAATGATGATGATGATGATGATGGTGATGATAGATGGCGCTGCCATAGTAACAAACGCATGAGTACGTGGTATCACGTAACATTCCGCAGTGTGGACGGTATTTTCTTCGTGATACATTACCGGCGTTAAAATGGACCATGGCCCGCACAAGCACCAGATCTGACATCCCCGGATTTCTTTCTGTGGGGAAAGTTGTAGGATAGTTGCTATAATGACACACCGACAACGCCTGACAACATGCGTCAGCGCTTTGTCAATGCATGTGCGAATGTTATGGAAGGTGTACTACTCGCTGTTGAGAGGAATGTCTTTACACGTATTGCCAAATGCATTGAGGTGGACGGACATCATTTTGAGCATTTATTGCATTAATGAGGTATTTACAGGTAGTCACGCTGTAACAGCATGTGTTCTCAGAAATGATTATTTCACAAAGGTATACGTATCACTTTGGAACAACAGTAATAAAATGTTCAAACGTATATACGTTCTGTATTTTTAATTTAAAAAACCTACCTGTTACCAACTGTTCGTCTAAAATTGTGAGCCATATGTTTGTGACTACTGCAGCGCCATTTTTCACTAAGCGAAAAAAGTGGTCCAACTAAAACTTTCATATTTCCTTACGTACTACAAGTACAGGTAATAACAAATGGGGGTTCCAATTTAAAAAGAAAACGCAGTTGATATCCGTTTGACCTATGGCAGCGCCATCTAACGAGTCAACCATAACGCCACATTGTTTCCCCGATCAAGCTAGGCAAGTTCCGTTCTTTGTCGTTTTTTCGTTTGACTCTCATTTCGCGAGAAATTTGGCCCGGTCACTATCACCCTGTATATCCATCATTGTAGTGATGGTTGTGGGAATCGCTTGTTCGGCAGAGAATGCCAAATTAAATATCTTTCAGCCATTCATTTTCAACCTTATTTTATCCGGTAACCAATTTCAGCGTTAATAATGTACCTCGCTAATGATCGAAACAGGTGCCAGCAGTACTGGTATTAATAGATGTTTTTTACAGTGGCCACTTCAACCATCACCTGCCGACTGTCAGTAGTCAATTTTCAACCTGACGTTGTTGCCAAACCAGTTTCTTTCTGAGAGTCGGCAGATGATGTTTGAAGTGGTGACTGTAATAAATATCTACTAATATCAGTATTGCTGGCCCCTGTGTGGTCACAAGCGAAGTAGGTTATTCCTACTCGTCTTACAGGATCCTGCAGATGGCGTAGCAAAACGTTGAAATTGGTTGCCGAATAAAATAAGGATGAAAATTGATGGCTGGAAAGTGTTTGATTTGACATCCTCTTATCTATGTGGTGAGTAGCAACTATCTCTTTCATAATATTGTTACATTCCATCCTAGATTTTATAGTAATTAGCTTAAACTTACTGTCAACAAATATACATTAATTAAAAAATTGACTGAGTATTCCTCATTTAAAAACCATGTCTCCTATGTATCACAAAGGAAATACAAATTATAAGTTGTCTTTTTTTCGCAATGGTCGATAATATTATATAGTACCGCAAACAGTGAAAATGTATAAGTTTAATACAGCTTCTACTTTGTCTTTAACTGCTTAAATTAACATCAGTTAGCGTCTGGGTATTGTTACAATTTGAGTAAATATTTGGGTTGTCTGTTTCACACAGTTAAGATTTGTCTGCTGTACCTGATTTAATATATCGAAATTGGAAACAATTGTGTTTTGTGGGCAAACTGGATATAGTATGAGTAATGTATGATTAATGTAACAATCAACCAGTTAGTTTATTGGAAAATAAATATTGTTGTAGACTTGATTAACAAGAAAACACTCAGAATCCTTGAAACACTCTCTTATAGCAGTTGTACTGTCTTTGCATTCCATTAAGAAGAAGCATTTAGATCAGAAGTATCTTTATATGTGTGAACTAAACTCGTATGCAAATTAAAAATGAATGCAAAACAATTCTCTTTCAGAGATCTAACATTAATACCTCTTTTTGTGGCAGTACATGGTACTTTGTAAACCGGAATTGATATTTTTACATACACAGTTTGTTTCTATTAAGCACAGAGAATTACGCTACAGTACTTTCGAAACGACTGTGCCACTGTTACTCAAGCTTCAATGATGTATCATACACTGTTGAAAGAGTCCGTCTCACAAACAATGTCTTTCATGGAGTATGTATACAGTATATTTTACAATGTTGTGCAACATCATTATTTATGAGGAAAATTGTTACAATTTCTCAGTAACATTATATTGTTTTGGAACGATTTGTTCCAATTTTGCTGTAATTTGAAGGGTTACTAGTTCCGCTATTGCTGAAACATGGACGGTAATTTCTGACAAATTCGCTATTGCTTTGGACAGTGAGCTACAGTTCTGATGCATCCTGTAGGTAAATTTGTTACAGCTTTGTAGTAAAATTTGTTACATGGAGACAATTCTTTTTTTCATTCTTGCTCTTACTAGGATAATTTTCTGCAATTTTTCTGTAACATAGGCGGTAATTTTTTCCGATATTGCAGCTAAACTGAGGGTATTTTTGCGGCGGCAGCGATGTCAGAGACTTTGTGTTTTACCGTGTTACTGATATTCACATTATACACTTGAAATGGTAGTATCGGAAAATTTCCACTTCATCGTTACTTCCGAGATGCTTTGTCCAATCGCTCGCTCGCCGACTATAGCACCACATTCAAACTCACTTAAATCTTGATAACCTGCCTTTGTGGCAGTAGTATCCGATGTAAGAAATGCTCCAGACACTTGTTGTCTTATACAGGCGTTGCCGATCGCAGCGCGTTATTCTGCCTGCTTACCTATCTGTGCAATTGACCACGCACGCCTCTACGACTTCCTTTGGCTCTTCTGTGTACAAAAGGACCCTTTTTGTTGCTTTATTTTTAATTTACCTCCAGCGCTTCCTTGCTTTTTTTTCAATCTGCTGCCTTGAATTTCTGAAATGTTCAGCCATCCGCTATCTTGACGAAATGATGTGTTCAAGACGATTGATGACATCATGTTTTCATACAATGGGCATTTGATGGCTTTCATCATCAAGCAATAAGCTTGAAAGACGAATTGTCCTTACATAAATATATGTGTACTACTACCGGTTTTGAAAACATGCACCTGACTTCGGACAGAGGCAGATGGGGACAGAATTATGCTACGGGGACGTTCGCCTGGGATTTAGTGGCTCTTGTGGTAGTCATAGTAGCCACCATGACAGCTGTGGACTATGCGAAAGTTTAACGTTTCATACCATCTGTTTCGTTTATTGAGTTCATTGATTACCAATTTTCCAATAGCTTTTACAGCTAGCCATGATTATTATTGCAGTAAAATTTCGTTCGAGCTTCCCACTGCCTTTAGCCATTGCAGTATTTCTATTCATAATCAAACTACGCGCTATAACAGTTCATAGCAGCTGTAATCACTGCCATTGTTGTTGCTGTTGTTGCATTCAGTCCGAAGACCGGTTTAATGCAGCTCTACATGCTGTACCATGCTGTGCACGCCTTTTCATCACTGAATAACTGTTGGAACCTATACCCTTCTAAATCTGCTTGCTACATTCATCTCCCGGTCACTTTCTACAGTTTTACCCACAAAGCTCACATTTCCCTCAAGTAGTAAATTGGTGATCCCACGTTGTATCAAAATGTGTCATATCAACCAATCCCTTCCATTAGACATGATGTGCCACAAAATTCTTATCTTTCCAGTTGTAGTCGTTATCTCCTCCTTAGTTATGCCATCTACCCATCTAAAAATTGGTGATCCCACGATATATCTAAATGTGTCATATGAACCAATCCCTTCTATTAGTCATGATGTACCACAAAATTCTCATCTTCCCAGTTGTAGTCACTACCTCCTTCTTAGTTATGCGATCTACACATCTAATATCAAGCATTCTTATGTAGGACCACATTTCAAAACCCTCTGTTCTCTTCTAAACTGTTTACCATCCATCTTTCACTTCCATACATGGCTTTGCTCGAGACAAATTCCTTCATACAATACTTCCTACAACTTCAATCTGTATTAGACGTTAACAAATGTCTTTTCTTCAGAAACGATTTATTTACCATTGCCTGTCTCCATTTAATATCCTCTCTACTTTGGCGATGATCAGTCATTTTTCTGTCCAAATAGAAGAATGTATGTACTACTTTTAGTGCCCCATTCCCTAAGCTAATTGTCTCATCTTCACCTGATTTAATTCGACTATCCATTATCCTTGCTTAGCTTTTGTTGATTTTCTTCATCTATACTGTTTGTAAGACACTGTCCAATCCTTCAACTGCTCTTCCAACTCCTCTACTGTCCCTGACCGTGTTACAGTGTCACTGGGAAAACTCAAAGTCTTTATTTCTTCTCCCAGAACTTTAAACCCTACTTCAAATTTTTGTTTGTTTCCCTTACTTCCTGCTAAATGTACAGACTGAATAACATTATGGATACTCTACAACCCTATCTCACTCCCTTCTCAACCACTGCTTCCTTATCATGCTTCTTAACTATTCTAACCACCTCATAGTTTCTGTATAAGTTTTAAATAACATTTCTTTCCTTTTACTTTACCTCTGCTAGCTTCACGCTGTCGAAGAGAGCGTTTAACTCAACATTGTCACAAGATTTCTCATTGTTAAAATAATAATACAGGTGCTACTAATAATGACGTCAACAACCTGTGTCTGATTTCGTGCATAATAACAAGACGACTAAACCTGCTAATCAGGTGCTGTTGCTGTATCATTTGATTAGAAACGTCAGAAATAAAATCAGCAGACTGTTCGTATTTATTTGGTGCGACATGACTACATTGGACGGTTCCACGCAAAACATGAGTGATTGCCCTCACATCGCATAAAGGAGCTTGCATAAAGGAGCTTGTCAGATCCATACAACTCAGAATCACCACTGTACTGAGTTCCAAAGGTGAACCAAAACGCCAATAAGAAGGCGGTAATAATGTTTTGGCTCGTCACTGTTTAATTCACATGATTTGACATATATTAACAATCCATATAATTACTCAGGAAAGGTTCATTAAAACAAACAACAGGCTGCACCTCCACCAGTCAGCGATTCGGGCCTCACAGTCAGGTGAAGTTTATAACAGCAAGCGTCAATATTCACTCTCACTAGGGCCTCGAATCTTTCAGTAACCACCAACGCTCATTACATTTCACCCGTACACTTCTCTGTAGTAATGGTTTGTCCTCTGGTCTGGAAACTGTTTCCATGTTGTGAAATTAAATGTGGCTGAAATAAAGAGGATTTATATTGCTAGTTATGTCATGCACAGTGTATGATGCTACAGACGTGTATGGTTGTGAGGTTGAGAAATGTTGTTGTTCTTGTGGTCTTCAGTCCTGAGACTGGTTTGATGCAGCTCTCCATGCTACTCTATCCTGTGCATGCTTCTTCATTTCCCAGTACCTACTGCAACCTACATCCTTCTGAATCAGCTTAGTGTATTCATCTCTTGGTCTCCTCCTACGATTTTTACCCTCCACGCTGCCCTCCAATACTAAGTTGGTGATCTCTTGATGCCTCAGAATATGTCCTACCAACCGGTCCCTTCCTCTTGTCAAGTTGTGCCATAAAGTCCTCTTCTCCCCAATTCTATTCAATGCCTCCTCATTAGTTACGTGATCCATCCATCTAATATTCAGCGTTCTTCTGTTGCACCACATTTCGAGAGCTTCTATTCTCTTCTGGTCCAAACTATTTAAGGTCTATGTTTCACTTCCATACTTCCATACAAATACTTTCAGAAAAGATTTCCTGACACTTAAATCTATACTCGATGTTAACAAATTTCTCCCATTTCATCTTCATCTACATCCTCCATTTCCATAATATTGTCCTCAAGTACATCGGCCTTGTATTGACCTTCTATATATTCCTTCCACCTTTCTGCTTTCCCTTCTTTGCCTAGAACTGGGTTTCCATCTGAGCTCTTGATGTTCATAAAAGTGGTTCCCTTATCTCCAAAGGTCTCTTTAATTTTCCTGTAGGCAGTATCTATCTTACCCCTAGTGAGATAAGCCTCTACATCCTTACATTTGTCCTCTAGCCATCGCTGCTTAGCCATTTTGCGCTTCCTGTCGATCTCATTTCTGAGACGTTTGTATTCCTTTTTGCCTGCTTCATTTATTGCATTTTTATATTTTCTCCTTTCATCAATTAAAATCAATATTTCTTCTATTACCCAAGGATTTCTGCTAGCCCTCGTCTTTTTACCTACTTGATCCTCTGCTGCCTTCACTACTTCATCCCTCAAAGCTACCCATTCTTCTTCTACTGTATTTCTTTCCCCCATTCCTGTCAATTGTTCCCTTATGCTCTCCTTGAAACTCTGTACAACCTCTGGTTCTTTCAGTTTATCCAGGTCCCATCTCCTTAATTTCCCACATTTTTGCAGTTTCTTCAGTTTTAATCTACAGGTCATAACCAATAGATTGTGGTCAGAGTCCACATCTGCCCCTGGAAATGTCTTACAATTTAAAACCTGGTTCCTAAATCTCTCTCTTACCATTATATAATCTATCTGATACCTTTTAGTGTCTCCAGGGTTCTTCCATGTATACAACCTTCTTTCATGATTCTTAAACCAAGTGTTAGCTATGATTCAGTTGTGCTCTGTGCAAAATTCTACCAGGCGGCTTCCTCTTTCATTTCTTAGCCCCAATCCATATCCACCTACTACGTTTCCTTCTTTTCCTTTTCCTACACTCGAATTCCAATCACCCACGACTATTAAATTTCCATCTCCCTTCACTATATGAATAATTTATTTTATTTCATCATTCATTTCTTCAATTTCTTCGTCATCTGCAGAGCTAGTTGGCATATAAATCTATAATACTATAGTAGGTGTGGGCTTTGTGTCTATCTTGGCCACAATAATACGTTCACTATGCTGTTTCTAGTAGCTTATCCGCATTCCTATTTTTCTATTCATTATTAAACCTACTCCTGCATTGAGAACTATTGAGGGCAAATCTAGAAAATCATTTACCTGCGTTAAAGAAACTGTTTACGACCTTCTTTAAGTGATTATATTATAGAAAGATTAATAAGCAGGAAAATAGGTGTACAACGCGTTTTTAAGTTATGAAAATAACACGGTCACTGGCTAAAGGCTTACAGAGGCGTGACCATTGTGAGATAAAATATATCTAAAGCAATTCATCAAATGGAGTTACTATAAGAGCTTAGAAAATAAAAGAATAGAAAATGTAAACACTGTACTAAAAGGAACGAGAGAAATGAGAATATCTGTCGCTCGTTCAACATACTAAGATATAAGTGTAGTATATTGTGATCACCAACTGATTCTGAACACACGACACCGTTCGGCGAAGTGTGATCTTGATTTTATCTTCTACACTTCCGTCTAGTATCCTGCTGTCTTAGCACATACCTTATCACTTTTCCAGCCCTACAGTCATTATTTTCAACTGTTCGTTTCTTCCCATTTTCTACGGGTTACCTCCTCATTCCTTATCTTATTATTCAACTTAATCTTCAACCATTCTCTGTAACACCACATCACAAACGCATAGACTTTCTTCTGTTCCGATTTTTCTGCAGTCCGTAGTTAAGTACCATGCAATGCTTTGCTTGAGAAGTACATACTTAGATATTTCTTCCTCAAATTGAGGCCCATTTGTGTTACCACTGTACTCCTTTTTCCTGGAATATCCACTTTCCCTATATTAGTGTTCTGTTTACGTGCACTTCCCTCCATTCGCCACGTGCTATTTTGCATCCACAGTTGCAGAATTTCTAAGAATCATCTATTTCGTGGTCACTAATTTTGATGCTGTCGTTTAATTCATTTCAAAGAATGTGACTGATTGATTCTTAAGTCAAAACGCAAAATCAGAATTGCCTCTCAGGCGTGTTTCTCTTTTGTACAACGAAACTGATCGTCATCTAACAGGTACTAGAATTTTCTTTTTGATCATTCTTTATACTATTTCTGCCAACATCTTTGATCCATGACACGTTACGCTTATTGTGAGATACTTCCCACATTTGTCTATTATTGATCTGTTCGGGATTGCGTGGCTGATATTTTTCAGAAAGTTTGGTGGTATGTTTGCACTCTCATAGTTTCTACACACTATCTTAAATAATCCTTGGGTGCCACATTCCTGATTGTGGATGTGATCCTAAACTACTTGTATTTGCTTTCGTTTGCTTTTTGTGTTGTGCACAACAAACCTGTCACTGAACTTTCACGGTAAGTCGATTTCTGCCTATCTTCCTATTCATAACGTAAAATTCTTGTCTTCTTTCCGTTTCATTTCACAGACCCTCGCTAGATCTCGACTGCACCACAAAATTTCCCTTTTCAAAGTACCTCTCTCCCCTACGACTTTTAAACTTCTGACATTCTACGGCTCGACTCGTAGAACGTAAGCCTTTCATTGTTTTTCAATCTTTTTTCTCACGATCACCTGTCCATTGGCAGTAACGTCTTTGAGATCCATGAGGTATTCCAGTGCAGAATCTTCGGCCACGAGAGACATCGTCATGACACTACAGCCCACGTGTCCTGCGGATACATATATGTCTTTAATGCAGTGGTTTCCACTGTCTCCAGAATCCTCTTACCGTTTCATTGCTGATTTATTCACCTTTTAATGGCCGTTTCCTATCCCAAGGGCAAGAACTGGCCCTGAATTTGTATCATTTTCTCAAAGTCGTTAGAAGAATGAAGGTAATACCTTATACCGAAACACTTCAGCTACCACTGCTAATGATTTATATTCAGAAATAAAACACTGGTTTGTAAACCAGGACCAAGGACGTTTATCACTAGTAACGGAGGACCTTCTCTCAGAACACGGCATCCTGGGCATACTAAACTAAAACCAATTCTCCAGAACATCCAGGGAAGTGTTTTGAAAGTAGGTGCATTTTCCAAATGGTTCACATGGCTCTGAGCACTATGAGACTTAAATTCTGAGGTCATCAGTCACCTAGACCTTATAACTACTTATACCTAAGTAACCTAAGGACATCACACACATCCATGCCCGAGGCAGGATTCAAACCTGCGATCGTAGAGGTCGCGCGGTTCCAGACTGTGGGGCCTAGAACAGCTCAGCCACACTGGCCGACTGCACATTCCAAAATTAATAATTAGAAATAGGAGTAAATATAGCTATAGAGTATACTGGACTCACAACTCAACTAGCTTTAGAACCTAGCCCCACATTCTTGACGAGATGCGTATCAAAAGAATCATTATTGCTGCTAGTTCATATAGCAAGAGAACGCAAAATTTGCTCTCTCTTGTTAAAACAAGAGATAGGCTGATGACCTTCTTGTGCTGTGCGTAATAGTAACGAAAGTTTTTGCTACGAGCTCCAATGCGTAAAACACGGTTGGCAAGGTGCCTATATCAAGAAGTGTTTATCTAAGTTGCCATCAACATAAGTTGCGCTCACCTCCGTCTTACAGGCAAAAGCTAAGCATATAGCGTGTTTGAACACAGACCCCAAAGACTTGTCTTCTCTGCAGAGACCATTATGAGAGAATGATCTGTTTCACCTATACACTACAATACGTTTAGGTGAAATGTTGAGAGTGACAGTAAATTGCGAACATTCTGTCATCTGTGAACAGTCACGACCGTTTTCTCAGGGACAACGAGGAACCATGGCTACACGCTTTTATTTTGCGGAATTTCCGAGTATATGCAGTGATATTAGACTAAATCAACTCCGCCCGTCTTTGACGGATGCCCAAAGAAATGAAAATGCAGAACGGCACAGCCTCTTGAGGAAACTGACACTCCAACGGACACTCATTTAATGTGCTTGAAAAGAAAGAAAAACCATGAAATAAATTTAAGCTGACGTAGCCGCTGCCTTTGGAGGCAATGCAGATGTGAATAATGGTATGATTGAGTGATACATGCGTACCACTGTGGGGTGAAGGCTTCAGAGATCAACAAACTAGTGGCTGCCTAAGCGGGAATTGTCAGCAAGCTATGGTACTGGCGTTCATAACACGTCGCATATCTGTCGAGTCATTCATTCATGCAGTGTGCGTACCTAATGGGCCAGGCATTATTCACGTTATATTTTGTTAAAGATCTCGGTTCTGTGCATATGGATCTTCGTGAGCCTGTACAAAACTTTCGCAGTAAAAATAAGAACGGGAAAATTTTAAATCTTTGATTAAAGTAAATTCGTGAATGCCTGTGCTCCATGGTCGAATGTCGCATTCATAACTGTAACCGCAAGGTCCATATACTGAAATCCATGGAAACACTTCACATCAGCCCATTAAATGATAACAGCACACGATAGAGATTTGGAAAGGGTATGCCGCCCTTGTGAGAAAGAACAATAGTGGGAAATAGAAGGCTACAATTATCTATGAAGGGTATACCAGAAGACTGTACAGGAAAGACACTGCAGAAAATTGTCAAAGAATATTTATTACATGCACGAAAAAGTGCTAGCAATGCCTTCCTAGCTGTTACAACCCGAACAGGGGTTGTGTTGTTATCTGGAGTTCGAGCGAAGAGTAGGAGTGAGCGGTCTTTTTGAGCCACTGCCGTTATCTGTGGTCCCTGCCACAGCTCATAGAACGAAGCGGCGACCGCGTATCTCGGTAACCCAGTGTGGCTGCGAAATTCAGTCGGAGCCTCAGCACTCTCGATGAATGAAGCTGCACCTATGCTAGTTCCCAGAATACTGCAGAAACCTGTAGTCACTTGCTGAGATGAACTGAAGCCGAAAAACCCAACAGCTACACGAAGAACAGAGCGAGTTGTAGTTCCAGCATACAGCATGTAAGGTGGTATTTAGCGTGCTCCAATAATGGCGACACAAGTGCCCAGCACCTAAGTTTAAGAGCTAGTGGATGGGCAGATCGGTTCTTTATCCATGGAATATCAACGCACCCTTCATCATGAGTCACTCACCAATGTGAGAGTGGCAGGACTGCAGCTTGCAGGTCAGAAGTTCCATCGGCGGGCGAATGGCTGTGGATTTGCTGCAGTGGATTCCAAGTTCGCGGCAACTTGTAGGCACAGGGCATCCTGCAACTCAACAGAACTGGTCTTCCATTGGTACCCTGGATGCACATGGAATAATGTTGTTCTGAGGAGGACTTCTGTTTTGTAGCAGATGATGACGTGATCTCCCCCACCTCCCACAGTAGTGACCAAATATGAAGGGCTTATTTCAATAGTGGTACAAGTCCATTTTTGTTCATTCTGTGATACAGAGTCCTAACTTTAGTACTTGTACCACTATTGAAATAAGCCCTTCATATGCTCTCATTAACTGTGTCTGTCAGCTCTGTCGTATCCTCTAATGTTTAAATTATGGGATTGAAATGTTCCTTTATGTGAAGTTTTGCTTCCGCAAAGGTGTTCTTATATCTCTGGGTAAAGTTACTAGAATTAGCTTCATGCATTGTAACGTTCTGTTGCTCCGCACTGTTGACAAACTGCTGAATCAGATGTTACAGGCTTCCTTCTCACGTATTGTCATGAAATGAGCTCCTAGATTATTTGTATTTTGGTCTCTCATATTCACATTCGGTTACGACTCAGTTGCTTAGCTGGCAGATGCGTCCCCATTAAGGATGGCTCCATCGGTCATTCCAGCACTTCCTTTTTCTTTTACTGTGCAACACAGCACACCGTGTTTTCAGATATTAAATGTTGCTATATTCTCTTTTTTCTGCCTTGTCTGATATGCAATGTCCATGTCCTGATTCCTGAAATGAAGAGCAAACTGAGATTCACAAATTTCACTGGGTGACCGTCGTGCTGTGAGTAGTAATTCATTGGTAGCCGCAGTGAGGATTTCCTCAGTCAACAACCTGGTGGTGAAAGAAGTATCTCGTTTTGTTGCGAATGAATGGAGATGGAGCAACTTTGGAGTTCAGCCTCTCGCCTGCAGAGTGTTTTTGTTCAGGGTAATAAAC
Source organism: Schistocerca gregaria (assembly GCF_023897955.1). Classification (NCBI taxonomy): domain Eukaryota; kingdom Metazoa; phylum Arthropoda; class Insecta; order Orthoptera; family Acrididae; genus Schistocerca; species Schistocerca gregaria. Next base: position 270,114,036 of record NC_064925.1, on the reverse strand, counting down.
CGAACTTGCACTAATATCCCATCACTTCCAGTGATATGGAAACAGAGAGCATAGGTATTTATTCCTCGTACGTCACATAGTTCCACCATCACCTGCCACGACGAAAGTTGTTGCATAAAAGCAGGTCACTATGGAATGCATTTTAGCCCTCTATACTAAAGAAATACCCTTCCTGGCAGGCGGACGGGCATTTCGAATACGGTCAGAGAAAACTCCGTTAGCCAATACTGAAATTCTACTTTTCATTCGTGGGAGTTGACTACCAACTATACAGGGTGATACAAAAAGGTACGGCCAAACTTCCAGGAAACATTCCTCACACAAAGAAAGAAAATATGTTATGTGGACATGTGTCCGGAAACGCTTACTTTCCATGTTAGAGCTCATTTTATTACTTCTCTTCAAATCACATTAATCATGGAATTGAAACGCACAGCAACTGAATGTACTAGCGTGACTTACAACACTTTGTTACAGGAAATGTTCAAAATGTCCTCCGTTAGCGAGGAGACAGGCACCACGCTCCGTCGCGTGGAATCCCTGATGAACGAAGAGTCTCTACATTTGGTACCGGGGTTGCGTAGACATGAGCTTTCAAATGCCCCCATAAATGAAAGTCAAGGGGCTTGAGGTCAGGAGAGCGTGGAGGCCATGTAATTGGTACGCCTCTACCAATCCATCGGTCACCGAATCTGTTGTTGAGAGGCGTACGAACACTTCGACTGATATGTGCAGGAGCTCCATCGTGCACGAACCACAGGTTGTGTTGTACTTGTAAAGGAACATGTGCTAGCAGCACAGGTAGATTATCCCGTATGAAATCATGATAACGGGCTCCATTGAGCGTAGGTGGAAGAACATGGGCACCTATCGAGACATCACCAACAATGCCTGCCCAAACGTTCACAGAAAATCTGTGTTGATGACGTGATTGCACAATTGCGTGCGGATTCTCGTCAGCCCACCAATGTTGATTGTGAAAATTTACAATTTGATTACGTTGGAATGAAGCCTCATCCGTAAAGAGAACATTTGCACTGAAATGAGGATTGACATATTGTTGGATGAACCATTCGCAGAAGTGTACTCGTGGAGGCCAATCAGCTGCTGATAGTGCCTGCACACGCTGTACATGGTGCGGAAACAACTGGTACTCGCGTAGCACTCTCCATACAGTGATGTGGTCAACGTTACCTTGTACAGCAGCAACTTCTCTGACGCTGACATTAGGGTTATCGTCAACTGCACGAAGAATTGCTTCGTCCATTGCAGGTGTCCTCGTCGTTATAGGTCTTCCCTAGTCGCGAATCATAGGCTGGAATGTTCCGTGCTCCCTAAGACGCCAATCAATTGCTTCGAATGTCTTCCTGTCGGGACATCTTCGTTCTGGAAATATGTCTCGATACAAACTTACCGCGCCACGACTATTGTCCCGTGCTAATTCATACATCAAATGGTCATCTGGCAAATCCGCATTTGTAAACATTGCACTGACTGAAAAACCACGTCCGTTATGAGCACTAACCTGTTGAAGCTAAGTAATGATGTGCTTGATGCTAGTACTGTGGATCAATGAGTCGCATGTCAACACAAGCACCGAAGTCAACATTACCTTCCTTCAATTGAGCCAACTGGCGATTAATCGAGGTAGTACAGTACATACTGACGAAACTAAAATGAGCTCTAACATGGAAATTAAGCGTTTCCGGACACATTTCCACATAACATCTTTTCTTTCATTTTTGTGTTCGGAATGTTGCGTGAATGTTTGGCCGTACCTTCTTGTAACACCCTGTATATGGTTGTGTGTTGTTGTGTCAGACGATTATAGATTTTTCATCAGTTCGTATTTGGGCTTACATCATTTTCAGTCATAGAACATGTTCTCCACCATGGACGATGGACATTGCCTAGCGTTATTTAGTGATACAAGCCATGTGTTAGGGGCAACCTGAACGAAGGGCTATCCATGTGGAGTTCAGAGAAACTTATTATTGCGGAAGATCACCAGCAGGCATACAGTAGTTGCAGAGACAACCATTTGGTTGGTTGACTGATCTGGCCTTGTACATTTATCTAATATGGCTTTCCTGTGTTGGTACTGGTAGTGGTTGGAAGCAATGAATAAACAACAGCCTTTATTTCTCTGGAGGTTAAGATGCTCTACTTTATGGTTTCAACCTCCAGAGAGAGGGGGAATGTGGGGAAGGAATATCCCCCCTTTCGGATCTCTTTGCGGGGTCTACTCATGGGATTATCGCGATCAAGAGAAACAAAAGTGGCCTTCTACGGCTCATAGCGTGAAATGTTACATCCATCAACTTGACAAGTGGGTTAGGAAGTTTAAATAGGGAAATAGATATACTGAAGTTAGGTCTAGCAGGATATAGTGAAGTTCTGGTGGCAGGAAGAAAAGGACGTGTGGTGAAGTGAGTATAAGCAGACGAATGCAGAATTAAATAGGTGTAGGTCTAAAAATGAATTTAAAAAATGGGAATGTAGTTACTCAGCAGTGACCCACATGATGAACGCATTAACATTGCCACATTAATAATGACGACATAACTCACAACAGCAGTACTAGTATGACAACTACTTCCGAAGATGGTAACCAGACTGAAACACAATATGTTCGGTTAAAAGAAATAATGCAGATAGTTGAGAGAGGTCAAGAAGAAAAGTGCGACTGGCAACTGAAACTAGATGGTAGGGGGTAAAGCAGAACTGGTAAGATGATGCGGAATGCGGTAAAGGAACGAAAGGGAAAGCTGTCGGATAGAGAAATGCCCGTAGAATAGTTAAATCGCTGTATGCCATTAGTCTGAGGATTATAAAGTTTTTTATGAGTTGAGGAGATCTGAAGACACGATAAGTGTTCATATGGGCAGGTGAGACATACACAGAATTGGACTCAGATCATAGTTCATTGGTTACGAAAAGCTGAACACTTTGCAGAAAAGTAGAAAATTAAGGTGATGGGACATTGAATAACTGAAAGAGTCAGACATTGTTGAGAGCTTCGTGGGGAAAAATAGACAACGGTTGACGCAAATAATGAGAAATAAATGCAGTAGAAGACAGTTTGATGGCTCTGAGAAATGAAGTAGTGTTATAGCGAATGGAGCAAGCGAAAGGAAATACAGATGTTTAAAAAATTAAACAGAATGTTCCAAATGGCCAAGCAGGAATGGCTGGAGGGCAATTCTGTAGGAACTTGCATGACTACAGAAGATATAGGAGCCCGTTATACGAAAATTAAGCTGATGGAAATCAAGACGTAGAATGATAATTACTATTAAGAAAAGGTGGGAAAGCTGAAATGTGGAAGGGATATTCAGAAGGGCAATAAAATAGTAGTAAACGTGAAGAGAGCCATAGCAAAATTATGCTGCCAGCTGCGAATGGTTTGTCAACAAGCGAAATACCCGCAGCCGTAGGGAAGAATGTAATAACCCTAATTAAATCAAGCAAATTTTGACCAGTGTGAATAGAAACGAACCATCAGTTTAATGAGTCATGGTTGCAAAGACACGTATTATTCAAAGAACGATGTTATAACTTGTAGAAGATCTATAGATTCAAATCGTTCATGAACTTTTCGAGAATTTTGCTAACGTTTCCATTATAGATCTTATTTACCATACAAATTTTGAAGTCGAGCGATGGAAATTTTCAAAAATTTGTTACCTGATGTACGCGTCTTTTCGGCAATCGAGAAAGTTCTCGTTATTGAAGGTAAATGTTCAGAATGAAGGCCACAGGAACAGCACAAAGGAACATGTGCTTAGCGCACGAATAACGTACATATTAAGAAAAAGAGTAACAAAATATTTTCAAATGGTTTACTCATTAAAATACATCAAGCAATATTTTTGTTATAAATGGGGCAAACACATTACGAAATATAAAAAGCGGAAGTTTTTACCTGACCGTTGTGCCGGATAACAGGGAATGTCGAGGATTTCGCTGCAGCTGCAACTGTGCCACGTCTTGGTGCTTCCTCGCGTACGGCTATTTAAGAGCTCCGGTGCGTGAGACTGCTTGATTCCTTTGCGTGATTGAATCATTTTTTTATAAAATTGGCTCTCAAATGCTGCTCACCCAACTATCATTTCTACATTACAACGAGGACCGTTTCCTGGCGATCTCTGAAAATCCAGAGCCACGCCTGTGTTCCTCTGCATTATTAAGGACCACTCACTCAGTTCTCTGTCCCATAATTAACACACGAATCAAATTTTAAGAATACTCTCCGTCTTCGCTTTGTCCATTGCTCAGAGGAGACAATTATAATATTTTTTTTTTATATGAACTGAGAGGAGAAGATATACTGCGGTGCTTGTTCCCTGTCCTATAGGTTTTACTTAGTAGAGCTTAAAAAACAAAGTCGAAGGCTATACCTTTACGTTACTTTTCGTTCTTCTATCATTAACAAGTTGACATTAAAGAGGTCGAATATTTCTGCCATTGTCTTACTGCATCAGGAACGTGATGTACATGCAGTATGAAGCTTAAGCACTCGTGTTAACGAACTTGACGCAGTCACCGCCACCCTCGATTTACAGCTGGAGTAGCACGCCTGAACAGAGTGTCATACACATCTCAGATTTGTGGAAGACTTTAACTGGTCACCACTTATAAGGCTTGAGAGTCTGTTTGGTGACTGTTTACGTAACTGGCTACTCATCTGCCTAGATATCAGGACACCCCTTCCAGCAGCCACTGATGCTAGCTGCTAGATAATAAGGTAAGCTTGTAGCCCGTGACTATGATCCCTTGCCTTTCTGTTAATGGCAATGTCACGTTTGTGTATTAGCTCTTACCGTTCCAAAAGAGTTCAATATATGTAACGGATTATTTTATTGCACTTAATTTCGTTCCTTAAAAATTTGGTGAAGTTTGTTATGGGGGGGGGGGGGGGGGGAGAGGAAACGGCGCACAGATGACATTTTCGGAATACTGGAATACGATGCTGAAAGAATAAGATACATGATGTCAAGCCTAGATCCTTCTGATAAAATGTCTTTAGAAAGCTTTATACGCCACAGAAATGGTACGCCTTCCTAATATGGTGCACGGCCCCGCAGCACGATATAGCATGGATTCGTCTAATGTCTGAAGTAGTGCGTAGTGCTGGAGGGAACTGACACCATGAATCCTGCAGGGCTCTCCAGATACCCGTAAGACTACGAAGGGGTGCAAATCTCTACTGAATATCACGTTTCAAGGAATCCCAGATATGCTCAACAATGTTCGTATTTGGCGAGTCAGGGGGCAAGCATAAGTGTTTAAATACAGAAAGGTGTTCCTGGAGCCACTGTGTAGCAATTCGGAATCTGTGAGGTATCGCACTGTCCTGCTGGAATTGCCAAACTCAGTCGGAATGTACAATGGACATGAATGGATGCGGGTCATCACGCAGGATGCTTACGTACGTGTCACCCGTCGAAGTCTTATGTATACGCATCAGGAGTCCCATATCACTCCAGCCGCACGCGCCACTCCACCCTTACAGAGCCTCCACCAGCTTGAACAGTCCTCTGCTGACATGCAGTTTCGTGGATTCATCAGGTTGTCTCCATACCCGTACGTGTCCATCGGCTCGATACAAATTGAAACAAAACTCGTCCGACCAGGCAACATGTTTCCAGTCATCGGCAGTCCAATGTCGGTGTTGACGGGCCCAGGCGAGGCGTAAAACTGTGTGTCCATTAAGAGTCCGCGAGAGGGCCTTCAGCTCCGAAAGCCTGTATCGATGATGTTTGTACGCTGACACTTGTTGATGGCATAGAATTGAAATCTGCAGAAATTTGAGAAGGGTTCTCTTCAGTCCTCGTTGGTCCCGTTCTAGCTGAAACTTTTTCCGGCCCCAGCAATGTCGGAAATTTGATGTTTTACCGGATTCCTGATACTCACGGTACACTCATGAAATGGTCGTACGGGAAAATCTCCACTTCATGGCTACCACGGAGATTCTGTTTCCCACCGCCTGTGTTCAAACTCAAATCTTGATAACCTGCCATTGGAACAGCAGTAACCGATCTAACAACTGCCCCATACACTTGGTGTCTTATTTACGCGACACTGGCCCCAGTGCCGTATTCTGCCTACTCTCTGTATTTGAAAACGCATGCCTATACCTGTTCCCTTGGCACTTCAGTATAATACGAATAGTAAACCAGTCACTACAAATATTTCAATCTCGTAAATGTATACCAAAACATGTTAAATGTCATGCAGAAAATGAATAGAAGAATTTCAAGTTTGCAATATCCTTTTTACCACAGAAGAAAATTTTCCCAGGGATTCTTAAACCCAGCGTGTTAGGTTGCATCTAATTCACATTAACATGATGATATTATTATATTATAAACAATGACTCTTTATACTGTACTGCAGTTAAATAAATCATCAGTCTTTGATTCCACGTCCACAATCTAGAGGTATATGGCTCAGCGTCGTATATCCATCGTACAGAAATCTGACGATGGGCAGCAGTTTCATCCAGGTTGTAAGGAACAACTACATCCTGACAGATGTTCGTTTGCATAATGCAGTCTTTTGCTGCTAGTGGCGGCTCTGGCCGAGAGATGCCATCTCGTGCAGGCAAAGAAGTTCTGAGCATGCTTCTTTATGATAAAATGCTACATTTAACAAAATAAGAAATGAAACATAACTTTATGCTATGTTGTCATAAACGAATAACTATTAGCAGAGTAATTTTCAGTCTAATATGTACCACTCTTTTGGAGATACGAAAAATCACTAAGAAACGAAGACATTAAATTTCAAACGAACCAGTAAATTCTTGTTGAGTAAATAAGTGATAGATAACCATCCGTTAATAAACATGGTTTATATTTAGCTTATCACTAGCAATGGAAAGACAGTTTTATGTAAAACACTAAATTTTTCGTAAATATTTATCGTTCGCTGATGTTATATTTTCTTTTAAATAATGCCAATTTCATGTGTTGGATATTAGACTGAATGAAGGGATACATGACGAACGTGATATGTATTTGTGTAGGTATTAAGTGAGTATATGGTAGCGTTGGAATATGTATCTGAATCGGTTGTGCGAGTCTTACAGATCTACATCGGAGAAATTTGTGGTGTATAATTCACCAGTTTATAATACTGGGGAAACGAGAAATATTCCAATAATTCAGTAATGTGAAGAAGAGATTAATTTGTTACTATTGGGGTCACCAAATTCTTTATTTAATAAATTGGTCTAAATGTATACTGATGATGAAATTAGTGCAAAGTAAAAGACGCAGCATCACGAGGCTTACATGTGCTAGCTGGTTGGCTATAATGGGTCTCAGTCAATCTGAAGAGTGAGCATGCACAGTTTGTAGGACATTGAGCGAGCATTTTGTCCACAGACTTTCCCGTTAACAAGTTAATTTGTATGCCATAAGATGGATGTAGAGAGTGGTTGTGATTACGTATGAAAGGGCTTCACCTCCTAAGTAATTTGGACTTGTTGGTGAAACTGTGCCCAAAGAGTGACAATCCTCGTAAATGTTAATTTTCATTTGATAATTAATCTCAGTTAGTGGCCACCGGGAATTGGTACTAGAAAACGCTTTATGCAGCCTTTTGTTACGTTAAGTGAGACTGTTTTCTGCTAGAGCTTATCTAGCCAAGACAAGATTGAACTTCGCAGAAGGCGAGGCGTGTTGTGCATAGTGTGTATAGGACGATCACCGAAATTTGAGCGGACGTCTTGTGCAGGCAAAACAGGTTGCGGCACTAAACTCCTGCCTGTGAAGTCGCTAAATAGTTATTCATGCGATGCGAAACATAATGAAGGCTTCAATTTGGCTCTTTTATAGATATTTTAGATGGTGGATTAGGTAGTTGTTGTTTTATCCCAATCTTTATTTGCAGCTAATTGAGTCAAATAGTTTATGGCTCAATTATTAAGTATGAGGGGGGCGCAATTACTTCCTAGTCGTCGTCTGATCTGTATATACGATTTGCCCAATACGTAATAACTTTTACAGTGTGGAGTCATGAAATTCGTCAAATCTTCAACTGAGTGTAGCTGTCTATGGAGCTGTCAGTTTAAGTAGAGCGCAAGCAAATTGAATTCCCAATTCCGCTTCATGTAATCCATATGTAAAATGGGTAACATTAATGACAAGTTTTTGGAAGCACAGCAGCCTCCTGACGATTTAATAGAGACCCGTCTCAATTTCTTCACGCGTCTGCATTGTGGAACCGTATTTAAGCCGAACGCTCTCAGTTAGTGTTGGAGGTGTTCTGATGTCTTCTCCTACAGACTTTGCTCTCTATGGCTCCATTTATCGGCACGAGAAGTGTTCCATATCATAACACACATCCGGATACTTCTTTTTGGTGAAAAGTCTCCTCATTTCTGTTCTAATTGATCAGCTTCACCTACAGAATATTCTAACCGACATCTAAAACGATTCGATTATCTTTATTTCTGGTTTTCCCGAAGTTCACGATTCAATTCTATATGCTTTCGTATTACAGACCTATATTCGCAGCTATTTCTTCTTTAAGTTAAAGCTTCAACTAGATACCAGTAGACTTCCTTTGCCAAGGAAAGCATTCAATGACGGTGCTGAAATGCTTCACATGTCCTCTTTGCTTCGTTCATCATTCGTTGCCTTGGTTCCAAGTTATCTGAATATATTTACCTGTTATGCTACATAACTTCAATTTTTTACGGTAAGTTTATCGCTAATCGCAAGTTTCCTCCTCCGCAATAATTTTTTCTCTCAAATCACATCCTGTGCTCAGTGGATTGTTCATTTTGTTCAACCCTATCCGGTAATTTCGTCTTTCCGTGACGAAGAATACTGCTGTTATACGTGAATCACGTTACTGACATCCTTTCACCCTGAATTTTTATTCCTCTCCTTTAGAAGGTTTTCCGGTATCGTTATCGAACAGCATGAGAGAAAGAATTTGTTCTTGCCGTCTTTCCTTTTTATGCCGAGCTGCTCTCTCTCTTGCTCTTGCGACCTTCTGTACACGCTAACGTATGCCTGTCCAATGGCTATTAACTCGGAGGCAAGCTGGTTCGAATTCTGGTGGTGGATGAAACCTTCACCGCCAGTATTTGGGCAGCAAGTACAGCAGAGGTGTTCCTGATCACCAGACTTTGTACCAGCATCTTGGCTCAAATTCCACAACCCTCCACATTTTCTCATGAATGGAGGGCATGTGACATTTTTTCATGGTGATGCTTCGTAGGACGGGGACATGAGAGAGGAGGTCAGCTTTGTTCTATTCAGTGAAGAAAGTGCTGAGTCGTCTCCCTTGTCTCATCATCATCATACAACAAAGATATAACGCTACGCTATGCACACAATTACCACACTCACCCACATTAAACTGCTACACGTAAGACACAACCCTAACGTATTCGCGGGGTGAGGGACTTACAATGCCATATGATTTTATTTTTCATTTTAGTTCTTATTGCTCCACTGCGTGTAGTGCATACTGCCTATTAACCATCTTCCGTTATAGCGTACACCTATTTTTCAAAGTGTTTGAAACTGCTTCCACGATTTTCCGTTATCAAACTCTTCCCTGCTTCGAATAATCGTATGCTTGTGTTTTGGCTTTTCCCAGTTCTTGCTGCCATAATTCAACCACAACTTCAGAATTCCATTTTATGAAGCTAAAATAATAGCCACCTAACCGATCCTCAATTTTCTCATCTTCTGCATTTTATTTTTTCAACAACCTCAATGCATGAGCTGTGAAAATGATAATGTGCAGCTCACTTACCTGTTCATGACATGTTCGGGACTGTGTGACTGACACTCTTCTGGAAATACTGTCGTACTTTTGCGCCTCTTAGCGTTTCCACAATTACCTTAATAATCATTCGGAGGCCCTTTCTAACACTGATCGTAGAAATTTTCAGGGATTTATTTTCCTCCTTCTAGCTTGTTTGATTGCAAATTTGACAAGCCTGTGATAAGCTCTGACCCTATAATTCGAACACTTATGGCTTCAATCACATCAGCAGACAGTTTCAACCCTTCGAAGATTCCCTCTAAGCACCATTTATCTGCTTTCCTTTCCCGTATTAACAGTGGAGTTATTATTTTTGCTACCTGTGTTAACACTCCAGTTTAAATTTTTTCTTACTGTTCTGTATGTTAAATCGGTTCCTCCTTTCAGATTTCTTCACTGTTTTCCTGCCGCTATTTTCTGCCGTGGCATATTTAACTAATATTGGGTTGTTCATTCCGTTCCTCAACATCTTCATATTTCCTTTTTCTATCAATTACTTGAAGTACCTCTTGTGGTACTCAATATATCTTCTCAGTCATCTTCCCTGTATCTATATTACTCCGACCTGCTTTTGTGACTCTTTTTATTCAACTTATCTATCTTTGAACTGCAGTGGCTATTGTGATACTTATTATCAAATCTTCAAACGCACGCCATAATTCATTCATAGGTTAGAGCTTCTCTACACAAATGTTCTTCCGAAATTTCAGTCTTACTTCAACGTTACTAAATGGAGAACCAAACCTTGCTATGGATAGCTTTACAGTAATGTACCTGACTGCAGACTCACTAACTCACCAGGATGTAATCTGGCTTGTATGCTGCTCTGTCTCCAAACCTTTCCTTGTACACCTTTTTCTCTTATGGTCCTTGAAGAGCACATTTTTATTAATATCTGTAGAGGTAAAAAAATCTAGCGCCTTTCTCAACCCATCTACTAATACCGTATTCTACTACGACCCTGTCTTCTAGTCCTTACGTATTATAAACTCCCAACCTCCGTGATTATATTTTCATTTTGCTTCACACGCTGAGTTACAATTTCTGCTTCATTGTATACTTTCCGTCTCAACGTCTGTTTGTAACGTCCTGAAGTATAACTTAAGAATAGTTGTTGGTTTCAGCATCGTGAATCAAGTACATGTTTTGTCGCACAGCTAAAGGCATATCTTCTAACAGATCAGGTAGAACAATCACTACAAAATTATCATAATTTTGTCCGTACAACCTGGGTGGAAGAAAGTGAGGCCCTGCCAAACAGTCACCAATATTGTCACCCCAAACATTGACGGAAAATCATTGTTGATGACTTGTTTCAACAATTATCTCCCGGTCACAGCCCAGTATTTTATCGCTCTAAAAAGTGAAACAGGCAATCAGTACGAACCAAAGCCACAATTTTGCTCTGTTAGTGTGGTGTCTGACCTCACTCACCTATATTTATGTTGTATTTTGTTGTATGTAGCCCAGAGCCGCCATCTTACTCTGACACATGCCGATTGAGAGTTCCCCATGATTAATGAGTTTGAGAAAATGAATTGTAACATAAAAAATGCTTTTTTCACACCCGTGTTATTATAACGTAATTTCCTCCTCTCCGTGTGAGAAGTGTGCCCTACCGTTTGTGCTGCACATTCTTCTTACACCATGTACTGATCGCGACTGAATGTGGGAAAGGAGATGCTATTCGCAATTTCCCTTCTTGAGCAAGCAAGTTCATCCTTCCATTGATTGTGTTGCAAGGATAAGGTGAAATATTGATTTGCCCGTGTTGCAACAGCAGTTAATGAAAAGTAACTATTTTTATTAAATTGTTTCTAAACTTAAGCTGAATCTGATGTCTTGTGCCGAAGGAGCCGAGAATGATCATCTTCTGCTCAAGGGAGCCACAGGTTCAGGAGAAATGCTTTTACCTAGATATCGTGTCTTGCAGAAGTAAACGTAGGAGATTTACCTCTTAGGTAGCCGTTAATTCCACCAAAAATCAGCTTCAGACATTTCCTCCTATAACATTACAGACATTACAGGCAGGCCCCAGTTCTAAATGTTCTTGGCAGTCCACTTGATCACAAATTATAACCAGCATACTGTTGTACAAAATGGTTCAGTAATAAATGTCCGCATATTTTAATTTGTTTTACAAGGAAGTGTACTGTTATCGGTGTAATTTACGTTACTGATGTTAGTAACAAGACCATGTTGTCCAGTAGTATCATGACGTCACTTTCAGTTATGTTCCCAATTTTTAGATGACTGATGAGTGCTGTTCCTCGCGTTGCACCCCACATGCTGGTGTACGTATGGGACAGTATTATGAGGTACCTAGATTATTCGACACACGCCTTGAACCCCCCCCCCCCCCTCCGTCCCAACCTGCATTACTTGATGTGGAGCTTAAATGATGTTTCTAGAGGTGAACTATTACTGAAAAAATTCCTAATATGTGTCCGATAATGAAAGTTCTTTTTTGGATCTAGCATTCGTTGAACATTATTTGCAATAAAAGGAAATGCCTGCCCCCCTTGGCAAACAAAAGTAACTTGTTATTTCAGTCTGTTTTACTTTGAAAAGGGCAAAACTATACTACAACCTAAGAAGCAAACCGAATTACATTTCGTTCACAAATACTTCTAAATAAGACAAAAGGAAAACAGGTTATATATTTCACGGCGGAAAAGGACGAAACCTCATTTTTTTCTCCCCACAAGACTTTTAAATATGAAATAAATGTACCATCGTCTTATGAAAACTGTATGGTTAACATGCCAATGTTTAGATGCACACTATCATATCGAAAACAGAGAATTTAGCAAAGAGGAAGACTCTGCATTGGCACATACACTCGACCTGATCATTAGACACTCGCAGATGAATGTTGAATTTACCAATCAAGAACTACGTCAGGCACTGTGAGGGTTCCAGTAGCAGGGAGGCAGGCTCTGTCCTCTGAGTATGTTGTGCCCTGATCATCACACATTGTGAGATTGTGTATTAGTTTCAGACCAACTAAAACCAGTTACGGCTGAGTTCAGAAAATTCCGAGAACAATTATGCGCTATTCGTCAAGTCAACTAGTTAGTAAATGAAGTTGGTAAGTTGCACTGGAATGTGTAATTCGTTCCAAGCTACGTACATTTTCCGTTATATTGGAATATAACTTGGTATTAGCGCAAAAGACGATAGATGCTTCATGCGCGATGATAAAGTGACTGCTGTACCGTGGGAATGAGAGCTCGTGCTAGCCTCGAAAGCTAGACAATAGCTGCTAACCAGTTTATACAGTGTAAATTAATTGTATACATATGATCGAAATACAAAAACAATGATAGCGTAGCAGAGGATCAGAGATTGAACTACAAGAACAAATATGGTGCAGCAGGGGGTCAGAGAACTGGCAGAGCAAGATGACGACTCTGAGGTACATATAACAAGCTAACAAGAACAGTATGGTTCAGTGAAGTCCAGTGTTCGTACTATCAGAGGAAGATGATGGCTTTAGTACAAACTGATTGTCTTTTTCACTATTGACCACGATAAAATACTGAGCTGCTATCAGGAAAAACGTTAGTGTGTGTGTACGTCTGTATGTGTATGTGTATGTGCATGTGTGCATGTGTGTGTGTGTGTGTGTGTGTGTGTGTGTGTGTGTTTTGTGTTGTGTGCACGAATCTAAAATGGCTTCTGCCAATACTGACAAAGTGTGTTTCCGCTGCTGCCTACTAAGCAGTTCTGCCCTCCCCTCCACCTGCCACAGTTCATACAGAATATGTAGAACAGATCCTAAGAGTGCTTTGATTTCCTACTTGTTTGCTTCTTACTAGGAAGCAAATTGTTTCAAAAAAAAAAGTAGAAAGTAAGAGGAAACTTTTGTTGCTAGGTAGCAGCCATAGTGGAGGCGTAGGCCAGATTTTGCAGGAAAAATTAGGTGAGAGGTACAAGGTAACAAACTTTTTCAAGCCAAGTGCAAGTCTTATCCAGATGGTAGAGGATATAGGTTCCTTGTGCAAGGGTCTCACAAAGCGGGATCATGTGATGATAGTGGGTGTAGTGGGAAACAGTATTGATAGGGATCAGGTATACAGTATTGAGTTTGACGTGGTGAAAATAGCCTCGCCAACGACCCATACCGATGTGGGGCTGGTGCCTTCCTTCGTGCGAATGATCAGCCCCATTTGAACAGCTCTGTTAGAAGGGTAAATATGAAGTTGGATCAGTTGCATAGGGCGGCCATTGACATTGGATTGGTTCCTGTTGAGGCTATTGACAGGGGGGATTTCACAAGGGATGTCCTACACCTCAATAGAAAAGGTAAGGGTAAACTGGAAAGGTTGTTAACAAAATCCATAAGGGGGGACACTAGTACTCCAAGGATGTACCTCTTTTTTAGGCTAATATCAGTGTCAAATTAGAATTTCAGACAGGCAGGTGCTACAGAAGTCCAAAACTCACAAAATTCTCACAACAGGAAATTAATTAATAATGTTACGATATTTAACCAAAATTTCCAGGTTTGAAGAATAAAGTAGATGACCTACTGGTTTGTTTAGATGATATTGAATCTGATAATGTAATGGATATACTGTGCCTGTCTGAGTATCACATTGTGTCTGATATGGAAAAGGTAAATATCAATGGTTATAAACTAGCTGCACATATGAGTAGAGAGAATAAGGTGGGAGGAGGACCTGCCACATATGTCAAAAGTTATCACTGTGTAGAAAGCTTAGATACCAAAAATCTTTGTCTAGAGCAACATAAAGAAGCATGCGCCTCTCAAATGAAACTGAAGGAGTGCTCTTTCATAATTGTAACCGTATATAGGTCCCCTTCAGGAAACTTTCATTTATTCCTGGAAAACTTGGATGCCTCGTTGTGCTATCTGTCAGATATGGGAAAGCACATAATTATTTGTGGGGAATTCAATGTTGATTCACTGAAAGAGTATAATAGGAAGTCTTGCTCGGTTCTTTCAATTTGACATCTGTCATTAATTTTCCTACTCGGATAGTAAAGGACAGCAGCACATTGACAGATTGGTTTAAAAACGTAATTTCTTGTCCTGTTGTGAATGGCCTTTCTGAACATGATGGTCAGCTAGTTACCATATCTGACACAGCTCCATTCAGTAGCTCAAAACTACCCTCCAAAGTTGTGTGTTCAATTAATGACTCAACAATTAGAAATTTCAGAGAAAATGTTAAGCAATTAGACTTGGATGAGGTGTACAAGAAAACCGATGCTAATTTAAAATGTTGCATGATACACTTGTAAAAGAATTTGAAAACTGTTTCCCCAAGAAAGTAGTTAAATCTAATTATAAGAAACCATGCAAAAACCATGGTTTACTAAAGGAATAAAAATATCTTGTAACGACAAAAGGGAAGTGTATCTAACAACAAGAAAGAGTAATGACCCAGAAAGAGCCAAATATTATAAAAAATACTGTGCTACATTAAGAAACGTTATTAAAAAGTTTAGAAGCATGTGCATCATGTCTGAAATTAATACCTCTGGTAACAAAATAAAAAAAAATTGGAATATTATTACAATGGAGCCAGGGCAACCAGGAGTACAGAATGATGGCATCACCATCAAGGCGAATGGAAACTTAATAAACAACAGCCAGAAGTCGAAGCCATTTTGGATAATCATTTTTTAAATGTTGTAGAGAAAATAAAATGTAAATGTTCATTAGGAGACGCAAGGCAGTTAATGGAAGAGACCTTACCCACACCATTTGATACAACTTAAATTCCACCCATCTCTCCTTCTGAAATTAGGAAGATAACAAACTCTCTCAAGAATGAAAGCTCTCATGAAATTGATGGTATTTCCAGCAGAATAATAAAAGCTTGTTCCCCTAGAAATAAGTTGGATTCTTAGCCACTTCATAATAGCTTTCCAAAGCAGGGTAGTTTCCAAGATAGATTGAAGTATGCCATTTTTAAACCACTGCATACCAAAGGGGATACATCTGTTGTCAACAACTAGCGCCCAATCTCTCTTCTGACTGCCTTATCCAAAATTCTTGAAAAAGTATCACATCTTTGTAAAAATAAAGTTTCAACAAAATTTCAGTTTGGTTTCCAGAAGGGTTTCTCAACGGAAAATGCTATATCTATTTTCACTAATGAAATATTAGATGCTCTGAGTAACCAGAAGTCACCCATTGGGATTTTTTGTGATCTATCAAATGCTTTTGATACTTCTAGATAAGCTCAAGTACTGTGGTATGAATGGGACAGTGCTCAAATGGTTTAAATCATACCTAACTGGAAGAGTGCAGAAAGTAGAAATAAGCAGTTCACATAATATGCAAACAACTGGTGACTTCTCAAACTGGGGGGACAATCAAGAATGGGGTGCCGCAAGGTTCGGTTATGTGTCCTCTGCTGTTCTTAATATATATTAATGACTTGCTATTCTATATTCACGCAGTGCACAGCTGGTACTCTTCGCCAATGATACAAGTATAGGTATCACACCCAACAGACAAGACCTAACTCGTGAAATTGAAAGTGATGTTTTTCAGAAAATCATTAAGTGGTTCTCTGCAAATGGGCTCTCATTAAACTTTGACAAAAAACAGTATATACAGTTCCACACAGTAAATGGAATGACACCATTAATAAATATTGAGTTTGATCAGAAGTCGGTAGCTAAGGTAGAATATTCAAAATTTCTAGGTGTATGCATTGATGAGGAGTTGAACTGGAAAAAACACACTGAGGATCTGCTGAAACATTTGAGTTCAGCTACTTATGCTATTAGGGCCATTGCAAATATTAGTGGTATACATTTGAGTAAATTAGCTTACCAAGCCAATTTTCATTCTCTGCTTTCGTATTGTATCACATTCAGGGGTAACTCATCATTGAGTGAAAGGGTCTTCATTGCACAAAAGAGTGTAATCAGTATAATAGCTGGAGCTCATCCAATATCATCCTGCAGACACTTATGAAAAGAGCTAGAGATCTCCACTGTAGCCTCACTATATATATATATATATATATATATATATATATATATATATATATATATATATATATACTTATGAAATTTGTTATTAACAATCCGAACGAATTCAAAAGTAATAGCAGTGTACATGGCTACAACTCTAGGAGAAAGGATGATCTTCACTACTGAAAGTTAAATCTAACTGCAGCTCAGAAAGGTGTAAATTATACTGCCACATAAGTATTTGTTCACTTACCTAATAGCATCAAAAGTATGACGGATCTCCAATATAGCATTTAAAAGGAAATTAAAAGAATTTCTTAATGACAACTCTTTATACTCATTAGATGAATTTTTGGATATAGTATGTGTGTAATTTTCCCACCCCCCACAAAAAATATGAACTGTCGTGTTTTATTTTGTGTAATGAAATTACTTGCATAGACACCTTTTATCAACCTGACACATTCCATATCCTTACGAACTGTCATATTCATGATCTATGGAAGAAGTACGAATCTAATCTAATATAATCGAGATTATGTACAACTGTGTACACTCCACACTGCCTGTTGTATTCGAACTAACTACAGGAGACGTTGTATCTTTGTTCTCGCAATTAATTTAATCAGGGTACGTGGTGTTAGGTATCTGTTCATGAGTTAACCAGCCTTAAATTCAAGTGACTTCTTGCAAACAAATTCTCTCATTAGGAAGAAGCTTCTACTGAATATTCTGGTGCTGTGATCCTTGTGGCGATTTTAAACAACTAAACCTGATGCTTGTATATCTTCATGACGAATAACCTTTCTTATGTTTTTTTTCGAATATTTATTTTCCGTTCGTTTGGTCTTCGTGAGCTTGTTAACTTTGCACCTCTTCCTTCGCACACGAATTCAACTACGTATCTCTTACTTCTGTACACGAATACTTAAGATTTGCTTCACAAAATATGCCACATATATTACAACCGCATACACTCCTGGAAATGGAAGAAAGAACACATTGACACCGGTGTGTCAGACCCACCATACTTGCTCCGGACACTGCGAGAGGGCTGTACAAGCAATGATCACACGCACGGCACAGCGGACACACCAGGAACCGCGGTCTTGGCCGTCGAATGGCGCTAGCTGCGCAGCATTTGTGCACCGCCGACGTCAGTGTCAGCCAGTTCGCCGTAGCATACGGAGCTCCACCGCAGTCCTTAACACTTGTAGCATGCCGCGACAGCGTGGACGTGAACCGTATGTGCAGTTGACGGACTTTGAGCGAGGGCGTATAGTGGGCATGCGGGAGGCCGGGTGGACGTACCACCGAATTGCTCAACACGTGGGGCGTGAGGTCTCCACAGTACATCGATGTTGTCGCCAGTGGTCGGCGGAAGGTGCACGTGCCCGTCGACCTGGGACCGGACCGCAGTGACGCACAGATGCACGCCAAGACCGTAGGATCCTACGCAGTGCCGTAGGGGACCGCACCGCCACTTCCCAGCAAATTAGGGACACTGTTGCTCCTGGGGTATCGGCGAGGACCATTCGCAACCGTCTCCATGAAGCTGGGCTACGGTCCCGCACACCGTTAGGCCGTCTTCCGCTCACGCCCCAACATCGTGCATCCCGCCTCCAGTGGTGTCGCGACAGGCGTCAATGGAGGGACGAATCGAGACGTGTCGTCTTCAGCGATGAGAGTCGCTTCTGCCTTGGTGCCAATGATGGTCGTATGCGTGTTTGGCGCCGTGCAGGTGAGCGCCACAATCAGGACTGCATACGACCGAGGCACACAGGGCCAACACTCGGCATCATGGTGTGGGGAGCGATCTCCTCCACTGGCTGTACACCTCTGGTGATCGTCGAGGGGACACTGAATAGTGCACAGTACATCCAAACCGTCATCGAACCCATCGTTCTACCATTCCTAGACCGGCAAGGGAACTTGCTGTTCCAGCAGGACAATGCACGTCCGCATGTATCCCGTGCCACCCAACGTGCTCTAGAAGGTGTAAGTCAACTACCCTGGCCAGCAAGATCTCCGGATCTGTCCCCCATTGAGCATGTTTGGGACTGGATGAAGCGTCGTCTCACGCGGTCTGCACGTCCAGCACGAACGCTGGTCCAACTGAGGCGCCAGGTGGAAATGGCATGGCAAGCCGCTCCACAGGACTACATCCAGCATCTCTACGATCGTCTCCATGGGGGAATAGCAGCCTGCATTGCTGCGAAAGGTGGATATACACTGTACTAGTGCCGACATTGTGCATGCTCTGTTGCCTGTGTCTATGTGCCTGTGGTTCTGTCAGTGTGATCATGTGATGTATCTGACCCCAGGAATGTGTCAATAAAGTTTCCCCTTCCTGGGACAATGAATTCACGGTGTTCTTATTTCAATTTCCAGGAGTGTATATTACAATCCGCTCACGGGATGAGATATAGAAAAATAGCTAGTACATGCAGTTATCTTCCTGAACTTCACAGAATCTGAGGGAAGTCATGTGGAACGTATAGCCGAATAGACAGTGTCATGCTCTCTCCTTAAGGTTCCGATTAATCGGTGCCGTGAGGTGAGGAAAATATTAGATCAGATTGAAGGTGAATGAATTCTGCTCAAAATGACAAAGTCTGGCCTCGGTAGGACGATGGAACCATAATTGCACCTAATGGTATAAGCGGAAAAGAAGAACATGTAGTCAGCAGATTATTTGTACACTACGAAATCATATTTATGAGTAGCTTCAAAATGGACGTAAAAAAGATCATCATCCACCATCAAAGGAAAGATATAAACATGGTATATTGGTATATATTCACTCTGAAATACGATGAAGATTCGTGTTATCATTAAGTTTTTGCCATAAATAGAGATTCAGTATACCTTAAAGCTTAAAGACTACCATTCACTGAGTAATGTTGTGCGCCTGAGTAGAGTATTTGGAATTTTTTTTGCATTATTAGAGGTGCTTCATCATTATGAACGCAAGTGTGCACCATTAAAGTGGTTAGCTTCAAACGTTCTGATTAGACAGTTATACATGTTAAATGTACAGTATACCAACACTTTGCTTAAAATCAGTAGAGAAACAAATATCTGTTTCTACGCAATAATTATATATTCCAACGCAATTGCTGTATATTAAGGTTTGTTAAAAACTGTTTAAAGGAAACTCTATTTTAGTGTACACATTTTCAGCTTTATAGAACACGTGTTATTTTGACATCCTTTCAAAGACTACACAAATTCTTTGGCGCACACATTCTTCGATTTACTGGTAACAGAAATGTCGTAGATTTGCTATCTGAAAGCTGATGTAATGAATACGGTACTGAAAGGGACATATCTCTGCAGCTGAAACAAACCGAACGTAAGACGAATTCCACAATTCATGACTTATAAACATTACATGCAGTATAAATGCGTGCATTTCCTTTACTTTTCGTTGATGGTCACGAATTTTTTTTAAGTCAGACTGCGGGTTTCGGTCTAAAATGACTGTATTCAGATCTGTTTTATAAAAACATGTGCTGAAATACTTTAGCCATAGTTGCAATGTCAAATGTAAAACACCAAATCAGCACCAGCATTTAATGTTGTCGGGGCCGATTTGGTGTTTAACGTTTGACAATACAAATATGGCTCAAATATATCAGGACATGTTTTTATAAAATAGATCTGAAGATGGTAATTATTGAATGAAACTGATAGTCGGACACACAAAATTTGTGACCATAGACGGAAAGTAAAGGACATATATTCTGCATTCGGGTCACTGTTTTATTCGCGACCATGCTGCAGCTTGTGATATAAATGCGTGTTTCGATGACAGCTGCATGAGTAACAACTTTGCACTGGTTCATCAATTCCCAAACTTTGTCAGTGAATGAAACAGCTCTGAAACTTTGGTTAATGTATAGGAAACAATTTCAATTTCTGATCAATATAGTTTTCAATCCATAGGTTCCTTAGTGAGTAGAAAGTTATAAACTTTCAGCTGGATTATCTAATTATAAGTACTCGCTTCTGTCTTACATGTGTACTGCAGTGCCCCAAACTGTGCAGATCTTGGAGAAGAATAACCATGTAGGAAAAGTTGTTGATTAGTAACAGCCATAGTTCAATGTGTCTTTGTGCTTTCGGACACTGATTGTCTTAATGCTAGATCAGGTCACGATTCAGACACACTGTAACTGTTTCAATGAGCTGCAGATTAGTTTCTGAATTATGACTGTTGTATACTTATCCAAAGAAATTCATAAAAAACTGTTACTCCTCTTAACTAACCATATGAATATAATTAATCGAAACCAGTCTATTACACGATACTAACTACTTGTTAATTCTGAATACCTATTGTTTTTGCGAAGTTCAGTTAGTTAAGAAACAGGTGAGGCCTATAGACTTGGCGTTAGTGAGATAGCACGACATTAGATGGTGTTCCAAATGAATGTCTCTTACACGTCTAGGTATTTCAACATTCGTTAATGAGGCAGAGAAATTAGGGTCGATAGAATGTGTTCTGAATTCCAGCAGAACATGGTACAAAACACTGTTCCAAAACTGTATTTCACTTGTTCGGTGGTAACTCACCATAACCAAAACGTGGTTTATTTATTTGCTCGAGTTTCGAAGGACACATCACCCAGGATCTGAGTTTGATACCTTGAAGCATGTGAAGGAACCAGTCGAGATTCATTTTGTCCAACGATTGTTCTCCGAACAATTTCAAGAGCTGCAGCTCTCTACCGTCAGAACGACTTACAATTTTTGGTTCCACTACGAGGATTTCTCTAATTCAATTAATAATTTCTGCATATGCATCTTAAGGCACTGTTCGTCGCCTCCAAGTTACAGGTGAGGAAAGAAAGCTCTCAATTGTGTATTTTCAACTATTTATTGGGTATCCTTTACAACTTGCCCTTAACGTAATAAATTTAAAATTTTGCAGTGTTTTTTTTTTTAATTCAAGGTATGAATATGATGCATTCAAAATCTGCAAGAAAATAAGAATTCGTTAGAAACAACAGATTTATTAATTACAATTAATTAAGAAATATTTATGTATTATACTGAATATTTAAGTCTCACATTTTAAGTATTGAAATATTATTTGATCAAAAATATAACAGCTACCTCTTAATGAAGCCTTTTGTGGTTAACATACATCCCGTCTAAAAATATATACATAAAATTTATCCAAGAAATGTAAATTTAGTCATCGTAGCGATGTTGCATTTATGGATACCTGTTACCTGACTATAATATTTACAGCCACCAGAAATATCTCTTGAGATATAACTGCTACAGATATGAGCCTTCTTTAATTAATAGATTAATGTAAATGCACATGGAAAGTTCAGTGACATTAGGAAACTCTGTAATACAATTAGACACAACTCCATTTCATTTTTCAATGCCACGTAAGACCTAACTGACTATTAATTGTAGAACACTGGCTGTTGCTTAGCCTCTGTGGAACATATATATGATGGGAGAGGAACTGTTTTAGAAACACTCTGAATATTAGGGGAAGTAATATGTTGACACCTCTTTGAAGAACCTTACAGCATTTATAGAACTGAATTTTCTCAAATTCAAAATCAAGATATCCGTCGGCTAGTTTGAACCTTGTCCTCCTCAGTACACGCCCAGTAACTTAGTCAGTCATCTCATTTGACATCAGGAAGTAAACTGGGAGGTGATGGCACCAACGTACTTCACCTATGGCGCAATCAGTGATATTATAGATGAGTCATCGATTGTCTCCACTCCTCCTTCTGCCTTCATCCGAAGGAGGACAATTACCCCATTTAAGAGAGGAAGGGATTCTAAGGTTGGAGGGCAGGGTTTCCTCCACTCCTATTGAAGATATGGCTGTTGTCCTGACCAAGGGGAAATCCAAAAATCCAAAAAGTGCATTCTCATGCTGGTGGAATTAGTACACTTGTGCTTAATGTAGAACTCAAATGGTCACTGGCATTTCCCATGACATCATTGTGGAAGTAGGCCTGGTGTGTTAATTACAGAATCATACCAACATAGACTATTTTATGTAAGAACCCTACATTCTAGGATAAAGGCAAGTAACCAGTGTGTTGGCCTAATGCTTTCCCTAAGCTATTGTTCACTCTGACGTCTATAGTTATTTATAGCAGTTATGTCCCTTGCAGAGTTACAGGGTGTTCACCTCAAATGTCATCAATTAAACAGGTGTCACTCAAAGCTTGGATCTGGTGAAAAACTGAAAATGGTCGATACATATCCCACACAGCATCGCTTACTGACATTAAGATTTAATCAGTTCCATTCGCAGCTCTCTGACATCAAAGGTTAAATAATTTAACTCCCATCAACTACCTTAAGTTTCAAAGACCTACTTCCCTTTAGTTTAAAAAGACTTTGAAAATTCACAACATTTTCTTCTTCCGCTACGTTTAATCATGGCAAGAAATTTAAAGTCCCTTTAGCCTAAGTTTAAAATGGTGGGAAGCCCACAGGCTGTCAGACCTATAGAGTAACAGTTGTTGGGACCCCACTGGATAAGGAAGTGTAGAGCACTTGTACTACCTTGATAACTGTATAATTCACTGATGCAGCCTATAAGGTTGTCACACGCTCCTCACTGTGGTGTGTTTTGGAGTAGAAGGATTTGGAAAAGTATTCACTTGTGTCTTTATTAAAACAAACGCTACACATGGGAGAGTCTCTTCAGCATACTCTGCAAAATTACTGTGGGGCACCAGCAGCGCTGTACCATCGTCAGTTGGGTGGTGTGAAGCAACACTAGGACAAGTCCACCACCACCACCACCATAGACCACACCGCACTGTGTGATCTCATAGGGACTATTACTGGCCTCATGCTAACACTGGGACTGCCTTTGATACTCTGTGTTCCCTTCTCCGCCTCCATTCACCAACAACAGTATTGTGACAATATATTTATCTCTTGGAGTTAGGGCCCGTTGGAGATTTCAATGGATTATCTCAAGGTGGCTGCATTTTTACTACAGAGCACTACTTCCATCTTATGAACGGGATATGAGTGCTAGAACTTAAGAATCCAGCCAGAGGCCTGACGTAAAATCATGCAGCTATGTCATGCATCGCTACTGCAGCAGAGATCTATTTTATGTGGTCACAGGAACTGCCAAGTGACCAATCAGCATGCAATGTTCGTATACACGATAGTTTGTGTCAATCTCTAAGATGTCCAGACGTCCTATATTATAGTTATTTGGGAGTGTTGAGCATGTAAGCCAATGGTAAGATTTGGAAAAAGCACCGAGATATAACAGCCCGTTAATATTTATCACAATTAGAGAAAATGACAGGAAATGTGACGATTTACAAAACAGTTCCTTGATGTTGCATAGCATAACACTTCCTAAAGTAACAGTTGAAGAAACTAAAAAATCACTGAACTATCAAGCCACATGTAAACAAAAGCCAATGAAGATAACGACTAATCTCCCGACAACACTGAATTATGCTTTGAAAACAGTAAATGTAATACCGACAACAATTACATTGGTACCCACTGCTAAGGGTAACATGATATTTGCTAGGAACCTTTAAATCTAATCATAAAAACGACGTTTTTTCCAAGATGGCCGCCGAGTGAGATCATAGGTATTTTCAACATTCGCTAAAAGACTCATTTAAGAGGAAACAGTGTCAATTACATTTTCTTTTGTTACGTATTCTTGCTGTAGTGCCTGTTCTTGTCACGCAACTGAATATTAGCGTCCCAGAACAGCTTGTTCCTGAAAAAACTAAAAAACTTGTTCTTTAGGTGAAGTCAACATAATCGCGACATAAACCGACATTTTGTGTGACATAAGCACAAAAAATTTTATTCGAGTTTTCTAGTTTCATCAGTGTCTATTATCGCAATAAAAGTTTCCAAGTGGTATTTAACTATCACTTTTCGTATTGTCTACTAGTTACATAGACGCGATCTAGACATAAATTTTCCGACTTATGAATGTTTAAAAATCTGACCGAACACGCCTGATAAAGTTAATTCTCTAAAAGCAAAGTATTTACAAATTCATTCTTCTGTCATCGATCTCTAAATCAATACTAAAACAACAACCACCGCACATGTGCCTTTTGTGTCTTGTTTACACACAGTCCATCTAGTGTCTTGGACAAATTTAAAACATTCTTTAAAGATAACTAATCTTTCGAAACTGACCATGAGTGAGAAACGGGGGAGCTGTTATAGTGTAGTGAGTAGAGGTATATGTTGCCAATCGTGTTGGAGAATGTAGGGAGAATGTTGGGAGAACAAAAGAGGCTCTCACCTGGAAGTGCAGAGTATGCAGTAGGAACATTTTGTTTGCTGAACAGAAAATGAAAATCTGTGCCCTTCAGGCACAGTTGGAGGAAGCAAGGGAGGAACACATAAGGATCAAAGGAGATAGAGGGAGGAGGGTGGTTGGGAACTGGCAGCTGGTGGGGGGATAGGAAGAAAGAGAACACGGTCTGACAGTTTCATCATCAACACCAAAACCAGGTATCTACAACTGCCAGACTTAAGTGGAGAAGTGCTTCAGGTATAACGAGGAACAGGAAATGTGCAGCACACTTCAACCGAGGAGAAGAATCCTAGGAATATACAAAATGTTAGGACGAAGAAAGTGCTGCTGCTAGGTAGTAGCCTTGGGCGAGGTGTAGGCCCCCACTTACAGGAAATTTTAGGGGGAGCGTACCAGGCCACCAGTATCTTCAAGACAAATGGAGGGATAAGTCTTGTGATAGAGGACCTAGGGTCTCTATGTAAGGACTTAACAAAAGAGGACGGTATAGTGGCGTGGGACACAGTTTGGACAGGTATGGGGCATATGACATAGGTGGTGATCTGGACAAGATAGCTTCCCTGACTCATGGCACCAACGCACACTTTGTTGAGCTGTTCCGGCGTCATGATTGACCGCACCTTGATGGATTTGTGAGGTAAACCAATATGGCGTTAGGGATGGCTCTGAGGACAGCCAACTTTGCTCATGTTTCTCTGGTGCCCATCGGAACTATCAGGAGATAAGGTTTCACGAGACATGGCCTACACCTAAACAGGATTGGGAAGGGATGGTTGGTACAACTGATTCATGAAAGTATAGGCGGTGGAACTCAGGCCACGCATGGTCATAGGGAGGAAAAGTAGGTCTTTTTTAGGATAAATCCCGACAACAAGTTCCCCTGCCTAAAGAGTATCTCCACCAATTTAAAAAATACTGAAACAATTACTCACAAGATAAATTTTAACACTTGAAATATCACACATACCAGGCATCACAAAGAAAGATAAACCACTGGTAAGAAATCCAACATGTAGTATTATAATTCTATGAAACGGCAAAACAATTTAGAAAAAAATATCTGAATGGTGCGAAAGTAGCTGTTGACCCTAAATAACGAAACGTGTGAGCTCGTCTACATGATAACTAAAAGGAACTCGTTAAACTTCGGTTACACAATAAATCAGTCTAATCTAAAACCCGTAAATTCAACTAAATACCTAGGTGTTACAATTACAAACAACTTAAATTGGAAACAACACAAAGAAAATGTTGTGGGGAATGCTGCGTTTTTTGCAGGACACTTAGAAAATGTAGCAGACCTACTAAGGAAATCGCCTACACTATGATTGTCCGTCCCTTTCAGACTACTGCTGCGAGGTGTGGGATCCTTACCAGGTATGGCTGACGGAGTACACTGAAAAAGTTTAAAGAAAGGCACCAGGTTTTGTATTATCGCGAAATATGGGAGAGAGTGTCACAGAAATGATACAGGATTTGGGCTGGAAATCATTAAAAGAAAGGCGTTTTTTATTGTGACGGAATCTTCTCACGATATTCCAATCACAAACTTTCTGCTCCAAATGCGAAAATATTTTGTTGATACCGACCTACATATGACGGAATTGTCACCACGATAAAATGAGGGACATCAGAGTTCGTACAGAAAGGTAGAGGTGTTCATTCCTTCCACGTGGCGTACTACATTGGAATAATAGAGAATTGTGAAAGTGGTTCAATGAACCCTCTTCCAGGCACTTAAATGTGATTTGCAGGGTATCCATGTAGATGTAGATGTCTTACTTCGAGAACTACTTCAAGGGGTGGACGATCATGCATTTTTATCAGAAAAGACAAATCAAGACATGACCTCAGTACAGTAAGTGAAAACAAATTTCGAAATATCAGCCATTTAATTATCAGGACTTGATGTAAGCAAGTAATTAATCATTTTTTGTGTTTATAGATTTCCCAGTGGTAGTGTGGACACTTTTTTTAATAAATTAACAGAACTTCTATATAATGTCTTAAGTACAAAAGTCAACGTAATTCTGTGTGGGGTCATTAACATCAACACTAATATCATAAATGAGTCCAACAGCACCTTCACAAATATCCTTCAAAGTTTCTGGCATGTCCCTATTCTTCAATAGTGCAACAAGGGTTACTACAGCGACAAATATTGGCAGGGAAAAATGCAATGTAGCTGTAAGAGATCTCAGACTATCAGACTATCTCTGTCAAATAACAACAGTAAAATCAGGCATCGAATGATTCCCTAAACTACAAGCCTACAAACGACATCCATCAGAAAACAAAGTCACAGATTTTTCAAAACAACTAGAGAAACAAAGCTGGGATGAAGTGTATAAGCAGACCAATGTGAATATGAAGTTCTCTAAATTCTCCACTTTGTTTAAACTATACTTCTAAAAGGCAGTTCCAAAACTACGCATGTCTGTATCATCATCTCATAAAAACAGATGGATAACACCAGATATTAAGAAGTTCTCGCGAACACTTAAACACCTCAGTTCATGAAAAAGATTCGCAATGATCAAGAATTCTTAAATTTCTATCATAAATACAACATAGCAAACTACTGACTGATGCATATAGTCATTTAATGACAAAATAGTACATAATGCAGAGAATAAAAGCAGAGCAATCTGGTATGTTATAAAAAAGGAAACGGGGATGGGCAAACAAATGCAGAATAACAAACTGCTAAGGGGGGGGGGAGGGATAAGGTAATTAATGATGCACAACACTTAGCAAACTATGAAAACGAGCATTTATCAATTATTGCAGAGACATTACGGCGAATATTCTCCAAAACAAAAATAACACCTGTGAATAATGTTGCACGAAATACAATAACGCTACTTCCAACCACAGAGAATGAAGTCAATAAAACTTTTCAAAAACTAAAAAATAAAATGTCGGTTGGTCTTAGATAAAATACCATGTGTGTACTGTAACAGTGCATTGCGATTATACAAGGCGCCTTAACAAATATACTAAATGAATCCTTCACATCAGGGACATTTCTCGAGCAGTTAAACAGGCAGGAGTTGTAAGGTAATGCAGAAGACACAGAAGCTACCAGCCTGTTTCCCTGCTGCCAGCATTCTCAAAAATAGTAGAAGCAATTACGAAAGACAGATTAATGAATTTCCTAAATAAATACAACTGTTTAAGCAAATCACATTGTGGTTTTTGAAGTGGCAAAAATATGGAATCAGCCATAATAACATTCACATAAATTATACTTGATAAATATGAGTGTGTCACAGGCATGGACCTTTGTATGGTGTTGGATACAGTCGACCACAAGATTCTGTTAAATCAATTAGAACCATTAGGAAAAAGAGAGGTAGCTAATGACTGGTTTCGATCATACCTAGCCAATAGGGTACAAAGAGTATAGATAACACATACTTGACATAGATCGAAACGTTTAGTAAAACAGTTACCAAAATGAAAACCCATTATCATAGAAGCTCCACAAGGTAGAATATTAGGACCAATACTATTCCTGATATCCATCAATGACTTTCCCAGTAGTGATACTCATAGTGAAAAAAATCTCTTCGCCAATGACAGCAATATTATAATTACTGAGAAGGCAAGAGAACTCCTTGCCGAGAAAGCAAATGAAACTCTTAGGGAAGTTTATGATTGGTTAATAAGCAATTAAATGACATTGAGCATAAAGAAAACTAGTGCCATTAATTTCAGTTTGAAGAGGAAACATGACAATGCTAAATTACATGTAGATGGTGTCTCCATAAAAAGTGTAACAAATGCAAAATTTCTGAGAATGACTATTTATTCTCTGCTGAATTGGTGTGAACACACAAAGGTACTTGCAAACAGAATGTCACCAGCATATTTTCCTCTTCGAATTTCATCATCAGTATGTAACACGCAATGTCTATTAGAAGCACATTATTCATATGTACACTCAAATCTTAGCTATACCATTCTTTTTGGAGAACAAACGTACAAAATATGAACATAATTTTCAAACTCCAGAAAAAAGCCGTAAAGATAACAACCAAAAATACTAGTCGAGCTCATTGTAAAGATCTGTTCAAAACACTGGGGATTTTAACTGCTCTATGTGAATACATTTACCAGTCAGTTCCACGCATCAGAATTAACATTGGTAATTACTGCACAAATAGCTCTGTCCATGTCTGTGCAACAATACATAGAGTCAACTTATATTTACTATGAAAAAATAAATATAAAACTCAAAACACTATTTACTATCAAGGAGCAAAACTGTACAATAAATTACCAAATGAGATTAAGGAAATTGCAAAATTACAGTTATTTAAAAGTACCTGTTATGCAATACATTTTGTACACTGAAGGATTACTTATATAATACAGAACAGAGGTTTAATAAAAAGTATTATACAAATAAATAATAATATTAATGATTATAAAACATCCAACATTTTACATAACACCTTCACTTTATGTTCTTTTCCATTCTAGAAATACTTACCCCCAGGCTATGCATCGCACAATACTAACACCTTTTCCTCTTTCTGACCCTAACATATCGCTCATTATGGAGGGATGCTGACTCAGTTTTTCTGGATAGCAGATGGGAAGTTGCAGTACAGAATATGGCCCAGAGATCACCAGTTTGTGTGTGTGTGTTTATCTTTGTGTGTAGTGAGTGAAGTGTTATGAAACAATGCGCGTACTGTGTGTGCAGTGACAGATCGTGAGATGTGAGTGAACAGTGTTGCACTACATTAATTAAGAAGTTATTTGGAAAAAAGTATCGTATACCAGGAGTAAATCTTATGATACTTTCTTACTAGAAGTCTGTAAATATATGTGTACACGAATTAGCTCTTTTTAAATTGGCCAAAACTTGTAAATACTTTCACACTTGCTATATCCTTGTAAAGGGACATCTACAGATGAATTAAGCTGCTACTACTACTACTACTGCTGCTGCTGCTGCCAGCTCATCTTGTGACATCTCGGAACTACACTGACTCCCAATCAGAACGCAAGAAGCCGAACTTTCATGTTGGAACAAAATCTTAGCAACATCAACACAGACTGATGACTACTGAATACGTACCATAAGTCAGATTGTATACTAAGATTGTAAAACAGTACACTGTTATGTTGCTTGTAATGCTGTAATATTTTGTCAGTAGTGTTTTCAAGCAACGTGTCTTAAACCTTGTGCCATATTTACAGAATGACATTTTCACTCTGCAGTGGAGTGTGCGTCGATGTGAAACTACCGGACAGATGAAAACTGCGTGCAGGACCAAGACTTGATTTCGATCTCTTTGCCTTTCGCAGGCAAGTGCTCTACTATCTGAGGTACCCAAACACGACTCATGCTCCACCCCCACAACTTTACTTCAGCCAGTATCTCGTCTCCAACCTTCCTAACTTCATAGAAGCTCTTCTGCGAAACTTGCAGAACTAGCAGTTCTATAAGAAAGGGTACTGCGGAGACAAGGCTTAGCCACAGCCTGGGGGATGTTTCTTGAATGAGATTTTCACTTTGCAGCGTCGTATGCGTTGATACTTATGCCACCATTTATCGGCATCGTGTGAATTTTCCTTATTCTTGCACATGCCTAAATAGTATTGTCTGTGAATGTGTTCCTTTTATGAATAGAACCTAAAATCTGATGTTTGTTCTACCAACTCTGAACATTCAGGTTACCCTTGAGGAACTTGCGGTAATGCATCGAGGATTATATTGTTTCGTTTTCCTCATTAATGTGAATTATCTCGAACATACATAAATGACAGACACCTTTGGGCAAGGCGTTGGTGCAGTAATTTAAGGCTGGATAGGACGTGTAACACCAGCTGACCAACAAAATTCTGCTACCAAATCTTGTTACATGATTACTAGATTTGGCATCTGATTCTTGGGTCTGAAATAGATAACAGCCCGGATCTGAGCATGACACATCAGTTGCAATCAAGGAATCCTTCGTAATGTTAAGCTAGTAGAGAATCTTTGAGTTGAATGATGTATGTTTAATAACATCAAAAGAACTCAGACGAAACCATGTTACATTCTTTCTTAACAATTATAATTGTACTTCACTATTATCAACTCATCCATCACAAAATGCCTAAAACTTATCGCAGTTCCAAAAGTACTTTAGTCTGCTCTTTTTCACATGCTTCAGGAGAGCTTTTTATGGCAGTGATTGTATCCAGATCTGGCAGAATCCCATTTGGTGACATTACGTAATCTAGGAACTTAATTTGACCCCTGACAAGCTCATATATCATGAGGTTAGCCATTACACCTGTTTTCAAAATGTTTTTCAATACTTTCTCTACAAGAGTAAGATGATCCTCACATGAGGACGTTGTTATCAGCTATTAGCTGTCAGATGTTATCCGTATATGTATGAACATGTTCCAGAAGTTCAAGTCATCAAACTGTATTAAAAACGATGGGAAAGCAGCTACATTTACATTTAATCCGACAGATAATACTCGAAATTGAAAACTTCCAGCGGTGAATTTTCTTAGAAGTTTCTGTTTTGAATCTGTCAGTAAGAATGATTCAAACAAATTTTAGTCAAAAAATTCACACCATGAAATATTTCTGTTTAATCATTCAGCTTTCCTGGCCTTGAGCACACAGAGACTATGATTTTATTTATTGTCTGGGTATCGATCACTAGATGAATATTTCCTACAGGAATGGCTACTGCTAGTAGTGGCTCTTGTATGGTGATAGGAATGGTTCTATTGAGTTCCATTGTAATATTTTACGAGTTCCTTCATTGAGTGCTTCACTCTTGAACTGTGGGATCGGTTAAATGATATGGTGATATGTGTCGTGAAGCATTACCTCCATGTGGTATTCACAGCCTATAATATTGCCAGCTTGTTTAGCCAATACATTTATATGCATGGTTAAAAATTAAGTTAGTTCTGCTTGCTGTGTCACTTTTACACATTGTGATTTAGAAATGTTTTTTCTTTTTTAATCTGAATTTTGTTTGATTGCATTTCACTAAACTGAAGTTATTGATTTCATTGTATCAAATGGGGTGACTGGCAGCTATTTTGCAGCACTTTAATTCCAGTAACTTTGACCTTGACTTTCTAAAAAGTTTGCCATTCTTGACTTTTTTTCCTCATTAAGTTCACTACAGTTTCCTTCACTTTAGTACACAAGTAGCATCTGCAATTGAAGAGGTAGTTTTTGCGGTCCTCTGTCACAATGAAATTCGCAGTTGTAGTTGTTATTACCATGAATGTGCATCTCATAACTTCATTTCCTATATTTATAATAACATGTGGTCATATGTGAATGCCTTGCAACTTAGTAACAATTTTTCATAAGCGCAGTCAGTAGCTTATAGATCTCATTTACTCTCGTGAGTAAGCTCTCATTGACCAAAGTTCCAATGTCTAAAACAACAGTAGTGCGGATATTTGCGACTACTGCTTTTATTACAAATTACACGAACTCTTCACACAGCTCCTCGCATGTACCAAGATCCCTCTAACGTCTATATATGCACAGTATCGCCCTATTCCCATGCCACAACTAAAATTCGAGGCTGATTGGGGCCACCATTAGATGATTTTACCTGACAACTGCCGACTGGCCATCCTTAAATACCTTTATTTCCATTTCCACTTGATTCTGTTTGTGTTAATGTGGCTTTGCCAAGTCAGGTTGCATCTGATGATAGCTTTGATGGCACAAATCCTTATTAGGTCGTGACATTTGACTATATATGATTCAATCTATTATGATTATTGTTGTCCCATGTATTCATGATTCTGCCTACATTTCAAGCAATATCCATGATTGTAGCCATTATCACTACAGCTTCTTTCACAAACTATGGAGAACTGAGACCGTCTTCAGTACAGTTATTTTTCATATCTTCAACCTGGCTATGGCATACAGTTAATGTAAATCGTTGTTTTGGTTGTTGCCACTGTGATGGCAGTCTAAGTGATTCAACAGGTGATTGATATTTCCAATATACATCTTCAAATCCTCGTGTATGGGTCAGCAGAATCTAGCATTAATGTGTAATACTCGTAATATTCTGGAGTAGTTTCCACAACATGTACAGTCATGTTCCTCTCTAGTATAACACCGAAATTTAGCTTTTAAAATTCTCAGTACATTATGGTGTGTGACTGCCTCTTCCCAGTATCCAGTTTTGTTCCAAGAGTGCACCAAATATAAAGAGATGAACCAAGGCTAGGGGAAGATGATACAGTTTACAGGAGGGTGTAAATGCTACTGTGCAAATGAATTGTTCAATGAAATTTGACTGAACATCATAGGCAACTGAAAAGGATGTTTTGAGAGAGGAATATAAATGTGAGCTATCTAGAAGGTGACAATCCTTAATAATATTCGATACTGATGGTTTAAAGGAGAAAGTTTTTCTGGCCACTGGGAGTGAAACCAAAACACTGTCAGACGTATTACGAGGACTTTTAAAGAGAAATGTAAGATTTTAGATATGCCTGTATCTAAAGTAAGGGTGATTTTGGCCAAACGAAGGTTAAGTAAAGCAATCACAGAACAAATTTATTTATCATTTCAGATTGATGGATGTGAAGTAGAACATGTTTTCTTAGTCACAAAATGTTTTATTTTTAAATGTAATTCTGCCATTGGACTTTGTGAGTATGCCAAATCGATTGTTGGTATGGAATGGTTAAGGTTTTGCACAATGGTGCTGAGGTGCCAGAAGGGTTCAGGGAACAAGTAACAGAAGAGGATGATTTAGATGTTTGTATTGGGATGACTACGTATGTATTATGTCGAATATATGTTGCAAACTTATGAAGACTATGCCAAATCAATTAACAACAAGATGGAATTGTTCAGGAGGAAGGTAAGTGAAACCTAATATATGTGTGAGGATCAAAGATAGTTGTTATTTAACATGCTGGTTAACAATGCAAAAACAGTTTCTTATCAACCAGGAATGGTGAAAATTATTGATTGTCATATGAAGATGAAACCACTTTCTCCGCTTTTGAAAAGTCTAGTCAAATTCCTTTGGCTAAGAGAGAGGGTGTTGCCGAAAGGCTGGCTTATATGGAAAAGCGAAGTTTAGTGAAAGAATCAGTAATGACGGTAGTAATTCTTTAGCGATTGTGGATAAGAAAGATGGAGGTGTCTGAATAGTACTAGATGCTAGGATGGTGAACACTGAGTGCAGATAGAATGCCATAAAGCAGACAGTATAGAAAATATAATAAAAGAGTTTGTGGTGTTACACTTATGAGAGACTACAATGTAACAACAGGCTGTTCGTATTAGTTGAAGAATCATATAAATATACAGCTTTCTTGTTTGCAGGGAAAACCTACTAATACTGAGTTGTTCAGTTAGGGCTTAACAATTGTGTTTCAGTTTCCATTTGAACATTGGTTTAGTCTTGGGGAATGAATTGAAATCAAACTTTACTGTCCACATGGACGATATTTTAGTAGCGACTAAAGACTGGGGGAATTGTTGTAAAATTTTGGAGGAACTATTTCCGGCTTAGAGAGAAATGTGAAATGATCTTGAACTTGAAGAAATCAGAATTTGTTACAACAAAGTTAAACTTTCTAGGATATATTGTTACATCCAAAAGGAACTGAAAGTGATTATGACAAGATAAAGGTTATCAAGAAATTTCCAGCTCTAAAGAGTTGAAGCGAGTTCAAAAGCTTTTCTGAGACTGTGTGGGTTTTAAAGGAAATTCGTCTCCGACCGATAATTTAGTGACGCCTTCTTGAATGAATTACTGGGTAAAAACAGGGCTTGTGTTTGAACAGAACCCAAGATTCTTTAAAAAACTTGAAGGCCACTTTCAGGATAATTCTCTAAGCCATCCTCATTTGAGCCAGTATTGAGCACAAGAAGCAGTTAGTATGGGGTTGGATGTCATATTTCCCAATTAGCGGAACCTGACATGGGTCAAAAACATAGAATCATAGTCCACCTCAATAGCTGAATGTTCAGTGTTGCAGAATGCCATGCAATGCAGCCTGGGTTTGATTCCCGACTGGGTCGGAGAGTTCCTCTGCTCAGGAACTGGATGTTGTGTTGTCTTCATCATTATCTCACCCCCATCGACATGCAAGTCGCCAAAGTGGCATCAACTGACAAAAAGATTTGCACCAGGGGACCAGTGTACTTGACAGTAGGCCCTTGCCAGACAACATTTCATACAACCTAGTGTTTGCCAGCCAAAGTAAATGTGAGGCAAATTATCATATATCAGAAAGGGAGTCACTTCCTATGAACTGGGAGATTCAAAGGTTTATAATGTTTTTTGGGATATGCAACATCATGAGGCTTTGGCTTTTGTTATCAAATGTAATCTGTTGCACAGGAGACTGACAGATTGGGCAATATTTATCACTACATAATTTCGAAATTAAGTACATACAAGGAAAAGAAAATATAGTAACAGTCACATTCTCTATGCTACCTCTTGGAATGTAAGAAAATGAGATGGCTTCAATTAAAGAAGAAACAAAAGGATGTTTCATTTAAGGGGTACTTGGACAAAAAGAAGTAAAGAGTACGTGTATAGACTAGCATAGGGAACAAAATAGGGATGCAAGTTTGAAATTTTGGAAAAGAGAATTGAGGGAATCAGGAAACAGTACCTAAATACTACTGCATATTTACAGGGATATTGATTAGGCCTAGAGAGATATATAATCTGATGGGTGGAAGGCATGTTACTCAGGAAAAACATGTACAAGTACTAATTGATAGTGTACATCTAATATATGAACATCGTGGAGGTGGTTAAAATTACTGGAGATATGTATGTTCAATAACATGACTAGAAGGGCGCAGTAATACATGAGAACATGTGAGAAATAACAGAAAGCAGATCTCACAAATTTGATAAACCAGGCCCATTGCAACTAATTGTAAATAAAGTAGTGTCACAATTAGTTGCCCTCAGGCAATATCAGTTTGGATTCCGTAGAAATGTTGGAAGACGTCAGGTAGTACTGACCCTATGACATATCTTGGAAGCTAGATTAAGAAAAGGCGAACTTATGTTTCTAGCATTTGTAGACTTAGAGAAAGGTTTTGACAATGTTAACTGGAATATTCTCATTAAAATTCTGATGATGCAGAGGTAAAATTAAGGGAGCGAAAGGCTATTTAGAATATATACAGGACCCAGACGGCAGTTATAAGAGTCGTTGTACATGAAACGGAAGCCGTGGTTAGGAAGGGAGTGAGACTGACGTTATTCAATCTGTATACTAAGCAAGCAGTAAAGGAAACAAAAGAAAAATTCCGAATAGGTATTAAAATCCATGGAGAAGAAATAAAATCTAATGTTCGCTGATGACATTGTAATTCTGACAGAGACAGCGAAGGACTTGTAAGAGCAGTTGAACGGAATGGACAGTGTCTTGAAAAGAGGATACAAGATGAACATCGACGAAATCAAAACGAGGATAATGGAACGTAGTCTAATTAGCTTGGGTGATTCTGAGAGAATTAGATTAGGAAATGAGACACTTAAGGTAGTAAAGGAGTTTTGATATTTGGGGAGCAAAATAACTGATGATGGTCGAAGTAGAGAGGATATAAAATGTAGACTGGCAGCGGCAAGGAAAGCGTTTCTGAAGAAGAGAAATTTGTTAACATCGAGTATAGATTTAAGTGTCAGGAAGTCGTTTCTGAAAGTATTTGTATGGAGTGTAGCCATGTATGGAAGTGATATATGGACGATAAATAGTTTGGACGAGAAGAGAATAGAAGTTTTCGAAATGTGGTGCTACAGAAGAATGCTGAAGATTAGTTGGGTAGAAAATGTATTTAATGAAGAGGTATTAAATAGAACTGGGTAGAAGAGGAGTTTGTAGCACAACTTGACTAGAAGAAGGGATCGGTTGGTAGGACATGTTCTGAGACATCAAGGGGTTACCAATGTAGTACTGGAGGGCAGCGTGGAGGCTAAAAATCGTAGAGGGAGGCCAAGAGATGAATACACTAAGCAGATTCAGAAGGATGTTGGCTGTAATACATACTGGGAGATGACGCAGCTTGCACATGATAGAGTAGCATGAAGAGCTGCATCAAACCAGTCTTAGGATTGACGACCACAACAACAACAACAACAATTTGTTTGCCACATTACCATAAACGCATTGGTAATTTGTTTACATTTCGCTGGCAGTAAATTTTTCTGAAAAATGCGAAGTACTGTCCTTTAGTGCAAGCCGCTGGCAAAACACTATGAGGTAAAAATAAAGATTATTTTGGGCAGGAGGTAAAACCTAAGGCCATCTTGTGAGATAATGGACCTCAGTTTGTGCCTAAGGTTTGGAAAAATGTAATATAGGATTTGGGAGTTCAAGTAATGTCTTCAAGTAATGTTTATAGCAGCTTCTCATCTAGCCAGTAATCCAGGAGAATATTACGAGAAATTAAGGAGACATTTGTAGAACATATTCTAAGCAATAATATAGTTATTGCCGAATTCATGTTAAAGATTTTGAAAGTATAATGAGCTGTTTAAACCACGAGAATAGGACGTTCACTCCAGAGGAACTGATGACAGGGGTAACAGCAAAGAATTTTATTTGAAAATGTTATTAATTTTCCACATTAACAGGTTATGAGCATTGTACGAAGGTGAACAATTGTAAGGCAACGTGTGGAAAGGCAGATAATGGCTAGAAAGAAGAGACATGACGTCAAGGTCAAAGATGGTGAGTTTGTACCCATAAGAAATATAAATAAATATTGTAGTACCTAAATTCTCTCTCTCTCTCTCTCTCTCTCTCTGTCTCACACACACACACACACACACACACACACACACACACACACACACATACATACATATATATATATATATATATATATATATATATATATATATATATATATATAATTTTGCCATTTGTGGTAGCAGACATTCCACATTCAAATGCCTACTATCCAGTTTTTTGTAAGTTGGTGAAGAAGTTTGGTGTAAGAAATGTTGTGCATATAAAATTTTACAACCAGATGGTTGACTAAGAGAAAAGAACTCAAAGGTTTCATTCATCTTGTGTGAATCATGTGCTTGGCCAGCACAGAGCTATGTGTCGTGCAATGCTATTTTTCAGTTTCATTTTTCCTGTGCTAGATTTTCTGTCTACTATCCTATTAGTCTGTGAAACTTATCTTTCACTGTCAATGCTATCTGTCTTATAAACTGGTCTGATGATGATGTAATATATAATTAACAAAGCTGATGACATATTTTCAATGTGTTACCAGCATGTAATGTGAAAGCTGAAGATAACTGTTGGTATAGGGAATGGATAACGTGGAAGGGTAAGGACACAATTCTTACATTATTTTGTCATTTGAATATTCACATTTATTTATGATGCACATGACAGAATCAAATAAAATACAATAATCACCGAATATCATTGATTGTAAGAGGCTGTAAAGTGAAGACAAGACTTCTTAAATTGTAGCCACAGGTATATATGACTAAACTTTAAACTCTTTCTTCTCCAAGGGATGAGTAACCCTAACATATAAAAATCATAATAAAATATTTCTTAAATAATAAGTAAGAAAGGGATAACATTTGCACATTCTTCTCAACCACAGATATTAAGTTAAGAACTGGTAATTTAGAATGTTATTTTAGAAAAGTACATGTGAATATGCATTTTGATTACACCTGGAAATGTTTAGCTTCTTATAAGGAACTGCAAATGAAAGCAGTACGTGAAGAATACAAAACATTAAGGGTATAGAGACAGATTAGAAATGAAATTCTGACTATGGTTATCCCATAGCAATTCATTATTTGACAAGAGATTAAATTTTTCATATAAATAGTAATAGGAACAGTGGATATTAGTAAGAGTGAGAAACAGTATTAACTGAATTGGCTGTAATACTGTACAGCAATAAACATTATACAATATTAGTTAAAAGACTACTAATAAATGCAATGGCTGATCAATGTAAAATGATGTAAAGTAAGTAAGTACAGCAATAAACATTATACAATATTAGTTAAAAGACTACTAATAAATGCAATGGCTGATCAATGTAAAATGATGTAAAGTAAGTAAGTAAATATCCAACATAAGTTGCAGAAAGTGTAACTCGACTTTGTATAACAAGGACTGATAACAATTTGTCATTGATCAAATGATATGTCGACTGGAATGAAAGACATACAAAGAATATTTACCATAAAGAAATAAGTGGCACATAAGGGCTCAGAGAAGCCATGTGAATGAAGCATGTTCCATAACAAGGAGGCATCAAGAAGCATGTGCTGAGCCTGTGGCAACTGTCGAAATATAAACTATTGATTAAAAAGACAGTGAAGTGGAAATACGGAAGACAATTTCATTGACAGATCAGTGAAGAGGTTATAATGAGATGTGACAGAGGGAAAGAGCAAGCTTCTCTCAGTAAGTACTAACAGGTAGAAAAACGAATAAACATTTTCTCTTTCAGATAGCTACAAATATAATTTTCTGTTTAATCCTCAAGAGCAGTACAACTTATGAAGGACCTATGTAAAGAACATCTTTTCTTTTTCATAATGTAGACACTAACACAATACTTTGCTTTTGAGTAATGTTTTTCAAAGTGTACTATATTCAACTGAGATCTGAGAAGGTTATTGTTTTGTAATTAAAGGACATTCGGTTCTAATACACAATCACCTGGATGGAAGACTTTTCATATGGGTTAGTATTATGCGATTTCAACCTGATTTATATAAGAATTCTTCTCTATGAGATAACTGCAATTAGTCAAATAATTTGAAGTAAAAGTAATTAATGGGTTTCTGATTCCAATTATTTGTAAAGCCATATAATGATGTTTCATTCCAGTATCTAGGTTAGCAGTCTTGAATACTACTACAAACACAAAGAAATCATCATTTATGTAGTTCTACGATTTCTATTCAGTTTGAGAGGTAATTATTTTTCCTATGTTTATTATAAATATAGCATATGCTCTGTATTTTTCTCTATTTGTTTCGCTACAACACAACTAAATTACAACTTGCCGTACAACAAAATTAGATAGAAATGTCTTTGTTCTTCTATAACATCTTCGTAGGTCACATGCAATGTCTGAAGAAGCGCAACCAGTGTTGTCTGTTGAAAATCCGTGCAGAACATGATAAACGTGGGTAATGACACAATTAGATAGTAACAAAAACACACATTTAAAGGCAACCACTTTTATAGTATACGAACACAGCATCAATTTTATTCGTGTCTCAGTCAATTTCCTTTTGTAGCAGAGTTTGAAATATTTGAAACTAGGAGCCAGTATTCTATGAATGTAATCAGTAACGACATATTTTAAAATCGTAAGGAACTATATGTACAAGTGTCATTTTTCTGTATGAAGGAATTCATAAACGTTGCTGCTATTTTCGTGATTAATTAGTCATTAGATTG
This sequence comes from Schistocerca gregaria, assembly GCF_023897955.1. Taxonomy (NCBI): domain Eukaryota; kingdom Metazoa; phylum Arthropoda; class Insecta; order Orthoptera; family Acrididae; genus Schistocerca; species Schistocerca gregaria. Next base: position 270,073,520 of record NC_064925.1, on the reverse strand, counting down.
ATAATGCAGAAAGTATAAAATATGTAGTGAAAGCAAATGGAGTTTGTATAATACACAGGTATTAACGAAGCTGTACGGGAGTTGCTCTCACTAGGCAGGGACCTTATTTTTTTGCAGGGACCGTATTTTTCTAATAACTTTCAGTATAGTTACAGTCTGAGGCTGTTTGTTGTTGTACGGTGTGCACAGAGTATAGCAGCAGCACGTCTTTACAATGATAAAGGAATGAACTAGGGTAATTAACCTACAACATGGCAGTACACTGGAATATTAGAAGAATCAGTGATGCGGCATTGGCATGAAATGAATGATGTAGGACATGAAGATTATTTCGCAAAATGTACGACAACGACCCAAGTGAGTGTCGAGTCATTTGTGAAGCGCAGTTTCCCAAACAATAACGATCTTTTTATTATTGATGTAGACACTAACGTTCATTAAAATCAATAAAAGGGGTCCATGTATTATCTAAGTATTTTTCTAACCCACTTTCATAAAATATTTGGCACTGAATAAAACAGTAGGTATCGTTTTACCATTGTAGTTAACTGATAGGATCTAAAACTTCAGTGTAATCCTTGTACAAATATTGTTCTTGCTTAACTCATGGTTAGTAGTATTATGTGTGACAGCATGAGGAGTGATTATAGTGTGTACCATCACTATAAGTTACTGTGCAATCCAAAGAGACATAAGCAATATCGTTTCGAGACTTTCGCAAACACTCCAATACTGTCGAAGTATTGTTTATTACTGATGCCAGAGAGTGTCAGTACATTCGCATGAATCAGTATTTTTCCAGGTACTTTAAATTTAGTTAGAGCACAGCATTTTGTAACGCAGGGCCCACGGTCACATTTTTGCATAATCAAATACTTCTAAATTATAACACACCGAGAGGCGCGTTACACTATATTTCGTTTATATTTCTTGTGGCAAATTCCATTAATTTTGAAGTTCTACACCGTTCTCTAAGCCAACGAGTGATCAGATGAAATAAGCTACCGTGCTGTCTGCTCTCATCCTAGTTCGACGACTTAAGATCCCTCCAGGGTGGCAGAAAATGGTATTCATTTTACTTGGGACAATTCTTATTTCTGATGTCATATAAATTTGGTGTAACCTAGATGACCTTTCCTAGATTCTTACTAATGAAAGATAAAAAAGTAAAAGAGATGGGCAGAGGGGTGAAGGCGCTGAGAATGGAAGGGGTGTGGGTTGAAATGCAGCTATGGTGAAACAGACTTCTTAATATACAAGCATAAGTAATCGACTTTCTGTTCTTGCCAAGACGACATGTATCAGACGCTTTTTAAGCTCAAATGCACATGGATTAAGCTGATTGTTTAGAGACACAAAGAACATTCAATGCCTAAATGGTTCAGATGGCTCTGAGCACTACGGGACTTAACATCTGAAGTAATCAGCCCCCTAGAACTTACAACTACTTAAACCTAACTAACCTAAGGATATCACTCACATCCATGCCCGAATATTCGAACCTGTGACCGTAGCGGTCGCGTGGTTCCAGACTGAAGCGCCTAGGACCGCGTGGCCACAACGGCCGGGGTTCAATGCATAGATTTCCTATTATTATAAATTTGCGAATATCGTAAGATTTGCTATCTTTCACTAAAACCGTATGGAATTTCTCGTTGTGCCCCGTATACAGTGTGCCCAGAACACTTCACTTCAGCTCGCCTCAGATAGGGTGACTGGTAATTCTTCATTAAGATTAGCAACAATTAGCGATCCGCACTGTGACGATACAGATGGGCTGAAAAACACGTGCAAGACTGCGCAGTTGTCCATTCATCAATCATGTTGAAGTAATGACTCAGAATATACACCATGGTATCATTACTAAGATTTTATATAAATGACGCACGTCCTTCACTCTCACCAGTTTTCATTTAAGAGGCTATCCTATCTGAACGATGCATTCCTGGTTCGATATCAGTCCCAGTGTTGATTTGAGCTGAAAAGGTTCTAGAAGTAGATGTCACTACTTCAGGTCAGTTTACACTAATGTGTCTGTGCTGTCATGAGGTCACAGTCACAGACACTTCACAAGTTTTCCTATGCTTCAACACGTTACAGCCTAATTGTAACAAATTACTCCATACATCACTATTTTACACCAGAATTATAACTAGTTGACTTATACATCTCCATTCCATAGAGTATTTGTAACCAATCGCGTCGTAGTTCACTATATTACAGCACAAATTTAACACATAGTTGTATACTTTCTGTAGCTTTTGTCCCACTGTTCTCACTGTCACCTTTCTCTAGAAAAATATTATCTATTGACATCACTTTTATAGCGTAAATCGGTCACAATATTCAATAACTTAACTTGGTTATTCTTTTGGTATTACATTTATCAGGTGAAGTTTCCTCATGAACCACATGTGCTGACATAACTCATAAGCCTCTAGATGAGGAGCAACTAAAAGCTAATCAGATATTATGTTCAAGAGAAATGATCAACAGTGGTCAATTGTTGAATGAAACTGAATTAATGTGTACCACAAATTGTAAGAAGTTTCATACCATGATCATGTCCATATGTATTGAAAATTGTAAGTTCTCAGACTTCTCTAGGTACTTCTGTACAATACCATTTCAATAACATAAGAAAAACAATCAAATTCGCTGTATGTATGCACTATGCCGTGTACTACACTTTCATTTTGAGTAGCAATAGTCATTCCTACAGGTAGGTCTTTCTTCCATTCTGAATTTCATATCCCCTCATGACTGATGTCTTCTAGGAAGATAACTGTATGCCATACAATCCCAAATCGTGTTACGGTAGTCTGAGGCTGCACGTATTTCACAGTAACAGTAGCCTAATACAGTCATGGGCCTCCAGCACTTCATACTGTGGTAAATACAGGGTGATTCAAAAAGAATACAACAACTTTAGGAATTTAAAACTCTGCAACGACAAAAGGCAGAGCTAAGCACTATCTGTCGGCGAATTAAGGGAGCTATAAAGTTTCATTTAGTTGTACATTTGTTTGCTTGAGGCGCTGTTGACTAGGCGTCAGCGTCAATTGATGCTAAGATGGCGACCGCTCAACAGAAAGCTTTTTGTGTTACGGCAGAAGTGAATCGACGACAGTTGTTCAGCGTGCATTTCGAACGAAGTATGGTGTTAAACCTCCCGATAGGTGGTGTATTAAACGTTGGTATAAACAGTTAACAGAGAATGGGTGTTTGTGCAAAGGGAAAAGTTCTGGATGGCCGAGAAAGAGTGATGAAAATGTAGCACGCATCCAGCAAGCATTTGTTCGCAGCCCAGGAAAATCGACTCGCAGCGCTAGCAGAGAGCTTCAAATTCCACAATCAACTGTATGGAGAGTCCTACGAAAAAGGTTAGTTATGAAACCTTATCGTCTGAAATTGGTTCAAGCAGTGTCTGCAGCTGATAAGATTAAAAGAATCGATTTCTGTGATTTTATCCTTGCTCAAATGGAAACAGATGAACCTTCCGTTTCAAAGATTGTGTTTAGTGATGAAGCAACTTTCCACACTAATGGGAAAGTCAACCGTCACAATGTCTGTATTTGGGGCACTGAGAATCCGCGAGAAACAACTCAGTATGAACGTGACTCGCCTAAGGTGAACATTTTGTGTGTCATTTCAGCCAATAAAGTTTATGGTCCATTTTTCTTCGAAGGTGCTACTGTAACTGGACTACAGTATCTGGAGATGTTAGAGAATTGGCTGTTCCCTCAGCTTGAACAAGAAGCACAACAATTCATATTTCAGCAGGATGGAGCGCCACCACATTGGCACTTATCTGTCCGTAACTATCTGAACGTCAACTACCCGAGGCGATGGATCGACCGCCAGGCAGCCCGTGAGAGAGCACTTCATCACTGGCCTCCAAAAAGCCCTGATCTTACCCCCTCCGATTTTTTCTTATGGGGGTATGTTAAGGATATGGTGTTTCGGCCACCTCTCCCAGCCACCATTGATGATTTGAAACGAGAAATAACAGCAGCTATCCAAACTGTTAGGCCTGATATGCTACAGAGAGTTTGGAACGAGTTGGAGTATCGGGTTGATATTGCTTTAGTGTCTGGAGGGGGCCATATTGAACATCTCTGAACTGGTTTTTGAGTGAAAAAAAAACCTTTTTAAATACTCTTTGTAATGATGTATAACAGAAGGTTATATTATGTTTGTTTCATTAAATACACATTTTTAAAGTTGTGGTATTCTTTTTGAATCACCCTGTACATGCAAGTGGATGGAGGGTAAGTATAGACGAAAAATCTTGTGGAGAAAGGATTCCTAAGCAGTCCTAAGATTCTAGCAGTGCATCTCTAAATCCGAAAACTGTTGTCATATCTTCCTGCTAATGTAATTACTTATGAGTATCCACAAGGAAAACGATCCTCTACAATACGGCATCATCACCGGAAAATCATATAGTGCTGCCGATCCTATCTGCTAACATTTGCTACCCAGTATGACACTTGGTATTGTGGTGTTATATTGACCACTCATTCAACGTCTTAATAGTTAAAATGCTACAATTAAAATGGTTTCAGAATGATTCAGACTCATTCTGAACACTATACACAAAAAGAAAATGGCATTTGGGTTTTTCATACCACATTTTAAACTTTTTCCGCGTTTTCTTAAACTAACACACAGAAGGTTTCACTCGACAGGCATGTATGACAACCCGTCTCAAATCTATAGTGGTAACACATGATGACAGTTAGCTGCTGACGAGTGGTGTCTTTTCAGCAGATAGAAGATTACCAAGCTCTCTGTTGGAGTGATGGGAAAAATTCGCAATTGCCGAACCAAAATTCGATGGTAATTTAGTAAAGATTTAACTTCATAAAGAAATATGTAGTGGACTAGTTCAATCCATGGAAAACAAAATCGACGCCGTATTGTATGAAACGTTAGAGCAAAATGATTGTAATCACTGTTCCCTTGCACTACCGACATTGTGAAATTAGATCTCTCCTCAGATACCACTACTGCCGAATTCCCACCAAACCAAAGCCTACCTAAAGAAAACATAAATGTTGAAAATGAAGAAAAGAGCAGCAATAGCTCTCGAAATCTGTCATTTTATTGCAATAGATCGAAATTAGTATTATTACGTCATCTTTAGTACATGTAATAGGAAAAGTTGGCCTAATGTTTCACTTAGTAAACAGTATTGGTAACGAGCCAGTACTGTTCACTAAGTGATACTTCGGATTAATGTCACCTGTTGTTATATGCACATGAGACGACTATGTAAGAGTTGAATTCAGGATCTGTTGTAATAACACAATGGCTTTTGTAAGCGCTTGCTGTTCTTTTCCCTTGTGTATATTGAAATGCCGCTGCACACAGTGCGGTCAAATGAATGGCAAGCTAATTAAAATTAATTTTAGTTAAAGAAAAATATTGGCAGTGGTGAGATACACAGCCAGTCACAATATGTGACAAGCGTCTGTTCTCATTTCATGTGCCTGACGTGGCGAACCTTACTGTCGTATCATTTGATGTCATTGGACTTCACTGCCAGTCTTATCAATATTCTCACTGAGCCTGGTGCTGAGACCTTGGCAAACCCATTATGGTACGGTGTGACTGTTAGAGCTGGGTGGTTGCTTTTGAGTTACTCATAGCGCTCTGGTTAGTGAAGTGTCAGACTATGGGTGGGTGGCAAGTGAACCACCTGATGATTGGTATGAAATGTTCAAGAGCACAATGTGCATTATTTAAATAAGTAAGTAAATCAATTCCCATCATATCCAAGTAATGGTGGAAATCGTTTAAATGTCAGAGGAGGGCTGGGAACTTGGATAGGAAAAAACTGATTTAACACGACCATAGTGCAAGTGGACAGAAACTCAGGGCAAGCCATTTTCATTCTTTGATGTTCAGCTAGATACACCATCTTGATTTCTGTACTTACAAGACGATTGTCAACCATACACACTCTCAGATAATTTCACAATTTTTTCGCTATCTTCTGTTCCATACTTGGAAGAAGTGATTTCACAACCAATCATGCTGTTTCACATTTTTAGGTCCACCACCTTGGGTTGGATACTCAGCAAATGTAACTTAGTTTCACCATCTTGTATTTTTTTCACTTTTCCACCAATTTACACTTAGGACGATTGGCCTGTTTTCAAAAGGTAGTAGCGTTCTCAGAGAAAAGTCGGAAATCCAGGAATTTTTGTTCAATTTTCCTGCATTTTTTTAGTTTTCTGTCCTTTTAAACATAGGGAAATTGGTGTAGATCGGCCATTCTAGATTTTACCGACAGGGCTATTGGGGAGGAGCGGGGAGGAATTTGTAAAGATTTTATATGTCATCAGGTGACATAGTCAGAAATGTAGCAACAGTGCACACTGTCTGAGTGTACCTAGCGGCCCACTAGTATAATACTGTTGATAAATTAATAGTAAAACTGGACTTACACTAGAAAAATAGGGATGCAGTAGCATTAGTGTCTTAGACCATGCTACATGAAAACTAAATGATCAGCATAGTTTCAATGTCTGACACACGGAGACCTCTTAGGGATCTATTATTAACAAGAAGCAATGGCATCAGCCACAATATAGGTGGTGTATTTCAGGTATGTGAAACACAGATTATACAGTCTACATCTGACCTTAATACATAAATGCAAATAAGTATGACTAACGCTTATAAACCAAAATACGTCTCAAAAGTACACAAGAAGTTAACTAAGGAGTTTAGGAGGAGCGTAGATAACGAACGCGAAACACAATGTAAGAAATTCGTTGTACGGAGTTGAAGAAGGAAAACATCTCAACAGATTCCACATTCTTTCAATAAAAACCAAACGAGAGTAGCCTCCGGCACTGACAGTCTCCATCGAAGTACAGTTCTACTCAGAAATAAAAAGCTCACGGTAAATACCGAGTCAGCTCTTCATAAAACAAAACGTGATGATTGTCCGATATTTTACTCATGACAAATGGGTACGTCTTTTGATGCTGACCTCATAGAACATTGAGAACTTCTGTATGAAATAAAAGAACTTTTGAGTTGCGTTTTGAGAAATTCGAAACTAAAGTAGCATGTACGGATCAATATTTGGAAATGGGTGAAATGCTTAAGATCTTCACTAACAAAACATATACCCACAACAGTTGTACACTGAACAAAGCGCTCTCGGTAACCATGCGTTTTTTGAAGTCTTATATAATCTGTTATTGCGTTTCTTCTTTCTGATTTTTTCCTTTTCCTTTGTTGCGGTTACTTCTTCTGCTTGCTCGAACGTGCTAGACAGCAGTTTGATTAAATATTTGTTTGATTCTGACTGTCCAGTGGATATTTGTGACCTCCAGTTACTAGTTAGGTACTCACGGATAGAGTCTGCAGGTGGGTGTCTTATACCCTGCTTCGATTACACATCTATGTTAACGACATGAGTAGTAAACTAACTTTTTATTTGTTTTCAAACTGAATAAAAAGTGACTATCAGTTTTATAATTTGTATTTATTTAAGTATTACCAGCTTTATACTATAACTTAGTTAACTGTTGTCTTGAGTGCAGATACATTCACAACGTCATCAACTCTTCTGTGTGCTATACTATTATCGAGCTACTACGGAACATATTGAAGACTGTCCAGTTGTGTATTATAAGGGCTGTGGTTTATGTGGAGTGGTGGTGTGGTGTGAGGTCATGAAGGATGGTGACATGACCGATTTTACTTGCCATATTCCAGTTTACTGAAACCGTCCTTACTCTTACAGCGATACATACATGTACGGGATCATTGCTCTGATAGCCTACTAACAGATACACGTCACGGACGCGACTGGTGATAAGTGTATCTCAACCGTCAGCTTTGTTTCCAAATGGACATCTTTTATCCGCTGCCAGCGAACAGCAGTCAACTTGGGACTGGATCTACTGACAGCTGTGGGGTGAACGTTGTCGCTCCTTGCTTACGCGGCCCTTACAGGATACAAATCTTTTTTCTTTGTGCCACATTTTCGTTAGGTTTTACTTTTTTTCCCTATTTAAGAATATTATCTGGCAATGACACGATAATATCAAAATCGTTAATGATTGTATTTGAGTCACCAAAACGTGAAATAAACACACTAAAAAAAGTAATTAATATCAAATTTAAAGTATATGGTCGCTAAAACTCGATGCAGCTGCAATAACATCAGAGATACGACTCCTAATTTAGGATGTTCTAATGTTGTGAATATAAGTCGCTTTTCCCTCTTTCTCGCTATCTCCACGCGAACAACCTGCAGAGAAAATTGTATCAAGTAGCATGTTGACGTACCTTATGTATATTTTACATTACATTAATCGTACATCAGTGACACTCTATTTGTTATACGCATATCAGAGAATCTGAAGTAGTTCTCATATGCCATTTAAGACATCATGAATGTTTTAGATGTATCACCCTGTGAAATATGTAAGAGTTACTAATGTAGATGTCTCCAGTAGACAATAATCTAAGCGTAAATGATAACCTATCTTCAGGTTCTCATGGGAAAGTATTGTCCTGTATTTACGAGGGCTATTCGTAAAGTGAGGAACGATTGATCGCGAAATGGAAACCACTGTCGAAGCCTGGCGAGGCTTGTCACAGACGCTTGGGCAGTGTCTCTGGTACGCCTGTCGGTCGCATCAGTTGTGAGCGCACTGTGAGCGAGTAAAGTAGCCTAGAACAACAATGCCTCCCACCCAGTAGGAGGGCCTGCTGAGACGCTTCGCCTTAATGAATGCAGCCCTCCTAACACAACCGCCACTTGCTTCCTTCTTCATGGCAATTCTCAGTCGCACCCTGCAAGAGCAGTGAAGACGCTCGTGCAGCCATTTCGATGGGAAGTGTTCCATTACCCACGACATAGCCCTAATTGGCTTATCTTTAGTATCAGCTCTGTTCACATTAAATGCTGGATACGAAGACAATACTTGGTTGCAGGCTACTCGCTATAGACCAGTGCAGAGAATTATTGGAAAGCACAGGCGGCTGCCTTTTATGATGACGGTGTTTGAAATGTGGTATAACGCTCCAACAAATGTCTGGGACGGAGCGGCGACAATGTAGAGAAGTAACTGGAAGGTGTAGCTAAACGTGCAAAGAAAATAGATTTGATTTTCGCTGTGGTTTCTGTTTCGCGACCGATCGTTCCTTACTTTCCGAACAACCCTCGTAAATTTCCCCCTTAAATTGTTAGGAGAAGCCACTGGGAAGCACCAGACGGTATATGTCCAGGGTTTTGCATCTGCTGAGGCTGGCTCGATGTGCAGTTAAATGATAAAATGTACAATCTCGACGCATCGAGACATCCGAGGTTTTCTAGATTATGCTTACTCTGTCAAAATCAGAGTGTTGACCATCTAGATTTTCTATGTGAATGTCACTGATGCCTTGGAGCGGATTCGTACCGCTCTAAATAACCAGGCCACTTAGAGCTACTGGAAAAGCTATTCGTGATGATGTGGCCAGTGAAGGCAAACATGTACATGTGGCCAGTGACTGCTGGCGGTGCACGCACTGATGCCTACGCGCCTGGGCAGCATCCAAGATTGAAATTCCGATGTTCGTCGATGTAACCCCGTTACAGGCTAGGCTGATGGTATGCCACTACTGTGAGTGTGATTGCCGGTGTATAGAAGATGTAAAACATGTTTATATAATCATTTCTCCCCCCCCCTCTTCCCACCTCCTTTGAAAGACTAGAGAGTGTGACAAACATCGATGTACAAGAAATTGGCGAGTCTTCGTTGGACCCCCATGGAACAGGGGACCGCAGCCAGCTGTGATCGGTGTCCATTATAGTGTTTGGCCTGTGGAAGGTGAGATGTTCTCATACGGAGAACGAGTGAGAGTGCTGCCGTCCAACGATCTTTTCGGCGGGGCTGACGCCGTCCTGGGGGATGGGGCGAGAAGATGACATTAAGAGAGTAAGCTATTCATTTGAATCACCATTGTTTGGAGATCTGCTAATTGTGGAAAAACGTTCTTCTGATAAACTGGATGCCGCATAAAATGGCGTTGTGTCCACTAGGCTGACGTCACTGGGCAAGAAAGACGTAACTTCAGAAGGCATGAACTCAGGCCCATTGTTGGTGATCAAGGTCTCTTGGGGACCTTCTATGGAGAAGATATGTGGCACAGCCTAGAAATTCTATGCCGAGTGCGTTGGAGGCTTCTGAGAAACGTAGGGGAGTCCGGTTCGCGTGTCGACCACGATAAACAATGAACAGCCAGGGAAGGGGCCTGTCACAGAGTGATGTACTTTGGGCAAAGTGTATGCGGGGTTTCGGCTCCAAATTGTTACGTCGTGAATCACAGTAGAGCCGCGATTAGCAGTCCAACAACACTTTATTACATAGTCAAAGAACATACAATACAACAAGTCAAAGATACATTTTCCTAAGAGTAAACATACAGTCTCTCACTTGCCCAAAGTACATCACTCGGGTTACAGGGCCTGAAAGGTCTAAATATAGTCATGACCAGAGCTCTGAAGCATCTAGCCTATGAAAATGGCTGACAGCAGATATTTCCTGTTAGCGGCGGCAGCTTTCGCATGCTTCCACCATGTTTGCAATATGTCCATCAGTGCCTCGCCATTATACATATTAACTGTCGTGCCTCTTCATGAATAATCGTCTACCACATCGTCCGAAGAGTGACTGGCGATAACCTTCGCATCCAGTGGAAAGGTGGCTACAGCTTCTTCTGTCCCTGTGTGCATGGGTAAGAGATATCTAGTTCCATATCTGTGTTTTTATCCCGTGCTAGTGGTAACCTGCAGGGAATATTAGTATTGGCAAGTTGAGCTGTCGTATGAATAGCAAGACATGTAAGTGGGCTGCTTCTGTGTTGGCAGCGCTGTGTAGCGCTTTGCATTGGATCACTGATTGTGCTTTGTTTGTAAGAGACTCTGTGGCTGGTCGAACTCGTTCTAAGTTAATCGCCAGTACTGTTGGGCAGTTGGAAGTTAGTCGCCAGCAGTGTTGGAAGTACTGTTGGCAGTTGGAGGTGAACAGCCAGCAGTGATGGATGTTAAATAGAAGTTAGCGTTGATGGAGGGTAGAAGTCTTAAGTGTTAGCGTTGGCTAACGATCTGTAGACGTTAGAATTGGAGACTGAATATTATTCATGATTATATATCTTTGAACTAGATGTGAATGACTATTTATATTCATGTTTGAACTGGATGTCACGTTATTAAGGTAAAAAATACACTATGTGGTTAGCAACAAAATCTTTCCTTTGCTAACCACATGCCTATTAGTAGTTAGTGCCTTTGGTAGTTAGAATCTTTTATTTAGCTGGCAGTACTGACGCTCGCTGTATTGCAGTAGTTCGCGTAATGAAGATTTTTGTAAGTGGTTAATGAAATGTGTAGGTTCTTGATAAGATTTCTTTTTAGTCAGGGCCATTCTTTTAAATTAATTATTTGATGTCAGGTTGTAATTTTTTTGAACAGTCAGATTGTGTTGCGCTAGAGTATTGTGGGCTAGTGTTGCATGATAAGAAAAAGTAAAGAGAGAGTAGGCTCACTACGTTCAGTTTTACTCAGCTGTTTCAGAATCAAATAACGTGGATGTTTCATCTTCTCAGTCACTCTGCAATTTATGTACAGACACACTCACTTAAATAAAGAAGTTTCAGACAAAAGCAATGCTCATCTCAGGAGGCGACGCGTTGAATTGGTCGGAGTGCTGTAGTCGTCTTGAATAACGGCAAATGAAGTTTTAAACATAGGCTGCACATGTAAACGCTTAATTTCCTGAGTATGGAAACAAAAGCCTGAGTTTCCTTTTCTATTAGGATGTAGTTGCGTTACACCTGTAACAGAATTTTGGTTATGAATGCAGTGGCATTTGCCATACCCTCTACTCTGCGGGTGATCACCAAGTTGAGTCCATAATCAGAAGCATTAGCTGCTACAATGGAATTTTTAATGTGTCTTATGCAGAAGAGGTCCTTTGAGATCATGGGAGGCCGTATCACAGACGGAGGTCAAATTCTGCTTCATATTATTATGCTACAGCTGATGCAAATGTGAGAATATGACAGTAAGGAATGCATCGAAGCAATTCGGAGGCGGGCTGCTACATCTTATACCAGTAAGTTAGAAAAACACCCGGAATCCAGCGTTCTTTCCGAGGAACGCTATTGAGAAAATGTAGAGAATACACGTTTCAGGCTGCCGGCAGAAGGATTCTATTGCCGCCAACGTACATAATTGACATGTAATATGTCTGGGACATAGTTGTTGGATGCCAGTAAAAGGAGGGGTGGGGAGTACTTATGGGCATAATCTAGCTTGTCTATATTCACCATTCATTTTGAGGAATGCCATCTTCAAAATGAGTCGATGTGACTGACGCTCCATCACTTGTTCGGACTTTTGAAACACGCACTAGTGAGAGTGCGGCCACAGATACACATGGCGCCAGAGGCGCTGATCGGCGCCAAAGAGTTACAACATATGAATGAAATTAGGTCAATGACTAATCAATGGTCTATCCAGTCGGTGAGATCGATATATCACTATGAGCTGCTCCATTGTGGCGTCTTTGTGAGTTTATTGCAGAAAGTGGGCGATTCCATGATTTGTGCATGCTGAAACCGTTATCTCTATCACTTACATTAGTCGCCAGCCAATTTTCAATTGGTTCTTTTACTACTGAGTCCCAGAAAGGTAAGGCCAGGATAAGATTTCGACGTTTTCGTACACCATGGAGTGTCCAGTATCAACACTGTGCACTGCTATCGCCGATTTAGTAAAAGCCGGGTGTACCTACTGTGGCCTGCGCATCTCTCATGGACTGTACGTGTGGTCAGTCCGATGTATGAACAACCACACTCACGGGGATCTTGTAAACACTAGGCTTCCAAAGCACCAGATCATCTTTAACAGAACCCATTAGCCCCGCTGTCTTTGGTCGACGACGAAAAATCACTTCCGCTTTGTGCTTCTGAAGATGCTTCCAATTTTTGACCCTATGCTTCCCGCGTATGGGAGAAAAGCCATAAATTTTAAACTTTCCGTGTCTCCTTCTGCATTCTTTATGCATTGTGTCGTTGGTAACACGCTCTTGTGGTTAACATTTGTATGCTATATAAATGCTTTTATGCCATATGAATGCTTTCCCGCCTGCGTTAGTTTCCATTCATCCGTTATCAACAAGGCATTACAGTCCAACGCCAGAAACACAGAGATGATGACAAACTATGGCACTGAGAGAGATCGTGCAGCAGTTACGGCACTGGACTCACATTCTCAGGAACTGGAATTAGTTCCCCTTCCAGCTATCCTAATTTAGATTTAATGTTTCTCTTATTTATGTAAGGGTTAATTACAGTGAAACGGAAATGGTCGTGTCGCTTATCCAGCATGGCACAGGTCGATGTATCGCTCTGTCTCGAAAAGTCTAGTAGTTAGCGAGATGTTAAACATCAAATTTTCTTTCTCCCCTCGTTGGGAGTGTTGGAAATACACGCGTGAATCTAGTGTTAGGAACTAATATCAGGACTAGTGTGCGTTTCATCTTATCAGAGGGATAGAGATTTTATCGTTGGTAAAACACTCATGTTGTCGACATTTTTATGCCATATAATGAGACACGTGGATACATTTGATGTCCGTCGCACCCAGAAAAATGTAGACAGTTGTTAGCAGATTGTGTACAAGCGCTTCTCAGTCGGCAATGTTCCACAGGAAATTGGAATATTCAGAAAGATAGTGCACTAAACAGCGCCCCCTCCCCTCCCAGATTGTATTTCAGTTCTTCGGCGATCTCCCACTATTCCAACATTGTGTTTCACTTCTTCTATCATTTGTTGATGGAAATTTAGTCAACCTCTGATCATCGTCTTAAGCTAAATGTGAAAGATCTTGTCGAGGCTCCTATCTGCACACGGATTCTCCACGAACATTTTCCAAGAAATGAGATTGGCGGCCTTCACTTCAGCAACTATTGTGCTTCTAAGGAGATTTCTGTAGCTGAATCGATAATTAGTGTATGTCTATCCTAAAGCAGTGTTCCGCTTGGTATGATTCAAAGCTATATGACCGGAACGAACTCTATCATATCGTTATTATCAAACATGTATAAGATGTCCTTTATGATCTGGCCTTAAACGATAAACGTAAAAAATTTACCATACATGTTTGTCTGAAAAAACATTCAGTGCTTATATACAAAAATGTACGGCCAAACTTTTAGGAAACATTCCTCACACACAAATAAAGAAAAGATGTTATGTAGACATGTGTCCGGAAACGCTTAATTTCCATGTTAGAGCTCATTTTAGTTTCGTGAGTATGTACTGTACTTCCTCGATTCACCGTCAGTTGGCCCAGTTGAGGGAACGTAATGTTGACTTCGGTGACAGCTATTAAGTTGTAGTCCTACAGCGGGGCCGGTAGTTCACACAGTCGGAGGGTGCAATCCAGACAGAAGTCAGAGACTTCTAATCATCCTTGAAGTTACGAAGAATGGCGAAGAACGAATATTAGTCGTTCAAAACCTGTAAGAAAATAAAGATGTGTTAGAAACAATGTATTGTGTAATTTGGATTAATCATGAAATAGTGATATACCTTACTGCATATTTAAATCTGAAATTCTACACAGTTAAAAGAAACAGAAACGTAATCTTCTTAACATGGAGTATTTCTCGATACTTGTTACGTGGAGCTTCGTTATTTGCAAATTACCACCATAAAATTTTTCTTAACGCTTTAACTGCACTGGAGATGTTTACGCGCGCCTTTATATCTGTCCGCGTGTTCTCTGAACGTGTTTACGCATGCCACCAATCCTTCTACCTGGTACTCTGAACGTGTCTACATGCGCCGCCTTCGTGTCACCCGTGTTCTCCTGGCGTGTTGAGACGCGTTGCCGCGTCTTCCCCTGTGCCCTCTGGCCGCGTTAACGCGCCCAGCCGTATATTCGTGCCGAGCGCGTAGTAGCTGTTTAGCATTCCGCCGCCACAGTTGATGTCTCGTGAGCGTTTGCTTTTGTGTTCTTGTGTTGCTGTTTCGTCTGTGATTTTACTCTCTGTTGACGCCGTTAACGTTTTGAGAAGAAAATGGGACGCCGTCGTGGTTGTACAGACGAAGAAATTGTCGAAACTCTCACTAGAAGCGACAGTGAGAATGAAATTTTCGAAAGCGATGGGACTGATCACTCTTCGACTAAGTCTTGAAGTAATAGTCCTGTGCCGTGTACTTCAGCTGGAACAACGCATCTGTCAACAGGGGAAGGATGTCATTCAGAGTATGATGGGTCTGAGAGTGATAGTGAAGTGTCCGTGAAAAGAGCTCGCTTTACCGACACGTTTGACTGGAAGAATGATTTTCGTCGTTTGTGCAAGTGCTCGATGCTTTAGCTTCTTGACACAAGTGTGGTTTAGGGGCATATTCAAGTGTTTTCTCATATTTCCTGATGTTTTCAATGGATGAACTGATGAAATTTGTAGCACATGAAACAATCACATTTTCGTATGTACGAAAGAAAATACGTCAGAATCAGAGCATTGTCGTTTGTCCAGATCGAAAGAAACAGGTTTCGAGGAACTGCACTCCTCGTGTGAAAAAGCTGAAAGTTAGTGACTATTTGTCCACAGACATAGTCTTAAACACCAGTGTTTTCGACAAAATTATGTCCAGAGACCGTTCCCTGTTAATTTAAAAAACGCTTCATTTCAGTCATAATTCTGTCAGCAATGAAAGAGACAGGTTATTTAAAATCAGGTATATTGTTGATAAAACTCGCGCAACATTTCGTAGCACATTTCATCAATACCGAAAGCTCTGCATTGACGAAAGCCTGTTGTTGTTCAGAGGGCTATTATCGTTCAGACGGTACATTCCCTCCTAAAGCAGTAGGTTTGGAATAAAAACATTTGTGCTGTGCGACTACCAGACGGGTTACTTCCTGGATTTCATTGTTTACAAGAGCACAAGTGGTGACATACTAGCAACATTGATGAAACCATTTTTACGAAGGGGACTTACGCTCTATGTCGATAATTACTATTCAAGCCCAGACCTGTTACTGTGGATTCATAACCATGGAACAAACGCATGTGGTATTGTTCGCAAAAACAGAAGCAACATGCCAAAGTTACAGAACAAACTAAAACAAGGGAAAATACAGTTTATGTCCACTGACACAATCCTTGCGATGAAATGGTGTGACGAAAGAGAAGTTTGGATGCTTACCACTTGTAATACTGCAGAAATGGTTGACATGGAAGGGACAAACAGAAAGACAGGTAAGACAGGTGAAAGATTAATGTGTTCCATATTACAACAGGAGTGTGGGTGCTGCTGACTGCTGTGACATGCTGCTGAGTTCAGTGCAATCAGTACGAAAGACTGTCAAGTGCTACAAAATATTCTTTATCCACGTACTGCATCTGTGCATTTTAAATTCCTATGCTCTCCACAGAGTAGTAACAGGAGGAAACATGCAACTAGCGGAATTTCATTTGTGTGTGCTAAGAGAACTTGTTGAAGCTTACGTAAAAGAACGGAGGAAATTTGGCAGAGGAAGGCGCTCTGGAGACGAGAATCATCTAACATTTATTGGGAGGCGTTTTCCAAAGGTCATTGAGATGAAAAACTCGAAGAAACGTACGCCAATGCGTCGGTGCGCAGTATGCTCGAAGCAGAAATAGCGTCAGTTCAGAGGTATGTTGTCAATTCATGTGTGACTTGATGAGGCAACAACACCTTTTATTCGAGATTAAATGTTTGCTAGTCAAATTGTAGTTTTATTCAGTTAGTCGATTACGAATTAGTTACTCCAGAGTTTTGATTGGTTCAAATGGCTCTGAGCACTATGGGACTTAACATCTATGGTCATCAGTCCCCTAGAACTTAGAACTACTTAAACCTAACTAACCTAACGACAACACACAACACCCAGCCATCACGAGACAGAGAAAATCCCTGACCCAGCCGGGAATCGAACCCGGGAACCCGGGCGCGGGAAGCGAGAACGCTGCCGCACGACCACGAGCTGCGGACTGTCAGTAGTGCACAGCATCGGTGCACACCTGTAAAGTTGTTCACATTTGGGTCTATGGCTGTAACATCTTACGGCTAGGCTGAAGAAACGCTCACCGCCACAAAAGACTCCCTGGAGGGTGCGAAGAAGCCTCCAGCAGTGATGCGTAACGGCCGCTGGGCTCTGAGCATCAGAAGCATCAGCGATCGTTTGGTGGACGTCGGGCATTCCTGCAGGGAAGTCGAGAGCGCCAGCTTTTCGCTCTGGAAGGAATGGCCAGCGTCACCAACAAATAAAGTCGAGGCATATAACGATTTCAATCAGAGAGCTATTTCTGGGATCAAAGACAAGAAAAATTACAGATGAATGATGAATAGCTTCTCCAAGATTAGTTTAATTTTATCACTTCAGCACAGTTAATCTGTTGCTCAGTTTCAGAATGGCATTACTTTTAGTCATATGTCTAAGACGTTGACAGGGAGGAAACGCCCCTGTAAGGGACTAGTATCTCCTTCTTACGTGTATTTTTTGAGATAGGAGCTTATACGTTCCTATAGTATAGGAATGCTGAATGTTACGGAAATGTATAAAACGTAGTAAAGCTTTCACTGCAGAAGTTATACAGTATTACAACACGAACGTAGCTATTTTTTTATACTACGCTTAATAGTAAATACTGTACGACACGAAACTGTAATTATTTAGGTACTTTATAGTGGACTGCGGAAATAACTTCGTACCATCATGCAAAACTTGCTGTCCTATTACACTCACGTAGAGCGCAAAGGATAAATGAGTGTCTACATATGTCGGTATCCCTCCCAAGCTCTCGTTCCATATTCTCACACGATGCGGTGCTAGCTGAATGTTCACACAGTCAGTATCGACTAGAGGTTCTCTAAACTTACACAACAGGACTACACGAGATAAATGTCACCTTTAATTTTATAAAGATTATCACTTTTGTGTATGAAGATGGTATCTATTCTTTCGGACATGACCATGCAGCTCTATTAGAATGAAATGATAATTAAATCAAGACCCTAAGCTGTTGACATGTGTTGATACGCACCAACGGGGACAGTTGAAAAAGCCTTCGCCGACAGGGACTCGAATACGGGGTCTCCTGCTTACATGGCAGACGTTCTATGCATCTGAGCCACCGAGGGCACAGCGGACTTGTCCGAAAGAACAGATACAATCTTTATATAGTTAAGGCTAACCGGCCATTGATCTTCTTCTTCTGTGCGGGATGCACACGCATTGCCAAAACTCTTACGGGCTAAGGTAACATTGTCTGCCGCGAGTAACCAGTGTAATGGGCAGGTGCACTACGAATGTAGTGTGTCGACATTAAACTGGGTATGTGGGTCTCACGGGGAGCGTGCAAGGGATAAATCCCTGCAGTCGTAAATCCTCTGTGCCCTCGCTGGCTCAGTTGGATAGAGCGTTCGCCATGTAAGCAGGAGATCACGGGTTCGATTCCCATTTACAACTGTTCCCGTTGATGTATATCAATGACTGTCGACAGCTTAGGGTATTGACCTAATTATCATATAAACGTTGGAGTTTGGTCCCTGTAGCACTTTAGAATACCTTGCCATGGCCTTTGAGAATCCTATTATTGCGTCTCTGAATTCACTTGACATCTGTGGTAATTACGACTGAGTACGTGCTTCAAACGCTTGAGCTGTCTCGTAGAATTCGTGGTCCTAGTGTCCTGGATGCAGTTGCTTTAAAAGAACAACCCAAATTGTTTCAAACAAATCTTTTCAGTCGTCTTCTCTGTTACTGACTTCACGTGTACTTTCTCTTTCATAGCGGATTCCTACACAGTACAATGATCCGACAGGCTCCAGACATTTATCATTTACTTTTTAATAAGCCAATATCTAAATCACTTACTACTGTGTGCATTATCGTACAGTTACCTATTTTTAGGCACTTCTAGCATCAAGCATACCAATTGGAAGTAGTGTATAAGCCATTAATGTTTCGCTATCACTGTGGTTTGATTATACTTCCTTAGGAAGCGCAGACGTTTACCGGTAGTGGCGCACGAATGTTATAACTGATACACAGAACACAGCAGTGGGACTTGTGCTACTAAATTTCGTTGACTTGTTACCGCAGCTGATGTGAGAACGCTAAGATATCCACAGTACTGCTGGCAACAAGTTAGGGAATTAAGGTACCATCATCAACACACTGTTCTGTTCTACCATATCAATAACTGAATCTAGTATTCGAGAGAGACAAGCAGTTAAAATTTCTGCCACATTTGAAGACTGATAGTACGCGAACGATTTTCCATTTGTAGTCTCAATAATACACACCACATACACACGTAGAACAGCTACAAAATGAAATAAACAGCTTACACCCAAACATTAACTTCACATTAGAAACAGAAACTAACCACACACTACACTTTCTAGATCTCACCATACATAAAACAAACAACACACACAACTTCACATATTCAGGAAACCGACAGCCACAAGCACCACCATTCACTACCTATCAAATCACCCATTGACACATACGCATGAAAAATTCAGATTCATCCGCCACAGATTAAACAGAACACCCATGAACAAACTACACACAAGAACTAAACACAATAAAACTAATAGCAGTAGAAAATGGTTATACTACCCATATGGTAGACAATTTAAATCAAAAAAATTGCAAACAGTACAGAAATGACCACACCATACACACGCAAATCATCACCCAGCACAGAACAACACAAACACAAACATTGACCACACACAAGACACTACAGAGATACAGCACACGCACATAACTAAATGGCACATACTCACCTACAGTAAAAAGATTGTTCAGAGAATAAGCAATATATTAAAGAAACAATGACTCCAAATGGAATACAGGACATAGAACACAGCACAGAGAAAGATCAGAACACAAGGAACACCCATGGATAAATTTAACAGATCAGCAATGTATAAACTCACATGTAACACTTGCCAGTCAGTGTACATAGGACAAACATGCAGAAAGTTCAGAAAAAGATATACAGAACATCTAAGAGATTTAAAAAGCAACATCTCCCATAGCACATTTGCTGACTACCTTATAGCCAACAATCACCACCCATCCACTACAGAAACCGACTCAAGAATACTAAACCCCAGTCACAGTCTATACAACAAACTGACCATTGAGGAAAATTTCCTTATACACAAACCAATACCTTGTATACCTTGTAACCAACAATCACCACCCATCCACTACAGAAACCGACTTAAGAATACTAAACCCCAGCCACAGTCTATACAGCAAACTGACCATTGAGGAAAATTTCCTTATACACAAACCAATAGCAGAAGGAACACAGATCTTAAAAGAATACAGTACACTCGCAAGGGTACGCTATGTAACACATTAAAGTAACTTTACAAAAAAAAAAACAGCACAAACAGATAAAATCTACACACGCACACACACACACATACATGCACGCACACAAAGATCAAATGCAAACGAAATTCAAATTTGGCGCCGAACTCTCTGGTGAACAATCAGGACTGACTGGACTGGGACACATAACAAACAACAATCACACTGTGTTCTGGTGAAGTGAAATGTGTTTTACTACGTTATTTGTGGAACATATGTGTTATAGTTACGTGCACATCACAACACCTCAGCATGATGCGGAGAATGGAAGTACTTGCCACACGAAAACGTAAATAAAAACGAATATGGGCGCGAAAACATCGCGAAAAACTAAATTACACTGTAGAAGATACGTTAACTCCCAGAAAAAAACTTTCTCATCAACATCGTGTGATTGCATAGGACAAGCTACCTGCAGTAATTAACACACAAGTGATCCAGAAAATTAACGCTCACTAAATGTAAAGGTGATGATTTGTTGTTTAACTAAAAATGTACATAATTTTATAACCATTTAACCAAAATGTTCAAATTTCAGGATAAATAAAAAATGAAAACACACTGATGATGCCACAGTGGTGCCGAAACATGTTTGGGTACTG
The DNA here is from genome assembly GCF_023897955.1 of Schistocerca gregaria. Taxonomy (NCBI): domain Eukaryota; kingdom Metazoa; phylum Arthropoda; class Insecta; order Orthoptera; family Acrididae; genus Schistocerca; species Schistocerca gregaria. The sequence continues at coordinate 270,052,463 of NC_064925.1, read as the reverse complement.
AGAAAAACTGTGTTTTGCATATCTGGTGGACTTCACATCCAACAATTTTAACTGCAAACACGGCGAATACAAAGAGCTACAAATCAAAATGTCAATGTCACACCCCCATGAACATGTCAGTGGAGGACCTTAAACAGGAACATTGGAAAAGTGTAGGAACACTTTGCTCCTTTGGATCACGTAAAATTTTCGTTGAATTGTTTTGAATGGTCGTAGATGATTCCAACCTCTATAAGAGTAGAAACCGTGGTCGCCCTGCTCTCCAAAGGGATGAGATCAAATTCTGTGAGGTTAGTAGCCCGCGATGTCTCTAGGGAAGGGCTGAAGTGTTTAGCGACATATCAGCAGTTATGCAAAGAGAGTGGTGGAGGGGAAGGTGGGTGAAGTGGTTAGCAGAAATGTCGGAACGTTATTGACCGTCTTACTACAAAATTTTACAAGATGCTCTTAGTAAGCATTCAGTTAGGTGTAGACTATATATATTTTTAAACGACAGTTTAGAGAATGTTTGTAAAAACCGTCTGTGTTAGAGTGAAAATCTGTAATTTGGTTCCATTTCTGTGAGAAAGTATAAACTAAACACAGCCCTTAAACCAGTGGACAAATTGTTTTTTCCTTATAATCCTTTTCTCATTATATATCATTTTAAACAAAACTTGGATACACAACAATATCCTCACTACTGGTTTTAACAGAAAACAGGACCATACGTCGGTGTCGCACAGAGAGGATGGTCCGCTTGTGAGATCCATTAGGAAGGATGGTGGCACGACACTTTGGAAACATTTCAGAATAATGCTGAGATTGACAGTAACTCACCATAAGGTATAAACTTTGTCTCCTGATAAACCACAAAACTCCTCCATTCACAGGCTAACAGGTGATGAGTACAGATCCTCGGACCTGCAGCTACAATTATGCTACTGAATCATCATTACCTATTGATGTGTTCTTTTTAACTTAATTTAAGTTGTGTTATATAGTTTATCAACATATATACAAGTCAAGATATTATACCCACCGCTCTAAAAAAGTCAATCAAGCAGCTCAGGGAACAAAATCCAATTTTTTAACGATTTTTAAAACTGGGAGTCGTTTTTCCAGAGACAAGCAATATACTATTTATAGGACAGTACAAATATTTATTCATTAATCTAGAAATAGTTATAATTTTCTTACTATTGCTAATTCTAACGCAGATTAGTTGAACAACAGTTACTGAAACACGAGTCCGTGCCTAGAAAACGCAAGCGAAACACGCAAAGAATGTATCAACTAACCTGTACAAATGCCTAACGACTGCGCTACAATCGGCTGAATTTACGATTACAGTAACTAAAACTCGAAATTGCACCTCCTATACGAAACTCACACGCAATTTAAATAAGAATCTACCAAGTAAACACTAAAGCGCGATGCTACAACTGTCAAATACTATAATACGCCCGAAATATGAATGAAACAATACAAGTACCCAAAAACACGCAAAGAAATTAATTAAACTATCTAACAAATAAGTAAGCTAGGATTATACGACTTGCTGCTGCAGCTGCTTATCCAACGGCGGCAGAGGGCACACTGGCTATGAGCAACCGACACTGGCTGTTCAAAACAAAAACAGAAGACAGACGACTACGTGAATTTACACTATTCAGGTACTAAGGCGCGATGCTACAACCCTCAAATACTATAATACGCCCGAAATACATGAATTAAACAATGCAAGTACCCAAAAACACGCAAAGAAATTAATTAAACTATCTAACAAAAAAGTAAGCTAGAGTTATACGACTTGCTGCTGGCAGCTGCTTATCCAACGGCGGCAGGGAGCACCTCTTCCTCTTTCGCTAGTAATATGACGATCAAAAAGCTTCAAATGTTTCCAACGCCTGCGTAGAATATTTATGCAGCCATGGACTACATCTATGGCTCAATTTTTTTCTTTTCTTTATTACCTATAATTACCTTTTCAGCTAAGAAGATCTCACAATGCAAATGTGCCTTTAAATACTCTGCATTAACCACAGTATTGGTTGTGATGTATTTTTAGTATGTTGCTGATCACACAACTGTAGCGGCAATACAAGGTATGTTGCCTGTTGGGTACAGGTTCATTAAAGAACGATTGTTAAGTATTGTTAGAGAATATTTTAAAACTCGCAGTCAGATTCTTGAGAACTGATTTCATTATGATTTGTAGTAAGAGTAATTTATTCCTGTTTCTCTTTTGTTGTCAATCAGAATTCTATCATTTTCATAGATGCAACGTTACATACTGCCATATGTATTTCAGCAGAACAAACGATAATTACAGATGTACACGATTCATTGAAATAATTACGATTCAGTTTCACCTGGCGGCTCTACCAAGATTCGAACCTGGAACGTTCGGATCTATGATCTGTGTTGTGTGAAGAAATGTACTTTTGAATTTGCTAAGCATAGTCTCAGAAGATGACAAGACAGTGGAAATAGACAGTTTAAGCTATAGGGTTAATTGTAATCTGGTAAACATACGCTATGGTGAGCATATGTGCCCTAGCTGTTGCATTGTTAATGTATGCTAGTGGGTTTACTGTAGTTTGGTGAACATAAGTAACGGTGAGCACAAGTGCACGAGCTGTTTCAGTGACAATTTATCCTGGGGTGTTTACTGTAGTTTGGTAATCATATGCAATGGTGAGCATAGGTGCCCCAGCTGTTGCAGTGGGTTTTTGTACCTTAGCTTTCAGCGCTGTTTCATACCCTTCAACGAATCTGTACATCTGTTAATGTATCTCTTCCTGTCAGTCTACTTAACAGGAATTTTCATGAACAGATGTGAAGAAAAGTACTTTGAATTTGCTAAGCATAGTCTGACAAGGTGATAATACAGTGGAAATAAACAATTTTTTTCATCTATATTTGCATTATGACAATAGGGAATTGTAAGCCACCTGTGAACAGTTTGTATTCACCTGGTATTGTTCTGAGGTTGCTGGTGGTGTATCTAGTTGAAATGTACTACTGTTATTTCATTTCATGAGTATGGAATTTCTCTTTTGATGTTTTCGTGTAGCAGAGTAGGCTTGGTTTTGAGGTTCTAAGATACCATTTTTTCTTCAGGGACTTGCACATATAGTGAAGCTTCTTTTGTGTTGTGGTAACTTCTGATAAGCATTTTGCTTTACTTTTATCAAAGAGAACACTGTGTTATTTTTTAAGGAAAGTGCATGAGATGGCTTTTTCTCTAAGAACGTATTCTGTAAAGCTGGTCATGAATTATAGAGATATAACTGCTGACTTATTTTGAATAAGAGACTGTATAAGTGGCTCTAAATTGAGGAAGACATTTCTGACGGGCAGTAGAGGACTAGGAATATTCCTCAGTGATTCCTCAGAGATAATTTCAGAGTTGTATGCATACACATGATGAATCTAGGGAATGCAGCGCTATATAAATATGGAATATCATGAGGAATTTTGCTTTAGCATTACCATGTAAGGCATATGATGTTATAATGGTTTATTATGTTGCAACTATGGTATGTTATGGTACAATTAAGGTATATTGTATAAAATGGATTACGATTCATAGGATATTATGCTGAAAATTAATGAAATGAGTTTTTCTGAGGAAGACAGGCCAGGCATTATAATCGATTTAATTAGGAAGCGTTTTTTTCCAGCTGTTTATGGAGCAAGACAAGGCACATTCTTTGAAAGAAGCAACCCACAGCTACACTACATACATGGAGGTTCTGTTTGTGCATAATTTATTGGAAGGTAGAATCACAAAAGAGATGTATTTTGTAATGAAAGGATTTCAGAGGGGATAGCGCTATTGAAGTTTTATTGCTACTGACGATAGGTATTGTGACGTTAATAGCTACCGATGTTGGTGTAAGAACATGAATTACCGTTTGAGTTAACCGGTGACACATGGTATACACATTGAAAATTCCAGAAAACACTAATCTTTTACCAGTATGAAACACCAACACTTGTAGATGAAACATTTTGAGATAAGAGTGCATGTGTGGATGTATCTGTCGAGTATTGAGCATGGATGGTTTTACAAACAAAGAAACTCCTGAACTATGTGAAGTATGTGTAAAATGAATTTCTAGCTTCACAAAGTTGTAAAATGAAACTGTCTTATGTGAGAAATTTTGTTTCTCTACTTGTTACTATTTACAGATACTATACTTCATTTTTGTGAGTAATGTGGATATAGTCCAGCTTTCTCGATCGCGGAAGTAATAAAAAACACCAAACTGTATGCATTATTATGAAGTAAACAGTATTTTAAGATCGGAGAGTAACATACGCAGTGAGCGGGTTACATTCTAACAATACGAATGTCGCAATGGTCTGTTATGGAGAACTAGACATTTCTGAAGTTAGAAACATTGATTCGTGACTTGTATATAAAGATGTTAAGTATTTTGACCACTTCTTTTCTTTTCAGCTTATAGTACTTTTACGCCTTGATGCAAGTAGAGCAGCTACATTTTTATGTGTGTCGTAAATAATTGTATAAAATTCAATACTTTGGTACCTTTCTGCTTTAATTATTTTAAACTCTGTAATATAGTTCTGCTATAGCTGTGATGTCATGCCGATTCTATTATGTTAAATTAATAATTGCAGGATGATGATTTTTTTCCTCTTGTCATAAAGCAACACTATAACTAACGAGAAGTTACTTGCTTCATTTTCGGTTAATAAACCATTTCTTTCCACTACTACTACACACTTCGAGAATAAATATTTTCTGTTTTGCCTCTTAGTATAAGTTATGTCATTATTATCTGCTTTAAAAGACATGTCTTTTAAATTTTGCATTTCTTCTCTCTTTTGATTAACTGTGCATGGCTGTACAATTAAGGCTCCATGAGATTATGGCTACATTCGATTCTCACTCCATATAATGCTGACCACATAGAAACAAGAGATTTAACATCTGACAATACTGATCTTGTGATGCTACAAACTACTTTCTATTCAATTATTATCATGTAAACATTACCATGATTTTCAAAATAATTAAGTAATTTTGTTGTAATAATAATGAAGTCTTTGTAATAATCACAAGCCCATATTCAGTGATTGAACGTGTACTAGGTTATGAGAACAAAACTGAATTTACAGTTATAAGAAATGACATTCTTTGCTAGTGTACGTTGACTGGAACGGAAGTAACTTATATTACATAAGAAGGAATTGCATATGAACTCACATACGTATTTTTTTAATATCTATCACAGAAATCCAATTATATGAACTTCACATTTTGATTATTTACCAGTTTTTTTACTGTGTATCGGAATGTATCTACGAGTAATGCTAATTTTCTGTTGTATGATAAATTAAATCACATGTAATTACTATGTATATTTCAAGTCTGGAACCTATAAGTAACTCTAACATTTAAAAAAAATATCACCAGTAATGTCTCTGGGCAAATCTGCAAATCAGTAAGTCATGTTATATGTCACACATTTTACATGTTCTGGATTAAAACATGTTTTTTATGGTACACTGCGTATTGTATTATCAGAAAGTGAAATTATGTGATTCGCCTAGTTCACAACTGTTAATAATGTGTGTGAAATCTTATGGGACTTAACTGCTAAGGTCATCAGTTCCTAAGCTTACACACTACTTAACCTAAATCATCCTAAGGTCAAACACACACATCCATGCCCGAGGGAGGACTCGAACCTCCGCTGGGACCAGCTGCACAGTCCATGACTGCACCGACTTAGACCGCTCGGCTAATCCCATTAGGCTTTACAACTGTACCTCAACAAACTTACTGCACAATACTTACTGCACTTATCTCATTGTCTGTGCTCATACTTATTTTAAGTCATTTACTGAACAGTCAGCACATGCACCTATGTACATAATATTACCATTTATATTCAAGCATATAGAACTTACTATTATCCATTTATATTCTAATGTTCATTTCTGTTATTGTGTCACAAATGACACTTTTGATCATCTGTGTCAGTTGTGGGAACCCATTTTCTCAAAGGGATACATTGTCAATCCTTTTTTTGATCTTCACGATTTCTTTGACACTCAACAAGATATATTAGTTCCTTATACTATTACTACTGATTCTGTACAATATCTTTATCTGAATATGAAATGGAATGATACACTAAAAGATTTTGGTGTGATTTTCAGTGGACATAATTACGTAATGACTATCTGAGTCTCCTTACACCTCAAACTTGTGTCTTCAAAATGAATGTTAGCATTATGCACTGAAAATCAGTGGACATAATGTATCTAACTAGTCTCTGACTCTACTTACAACTCAGACTTGTTTGTTGCCAAATGAATATGTTAACATTTCAGTGTGGTTGTCAGTATACATAGTGTGAATTGGATCTGAGCCTGCTGCACTTAAGACATATTCCCTTACCTGGTTTCCGATTGCCAGATCATTTTTACTCTCTCTAAGAACTGTAAACAACGTTTTGTTACCTTTTCAAATGAACTACAACCAATGTCGTGCAGATATGACTGCATACCTCCACAAGAATACTTGCATTTTTATTTTCTCTCTCTTTGCACTGTTTGCAATTCTATGTAATATTTGTATCTACACAGCTTACAAACGATTTTACACTCTTGGAGGACTACAAATAACAGCTTGTTATCCTGTCCAATGAAGTACTATTAATTTCAGGAGGAGACGAGTGCTTGTATGCACAAGATGATACCTGTATTTTTTTTTACTACATCACGCATTTAATCAGATTCCTGTTAGATACATAACTTATGCAATCTTATGATTATGTTTGTGTATTCTATCACATTTGTAAAACATCTGACGTTATTTTTCACAGTTTTGTTATGTAAGAATTTTGAGTTTGCTCCTTGACAACACGTTAGGCAAGAATCACCCTACAACATTCTTAAAAGTGAGGGTGAGGGTTCTGAATGTTGGACGTTAATACTTCCTTGTTATGAATCTTGGACATTAATACTCCTTTGACAAATTGATCAATGATTGTGTTTGTGTGCAGACACAAACTCTGAGTCTGAGATATTATTATTATGAGTAATAGCGAGCAAACAGTTGTTGAGGTGACTCACAAGTGGTCGGCCATAGCATGCAGTGGGAGAAACCACACATCATGAGAGACTGTGGCCTGTAGTGATTGTGATAGCAGCACCGGGGACAGTTTGGTATTAATTGAGGAGTTTTGGTAACTAACTCCTTTGTTGCATGCAGTTGTTGCTTGCACGCTCACTGGAGAGATTTTGACAGATTTGTGTATGCATACATTGAGAATAATACTCGTATATTTGCTGTAGCCTAGGTCTTGTTTATTCAGTAGATACATTGTGGAATAATTGAAACGTGTGTAAAGTTTGTCAGTGATTAATTAACCTATCTAGCAAATGTAGTAAAATTAAAGTCTTTATTGGTTACTTTCATTTTTTACACAGCTTAAGGGTTGACTAAACCGCACCTCATCATTCTATATATACAGGGTGAGTCACCTAACATTACCGCTGGATATATTTCGTAAACCAGATCAAATATTTACGAGTCGATTCCACAGACCGAACGTGAGGAGAGCGGCTATTGTAATTGGTTAAGACAAACCATAAAAAAATGCACGGAAGTATGCTTTTTTTTAAATGGAACCCCGTTAGTTTTGTTAGCACATCTGAACATATAAACAAATACGTAATCAGTGCCGTTTGTTGCATTGTAAAATATTAATTACATCCGGAGATATTGTAACCTAAAGTTGACGCTTGAGTACCACTCCTCCGCTGCTCGATCGTGTGTATCGGAGAGCACCGAATTACGTAGGGATTCAAAGGAAACGGTGTAGGACCTTGGGTACAGAAGAGACTGGAACAGCACATTACGTTCACATGCTAACACCTATTTATTGGTCTTTTTCACTGACGCACATGTACATTACCATGAGGGGTGAGCTACACGTACACACATGGTTTCCGTTTTCAATTACGGAGTGGAATAGAGTGTGTCCCAACATGTCAGGCCAATAGATGTTCAGTATGGTGGCCATAATTTGCTGCACACAATTTCAATGTCTTGCGTAATGAATGTCGTACACGCCGCAGTACATCTGGTGTAATGGCGCAGCAGGCTGCCACAATCCGTTGTTTCATATCCTCTGTGGTTGTAGGCACATCACGGGGCACATTCTCCTTTAACGTACACCACAGAAAGTAGTCCAGAGGTGTAAGACCAGGAGAACGGGATGGCCAATTTATGCGTCCTCCACGTCCTATGAAACGACCTTCGAACATCCTCTCAAGGGTCAGCCTAGTGTTAATTGCTGAATGTGCAGGTGCACAATCATGCTGATACCACATACGTCGACGCGTTTCCAGTGGGACACTTTCGACCAACGTTGGCAGATCATTCTGTAGAAACGCGATGTATGTTGCAGCTGTTTGGGCCCCTGCAATGAAGTGAGGACCAATGACGTGGTCGCCAATGATTCCGCACCATACATTTACAGTCCACAGTCGCTGTCGCTCTACCTGTCTGAGCCAGCGAGGATTGTCCACGGACCAATAATGCATTTTCCGTAGATTCACTGCCCCGTGGTTTGTGAAACCCGCTTCATCGGTAAACAGGTAGAACTGCAACGCATTCTCTGTTAATGCCCATTGACAGAATTGCACTCGATGATTAAAGTCATAACCATGTAATTGCTGATGTAGCGACACATGAGACGGGTGAAAGCGGTGAAGATGCAGTATGTGTATGACACTACTTTGACTCAGTCCACAGGCTCTCACAATGTCCCTTGTACTCGTGTGTTGGTTCATGGCAACAGCAGCTAACACATCAACTGCACCCGCTTCTCCTGTGGCGGGCCTGTTACGGACCCGTTTGCATGCTACGACCATACCTGTTGCATGCAGTTGGTGGTAGATGTTTTGCAATGTGCGGCACGTTGGATGCTCTCTGTCCGGGTACCGTTCTGCATACACCCTGCAGGCTTCAGCTGCATTTCGTCCACACTCGACATAGATGACTATCATCTCCGCCTTTTCAGAGTTCGATTACACCATGGTCACAGTTCCTACAACACTACACTATCACAGACGTCTGGTAACACGGTGTACTACAGTTGGTCTGCGTGCGGAGACGAATGCAGAATAACAATAGCAGCAAGCGCTACATGCGGACACTGCGACAGCTAGACCAAACCACAACAGTGCACTACAGCCACACTCGTAAACACGGTCGTCATCGTAAACATGTCCCTGCAGATGCAGCTCGCCGATCGTGGCCCGTGTTTGTTACAACACGCAACTGAACGTCGGAGGTGTCAAGCGTCAACTTTAGGTTACAATATCTCCGGATGTAATTAACATTTTACAATGCAAGAAACGGCACTGATTACGTATTTGTTTATATGTTCAGATGTGCTAACAAAACTAACATGGTTCCATTTAAAAAAACGTAGGTTTGTGTTATTAAACATACTTCTGTGCATTTTTGTATGGTTTGTATTAAACAATTACACTAGCCCCTCTCCTCACGTAGTCTGTGGAATCGGTACCTCAGTATTTGATGTGGTTTACGAAATATATCCAGCGGTAACGTTAGGTGACTCACCCTGTATGTATATACACGGTGTCCCAGCTGTCTTGTCCACCCAAAATATCTCTGGAACAATAACAGCTATTGGAAAAAGACTTTCACCGGTCTCAATGTAGTGCTGGGGCCCATGAATGTACATATTTGGGAACATTCTAAAACGAACGCATATATGTTTTCTAGCACAAACTTATGTTTTTTTAAATGGACCTCCTATATGTTTTCTTCAGCAATCCATAGCATGACGAAGCACATACACAATGGCGTTGATTGCATCGCAATATTACCATTACATCCCGAGATTTTGAGACGTGAAGTTGACGCTTGAAACACCGGACACGCGCTGCTAGCGCACGTTCTGAGGCTCAGGCGTGAACCCCATGCTGCCCGTAATCGCAGCAAGATGGCAGCAGAGCGTATTATTCGTTTCGGACCTCTTGATAAGTATGGAAGTGTGATTACGTACGTCAATCACATCGCGATTACGGGCAGCATAGGGTTCTCGCCTGAGCCTCAGGACGTGCGCTAGCAGCGCATGTCGGATGTTTCAAGCGTCAACTTCGCGTCTTAATATCTCGGGATGTAATGGGAATATTCCGATGCAATCAACGCCATTGTGTATGTGCTTTGTCATGCTATAGATTGATGAACGAAAAATATAGGAGGTCCATTTACAAAAGTATACGTTTGTGTTAAAAAAACACATATGCTTTCGTTTTAGAATGTTTCCAAATATGTACATTCATGGGCCCCAGCCCTACATTGATACCGGTGAAAGTCGTTTTCCAATGGCTGTTATTGTTCCAGAGATATTTTGAGTGGACAAGATAGCTGGGACACCCTGCATATACAGGCTGTTACAAAAAGGTACGGCCAAACTTTCAGCAAACATTCCTCACACACAAAGAAAGAAAATATGTTTTGTGTAAATGTGTCCAGAAACGCTTACATTCCATGTTAGAGCTAATTTTATTACTTCTCTTCAAATAACATTAATCATGGAATGGAAACACACAGTAACAGAACGTACCAGCGTGACTTCAAACACTTTGTTACAGGAAATGTTCAAAATGTCCTCCGTTAGCGAGGATACATGCATCCACCCTCTGCCGCACGGAATCCCTGATGTGCTGATGCAGCCCTTGAGAATGGCGTATTGTATCACAGCCGTCCACAATACGAGCACCAAGAGAATCCACATTTGGTACCGGGGTTGCGTAGACAAGAGCTTTCAAATGCCCCCATAAATGAAAGTCAAGGGGCTTGAGGTCAGGAGAGCCTGGAGGCCATGGAATTGGTCCGCCTCTACCAATCCATCGGTCACCGAATCTGTTGTCGTGAAGCGTACGAACACTTTGACTGAAATGCGCAGGAGCTCCATCGTGCATAAAGCACATGTTGTGTCGTACTTGTAAAGGCACATGTTCTAGCAGCACAGGTTGAGTATCCCGCATGAAATCATGATAACGTGCTCCATTGTGCGTAGGTGGAAGAACTTGGGGCCCAATCAAGACAACACTAACAATGCCTGCCCAAAAGTTCACACAAAATATGTGTTGATGACGTGATTGAACAATTGCGTGCGGATTCTCGTCAGCCCACACATGTTGATTGTGAAAATTTACAATTTGATCACGTTGATCGAGGAAGTACAGTACATAATGACGAAACTAAAATGAGCTCTAACTTGGAAATTAAGCGTTTCCCGACACATGTCCACATAACATGTTTTCTTTATTTGTGTGTGAGGAATGTTTCTTGAAAGTTTGGCCGTACCTTCTTATAACACCCTGTATATGAAAGTGTGTGTGTGTGTGTGTGTGTGTGTGTGTGTGTGTGTGTGTGTGTGTGTGTGTTTGTGTGTGTGTGTGTATAACTAGTTGTTCCAGTTATTATGACCATGCATTGCACTGCGCATAGATCTCAGTATTGCATTTGACATATTTTTAGCATTTTGCTGATCACACAGTTACACCAGACAAATTTGGTAATTTTTCTGTTGTGAACAGGAGCGCCACAGAGCAGCTGTTAGGAGTTGTTGAACAATACTTTTAATTTCACAGTCAGATACTTGAGAACTGATTTCTTTATGATTCCCAGAAAGAGTAGTTAATATATGTTTCGCATTTGTACACAATCAGAATTCTATTATTGTCAGAGATGTCAAGTCACATATTTCTGTGTGTCTTTCAACAGACTAAACAATCAATTCAAATGTACAAAAGTTTAAAAAAAATTACTTCCAGTTTGACGTCCTAACACTTAAATCTATACTGGATGTTAACAAATATCTTCTGTTCAGCAATGTTTTTCCTTACGTTGCTAGTCCATATTTATCCTCTCAACTTCGGCCACCATCAGTTATTTTCCTGCCGAAAAAGCGAAACCCACCTACTACTTAGTCTCGATGCCTAATGTGATTCTCTTAGCATCACCTGGTTTAATTTCATCCCATTTCATTAGACCTGTTTTGCTTTGATTGAAGTTCATCGTTTATACTGCTTTCGAGACGCTCTCCACTCCGTTCACTGCTTTTATAAGTCCTTGGTTGTTTGTGACGGAATTATAATGACATCGGCTAATGTCGAAGTTTTTATTTCTTGTCTCTGAACATTAATTCTTATTCTAATTTTTTCTGTAATTTCCTTTACTACCATTCTAAGCTACATGTGAATAACATCATGGATCGGCATCAATCTTGCCTCAGTCAATTTCCAACCACTGCCTCTCTTTCATATCCCTCCACTCTTAGAAGTGGACTCTGGTTTTTTTAAAGGTTGTAAATATATTTTTCTTCCATGTATTGTACCACTGCTACCTTCTGAATTTAAAAGAGAATATTCCCGTCAGAGCGTAGTCAAAAGCTTTCTTTACGTTTACAGATGTTATCAATGTAGGTGTGCCTTTCCTTACCTAGCTTCACTCCCAGCTCAACGGCGTTGTGTGGAGTGTGGCGCGGGTGGGAGTCGGGGGCTAGGGGTGGGGGGTCAAACAGGAGTACCTGCCGCTGGAAGCAAGTTCATTAGCAGCCGAACTCATAATCTTGAAGAGTGAAACCTTGCTTCGCAATGCGCCTAGCATCCAACGCACTTTCATCTATTGAGTATTCATACGATTTTGAAATTCATCCGTGTTGGTTTTCGAACATTTTTAAACACATTCTAAATTGTCTTTTGAATGAATCGTAAGTTGATTTTTGCATAAGTTCATAGTACACGTGATGTTTCTGCTAGGGTACCTCTGTCACATGTAGAAATAAGACTTTCCCACATACATCACGTGACGGGGGTATACGAGATGGGCTGAGTAAACTCGAATGGATGAATGAACGCGAATAGCTGTTGACTTACGTGGTTGATGTGGTGTGTCAATGGTCATCGTGGTTATAATTACTAGCGAAATCCATAGATTCAGACTACCAGAGTGAATATAAATAAACTAACAGGAATAACAGGTAAAAAGATCACATTATTATCTTCTCAGTGTAGCCAAGGAAATGAAATTTTGACAGAAAGTTTTTAGCAGACCTCTACACTACTAAGTGTCCATTGCACAGTCCCCTATTAGCAGCTGCTTAGATGTGGGTCTAGCAATGCCTTTTTTGCTTTCAATTTTGCCCATGTTCTGCGTAGTCAGTGCATACACAACTTTATTACTATAGCGCGCCCCGCTAAGCACAACAGCGCAGGCGCAGCGCTCGTCCATCTCCGCACTACGAGTTGGCACTGTCTTAGAGACGGACCAAATTCTGCTTCCGCCTATCCGCGTATTAATATGTAACGCAGCCAATGAGATTGCTGCTAACGTAGAACCTTTTCTCCTCGCGGATCACACTTGCGCAGTGATACCTGAACGCTCGTGGTATTATAACAAGTGTACAGACCTCCGATTAGTCAATCTGCATTAGTCTGTACCAGTCTATAGTCAAGTAAGTTTCAGTCTGTGCCTAATACGATTATCATATTCCTGTACATAGCCATGAAGAGAAATGTATAGACACTTTGTCAAGTATCAGAGATATGTGAGAATACGATTAACGTACCAAGACCAAAGGAACTTCAGATTGTCAATTGTACATAGCATCCAGAACCAAGTTAAGTTATTTTTATGCTTGTTATTATTTTAATAAATGTGTGTGAAAATGAATCAAGTTCTGTTTAAAGTTGGTCACCATCAATCTGCTACTCTAAGCGTGCAGGTGGCATTTCTATCATCTGACCAAACGGCAGAAGATAAACACGCCACGATAAGGCCACGAGACATATTGCTGACATTAGCCTACTTCGTTAGAGCGACAAGTCAAATAATCTGATGGTGTGTGTACCGTAGGTCTTACAGTACGCACACCACAGCGCAACTATGCATATGCTTTTTTGAATGCGTAATATCCTGGAAATGAAGGCCGTGAGTTAAACTTATTACTATTCACCTTCTGTGGGAGTCTTTGAGTTACTTAGCACACCACAGGCAGCCAGGTATCGTGAACGTGGTAGAGTAGTGTGTTGAGGTTATTCTGTGAAGTGATTTATGTGCAATACTGTCTGTTGACTGTGACGGAAGCACGCCGATGTTTATCGATGACCACAGACAAAAGTGAAAAGTATCGTATGGAATGCCGCTTCTGAAGATTATTTGAACAAACGTCCGAGATGTGTTACCGTGATCGCCACATATTGGATAATAAGCATGCGATAATATTTCTGTAACGCATAAGATACAGTAAGTTTTGAAGTAGAAAAACTGAGAAGCATAAACCACAAATTTATGAAAAGTGTACATAAAAACTGTGGACGAACATTCATGTTATGGCGATTTAAAAGCCCAACTAAGGACACTGAAATCTGAAGAAAAGGAGTGTTGGGGTAATTGTAACTCCTCTTCAATGTACTAAAATGGAAATGAAGCCTTCTTTCAAGTGGATTCTAGTGTCTATGAAATTTCCTAATTTCTCGAGTCTGAGGTCATTAATCTTCGTATTATATTTCATGATTAAATGCAAATGGTACATTAAAAGTAAATTAACCTTCACATAAAGACTAAGAAGCTCCCTTAAGCATTTACAGTTTCAGCAATAATCACTTTTAATTTAATTTATTCATTCTCTTTCCGTTAATCTAGTATATAAGCGAATTGCTTGGATATTGAATGAATCATAAAAATACATGAGAACATTACTTGTAGCCGTTAACAGATACAAATTGTAAAATTATGTACGAAGAAAATCTGTTAATAATTAGGACCTTATGCATTTGCTGCAGTGAAAAGAGGTATAAAGCAATCAAATACGAGGTTTAGAATTTTAATAGGGGCCACTATTTATTTTCAGCTCGTACAAAACAGAAACGTGTTTCAAAGTTTTACTGACCTTCAAACTAGTCACCACCATTGTGTATAACTCGTAACCAGCGATGTGGAAGTCGTAAGATACTCTTAGCAGTGCCAGTTACTTTGACAGTTGAGCGGAGCGGTGCGAATGCCGTCAAGTGGTTCCTTCAATTCAGAAATCGAGATGAACTCACGATGACTTACGTTAGGAATGCAGTAGGTGATATAACACTTAGCAGTACCATCAGTCAAACAAATCAGTAACAGCTTGCACTGTACTTGCTTGAGCATTGTCCTGCAACATGATTAGGTCCTGCAGAAATTGTCGTCACTTCAGTCCCAATGCTGTTCATTTATGGAACACAACCTACGACCAGATTAGAGACAGAAGTGATGGCGCTTTCTGCAGGACCTGACCATTTTGCAGGACAATGCTGAAGCACGTACAGTGCAAGCTGTTATTGATTTGTTTGACTGATGGGGCTGCTAAGTGCTGCACCAGCGACTGCACTCCTCTGACGTACGACCTCGTAAGTTGAATTCGATTTCTAAACTGAGGGAAACACTTCACGGCATTCGCTTCAGAACTGCTGCAACTTCGTCGGGAAATAGACTGCGCCGCTCGAACTGTCAACACACCTGTCACTGCTAAGAGTGTCCTACGACTTCAGCATCGCTGGCAACGGGTTATCCACAATGCTGGTGACTACTTTGAAGGTCAGTAAAACTTTGAAACACGTATCTACTTTGTACAAGCTGTATACAAATAGTTGCCACTATTAAAGTTCCAACCCTCGTAATTAATTTTATTTCACATTATAAGTTACAAATTTTATAGCACTGAAATTCTATGGTTTGAAACTAAGAATAAATAATTCAGGTGTGTATAAGTGTCTAGTTATTAGCTAACAAAATTTTACTGCCACCTTTATCGCTGCAGTTTTCCAAGCAGAAAAACGTTGTCGTCACTTTGTATTTCTCGTACCTCTGGTGTTTACATAATGCAAACGCAACACCAAGTTCCAAGCCAATGAGGCGATTTATAGCAGACTGCTTGCGTGATGAGGAACGTTTGAACACGCGAACGTCCGAGCGTACATACGTTCATTCCACAAATTTTTGTGCTTGCCCTGTTCTTTCCTTGCGTCCGCGACTACTCATGACGAGAGAGGGATCCTTTGAACATATCTTCCGTTCTATCTCTGAATAGTGCGAAAACGCGTTGTACGATCACGTAGTAACGCGTAACCGGAGAGTAAACGTAGGATAATTAAAGCGGTGATTCAGCTAGGGTTTGTGAAGTTCACCGGAGAATACGTTTTGACAATGGTAGAAATAGTTATAGGATTAGCGAAGACAAGATTGTTTATTAGAACAAGGAAAGAGATGAAATGGAGACATCACAGAAATTACATGGAAGAATATAACGATTTCAATATATATAAACTATTCGTACTACCACTTTCGATCTCATGCTTGAGAAACTGGAGCGTTTTTATGAAATGTGAACATAAAAACTTTTGCTTGTCGTAGACCTAATAGACATTTGATATTGGTATTTCGTGAATTATATTCTGTCAGCTACCTTTGTAGCGCAGCACAATATTCCAACTAGGAGCGAACTTTGAGAAGTAACTGCTAAGTGCTTTCGTGTTTGAGAACATTCCCCTGATCATTGGAAGCAGTCTGTTAAAAAACGCCTTTCCACGAAAAATATCATATATGAGCACTACTCACTGAATACGTTCCGCCTTAAGCGGAACTGCTATTACGATACATTTTCGTTTCTTTACATTCAAGTTACAGCCATTAAAATGCTGGGAAGCTCGAGACACATAATGCTGTTATGAAGACACCGAGATTAGTTACTCTGTGAATCATACTCTCCATAAGTATTAGGAAATGCACGCTATGATTTACACGCGCATGGGACGTCTTATCTCAACAAGAGAAGAAGCATCCACACATTTTAGTTTGCACTAGCATCATTGCACATCTTTATTATAATTGTGAACTACGTTAACACATGACAGATGTCACTTCATATCGTTCGTTGCGCTATGAAAGATTGATTGCTACCTAATATTCCGGAAGTCCAAGTCATATCAAGTTCCTATAGATTCGTAGGCCAAAATTTGGTATCATAAGTGGATTATTTTTGGGGCATTAATAATGATAACATAATGATAGGTACTTGGGCTGTGGTCAGACAGGTAATAGGCGGATTTCACTATTCGCAGAATTATTTAATAAATAAAGTCTGATTCTCAAACTGTGCAGACCAATACCCACTGTATCTGCTAAATGCTGCCCTTCTTGTTTTGAAACATACGTCTTATTTTTATTCATGCAAATATGCCCCAACTACCAGATTATTTTATAACATTACATAATGAAACAGATAATTTCATATGCATCTGTAACAGAACAGAATGTTGGAGAAGGGTTCAAAGACGCTACTGCTCTTCTTCCTTGAAATTTCGTAGAATGGCGAAGAATGAGTAAGACACATTAAGAACCTGTAAAAGAAGAAAATTGTCATAAGAGAATAGCTCCCACGTTTACTTGATTATTTGCTAGTACCTACAACAGAGGCTATTTTTATGTGTCGCATGTCTGTACTAGCTTAAAGTTATGTATACTGGGAACCAAACAACGAAAACGTAATGAAAATTCTAAACCAAAGTGGCGCTGATGCTGAAATTAACAGTTTATAAATCCTGGAGGAAAAAAGCACACATAAAATATCGGTGCTCTGACATTATATCCTACATCCGATGACCATACTGCCACACAATCATGGAATGATTCACTACATTAAAATATTAACTAATAAATAATAATTCATGTTGTGGCAAAGTTTTCTGTCAACATATTTACGCCCAGACGATTATAGAGAATAATGTAAAATAAGAAATTTATGATGGATGTATGTTCCGTCTTTGCATCTAAATGAGAGGCAGTGTGCTTCCTGATACACACCTTTCTCTTGATGAAGCATCTTCAGTGGCCCATAATACGTATTTGTTCTCACACATGTAACAAATGCATTATGCAGCAGTTACAAGTATGTTAATATGATACGTTTTCTCATCTCACTCACTTGCATTTCAGGTTAGAAACAACATTTGAAGCACAAATTATGAGAGTTTGGTATTGGTATTACTTACGACTTCCAATGTTGTTAGTTCATGCGTGTCTTCCTGCAAATGTGTTTATTCGGCCTCCATACTCCAGATGACCGGTATTCAGTGTCTTGCCACGCATATTGATTACAATACTTCACTTGCCGTTCTCACTGTATACCCGTATGTGTGTTTACAGATTGCAGTGTTGCCCACCGTCGTTATGTTTTTATCTTTCATCTTCTGTTTGAGTTGTGGCTTAATGTTTTACCATTTCTTGCCTGTGCATGTATGCGCGCGCATGTGTGTGTGTGTGTGTGTGTGTGTGTGTGTGTGTGTGTGTGTGTGTGTGTGTGTGAGAGAGAGAGAGAGAGAGAGAGAGAGAGAGAAAGAGCGAGAGAGATTGAGGGAGTTTTGGTATGTGTTAGTTATTCTTTGATTCTTTGTGAAAATGGTTTCTTCTGTATGTGTGTGTGTGTGTGTGTGTGTGTGTGAGAGAGAGAGAGAGAGAGAGAGAGAGAGTGAGAGAGAGAGGGGGGGGGGGAAAGATAGTTATTAATTATTTAGTCTCATTATGCTTTACATTTACTTTTGTTATTGTCTTAGTGCTTAACATGATCAATTACTTTCTTCCGTATTGCAAGGGCTTTGTAAAGTGTGGAGTTTATGTTGTAATTGCTCTCACTAGGAATTTTCTTGTCCTCCCCATGCTGTGTGGTTGATGGCCATGTCGTTTTAGGCGTTCAGCAATCGCAGAAAGGTTATTTTCGTACTATCAGCTTCTCGTATGTTCTTTACGCCTGATTTTGAAGTTCCTGCCTGTCATTCCCAGATACACTAACATTCTCAACAAACCTGCTTCTTGGTATTTACCTGGTTTGTATATTGCTGTTTCTAATTGTGACAGTAGTGTGTTTGCTGGTTCTGTAACAATGTGTAACACTAGTATATTCCCAATCTGTATGTTGATTCTTGGTTGTATGTTACAGTGATCCATTCATTTCTGTTAGTCATGTCAGCAGTGTTACTGTTTTGTGTTTTTGTGTGTATTATGGCGTCTCTATTGTTTTTGGGGTTCTGTGGTGTTTGCGTTCTCCCCTTGTTTTCATTTTTCTTTACTTTTGTTTTAAATTTTTTCTCAAGTATTTGTACTGTGTGCGTGTTACAACCATTAATCGTGGCTATTAGTTTTATTGGTTGTAATTGTTTCTCGTATTTCTCTTTGCTGAGTGGAGTATTATTTCGTCTGGATAACCTGTGACATACAGTTGCCAATTTGTGATTTTGTGGGTGGCTGAATGAGGCTTGCATAATTGTGACAGTGGCTGCTAGCTTATGCTATTTAACATATACAAAACATGTCATCACACAGAATAGCAATTTTACTAAAGAGACAACGGTTACACATTGCTTGCAGAACAAGAAAGACATTCCAATCACATTTGCAAACAACAGTAGATAAACTAGATAAATATCAGAGAGCAAGTATATTCAATTTAGAATTTCAAGAAACTGAATCAGTGCATCAGGGAATGACAAGCTAGTACTTTAGAATTATGTATAAAGGAGCTGGAAGTACGAAAATAGCCATACAGAAGGTGCTGAATGTCTAATATGGACATGAACCACCCAACATGAAACAGAACATGAAAATTATTAGAATTAACAACTGCTACCAAATACTTCTGACAATACAGGAAAACTTGCAAATACAAAGAGCTCTAGCAATAAAAAGGAATTTATTAATGACCAAATCAAGACAAGCAATAGTTCACTAATCACATTAGCCACTAAAAAAATAACAGACATAAATGTAAAACACAACCAGACTAAATAATTAATTATTCCACCCCCTCCTCTCTCTCTCAATATCTCTCTCTTTCACACACACAAACGCACGCACAGCAAATGAGCACACAAACCAATATCGGAAGATAAACATACAGCACAGTTGTTAACACTATACACTGTAAACACATAAAAATTCAATACACGGTGAACAGTGCAAGCGCAGTGTTGTAGTAAGTGATGGCCACAAAACACCGATAACTGGTCATCTGACACAACTTTATCTCCAGATGACACATATGAACTAACATTATTGGAACTCATGAGTAATACCTAACAACACTTAATGTCATGACACTTTTGCTGCAGAATTTGTTTCTAGCCTGAAAAACAAGAAAGGAAAAGAGAAAAAAGTTATACAGCAACAGTCTTGCAACTACTACATAATGTACTTATTATATACATAAAAACAATGATTTATTAGAGGCTACTGAAAACGTTTCATAAAAAACTGCAAAATGTGTAAGGCAAAAAACAATCTGCGTTTCATTTACTTGCCAAGATGGATCTTATATCCATGACTTTTAAAGCAACTAGGAACGATGTAATATGGAAAAAATGACAATAAAACATTTGTGGTCAAGTTATTAATATCATTTCATACCTTTAGATTTAAAAGCACATATTTGTTAAAAGAATTATGGGTACTCAGTGACTCTCTGTGAAATGCGTAAGAGAGAGCTGTTACTTTTGATATAAAATGTTGAAGGGGTCAGAATTAGTTTATCGAGATCTATAGTGCCTAATGTTGGAGAAATACGTATCATAACGTTTCCGACTTTGATAAAGGTTGGATTGTAGCCTATCGCGATTGCGGTTTATCGTATCACGACATTGCTGCTCGCGTTGGTCGAGATCCCATTACTGGTAGCAGAATATGGAATCGGTGGGTTCAGGAGGGTAATAAGGAACGCCGTTCTGGATCCCAACGGCCTCGTATCACTAGCAGTCGAGATGACAGGCTTCTTATCCGCATTGCTGTAACGGATCGTGCAGCCACGTCTCGATCCCTGAGTAAAGAGATTGGGACGTTTGCAAGACAATAACCATCTGCACGAGTAGTTGGACGACGTTTGCAGCAGCATGGGAAATCAGCTCGGAGACCATGGCTGCGGTTATCCTTGCCGCTGCATCACAGACATGAGCGCCTGCGATGGTGTACTCAACGACGAACCTGGGTGCACGAATAGCAAAACGTCACGTTTTCGGATGAATTCACGTTCTCTTTACAGCATCATGATGGTCGCATCCGTGGTTGGCGACATCGCGGTGAACGCAGATTGGAGGTGTGTATTCGTCATCGCCATACTGGCATATCACCCGGCGTGATGG
Organism: Schistocerca gregaria; assembly: GCF_023897955.1. Lineage (NCBI taxonomy): Eukaryota > Metazoa > Arthropoda > Insecta > Orthoptera > Acrididae > Schistocerca > Schistocerca gregaria. The sequence goes on along the minus strand of NC_064925.1, from coordinate 270,031,232 downwards.
TCGTTACATTTCAGATGTGTTACGACCCCTGGCTCTAGCCTTCATTCTATCTCTGCGAAACGCTACATTTCAGCTGGATAATGCACGACTGCATTTTGCAAGTCCTGCACGGGCCTTTCTAGAAACAAAATATGTTCGATTGTTGCCCTGGCCAGCACATTCCCAGATCTCTCACCAACTGAAAACATCTGGTCGATGGTGGCCGAGCAACTGGCTCCTCACAATACGCCGGTCAGTACTCTTGATGAACTGTCACATCGTGTTGAAGGTACATGGGCTGCTCTACCTGTACACGCCATCCAATCTCTGTTTGACTAGATGCCAAGGCATATTAAGGCCGTTATTACGGCCAGAGGTGGTTGTTCTGGGTACTGATTTCTCAGGATCTATGCACCCAAATTGCGTGAAAATGTAATCACATGTCAGATCTAGTATAATATATTTCTCCAATGAATACCCGTTTTTCATATGCATTTCGTCTTGGTGCAGTAATTTTAATCGCCAGTAGCGCACTGTATAGGGGTTCTGAGTATCTCCAGGCCTACCAATGCTTCTACTTGTCATCTTGTAGGCATCTTTTTAAGGAGTTAGGCAGTTTGATTTTGGATTCATGGTATATTTAATTCTCAATGAAGTTTGTTCTAAATGAAGCACTACAGGCCAAAGGAAAAGATGATGTACATATTTACAACAGTAGAAGAAAACATTACTTTCATTATTCCACATTAATGTTTTACTCAGCACAGATACAGGCGCATAATGGTACCGCATAACGTTTGATCACCTACTGAATAGTGTAAAATGTGTGGCAGAGAACGCAATAAAATCTCAAACAAAACTGAATAATTTTCCCCTCATCAAATCTTCCAATTCAAGGGACAAATTTCTGTTTATGTTAAATGTAAAATGTAATGTGTAGGAAATACTAAAGGAAAAATAAAAATAGCATCCAAATGGTGAGCATGCAGCCATATTTACACACGAATATATTTTGTCATGATAAAATGACACATTCCACATTACACTGATTAATCTTATAACTGATCCATGCAACACAGAACTAACTAGCTACAGAACCAATTTCTCTGTGAGGTGGAAGGAAAACAAAATAACGTCTCTTGTTCTCTAACTATCATTAGTTGTCACACGTCAAGGATACCTAAGTAAATGAAGTTGTTTGGAAGTGTTTGTGATAGAGTTATGTCTGCTGTACACCGAACCACGCCGTTGCCACCGCCGTTCTGCTATAGGGCAGTTAAACAACGTTCCTGAAACAAAGAGTGACTCTACTCACCGCGACAAAGGACTCCCTGGAGAGGGGGAAGAACCCACCGGCCGTGATGCACAGCGGTCGCTGAGCGCGGTGCATGAGCAGCAGCAGTGACCGTTTGATGGGGAGAGGACACCCCTGCAGTGACGTCACAGCGCTGTACGCCGCCATGGCTAGGTTCTCGCTCTGTACAGGACAACAGCACCCACAGGTACGTTATTGTGACTATCCACGACAATCGTATGGAATAGCTTCACACATTTAAATATCCTAAACCAGTTCATAACTATTTCACATTATGGTTTAAGCATTAGTAGCTACTATTTCACATCGTCAGAAACACAAAAACAGATTTTAAAAATCGTCATCTCGTCACTACATTACTACTACTCTTGTTCAAACAATTGAATTTGTGTCTGATGATATACCTTGTGGCAGACTACGAATGTTGAAGAGAAAGGTTCCCATATAGGTCATGTGGTTTGTAGTTGACCTGAATAAGACCCCATTTCCGTCTGAATCAGTTGGTAGAACGAGTTATTTTTCCAGTTGGCACATGTACTTCTGACTTATTCATTGTGCAGCAAGGAGTATTCTCATATTAATCTTTCCTGAAGATCAAAAATAGTTTGCTGGCCAGAGGCTTGAATCCATACCTTTTGCAGTTCTCATGCATTAACTAACCTATTCATGTCACAAGCCTACAATCTATCCATGTAAGAAGGTGGAGGGGGAATAGTGAGACAGATGGAGTTCTGACGGGAGCTCTGAAGTGTTGTTTTGAGGACAAAGTTCCAGTAACATGGAGTTCATCCCACTCTGACTCAAACTCAAGAAGAAGCATCAACAAAACAAGCTGATTATAGTGACTTAATTTTCAAATTTCCGTTCATTAATATAGAGTGATGGCTATTCACTCAAGAGGTAATGATTCACCGAATTATAGCCAGTCTATTTTTCCCCTGCCTTGTCCAACGTATTCAGAGGAACGAGTTGTTATTCTGGATCTAGCAGTGTTAATGATAGAAACCCATCCTCTTCCCCCTCCCAACCAACAACAGACAAAATTTCTGTACCTCATCTGTCTACTTCCAGTGTTATCCCATGTGATAGTGCGAGAATTTTTTAGGAAGGTTTGCGATTCGTGTATGTGAGGAGAGACGTGTGTGCCACCTGATATTCACCGGATATGGGAAAATGCCTAAGGCTACATCTATATTGGATCAATATTTTCCTGATGCGGTGTACAGGGGTTCTGCGCCCCACGGATGTTTTTAAGTTGGCCTCTGCTGGAGAGGAGCATTCTCCTCAATAAGAGACTTCATCTACAACTGCATCTACGTGCGTACATTGCTATTCACAATAAAGTGCCTGGCAGAGTATTCAATGAATTTACAGCCTTCAGATATGTATGACTTACCGCGTAATCGAAATTTAGCGGATTTCTTTAAGTAATCATGTGAATAACTTCACACTTTTCTTTATTCAGGGTTAATTGCCACTTTTCGCACCACACAGATATCTTATCTAAATAATTGTGCTATTCTTTTTGGTCACCTGATGATTTTACAAGACGGTAAAGGACAGCATCATCCGCAAACAATCTAAGATGACTACTAAGATTGTCTCCTATGTCGGTTAAATAGATTAAGAACAATAGGGGGCCATGACACTTCCTTGGGGAAGTTTCTGTTTTAATCGATGACTTTCCGTCTATCACTACGAACTGTGACCTTTCTGACAGGAAATCACGAATCCAGTCGCACAACTGATGCGATTTTCCAGAGGCACACAGTTTGGTTAGAAGACGCTTGTGAGGAACGGTGTTGAAAGCCTTCTGGATATCTAAAAACATGGAATCAATTTGACGTCCCCTGTCGGTAGCACTCATTACTTCAAGAGTATAAAGAGCTAGTTGTGTTTCGTAAGAACGATATTTTCTGAATGAGTGCTGACAACGTGTCAATAAATCGATTTCTTTGACGTACTTCATAATGTCCGAACAGAGCATGCGTTCCAAAACCCTACAGTATATCGACGTTAGTTATATGGGACTGTAATTTAACGGATTACGCCTACTTCCCTTTTTGGGCACTGGTGTGACATGAGATATTTTCCAGTCTTTAGGTACAGATCTTTCTGTGAGGAAGCAACTGTATATAATTGCTAAATACGAAGCCATTGTATTAGCATACTCTTAGACGAATTTGACTGGTATACAATCTGGACTGGAAGCCTTTCTTTTATTAAGTGATTTAAGCTGCTTCGCGACGCCTTGGATATCTATTTCTTATATTTCTCATCTTGACCATTCTTCTTGATTGGATTTCAGGAATATTTACTTGGTCCTCTTTGGTGAAGGAGTTTCGGAAAATCGTGTTTAATAATTCTGCTTTAGTGGCACTGTCATCAGTGACTTCACCGTTGTTATCGCGCAGTGAAGGTATTGATTGTGTCTTGCCACTGGTGTGCTTTATGTATGACCCGAATCTCTCTAGACAAATGGTGTACATACATCAGTTTAGCAAAGATAAATTTACAAGACAGGCCGGCCGCGGTGGTCTCGCGGTTCTAGGCGCGCAGTCCGGAACCGTGCGACTGCTACGGTCGCAGGTTCGAAACCTGCCTCGGGTATGGATGTGTGTGATGTCCTTAGGTTAGTTAGGTTTAAGTAGTTCTAAGTTCTAGGGGACTGATGACCACAGCAGTTGAGTCCCATAGTGCTCAGAGCCATTTGAACCATTTTTACAAGACAGTTTTCTGAAACCTTCCAATGTTTCTGAAATTACCCAGAAAAAATCATGGACTATTACCATATGGTTGTAGAAATATTGGACCAAATTTTTGAAGGCGTAAATAACGATATGACTGGTAAGAAGAGCAGGTTTGAGATCCGAGCAATTAAGTGGCTGCGTGGAGGAACTAGCTGAGAGGTACACCATAGTAATCAGAGACACCCAACTAAAAGTAGCAGTTACCGAAGCTGTGACATGGCAGAAAATATGCGGCAACACTGTTAGAAGAAGAAACGTGTCAGTAAAAGGGAAGTCTGTGAGATCAGTGATAATCTGTGGCTACAAGCCACCGCCGAGCGGACGGTTGTATATGATTGTTAATTATGGAGCTAATGCATCAGCATACTACGAAATGAACCTAATTGGTGAACAGTTTGGACCAGAAGACTTGCTTTTATTAAGTGATTTATGTTGTTTCACTACTCCGAGGATATTTACTTCTACGTTACACATGTTGGCAGCTGTTCTCGATTCCAATTCTGCAATATTTACTTCGTCTTCTCTTGTGAAGGCATTTCGAAAGGCAGTGCTTAGTAACTCTGCTTTGGCAGCACTGTCTTCGATGGTATCTCCATTGCTATCGTGAAGAGAAGACATTGATTGTTTCTTGCTGCTAACATACTTCGCATGCGACCAGAATCGCTTCGGAATTTCTGCCAGGTTTCGAGACAAAGTTTAGTTGTGGAAACTTTATAAACATCTCGCATTGAAGTCCGCTCTAAATTTCAAGCTTCTGTAAAAGATCGCCAATCTGGGGGATTTTGCGTAAGTTTAAATTTGGCATTTTTGTTTCGTTGTTTCTGCAACTGTGTTCTGACGCGTTTTATGTACCAAGGAGGATCAGATCCGTTGTTTGTTAATTTATTTGGTATAAATCTCTCAATTGCTGCCGATGCTATTTCTTTGAATTCAAGCCACATCTGGTCTACAGATATATTATTAATTTGGAATGAGTGGAGATTGTCTCTCAGGAAGGCGTCAAGTGAATTTTCATCTGCTTTTTTGAATAGGTATATTTTTCGCTTATTTTTCAAGGATTTGGCGATTACAGTATTCAATCATGCTACCACAGCCATGTGTTCACTAATCCCTGAATCGTTTTGTTGCTCGTTATTAACTCAGGATTATTTGTTGCTAACAGGTCAAGTGTATTTTCACAGCCGTTACTAGGCGCGTGGTTCACGAACTAGTTGCTCGAGCTAATTTTCAGCGAATGCGTTTTGCACAATTTCGGATGATATTTTATGCGTACCTCCGGAATTATACATGTATTTTCTCCAACATATCGAGGGCAAGTTGAAGTCACCACCAACTACTATCGTATGATTCGGGTACGTGTTTGAAATCAAACTCAAGTTTTCTTTGAACCTTTCAGCAACTGTATCATCTGAATTGGGAGGTCGGTAAAAGGATCCAATTATTATTTTATTCCGGTTGCCAACAATGACCTCTGCCCATACTAACTCACAGGAAGTATCTACTTGAATTTCGCGACAAGTTAAACTACTTCTGAGAGCAACAAACACGCCTTCGTCAATCGTGTTTAGCCTATCCTTTCGGAACACCGTTAGGTTCTTCGCAAATATTTCGGCTGAGTTTATATCCGGCTTTAGCCAGCTTTCAGTGCCCTCAGTACTAGTTTTGTATAAATGTACTGGAAATTTAATCAGTAGCTTGATTCTCGTTTAAATGGGAGAAAATATCAAGAGCTACCAGAACAAGAAATGTACAGTACTACGTCAGCGCGTTACTTGACTTGTATCAGTTTTGCAGTAGATGGCAAGAAGTGGGGTATTTGGTAGGTCCTAAGTATCATACTATAATCTTAGGCATTTGTGAACATAAAGCCATAAACTTATAAATCGATTTGTGATTGAATTATAGAGGTATTCTTCATTAAATTCGTCAACTTACATGCCCAGTTTTCGTCATTGACGGGAAGTATAAACTTTTTGCTGCTGTAACATGAAGACATCAGCGACTGAGGCTCACAAAATGCTGAGTAAGACCTATGGTAAGACATTTATTAGTTACAGTGCAGAGAATGATTTCAACGTTTCAACAGCGGTGACTTTGACGTAGAAAACCGGCATTGGAGATGGAAGAGAGAAAATTGTCGAAGTTAGAGAAATTGTTGGAAGCAATCACGGGAGATCATTATCAAGTACTGAGGCGAGCACTGAAAGACAAGCTGCCTCAGTACAGCGACAGACATGAAAAGGTGATCTACGGCATGACAGTGCTTGACCTCATTACACTAAACCCGTAAAAACATACTTGGAAATATTGAAATGGGAAGTCCTATTACAGCACCCACCGTATTCTACAGACACTGCTCCCTGTGACTACCACGTTTCTCGATCATTGGCGTACGGCCTGGCTGACCAGCACCTCTGATCATATGAACAAATGCAAAATGAGGTCGATTCATGGATGTTCTCAAAAGACGCCCGGTTCTTCCGCCACGGGATTCGTATGCTGACGTAAGAAAGTAATGGCCATCGATGGACAATACGTTGAATCGTACGTTGTTTGTAAGTTTTTCACAACAAAGCCTCGAACTTTGACAATAACCTGTGGAAGCAAAATTGTAAACCTAGTATTACTTTATACTCGTGCTTGTTAAAATACACTCCTGGAAATGGAAAAAAGAACACATTGACACCGGTGTGTCAGCCCACCATACTTGCTCCGGACACTGCGAGAGGGCTGTACAAGCAATGATCACACGCACAGCACAGCGGACACACCAGGAACCGCGGTGTTGGCCGTCGAATGGCGCTAGCTGCGCAGCATTTGTGCACCGCCGCCGTCAGTGTCAGCCAGTTTGCCGTGGCATACGGAGCTCCATCGCAGTCTTTAACACTGTTAGCATGCCGCGACAGCGTGGACGTGAACCGTATGTGCAGTTGACGGACTTTGAGCGAGGGCGTATAGTGGGCATGCGGGAGGCCGGGTGTACGTACCGCCGACTTGCTCAACACATGGGGCGTGGGGTCTCCGCAGTACATCGATGTTGTCGCCAGTGGTCGGCGGATGGTGCACGTGCCCGTCGACCTGGGACCGGACCGCAGCGACGCACGGATGCACGCCAAGACCGTAGGATCCTACGCAGTGCCGTAGGGACCGCACCGCCACTTCCCAGCAAATTAGGCACACTGTTGCTCCTGGGGTATCGGCGAGGACCATTCGCAACCGTCTCTATGAAGCTAGCCTACGGTCCCGCTCACGGTGTTCTTATTTCAATTTCCAGGAGTGTATGTTTTCACAAGCAGCCCTCACATTTTATGCACTACTGCACTCGTCTCCGTAATGAATTAAGAAATCTATAGAAACATCAAGATTATCTCGTAAATACTGGCACCACTGTATAATTCTCTGCTTCATTTCTCTAGATGTATCAACGGGAGTGCTGCACACTTCACTTTTAAAAAGACTCCACACAGATTACTTTTAAAGATCTTATCAAGAGGCCCTTACTTTTAAGGGAAGCAAGGGGTCGTATGGGCGTCAAATAATATATAGTTTGTGGGGGAAAACTATTCTAGAACCTCAGAGTATGCATAATTGCAGAATAAAATCTTTCCATCATACACTGAAGTGACTAATGTCATATGAATCCGATATGCACATATAGAGATGGATGTAGTATCACGTATAGAAAGTATAAAACTGCAATGCGTTGACGGAGCTGTATTTGTATTCAGATGATTAACGTGAAAATGTTTCTGATGTGTCTATAGCCGCACGACGTGAATTAAGAGACTCTGAACGCGGAATAGAAGTTGGATCGAGAAGAGTGGGACATTCACTTTCGGAAATCGTTACAGAATTCAGTATTTCGGGATCCACAGAGTCAAACGGTGCAGAGAATACCAAATTTCAGGCATTGCCTCTCACCACGGACAATGCAGTGGCCGACAGCCTTCCCTTAACTATTGAGGGCAGCGGCGTTTCCGTAGAGTAGTCACTGCCAATAGACAAGCAACACTACGTGAAACAACATCAGATATCAATGTTGGACTACGACGAATCTGTAAGACAGTGTCGCAAAATTTGTCGTTAATGGGCCCATTGCAGTAGAAGACTCAACGCCAGCACCCTCGCTGACAGCACAACATCGACTGCTGAGCCTCTCCTGTGTTCGTGATCATGTTGCCTGGACCCTGCCCGATGCAAAACCGTCATCTGGTAAGATGAATCCCGATTTCAGTTTGTTAGAGCTGATGGTGGGTTTTCTAGAGTGGCACAGACCACACAAAGACGTGGCCCAAGTCGTCAACAGGGCACTGTGGAAGCTGGCGGTGGCCCCATAACGGTTTTGGGTGGTTTTTATATGGAATGGACTGGGTCACCTGGTCCAATTGAATCGATCATCGACTGGAAATGTTCGGCAACTCACAGATTATTTTCAGCCATTCATGAACTTCACGTTCCCAAACAGCTATTTTTATGGTTGACAATGCGCCCTGTTAACAGGCCACAATTGTTTGCGATTGGTTTGAGGAACATTCTGGACAATTTGAGTTAATGGTTTGGCCACCGGGATCTCCAAGCATGGGACGTAATCGAGAGACGAGTTCGTATGCAAAACTCAGTACTGGTAACAATTTCCCAGTAAAGGATGGCTCAACATTTCTGCAGAAGATTTCCAGGGACTTCTGAGGTCCATGCCAAGTCGTGTTGCTGCACTTCTCCAGGCGAAAGTAGGTCAATCTCAATGTTAGGAGTATCCTATGACTTTTTTTCACTACGACGTTAAAGGTCTTGGTTTCATATCAATTGGAAACAAATGAACTATATAGAGTATCTTGAGGTGTTTCCCAACTAAACAATTGATGCGTAGCCCTGGCCTGTTTGGCAGTGTGTGTGTGTGTATGTGTGTGTGTGTGTGTGTGTGTGTGTGTGTAGTCAGTGGGCAGGGCTATGAAGACACTTCGCAGAAACTGTGACGCGCCATAAAGCCAAATGATCATGCATGTTATCGGAAAGAATTAGCTTGTGTAAGTAGGCTGTTTAGGTTTTTTTATTGGTAACGCCGCTGCCACGTAGCGCTCCGTATGAAAATCACTGTCTGTGCTGTGTGCAGTCAGTGGCTGATTGGCATTGTTGTAATACTCGCCATTGTAGTGTTGGGCAGCTGGACGTTAGCAGCGCGTAGCGTTGCGCAGTTGGAGGTGAGCCGCCAGCAGTGGTGGATGTGGGGAGAGAGATGGCGGAGTTTTGAATTTTGTAAGACTGGATGTCATGAACTGCTATATATATTATGACTATTAAGGTAAATTCATTGTTTGTTCTCTATTAAACTCTTTCATTTGCTAACTATCCCTATCGGTAGTTAGTGACTTCCGTAGTTTTGAATCTTTTAGTTAGCTGGCAGTAGTGGCGCTCGCTGTATTGCAGTAGTTCGAGTAACGAAGATTTTTGGTGAGGTAAGTGATTTGTGAAACGTATAGGTTAATGTTAGTCAGGGCCATTCTTTTGTAGGGATTATTCAAAGTCATATTGCGTTGCGCTAAAAATATTGTGTGTCAGTTTAAGCACAGTCTTGTAGAATTGTTTAAAGGGGACGTTTCATATGTAGATCCTTAGCCGAGGATTCCTCACTGGAATCTTCTGATTTTTTTTCTTGTAGTTTGTGTAATTACTGTAGCTTTTGTTTATTGCTAGCGCGTAATCGTAGAGAGAATCTCCTCTGTAGTTGTAGTTTTTCATTGCTGTATAGTAAAACAGTTGTGGCATGCATGTAGATTTGCACCAAGTATTTTGCAGCTGCCCTTGCCATTAACTAGATATTATTTTCAGTGCTACGTTAATGTGTTCTCTTATTTTTTCTCTTCAAATTGTGTTTTTGTGTGTAATCGTGTGAAATATTGTGACATAGAAAAATTATACACGACTGTGCTTAAACTGACACACAATATCAATAATCCCTACAAAAGAATGGCCCTGACTAACATTAACCTATACCTTTCACAAATCACTTACCTCACCAAAAATCTTCGTTACTCGAACTACTTCAATACAGCGAGCGCCACTACTGCCAGCTAACTAAAAGATTCAAAACTACAGAAGTCTCTAACTACTGATAGGGATAGTTAGCAAATGAAAGATTTTAATAGAGAACAAACAATGTATTTACCTTAATAGTCATAATATATATAGCAGTTCATAACATCCAGTCTTACAAATTTCAAAACTCCGCCATCTCTCTCCCCACATCCACCACTGCTAGCGGCTCACTTCCATCCAACTGCGCAACGCTACGCGCTGTTAATGTCCAGCTGCCCAACACTACAATGGCGAGTATTACAACAATGCCAGACGTTTCACTTGTTACTTTCGATCGGACGAAGGCTGCGCTTCAGCGAGTTGGTTGAAAAACCGAGCAGTATTATCCGTACAGCCAAGATTGTTCAATGTGCGATTTTCACCTCTTTGGAGACCTGAAGAGAGACATGCGTGAACGTCGGTTTCAGTCGGACGAGGAAGTGTAAGATGGGTGCCGTTCTGGATCCGTCAGCGACAGACTGCGTTCTACAGTTCTGGAACTGATCGTCTCATCTCCCAGTTCGATGTGTGTCCTACAGCGGGTGATGACTACTTCTGAATGGATTCATTGCACGGTCCCGTTGTGGCGGATGTTCGGTTTTCATATCACTGTCCTTCATAAGTTCAGCCATCCAGGGTGGCTGGCACACCGGCCTTCGTCGTTAATCCGCCACCTTTGTCGATAATCCGACAGATACACTCGACCAAGCACCAGCTCAGCTCCCAAGATCCCAGAAGAGGCCTGCTAACGTGCGCTACTATACGGGCAGATCACTTAATTTTTATAATTACCTCACTAATTGTCTAAAACGTATCGCAATAGCATGCTCTAGCTAGACAAAATCTGTAACACTGTCAAATAAAACACAAGAAAGGGAAAAAATATTATCACAAACCGCTTCTCAACGTGACTTACTTCAACTAAGGAGTAAACAAATCAGCCAAAGCATAAAAGTGTTAGGTAAGTTATCCATTGAAATTACTGTTCTGGCTGACGGAAGTTCATTTCTTTTAGGAAAAATTTAAATCTATTACATTTTTGAGACTTCATCCATTCTACTCACTGATAAGGTCTGTGAGAAATATATGAAATAGATTCAAGAGAGTGAAAATACATTGAGGAACTCTACAGTTGTTGCACAAAAGACTCACACGTCATCAAAAGTTTATCGCAAATATGGTACGTGAAACTCACTGACAAAAGCCCCCTAAGTGTCGTTTCTCTCCAGAGGTAATTATAGTTTCTAAGTGTCGTCTCGACCCAAAGGTAATTGTTTTTTAATAGTGTCATAACAAATCAATCGCCTTAAAATAATAGACTCTTCAATTCTTCCAGGCAATCGACCAGACAGACATTTATCATCGTTCCGCTTTCACATCATCCCCATTATTACGGGGTCTATGTGATTGTGAATAGTAGTTGATTAACAGATAGATGTTTTTCTGGCAGTAAAATGGATTTGTGGCAACTCAGACACAGTTTTTTTTGTTTTCTACTTGGCTCATTGTATAGAAATATTTTAAGTAGGAATCTGTGCAGTTGTGATTATTTTTAAAACGTCTGATGTACTCAAATGCCTCATATGAAAATGAATTACTGAAAGTGTAAGGTATGCAGTTTCATGCATTCCTTAACATGCTTCCTTCTATGAACTAAAATGTATTCGGAAATGACGTTTGGTGATGAATTAACGCTGTGTGATTTCTCATGTCAGATTATTTTCTGTTATTTACTCACTTCTGTAATAAGGTCGTCCCCAAACCAGCAGTAAATGAAGAGCTCAGCCAGCATAGTAGACAAGTAACAGCCAAACTTTCCGACCTGCTGCATACCGTCCGCACTCTGGAACAACATAAAAGGAAATGTTATACAGGCTGAAACGACATTTCATCATCTTTGAACATTATGAGTGTATATGTACAGTGAACAACGAAATGTAAACAAAACTGAAGCTTTGAACTACTATCAAGGTATAGTACTCTTTCAAAATGATTCTGTCTTTATGTTGCACTCAGTTAAGTAAAAAAGAACATACTTGTGTAAAAAAAATCTTTGGTGATTTATAACCAACGGGAAACACGTAAAAACTTATATAAATTTTATATTATATATGCTCGCCCTCAAAAGTGCAGTAATGTGTTACTGATTTGTAACGTGGCTGATCTTCTTTTGAAAGTGATTTGCTAGAGAATGTTCAGAAATGCCACCATAAATGGAAAATTCAGAAACTGCCCAATTCTCAAATTCGTGTGTATCGTAATTATGATTAATGGTGGTACAGTTTCAACAGTTGAGGGAACACGGTCAACATTCACAAGAACAAACAAATGAGCTGTTTAAACAGACACAAGACAAGATACAATGTTTATCAGCTGAACTCTGAAGAAATAAAAAAGGATTATCAACCAATATTTGAGATATTACCAACCGATTACAAGTTTTAGAAATCGACACTGAGCAAATCAAAAACACACAAAAAACCGACCTTTCAGAAATATTGGCGAAAATTAAGAAGGCCTTCCCCTACGAAAAAAAAGAGCAGACTGCATAATTACAAAAGCATGTCAAAGAAATTTCCGAAAAAATTTAAGCCTTACACTTACGACAGAAGTACGGAAAGAACAAAGAAGTAACAGCTCCCAACAAATAGACGAACTATGCACAAAAATGATAGAGATTCCGATGACGACAAAGTGCCTGTGCACTTCACGGAAACAGCCGAATGCTAATGCTTGAAACATTTCAAGGAAAATCAGCAAACAACAAAAGAATGACTATACAACCATAGTCGCAACTTTCGCATATAATCAGTACAAAGCAGTAATGAACTTTAATGATGCAGAAATTAATCTAACAATCTTGGATCAGCATGTTTTAAAATTTGAAATTTGTTAAGTTCCCAAGAAGAAGAGATCAACAGCCTCTGTTTTAAGTGTAACGATTCTTTTCAATGTTCACCCGATTATGTTGACAGTAGTACAGCTTATCATTGCCCAGACATCGACAGTTACGAGACGGTAATCAATTTAAGTACACGAATCTAGCAAAAGATTGAGGAAACAGAGAATGGTGATGAACATGAGAGGAAAGAACACAGCGAAATTTTACAAGAACGTGGGGTAGTGTTTACAGTCGTTAATGAAACAGACAATTTTCAACGAGCGTAAAAATTCATATTGGACAAGACGTTAATATGTTATGGCAGGTATTATGGTGCTCAATGAATGACTTCTTGTAACGTTACTGATATTGAAACGTCACCACTGCTGAAAACGTTGGTCGTAGTTGACAGAAGCCAATATTCCATGACGGTCGCTTGGTCAAACTATTGTTAATGTTTCACTCCAAGAGGAGTTTCTTTTGGTCACTTGTCCCGACTCCAAACACTATTTGACGTTTCACTTAAAGATGAGTGCCTAAAAAGGTGATCATGTTGAGATAAACTGTGAAGTAAATCAGTCTCACAATTACTGCTGGGCATTTTAAAGTTTTCTATATCTACTCCTTCCAGTCGAACTTTTGAATGGTTCCTTCTGGTGTAGTTTCAGCGAATGTCGACAGTAAACAGACACACTTACTATCTTTCCATAACTAGTTCCTGACTTGCGTGTTTTCATTTCTAGTGCAGTACTAGACAGAAATCTTTTTCTTCGTTCTTCACAGTATCAACATTTGGAAGGTGCGCTGGAGAATTATGTTCTTTTAACAGTGAACAAATAGTGTGTGGCTTGGTGAATCATCTATGACAATAGAGGCAGCCTTGTACGGTAATTAGAAGAGTAAACTTGGTGAAACCCACCTTTTACAATTTCTCTGTACAGTATGACAGTTGCATTTCTGTAGGTCCCAAGTGTAGTTCATGGTTCAAATCAAATGGCTCCTAGCAGTAGGGGAGTTAATATCTGAGGTCATTAGTTCCCTAGACTTAGAACTACTTAAACCTAACTAATCTAAAGACATCACACACATCTATGCCCGAGGCAGGATTCGATCCTGCAACCGTAGCAGCAGCGCGGTTCCGGACTGAAGCGCCTAGAACCGCTCGGACACAGTGGCCGACTGTAGCTCATGACCAGGCCTCTTTTTCAACAACTTTTCAGCTCTAACATATACTTATATCTTGCAGTGACACGCCGCGTTCACTCACCGTAGCAATCTGGAACATCTGGAAGCAGGCGGCGGCACCAATGGATATGCTCTGTGCCAGCAACATTACCCCTAGGCGCCGCTCCAGCAAATCTGAGTTCCTGTTACAACACATAGCAGAAGACTCTCGTCAGGAGCCAACTGAGGAGCGTTGTAGATTAATGGACTAACAAACAGCGTCCGCACTAGGAAAGAATTACACTCCTGCAAATGGAAAAAAGAACACATTGACACCGGTGTGTCACACCCACCATACTTGCTCTGGACACTGCGAAAGGCTATACAAGCAATGATCACACGCACGGCACAGCGGACACACCAGGAACCGCGGTGTTGTCCGTCGAATGGCGCTAGCTGCTCACCATTTGTGCACCGCCGCCGTCAGTGTCAGCCACTTTGCCGTGGCATACGGAGCTCCATCGCAGTCTTTAACACTGGTAGCATGCCGCGACAGCGTGGACGTGAGCCGTATGTGCAGTTGACGGACTTTGAGCGAGGGCGTATAGTGGGCATGCGGGAGGCCGGGTGCACGTACCGCCGAATTGCTCAACACGTGGGGCGTGAGGTCTCCACAGCACATCGATGTTGTCGCCAGTGGTCGGCGGTAGGTGCACGTGCCCGTCGACCTGGGACCGGACCGCAGCGACGCACGGATGCACGCCAAGACCGTAGGATCCTACGCAGTGCCGTAGGGGACCGCACCGCCACTTCCCAGCAAATTAGGGACACTGTTGCTCCTAGGGTATCGGCGAGGACCATTCGCAACCGTCTCCATGAAGCTGGGCTACGGTCCCACACACCGTTAGGCCGTCTTCTGCTCACGCCCCAACATCGTGCAGCCCGCCTCCAGTGGTGTCGCGACAGGCGTGAATGGAGGGACGAATGGAGACGTGTCGTCTTCAGCGATGAGAGTTGCTTCTGTCTTGGTGCCAATGATGGTCGTATGCGTGTTTGGCGCCGTGCAGGTGAGCGCCACAATCAGGACTGCATACGACCGAGGCACACAGGGCCAACACCCGGCATCATGGTGTAGGGAGCGATCTCCTACACTGGCCGTACACCTCTGGTAATCGTCGAGGGGACACTGAATAGTGCACGGTACATCCAAACCGTCATCGAACCCATCGTTCTACCATTCCTAGATCAGCAAGGGAACTTGCTGTTCCAACAGGACAATGCACGTCCGCATATATCCCGTGCCACCCAACGTGCTCTAGAAGGTGTAAGTAAGTCAACTACCCTGGCCAGCAAGATCTCCGGATCTGTCCCCAATTGAGCATGTTTGGGACTGGATGAAGCGTCGTCTCACGCGGCCTGCACGTCCAGCACGAACGCTGATCCAACTGAGGCGCCAGGTGGAAATGGCATGGCAAGCCGTTCCACAGGACTACATCCAGCATCTCTACGATCGTCACCATGGTAAACTAGCAGCCTGCATTGCTGCGAAAGGTGGATATACACTGTACTAGTGCCGACATTATGCATGCTCTGTTGCGTGTGTCTATGTGCCTGTGGTTCTGTCAGTGTGATCATGTGATGTATCTGACCCCAGGAATGTGTCAATAAAGTTTCCCCTTCCTGGGACAATGAATTCACGGTGTTCTTATTTCAATTTCCAGGAGTGTAGAAAAACAACTGCAACCGCTTAGCAGTGGAAAGGCATTAGGACCAGATTCTACAAACGTTATATGAAAGAACTAGTTCGCCTTCTAGTTTATGTAAGATCGCATGACCAACGAAAGGTACGGAGAGGCTGGAAGAAATCGCAGGTCATTCCCGTTTATAAGAACGGCTGTAGCACAGATGCACACAATTGTAGACCTGTAGCACACACGTCACACACGTCAATCTGTCATGAAATTATGGAACATGTTTTAGGCTCAAGAATTAGACGGGTTCTGGAAAATTAAAAAGTGCTAGACAAGATTCAACTTGGATTGCACAAACAGAGATCCTGCGAATCTCAGCTCGTTCTGTTCCTTCACAAGATCTACGGCGCCGTAGACAATGCTCATGTTAACGCCGAATTCCTTGACTTCAGGAAGGCATTTGACACCGCCTCGCACTGTCGTTTTGTGAAAAAAATACTTGCTTGTCGAATGTCTCAGCGGATTTGCGGCTGAATTTAAGACTTCCTTACAAATAGAGCTCAACAAGTTGTTCTTAACGGAACAATATCGACGGACTTAAAGATAATTTCCGGAGTGCCCCAAGGTAGTGTAATACGACCGGTACTGTTGTAGATGATGCGGCTGTCAATAACAGGGTAGCAACGCCTGAAAATAGTAACGATTTCCAGGATGATCTCCGAAGAACTGATGAATGGTGGAGGCTCTGTCAGGTGACCCTGAACGTAAGAATGTAGTATATTGAACATACGTAGGGAAAGAAATTCACTACTGTACTGCTATGCTCGTGATGACAAACCGCTGGAAACAGTATCTACCGTAAAATATGTAGGAGTGACTATCCTGAGCGACCTTAAGTTGAATGTCCACGTAAAACAAACACCGGGAAAAGCAGATGCCAGACTCAGATTCATAGGAAGCAAATATAGCCCAGCAACGATGGAAGTGGCTTGAATGGTGGTTGTTCAACCGATTCTTGAATATTTTTCCACTATCTGTGATCCCTACCGGATAGAACTGACAAAGGCAATAGAGGAGATCCAACGAATAACTGCGCGTTTCGTTACGCAATCGTTTAGCAGGTGCAAGAACGTTACGGAGATGCTCAATAAACTCCATTGGCAGACGTTACAAGAGAGTTGTTGTGCATACAGAGAAATTAAGTACTGAAATTTTGAGAGAGCAGTGTCCGGGCAGGCAAGGAGAACATATTACTTCCCCTCACACACGTCTCACGTAGTGCCAGTGAGGGCAAAACGCGAGAAACGAGAGCAAATACAGAGGCTTACCGACAATTATTCTTCCTAAGCGCTATTCGCGAGTGGAACAGAGTAGGAGGGCTCAGTTAGTGGCACCAAAGGTACCCTCCACCACCGATATCTAACCGTTCCAGAACTATGCAACAGTTTTCGTTTCAATAGAAATCATTTATCGCTAAATATAATGTCTTACACCTCTCTGCATCTATCTGCGAGCAGGCTTCAAACGGTATGAAGATTGTGTGTTGATAGAACCAGGCACAGAAAGTCACAAAGGCAAGGTCGGACCGGAAGGTTCCAACATATTTTTTGACCGTTCCCGGACATTATGATAGTCGTCAATCAAAAAAACTTTCCTGAGGTGTTCTGTTCCTCTCTGTCATAAGCATTAGTGACCTCTGGAGGCACATCTACAGTCCGACTGTGTTCGGCTCCCTGGAAATTTTGAACGTCATAATTTGCTTCCAATAAATATCTTAAACTATCGCTTTTCCACCTGGCTGTATCATCTGTATCACTAGGATGTCCTCGACTAAAAATAAAAGAGACATTCATAAATCAACTAGGTATCGCAGTGATAGGATAAACCAATTTTAGTGCAATTTTGATATCAAATTGGTATGCAAATTAATGAAATTAATCAATTAATCAACAGAACATTGTAGCCTTAGGAGTGCATGTGTTTATGTTTCCTCTCACCAGTACCTTCTTGGTCATGATCCCAGACTCTAGAACCATATTGTAGAATTGATAGCGCACTTGATTTACGTAAAACGCAACAAACTCCGTCCATCTGGAGCTCGATCATACATTTTTGTTCGTAACCGTCTTTTTATCATCACAACATCTTCATATCAACGGTACACCGATATAGGGTGCTAACCTCCTCGACATTCACGCATGTGGAGAAATCTTCTGCTCTTGGATGGGTGCGGGACAGCAGTTACATCCCTGGTTCACACTCTTCCTACATCAAACGCGGAAGGTAGCGGTTAGCGGTCTACTTCCAGTCAGCTGCAAGGAGCGTTGGTCAAGACAATGCGAGGAGATCTTTCGGTCTCTAACTTTATCCTAAGAATGCTAGAATGCCCTGTGACTCCCATACACATAGAGAAAGATCGTAAGATACGCACTATGATCGAAGTGGTAGAGATAGGTACGCCGCTGTCTGGTATACTTTGGTGTATATGTTCGAGAATTAACAATGAATCAACATACTGCGCAGTTATCTACTTACATTCGCGATGGTACTCGCAAAGTAGTAGAGGGGCTGTTTAGAGATGATACACAAATTGGTAAGCATGCTGCTGCGTCATTGATCAGTGCTGAAATTGCGATAAAATTTCTAAAATTGATCGCACTATCAGCTATGATGCTTATTATTACAGTACATCGGCGGTGTTGTTTCCTCCCCAACAGTGCAGGTACGCTATTGCTTACCACATAATGTGATTTACACTGTCTTTCCTGGAGGAGTCAATGGACCAAACGTGTTAAGGTCAGTTCATAATCTGACACAGACGTCGAAGTCGTGGCAGAAAAATTATTAATGACGGCGTACAAAGCGTTTTACAGCAGGAAAAGCGGTGTATCGAATAACGAAACAGGGTCCCCCTCCTGCGAATGATAACATGTGGGAGACGTTTCTAGTACAATACAGGCGATGATACTTTACGTCGGTCTCTACAAGCGACGTTGATCAATAACCACCTGCTCCAATGGATAAATAGCTGTACATTTAACAGGATCGTCACATATGTTTGGATGATAGACATGAATGCACCCCGAGAGACACACATCTCCTTCGGACTACCTGTATGTAGTTTGGAGGTACGGCATCTTTCCCCATGCCATGTATGATGTGTAGTTTTCTTAAATTTTACAATGAGAAACAGCACCGTAACTGCTGTTACTATCTCTTCTACTACCTAGTGTTGCAGCGAAGTCTTTGTTTGCCGCTGGCCTTACACAATGTACACGGTTGGCGGAGCTATGACACCATGTTCCCATTTCCACCAAGTGGTCAAAACGCGCTCCTGTCTCATTAACCCAGATCATCCTGTTTCCCCAAAGAATGCAGAAGGTCTCAGATATAGTGCTGTCCTACTTCCGTAGATGTAAGACTTAAATTGGGACGATCACGTGGACAAAGTTGCAGGGAGGACGGGGCAGAGACTTGGAAGCAGTTATAAGATGGACTGTCTGAAAACAACGCTGGGGTTCTTGGTATATGGGATCCTTAGCAGATAGGTTCTAAAAAAAGGGTGACTCGTTTCGAGATATGACTGTGGCACAAATATGATTCACCGGTGGCTGTAACCATTGTAAGCCGTCTCTACAAGGTACAACTTGCATACGTGGTAGAATGGAAAGACTTGATTCCAAATGGCAGACAGCATTTATACCTGAAAGCGTAGCACTGTCAGCGACTTGTGTGTGTGTGTGTGTGTGTGTGTGTCTGTGTGTGCCTGCAGATTCAAAACCGCTTATTATACAAGGTGACGATGACGTAGGCATTATGATCGTGTTTTAATTGCGCAGTTCTTTTGCGAAAAGTATGTTGTGGGCGGTAGAATCCCTTTGTGGCCAGCTTCAGGTGTCATTTCTCAATAGTGTTCCTCGAAATGAACGTTTTCCATCGATTCCCAGCGGTCCTAGCTGGTGAATTTAATCCGACTGCTGAAAAGAAAATAATTCGCCATGCAAAGTTACTTTCATCACCATATAAATTAATTAGCCTATCAAACTGATATCAATGATATGCCGCCTGGCAGGTGGAAGAGATGGCTAGGGCACCGCGAAATGATTGTAGAGATCTTTTTTTTTTGTTTTTTTGTTTAGAGACACCTTTTAACGAAATTTAGATCTCCCACCTTCACAGGGCGCGACAGGCTCTCATTATTTGTTTCGTAAACGCTAGTATGAATAGCATCGCACTGGTACAAGGAACCCTGTCATGGTGTACAAAAAATCTACTTTCTCCAGAATTACAGCTTCTTGTTGGCAAACGTAAAATGAATGTGCCAATGGCGTGAGAGATTATATGAAATGTTTGTAATACACACATGCCTGACGCTGAACGGGAGAGATGCTCTCAGGTCGTGTGATTTGTTCAACAAGCTGGAATCATCATCATCTGTGTTCTGCCAAAAGGCAGGTTTTCACATGGTAGTTCTCCAGGCTGTCCGGCCTTCTGCCATCCTCTTCAGGTCTGCATAATTTCCCCTTTCCTTTATGTCGTCTATAATCTTGTGTCTCCTTCTTCCTCTCATTCTACTCCCACAAACCAATCCTTCCAAAGCATCTACTAGCAAGCACTCCCTTCTCAATAAATGTCCCAACCGGTTCTTTTTCCTTTCTCTTACAACCTTCAGCAGACATCTTCTCTCACCAACCCTTTCCAATACTCTTTCATTACTCAATCTTTCCATCCAGCTTATTCTCTTCATTCTCCTCCACATCCACATCTCAAATGCTTCGAACCTTTTTTCATCCTCTCGTCTCAGCGACCATGATTTTGCCCCACATAGTGCTACCCTCCAGACAGAACATTTGCCATGCCTTTTCCTTAGTCCTTTATCTAATTTGCCACATAAGAGTCTCCTCTTTCTGTTGAATGCCTCCATCGCTATGGCATTTCGAGTTTTCACCTTCTGGTGACATCTCAAGTCTTTAGTTATTTTGATTTCAAGATATTTAAACTCACTTACTTGGCTAATGGTAGATTGTCCTATTTTAATAATGGACAGTATGCGTCTTGTAGAGATGACCAAACTCTTTATTTTTGCTGTGTTTATTTGCATCCCATGTTCCACTGAAGTCTGTTAACAGTCTTTTCTAAATCTATAAAAACAGCAAAGATTTCTCTAACCTTTTCCATATATCTTTCGCCTCTAGTTCTTAGCAGGGCAATAGCATCTCTTGTTCCTTTTACTCTTCTAAATCCGAACTGCTCCTCTGCAATCCCTCTATCCAGCTTGTCATATAACCTTCTATTCAACAATCTCAGCAAGACTTCAGCGGCATGAAATATTAGACATATGGTAAGGTGCTCTTCACATTTTTAGTGTTTCTCTTTTTCTCTATTGGTATCATAGCTATCGCAAGGAAGTCCTCGGGCCATTCCCTTTTGTCATATATCTTGTTACAGAAGTAGACTATTTCTTTTCTTGCCTTGTTTCCTAGACCGTTCAACAGTTCTGCTGGCAAATCATCATTCCACATGCCTTCCTATTCTTCATCTCCTTCAGCGCCTTTTCTGCTGCTGCTTCCAGGATGGTAAATCCCTTTACATCTACCGGCACGTATTGCTTCTCTTCAACCTTAATTTCGCTTTGCATTTCGTCCCCCTTATACAGACATTCTAGCCATCTGTTCAAATTCTCCTGTGGTTCTCCTGCTAGAGTACCATCCTTTCTTTCTATTTCCAAGTTATTCCTCTTTCTTACACATTCAAAAACTATCTCACTAGCCCGTTTATACATCATTTTAAGCTTTCCCTCTCTCTCCATTTTCTCTAGTTCGTTGCATTTCGGTTTCATCCATTTTTCTCTTGCTTCTTCAGTTTCTCTTGTTAGTTCATTATTCAGTTTTCTGTACCTCTTTTTGCCTTCTTCAGTTTCTACACTTTCCACTTTCTCCGCTCTTTTTCAACATATTTTCTGTTGTCCATTCTTTCCTGGTGCTTTGGGATACTCTAATACCTAGTACTTCTTTGGCTGAGTCCATGAGTCCTTCCCTCATTTTTATCCATTTGTCATTAACACTTTCATCAACACTACCTCTTTACCATTTTTCCATAAATCTGATACCTTTCCTATCTCTTTGATTCTTTCTATGTTTAGACTTTCCTTTGCTTTACCTCTTCAGACATTTTTCAACTTCATTTGTATTTCTCCTATCACTAGGTTGTGGTCTGAATCTATATCCGCTCCTGGATAAGATTTAGCATTCTTCAAACAGTTCCCAAACCTTTTTTGTATCAGGATGTAGTCCAACTGATATCTTTCCCTATTCAAATTTGATATACATGTGTAACGTCTCCTTTTGCTGGAAGAAATTGCTTAATATAGCTTTCTTTCGTTGGAGTTTAAAATCACTATACTTCTTTACTCCGATGACGGTTTCGAAATAACAAGAACTTACTGCAGTGAACGGTAGTTCTCGCATCAAAATGGTCCAAGTTTCTATATTCCTGATTTTACGCAGGGTGAGCATGCCACTGCTGATGATTTGTGATCGGTGGCGGTACACTTCGCTGGAATTCACTAAATAATGAGATGCGACTGCAGTAAAATCTATAACGATTATGCTCATAAAACTAAAAGGAAATGGATTTTATCTATTTTTCTGGAAAGAGGACATTTATTATGGTCGCAAATGTGTTTTCCTTTTCTTATAGATACTTTATTATATATGTATTGACTTTAAATAAAATCGTTCTCCATCACTGAATGGCAGGCTGCTGTGGGCAAGAGGGTGCTGGGGGCGTCCCTGCTGTGGTGGAAACCGCACATAGCCTGTATCTCTCCAGGGTGGAGGTGGGGGGGGATGGCGTATGTGGCTGTATCGCTGTATTTTAGACGAACAAGTTTCACTTGAGGAGGCCGTCTTTTTATGTCTTATTGTTTAGTTGCCTATACACGTTACTGTGTTGGCATAGGAGCGTCGTGTTAAGACGGCGGCCAGATGCTGGAAAGCCGAGTGCCGATCTGGACCGTTCTCCAGATGGGCGGAGTAATGCTGCTTAAATTCCCTTTTATGTTGTCTAGGACGCTCCTTAAGGAGGCGGCGAGATAGTAGAAAGCCGAGGGTGGAGAGCGACAGCTGAGGTTGGCTGCAAAGGGCGGACAGCGGCCTGACCGCGTCGCGCAGAGCAGCTGGCCTATTGAAGGTGCTTGGTCCCCCCCCCCCTCCTCTCCCCCGTAGGTGGGTGTAGGATTAGAGTGATCGAGGGAGGGAGGAAGGGGACCTCGATTTTTGGCAGTTTGTTGACGCCAATCGAGGAGAACGCACATTCAACTACCACCTTCTCTGCAGTCTTTATGATGACGGTTTTCCAAATTACATGTGTTGCTTTATGACCTATTCATTACGAGTGCTGGCTTTTTCACGACAATTTCGAAGTGTAATCACAACTGTGATGCCTTTTTTTTTTCATCAGTTGTGGTAGCGTGTATTGGTTTCGATCACCGCAGGATGGTTTTTCAGCTGACATCTGTAGCGAATTCTGACGTCAAACAACGGTAGATACTGTATGCTTAAAGGTAATACACTTTTTAAACTCCTATCTCTCCAACACCAGTATCTTTTCAGTTGAACGTATTTCCGGTCGAAAACAATAAGGGCAGTATCTTACACCCCAGCCTTTTTCCTGCCAGCTTGTAGGTGTAAGGTAGAGTTACAGTGTGTCTGTCTCTAGTTTCGAGTGGTATTGGGAAATTTTTTAACAGCAGGATAACACCAGCAGTATGGCATCATTAGTTTCTAAGTTCGATTGCGATTTTATGTCATCCTTGTGTAGCACTATGCATATGGCTGTGTAATGAAGCCAGACCTTTGAGATCAGTTATGTAATTAAGATTGATCTTTGTATCAGTTTCCTGATCAAAATAAATAAAGTACACTAGCTTAACCTTCCTCTCCCGTATCTGGACAGTTCCCATGTGTTGGGGGAGAGCCGGCCGCGGTGGTCTTGCGGTTCTAGGCGCTCAGTCCGGAACTGCGAGACTGCTACGGTCGCAGGTTCGAATCCTGCCTCGGTCATGGATGCGTGTGATGTCTGTAGGTTGGTAAGGTTTAAGTAGTTCTACGTTCTAGGGGACTGATGACCTCAGATGATAGGTCCCATAATACTCAGAGCCATTTGTTGGGGGTGAACTTTGTCTTTCCACCCTTGGGACAAAGAAATTCCTACGAAACTTCGAAATTTTCGCCAAAATTCGAAGCTCCCACCAAAATTCGTAATTTCAACCAATAGGGGAGGTTGTGAGGAGGGAAGTTGGGGAGCGGCATGGAGAGGTTGGGGATGGGGCACACATGCAGCTGAGATAACATTTGACGTCATCTGGGGGCGGAGGTTGACATGGCTGCGGGTGGGGGTGGGCGTGGTCGGGACCGAGGATGGGTGGCCACACAGGTGATAAATTGATCAATTTCATTATTTTGCATATCAACTTGATCTCAATATTGCAATAGGAATGGCTCTATCTTACTGCTTATCGCTTCCTGAATCATTTGGCACTTACACTTAGGGTCCCTGTAAACCTCCGTCTGTGGGTTGCGATATATGTACTCTACTGGACATTAAAATTGCTACACCACGAAGATGACGTGCTACAGACGCGAAATTTAACCGACAGGAACAAGATGCTGCGATTTGCAAATGATCAGCTTTTCGGAGCACTCACACAAGGCTGCCGCCGGCGGCGACAACTACAACGTGCAGACATGAGGAAAGTTTCCACCCGATTTCTCATACACAAACAGCAGTTGACCGGCGTTGCGGGGGAAACTTCGTTGTTATGCATCGTGTAAGGAAGAGAAATGCGTACCATCAGGTTTCAGACTTTGATAAAGGACTGATTGTAGCCTATCGCGATTTCAGCTTGTCGTATCGCGACATTGCTGCTCGGGTTGGTCGAGATCCAATGACTGTTAGCAGAATATGTAATCAGTGGGTTCAGGAGGGTAATACGGAACGCCGTGCTGGATCCCAACGGCCTCGTATCACTAGCAGTCGAGATGACAGGCATCTTATCCGCATGGCTTTAACGGATCGTGCAGCCCACGTCTCGTTCCCTGAATCAACAGATGGGGACGTTTGCAAGACAACAACCATCTGCACGAACAGTTCGACGTCGTTTGCAGCAGAATGGACGATCAACTTGGAGACCAAGGCTGCCGTTACCATTGACGTCGTATCACAGATAGGAGCGCCTGCGATGGTGCACTCAACGACGAACCTGGGTGCACGACTGGCAAAACGTCATATTTTTCCTATTAATCCAGGTTCTGTTTGCAGCATCATGATGGTCGCATCCGTGTTTGGTGACATCGCGGTGAGCGCACGCATGATGTTATGGGTTGCCATTGGTTACACGTCTCGGTCAGCTCTTGTTCGAATTGACGGCATATTGAACAATGGATTTTACATTTCAGATGTGTTGCGATCCCTGCGAAACCCTACATATCGGCAGGATAATGGACTACCTCCTGTACGGGCCTTTCTAGATACAAAATATGTTCGATTGTTGCCCTGGCCAGCACATTCCCAGATCTCTCACCAACTGAAAACATCTGGTCGATGGTGGCCGAGCAACTGGATCGTCACAATACGCCGGTCAATACTCTTGATGAACTGTCACATCGTGTTGAAGGTGCATGGGCTGCTCTACCTGTACACACCATCCAATCTCTGTTTGACTCGATGCCAAGGCATATTAAAGCCGTTATTACGGCCAGAGGTGGTTGTTCTGGGTACTGATTTCTCAGGATCTATGCACCCAAATTGCGTGAAAATGTAATCACATGTCAGATCTAGTATAATATATTTGTCCAATGAATACCCGTTTATCATCTGCATTTCTTCTTGGTGTAGCAATTTTGATGGCCAGTAGTGTAGTTACTCGAATGGCATCGTTATCCAGTCGGTGACACCATTACGAGATGAACTACAATATGTGGGAGAAACAGGAGAATTAGTTACTTCATGTGATACCACTTGAATTGTGTTACATGTGTCACTTTGAACATCTTTTTTCTTAGGCTAACGATTTTCGAATATTCTATCGTTACTTGAAGGAACATAGACATATTAAAAATTTATAATTGTAATTCTTGTGGAACAGTAATAGTTCGTATTTAAGTTGTTAATTCTTGTAATCTCAATCATATTGTAGTGTTGTATAATAAATGCTTATTTCAGACTCACACTTTCTGACACGAGTTGACCTAAAATCCATTGTTTTTCTTCTATTACATAAATAATGCTGCAATGTTTGTTGATCCTCATTAAAACTTGGTACATTTTGTGTGTTATTACTCTTAATAAGATTTTTTTATCTTTTCCTTCTTTTACGATTTTAGAAGGCGATCTAAAAATAGCTTGAAAATAGGTCAAAATGTGTAAAGAGTGGTGGAATCTGAACCAGGATATAAGGTGACACTCATAAATGGTAGGTAAATTTCCTATACAGTTGATTACTGCAGCTACATGCATGACACTGTACACAAATATGCAGGTAATATAGTTGAAATTTCTTACTTGATAATGGCTTGATGATGAAGGATGCATTTCTTCAGTCGGTAATGAAGCTCGCCGTAGGAAGGCGATTCTGAAGAGTGTACAGGTCTGTCAGACATCTCTTTGGCGAGAGAGACAATTTTGCTGCTGAGCAGTGTGAGTTGTATACGTAGCTGCGCGATGAGGCTGACGTTGAAAGAGTCGAGCGCCATGGTCATCACCACGGCGTGGAGGCACACTACGGTGCAGAAGAGCCACGAGACGGAAAAGCCCAAGGGCGTAGACGCGTCGTAGGGCAGAGCCAGTATGAAGGGCAGGCCCTCAGCACTCACAGGGGAGACCAGAAAGTAGGAACAGGCGGACAGGCCGAACCACACGAAAGTCAGTGTGAAACGGCGCACCAAGCGAAACTTCGAGCGTATCACTGGAATGTCGTCCCAAGTCAAGAACTCAGCGAAGTCATCGCCTACCTGCAGACAAGTAAGAGAGTTATGTAACACTTAACACGTGACATAAGAAAGAATGCCGCTGATAAGGAAAATTATGGAGCTTCTTAGCTAATACTACCATTATTAATTTCTTCAAGAAAGCGGACCTGTAGGAAATCTTGGAACGAAAGAAGGCAAGATTAGTGTTACGTATTGCCATAATGAGATCAAGGTCATTAGGGGAAAGTCTTAGCAGTTCGTTCGTGGTAAGCCCACTAGATCTAACTATAACATTTGTGGTCTCAACATCAAAGATACATATTTGATACATTATGAACTGTAACAGGGAAAAGGTTCTAAATATAATGCTGTCTGCGAGTAGTTTTTTGGCAAGGTGGCAATTCGTTTACTTCCTTTGTCAGGTGAAATTGCACAATAGATTTTCAGGGACGTCACTGTTTTCTTTCTGCAGTGTTGTGATTACCATGTTGGCACCGATAGAGAAAACAGAATTCCAAATAAATATCGACTGGAAAAGAAGAAAATTATTCGCAAATGAATATGGTAAATATGTTGCGACAGGAATTGAGAAAAAGTCGACCAAGTCAAGCTGTCTTCGAAACTAAAAAGCAAAATGTAATGATTCCCAGACCAAAACTCGTAGCCAAATATAATAAATAATTGAGGGGTACAAATCAGATTGATCAGAATCTAGCATACTACCGTACTGGAATGAGAAGCAAGAAACGGTACGGGTCTATCTTCACATGGATGTTAGATGTCGCACACAAAACAGTTGGACTTTGTGTAATAAAGGAAAAATCCAAAACATTTCTCAGATGGAACTCAAGAGGGAAGTGAGCCGTGCCGGCTGGTATTTATTGATCGGTCGGGTCGGCATGGTGTGATGTTTGGGATCGGCCGTTTGACGTGGCTTTTAGCCGCGACGGGCATGTGGCGCTAGAGAGAGACAGCCGGAGAGCCGAGCGGCGCTGGGGGAATCAGGGGGAGTGTGGTTGGGCAGGCCGGGGCACGACGCAGTCAGTGGTTGTGATGTGTTCGACACGTTTGCAGGACCGAACCTGGCTTGTAGTGTGGGAACTGGACTCGGCCACATTACCCGAATCCAGTCGTGTGGCCCTGCCCTGATTTGGATCTGTAAGGGATTTCAAAAAGGATTTGGTGAGAATTGCTTGTCATGCTTATGGTGAGCATGTCATACTGATCATTGCTTCCTCAGTACCGGCACCATGACTGTTGTCTTGTCAACCAAAAGGTCCCCTCTATGTAGTGCTGTTTAAGTAAACACTTGTTATTGTGCTTGGATAAAGGTTTATCTGGATTTTGTGGAGTGATACAGTCAGAGTAAGCAAGGTATATTAATTGGTACTATTGCTGTTCGGAGTGACGGCCGGCATAAGCCAGTATGGTGAAACTGTAATATTTTTCCTGTTACACTGAGCTGTGGGGCGGCTGTTATAGTTGGTTTAAAGCACAGGCCTACCATTCAATCTGTACGTTCTGTGTAATCTAATTGCATTACTTGTTCACTCGCAAATAGTGAAATGGTAGTCTCACTTGACTGTTTATCACTATCCGTTAAGGGGTAATTTAAATGAGCTCCACAGTTTCAGTGAGCATATGCTAACCTACTTGTGTAGTTTAAATTTCTATGCTGATTTGGTGGTATTATGCTACTTGCCCTCGTCCTTTAAGGCTACGTCAGGGGAATTAATGTTTGCCATTTTCTCCCCCCCCCCCCCACCCCCCACCCCATCCTCTAAAATTGGGTAGTAGCACGGGCTACACCTTTTTTAATTAACTTGCCAATCACTTAATGTATGTTTAAAGATTAATGTTGTTGTTTGGACAGGGCGCTTGCCTGTGATTGTAAGGATTCTTTGCTAACTTACCATACCACAAAAATTTTGAAGATACAATTTTATTTCCTAAAGAAAAGTGTATTAAAAATGTTGTTGTTATAAACTGTGAATGTGGCTTATGTGGCCCGGCCCTGCCGCTCAACAGCAGTTGCCTGATTAGGGTGGACTGTCCACCACAGGAAGTAGCAACAATGTACTTGCAGAGCTACCGAAGTTTAACCAAAGGACCCTTCTGCATCAAGGGAACCTTCTGATAGTCGTATATCAGATTCTGTTAGATCTGATAAAACTGAGCACGTCGTTCAAGGAACAAGAGGAAAGAAGGATTGTAAATCTATTGTGCGAACAGTGAGTCCCAATGGTTAGTGAGATTGTGTATAGATTGTTTTATTCCGTTTCACATGTAGTAGTGTTGAAGTATTTGCTTATTTTAGGCATGGAATCGTTATCAGTTGTATTATTTATAAAATATAAATTTTATGACGAAGAGTTTATAATAAATTCATACAAAATTTCTATATGTAGGAGTAGTAATAACTTTTAATAACCTATTTAGTCTGCCGAAGTGGTAATCTTTATACATTTAGGTAGTGAAAGCACCTTGCGGTATCATAAGTCAACACCAATTATCTCGCTAAACGCGCAAATGGCTTTCGTGAGAATAATTACAATGTGTCATTTATACATTTTAGAGACATAGCAACAAAAAGAACACAAGAAAAAAATAAATACAGGGGCTAATGGGCTAAGAAACTCACTTCAATTGTGTCTGAAAGAGATTTATATAATACAAAGAGTATTTCTTCAGATTACTTGAACGAAGTCAGAAGAATAAACTCGGTAATTCAGATGTCCCTACCGCTGAGTTTTATGCAACCTTTAAATACCGTTTGCAAGATTTTCATATTCTGCTCCTTGAGAACTATTAGTCCTACAGAGAAGGTGAACCATACCTATTTGTAGTTGTATTTTTTACTGGATTACGATTTTACTAGAGGCCACGGTTACTGAGTTATACAAGTAAACTGTTTTATAGGTCAGTTTTGCATGTTTTTGTTGAATAATTTGTAAACTAAGGCCTATATCGAAAACGCGTCCGAGTACAAAGTGTTACTTCATTAAATTTTCTACGAAAAGACCTGTTCTGTTAAAGAAATAGTTTGTGTGTAGCGAGCGAGAAAATATGAAACTTCCTGGTGGTATTTGAAGGCAATGTGGACTGCACAGAAAGCAGCAGTAGAGGTAGCTGTATCAGCCTGCTTTGAGATAACAGCTAGGCAACCTCCACTCTAGGAAATTAATGTGGTAGCTCACTTACTTCTCAGCCCTTTTCAATTACTTCTAGCTGCAACAGTGTGGAAGTGTGTTGTAAATCATCTCCTTTTTTGACTGATTTCACATTACCGATATCCTCCACCCGATTTAGCTACGACTGACCTAATCTGAATATCTAATTTCATATCCCAACACGTTAATACGACCAGGTAGTTACAAGTGTTGGCTACTACTTATGCATAATCGATATCATAGAGGTATGCTACAAAATCTTGCGTTTTGTGAAATTAACTATTTTACATATTTCCTGTGTTTTTGAGAACATCATTAAGAAAAACATTACTTTCTTTCACTGGTTTCGATCAGTCAATGGGCATTCCCAGACTGTTTCAGTACACGTGCCGTTGCGCTGTCAATCACTTAGTCTCTGTTGACAACGTGCCATTCTTTGTAAATTGCGTGCCAGAACAGCTTTAAATTTCAGACTTAAAGCAACGTTACAATCGTTGTACCACTTTAAAATCAGATTTAGTTACAACTGAATATCTGCACAGCTTTTTGAGATAATGCTTCATTATCTGCCAAAGTCTCGTGCAGTTTCCAGTCATGTTACACAAAGGTGTCTTGGCTTCAAAGTACTGTACAAGGCTGCCACAGCAGCCAAAACAAAGCGTAACAGAAATTGACAGATTCGACTATTGTGCATTCAATAGTTTTCAGTACATGAAAGAGGAAGGAAGGAAGATTAGGGCACAGCGTCCCGTTGACAATGAGGACATTAGGGACGAACAACACTGCAACACTCCATGTTGCGTTGGCGGAAGCGTAAAGCAACAATGTACCGGCAAGAGACAAAGTGCCTGGGGGCCATAGAAGATTTCAGTGTAGCCCGGCAGATGTGAATAACGTAGAACACAGATGCAGACTATCTCTCTGTGAAGAACTGGGAATCAAAAGGAAGAGGTCGCCCCTATTCTTGAAGATCAGTGGAAAAAGGGAAAAATCAGTCACGGGTTTGCGACACCTTGAGCAATATTTTGAATAGGATACAGGTTGCCGTCCGCTATTTTCACTGACACCTCAAAACGAATTAAAAAGCACGCCGAACTGAGGGACTAGCCAATATAACTTACTCACCCACTGGTGGGTGTGTGACTGTGACCCCCAGACACAGGAGCCAACCCGGTAGTGGAATGTGGCGATTCTCCTCTGCCGAAAAAGGTGAGGACCAAACTATCATCCGAGAATCAGATGCTGAGAGTTTTTTTTTTATTTTTTTTAGGAATACCACAATGAGGTGACAGATTATGGCCTTTACATGCAAACTGTTAAGAAACTATGCCATTAAAATCTCTTGACGAGGTCACAAGTGTTTGTCAGGACAAAGCTTCGAGTGAAGCAGACCAAAGGTGGATTTTTGTTCTAGGAACATTCCAGCTCGTATTATACATGTCGTACAAATACTCCCTGTTTGGACTACCAAAATGTTTTATAACACCCTCGGCCCGCCCCATGTATTTCGTTAAAAAGCTGGCCGGCTGGGGTGGCCGAGCGATTCTCGGCGCTTCAGTCTGGAACCACGCGACCGCTACGATCGCAGACTCGAATCCTGCCTCGGGCATGGATTTGTGGGATGTCCTTAGGTTAGTTAGGTTTAAGTATTTGTAAGTTCTAGGGGGCTGATGACCTCAGAAGTTAAATCCCATAGTGCTCAGAGCCATTTGAACCAACCATTTTTGACCTCTTTCCACTATGTCGATGACATTTTTGTCGTGTGGGGGCAGACAGGCGCTACATTAGTTTCTGAAGCACCTCAACAGCATCCACCCGAATATCAAATTTACGATGGAAATGGAGGGAAGTGTATGCCTCCCCCCCATTCTTGACATACTAATTAAAAGGAAGGCAGATGGTTCATTAGGCCGTACACTTCATAGGGAGAAGATACACACGGATCTATACCTTCATGCAACAAGCACAAAGACAGTGGTGACCACCCTGGTACATAGGGCGCGCGCTATCTGCGACAAAGACAGACTACCATCCGATCTGTAACAGCTAAGGAGGGCCTTCCACCAAAATGGCTACAGCGAAACGCAGATCAACTGGGCGCCAAAATGGAAGGAAGAAGCTCCCAGAAGAAGAAGAAGAAGAAGAAGAAGAAGAAGAAGAAGAAGAGAAACCACTCGCGTTGCTTAAGTACGTGGGTTCGTTCTTGGACAAAACTGCACGACTTCTGGGCAAAAACAATACCAAAACCGTTTTCCGCCCACCATCGAAGACGAGGGAGCTCCAAGGTTCTGCCAAAGGCCAGTTGCAGCTTAACACGCCAGGGACATACAGCATCCCATGTGAATGCGGGAAACAGTACATTGGACAAACACTATATATCTAAAAGCTGTGAAGAATATATCAGATGTGTTCGACTAGGACACACAGAAAAATCAGCCACAGCAGAACACAGCATAAAGGAAGAACCCATTCAAGTGCGGAAACACGATGGTATTGCGGTAAGTATCTGACTTTTGGGAAAATATTATCATCGAATACCCAGAAATAAGGATTCACGACAACCTGCTCAACAGGGATCAAGGATACCAATGAAGCACAGAGTAGAACCTGTGGAGCGGTGGGTAAAATTTAGAACTTTAGTTGTTGATAATTTATGTAGTTAGTCAGTGTTTCTAGTTATCTGTCTTTCTCAGTCGAGCCTGGCAACTATTTTTGTGGTCATCCAGAAAGAGACGAAGAATATACTGACCATAGTTTCCAATCTGCACGCCCTAATTCTTGTCTAGCCCACAGAAGGAAATATTTCTATTCCCTTTCCGCTTAGCGGAATCGTGACTATGATTATACATGAAGGTGCAGAGTACTAGTTCATCCATATATTTAGTAAAGTATCTCAAAGCACAACAATTTGAAAGTCACTATGTTCAACTGAAAGTGAATCTTTCTATCCTAAACAGCAGAATTATCAGTTCAGCGGCTATCTCTATGGTACGTTCCTACCAAATTGTTCTTCGCCCTGACTGCTAAAACTCAATTAGATGTTCGAATTAAATACTGGCCACAAAAATGGAAATAGTAGTCACCACTCGTCACGCGGATTTGAAGAAGTCATGGACGGCATACTAACAAGTACTTTAGCGAAACCTAAGCGACCCAGGACGGGGTACAGTCATCGCGAGTTCACTATCAGTTATTACAGAAAACACTCGTTTTGTCACAGTCTGTCTCTGGCGTCATCCAAGACTGAGCGCAATCCGGTGTTTGACAGACCTGGGTCTTACAGTAGCTGAGTGCGAAGTAAACCAACCCGCTGCCTCTCGGGCTGTATTTCTGTATGTGCCACAGCGGACAGCCAAGGGAACACCAGCTGTCATCTGCCTTATGCGCAAGGCAGCAGTTCCTAAACGACCGCTTTCTCGCTCACATAAGGTTTAATAACAAAGTTATGAGTCAATTTAGGAACGTCTTAATTTTTTCTTGCCTTCAGGTAAGTTGGCTGAAATCACAGAAAAAGTTTCAGCTTGCTTGAGCAACAACTTTGCTTTCTAGAATTTGTAGAGTGAAACTGGTGGTACATCGTTACCTCTGAACTGTAACTTTAAACGACCTTGTATTTGTTGTTATTAATATTACGGTCCTAAAATTTGTTATAGCTCTATTACTTAATAAGTTTTCTCGTGTGCTGTAACCAAAATTTTCGAGCACTAAAATTACAAGTGCTTAATCTACTACAAATGGGTATGTTTTACTTACAAATTTGGTTTTCATTAAATTACTCGAAAACCGTTAGAGGTAGCTTAACGTGGTCTCTTAGTTATTATATTTAGGTTGAACTGAAGCATCACACAAATATTTAGATTTCTAAGTCTAATACTTAGCTCCTTCAATTTTTCTCAATAACGTGGATTCTGACTATAATTTTTGTTATATTATGTTGAAACTTGCACCATTTATTTTTGAGATGAATTTGCACATTATGACCAAAGTCTGGCTTCCTAGCCTTATTATTTACCGCCACTTATATTGTTGATAAAACGTTATTTTGATGAACACTATTGATTTTGAGACTTCACGTTATTACATTAAAGTGTATGTTGACAAATTTCGAAAAAGGAATTTTTACTTTTAATTTTATACTTACTTATGGTACAATACATTAAGGTCACGTGACGCTACTAGCAGTGAACTGTGTAAGTACCGGCACATGCGCTGGCCTCTCTATCTCATAAACGATAGAGCGCTTGTTTCGCTTCAAACGCTGCGATAGCGGCAATCCATCAACAGTCGAGAGCGCATCCACCAACATCCTCCGCCACAGACCCAGGATTGCCACACCACCGCTGCGTAACGTAGGTGTGGTGGTGGTGGGGGGGGGGGGGGGAGGAGGGGAGGGGGGGGGGGGGAGAAGCAGCGCATATGAAGACACCGCTTCCCGCGAATCTCGACACTTCGGGATAAGATGGCTATCATGACACTTCCCGCAACGTCGCGATATATCAGCGCCACCACCCGCCTGGAAACTTGAGAAACCTTCATCAGCAGTTATATGCACTGACATTACAAATCATTCAGCAATCTCTACTGAATAAATTATTGTGTTTATGGAAAGGTTGTTTGTGTTACACACTTTCTTTCCACATTAAATGAAAGCTTGTGTAAATTTAGGTCTTAGGTTCTATGGACTGGCTATTAGACATAGCATATAATATACTGAAGCGCCAAAGAAACTGGTATAAGTCTGAGTTTTCGAAGATATGTAAACAGACAGAATAGGGCCCTGCAGCCGGTAACCTTCTATAAGACAACAAGTGGCTGGCGCAGTTGATAGATCGGTTCCTGCTGCTGAAATGGCAGTTTGTCAAGATTTCAGTGAGTCTGAACGTGGTGTTACACTCGGCCCACGAGCGATGTGACACAACGTGTCCGAGGTAGCGATGATATGGGAATTTTCCAGTACCGCGTTTCACAAGTGTACCGTGAATATCAGTAATCTAGTAAAACATCGAATCTCCGACATCGCTACGGCCGGAAAAATATCTTGCAAGAACGGAACTAACGACGACTGAAGAGAATCGTTCAAAGTGACTGAAGTGTAACCTTTCCGCAAACTGCCAATGTTGGGCCATCAACAAATGACAGCCTGCCAACCATTCAACGAAACATCATCGATATGGGTTTCCGAAGCCGAAGGTCCGATCGTGTACATTGATGACCTCACGTCGCAAAGGCTTACACCTAGTCTATGGCCGTCATCACCGACATTGGAGTGTTGATGACTGGAAACATATTACCTCGTCGGACGGGTCTTGTTTCAAATTGTGTCGAACGGATGTACGTGATCGAGTATGGACAGCATCTCATGAATCCATAGAGCCTGCATGTCACCAGTTGACTGTTTAGGCTGGTGAAGGCCCTGTGAAGGGGCGCGTGAGTTGGAGTGATATGGGTCTACTGATACTTCTAGATGCGACTTTGATAGGTCACAAGCAAGTAAGCATCCTGAATGATCACCTCGATACATTCATGTCCATTGTGCATTCTAAAGGACTTGGGCGATTTCAGCAGGATAATGCGATACGCCACACGTCCACAACTGCTACAGAGTGGCTCCAAGAACACTCTTCTGCTTTTAAGCACTTCCGCTGGCCACCAAACTCCCCAGATGTGAACATTATTGAGGACATCTGGGATGCCTTGCAACGTGCTGTTCAGAAGAGACCTCCACCATCTCCTACTCTTACTCACCTGTGAACAGCCACGCAGGATTCTTGGCATCAGTTCCCTCCAGCACTACTTCAGACATTATTCGAGTCCGTGCCACGTCGTGCTCGACACTTCTGGGTGCTCAATGGGTGTCTTACACGATATTAGGTAGGTTTACCAGTTTATTTGGCCATTCAGTGTCATTGTTAGCATGTATGTTAAAGGTGTACCTGGCTCACAACTTCTTTTCACTAGGACAAGACAGATTTTCCTACACAGGGTGACTTCATAGTACCACTCTGTGCCTCTTCTTTCAGATAAAGAATCCATGGCATGGCCGTGAATTCCAGAACGAAGACGAGGCGATTTTCCAGTTAGGATATAAGCTGAACAGTCAAAACGTTATGTAGACAGGAGTGACAACACCAGCAGTCGACCAATGGTGTAAACGCCCAGAAGATGACCCCTACGTCGGGTTGAAACCGGTTGGCGGTATTATAGCAATAATAAATGCGACTAAGACTGTTCTTGAATTATTGACCTGTTCATAATGCACGGCCTGTGGCCGAGTGCTTACTCCACAGTAGCTCCTCTGTAATGGACGGGCCTGCACAGAGTTCTCACCTGAACCGCACGGAACACTTTTGGAATGTTTTGGAACGCCGACTTCGTGCCAGGCCTCACCGACCGACATCGATACCTGTCTTCAATGCAGCAGTCTGTGAAGAATGGGCTGTCATTCCCCAAGACACCTTCCAACACCAACATGAACGTATGCGTGCGAGAGTGGAAGCTGTCATGGAGACTAAGGGTGGGCCAACCCCATATTGAATTTCAGCATTACCGTTAGAGGGCGTCACATACTGTTACGTCATCTTCAGCCAGGTTCAAAAATGGTCAAATGGCTCTGAGCACTACAGGACTTAACATCTAGGTCATCAGTCTTCTAGAACTCAGAACTACTTAAACCTAACTAACCTAAGGACATCACTCACTTCCATGCCCGAGGCAGGGTTCGAACCTGCGACCGGAGTGGTCACGAGGTTCCAGACTGAAGCGCCTAGAACCGTTCAACCAGGTGTCTGAATACTTTAGACCACATAGTGTATGTGAGGCAGCGCGTCATTAACAGCATCCATTATAATCGTCGCACCACTAACCTGAAGAGCGAGCTTGTGAAAGTCGCGCTCGAACACAGCAGTGTGCACCATACGGAAGATCCAGATGGTAGCAGTGTCTACGGTACTGATCAGCAGTATGAAGACGTCCACGTCCTCAGTGCCCAGTTGGATCAGCGCGGCGCTCTCGGAGCAGATGAAGCACAGGGTGAAGGATATCATCACTGCGGTGCACAGCCGGAAGAGGAGAGGTGACCTGGCGGCGGCGTGAGGGTGTCGCAGGACAGCGGTCCAGTGCAGGGGCCGCAGTAGGTGGTTCATGTCGCTGGCCGCCGCTGCCGCCGCTGCTACCGAAGACTCTGCTGCCGCCGCCGCAGAAGGTGCAATTCCCATCGTGACCGGAGGGTGGTATTCCCTGCATAGATTCACATGACTATGGGCATTCATCGAGTGTTAATATCATATATTCTGTTAAAAGATCAGATATTACGAAATTATTGGAATAATCGTTTCCCAAGCTAGTTCGTTTGGCACAAGACAGTAAGGTAGTAACCGCGCGACCGCTACGGTTGCAGGTTCCAATCCTGCCTCGGGCATGGATGTGTGTGATGTCCTTAAGTTATTTAGGTTTAAGTAGTTCTAAGTTCTAGGGGACCAATGACTTCAGAAGTTAAGTCCCATAGTGCTCAGAGCCATTTGAAGCAAAGTACGGTAGTACAATCGTCGTTGATCGTGACACACGCGACGTTTTTACATATCATATATTGTTCTTTCCTCTATGTTAACCCTGTTTGATATTCGATGACCATTTTATCATTCCGCACACCTACAGCCTGCTGTGCACAGGTACCTCTGAAGATCGCTTGGAACAGGTAGAGAACTGAAGGAAACGTGCTGGGACACCAAAGAACGAGCTCACGAGAACTTTACGACTCAATTACTGTGGAGAGGGACAGCGCTGATCGTAAGATTGATATAGTATGGATCTTACAGATTTTATAGTACAGCAGTACACAGGCATCAAATTGCAGATTATCCGAGTATTGAACGTAAGCTATTGAGGTTTGAGGATGAAGATGAGTAACACAAATGGATAAAATCCAAAGGCGTTGTATAATGCACTTTTACTGATGTATCTGGAACGAGGTTGTGCGTACTGGAAATACTCGCCATGATTCAGTCACAGTGCTAGAACGTTTTTAAACCGTATCATCTTCATCTTTGCCTAGGTGTGGTGTATCGACTTCCGGAGCCTTGGCTTTGCTCTGCCGCGATTGGTCCGTTTTCTTTTAAATTTCGGAGGGCGCTGCGTTCTGGGGAGAGACCTGTTGACGACGAGAGTATCGAGTGCTGCTGCCTGAGAGAGACAGGGAGTTTAGTTTCCGGTAGTGTGGCAGCACAGTGTTGCGTGAAAGGTGGTATAACTACCTGTGAACGCACGTCATTGCTAGGAGCGTGTGTACTCGGGACGGCGTGAATCGTTCTGGACGGGCTGTGTGATACGGAAGCTCGGCGTGGCAACTGTTGACGCAGCGTGTCCGCGTTGCTATGGCGGAACTGGGGCGATTGACTTAACTCCAATTGGTGCTGGTTGCAACATGTCTCCGAATGCTTGTCTGCCTTCTGGACTAACGGTGAGAATTTCTTGACTTGATGTGTCTCGCTCAATTTCTGCCACTGTCGTCGCGTGTGTTTTGCTCTAAGGTCGTGTGCCATGGTGTTACGCAATTTTGGTAGGCTCAGGAGTGCCCGAAATCCCGATTCAATGATCTGCTGTTATATTGCCAAGTGTAACTATCACTAGAAAGGAATGTTAACTCTCTATGCCTTAATAACTGAAACTAAAATATTATCAGTGATTGAAATTTAATTCTGACCCAAGTGAAATAACGATCTTCTATTTTACAACTTTTTGATTATTATTATTATTATTATTATTTAGTACTGGCCGTCACATTTACTAAATCGAAGATTTATGAAGGCCAGTGGGCGTCATTAACAGTTCCTGCCTAGATAGGCGTTGTAATTTGAACCATGTGTTTCATTGTTCAGTAATTTTTATTTTATGGTTGCTGTTATGCCCTACGTGGACGATTCGCCGCGTTGGTGAAGTTTCTAGTTGTTCTGCTGGTCTGTGACATATTGCTAAAGCAGGAAGTCCTAGCAGAGCTGATTGTAAATTTTTCCTATCGGTGAAGAGCAATGGCTGGTTTTAAGTCCTAATTCACTAACTTCAACCATTCTCAAATATTTATTACTACTGATACTCAGGCCCTGCAGGCCGAGTGCCGACTTCACTACCCCTTTTTGGTTATTAATTTTATCTTGTTAGCTTGTTTCATTAAAAAGAACCTTTGGTATATGTATTTGTCTTTTGGTCTTTACAGCTCCTTTGGGCGAAATATACTAACTGTTGGTTTTGCATCCGTGAAGCACTATCAAAACAGAATTTGTGGTTATATTTGATTAGCCCTTCTGGCCGAATTATTAAAGTCATTCCTTTCAGTAACTTATTGTATTGGTCAACAATTACACAAAGGTGTTGGGTCCTTCAGACCGTGAATATCTCTTATGTGGAATCTTAAGGTTGTCATTCTGACATTACAGTTGTCAATGTTCAGCGGCCCTTCAGGCCTGGAGTTTAAAAAAAATTATATTTGTACCAGTGAACAATGTTTTTTTAATGTTTAATAAAATTAAATTGTGTTTGAAACTGTAACCTCATTTGGGTCTACGATTTCACTCCCTTCAGCCTTTGAGCTCTGCTTACCTTCCGTTTTGGTTAAGTTTTCCCATACCACGACGTGTCAGTTATAATGGAAACAAAAAGGGCATAGTTTAGGTGAGAAGTGAAAATTAAACTATAACAAAATGACTTTAATGAGTGCCACACAAGAAAAGTTCAGTGTATTTTAAATATATTTTTTCCATCCTTTTCGTCATTTTGAGTCATCATTGTTCTGATAGATTTGATGCGACCCGTCACGCCAAGCTGCATCCTCAGTTATTTGTTGGATTAAATCAACTTCTGTTTCAACCTCTGCTGCTCCTTTTAGTATCATGGAAATTATCACCTTATGTCTTAACATTTGTCTATTCGTCCTATCCCTTCTCCTTGTCAGCGCTTTTCATATGATCCTTTGCTTACCAGTTTTGCTGAGTACCTCTTCGTCCCTCACCTTACCAGTCCGTCTAATTTTCAACATTCCAGTGACGCACCACAGCTCAGTTGCTTCGATTTTCTTATGTTCCAGTTTTCCCGCAGTCCATGTCTCACTAACACGAAGTATTGTTCTCCAAACGAACGTTCTTAGGAATTCTATTCTCCAAATAAGGCCTATGGTACCAGCAGACATCTTTTGGTCAGAAAAGCCCACTTAGTCTGTGCTCACCGGCATTTTACGTCCTCTTTGTTTCGTCAGCCATGGGTTATTTAAATAACTTTATCTATTTCGTGATCACAAATTTTGATGTTTCCTTTCTCGCTGTTCCCATTTCTGCTACTTCCATCGCTTTCCTCTTTCTTTGGTTTACTCTTAGCCCACATTACTTACTGACTAAACTCTTCTTCTAGAACATGTAATACTTCTCAGCTTCACTGAGTAAACCTTATCATTGATATCCTTTCGCCCTGAATTCTAATCTCGCTCTTGAGCCTTCCTTTCACTTCCGCCATTGGTACTTCTATGCATAGACTGAACAGTAGGGATGACATGCAGTAAACCCTTTTAAACCTATCTCTTTGTTCTAGATTTCCCGGTCTTATTGCTCCCTTTTCGTTCTTGCACATAGCCGTATGTCACTCGTCTCTTTCCTTATAACTTAGCGTAAGTCCAGGAGAGTTGGAACACTACTCTCCTTCAGGATATATGTATTTTTTTAATTCTTACAGCTTGTTCGTATAAAGTGTCATATAAACTGAGAAAGGTACGGGTAAGCTGTAGGGTGTGACACGTAATATACAAGAGCTGAGAGGGCATAATAACAGTGGACGACCAAGAATGATTTGCTCCGATTAAAAAGGGAATAAGACAGTGATGTTATCTTTCGCCCCTACTGTTCAATCTCTACACTCAAGAAGCAATGATGGAAATAAAGGTCAGCACTAGGGTTAAAATTTAAGGTGATAGGATATCAACGATACGATCCGCTAATGACGTGGCTGTCCTGAAAGAAAGTCAAGAACATTTACAAACCTGCTGAATGGAATGAACAATCCAATGAATACAGAATATGGGTTGAGAGTTAACTGAATAAAGACGAGAATAATGAGAAGTAGCAGAAATGAAAACAGCGAGAAACTTAAGATGAGAATTGATACTCACGAAGTAGATGAAGTTAATGAATTCTACTACCTAGGCAGCAAAATAACCAATGACTGACGGAGCAACAAGGACATCAAAGCAGACTAGTACTAGCAAAAAGAGCATTCTTGGCCAAGAGAAGTCTACTAGTATTAAACATAGTCTTTATCTTGGGGAATAAATTTCAGAAACTACGTTTTAAGCATAGCATTGTACGGTAGTGAAACATGGCCTGTGGGAAAACCGGAACAAAAGAGAATCGAAGCTCAAATGGTTCACATGGCTCTAAGGACTA
The DNA here is from genome assembly GCF_023897955.1 of Schistocerca gregaria. NCBI lineage: Eukaryota > Metazoa > Arthropoda > Insecta > Orthoptera > Acrididae > Schistocerca > Schistocerca gregaria. The sequence goes on along the minus strand of NC_064925.1, from coordinate 269,989,820 downwards.
TGGGACTTAGCATCTGAAGTCATCAGTCCCCTCGACTTAGAACTACTTACATCTAACTAACCTATGGGCACAACACATACCCATGCCCGAGGCAGGATTCGAACCTGCGACCGTAGCAGCAGGGCGGTTCCGGACTGAAGCGCCTAGAATCTCTCGGCCACAGCGGCCGGCAGAATCGAAGCATTTGTGATGTGGTGCTGCAGACGATTGTTGAAAATTAGATTGAGTAATAAGATATTGAATGAGAATGTTCTGGGCAGAGTCTGAGAGTAAGGGAAAATGTGGAAAACACTGACAAAGGAGAAGGGACGGTATGATGGGACACCTGTTAATGCGTCATTGTGCCGTGGTGGCTCTAATCGTGGCTGAATGGCATTCCATTCGCACCACCATCTGGCCGCTATCGATTCGGTCGTGTGTTACAAGCTAAGGTCTCTCGCGTCGAGTTGTGTGTGCTGGTTTGGCGGGGCTTGGAGATTGAGGTATCCCGAAACCATGTGGCTGGCAAGTTGTTGCTTTTGGGGGACTCCGGCTGTTCAGCGCTGGTCTCGAGAAGCCGCGAAAGATTAAACCGGTCGGGAACAAGTATTCCCAATTCGCTAAAGGATTGGTAACGGCGGGATGCGGGAAGACCTAGGGACGTAGCGTTCACCCGGTCGGCAAAACTCCCTGTCTACTGTGCAAGCTAAAATTTTAACTCATCTACATCAACGCCTGTAGGGAATGGAGGAGATAACACCATGGCTGGAATCAATCCTGCAAGTCATACCTCCTTCACGCGTGAATGGAGTTGTGTTGTTATGTTATTTTTGAGTACTTGATACTGTAAGGCCTTGTCTATGCTCTGTGGAATTTCACTTGTTATATTAATGTGCCTTAGAGTGATTGAGTGAATGACAATCGGTCAGTGTTACTAATCGCTATTTGTGTTCCAGCCCGTATATCGTACAAGTGTACGAATATTCCCTGTTATAAGTTACATGAAGTGAATTAAATTGTAACATAAACTTTGTGGGGCGCAAAGCAATCCCGTTACATGTGTATGCTTGAATTTTTGCTTCAACAGGCGCTGATATCTTCACTTGTGAAGTATAGTAATTTTAAGGAGTATTAACTTGGAACCGGTACTGGTAGCTGCTTGTGTCATTAGTTCACATGCTCTACTACTTAGGCATTGTTGTGTCTAGCATTATTTGTGCAGATTACTGTTCCCATTTGATTTATGTTGGGAGGGTAGCTTTGGCGGCAAACGATAAGTTCCTGTTCCCAGGGCGCAGAATAGAGGCGTCTTTGCTTTTTTCTGTGCTGGCACTTCCCCTGCCGCACGGCGTCTGGCTTGGCCGGCAGTCTGGTGCCCCTTGAGAAGAAACCAATAGTTTGCTGTATTTGGTAAATTTAAGAAGTCCAGAGGGCTTAAGGCGTGTTTGCAAAGCCCACGATTCCTCTTCATTATGTCTCATTAACTACTCGTGTAAACCTTGCATTCTTATCATTAGTTCTCAGCGCATTAAGAGCTGTTAATACAAATATAAGCTGTCGAATCTTCCATTGGTCCGCAATCAGTATTTAGCTGCTCTTATTGTTAAACTTGGACCTTCGTTCCTTATTGGCTGTGATAGTTACAAGCTGTAGCTCTCAGTTTACTTTGAATTTTGGGTGACTGCATATTTATGAAGGTCCTTATCAACGTTTCTGCTTGTTTGTACCAGTTGGAAGTACATTTCAACTGCATGCCCTCTCAACTAATTTTGAATTCTGCTCAACTGTATAATTGTTAATTGGTTGTAGTGTACCAGTTGGAATTTATATTTAAATTTTATACCTTCCCAGTTTGTCTGTTTTGAGTGATAGTGTATTTTATTGCTTAAGGGAATTTTTTATTAAGACTTACCCATTGCAAAGCGGTCTTCCCAAAGGTACAAACGGTGGCGTGACTTGTGATTCTTCCTGTATTTGGATGAAGGCTATCCAACTGTGTAACGGTTACCCAAACTTATAAATTTTATTACATATAATAGCTGTCATTGTTATTCATTTGGTTGATAGAATTGTTGTTTGACCCTGTTTGCAGCCCCTCCTTGTTGGTGTTACCTTTTCTTGTTTTTGGAAACTGTATACTTCCAGTTTGTATTCTTGGTCTCCATGGTATAGTAATTAAAATGGGTTTTTAATGAATGGAGACTTTTCAAGTTTTGATTGTGAGAATTCTGATTCTTTCAATATGTTTCTTTTTTTAATTTCAATGGTAACACCGTTGTTATGTAATAAAGTAAATGACGAAATATACGGGTCCAGTTTCCAACACTGGTTGTGAACTACAAATAAGCGAATGGCTTCTGTGGTACTAGAGAGAGGCCAAAAACTGCAGAGGAAGACAGAGATTGAAATACATCCAGCATATAAATTAGTATGTACGTTGTAAGTGCTATTATGAGATCATGATGTTGGCATGGAAGAAAAATTCGTGGCGGGCAGCATCAAACCAGTCAGAAGAGTTGGGGACTGATGACCTAAGATGTTAAGTTCCATAGTGCTCAGAGCCATTTGAACCATTTGAGCCATCAGAAGACTGATGATAAAAAAAACGATATCAAGCGGATATATTATTATGAAACTTGATTTACGATCATGCATTAGTGTGTTTTTTGAGAACGATATTGGTCTCGCAATCAAAGATCTTGCGAAACTTAGCTTACTCTGCTACAAAATCTTAAACATGACTGCAAACGGCATCTTTGTAAATCTGAAGAGGTTGCACGTAGTTGTGTGATTTTTCAACCTCCTCTTACTGTGTTACATCGAGAGATCCAGAGCTCCGTAGATATAGGCATCCAAATGATACCGTTTTCCCTGCTTTATGGAAGTCGTTCGATACATTTCTGCTCTGTTGTTCATAGAACAAAACACAAACTTACCCAGCACAGGCTCAGATTTGCAACTCGTTTCAGACTCTCGTGTGGGACAAACTTAAGAAATAATTTATAAACGTGACGGAATCTATAGTTGTAACGGTAATTTTGGTGGTAGCTTAGTGCAGTTAATTCGGCCGTTTCTGTTTTCAATATACAACTTTATAAAAGATCTCATGAATACGAAGTAAAATTCATTATGCTGAACGCAGACGATGCTGTGGTCAATAGCAGGGTTGCAAAGCCGAAAGACAATGGCGAAGTGCACAAAGAACTGCGGATGGTCGATGATTCTTGGGTTGGTATGTGAGCTTTAACGCAAATTAATGTATTGTATTGTGCATCAAAGGCTAAAAATACGTTTAAGCTGTAGATGATAAATCCCTGAAAACTGTGACTACCGTAAAATACTTAGGAGCAAACAGCCGGAATGACCTAATGTGAAATAATCAAATAACGCTAATTATAGGAAAAACAGAGGCCAGGGTGAAGGAATATCCACGAGTAAAGGAGCATAAAATGCATTGGTCCTATAATACATTAACACATGGAACGAAGATAAAATATTCATTCAACAAAATATTTCTGTGTTAATACTAATTTTTTCCGCAAATTCAGATAAGTTTTGTTTGTAAAACTCTAATTCCTCTCTCTCAGACCCTATCTATGGGGAGAGAGGGAGGCTTTTAGTTTTAGCGAATCAAAGTTTACGGACGGGATACCAATTCGATTATACACAAAGTGCGCTAAAGAACTTGCCCCCTTCTAACAACCGTGTACCGCAAGTCTCTAGAGGAGCGGAAGGTTTTAAATGATCGGAAAACAGCATATGTCGTCTCAGTATTCAAGAAGGGTCGTCGAGCAGATGCGCAAAACTATAGGCCTATATCTCTGACATCGATCTGTTGTAGAATTTTAGAACAAGTTTTTGCTCGTGTATCATGTAACTTCTGGAAACCCAGAATCTACTCTGTAGAAATCAACACGGATTCCGGAAATAGACCTTTCGTGAGACCCATATCGCTTTATTCTTTCAAGACACCTCGAAAATATTTGATACATGCTCGCAAGTAGATGCCATTTTCCTTGACTTCCGGAAGGCTTTCGATGCATTCCACACTGTCGCCTGATAAACAAAGTAAGAGCCTACGGAATATCGGACCAGCTGTGCGGCTGGATTGAAGAGTTTTTAGCAAACAGAACACAGCATGTTGTTCTCAATGGAGACGTCTACAGACGTTAAAGTGACCTCTAGCGTACCACAGGAGAGTGTTGTGGGACCCTTGCTTTTCACAATATATATGAATGACCTAGTAGATAGTGTTGGAAGCTCCATGCGGCATTTCACGGATGATGCTGTAGTATACAGAGAAGTTGCAGCATTAGAAAATTGCAGCGAAATGCAAGTAGATCTGCAGCGGATAGGCACTTGTTGAAGGGAGTGGCTACTGACCCTTAACATAGACAAATTTAATGTAATGTGAATACATAGAAAGAAGGATCCTTTATTGTATGAGCACATGATAGCGGAACAAACACTGGTAGCAGTTACTTCTCTAAAATATCTGGGAGTATGTGTCCGGAACGATTTGAAGTAGAATAAACATATAAAATTAATTGTTGGTAAGGCGGGTGCCAGGTTGAGATTCATTGGGAGAGTCCTTAGAAAATGTAGTCTATCAACAAAGGAGGTGGCTTACAAAACACTCGTTCGGCCTATACTTGAGTATTGCTCATCAGTGTTGGATCCGTACGCTAGTGGAACAGGAAAAGAAGGTTATGACAGTGGCACGTAAAGTGCCCCCCGCCACACATCATTGGGTGGCTCGCGGAGTATAAATGTAGATGTAGATGTAGAAATTAGTATTTTTTTATTTATCCGTAACCATTTTCCTCGGAAAAATTAGAACATTTATTTTCTCGAATTACAGCGCCAACTAGCAAGAGTAAAAACAAATGTTCAAAACAAAATGTATGTAGCTGTTCTGTAGAATCTGATTCTGCAATAAAAGATGTGAGTTCCCATCTAAAATTTTAGTTTCCACACACCTCACCACAATGGTGAAGGCGCACCAGCAGCTGGGGTTTGGAGAGGAGAAGTACAACCACGGGATGAGGGAGATCAAGGTGGTGGGAGGTGTACAGGACACCGATACAGTCTAGGGAAAGAGCAAATTGGAGAAAGGAATCAGGTCAAAGAGGATCCACGTGGGAGACGTGAGGTATATACAGATGGCGAGGCAGAGTGCATGACGCCCGAGGATCTGGAGGGACTTACAGAATTAGGAGAGGGGGGGGGGATATCCAGATGTGATTGGCATAACAGAGGATGGGACCGATTACGGATTTGTAGGTGTGGAGGATGGTAGAGGGGTTCAACGTCCATGTCCAGCCAGAGAGGAGTTTAAGGAGTTGGAGGCAGTTGTGGGCCTTGGATTGGATAGAGCGAAGAGGAGTGATGCAGGTGAGGTGACGGTCAATGGTGAGGCAAAGGTAGGTAAAGGTGGGGGAAAGGCGGACAGAATAGGCACAGATGATGAGGGAAAAATCAGGGCGCCGGAAGGTGCAAGTGGTACGACCTACGATGATTTCCTGGGTCTTGGAAAGACTGATTTTCAGAAGCCACTGGTTACACCATGTGACAAAAAGATCAGGGTGATTCTGGAGGAGGCGTTGGGACCGTTAAAGGTTAGGAGCGGGAGCAAGGAAGGCAGTGTCATCGGCATACTGCAGGAGGTGTACTAGAGGGCGGTAGGGGTTGTGTACAGGAGGCGGAGGATAAGGCAGAGGACAGAGCCTTGGGGCACAACTGCAGAGGGGTAGAAGGTGTGGGAATTGGCGTCATGGACAGTAACATACAAGGGGCGGCGGGAGAGGAAGGAGGCAATCAGACAGACATAGTTGACAGGAAGGGCACAGATCTGGGCTGAATGAGAAAACTTCCTTTAAATAAAAATATGGCATTTCAGTCTTTGATCACTATTTTTATTTTCATTGACCGGGTTTCGGCTAACTGCCCATTTTCAGATCATATACTGCAGTTTCAGATTAACTTGTCAGTACAGAACTATCCGTTCACTGTCATGACTGTTATGACAGTGAACAGATAGTTTTGTACTGACAAGTTACTCTGTAACTGCAATATGTGATCTGAAGATGGGCAGCTAGCCTGAAACTGGTCACTGAAAATAAAAAAATAGCTATCACAGACTGAAATGCCATATTATTATTTAAAGAACGATCGCAGAAATCCCATTAAGACAATCATGTCCAGTTTTTAAAAACTTTCTTCCTTATATACCTGCAGACATGGCTGTTATCTAATTCTGAAAGGCTGTTTAGAATGAAGGGCAGGGATATTAGAAGTCTTTATTGGCATTTTTATTATTTCTATTCATTGTTGGAAACCTGATGTTTTGATTGCTGTTTGTATCACTGTTTGTGATTGGTGGAAATCGGCGAATGGAAAACCAGGCGGTAGCTCTGATGTGGCGTTGTTTTCCTGCTTTCTAGCGCCGGCCAAGGCGCGCTAGTATTCTATGTACCTATGGCCGCTGCGGTCTCCCGCGCGCCTATATGTGTTGCTTCAGGTGAGCTATCGTCGCGTAGCGCTGTTATTGGTACCAGCCAAGACGTCGGAAGTCGATAAACATCTTCTGTATTCATGTTCGTCGGTCCCTTGGCTATTTCTATTGTCTGTCTTGTCTTCGTCCTGAAAGTAAGAGACCGTTTTACCAGTAAACGTGCTTCACCAAAATCAATATGTTTGCCGCAATCATCCTGGTGTTCTGCCACCACTCACTTGGTGTGCGATCTTAGACGGTATATCATGTATGTTCATATATCCATGTGCTGATGAGTCGCAGCGTCTCGCCTACATACACTAATCCACATTAGGACCTGATTTCGTAAACTCCAGCAAAATGTAGTTTGCCAACTGTATCTTTCATTGTGCGAAGAACATCTTCGGAAAATCAACTTCATGCCTTCCCGACAGTAATGCAAACAGCAATGAAAACGTTGGTTTCCACCAATGAACATAAATAATCAAAGCAAGAATTAAGACTTCTAATATCCCTCCCATTTATCTTAAACAGCCTATCAAAATTAGGAAACAGTCATGTCTGCAGGTATATAAGAAACAAAGTATTCTCATTCAGCAGTAAACAAAGGCACCCTGAAGAAGATCCCTTGCAACACAGATCGAATCGTTGGTAGTTTTATATACACAAATAAAAAAACAGTTTTGCATCATCCCGGTTCCGAGAGCTCCGGAACCTGCACAGAAAATCTGAATAGCGATCAACATTAGCATCATTTCCGCCCTTTTGTTTCTCATGAAAACCACACATTGCATGTTGTACCACCATAGAGCAGGACCTTTAGAGGTAGTGGTCGAGTTTGCTGTACACACCGGTGCCTCTAATACTCAGTAGCACGTCCTCTTGCAACGATGCATGCCTGAATTCGTCGTGGCATACTTCCCACAAGTTCATCAAGGTTCTGTTGACCCAGATTGTCCTACTCCTCAACGGCGTTTCGGTGTAGATCCCTCAGAGTTGTTGGTGGGTTCATGTCTGGGGAACACGCTGGCCACTCTAGTTGAGCGATGTCGTTATCCTGAAGGAAGTCATTCTCAAGATGTGCACAATGGGGGCTCGAATTGTCATCCATTAAGACGAAAATCTCGCCAATATGCAACAGGTATGGTTGCACTATTGGTTTGAGAATGCCATTCACGTCTCGTACAGCTGTTATACGGCGCCTTTCATAACCACCAGAGGCGTACGTCGGCCCCACATAGTGCAACCCCAAAACCGCTGAGAAATAGCCAGACTGTGTGTCTAAAGCGTTCAGCATGACCGGGTTGCCTCCAAACACGTCTCTGACGATTGTCTGGTTGAAGGCGCATGCGACACTCATCGGTGGAGAGAACGTAATGCCAATCCTGAGCGGTCCATTCCTCATGTTGTTGGGACAATCTGTACCGCGCTACATGGTATCGTGTCTGCAAATGTGGACCTCGCCATTGACGACGGGAGTGAAGTTGTGCAATCATGCAGCCTCCTGCGTACAGTTTGAGTGGTGACAGGACGTCCTGTGGTTGCACAAAAAGAATTTTTCAACTTGGTGGTGTTGCTGTCAGGTTCGTCTCAGCCATAATCCGTAGATAGCGGTCATCCTTAGCAGTAGTAACCCTTGGACGGCAGAGCGAGGCATGTCATCGACAGTTCCAGATTCTCTGTGTCTCCCCCATGTCCGAACAACATCGGTTTGGTTTACTCCGAAATGCCTGTACGCTTCCCTTGTTGAGAGCCCATCCTGCCACAAAGTAACAATGGAGACATGATCGAACAGCGGTATTGACCATCGAGGTATGGTTAAACTACAGAAAACATGAGCCGTGTACTTCCTTCCTGGTGGAATGACTGGAATTGATCGGCTGTCGAACCCACTCCGCCTAATAGGCGCTGCTCATGCGTGGTTATTTACGTCTTTGGGCGGGTTCAGTGACATCTCTGAACAGTCAAAAGGACTGTGTCTGTGATACAATATCCACAGTCACGTCTGTCTTCAGGAGTTCTGGTAACCGGGGTGATGCAAAACTTTTTTTTTTTGATGTGTTTATATTGACAATGCGGTCACAAACCCAGAAAAATGTTATTGAATGTGACACTGGCCGCGGAAACCTACGTGTATATAAAATATTCAGGTAGAGTGATAACCATTGCTACGGGATCGCAGAGAAACCGAAAGAACGACATGGAAATGATCAATAAACGCCGGCCGGAGTGGCCTAGCGGTTCTAGGCGTTACAGTCTCTAGCTGTGCGACGGCTACGGTCGCAGGTTCGAATCCTGCCTCGGGCATGGATGTGTTACGTTAATTAGGTTTTAGTAGTTCTAAGTTACAGGGGACTGATGACCACACCAGTTAAGACCTATAGTGCTCAAAACCATTTGAACATTTTTTTATCAACTTTGATCAACAACCATGCGTATTAGACTCTACAAAAGGCGTTTTGTACCACTGAGGAATTTGCTGTTGAAATTTTTAGAGTACATTCCAAAAGGACTAGATATACGTATTACATCTTTCACAGACAACTCGCGAAATGACGACTACGATAGAGCTGATGTCGAGGTTTTGTCGACTATTGCTCCTCCCATTTTTCTTTAACGAATGAAACAGGGAGGGGAGAGACGAAAGGTGTACCGGAAGTACCCCTCACTACCCGCCGTAAATAGAGTTTGTAAGTGGTCAGCAGATAGTGGTCTTGTGGTTACCATTGCTAACTGGCAATCAAGGGGCGCAGTTTTCGATTGCCGGCCGGATATTTTGTTTGTAATCCACTGCTGAGCTGATGGCGAGGTCCTATTCTGTATGTCACCATTCTTCGTTAATTTCCACTACATCTAACTTCGACCTTTCCAGTTCCCTTTTAAATTCTTCAGCCAATCTATCCAGTAGCGATGTAGTTTGCCAGACATATTCTCCCTGATGACGACATCGTCCCGAATGTATCTTGAGATGCGAATGGAGAGTTTTTTACTTCCTAAGTGTTTCATCCAATAGCAAGCCATTATTATTAAGCAACACGGAAAACCTGTAAGCACTGATAGGAAAGATCACAGCAATGATTTACTCGTTGTTTCCAACAATCAGAACAAGGGTATGTTAACGCATGTTACAAGGTCAGATCAGTCCATCATTAAGACTATTTCACCTGCAGGAGTGAACTGCTAAATTACAGGCCCATATCACTAACGTCGATTTGCGGCAGTGTTTTGGAACATATAGTGTATTCTACCATTTTGAAGTACCTTTAAGAAAACGATTTGTTGTCACATAGTGAGCATAGAATCTGAAAATATCGTTCCTGCAAAACACAACAAGTTCTTTATACTAATTAAGTAAGGAGTGTTATTGACAGGGGATGTCAAATTGATTCCATATTTTTTGCTTTCCAGAATGCTTTCGACACTGTTCCTCATCAGCGTCTTCTACCCAAACTGCGATCCTATGCAACAGCGTCTCAGTTGTGCGACCGGATTCGCAATTGGCTGTCAGAAAGATCACAGTTCGTAGTAATAAATGGAAAGTCAGCGCGTTATGCGGAAGTAATATCCGGCGTTCCCCAAGGGAGTGTTTTTGGCCCTCTGTTCCTGATGTATATAAACGACATAGGAGAAAATATGAGTTGTCGTCTAAGATTGTTTGCAGATGACGCTGTCATTTACCATCTTGTTAAGTCATCAGAAGACCAAAAAGAATTGTAAAATGATTTAATAAGATATCTGTATTGTGCGAAAAGTGGCAGTTGACCCTGACTAAAGAAAAGTGTGAAGTTATTCACATGAGTACTAAATAAAAATCCACTACATTTCGATTACGCGGTAAGTCACACAAATTTAAAGGCTGTAAATTCAACTAAATACTTACGGATTCCAATTACAAATAACGATCACATAGATAATGTTGTGGACAGAGCAAACCAAAGACTATGATTCATTGGCAGAACACTTCGAAGGTGGTACAGCTCTACTAAAGAGACTGCTTACACAACGCTTGGCCGCCCTATGCTGGAGTATTGCGGTGCGGTGTGGGATCCGCATTAGGTGGGACTGAAGGATGACATAGAACACGTACAAAGAAGGGCAGCTCGTTTTTTTATTATAGCGAAGTAGGGGAGATAGTGCCACAGACATGATACGTAAATTGGAATGGCAATCATTAAAACTAAGGCGCTTTTCGTTGTTGCGACGGGATCTTCACATGAAATTTCAATCGTTTTCTCCTGCGATTGTGAAAACTTTCTGTTACCAAACAACTACATAGGGTAAAATGATCATCACGGCAAATAAGAGAAATCAGGGCTCTCACAAAAAATTTATGTGCTTGTTTTCCCGCGCGCCGTTTGAGAGTATAACGGTAGAGAGACAGCCTGAAGGTGGTTCATTGAACCCTCTGCCAGGCATTTTATTGTGAATATCAGAGTAATTACGTTGATGTAGATGTAGACGCAACTGCTGAGAAGGCTACTGTCCATTTAGGACGCCACACGTTTTTCTTGCCTCTCTACAGATCCCTCCGTGCTGGTCGCACTTTCGGTACGGCTATTTTTATATCGTAGATTCATGCAGGCAACCCTACTTCAGCGACGTTCATTCTCAGTAGACTCTTCAACTTTAGAATTCGTAAGTCTGTCGAATTATTTAGCAAAAAACTGTAGTTTAAACCTGAAACCTGACTCTCGATCAATCGTTTGCTGAACTAGACGCTCATGTGCTCTCTCTATGCGTAGGCTACTAATATCTATTTTTGATTTATGCTAATTAAACAGATCATCAAATAAATAGTCGTGTGTTGCCTAGTGATATTTATTACCTACCTCTTTATATTTTAATACTTATTGGTGTTAAGAGCAAAATCTTGAGACCTGAACCGAGTGTAAACCAGTTAGTCGTACCCCTATACAACAATTAGCCAAATAATTTAGCTGCCACACATAGCAGGGTTGGACTAAAGTGTGGAAACGAAGCGAGATATGCGTGCTTGAACTTAAATGCACATGAAAACCAAACCTGCTGGTTGCGCTCTTGTATTAGACCACGAATTGAAGGTGTACAATATCCTCAGTACGTCGAAAGTGTCACTCGCTGTCTGAACAGTATTCTGTGTAGCTGTAAGTGCATTATGACGGAGTTAAGTGGTTTAGAACGTGAGAAAATCGTTTATGCATGCATGGTGGGCATTCCGTAACCAAAGGAGTTGAATGCTTCAAGGGCCTCCGTTTAGAAGATTTACTCCGTTCACGTGGGAAGCCGAAAAACATCATCCACTAAGTCACGACGCAGACGAATGTGTGTTTCAAGTGACCGTGGCAAACGGTCGTTGAAGAGCCTTGCAACGCATCATAAGAAGAAGACACTGCAAAATTGAATGTTGTACTCGTAAACCCTGTCGACAAGAAAACAAAACTAAGGGAACTCCAGAAACTGGGAACCGAAAGAGTAGCTAGAATTTCAGAACCACTCGTCAGTGATGCAAACACCCGTAAATGCAAACCGTGGCGCCTAAGTCGTAAATATTGGACTATATGTACTGTACATTAATGGAAGAAAGAGTTTTGGTCGGATGGATGTTGTTTCACACTGTTTCCAACTTTTGACTTGGTTTACGGCACAAGAGTGTAAAACATGGCATAGGTTCGATGATGGTTTGGACTGCCATATCGTGGTATTCCATCGTACCCCATCGCTACCCTACAAGTTCGTATTACTGCCAAGACTTATGTGGCCATTTTCCTAATCAGATCCAGTTCACGGTGCAGTGTTGGTTCCCCAGTGGTCGTTCTGTATTCCAAGACGACAGGGCCCATGTTCAGACTGCTCGCAAGTCCAGAATTGGTTTTGTGAGCACCAAGATGTAACTTAGCATCTGCCTTCACCGCCATAGTAACCAGATATCAATATTTTTTAATCTACCTTCGAAGGAAAGGTGTGGGATCGCTATCCATCAGAATAGTATTGTGATATTGACAGTATTTTTCAGAAAGGAATGTATAATATTCCTCTGACAACCTTTCAGAAATTGAAATTATCCATTGTGAGACGACTGGAAGCTGTTTTGAATGCTTGGCGGTTTCTTTCTACGTATTAGGCCTGGTAATGTGTTGTGCTTTTGGTGTTCCTATATTTTTATCCAATCCCACTTTTTTCCAGCAGTCTTGATGCTGAAAGTCAGCATTTATTATCCTTTAAAACGCAACTCCTGTTTCTGCAAATCAGTATTTTGCCATAGAAACGGCCAGTGTCTGTCTTCGACACATTATTCTACACACTAAAAGATTTCCAATATTCGATGATAGCTATTTTTTGCTGAACACGTGGCAGATTTACTTGCATTAATCGAATACCGAAACTTCAACTTGCTGCAACCAGCTTTTTGTGCTATTTCTGGATATTAATTTGTACTATGTGTTACAGAATGTAAAAGTCTGACTGATAAATAATTTAGCTTCACAAAACGGAATATGTAGTGACACATGGTGGATTAATAATTGACATCAGGTCCATTCTTCACGTCTTTATAACACTGTGCTCCTGCTCCAGTGTTTTATTAATGTACTTTTTTATGAGACCAAAAGCACGACATATTAACGTGTCTAATATGGCCGTTAGTATTCAGAACAACTTCCAGTCGTTTTGGAGTGAATAAATAAAGGCCCTGTATGGTTTTCAAGGAAACCTTACGCCTTTCCTCCTGCAAATTGGTGGAAAGTTGAGGTCACGAAAATGGAGGTTGTGACAGGACATACTACAAGAACATTTTTATGAAGTATTCGGTGCCACGCCTGTACATATCATAGGACAAACATTTCACAGTATAACAAATGTTAAAATAAAATTTCTGGTGCTCTGTATTGTTATCAAGTAGCACTCTCCCATTTAGTCAACTACAGCTCATTTAGATACAACTACCCGGAACCATTAAGTAATTGAGAGAATCTTATTATAACCATAATTTTTACGAAATTTACAGAAAAAATAATTGTTTCTAATGTGTAACTATCAGACAATAATTACACAGATATTTTGGTGCTAATATCAGTCCAGTCATTAAATGGTAAAGTAATGGTCAAACGTCGATTGCTTTATAAAACGGGAAAATTAATATTTTGGGTAGACTTTTGAGTAACTGACGCACTAAGAGTGACATTCACTCTCAAGAGGTTATGTTTCTATAAAAACGTATGGCACATTCATTGTAATTAGTTCTGTAATTACGAATTCTAGCGTTTTCTGCCATAATAAACTACTATTTCGATCATCTAGGCAAAACGAGATTATTATGTAAAATTTGATCCTCAAAATCTATTTTCGCGTTATGTAATGTGCATCAAAATATGTTATCATCAAAGTTCCTGATGTAATTAACAAAAAAATTATTATTTTTTGTCACATACTGTTAATCGCATTTGTCAAGCAGAATTTTGATATTAAATTCGAAAAGCAATTTTAGAAACAACATTTTGTCCAGGGGAGATCTGACAATTTATCATCGTGCTCATTAAACAGACCTCTACGATGAGAACTATGTGAACAGGGGCTCTCTCGTCTTGCAACACAGCATCAGTTGGATACAAAACTTTGTACTGTGGCATGGAGCTCATGAGACAAAGCGCTCACATAATCTTTGGCAGTAATGCGACAGCTCAAAATAGCCATAAGGACACATTGAATGTCACAATCCTTCTGATAGGATCATCACCGAATCACCGCCATGCTTCAAACATTCCCCATTGCTCTATGGTTCAAATGGCTCTGAGCACTATGAGACTTAACTTCCCTAGAACCTAGAACTACCTAAACCTAACTAACCTAAGGACATCACACATATCCATGCCTGAGGCAGGATTCGAACGTGCGACGGTAGCAGCCGCGTGGTTCCACACTGTAGCGCCTGGAAACGCTCGGCCACCCCGGCCGGTCCTATTGCTCTATAATCCAGATTTTATGGTTTCCGCGTAACATTTCGCTGTTACCACCATTTGCAAATGTGATGAATGGTTTTGAGATTGCAGTTTGTCCTGTAGTTCCCTGATTATAGAATTCCCTTTGTGTTGTTTTGTTACTGACAGGGATCGCGAGTGCGACCTAAAGTTCCGCAATGACTTTTGCAGCTTTTGTCCTCTTATTTTTCGTCACAAACCTATTTAGTATCGTCTGTATCCACCACTTAACACACATCTTCGTCTCCGTTGTGACTTAGCGGAAAATGTTCTTCAGGTGCCTGTGTATGCGGTACAGACTTTCAATTTGGTGCCTCTCGAAACCCCAAACACCTCGACTCCCTTGGTTGCGGCAGCAACCTCCATATGAACACCAACACTTTCCCCACTTTTGAACACAATTAGCGCCGACGTAATTCCCTCACTACTGCGCAGAACACTGTTCTGACCACGTCGGACACTAACAGCACACTGAGGACATGTGCAGGTGCCGTTCGTAGCGCAACTTTCAGGTTGTCTAGCATTTCCATTTTTGTTCAACCGTGAGTTTCTTGCGGTGTTTCCACTTTTTTTCTTATCCCTGTATTTAGCAGCATATAATAACTGTGAGTTGTCCGCTGCTCGTGCTCTGGCGATAGCGTTCTCGCTTCCCGAGCACGGGGTCCCGGGTTCGATTCCCGGCAGGGTCAGGGATTTTCCCTGCCTCGTGATGACTAGGTGTTATTGTGTCGCCTTCATCATCATTCATCCCCATTACGGTCGGAGAAAGGCAATGGCAAACCATCTCCATTAGGACCTTGCCTAGTACGGCGGTGCGGGCCTCATCATCATCAATAACTGTGACTTACATTCAGTTATACATTTATTTTTAAAAATTTGGCTATGGCCGGGGAACACGTTTAGAAGTGGGCACTGTACGCCAGCACTCACCTTTGTTTATTACCGAGTAAATAAATTGAAATGTTGTCGTACCGCCACCTAAAGGATAGAAGAGCTGCCCAAACAGTCTAAGCTTTTCTAGCGGACTCTTTGCAACTTCGGTAGTGATATTAATCAGTACTCTTGTGATCGACAGATACTGGAACATACGGAACAAATAGATGAGAACGTTAGGAGCAAGTGCTAGGCAGATTAAAACAACTAGGAAACTTGAGGACGCCGCGGCGGGACGCATCATCCCACTCAGAAGTCTGAAGACACTCCACCCGCCTCCCCTTTTCTCTTCCCTCCCCGCCATCCGGGAAAAAGTACGGTTGTCATCGGCAACAAAGGGAGACATAAAAGGCTGGTACTGAGGTGACAGTGAACAAAATTGGTTCCATTTCGTGCTGACCACCTAGTACAGCAACTGGTTATGCATAAATAGACAAAAACAATTAGCAAATTAGACTGATAATGGTGAATGATATTTACTGAAAAAATATTGTAGTGGTCTTACGGCTAGAAAGTTTACTCAAACCGTCCTGAGATAGCTGCAGAATGATATGGTTCTTACTTTCGCTTCCTGACAAGGAATGAAAAATTATACCCTACCTAAGCAATTAGACTTACCACCGACTTGCTGATGCAGCCGAATATGATGTACAATAACCCTTAGATTTTCAGTGCAACGTGGTCGTCCCATATTTTGTCAACGAAATACATCGATCACTACCGTCATGTTGACTGTAATTACTAGTTCCCATCGCCTACGTGCAATCAGGATTTCGTTCGTTGTGTATTACGTTGACGACACACGGTTCAAGAGGTTGTAGCAGGAAAGCCTGCTATTATCTGAGTCTTCTCGCAACCATACGCCTTCGACACACTGTTCATTTCCTTACACTGAGTCCTGAATACAAACGCTTTGCATCAGAACGGTTACAATATACATAGGAATTAAATAATATTAATAAAAACTGCAAGTAATTCCTGATGTCCACAACATTTATCACGACAATCAGATGTCAGTGATTTTTGCTTTCAAGATGCTGTCACGATTTCCAAGTTCAAAGATAGATATGCATCTGTTCAGGACGAAGTGTACCCTGAGGCCAAGCGTATGGCAGGGCCACTAATAGAGCCAGATTTGACAGAATTACTTTGCGAATAGATAGGATTTCGGTGATATGGATAACAGCTAGAGCGGTAGAGATTAAAAACGAAAAGGATAAAAACCCGGCACCACCGAAGAGCATGTTAGCCAAAGTTCAGTAGTGTCTGCTCTGTTACCGGTTATAGACGCACAGGAAACATTTGAGTCTAAGACAGTGTCAATGCGGATTGGAAAAAGGGATGTGTATAGATGATGCAAGTAACAGAGATCTTCATATTGCAGAAAATTCGAAACCGAGGTACGTAATCGTGCTCATGATTGACATCGCTGGTGCATTCGATAATCTTTGATAGCCTGCGATATTTTTACGCTTCAGAAATGTCGGTGCCCCAAGGGTCTGTATAAAAATTTTGTACATTAATATAACGCACGTAGAGTCCCGTGGATTGCGAAGCAGCGGAAGGCAATCAAAAGGAAAATCTCAAATTTTCCGAGAGTACCACTAACATGGAACATGAGTTAACTTCTTTTATTTTATTAATTTTAATTACATTTATTTTCAATTGTCTGTTTCACTTCTACATTAATGTCAAAAGTGGTTGCTGCTAACATAATTTATTACTGTACACAAAATGTAATGCATTGTGTGTCACACTGATTATTGAATATGTACGATCTGTTTAGAGATTCTGGATGACAAGTCATAAATTCGTGGCAATAAATTGAAAAATGAAATTATGTCGTGCACCACGGATGTAGATTTATATCGCTGCTACCCCCATCCGTCTAGGCGTACACTTTCATACGTACAGTCAGGTACGCTACACAATTCAGTTTCCGTCACCCCGCGTAAAATAGGGGGGGTGGGGGGGGGGGGGGGTTGAGGGGCGCACCCGGTCACCGTGTACTGCTAACACTGCAAAATCCTGGATAACCTGGAAATAGTATGAGATTACGGAATAAAGGTCAGACTTTATTAATTTGACTTGTGTATGATAAATCCATCATATGATAACCATTCCTATTTCATTTCTTCACATTTTTTTGCAGATGTTTCTCTTTAGCTTCCTTCTCTTCCTATGGGTTACTTTCCGAAATGACATATATTACCGAATTCCTCCCGTTATCTGAACATACTCAGTAATTCATGATATTGTGGTTACCGTTACTGGCCATCGATCGCTGGTCCTGTGTTCGATTCCCGGCCGGCTCTGGGATTTTATTCGCTCAGTACTGGGTGTTTGCATCATCAAAACCCGGCATAACTCGAGGAAACTAGTGTCAGGAAGTATAGCATG
Organism: Schistocerca gregaria; assembly: GCF_023897955.1. NCBI lineage: Eukaryota > Metazoa > Arthropoda > Insecta > Orthoptera > Acrididae > Schistocerca > Schistocerca gregaria. Next base: position 269,972,063 of record NC_064925.1, on the reverse strand, counting down.
GATTTTATAGCGGTTTTCACTTATACCTAGACTGATTCACGATGAAGGTTTGCGTATATAATTTATATATATTTTGTGTTAATTGGCCGAACAAAGATTAAGTACCTCACTGTTTTTTTCCGTCTGTACGTGAAGGCTAATCTCAAGAACATCTGCGTGAATTTTTATAAGGTTTTCACTAAAAGGCATAGTAATTCCGGAGGAAGTTTTCTGTATACTAATTTATCACCGCTACGTGAGGCAATACGTCTTACCGTAGATTTTTGGGTTAGCCGTGAGAAGACTGAGCAGGTCGTTATTCTTTACTAAATTATTATCTGAACATACATGTTAAATCCAGAATATGATATACAGATATATATCCCACAATGAGACAAAGTAGCTGATATTTTCCTGTGCTCTCCGCACAAATCTAAATGCACTTCCTCCACTTATTAACATAACAAAAATTTTTGAAATAAAAGAAGAGTAATATTTGTAGTATTGGGAATCTAGCCAGTTTGGATCCATGGAAGATACAGAGACGATTCAACCCCTCGATGAATCATCACAGGTTTGTAAAGTTTCTAACGAGAACATTACTGAAATACACACAATACCTTAAGGCAACAAAACGAAGAAAAAGAAATGGCATTACGAGCTGCTTGCTCTAGAAAGATCCCATTGCGACAAGTCACGTGACATGCTAGTTAGGACTCAAGTGAGGATGGCAACGAAATTCACATAAATTTGGACGTATGTAGAAAGTCACTTACCGTTATTTATACTATGTACCAGCAGCGTGTGGAAACAAAATAATTGGAAATCCATGCCTTTCGCAATACAAACTTGAATAACGCATTAAAAAGTCAAAAATTGTAAAGTAGATACAAGAGCTAAGAATTGATAAACAATGGTTTATACACTTAACGTATATACATTTCGTAATTTAAAGAACCTAACGATACAATATCTATAAACTAATGCAGAATTTCTGCTACTTTATCCGCTGGGTACACTAATGGCTCTTAGACTGAGATTTCCTACAGTACATTTTAGTAAAGTTGGCACGGCTCATTATTAAAGCGATGCAGCGTTCTTACCCGGTTAGTTTCTTACCAAAGACTGCAAATATGGAGGATTTCACTGTAGCTGCAACTGTGAAACAGCGTGCTGCCACCACGTGTACAGCTATTTAAGAGCTCTGGTTCGTGAGGGTGCCTGCTCTCTTTCTGTGATTTAATCGTATTTTAATCAAGTTTTCCCACAAACGCTGCTCATCCAACTGTTATTACCGTATTACGACGTCGCGCATTTCTCTGGCGATCTCCAAAAGAACAGAGCCACGCCTGAACTCTTCTGCATAAGTAAAGTCGCCTCATTGAGGTCTCAGCCCCCTAATTAACACCCTAATAAAATGTTAAACATTACCAGTGTCTTCCTTTGTCTGCTGTTCAGTGGAGACAAGCACAATCATTTCTTAATTCGTAGCGGCCGATGACAACGAGAAGATTTACTTTGGCATTTGTTCCCGGTCCGAGACCTGCTACTTAATCGAGCTTCGATAACTGAGTGTAAGGCAATCCCTTTCTGTTTCCGTTCTTTTCTTGTTACTTCAGTTACGAGCTATCGTTAAACACAAGGGACATTTTTGTCACGTCCCTGCTACATGAAAAACGTAAATAGCTGTCTTCAGTCGGCAGCTCAAGAACTCAGCCTGTCGAACGCAGCGCCGTGATCTCCACTTTCGGTTTGTAGACCGAGCAGCACGCCTCTCAGATGTGTCGGTGGCATCAGCAACTTCTGCGAGCCTTTTGATTTCACGTCACTTTGGCGACTTGCACTTCACTGATAGTTTATATAGTTAACATCTCATTTAAGTTTAAAAAGGTGCAACATATCGTTGCAACTATTCTTAATGCAGAATCTCTAAAGGCGTAAACGAGAACCAAAGTCAATATTTTATATGCAAATTGAAAGTGGAGAGGGGAGGAAAGGAAAGGAAAGGAAGGGGATCACTGCTGCCAGCTGCATTGAGATCAAGGGCGACGATTGACAATGTGTGGCGGACCGGAATTCGAACGAGTGACATCGTGCGTGCCAGGCAGGTGCGGTGACCACTGCGCCAGGCTGGACACGGCGTTATCTTAACTGTACGGATTATGTCTGCGAGTCGTGTAACTGAGGCGGGACGTGGGGACCAGCCCGGTATTCACCTAGTAGAATGTGGAAAACCGCCTAAAAACCACATCCAGGCTGGCCGGCACACCGGCCGTCGTCGTTAATCCGCCGGGCGGATTCGATCTGGGACCGGCGCGCCTACCCAAGTCCAGGAAGCAGCGCGTTACTGTAGCGCTCTCGGCTACCCTGGCGGGTTACTTACTACCTGTGCTACCAACCCATTTTTTGCGGGTGATGCCAGCCGAATTGCTTACACCAAGGGTGGCCAATAATTCGGCTCACGAGTGGTGTCCTGGCCAGAGTACAATAGCGCTCAATCCGTCTGGCACATTTCGCCCACCACCACGCTTCGCTGTCTGACAGCCGCATTTGAATAGCACTGCAGTAGCAGTGCATACGATTTGGTTTTATATTTCACGTGTCTCAACAACATAGATCAAAAACCAAACAAATTTACAGTACTATTTAATTACTTTTTGCCCGCTACATATAATATTTATTTGCTTAGAAAACTGCCGGCATACGGACAGACCCAGATAATTTCATGGATTTTGACACTCAGGCTGCCACGTAATCGTGGTTTATTTAGTTTCAAAACGTAGAAATCTTCTTTCATACACATCTGTAGACATGAATATTGTAGGACAGCAACCTCATTAGCGAGACGTGGAAGCTCTAACTGACGAAAGCAATGTAGACATCCCAGATAGTTCCCACGTTAATGATAATGTCCTTAAAACGAGAATTATCTCGCAAATCAAACACTTACATCCGCCGATCGCACGGCCACTTTCAAGTGCAAATGGTCCCGAAAACAATCTGAAAACACGTGTGAGATTGGCAGAGTCCTAAAAACGTTTAGGCAACCATCCTTGTAATTCTTTCAAAGCAGCAATGATTTCTTCAAATCTCGCGTTCTCTTTAACACCAGTGAGCTTAGCGATCTTTGCTGTCTTTCTGAAAATGTGCCTCTTCTTTCTAAGTGCATTCCCACCAAATCAGAGAGAGTTATCTGATAATGTCTTACTACGGGTAGTGTGCAGTTAATCCCACAATAGCGAGTTTTAAATCTAAACATCGTTCCAGGCATGCCACAACATACTTTGCATTAGTATACGAAGTCTCCATACTCTCCATTCTCTTCAACTGTACACTGTTGCAACTGACAACGGAATAACGCATGCCACTTCATCAATTCTACTAATTGTGCCACCAATTTCTTCACGTGCTCCATGCCCGAAAATTTTTCATAATGTGCACAACAATGAACCCTTCTGTCGATCGTAATTTTTCGCTCTTTCATTGTCAACTAAATCTTTAAACACTTTGTGAATGGTATCGTAATACTGTTTCATAGCAAATATGGAGTACCTGTCGCTTACGCGAACTGAGAATTCTCATACATCTCTGCTGTCATTCCTATTCATTTTGAAGGACTGTGGCGGAAGGTCGCTAAACTGTCTCTTGTTCCTCAAAGAACAGCGAAGGGTATAAAGAGAGCTATGCAGACCGAAAAATGCCGCACTAATATGGTAAATGATACATCGCGCTGTTCGGGGTACTCCCGAGAATGACCGGGCAAAGCCGAGTGACAGATCGGGCTTAGGCCACCATGCGCCCCGTACACACTCTACGGAAAACGGCGAGTCACTACCTAAGATCGCAGATTCACAGTGTTTTTGTAGACGTGTAAAATTTAGCAACCACAACAAGTCGCATTACTGCACAATGGTTATTTCGGGGATGGAATGGAGGTGGTGTTTTAAATCTGAAAGCAACACACAAGAGTTGTCCAGAAAGTAACTTCCGATCGGTCGCGAAACGGAAACCACTGGGAAAATCCTGTAAAGCTTTGCACAGATGCGTTGGGCAGTGTCTCTAGTATGCTGATCGACCGTGTCGGGTCGCTCTTTTCAGTTTTGAGTGAACAGTGAACACGTAAAAATGCGTAGGGAATAGCGTCTCCAGCAAGTATGAGGGCCTGGTTAGAGATTTCGCCTGTGTCATGCAGCCCAAATAACACAACTGTCGAGCAGTTCCTTCTTCATGTCAATTCTCGGCCGCAGACTGCAGGGGCAATGATGACGCTCCTGCAGCGTTTCCGAAGAGAAGTGTTTCATCACTCACAATACAGTCCGTAATTGGCTCCCACAGAGTCTCATGTCTGCTCACAAGAACCGCTGGCTATGAAGAGAAAATTTTTCCACAGACAACGAGCTGCAAACCAGTACAGATAACTAGCCGAGTGCGCAGGCGGCTGCTTTATATGACGAAAATATTGGAAAGCTGATACATCACTAAGACAAAACTCGAAGTTGGAGCGGTGACTATGTGTAGAAGCAGGTAGAAGGTGTACCTAACTGTTGCAAATAAAATGTTCCTCATTTTGAATGTGGTTTCCATTTCGCGCCCGATCGGTACTTTCTGGACAACTTTCATAGACATATTAACAAAAGTTGAAACTCATACTAGCATTCCTCAGTTGCAAACCTAGTACATTCAAAGTGTGAATTTGTCAAAAGTTTGTTGACAATGGTATGTACAGTAATAAAATTCGTGGCTAGAGTTACTGTACTCAGGTTATAGGCATTCAGGTGCCCGTACTTACGGGTTTTATGCTACCCGCAATGCCTGAAAACACACGTGCGAGTTTTTTGTATTTTCTCGCTGGTTACATGCAAGCAATTAGTCCTACAGACGAAATGAACAAGACCTTTTCGTGGGAAATGTAATGTAGTTAAAATATGTAAGATACGTTTTCGCTGGAAGCCACGGTTTTCGAGTCATTAAATCAAAACGCGATTGTAGGTCGCTTTTGTTCACTTTTCTTAAATAATTCGAGAGCTAGGCCTCTTGAAAAAACATATCTCATTTAACTACATTAGATTTAGTACAAAAAGGTCCTTGTTATTTTGTCTGTAGGACTAACAGATTGCGTGTAGCGAGGAGGAGTGTATGAAAATCTTGCTGTTTGCAAATATGGCGTTGCGGGTTGCATAAAACCCACAGATAGGATCCGCTGAATCACCCTATTTGTTTGATTATCTTTTTGCAAACGCCTCGCGTCAGCAGTAATTAATCTGTTGTAAATGCAGCTCAGGACAATATACAGCAAATGAAGTGCATATTCATTACACCCTCTAGGGAAGAAAAGTCTCTTGCATACAACACGTGACTGCATGACTATGTTCCATTGACCAGTCTGCAGTATCCTACAAAGTGACTGTAATACTCCAGTAGTTTCATACCTTTCCATTAAAATTACGTCCTTATTCGAGTTTATTTTCAGTATTTTTCCACTTTAGAAAAAAATTGTTACTACAAATAAGGAATGCTGGGAAAACATGATGAGTGATAGGTATAGCTAACGAAACTGTAACATTTATGGTGGATATCACAACTCAGCATCCCCATAGGAATTGCACAGGCAACTTGTCGCCATCTTCGGCATGAGGGACATGGGAGTATCATACCGAATAAGTAGGAACGAGAGGGACAGAGTGCGTGGCGTGAAAAGCAGTAACAGTTCTTTCCACAAGCAGTACAATACTAGAAGATCGTAGGACTGGTCTGACAACATCTACACTCCTGGAAATGGAAAAAAGAACACATTGACACCGGTGTGTCAGACCCACCATACTTGCTCCGGACACTGCGAGAGCGCTGTACAAGCAATGATCACACGCACGGCACAGCGGACACACCAGGAACCGCGGTGTTGGCCGTCGAATGGCGCTAGCTGCGCAGCATTTGTGCACCGCCGCCGTCAGTGTCAGCCAGTTTGCCGTGGCATACGGAGCTCCATCGCAGTCTTTAACACTGGTAGCATGCCGGGACAGCGTGGACGTGAACCGTATGTGCAGTTGACGGACTTTGAGCGAGGGCGTATAGTGGGCATGCGGGAGGCCGGGTGGACGTACCGCCGAATTGCTCAACACGTGGGGCGTGAGGTCTCCACAGTACATCGATGTTGTCGCCAGTGGTCGGCGGAAGGTGCACGTGCCCGCCGACCTTGGACCGGACCGCAGCGACGCACGGACGCACGCCAAGACCGTAGGATCCTACGCAGTGCCGTAGGGGACCGCACCGCCACTTCCCAGGAAATTAGGGACACTGTTGCTCCTGGGGTATCGGCGAGGACCATTCGCTACCGTCTCCATGAAGCTGGGCTACGGTCCCGCACACCGTCAGGCCGTCTTCCGCTCACGCTCCAACATCGTGCAGTCCGCCTCCAGTGGTGTCGCGACAGGCGTGAATGGAGGGACGAATGGAGACGTGTCGTCTTCAGCGATGAGAGTCGCTTCTGTCTTGGTGCCAATGATGGTCGTATGCGTGTTTGGCGCCGTGCAGGTGAGCGCCACAATCAGGACTGCACACGACCCAGGCAAACAGGGACAACACCCGGCATCATGGTGTGGGGAGCGATCTCCTACACTGGCTGTACATCTCTGGTGATCGTCGAGGGGACACTGAATAGTGCACGGTACATCCAAACCGTCATCGAACCCATCGTTTTACCATTCCTAGACCGGCAAGAGAACTTGCTGTTCCAACAGGACAATGCACGTCCACATGTATCCCGTGCCACCCAACGTGCTTTAGAAGGTGTAAGTCAACTACCCTGGCCAGCAAGATCTCCGGATCTGTCCCCCATTGAGCATGTTTGGGACTGGATGAAGCGTCGTCTCACGCGGTCTGCACGTCCAGCACGAACGCTGGTCCAACTGAGGCGCCAGGTGGAAATGGCATGGCAAGCCGTTCCACAGGACTACATCCAGCATCTGTACGATCGTCTCCATGGGAGAATAGCAGCCTGCATTGCTGCGAAAGGTGGATATACACTGTACTAGTGCCGACATTGTGCATGCTCTGTTGCCTGTGTCTATGTGCCTGTGGTTCTGTCAGTGTTATCATGTGATGTATCTGATCCCAGGAATGTGTCAATGAAGTTTCCCCTTCCTGGGACAATGAATTCACGGTGTTCTTATTTCAATTTCCAGGAGTGTAAAATCAAAGCAGAGAATACTAGCAGCTCGAACCATGGAGAGCTGATTACTAGACGATTGAAGTCTTGAGTTTCTACGTACAGTGTACCACCGAGACACAGGCAACAGACACTTCTATGGTGTACAGCCAGAAGCAGATGGGACAATGACGGGCATTCTATGTTCAGTGATAAGGCTTGCCTTTGTCTTTGGACCTGGTGGAAGGTTACCGGAAGCAGCGATTCTCGAGTGCCTCATTGCAACTGTTGTCGTACTGTTAACGATCAGCACAACATATAGAATATTCCAGGCGAGCAACGCAAGACCCCACTCTGCCATTCACACCATAAACTCCTTGGGGAATGTACACATCCTTGACGGCTGTAGCAGGTTGTCTGGTCCGTCGCCTGTAGAGAACACTGAAGATTCTATGGGAAAACACATAAATTCATAACAGGCGCCAGCCTTCAATCTACACGACGTGACACAGTATGTGATTTGGGCTTGGAAATCAATTCCTCAAGGTCATATTCGGACCTCGTGGTGTAACGCTTTCCATCATCTTCACTATAGAATCACATACTGAAAACATATTTACGAGTGAAGCTTAATAAGTAATGCGTTACTTTTCTCTGAAAGCAGGTTGGCTCTATTCAGGATTCGAATACGACATATTATTCCCTGCTATTTTGCTGCAACAACCTATTGTTCAATATAATTTCCGTTCAGTGCTTCGGCCTTACGCCACCTATTGGCAGGGCCTGTTTTTTCCGTATTGCACCACTGTACTGGTCGACATCGGAGCAAATGTCGTGCTGCATCAATAATCTACCCGTTATTTACGTAATGCATCCTCCGACGATATGCATCCTCCGTTGTGCCAAGCAGATGGATGTCGGAAGGTGAGAAATCTGGGCATTAGGGTGGATGAGGAAGAAGAGTCGAATGAAGTTTTGTGAGCTCTTCTTGGGATTACATACTCGTATGAGGTCCGTTGTCGTGTAAAATTTCTTTCGAATTTCAGTGGTGACGAATACGCTTAAGGCGCCTTTTCAATTTCCTGAAGCTAGCACAATACACTTCAGAGTGAATCGTTGCACCCTGAGGCAGGACATAAAGCAGGATAACCTCTTCAGAGTCCCATGAGCCTGCCCCATGACTTCGCCGGCTGAGTGTGAGGCTTTGAACTTTTTCTTCGTAGGATAAGTGGTGTGGACTCACTCCACGGATTGCCGTTTTGTTTCAGGTTCGAAGTGGCGAACCCATGCTTCATCACCTGAGGTGATGTTTAGCAAAAAATTGTAACGACCAGCCTTGTGAGATGCAAGCAGTTCCGTACAGGCGGTTCTTGGTTGCTCTTTATGGTCCACTGTCTTATGCACCAAGGAACTGTGGGCACCCACCTTTGAGTACCCCAGTTGGTGGATGAGTGTGTCAGCAATACGAACAGAAATGTACAGTAGTGCAGTGAGGTGTGATCCATCGGTCACTTCGAATGAGAGTGTCCACAAGTTGCAACATTGCTCAAGTCACTGCGGTGTGCAGCAGGGTGACACATGCGAATGTCGGACCGTTCGCAGAGATTCACCCAACGTCTCACTGTGCTTTCCCTCACTATCAGGTCTCCGTAGGCATTCTGCAAGCGCCTTTCAGTATCTGCGATCCTCTGGTTTTTCGACAGTAAAATTCATTGACAGTTCTCTGTTCGGAAAGTAACTCCCTTGAAAACGCCATTTTGAAGGCAACTTATAGCGCCGCCTCCTATCGCAACTACATGAAACAGTAGAGGCTGAAGCAGGGATATTCCACAATGCCCCTCACCAAATTCCGCATTATTTTCAACTGAAACTGGCCGAAAAAACTCTGTTGCTTTTTTTAAATTCTTTGACATCTTGATGCTATAGATAGACTATGCATTTAGTTAAACTGAGCATTGGGTTACACTTGTTATTCAGTCACTACAAAAGGCAAATGATTACAAGTCACTTTGCAGTCGAAAAGGGTAACAGTTAACAGTTTACATCAAGTTTCAAGTCGCTCCTATTACGTCACTGGCACAATTTTGTAATTTTTGCCAAAGATGTGTAAACTCAAGTCTAAATTAAACCTGTGAATGAAAACGAAAGGAACCTCTTTGAGATAGTAAGTTCTTGACATGCAGAAGTTATTTACTGTGTACAAATAAGAAATTTTCTCATATTAAAACTGTCTGAAACAATTTTTTTTATTTCCTGTGCCCCACTACTGTTTGTAGTGTAATATATGTAACATTGGTGTTGCATGTGATTCCTTTGAATATAAAAGTTTCAGTGAGATGGATGGGTTCAAACTATCGAATAGGCCTAGCAAATAACTTGATGCTAACTTTCTACAACACAACCACAAACGTTTCTGCAAGGCGGGCACAAATTCGTCGTTCTCCAGTGGCGGATGTTATTTCCCCCTCAGTACCTACCCAAATCCAAAACCTCCTGGAGTCAGGTCTGGATATGCTAGTCAACTACAATAACTGCTTTAAGTGGGAGCAAAGATCAGGACGATCAGACGTTGTCGGAAGCCATTAAAACCCCTTCTACTGTATCATCCATTAATTACCTCCACCCCCTCTCAACCTCATACGTTTTGTTGCCTAAGATGATGTTACAGCCAGCAATGTTTCCTGTACGAGATATGACACAAAGATTTAATCTAACGAACTGTTAGAGCGTATAAAAGCAATCCAGAAATTTCGACGAAAGGCTATTAATAGAGCATCGACGACTGGTGGAAGAAAATAATTGATGCTGACCAATGACACAAAACTGACCATACAGATGCTCGGAGTGGAGAAAGGGCTGAACATACCATGAGCACTAGCATCTGTCTGAGGTCGCTGAGCCGGCCGCGGTGGTCTAGCGGTTCTAGGCTTTCAGTCCGGAACCGCGCGAGTGCTACGGTCGCAGGTTCGAATCCTGCCTCGTGCATGGTTGTGTGTGATGTCCTTAGGTTAGTTAGGTTTAAGTAGTTCTAAGTTCTAGGGGACTGATGACCTAAGATGTCAAGTCCCATAGTGCTCAGAGCCATTTGAACCAATTTTTTTGAGGTCGCTGGTCGCTCACATGTTGAGTCTTCCGTTGCTTGGTAGTGCGAGAGTTCTACAATTATATGAACCCTTTTTATGACTCTAATTCACAGCTCAGTGTTGGGCAGCAAGTGCTTCACATGTTTCTGAGTTCTGTTGCTTTCGGCTGCTATGAAATGAGCAGTTGAGAATGTGCTCCAAGGTTCTTTGACATATGACGGATGAGCCACTTTCTACTCCAGAGGGTAATGTACGTAATTGGTACACTGTCCAGTTGCATTAACGTGATCACCGTCTTCCTCGACGTCAACGTACAGTAACCACTCACAGATGCAGGTGGCAGAACTAGGAGTGGATTGCATAAAACTAGTATCGGGAAGACGCGGGATACTCCCCAACCACATGTGTAAGCTACAGCCGTTGTCATAACGGGGAAAAGGAATGTTTGACGTCGAAAGGGTATGACCACTGGCTTCGGACAAAGGGTGGAATAACTTCCGAGACGGCTAAGTATGTACACTATACGCCTACTGCAGTGTCTAAAGTATACCCTGGCACGATGACGCTATCCAGAATCGAAGCCAAGGCAACTGTGAAGCACCACAGGCCATAGGTAAGGAATGAGCGGCGATTACAGAAATGCGTAAATGAGAGTAGACATGCAACTGTTGGGCAATTGAACGCCTAGATGGACAAAGGGCCCACCGATAGTGGCTCCTTGACGATCATTCAGTGAACATTGGTGCGTATGAGCCACAGCAGGTAGTCCGTGATTCAAAGATCCCGCGTGACTGCTATTCATCGGCGACGAAGTCTGGATTTTGCAGCCAGTACCGAAACTGAGTGATGACACGTGTCCTCTTCGAACGTCTTTTGTTAGCAAAAGAAACCCGATGAGGAAGGCTACTTGCAATAGGATACGAAACGGCGGAAGCTTTACCCACAAGAATTTTATTGGCTGTGACACTCTCCACAACAATCTATACTTAAATTCAACCAACAGTCAGTTGGGAAATTTACAATTTTGTAGCTGGTAGACGTGAGAAGGCTTCCAGCCAAACATTCGTAAATGCCTTCTCAGACATCTACCTAGAAAAGAAAGCTGGTATTAGACCTAATCCACAAGCAACTTCACTCGTAAACAACTGAGAGTGTTACATACACTGACTAGCCAGATCATTATGACCACCTATCCAATAGCTGGTACGTCCACCCTTGGCACGGATAACATTCGCGACGCGCCGTGACATGGAAGCAATGGGCCCTTGGCAGGTCGCTGCTCACAGAAGTCACTTCCAGGGAGGTGGCGATGAGATCTGATGCAAAGTTCAATGTTAGGAGAGTTGTCCAGAAAGTAAGTTCCGATCGCTCGCGAAATGGAAACCACTGGGAAAATCCGGTAAAGCTTTGTGCAGATGTGCTGGGCAGTGTCTCTAGTATGCCCATCGATCGTGTCGCTTTCCTCTTTTCAGTTTTGAGTGAACAGTGAGCACCTAAAGATATGTAGGGAATAGCGTCTCTCTCCAAGTATGAGGGCCTGGTTAGAGATTTCGCCTGTGTCATGGAGCCCACATAACACAACTGTCTAGCAGTTCTTCCTTCATGCCAATTCTAGGCCGCACACTGCAGGTGCAATGAAGACGCTCCCTCCAACGTTCCCTATTAGAAGTGTTTGATCACATAGAATATAGTGCACAATTGGCTCCCCCTAACTCTCATCTCTGCTCACAAGAGCCGCTCGCTATGAAGACAAAATTTTTCCACAGACAACGAGCTGCAGACCAGTACAGATAACTGGCCGAGAGGAGAGGCGGCTGCTTTATATGACGAGGATATTGGAAAGCTGATACAACACTACGACAGAACTCGAAGATGGAGCGGCGACTATGTAGAGAAGTAGATGGAAGATGTGCCTAACTTTTGCAAATATAACGTTTATATTTTTCACTGTGGTTTCCATTTCGCGACAGATCGGAACTTATTTCTGGAGAACCCTCATATCTCAGATATGTTGGAAGGAGTTAAGATATGACGACCTGGGGCCTAGCACAACAATTGGAGCTCGCCACTGTGTTCCTCGAATCACAAGATCACACTACTGGCCTTGTCGTATGGCAGATTATCTTGCTCAAAATTTCACTGTTGTCGAAAAACATGATCGTCAGAAGGTGCATACGTGGTTGCAACTATTGTACGATACTCCTCGACCATTATGGAGCCTTGCACGAGCTTAACTGGACCCACGGATGTCCATGTGAATGTATCCCAGAGCATAAAGGAGGCTCCACCAACTCGTCACCGTCCAGCAGTACAAGTGTCAAGGAACTGTTCCCCTGCAAGATGACGGATTCAATCCCTCCCATCGGCATTCTAAGAATATTCCATTATATTATGCAACAGTCTGCCCTGCGCCAACGTCCGGTGGCGATGGTCACGTGTCCATTTCAGATGTAGTTGCCGATGTCATGGTGTTAACATTGGCACATGAGTGGCTCGTAGGCTGAGGAGGCCCATCTTTAGGAGTGCTTAGTACATTGTGTGTTCAGATACACACCTCCTCTGCCCAGCATTAAAGTCTGACGTTACATCCATCACAGTGTTGGCTACCCAGCCCCACGACGTGATTGTGATTTCTCCTTGGTTTCAGAATGTGTTGAAGACACCACAGCACTCCTCGAACACCCAACAAGTAGTACAGTTTCCGAAAAGCTCGTGCAGAGTCTCCGAGAGATTGCAATCTGTCCTCGGTCAAACTTAGATGGACCACGCACCTTCCTCTTTCTACACATGGACAGCACGCTCACTGATACTGCATTCACTGCACGTGTGTCTGACTAGCAGTCACTCCTCCCGTAATGACGATGCTATCGGCTGGTTGGGTTCGTGTCGACAGTACGTTGGTGGTCATGTTCTGGCTGATCAGTGAATTTAGTAATCAGATAAGGAGACAGTCGTACGACGTCTCAAAAAGAACCTCAGAACATTTAATTTCAGAGAAAGAATGCAGATGAAGATTTAAAGACAATAGTTGACCACACACTGGATGAGTATTGACCAAGTGCAACAGTACATGATGGAAGTAGGGGTAAAGTGGGAGGGGGAGGGAGGGATGATACCGTCATGTTGTACAGTCGCTGTAAAGGAACTTCTAAAGAAACAGCTACTACTACATAAATATATATGTTCCAAATGCAATGTGTTCTCTGTCGATAGGGCACTGCCTTAATCCTAGAATCACTGCGGAAGAAATATGTTGCCGAAAGTTTGCTCTTAAAAACAAAAATTATTCTGGTGATATACGAGGGGTGTCCATTAAGTGATATAACACATTTTTTTTCTCCGCCAATTTCGGTTGAAAAATGTAGAATTTATTATGGGACTTCTTGAAATATTCCCACTTTATCCCGTACAGTTTCTTGAAATTCAAATAGGTTGCGGCGCTATGTATAGCCTTGAAAGGGGCGTCTGTAACAGAAGCGTGTTCCAGGCAGAGAGCTGTCACTGAGTGTCGTTCCCTGGAAAAGAAGAGCATTGAAGGTATTAGTAGGCAGTTGCAGACTGTCTATGGAGATCAGCCAGTGAACAAAACTGTGGTGACTCGTTGGGCGAGGCGTCTACCATCATCGTAAAACGGTCGAACATACCTGTCCGATCTTCCTCGTGCCGACCGGGAGCACACAGCTGTGACTATTGCATTGTTGGGACATGTGGGTACACATTCAAGGAACTCGACGAGTCACAATCAAACACCTTGTTGCACAACTGGACATCTCTGACAGCCTGGATCTTAGACATTCTGGCTTCCATCTTTTGACTAAATGCAGGGTGAACCCTGGAGAAAACAGTACCTGGACAATGGAGAGGTTATTGATGCTCCGATGTCTACCAGTAGTTTGGTAGCAAGGCACAAAGACTCTTCCAGTAATACGGCATAACGCCAGCGCGTTCGTCCAAAGGAGATTATGTAGAAAAGTAGATTCTGAGTCAAAATAATGGGCAATAATATGTTGTATTGAATAAAACCAACGTGCTTTCAGAAAAAGTTGTGTTGAATTACATACTGAATGACCCATGTATATAGGCTCTCATTATGAAACCTGTGGTCTAGGGGTAGCGTCTTTGATTCATAATCAAAACGTTTTCGGTCCCGGGTTCGATCCCCGCCACTGCCTAAATTTTGATAAGTAATCAGCATTGGTGGCCGAGCACTTCCGGTGTAAGAAGTCAGCCTCATTCTGCCAACGGCCTTGTCAGAGGACGGAGGAGCGGATAGAGGTTCAGGGCACTCTTGTCCTAGGGGTGGGAAATTGCCCCTAAAGGAGGAAGAATCAGCAATGATCAACGACATGAGGATGCAGAAGGCAATGGAAACCACTGCATTAAAGACACGTAACGTGTATCCACAGGACATGTGGCCTGTAGTTTCACTTCCATACATGGCTACACTCCATACAAATACTTTCAGAAACGACTTCCTAACACTTAAATCTTTACTCGATGTTAACAAATTTCTCTTCTTCAGAAACGCCTTCCTTGTCATTGCCAGTCTACATTTTATATTCTATCTACTTCGACCATCATCAGTTATTTTGCTCCCATATACCAAAACTCCTTTACTACTTTAAGTGTCTCATTTCCTAATCTAATACCCTCAGCATCTCCCGACCTAATTCGACTACATTCCATTATCCTCGTTTTGCTTTTGTTGATGTTCATCTCCTCTTATATCCCCCTTTCAAGACGCTATCCATTCCGTTCAACTGGTCTTCCAAGTCCTTTGCTGTCTCGCACAGAATTACAATGTCATCAGCGAACCTCAAAGCTTTTATTTCATCTCCATGGATTTTAATACCTACTCCGAACTTTTCTTTTGTTTCCTTCACTGCTTGCTCAATATACAGATTGAATAACATCTGGGAGAGGCTACAACCCTGTCTCACTCCCTTCCCATCCACTGCCTCCCTTTCATGCCCCTCACCTCCTACAACTGCCATTTGGTTACTATAAAAATTGTAAATAGCCTTTCACTCCCTGTATTTTACCCCTGCCACCTTAAGAATTTGAAAGAGAGTATTCCAGTCAACATTGTCAAAAACTTTCTCTAAGTCTACAAATGCTGGAATCGTAGGTTTGCCTTTCCTTAATCTAGCTTCTAAGATAAGCCGTAGGGTCAGTATTGCCTCACGTGTTCCAATATATCTACGGAATCCAAACCGATCTTCCCCAAGGTCTGCCTCTACTAGTTTTTCCATTCGTCTGTAAAGAATTCGCATTAGTATTTTGCATCCGTGACTTATTAAACTGATAGTTCGGTAATTTTCACATCCGTCAACACCTGCTTTCTTTGGGATTGGAATCATTATATTCTTCTTGAAGTCTAAGGGTATTTCACCTGTCCCATACATCTTCCTCACCAGATGGTAATCTTGTCAGGATTGGCTCTCCAGGGCCCTTGTTTCGACTCAAGTCTTTCAGTGCTCTGTCAAACTCTTCACACAGTATCATATGTCCCATTTCATCTTCATCTACATCCTCTTCCATTTCCATAATATTGTCCTCAAGTACATGGCCCTCGTATAGACCCTCTATATACTCCTTCCACCTTTCTGCTTTCCCTTCTTTGCTTAAAACTGGGTTTCCATCTGAGCTCTTGATATTCATACAAGTGCTTCTTTTTTCTCCAAAGGTCTCTTTAATTTTCCTGTAGGCAGTATCTATCTTACCCCTAGTGAGATAGGCCTCTACATCCTTACATTTGTCCTCTAGCCATCCCTGCTTAGCCATTTTGCACTTCCTGTCGATCTCATTTTTGAGACGTTTGTATTCCTTTTTGCCTGCTTCAGTTACTGCATTTTCATATTTTCTCCATTCATCAATTAAATTCAACATTTCTTCTGTTACCCAAGGATTTCTACTAGCCCTCGTCTTTTTACCTACTTGATCCTCTACTACCACAAAGCTACCCATTCTTTTCCTACTCTATTTGTTTCCTCCATTCCTGCCATTTCTTCCCATACGCTCTCCCTCAAACTCTGTACATTATCTGGTTTAGTCAGTTTATCCTGGTCTCATCTCCTTAAATTCCCATCTTTTTGCAGTTTCTTCAGTTTTAATCTACAGTTCATAACAAATAGATTGTGGTCAGAGTCCACATCTGCCCCTGGAAATGTCTTTCAATTTAAAACCTGGTTCCTAAATCTTTTTCTTACCATTATATAACCTACGTGATACCTTCTAGAATCTCCAGGATTCTTCCTTGTATACAACCTTCTTTTATGATTCTAGAACCAGGTGCTAGCTATGATTAAGTTGTGCTCTGTGCAAAATTCTACCAGGCGGCTTCCTCTTTCATTTCTTACCCACAATCAATATTCACCTACTACGTTTTTTTCTCTCCCTTTTCCTACTACCGAATTCGAGTCACCCATGACTATTAAATTTTCGTCTTCCTTCACTATCTGAAAAATTTCTTTTATTTCATCATACATTTCTTTAATTTCATCATACATTTCTTTAATATCGTAGTCAGAAAGCTATTATCCTTTACATCAACTGGCTTCGATTTGCTTTACCACTGTTTTTATGATTTTACCATCTTACCAAATCGTGCACAATATGAAATCAATAACAAAATCACTACACATGTAGAAACCTTCTGTAGTAATGTTCTTGAACAATGTGTTCTGTTCAAGCTTTCAGCGACCGAAGATTTCGTATTTGAAAAAGTGGAGTATTGATTAACCTTGAAACTAGTAGTTTCAAATACCATTCCCAACTCAGTCCATGAATGTAATAATTTTCTATGACTTTTCCTGTATATTTTAGGTACACATGTGAACCGATCTAGTTATTGACCAGCAACGCCTGTGTATTTCAAGTGAACAAAGAGCACTGTTAATAAATACTTATACTCATAATCCCAAGTTGAATAAGTAGTCACATCTACTAAATCTGAATGGTGAAGGATATAGAAACACATTGTGGTATATGACCGTCTTGGAGGTATCCTGCAAGGAGGAGTACGCAGTTTAGTAGCAATAGCATCTCTCCTGTATCTTACATATTCAATGTTCGTGAATGCTAATATGATTTGGAAATGAGGATATTGCACTAAATCGCTTGCCCTTATAAATTATGAGATAACCTAGATTTGAAGAAATGAGAAGAAAGTTACAGACACAATACTAATGAGTTATAATTTTCAGAATGATATTAATTTCTCTGTTACCACATCCTCATCCAGAAAGACACAAGATTTTCTCCACAGTTTCAAAAATGCATTATAGGAACTCTGGATGTCTTTATGACTAACTTGATATATGTGTGAAGAAGTCGATGTTATCAAGCTTTTACTTCTCTGATAACTATAAAACAATCAGTGCTTCTACACAAATCCCACAATTCATTTTCTTACAGTAATCAATGTTTGAAAATAGTTTATCATGACCATGTGTTCTGGTCCATAATATCTTACTCATGTAAAATGAAAAAAAATGTCTGAATGCTTTTGAACAGTGGAGAACATAATATTCACATCAATCTGGAAATGAAACAAAATTTTTCTGTTTAGCTGTTTATTTAAACTTCGTTTACCGTAAATTAGAGTAAAATCGTATTATAATGCTCATCTTACGATCGAAACATTTCTGGAAGGTAAAGATATCGTAGAATGAACCTTTATTTCCAAATACCACTTCGGGAGCAGATACATTAGCTTTAACCATACAGTCATCCATAGGTGCACTGCAAAATTTTTTTTACGTTTTTAATAATGAACGATCGAAGTTTCCTTGTTTACTACTTTTACAGTCTCTACATCTCGTAATGCTTCCCCATTAAACATTTTCCTCTTCCCTTACCTTTATAGTTGCGCGGGGTAGCCGCGCGGTGTCACGCGCCTCGTCACAGTTTGCGCGGATCCCCCGATCTGGGGTTCAAGTCCTCCCTCGGGCATGGGTGTATTGTCCTTAGCGTAAGTTGAAGTTAGATTGCGTATTATGTATGTCTAGGGACCGATGACAGTTTGGTCCTCTAGAATCTTACCACAAATTTCTAAAAATAATCTTTATGTAGTCACTACATTTGCATATCCCACAACGTGTTTCTTACAGTAGTTAATGACCTGCCATCCATCGTCCACTTCTGAATGATATAATTTTCGTCAATCCCAAATTTTTAATTTTTTTTTTCCAAAAGACTGGTGAAAGCGACACATTTGCTATATAAATGTGCAAGTCTCATCTTGTCTGAGAAAGGTGACCTGCATCTGTTTTGACATGGCAAAACATGAGATGCTTGACATTTATAGCATCAGCCATTCCTTGAACGTCCAGTCACAAACATCACCTAGTCTAATCACAATGTCACATCCAGTAATGTCTACTTATTCGGAAGAAGTCACCTCTCATCTGAGAACTTAATGTCAAAACAAAGTACATTTCTCAGCACCGCGCCCTCCCGTCACATGAATATGATGGGGGGGAGGGGAAGTGGGGGTTCGGAGATGTATGTATGGTATCAGAAGCGCTGTGCTGAGATGTGAATGTCTTCTTAATCACCAGGCTTTCAGACGATTCGAGGCTTGTTCTAAATATAGGAGACATAATCACAAGTGACATTATGATTAGACTCAATGACTTCTGTGTACGTACATTCACGGAATAGCTGACCACTTTCCAAACATGTCACATTTCGGAAAATGGCAAACATTTTGTATCTCTGGATGCAGTTGTTCTTCTAGCTTGGCGTCACAATGGTGTGTGGCTAGCTTTGAAAAGTAGTTTAAAACATAGCAACTGTCGTTTGTTATGTACCTGTATTTGTATTAAATTTTTATTGATCTTATTGTTAAGTATGTTATTTCATTGCAAGGTCGTGCTAGTTTCCATCATGTGGCAGTGTACGTCGGTCAGTCATTGCCAAGCGCACCTTAAAGATGGACCCTGGTGGTACCAACAAGCGTCTTTTAAGTGCTTTGTACTGTTATGGAAGAAATTTGCACGTATATGATTTTTTAAGGCCCTTTGATTGTGGCACCATACACAGGGAGGTAGGGTGCCTTTCCCTATTCCTCCACTGGGGTAATTCCTGTCTGGCGCATCCACGTCGTGGGGGTGGGCATCCTACACTTCAGTAGGCCAGGGTGCTAGGATGGCTGAGTTCAGGCAGGGACCCAATCCTGTGGGGTATAACACGGAACCCATGCCCAGGGTTACGGGTGAAGACCTTAATGGTAGCGACGGTGGAGAAGAAAGGCTTCGGAACGGCGTAGCTGTCAGATGAGGCAACCCTCCTTTCTCGGGACTATATGAAAAGGGAACCACTGCCTTGTGATGGAGGATAAACTCCAAAGGCTAAGGAAGACAACCCCAACAGAAAATCCTTCCTTGCGTTAGGCCTAGCAAGCCAGTAGGAAAGTCTTCATATATTGCTTTCAAAACACAGACGAGCCTCGGAACGAACCACTCAGGATTTGATCCCACTGCTTCTTCAAGTACTGGTGCAAATAATGGGAGACCTGATGAATTTCA
The DNA here is from genome assembly GCF_023897955.1 of Schistocerca gregaria. Taxonomy (NCBI): domain Eukaryota; kingdom Metazoa; phylum Arthropoda; class Insecta; order Orthoptera; family Acrididae; genus Schistocerca; species Schistocerca gregaria. The sequence continues at coordinate 269,952,327 of NC_064925.1, read as the reverse complement.
TCAGTAAAAGAAGATGAAACCAACTGGACTAAAAAATTAACTAAATATTGGCACCCTTAATACATTAACCCTCAATGGCAAAATGGAAGAAATGACAGATGTACTAACAGAGAGGAAGTTAGATATACTGGGATTAAGCGAAACAAAGTGGAAGGGAAAAGGTGAGAAGAATTTGAGAGGAGGAGGAAAACTGTACTTGAGTGGGAATAACAGGTCTGGAAGAAATGGTGTCGCAGTGATGGTGAATAACAATGTACAAAGCTGTATTGAAAATGTGAGATACATATCAGACAGGATCATAATCTTAAACCTGAGATTCCAAAAAGAAACACTAAAAGTAATCCAGATTTATGCACCTCAAGTGTGATGTAGCGAAGAAGAGAAGATGGACTTTGAAAATGTGATAGAAAACCATATAGAGAGTGCTAATATAGTGATGGGAGATTTTAATGCACAGGTAGGCAAAGACAGAAAGGGATTTGAGCAAGTATTGGGATGTTTTGGATATGGAGGCAGAAATGAAGAAGGGGAAAGGCTCCTGGATTTGTGCCGGAGGAATGGAATGAAAATAGCAAACACCTGGTTTATGAAGAGAGAAAGTCATGTTATCACCAGGTACAGTTGGGATGGAAGACCGAAGAGTGTAATTGATTATATTCTAGTAGATAGGGAATGGGGGGAGAAAGTAACAAATGTGAAGGTAATTCCAAGTGTGAGTGCAGATGGAGACCATAGATTACTTGTGGGACAATGGAAAATGAATCTGTGTGTGAAAAATATAAAACAGAAGAAACTTTTCTGCGATGTAGGAAAAGAATGGAGTTTATTCAAAGACACTTTAGTCGAAGCAGCACAAAAAGTATGTGGCAGAACATCTGGAAAGGACTGAATAAGACAGACAAGTTGGTGGGATCATACCACAATCCAAGCAGTTAGAAGAAAAAATTGAGCATGGAGAAAATGGTGGAAAACTAAAAATAATGAAGACCATAAAAGATATATAGAGGAAAAGAAGAAGTGCAAAGAAATAGTGGAAATAGCAAAGAAAAAGGCATGGGAAGAGTTTACAAAAAAAACTTGAAGAAGATGTGAAGAGCAATAAGAAAATATTCTATAAAATGATGAAAAATAAAAGGAAGGTTTCTGAAGTACCAGTAAAGATGGAAACAGAGGACGGTACCATTATTGAAGATCCAGGGAATATAAGAGATCTGTGGAAAGAACATTTTAAGAAGCTGTTAAACGCTGAAGAGCAGGTACATGAGGAAACAACAAATAATGGAGAAATTGAGAGAAGTTGGGAAGCAGAATTAGGGCAAATTACAAGGGAAGAAATGGAAAAAGCTGTGAAGAAGATGAATGGGGCAAAGCCCCAGGACATGATGAAGTATCAGTGGACATGATAAGAGCAGCAGGTCCAGTGGGAATGCAGTGGCTGTATAGAGTACTATCAAGCATGTGGAGAAATAATGAAATACCTGACGACTAGAGAATAGGAGACGTTGTTCCCATCTTCAAGAAAGGCAATAACAGACATTGTAAAAACTACAGAGGAATAACCCTCATGAGTCATACAGACAAGATTTTTGAAAGAATTTTACTAAATCGAATAAGTGAAAAGATATAAAAGGAGCTGAGTGAAGAACAGCATGGGTTTAGGAAAGGAAGGAGCACAATCGACCTGATATTTTCTATCCTTCAACTGATGGAAAGAAGTTGGGAATATACCAAAAGGGTGATAATGGTTTTTATAGATATAGAAAAGGCATATGACTCAGTTGACAGGGAAAGACTCTGGGAAGAACTGAAGAAGATAGATATAGAAGATGGATACATTAATGTTATAACGACAATGTACAGAGGCCACAATTGTAGAATAAGAACACCATTGGGGAACTCTGAATACTTCGAAATATGACAAAGACTTAAGCAAGGAAGTATTCTATCTCCAGCGCTTTTTAATGTCGGATGGAGGGAATGAATAGGGCAGTTAAAGATATAGTAAAAGAAAAAGACAAAAAGATGATTTTTTGCAGATGATATGGTAATATGTGGTGATAAAGAGGTAGATGTATAGTTACAGCTTGATGCGTGGAAGGAAATAATGATAAGGTATGGATTAAAAATAAATAAAGATAAGAGTGAAGTAATGGTATTTGGAAGAGAGAAAGTAATCAATGGAAATATTACCTTGAATGGAGAACCCCTTAAAGTGGTAGAAAGTTTCACTTATTTAGGGAGTGAAATATCTAGGGGTTGGAAGAATAACTAACGAAATTAATAGAAGGTTACAGAAGGCAGGCAATTTCTACCAAACAATAAAACATCTGACATGGATTAATGGGGTTCCAGAACGAGCAAAACTCCTTGTGTATAAGAATTATTACATCCCTATTGTCACCTATGGTGGAGAAGCATGGACAATGACAGAAAGGGACTGGAGCAGACTGCAAGCAAAGAAATGAAATTTACCGAGCCAAATGGAGAGGACTCGTCAGCACCCAGACCCGGCAGTAGCTGGAAAGGGATTCGAATATAGATATACAGATGATCTTTTAAGTGCTTTGTACCGTTATGGAAGAAATTTGCATGTGTTTTGATAAAATAAGTAGATCCCAGATACTTACGCCTTTGTGCCATATGGAGATTATGTTTATATTTTTTGCAGTACCACATGCTACTGCGAGAGAGAGGAGGTTACTGGTACACACACGGACATCTACAAATTTAGTGCATCGTAACAATAATAGCGTTCTAGGTGGCAGTCGTTGCAGAGACGGCACCAAGTGGGTTTAGGGGGGTGTGACATGTGGTTTTGTTTATAGCGATCATATTGACGATATCACTAATGCGAAACTAAATATAGCTAAAGTTCTTGTACTTGTAAATTTGAGTTTCTATGAGTAGTTTCGGAATGAAACTACTGGGGCAGCATGTTCTCCTGAAATAAAACTATTAAATTTTATGCTTAAGGTTGTTTCTTATTGAGAACTGATATATGCCTTGGATATTATGAGTTCATGGAAGATTAAAGATGCAGGACTGTGTCCAGGAAAAATGCAAAATTGTTTTCAAATATATCACATGAAATGATTAGTGGTTGTAAATTGTACATCCCAGTGATTTCATAGCTAAACCATCTCCTCCAGGAGGGTAGGACGTCAAACAGGCCAACTTGGAGCAGAAGAGGAACACAGGACATTTTAATTTCCACTCTGTGTACTTTTACAAATAAATTTATATAACTTGGTCAGCATGACCAGGAAGTATTCAGATTTTTCACTCATAGTAGTGGAAGTTCAGGAACATAATGAAATAATTTTTTCACATGTAAAATTTCATCACTTTTTCACTTACTAGTGGTTCATGGGGTGGGTTCCTGTAGTCATGTCCTAGCTCATGAACCACGGGCAACGTATGAGTGGCCAAGCAAGTGGTCCCGACAGTCGGGATAACAGTTACTTTGGAATAAGGCTGGGCATCTCGGACATATTCTGAGTCGTGGTAACCTTTGTGCTCATGCGGCAAATACTACCACATCCAACGGTTAGTCCCTCACCCGTTAGGTTACCCCTAATGGGACTGGGGGCAAGTAAGACTAGCAACCTGCTTCCCTGGTACTTTAAATATGATGCTGGCAACAATCAGAGCAAAATGCCTCGGACCTTTGGAGGTGATGGAGTCCCACCTCTAACTGACAAACCAGGGACTCCAACAAATGGTAATGAGATGGGGAGCTATTAATATCAATGGGGGCTACTCTGGGAAGAAGGTAGAGCTGGCAGAGGCTGCAAGTAAGATGCTGCTGGACGTTTTAGCTTTTAGTGACATTCGGGTAAGGGGTGAGAAAGAAGAGGAAGTGGGAGAATACAAGGTCTATCTGTCAGGAGTCAAAGCAGGAATAGCACAATGGGGTGCAGGGCTTTACATCAAGAAAGAAATGGAACCCAGCGTAGTTGCAATAAGGTATGTAAACGAACGACTGATATGGATAGATTTGACCGTATCTAGGAAGAAAATTAGGATTGTGTCAGTATATTCGCATTGCGAAGGGACAGATCAAGATAAGATGGATAGTTTTTATGAGGCACTCAGTGACGTAGTTGTTAGTGTAAAGAACAAGGACAGTGTTCTGCTCATGGGTGATTTTAACGCCACGATTGGAAATCGAACAGAAGGGTATGAAAAGGTTATAGGTAAATTTGGAGAGGACATGGAGGCCAACCGAAACGGGAAACAACTCTTGGATTTCTGTGCCAGTATGGGCTTAGTAATCACAAACTCCTTTTTTAAACATAGAATATTCACTGGTATACTTGGGAAGGCAGGGGAACCAGATCTGTCATTGGCTATCTAATAACAGAACAGGAATTCAGGAAGGCTGTGAGGGGCACACGTGTATTCAGGGGATTCCTTGATGACACTGATCATTATTTAATCTGCAATGAAATTGGGATTGTGAGGCCGAAAGTGCAGGAGGTCAGGCCCATATGTAGGAGGATAAGAGTGGAGAAACTTCAGGATAAGGAAATCAGGCACAAGTACATAACAGCGATCTCAGAAAGGTACCAGTTAGTTGAATGTAGTCAATTACAGTCATTGGAAAAGGAATGGACAAGGTACAGGGACACAGTACTAGAAGTGGCTAAAGAATGTCTTGGAACAGCACTGTGTAAAAGTAGGATGAAGCAAACAGGTCGGTGGAATGACACAGTCAAGGCAGTCTGTAAAAGGAAAAAGATGGCGTATCAAAAATGGCTACATACTTGAACTCAGGTAGAGAGAGAAAGTTATGTTGAAGAAAGAAACAAAGCCAAACAGATAATTGCAGCATCCAAGAAGAAATCTTAGGAAGACGTTGGAAACAGGTTGGAGACTATGGGCCAAGCTGCTGGAAAACCATTCTGGAGTGTAATTAGCAGTCTTAGAAAGGGAAGTAAGAAGAAAATAAATATTTTGGACAGATTAGGAAAAGTGCTGGTGAATCCTGTGGATGCCTTGGGCAGGTGGACGGAATATTTTGAAGAGTTACTCGATGTAGGTGAAAATACGATCAGTAATGTTTCAGATTTCGAGGTAGAATGGGATAGGAATGATAATGGAAATTGAATCACATTTGAGGAAGTGGAGGAAATGGTCAATAGATTGCAGTGCAATAAAGCAGCTGGGCTGGATGAAATTAAGTCGGAACTCATCAAATACAGTGGAAAGACAGATCTTAAATGGCTACACAGGATAACTGAAATGGCCTTGGAGTCGGAACAGGTTCCATCAGACTGGACACAAGCAGTAATCACACCAATCTTTAAACATGGAAACAGGAAAGATTGTAACAACTACAGAGTTATCTCTTTAATCAGTGTGGTGGGTAAAATCTTCTCAGGTATTGTTTACAGAAAAGTGCGAGTATTAGTTGAGGACTAATTGGTTGGAAATCAGTGTGGGTTTAGGCCTCTTAGAGGTTGTCAGGACTAGATCTGTAGCTTACGGCAAATAATGGACAAGTGTTATGAGTGGAACAAGGAATTGTATCTATGCTTTATAGATCTAGAAAAGGCATATGACCGGGTTCCTAGGAGGAAGTTATTATCTGTTCTACGAGATTATGGAATGGGAGGCAAACTTTTGCAAGCAATTAAAGGTCTTTACATGGATAGTCAGGCAGCAGTTAGAGTTGACAGTAAATTGCGTTCATGGTTCAGAGTAGTTTCAAGAGTAAGACAAGCCTGCAACCTGTCTCCACTGTTGTTCATATTAATTATGGATCATAAGTTGAAAACAATAGACTGTCTTGGTGAGACTAAGATATGTGAACACAAAATAAGCAGTCTTCCATATGCGGATGGCAGATTCGATTAAAAGTTTGCAAAGTAATATTTCAGAGCTAGATCAGAAATGTATGAAGATTAGCATCTCCAAAACGAAATTAATGTCAGTGGGAAAGAAATATAAACGGATTGAGTGCCAACTAGGAGGAACAAAGTTAGAACAGGTGGACGGTTTCAAGTATTTAGGATGCATATTCTCACACGATGGCAACATAGTGATAGAACTGGAAGCGAGGTGTTTCAAAGCCAGTGCAGTGAGCGTTCAGCTGCGATCTACTCTCTTCTGCAAGAAGGAAGTCAGTACCAAGACTAAGTTATCTGTGCACCGTTCAATGTTTCGACCAACTTTGTTGTATGGGAGCGAAAGCTGGGTGGATTCAGGTTATATTATCAACAAGGTTGACGTTAAGGATATGAAAGTAGCTAGGATGATTGCAGGTACTAGTAGATGGGAACAATGGCAGGAGGGTGTCCACAACGAGGAAATCAAAGAGAAACTGGGAATGAACTCTATAGATGTATCAGTCAGGGCTAACTGGCTTAGATGGTGGGGTCATGTTACACGCAAGGGAGAAGCAAGGTTACCAAAGAGACTCAGATGTTCAGCAGTAGAGGGTAGGAGGAGACCGGGCAGACCAAGGAGAAGGTACCTGGATTCGGTTAAGAATGATTTTGAAGTAATAGGCTTAACATCAGAAGAGGCATCAATGTTAGCACTGAATAATGGATCATGGAAGAATTTTATAAGAGGGACTATGCTCCAGACTGACCGCTGAAAGGCATAATCAGTCTTAAAAGATGATGATGATGATGATTTCACTTACTATTGGTTGCATTTGTTGCTGTAGGTACATTTTTCTTCATAAGTAAGTGAGATTCTTCGATGAATTTAGCACAGCATACAAACCAAACTTACAGGTGTAAGTCAATCAAGAATTTTCCAAATGTATTAGTAAATGTGATAAAAACTGAGATAATCAACTATAATATTTGAGGTTTACTTAAACATGAAATTTAAAATGTAACAGCTCATTCATTTGTCCGTTAATTAAATAAATTCTACAGTGTCATACACCTGTAAGTATGGTTTCCATGTTGTGCAAAATTCATCGAAGAATCTCGTTTACTTGTGAAGAAAAGTGTACCTACAGTAACAAATGCAGCCAACAGTAAGTGAGAAGATGATGAAGTTAAACATTTAAAAAATATTTTGTTACATGTTTGAACTACTAGCGTTATGAGTGTGAATCCTGTGTCTTTCCTGGTCTTGCTCACTAAGTTTATGAATTTATTTGTAGAAGTATAGACAGTGGAAATTAAAATGTGCTGTGGTGCCTCTCCTGTTCCAAGTCGGCCCGTTTGACGTCTTACGCCCCTTAAAACAACTGACTGTTTGCCTTCTGACATTTTCTTCTGGTAATTGTTGCTTACTATGATAACAAAGCTTACTTTTGTGATAAATTTTAAAATTATATTCCAAAGTGAAACCACTTTCTTAAAGCGATTGAGTGCTTACTTTCTACTAATTTCTTCTTCTATTCGTTGTTCACTTTGATAACAACCGTTGGTTTTGTGGTAAACTTTAAAGTTACGTTTCTTGCATGTTGTTGGTACTGAAAGTGTGGAAGTGTTGTACAAATAACGAATTATCCTCATTGACAGGTACATCTTAACATGTAAGATAGCCGGCCGCGGTGGTCTAGCGGTTCTAGGCGCTCAGTCCGGAACCGCGCGACTGCTGCGGTCGCTGGTTCGAATCCTGCCTCGGGCATGGATGTGTTTGAAGTCCTGAGGTTAGTTAGGTTTAAGTAGCTCTAAGTTCTAGGGGACTGATGACCGAAGCAGTTAAGTCCCATAGCGCTCAGAGCCATTTTTTTTAATGCTTCTTCCTCTTAAATGCTCGTAGTCATCTGCTTATTTTGCAACAAGTAGTTCATACGTCTGCAATCAGAAGCAGGTATTTTGTAAAACTGATGAAACTCTGAACAATCCTCTCTGTATTTATAGTTCACACAGGCATCATCACCATATGGTTTGTGCACATGGATTTCGTCATTAACATCCGGTTGCAGCCAGGTTACGATATCAGCAGATATCACAAACTGTATCTATAATTTTTGCCGTACTTGTCGAACTATATGAACTGTTTCTTTGTTTTTGGCATGACACTGTCGATTGGTTTGAATTGCCAACAAAGAAATAAATTTGCAGTCAAGTACAGTTTACAATCAAAGGAGCCGAAACGGTGCTAGCATTCTTCAACTGCATGTTTATGAGAAGTAATGCTGTTATGAACTAGCCTTGGAAAGGATTTCATGAAATTTGATTGATAAATTTCTTTTTATTTGACGAGCATAATTACCAGGTTCATGTATTCCTCACGTTTATGATATTTCGAGAGATGCAATGGAACCATTATGAACTACTTTCGCTCATATTTTCTTCCATCTATAACCATCCGTTCGCACTCAGAGTACCGAATAGTGTACACATTAACATATATATTTTCGTCGTTTTTCAAATATTTCGCTATGCTGTAGATTTATACGAAATGAAATGTTTGCAATGTTTAAGACATGTTAATAACGAAGATAATTAGAGATTTTGAACGCATGGCCACCTGCTGCGTATCATTAGGCTTACTTGAAGCAGTAACTATTATTCTTTGAATCCACATTCACCATGCCCTGTTTCTTTGAAATCGCTTGTAGTAATTTGCGTGTCTTTCCGCACAAAATCTTTTATTCAAACTCACGTTAAACCAAAATTCAAAATTTCCTTTAAAGCCCTGCCATAATCACGAGCTTGGAAAGTTTCTAGTTTATTTAAAAGTGGCTGTGAACGTTGGAACCATTCACTGATGTCATCACAAAGCGATACTTACGTTTCCTGCTGCTCATTCACATCTCCCTTACCTTGTCTGATCTGGGAAGTAGGAATTTATAGACAAGTGAAACATCTGTTCTGAGAGGCCAATACAACTTGCATAGTTTGTTGATGAGACTTACTGTCATGCATCCACGGTAGTACCTGGGACCCTCAAACCAATTATGACTAGTTGATTATTAAACTTTTAGAAACTGTCTCTCATAAAGTCCGTTCAAGAGTATCATTACTGAAATTTACACGGTCTGCAAGTGGCTCTTCAATGATTTATAATCTTATGCTGCAGAACTATCTGTTGCGTTTTTTGTTCCTCACCAACAGCTTGCAAATGGAGATGTCACAGCATTCTCTAATTTTGTGGTACCTGCAAAGAGAAGTAGATCCTCTGAACTCTCTACTGCAGAATGTAAGTGTTGTAATGGGCGGAGTCAGGAGGACGTGTACTAAAACTCGGCGAGACCTCTCCAAATGATTTATTTGTTTCCACTACAGCACCCCGTTCACAGAGTCCTGCAATGCTAAGGCCACCACCCCAGCGAAGCAGTGCAACGCGCTGTGTCTGCCTTGTGCGCCAGCGGAGTGCGGCGTCGTCAGGATGCGAGGAGTTGGCTCAGCGGTCTGTATCCCTGCCGACTCAGTGCTGCTCGGTGTGAGCCATACGCAGCCAGACGCTTCTTCTTCTCGCTGGCGTGGCTGAGGTCGCGGCGACGAACAAGCGACCGTGATCCGGCGTCCGAATCTGCGGCCCTCGCCTCGAGAAGTCTCCGGCTTGTGTTGTGAGCTAAGACGACTACACGCTGTTGCGAGCCGAAGAGTGGCCTGCCCTGGCTAGCTGCAGGCCCCGTGTTGACCTCAGAGCTATGGACTGGAACCTTGGCGCACCACCTGTTGCCTCGTGTAGCCGGTGGTGTGACTCGGCCTGCCGTCCAGGAGAGCTTCCACACTTGAATGAATCTCGTTAGAAAACGGTACCTATTTATACTCGGCTGTGCTCCCCTGTTTTATTAACGCGCCGCTCCGAGTCACGTATGACCAACATGTCCACGGCGGTGGACCCCTTCCGCCTGTAACTTGCACCATGCACACCGCAGCATTTACTCGTTTCAGCGGTTCGATGGACCTGTGGCCTCCATTCCACTTCGCAGCTGCTGGTCAGCGTAACTTCTTGCAATCCGGCCCATATCTGGGGGTAACTTGTGCACACCGAAATATTGCACCAAATCTAAATTCCCTATCTTAACGGTGGTGCTACTACAGTGTAAATGGAGTAACTACTAGTAGTCTCAAATTTTATACTTACGTTTTGCTGTTGAAGACAACTGTGTAGAATCTCTCGACGACATGCACGTATACAGAACAAGAAGAGTGCTAACAACATTATCAGTGGCTAACTGCAAGAGGGGCTACGTTGGGTTGAATATGTGTCTTCTTGCTTTCTCAGCAACTTCTCAGATAATAAGTCGAGACATGTGGAAGGTTGCACATGCACATTCAGGAAATACTTGATATGATCGTTAAGAGTGAACTTAAATGCATGTGCAAATGGCATATGCTTCCTTTTCTGTGAGATGCATTAAATAACTGTCCAAGTGTGTGTCGAAAATTCATAAATAAATTCCAGTTCTTGTGATATTTCGGTAACTTACGATACTTTTCGGTATTTTTTCAATAGGTCCCAGACATGTATAACTAATGGTACAGTAGATTCGTCAGTGACAGGTGCTACGATGTGTATATGGCTGTATGTAAGTTTTTTTCACAAAACAGTAGTATCATTTGCTTAAGACTAACTGCACTTGGGGCATTATTAAATGCTATGCAGATGTAAGTCGTGTAATTATAATACAGAGTTAGCAATTTCGTCACAGGTGCTCTGTTGTTCAACACAATTGACTTTTGTCTAGAAACAGCCAGAGGTGCAAGATTCACTTTTTACTCAATTGATGACTAGTTTCTGCTTACCTGAACCCATTTGCAAATGATTCCAACCAGACAAATGATATTTTCCGAAACAGTATTTTACAATGTTAAAAGTTATAAGTACACTGAAGAGAGTAATATGCATATACATATGTGGCGATAGTATCTCGTCCATAAGGTAATAAACGGCAATGCATTGGCGGACTTATTATTTGTACTCACATGATTCATGTGAAACAGTTTCCGACTTGATTATAGCCTCACGATGGCAATTAACGGACGTTGAAGGCAGAATGGTAGTTCGAGCTAGACGCATAGGACATACCATTTCGGAAGTCGTTAGGGAATCCAATATTTCGTGACCCACAGTGTCAAGTTTATTCCGAGAAGACCAAATTTCAAGCATTGTCTCTCACCACGAAAAACTCTGTGGCTGACTGTCTTAGCTTAAGGCTTTTGCGTATGGACGTCAGTGCTAAAAGACAAGCAACAGTGCATGAAATAACCACAGAAATAAATGTTGGACGTACGAAGAACGTATCCATTAGCTCAATTTGGCTATAATGGGCTATGGCGGCAGGCGACCGACGCAAGTGCCTAAGCTAACAGCAGCTTTCGAGAGTGCCGCAGACACCACGGAGCTATGGACCGAAGTTTTCAACAAGGCAATGTACAAGCTAAACCATGGTGTGGACTGTGTCATCTGGTTCTCTGGTCCTTTCATTGACTGGAAATGACTATGTTCGGCTACTTGGAGGCCATTTTCAGGAATTCAGGCACTTCATATCCCCAAAAAACGATGGAATGTTTGTGAATGACATTGTAAAATGTTTCCAGACCATAATTGTTCGCAATTGGTTTGAAGAACGTTGTGGACAGTTCGAGCTAAGGATTTATCCATTCATATCAGCGGATATGAATCCCACCGACATTTATGGGATATAATGGAGAAGACCGTTTCGTGCACAAAATCCTTCACCAGCAACAGTTTGGTAATTATGGACATCTGTACAGTCAGCATGGCGATATTTCTTCAAGAAACTTCCAACGACTTATTGAGGCCCGGCCACGTCGAGAAACCTGAGAAAAACGAGGTCCGCCACGATATTAGAAGGTATCTCGTGTCTTTCGTCACCTTAGCGTACAAAAACGTCATTTTTATATGTGAACACTGACAGAACAAAAACATAGCTAGATAATTTGGAAACATATTCAGATAAGCCGAATCTAATTACCAAATGAATAAAAAGTGAATCTTGCAACTTTGGCTGTTGCGGTATCGTACTGAGTAAGACAAGTTTATATCGTGAAATTAATCCAGCATATTTGAAATGCACGTCCAGCACGAACGCTGGTCCAACTGAGGCGCCAGGTGGAAATGGCATGGCAAGCCGTTCCACAGGACTACATCCAGCATCTCTACGACCGTCTCCATGGGAGAATAGCAGCCTGTATTGCTGCGAAAGGTGGATATACACTGTACTAGTGCCGACATTGTGCATGCTCTGTTGCCTGTGTCTATGTGCCTGTGGTTCTGTCAATGTGATCATGTGATGTATCTGATCCCAGGAATGTGTCAATAAAGTTTCCCCTTCCTGGAACAATGAATTCACGGTGTTCTTATTTCAATTTCCAGGAGTGTAGTTGTTGCTCGAAGACTGGTTTGAAGCAACTCTCCACGCTACTCTTCTTTGTGAAAGCCTCTTCATCTCCGAATAACTACTGCAAGCCACATCCTTCTGAATCTGCTTACTATATCCATTTCTTGCTCTCCGCATGCGATTTTAGCCCCCCCACCCCCCCCATACATGCACATACACACACACAAACACACACACAAACACACACACGCACACACACTTACCAACGACGCTACATTGGTGATCCATTGATGTCTCAGAATGAGTTATTTAACCGGTCACATCTTGTAGTTAGGTTGTGCCACAAATTTCTTTTCTCCCCAGTTCAGTTCAGTACCTCCTCATTAGTTACGTGGTTTACACATCCAATCTCCATCATTATCCTGTATCATCAAATTTAAAGTTTCAACTCTCGTCTTGCCTAAACGATTTATGGTCTATATTTCACATCTGCTCATGCCTGCCCTCCACTCAAAGGCTTTCTCAAAAGACTTCCTGACACTTAAATCTAAACTCGATTTTAACAAATTTCACGTCTTTAGAAACGCTTTTCTTGCCAGTGCCAGACTACATTTTATATCCTCTGCACTTCGGCCATTTGATGCCCAAATAGCACAACTTATATACTCCGTTAAGTGTCTCGTTTCCTAATCTATTCTGATTTAATTTTACCACATTAAATTACTTTTGTTTTCCTTTCGTTGATGTTTCTCTTATATCCTCCTTTCACGACACTGTCCATTCAGTTCAACTGCTCTTCCAAGTCTACCCCTCGACTCTTATAATTGCTATCTGGCTTCTGTAGAAGTTATGAGAAGGTTTTCGCTCCCTGTATTTTACCACTTTACCACTCTAATCTTCAGAATTTCCAAGAGCGTATTACAGTTATCTTCGTCAAATGCTTTGTCTAAATCTACGTTTCTAGAAACTTAGATTTGCACTTTCTTATCCTATCTTATAAGTAAGTCGTAGGGTCAGTATTGCCCCTTGTGTTTCTGCATTTCTCCGGAATCCAAACTACTCATTTCCGAGTTCGATTTCCAGCAGTTTTTTCATTCTTCTATAAAGAATTCATGTTAGTATTTCGCTACCGTGCTGTATTATATTGATAATAGGTTATTATTCACACATGCCAGCACCTGCTTTTTTGGGTTTGTAATTATTATACGTTTGTTCAAGTCTGAGGGTTATTTCGCCTCTCTCATACATCTTGAACACCAGACAGAACCGTTTTATCTTGGCTAGGTCCCCAGAGGGTATCAGTAATTCTGACAGAATGTCATCTACTCCTGGATCCTTCTCCCACCCCATCTTCATCTACGTCCACTTCATTTCTATAGTATAATTTTCTACTTGCTCGTATAGATCCTGAATGTACTACTTCCACATTTCTGCTTTCTCTTCTTCTCTTAGGGCGCGTTTTCCATCTGAGCTCTTGATATTCATACACTGCTTCCCTTTTCCCCAAATGCCCTTTTAATTTACATGTATGCTGTATTTATCTGTCGTCGAGTGAAATGTGCTAAATCCTTACATTTGTCCTCTAGCCATTCCTGCTTAGACACTTTGCACTTCCTGTCAATCTCATTTTTTACAAGTTTGTATTTCCTTTCATCTGCTTCATTTCCTGCATTTTTAAATTTTCTCTTTCATCATTTAAATACAATGATCTTGATTGGCAAATAGAGGCGTCTCTTTTCTTTAGCGGTGTCTTTAATTTTCCTGTAGGCTGTATGTATCTTTACCTCAGTGCTATGTGCCTCAAAATCGTTACGTTGGTGGTCTAGCCATTACTGCTTAGCCATTAAGTACTTCCTGTGAATCACATTTTTAAATGTTTGTACTCCCTTTCGCCTGCTTCATTTGCCACATTTTATAATGTCTCCTTTCCTCAATAAATTGTCTTTAATTTTCCTGTAGGCTGTATCTATCTTTACCCCAGTTGTATGTGGTTGGAAATCCTTACGTTGGTGGCCTAGCCATTCCTGCTTAGCCATTACGTACTTCCTGTGAATCACATTTTTAAATGTTTGTACTCCCTTTCACCTGCTTTTATTTGCCACATTTTATAATTTCTTCTTTCTTCAATAAATCTCAATATCTCCTGTGTTATCCAAGGAAGTCTATTAGGAATTGTCTTTTTGATATTTGATTCTCTGCTACCTTCACTACTCCTTCTCTCGAAGGTATCTATTCGTCCTCTACTGTATTCTTACTCCTGCTCAATCAATCGCTGCCTAATGCCACCACTGAAACTCTATAATACTCCTTATTTCAAATCATCCAGGTTCCATCGCCTTGATTTTCTACCATTTTGAAATTTCTTCAGCTTTAATCTACATTTCACACTTAATAAATGATGGTCAGAGTCCACATCTGCTCCTGGAAACGTCTTATGATTTAAAATTTGCTTCTGAAATTTCTGTCTTACCACCATAAAGTCAATCTGAAACCTTTCGGTGTCTCCAGGTCTCTTCCACGTAGACAATCTTCTTTTATGGTTCTTAAAGCAAGTACCAACGGTGATCAAATAATGATCTGTGCGAAATTCTACCAAGTACCTTTATCTGTCATTCCTCTCTCCCAGTCCATATTTAACTACTATTTTTCCTTCTCTTCCTTTTTGTACTATCGAATTAAAGTGCCCCATCACAATTCAGTTTTTGTCTTCATTAAGTGCGCGAACAATTTCTTCTACCTCATCATACATTTCTTCAGCCTCTACATCGCCTGAGGCGCGGGTTGGCATGTAGAGCTGCATTCTTTCTAGAAAAATTACAATTGTAGTTTCCCCTTGCTTTCAGCAGTTCACAGTAACAGCATACCAAACCGTTTTTGGTTGATGTTACCATGCCAGATCAGTCAATGACCCAGACTCTTGATCCTGTAACTAAAAAACAGTTGTTTCCCCTCTAAAGGTACCACCCATCTGTCTGGCCTCTCAACAGGCTCCTCGCCGTTGCAATTGCACCCACGATACGGCTGTCTGTCTTTCTGAGGCACTACCAACAACACGGTCTATGCTTCATGGAGGGTGCTAGGGGGATATAAACATACGTCCCTGTATTTGCTTCTGAAATTTGCCTTATATGCAAGCAAGACTCGTCTTTCTTCCTAAGGACTGAATGACAAGGGGAGAGTAAAGAGGATTCGCTGTAAGTACATTTTTTTCCAGCTGAAAGTTAAAAGATCAGAGTTCTTTGTCGTTAACACCAGAATTTCAGTAGTGTATACTTACATTATCTCATGATTGTGTCTTTTCTTTACCAATAATAGATTTCACTAAGGATGATGAGGATAAACAGTGTCTCACGTTTTACCTGTAACTGCCTGCTTTCCATCCAAAAGTGACCGTTCACAGTTTTGTGGTCATGAACTCTAGAATTAGGACCGTGTGATTAAATACTTTATCTCATTATTTTGTTCTATTCTTTACTTGTAGTAAACTTCACTAACGATGGTGATGATATGAATATAACATATACGCTAACCAGTGAGTGTTCTCTGTAAGCATACTGTTGTGGCAACATCATTCCAAGCAGAAAGATCAACAAGTGACCCAGGAAGGAACCTAGCACTCTATGAAACCTTGCTGCCAGGGCCAGAATATATCAAAGGTGACATGTTGCAAAACAATTGCTGGTGTGGTGAGTTGTGCTCCCTCACTTCCTTATGTGACGACTAAGGACAACTAAGCTTCGCCTGTGTACTACTTTTACTGTACTTAACAGTATATTGTCGCTGACTGCTACCGAGACGCCACGGTAGCCGATGGTCTGATGTGGGCCAACAATCTTCAGCAATGTCTGCCCGCTTTGCCCATCAGCTGCTGCTATACGACCCTGATAGTTCCTGGGCACGAGCTACAGCCACCGAGAAAGGGCCACTGCCTGGTGGCTTCGTCTGGTTCCTAAGCATCTCCAGAGCACCTAGCACCTGACCAACTGCTAGAACACATGTCCATCGCACACGCCTCCATGCTGCGACAGAAGTATCTGACGCCAGTTTCCCACCAGCAGGGTCACTTTGCGCTGCTACTTTTCCCATGCAACCTTCAGCCGCCTTGGTGTTCTTGCCCTCCTGCGAGCCGAGTACCATGGCACGTTCTCTTCTGAGGCACGCTTTCGAGTCACCGCCAACAGCCATTTTATGAGAGTCTCACTGAATAAAGAAAAAAATTATTTGCACAATCTCTGATGACTATAATGTCTTTTAAAAAGTGTTTCATGGCTCTAACTCCACCTGCCTCCGTAGCCGAGTTCGCTAACGAACGACTGTGTCGACTCGGAAATAAGCCGGTTCGAATCCTTGTGGTGGGTGACATTTTCTGTATTTGACCGGCGGAGAGAGGAGATGTGAAGGCGTAAAGTCCCCGATTACCAGTCTTGACAAAAATGTTCTTGCTTAATTTTCAAACCTCTCTGCAGTATCTTATGAAGTGAAGGCATGAGACATTGTTGATGATGATCCTCCGTTGATTCGAGCCGTTAAGTTCAGCGGCTCTCTTGGTGCTTTTCGATAGGAGTAGACTATGAGACGACACTGGATTTCACCCTTTCCCTTCCCCCACAGTCCCCATCATGAACATGAAACTACAAACCACACACAAGTATTACAGCCATCTATACTTCACAAATATACTGAAATAGACATTTCACACTTCGAAAAAGGAAAGCTCCGTGCCGGTGCGAAGGATACGGATAAATTTTCAGATTACGTGATTTAACTTGTCCTTCGGGGTCTCCCAGGCATTCATACAATACGACCTTACTGCAACCCTAGCCACCAGAAGTAAATCACGAAAGGAACTGTTGGCAGTGTATGTCCAGTTAGGTGAGAGCAAGCAATTTTCTGGGGCAAAGGGCCGTGTTCTTCATCTTCGGCTGTAACCTATTTTAAATGAGGAAGGCCTCGACATTAAGCCTGAGAGTATAAATAGTTCAAATGGTCCTGAGCACTATGGGAGTCAACATCTTAGGTCATCAGTCCCCTAGACACAGAACTACTTAAACCTAAGGAAATCACCCACATCCATGCCCGAGGCAGGATATAGCAGCAGCGCGGTTCCGGACTGCAGCGCCTAGAACCGAGTAGCCACCGCGGCCGGCTGAGAGTGTAAACAATGCTCATGAGGGCTAGGAGCTTTTGTAATAGACAATGTGAATTTGTTATCAGTACTAAATCCTTTTTATGCGTGTGATATTTTCTTGGGTAATTTTTCTCTGGTAATTTTTTACTGTATTTTTTGCTGTTGGTATAGATGCACACTTTACAAAAAGTGAACCAGGGTACAAAAGGTTATCACTGCAGGGTCCTTTCAGACTTTGCTCAAACAAGTGGCTAAATGGCTCACATGAAAGCAGACAACAGAGACTTGTATAGGCAGATGAAGCATTAGAAGGGGACAGTGCCTCCTCCGCCATGTCAGTATCGATCCTTTGCGGACAACCTGGTGAGAGTTGCGAAGCTGAGTAGTTGGTAAGGGAGAAATTTACTACATATAGCTTAGTTCTGAGAATAGCCTGGTTACAGCGACAATGGAGAATAAAGAGTTATAGACATTATCGGGAGCAGTCGAACAGCGTATCACAAAGACTGAGGGAATCCATCGAAACTTTCGTGGACAGAATAAGAAAATAACGTTATAACATATGAGGTGACGGAAAATGATGACACAAGCAATGTCTTTCCGCAGGAGACAGAAGAGAGTGTTGGACTCATTTTTGTAGGGGTCGCTACCCAGTGTCTCGAGGTATCTGTGAGCAGAATTTGCAAAAGACTTAGTGGAGCCTTGCGAACACATTAGAAGAAGTAAACACAGTGACCCGATTATATGAAACAACCGGGATTTCCTCCACTAACGTCATATCTGACGTAGTGGATGATCAAGCCATAACGACGACATTGCCAAAAATTTTATATGCATATATATACAAGAAAACGATGCTAGGAACGAGACGATATGACGAACAGGCACCATGACAGGAAATATGGGACAAGACAAACATATTGTTAAACGGCAGTGGGTTCTTCAGAGACGCCGACCTGTGCTCTCAGTAAATTGTAGCACATCAGAAAAATGAGCAGGTGTAGTATTTTGTTTGTCTTAGTGGTTGGAGGGGAACGGAAGATGTTAGAGTGGAGGCAGATGTGCACGTGTCTGTGGCATGTTTGTAGCAGATGGGAAAGAGGCCGCTAAGCCCATCGTAACATGTTACGTGGTGTGAGTGTTAGTGACGCACGTTCACTGGTTTCTGTGGCACTGAGTTTTTTACTGGGGCAAAACGTTTCCAGGGATAGATTAAACTCTTATAGCCGATGGTTACTGCTCGATCTCATAGATTTCCTATGAAGGCACTACGCTTAAGGTAACTTTGGAGAGCGTACTGTAGAACTCGACGGGACTCCGTCCATGTGGGAAAAACTGTTATCAATGTTGTGTCGGCTGCTGTGGTCTATCAGCAGTGACGCAAAGAAGGAAGAGAGAATCTGCGATGCCCGGAGGCAGTGATACAAAATGTTGTGTATATAACCCTATTTCTAAAAAGGAATGAGGTGGTTTGATGTGCTTCGTACATGCAATTACATTTACACACTATTACTACTCGGTAATCGTGTTCCTGTAACTCAGTACTAATGCTCCCGAAGCATGTGACCGAACTGGGTTCGACCAGCGACGGTGGCTGGTTAAGTAAGCGTTGACAGGAAGCGTTGAACACTGTCTTCCTGGAGAACTGGCGCTGACTGCTCTTTCCATTGGCGCTCGTGTCAGATGATTCTTGATGACCCTTCGCGGAGCAGCGCTGGTCGGTAAGCAGTCGATTCTTAAGGACTGTACAGTGTGTGTCACACAAGGTTCGTCTCCCATGATAGTGGAACACAAGTGAAGTGGGGAACGCTACTGATGCTTAACTCGCGCTGTACACTATCACAATCTGTAAAGAAACTACGCTGAAACGGTGAAAAAACTAAGTTGCCAATAAACGCGTTACGTGTGGTCGAGCGACAGTGAGAGAATGCTGAATTGGATAAAGCACGATGGTGTGTATGCCAGAGTATTGTACACAACGGAGGCAGAAGGTGAGCAGGTAGTGCCCGTTACAGGAGACAATTTTGTCGACAATCTCGAGACGATGAAATAGAATGATTTGGACAGAATAACTTCGGATTCTAGGGAAAAGCAAGCTGCCAGTTTCAGTGCATTACAAGAGAAAGTGAAACGTTCAGAAGGGATAGAAAAACAACTGATGGAGGAATCAGTAAGAACTTGAGGGCCTTTTTAACCCTTGTGGGTCTTTGTCAGCTACCTCTGTAATGCAACACAATATTCCAACTAGGAAGGAACTCTGTGACTCTAACTACTGTATGCTTCCTTTTGTGTTTGAGAACATACGTCTCATGACCATTGGAAGCCGTCTCTCAAAAAACTTCTTTCCAATTAAGTATCTTATGTGAGCACAACTCACTCAATACAATCTGCCTTAAGCGTAACTGCTACTATGATAATTCTTTTTCTTTACATGCATGTTATATCCAATAAAATGTACGTTTGAGCTACTGGGAATCTTGAGACACACGCTGCGGTTCTGAAGACACCGAGATTAGCTACTTGTTAATCATGTTCTCTGTCTAGTATTAGGCATTACAGGCTCCCGTCTACATCTACATGGCGCGCGTTATCTCCATAAGAGAAGAAGCATCCACACATATAGGTTGCACTAGCATCATTGAACATATTTAGTATAATTGTCCCCTATGTTAACACATAATAGATGTTACTTCATATAGTTCGATGAGCTGTGAAAGATTGCTTGCTATCCAATATTTCATTAGTCGACGTCATATCCGTTGTTACAGAAAATTAATGGCAACACTTAAGTTTGAGAAATACAGAGGTGCCGCAAGCAAAGGACGACATGCAATATAATCAATGTCTTTCAGTATAACGATTCCAGTAGAAGCGAAGTAGTAGAGTGGGTGCTTCTATGTAGGTCGCTTGTCTAGGCGCTCGTGTAGAACTCTCAGCACTGAACGCGGCCAGTCTGGTGCAGCGTGTATGTTTTCTGCTCACAGAGGGCGCTGCCGTCGTGTTGTCGTCCTAGAGAGAGGTCGGTCTGCGTGCCATTGGCTGATGTCGTCTTCACAGCCCTCTCTCCTCTGATGTTCGCGACCGACGTATCGGAGCTTTACTTAACGCCAGAACAAAATCATGTTGCTATTGATTCGTGACCTAAATTTTTGTATTATTAGGGGAGAATTTGAAGGCCTTAATACCGATAACATACTGTTAGATACTCTAGCTAAGGTCAGATAGTTAATATGCGGATTTCACCATTCACAGAATTATCTTCTTACAGTCATATTAATTTAATAAATAAAGCCTGATTTCTAAACTGTGTAGACTAATACCTATTCTGCTTGCTAAATGCTGCCTTCCTTGTTTTAGAAATTATGTCTCGTGTTCATTCACAAAAGTATTATGTGACTACCATACTATTTCTACCATTACATAACGTAACTGTTGATTACAGAAAGCAAATATACATTTCTTCATAATGAAAAGTAAAGCAATGTTTCCCATTACAACTTTCATATACATCTGTAACAGAAAAGGGTGACAGTAAAGTGTTACAACTTTACGATGCTACTGCTCTTCTTCCTTGAAATTTCGTAGAATGGCGAAGAATGAATAAGACACATTAAGAACCTGTAAAAGAAGAGAGACATCATAAGTAAAAGCTTTCACATCTATTTAGCTGTTTCTTAGAACCTACTTCAGGGTTTATTCTTATGTATCTCATGTCTGTACTAGCAAAAAGTATTATATAATGGAAACCAAACAACGAAAACTTCATGAAAAGCCTAAATCAAAGTTTCCCGTATCACTGTTGCTGAGATTAACAGTTCATTAATCCCAAAGGAACAAAGTACAAATAATATACCTGCGTTTTGACGTTCTATCCTACATTTCTAAGTCCATATTTCGCTACATTGAAGGCTTGACTACTAAATAATAATTAATCGTGTGGTAGTGTTTGCAAATCAACACGTTTATGTGTAGACGGTTTTAGAGAATAATTTAAAGCAAAAATGTTATCATTGGTGCATGTTCGATCTTTGCATCTAAATCAGAGGCACTGTGTTATTTGCTATACGAGTTTCGCTTGATGAAGCATCATCAGAGGCCAACAATAAATAATAGTTTATATGTATATGTAACAAATGTATTTTGTAGGAGTTACAAGTACATTAATATAGTACGATTTCTCATGATACTCTTTTGTTTTTAAAGTTGGAAACAACTTTTGCAGGACAGATTTCTTGAGTTTGGTGTTACGACTTCCAATGTTCTTAGGTCACGTGTGTCTTCCTGGAGATGTGTTTACTTTGTCCTCGTACTCCAGGTGACCGATTTTCACCATTTATCACACACATTTATAAGAACACTTTACTTCCACGTCTCACTGTATATTGAACGTTTGTGTGTTTACAGTGTGCAGTATTGCCCACTGTCGCTATGTTTTTATCTTTCGTCTTTTATTTAAGCTGTGTATGTGTGGTTTGTTATTTCTCCATTTCTTGTCTGTGCGTGTATGTGTGTGTGGGAGCGCGTGCGCGCGCGCGCGCGTGTGTGTGTGTGCGTGTGCGTGTGTGTGTGTGTGTGTGTGTGTGTGTGTGTGTGTGTGTGTGTTGAGAGAGAGGGAGAGAGAGAGAGAGGGAGGAAGAAAGAAAGAGGAAGTGAGGCTTATTAATTATTTAGTCTGGTTGTGTCTTACATTTCTACTAGTTATCGTATTAGTGGTTAACATAATCAGTGAGGTATTACATATGTCGATTTGGTCACCAATTAATTTTTCTCTCATTGTAATAGCTCTTTGTATATTAACTCTCTTGTAATGCCAGGAGATTTTTGTTGTAATTATTCTCACTAATAAGTTTCTTGTTCTGCTCCATGCTGAGTGGTCCTGGCCATTTTTCATCAGGTGTTCAGTCATGGTAGGATGGCTATTTTCTCACTATCAGCTTCTTATGGGTTCTTTATACCTAGTTTTGAAATTCCTGTGTGTGTTTTCCAGATAGAATGGTTCACATCCTCAACATTCTAGCTAGGATAAAACTGCTTTTTGGTATCTACCTGATTTGGCTATTGTTATTTATAAATGTGACTGTAGCCTGTTTGTTGATCAGGAAGGCAATGTGTAATCCTTGTTTCTATAGTATATTTGCCATACTGTATGTTCATTTATTGATTGTAAGTTAAGGTATTCCATTTATTTCTGTTAGTCTTCTCATGAGTGTAACTGTTTTCTGTTTTAGTGTGTACCGTGGTGTACCTATTCTATGTGGGATTCTGTGGAATTTGTGTCCTCTTCTTGTTTTCATTTGTCTTTGGTTGTGTTTCGATTTTTTAGTTGAGTATTTACATCATAAGGCTGAGAGAACCATTTTCTGTGCCTACAAGTTGCATTGTTTATAAATCTTTCTTGTATTTTTCATTCCTGAGTGTAACAGGACATGAAAATTATTAGAGTGAACCACTCCAACAAATTACTTAAAATACTTCTGACATTGGATGAAAACCTACGTGTACATAAAGCTTTTCCAGCGAACTGCAGTTAATTAAAGACCATATCAACATACGCCACACTAACTAAAAAAATGAGTATAAATGTGAAGTATAACAAGACTAAATAATTAATTAATTCCCCCTACCACCTCTCTCTCTCTCTCTCTCTCTCTGTCTCTGTCTCTGTCTCTCTCTCTCCCCCTCTCTCTTTCACACACACACACACACACACACACACACACACACACACACACACACACACACACACACACAAAGCACACACATGCACACGCACACACACAACAAGTGAGCAATATGAAACCACACATACACAACTCAAACAAAAATTGGTAGATAAACCCAGAGCAACAGCTGTTGGGAAGTGCAAGTGAGGTTTTGTAGTAAATTATAATGACAAAACCCCCAAAACTGATCAGCTGGTGAAAACATATCTCCAAGGTGACACACATGAATTAACATTATTGGAAGTCGTAGCACCCAACGACACTTAACCTCACGAAACTTTTGCTACAAAATTTGCTTCTAGTCTGAGATGAGAGAACATGAGAAACGTTATACATTAACATAACGTAACTACTACTAATGTGTCTGTTGTACATAAAAATACATATAACAATGAAGTTGTGTTGCAGGGTACTAAAGATGTTCCATAACAATAGGAAAATGTGTAAGACGAGAAACGATCTGCGCTTCATTTAGTTGCAAAGGCGGAGCATACCACCATGAATTTGAAGCAACTAGGGAACGACGGAATATAAGAATAAAAGATAAAAATTTGCAGGCAAGTTATTAATATTGCTTCACATCTAAAGATCTAAAGACATATTTGCGAACAGAATTACGGGCAGTCAGCCACTCTCTTTCTGAGACGCATAGCAGAGAGTTGTTACTCTGAAATAAAATATTAAAGAAATCGGGATCAGTTTATCGAGATTTATAGCGCATAATGTTGGAACACATTTCAAAAAATATGAGCGTATGGCATCGTTGGCCGGGAGGCCCCTATTCTGGGAAGATCGGCCGCCAAGTTCAAGTCTTATTTCGTTGGAAGCCACATTGGGCGACCAGCGGTGACGAGGATGAAATGGTTATGAGGGCAACACAACACCCAGTCCACTAGCGGGGAAAATCTCTTACCTGTCCGGGAATCGAACCCGGGCCCGCTTGGATTGGAGGCAAGCACGCTAGCACCCAGTTAAGCAGGCGGACGATATACCAAAACATTTAGTGCAACAGATGACCAAAACTTAAAATATTTCTACCCCCCCCCCCCCCCCCCCGCCCACCAGTCTCCAAAAAAATTAAGATCTGCTTCACCTATATTATTGTCGATACTTTTACAGAGGTTCTGTGTATCTCCTGGACTACCAAGCCAAAGTCATGCTTTTACCTATGATATTGTAGGCATCTATTTAAGAAGTTAGGTATTTTGACTTTGGTTTCAATGTGTATTTCTTTCTTCATGAGGTTTGTTGTAAACAAAACCACCAGAATTCAAATTAAGAAATCATGCTCATAAATACAATAGTACAAGAATTTTTTTCTTCGTGTCATCAGTCTTCTGATTGGTTTGACGCGGCGCGCAACGAGTTCCTCTCCTGTGCCAAACTCTTCGTCTCAGAGTAGCACTTGCAGCGTACGTCCTCAATTATCTTCTTGCTATATTCCAATCTCTGTCTTCCGCTACAGTTTTTGCCAGCTACAGTTCACTCTAGTACCATGAAAGTCATTCCCTGATGTGTCAACAATGTCCTATCATCCTGCACCTTCTCCATGTCAGTGTTTTGGACATATTCTTCTCCTCACCGATTCTGCTCAGAACCTCTTCGTTCCTTACCTTATCAGTCCACCAAATTTTCAGCACTCGTCTGTAACACCACATTTCAAACTCATCGATTCTGTTCTGTTCGGTTTTCCCACAGTCCATGTTTCACTACCATACAATTCTGTGCTCCAGACGAACATTTTAAGAAATGTATTCCTCAAATTAAGGTCTATGTTTGATACCAGTAGACTTCTCTCGGCCGGAAATGCCCTCTTTGCCAGTGCTAGTCTCCTTTTCATGTCCTCCTTCTTCCATCCGTCACAGGCTATTTTGCTGCCTAGGTATCAGAATTCCTTAACTTCACCTACTTCTTAATGTTAAGTTTCTAAGTTGTTTTCTTTTTTACTACTTGTCATTGTTTTAGTCTATCTTCGATGTACTCTCAGTCCATATTTGTACTCATTAGACTGTTCAATCCAGTCAGCAGATCACGCAATTCTTCTTCACTTTCACTCAGGAAAACAACGTCGTTAGCAAATCGTACCATTCATATCATTTCACCTTCATTTTAATACCACTCCTCAACTTTTCTTTCCTTTCCATCGTTGTTACATCGGTGTACAGATTGAAAACTAGGAGTGAAACACTACATCCCTGTCTTAAACCCTTTTTAATCTGACTACTTCGTTCCACCCTTGTTCGATATTACCAGTCTGTCCCTACAGCTTACTCCTATTTTTAACAGAATTTCGAACTTCTTGCACCATTTTACACTGTCGAAAGCTTATTCCAGTTCGACAAATCCTATCAAGCTGTCTTGATTTTTCTTTGGTCTTGCTTCCATTACCAACCCCAAGTCATTATTGCCTCTATAATGCCTCTACATTCCCCAACGCCAAACTGATCGTCATCTAACACATCAATTTTCTTTTCCATTATCCTGTATATTATTCTTGTCAGCATGTGGGTTGCATGAGGTGTTAAGCTGATAACGCCATAATTCTCGCACTTGTCAGCTCTTGCAGTCTTCGGAATTATGTGGATGATATTTTTTCGTACGTAAGATGGTATGTCCTCATATTCATACATTCTACACACCAACGTCAATAGTCGTTTCTTTACCACTTCACCCGATGATTTTAGAAATTCTGATAGAATGTTATCCATCTCTATTGTATTATTTGATTTTAAATCCTCCAAAGCTATTTTAATTCTGATTCGAATACTGGATCCCCCATCTTTTGTAAATAGACTCCTGCTCCGTCTTCTATCACTTCTGACAATTCTTCCCTCTCATAGTCCTTCAATGTACTCTTTCCACCTATCCTGTCTCTCCTCTGCATTTAACAGTGGAATTTCCGTTGCATTTTTAATGGCTCCTCCGTTGATTTTAGTTTCACCAAATGTTGTATTAATTTTCCTTTATGCTGAGTCTGTCATTGTTGACACTCACATCTTTTTCATGCCGCCATTTCGTGTTAGCTTTGCTTTCTATTTATTTCATTCCTCAGTAAATTGTATTTCTGTATACCTTAATTTTCCTTCACATTTTTGTCCTTCCGTATTTCATCCATCAACTTAAGTATTTCTTCTGTTAAGCATGGTTTCTTCGCAGTTACCTTGTTTGTACCTATGTTTTTCTTTCCAACTTGTGTGATTGCCCTTTTTAGAAATGTCCATTCATCTTGAACTGTATTGAGCTATTCCTTACTGCTGCGTCTAGTGCCTTGGAGAGCTTCAAGCGTATCTCGTAATCCTGAGCACTTCTCTGGACCACTTCTTTGCGTATTGATTCTTTCTGATTAATTTCTTGAACTTCAATCTGGTCTTCATCGCTACTATTTCTCATCTGAGTCTGCTCCTGTGTACACCTTACAATACAGTGTCTGATGTTTTTAATCTTTGCCTGACCATGATGTAATGTAACTGAAATCTTCACATAACACCTGGGCTTTCCCCAGTATACTTTTTTCTCTTGTGATTCATGAACTGAGTATTCGCTATTACTAGTAGCAATTTATTATAGAACTCATTTAGTCTTTCTCCTCTCTCATTCCTTGTCCCAAGCCCATTCCTCCTGTAACAGTTCTCCTACTCTTTCCCGTACAGCTGCATTCCAGTCGCTCATGACTAGCAGATTTTCATTTCCCTTTATGTACTGTACTTCGTGTACTGCCCTTTCAGTATCTTCATGTGCTTCCTCTCATTTCCCTTTATGTACTGTACTTGCTGTACTGCCCATTCAGTATCTTCATGTGCTTCCTCTCATTTCCCTTTATGTACTGTACTTCCTGTACTTTCTGTACTGCCCTTTCAGTATCTTCATGTGCTTTCCCTCTCTCTTCTTCTTCAGACTGCAACTCCAGCATGTATATCTGAACTATGATTGTCAATGTTGTTTTGCTCTCGATTCCGATAAGAACCACCCTATCATTGAACTGTTCAAAGTAACAAACTCGCTGCCCTACCTTTGTATTTATAACAAATCTTTATACGTTATGCCATTTTCTGCTGCTGTTGACATTATTCTATATTCATCTGATCGTAAATACGTATTTCCATTTCACATCAATGACCCCTACTGTATCTAGATTGAGCGTTTGCATTTCCCTTTTCAAAATTTCTAGTTTTCCCACCACATCCGAGCTTCTGACATTCCACGCCCGACTTGTGGAAAGTTTTCCTTCCATTTGTATTTCAAATCTTTTTCTAATAGTCACTTCCCGTTGGACCGTTCTCTCCCATATATCCAAATGGGACACTATTCTGAAGTCCTCTGCGAATGGAGAGAAAATCATGACACTTCTCAATTACAGGCCACAAGTTCTGTGGACAAACGTTATGTGTCTTTAATGCAGTGGTTTCCATTGTCTTCTGCTTCCTAATGCCGTTGATGATTGCTGAGTGTTCCACCTTTAGGAACAATTTCCCACCCCAATGACAAGAGAGTACAGGCTCCTCCACCACCTTTGACAATTAAATCTAAAACCAATCTGAATATTTTTTTCCACGACCACTTCTCCAATTCCATGGAATAATTTCTGTTTATGTCATATGGAATAGGCTGACATAAGAATTATTAAAGGAACAATAAAATATAAAACTGATATACAGGCAACCATATTTGCACTCCAATTTGTAACATGAATGTCAAATGACACATTCCACATCATTCTGATGACCTGTGGAAGACAGAAGTAACTATCCAAATAAAGAATCATTTTCTTTGTGAGAAGAAAGAAAGAAAACCTATTATTTATCTACTATTAAATGTGACAAGATCTGGCTAAAGAAGGAAATGAACGTTAATTGGATTTGTACTCTGGACAACAGTGTTGCCAACTCTGTTCTGTGTTAGGGGAGATGAGGAAGAAATGGTTCCTGGAATAAGGAGTAATCCAACTCACCGCGACAAAGGACTCCCTTGAGAGGGGGAAGAACCCGCCGGCTGTGATGCACAGTGGCCTCTGGGGGCGGTGCATGAGCAGCAGCAGCGACCGTTTGATGGAGAGAGGGCATCCCTGCAGCGAGGTCACCGCATCGTACGCTGCCATGGCCAGGTTCTCGCTCTGTACAGGCCACCCACCCACAGTTACGTCATTGTAACTGTGCATGGCAATCATATAAAGAAACATCTTCACACATTAGAATATCTTAAAATAATTTGTAACTAAGCACCTTGAATTGTATATTAAAAATCAGCATCTACTGTATCACATCGTCAGAAACAAATTGAAAGCATTACACTTTTAAAATCGGCTTCTAGTCACCTCATTAGTACTACTCAAGCTCATACAATACAATTCGTGTCTTACAACATATCTTAAGACAGATTACGCATGTTGAATAACAAGTTTGGTTTATAGGTCTTGCGGGTTGTAGCTGATCTGAATAAGTCTCATATGAATCAAGAAGTGGAATGAGTTATCTTTCCAGTTTACACATGTCGCTTTACAGCATCAACTCATTAGGAACATTTGGAGGGATCAGAAACAATTTACTGGACTAATATTTGAAACCACACCTTTGCCAGTGCTGATCCATTGCTTTACTCACATCTCAAGCCTCAAATCCACCAATGTGAGAATACAGAGAAGAAATAGTAAGACAGGAAGAATTCTGATTGAAACACTGAGCGGTTGTTTTGATGACAAAGTTATAATAATGCGAAGTCCATCCCACTCTGAGTCAAAGTCAAGAAGGAGCTTCAACAAAGCAAGATAATTAAAATGACTGAACTTCCATATTTCAGTTCATTAATATAGAGTGATCACAACTGCGGATGGCTAATAACTCAGGAAATAATCAGTCACTGAAAGATGGTCAGTCTACTTCTTTTTCCTGGCCTTGTCCCACGTCTTCACAGGGTTGCCTTGTTATTCTGGATTTCGCACCGTTAATAGTAGAGGATAGACAGATGCCCTTCCTGTCGAGACCCATCCTCTCCCTCCGCTCCCTCAAGCGTTATCAATTTTAAAAAATCTCATAATCCAACAACTAAACACCACTCGAAACTAAATAGTCATCATGCTTCACATATAAACACGCAATCGCACACACACACACACACACACACAGATTGTGGTAGATGCTTCACCATTCTAGGAAAAAACAACGCAACTGACGTGAAAACCCGCCAACCGCCCTGCCCTACTCGTAAAGAGTGAACCATAATACAACATATACCTAAAATTAACGAAAAAGCACGTCTATGGAAAAATATTTGCTCTTTAGCCCACGTTGTATTCTCCTCGGTGGACTAAACACACCAGTACCAGCCTTACCTCCCCCCTCCTAGCCCCTCCCCATAATTCCTCCCATCCCCTAGCCCTTGCACATGTAGAAGCCGATTGCTGGTTTGCTACACATTTTGTTGCCGGTGTTGCGCAAATAGTCCACCTGTGTCAGATGGATTGTTTTCTGTGAATGTATTTTTCCGCCCGGAACAACAACAAAATACCGAAGACCTCTCCTGAACGCATGTTTTAACGTCCACTGGTTGCGAGAACTGGCCGACGTGACCAGCGCCAGACGCTTCCGACTGCTGTAGCTGCGAGCATAGTGTACGGCCCACTGTTTGCAAACAGCCATTGCCGGAGACTCTGCATCACCGGCGCAGCACGCGACTTGAGGGACCAGCGCTATCAAATCAAACAACAGCTACACACACAATTGGCCACTGCACCAGCAGGCTTCAGAACATAGAGATACAAATGCTGCATTTCCCGAACAAAGACAACGACGTGTTGTTTGTTCAAAACTGCAGCTGCGGCCGCTCTTCCCTGCTGTGACCAACTGCTTCCACTGCTGACCACCGTTTCGTGAGAAACATGTCAGTGGTACAGGTGTATTCAACGTCTATGCACCTCTTATAAACTACCACCTATTAAAAACACGTATTCGAGATGATAATGAAACAGCCATGATTCGACGAAAATAAGCGTAGTCTGTTTCTCCAGGTTCAATGAGCAAAACCTTCAACAAAGGCGATACAATTATTACGCCGAAGCGCTGTATTGCAGCAGTCGAAACGTACGTCTGTCAATCAAGGACAGTGTTCTGACACATGCAGTCGAATATAGATATTACCGAATTAGGATTGGTTATCACGAGCAATGTTATCCCACAAGTATCAACGCGAGGAATCAGTGTTATTAACAGAATTAATCTATTCCCAAGTTTGTTCTCTAGGAGAGTGGATTGATGCTACATACATTTCCCTTAACAGTGTGCCTTCTGTGTGCAAGAGGAAGGCTACAAGGGCAGTGGTGATGCTACAGTAAACTGCAATAAGATTGTTACATCTACTTTTAATTGTAGTGTTTACTTCCTTGTAATAAAACGCTTTTCCTTCATATGCATTTTCGTGTAGCCGGGCGGTGATGCTCACTCAGTGTATAAACTAACGAAAATATTCATGCCGTTTTTCCTCACTCTATTTCCTAGTGAGGCATGGACACATCAAAACCACTCTTACTAAGAGTAAGCACGACTAACACGGGAAATGTGACTGAGGGTACATACATTCCCATCTTAAATGACGTATAAAATACGTCAGTTACCTACGAGACAGGACAGCATCTTTCCGACTTCATCCTAGTTCGGTTATAAGCAGTTCGAGCAGTGGATGTACAATGACGACTACCTTCGTAGTGACGAACAGCTCGGTCACTTTCTAGGACGCCAGAATCGTCTACACACCAGCATAAAATTCACATTGGACATAACAAAGGACTGACAGCTACCCACTTTAGATGAGCTAGTTACAGGCAATGGGAAAGAATCTGGCACACACAGCGACCAACACGCATAAAGATCTATGCATGCATGAGTTCTCAAATATTCAAAAAGAGGAATAATCAATTCATTCAAGGCGAATATTTGAGATGCCACACCTGGAGAATTTCCTGATGAGGGGGCCTCGTCAGAAGAGGAAAATGTTGTGTACAGCCTATCTACGATGTATCCCTATCGTGACCACTCGTCATCATATATACTCATATTAAATGTATGGATTTTAAATCACTTCGTGGAAGTGGTGAAGACGAGAAACCTTGTGAGGGTGTTATGTCTGGGGGTGAGGTGATGCTTCCATAGAAGTTAGCTAGATTCGTTGAAATAGCTCTTTCTGCAGTAGGAGTGTCAGTTATTTCTGCT
Organism: Schistocerca gregaria; assembly: GCF_023897955.1. Lineage (NCBI taxonomy): Eukaryota > Metazoa > Arthropoda > Insecta > Orthoptera > Acrididae > Schistocerca > Schistocerca gregaria. The sequence goes on along the minus strand of NC_064925.1, from coordinate 269,921,043 downwards.
GTGGCATACGGTGACTAGCATGCAGGAACATATGTAACACAATAAAAATTACAATTGGTTTTATTTGTAATTACACCCTGTGTTCCACAACAGATATGAGATAACGACGAAGTGGCGAGGAATTTTGCTACAGGGCACTGTGAAACGATACTCAGCTGTTGTGAGTAGGGACACACCATAATTTTTCTGACGCTATATACCTAAAACTGGTAACCGAAAATGTCGGAAACTTCAAGCTGTTGGAATGTAAGAACTTAGTGTGCTTAGTTTTCCGATAAGTGCGAAGAAAGTGACGTGGATGGGACTATGTCCGATTGTAAGGGTATGATCTGATGAATTATTTTTTATGTTTCGTAAACGCTAGCACGATATGCCAGAGATGTATTAAAATTTCTCATAGTGTATGAGTAAGTAACGTCATCGTCAGTTTCAACAGGTTCTCGGACATAAAATGATTCTTTTTACCAACGAGTGAACAAATAGTGCGAAAGCCTGCATTCTGTAATGCTATTTCCAGTGTTTGAAATGTCTGTGATACTCGTGCGCAAGACAAATTGCATACAGACACTGTGATTTGAACGCTACGGACGCTCTAAAACCATTTAATTTTTTCCATCAAACTGAAAGAAGCGGGCTAACATTGATGTTTCGTCAGATCGTTTTTTTATTATTCCTCAGAATTTTAAATTCTTCATTCTTTACTCAAATTAAATTTTCTAAACAGCAAGGACATTCTGCAGTGACTGTTAGTTTTCACAACAAAATAGCTTAAGGGTTTTCGGTTTTATGCAGATTTGACTCGTACAGAAGATGTGAGATGAGTAAATGCTCCTCTTCACCGTGACTATATTCTTAAAGTAACCTTATCACTGGCTGAAGAAAGTGAGAGACCTTTCAGACGCACGAAAGTGCAGTTGACAGGTCATACATTACACATCGAACGTAACGAAAGAGGAGGACAGAGGAAAATAATTTTAAAAAACTTGGGCAAAAGTCCAAGACACTATGGAATACTTCTTCATATGTCTGACTGCAATGCATATGGGCTGTATATCAAAATGGTACTCAATCCCCATGCAGAAAATACAGTGGTTTCACACATATATATATATAACAATCGTTCACGAACGTAATTGTGCACATGTACAGACAGTCTTATTTTCTCAGGTGAGAATGTCGTTACTGACACTGCCAATAACATATTGTAAACATCTGACGATCCTGTGGCCACTACTAATACGGAATTATAACATAAAATACTGATATTTGTACAGACACAAAACGTTCTAGAACAAACACGTTCATTATGAAAAAATAAATACATCTACAGGTGTAAGATTTCCTGGTTAAAAATATAAAACAATGACAGTCATATAGTTAAAATAGGATACTAACCATCGAGTATAACAAGGGGTTACGTGGGCTCTTGGCTACATTAGAGGTACCGAAAATTATCGAAGAATGCCCTATTCTTCCTATGATATTGGATTTAAAGATCTTATCAAAGACGACAAGGTATGTCAATATATTTCTGAGGGACGTAGCGGATCGTATGGAAGGCAAATGGTGTGTTCCTTGGGGAGAAAATATTATCAAACTGGCCCTGCTGGTCATTCTAACTTCAGAGTATGCATCAGTCCAGAAGAAGACCTTTCCATCATAGTACAGTAATTAACAAAATTAACATCGTTTAGTTATATTTTTACACTAATAATTTTTTTATTAATAAACCACTATTAATGATTAATTACGTATGAGGTGGAAGTAGTCAGTTTACGGGGTCGTAATGTCCCATCGTTCTTCGACATCAAACTGGAAACAAACATGTTTGTGTCTCAATTTATCGGTGCGGAATCGGTCGTAATTGATGGCTGTCTGATTTGGCTTGCGCTTGCACCGTATGCCCTTTCACAGTCCTATTGGATTTCGTTTTCCTTCCGATGTCGTCCGACATCGGACCGGATCGATTCGGAAGGATTACGGAAGCAATGTACAAAGGGCAGCCAAATGAAAACTATTCACCCACGAACGCGGGACCGTGGAATGTTTCCACTCAAGTGGCAGGCGAGACATCATTCCCTGTTTCGTAGAAAACTGTCGACGGCTGACAGTTCCACAACCGCTCCCGCTCTTGTACTTTCTCGTCAGACTTCAACTGACGTCCATGCTACATGTCTTTCTTGAGGTGGGCAAAGGTGTGAAAATCGTGCGGTGAAAGGTCCGCGCTGTGCAGAGTATCTTGCTCTGTTTCTCATCAAAACGTTCAAGCGCAGCCTTAATCAGATTAACTGTGTGTATATGTGTGTGTGTGTGTGTGTGTGTGTGTGTGTGTGTGTGCGGGAAGAGGGCGCTTTATCGTGGATGCTTCCTCTGCACGTCGAGTTCCTCAAGTGTGGAACTAGATTCAGTGCGCAGCGGTATGAAGACATTTCGCAGAAATTGCGACGCGCCATAAAGTCAAAACGCCCAAGAATGTCGTCGAAAGATATCATCCTATTACTACCAATCGGACGAAGGCTACACTTCAGCGATTTGGTTGGAAAACATTGCAGTGTTCTCCCTACAACCAGGATCTTCCACCATACGATTTTAACATCTTTGGAGACATGAAGAAAGACATACATCGACGTCGGTTTGAGTTGGACGACAAAGCGCAAGAGTGTTGGCGGTTCTGGATCCGTCAGTGGCCGACTGCGTTCTACAAAACAGAAATAGATCGCCTCATCTCCCAGTTGGACAAATGTCTTACAGACGGTGGTGATCACCTCTAAATGGCCCATGGCGGCTGTTCCATTTGACTGTCCCTCGTAAGTTCAACCTTCCAGCATCGCTGCCATGCCGGCCTTCGTCCTTAATCCGTCACCTTCCTCGTTAATCCGGGGATAAAACTGATCAAGCACAACCGCGTCTCCCCAAATTCCAGAAGCGGTGTCCTAACGCACGCTTCTATCTGGACAGGTCGCTAAGTTATGATTAGCGTTCTTTAATTAAAATTCTGTGTTGGTCTTATGTACATGAAGCTCGGGTAATATCCTCAATAAATTTTCATTATTAACAACATGATCATCTTATGTCTCTAACGATGAAATTTATTGTCAACTGTGTGCCGTAGTTAGACATAAAGTGCACCACTTTCAAATATAACACAAACCGCTACACAGGGTGACATGCGTGAACTAAGGACCGAATAAAGCAGCTACAGCTATAATAGGGTTAGGTAAGTTAGACATGAAAATTATTGTTCAAGCTGAAGACAGTTTATTTCTTTTACCAACGAAATTTTTTAGAAACTCGTGGAGCTGTTTTTATCAGGCTGCTGTGGTCGTGTAATGTTGAGCATTTCTGACTAGTAAGCAAGAAAACGAAGAGTTTCCAGTCCTGACCCCAACACAAATTTTAATTCATTTCTTCAGATTCCACCACTATCGTAAATAAAGATGAGATTTAAATGTCTCCGAGAAAATTTAATTGTAAGATCTTTTAGGAATGATTTTAATCTTTCACATTTTGAAGACCTCATACACTCTACTCACTGATAAGATCTGTGTGTCTGTCTAAGAAGATTCGGCCGTGCGGGATTAGCTGAGCGGTCTAAGGCGCTGCAGTCATGAACTGTGTGCCTGGTCCCGACGGGGGTTCGAGTCCTCCCTCGGGCGTGTGTGTGTGTGTGTGTGTGTGTGTGTGTGTGTGTGTGTGTGTGTGTTGTCCTTGGGGTAATTTAGGTTAAGTAGTGCGTAATCTCAGGAACAGATGACCTTAGCAGTTAAGTCCCATAAGGTTTAACACACATATGAACATTTTTTTGAAGAAGATTCGAGAGAGTGAAATCAGACTGAGGAACTTCACACTCGTTGCACAAACGATGCAAGTGTTATCAAAAGATTCATCAAAAATATGGTAAGTGAAACTCACCGCCATAAGCCCCCACGTGTCATTCCTATCCGGAGGTAATTATTATTTCTAACTGTCTTCTCTCTCTCTCTCTCTCTCTCCAAAAGTAATTATTGTTTAATTAATGTCATGAAACATTAATCTCATAAAAATAATGGGTTCTTCAAACCTTCCATGCTACATAAATCGACTAGATCGGAATTTATTAATGTTCCGCTTTCAAATCTCACCCATTATTAGCAACGAATCTGTACTGATTATGAATAGTAAGATGAATTTGTAGCAACTGAAATATAGTTTTGTTTTTCTGGTAGTACCTAACGCTTATATCGTAAATATCTTAAGAAGGAATTTTTACAGTTGTATTATTTTTAAAAACATCGGATGAATTCAAATATTTCATAAGAAACTGAATGACTGAAACTGTATGATATGCAGTTTCATGAATTCTCTGAACTATGTGCAAATGTGGTTAGTTGATGAAGCTGTGTGATTACGCCAGTCGAATTCCTTTCAGTGATTTACTCACTTCTGTAATAAGGTCGTCCCCAAACCAGCAGTAAACGAAGAGCTCCGATAGCATGGTAGACAAGTAAATGCCGAACTTCCCCATCTGTTGCATGCCATCTGCACTCTGGAAGAACATTAAACGAAATGTTAAAACGGCGTTTCATCGTCTTAGCACTTTATGGTGACGTAAGTACAATAAACAGCCAAAAGTAAACAAGATTGAAACTTTTGGTTTCAGCTACTATCAAGTTACAATATCTTTTCAAAATGATTATGGTTTTATGTTGCATTCGGACGAGTAGAGAAGAACACACTTGGGTCAAAAAATTCTTTGGTTATTTTATTACCAATGGAGACATGTACAAACTTTCGAAGTCTTATATTATGTATGCTCCTTCTCAGAAATGCAGAAATGGGTTACTGATTTATAACGCGGCTGTTCTTCCTTTGAAGATAATCTGCTAGACCGACACTCAGAAATGCAACTATAGATGATGAAATTGATTAATTGACCAATTTTGAATTATGCAAGTGAAATATTCTAGTTGCTTTATTATGGTTAGTGGTGGTACAAATCGTTGGAAACACGTTAGGATTGTAACTGACGGAACTTGTGAGTAGTTAATATCTGATAGTTCCTAGCCTATGTAAAAATGTGTTTCCTCATACGACATCGTAAGTTTTTCTTGTTTTTTGTAGTTTTAAATTGTTGGTTAACAGTAAGTGCAATGGCCACACCGGGTTCTAACCGCAGAAAATGAATAGTTTAAGCCGTGTAGTTGAGAGAGAGATAGTAGTCTATCCCTACGCAAGGTACAAGCTTAAGATGACGACTACTAGGTCCTTGCGTGCAGTTGTTGCCTTTGTGATCTGTACTAGCAACTTCAGATATCTGAGACAGCGAGACTCCTAATTTTAAAGATACAATGGCAAATGCAACATTTATTAACATCCTCTTGACCAACTAAGACGGAATTTAAAAATAAAGAGTGGGAACTTACTTGATGTAATTGTCCTGTGCACATTACAATCTGGACGAAAGGTAAGTGAGAGAAATATCGCCATCTTCAGATCATTAAAATATTCTTATATAAATCATCGTCACGTTCAACATCTTGAACTTGACGATGATTTATATCAGATAATTTTAAGGATCTGAAGATGGCGATGAGCCGAAACCGATCATAAAGTGTAAAGAAATCTATGTGATCAAGACGGACTTGTGAAAATGAAAATGGAAAAGGAAGAGATGAAAACACTGCTTGCAGGACAGGAAAGAAGAAATGAGCAGCCACATTTAATTTTGCAAAGAGAGTCATTCAATCATTGCTAACACTTGATGTAAGAATAACGAAAGAAGGCTGTCTGCGTAGAAGAGATATGAGGATACTGGAATGTTTCAGAATTAATACATAATGGTAAGACAGAAATATAGAAACCAGATAGTAAATTGTAAGAAATTTGCCGGGTAGATATGGACTCTGACGATAATTTGTTGGTTATGAGCTGTAAATTAAAACTGAAAAAAATTCTATTGGTTATTAAATTAAGGAGACAGTACGTGGAGAAACTGAACAAGCATTAGACATCCCTGGACGAAAACAGGGGATATGAGCACAACAGAAGACAGCTAGGTGGCTTTGAGAGGTGAAATAGGCAAGGCAGCAGTGGATCACGAAAATAAAATGACAAAGAATAGTTTAAGTCCTGGAGTAACGCAGGAGATATAGCATTCAACTGACGAAAAGGAAATTTGAAAACACAACAAATGAGGGAGGCAAAATAGAGTGCAGACGTTTAAAATGGAGATATTCAGAAAGGGCAAAATGGTTAAGCATGAATGATCAGAGAATAAATACAAGGCAGTAAATGTATGCATAAATAAGGGAAAGGTAGATTCAGCCTATAGGAAAATTAAGGAGAAAGTTGGAGGAAAGAGAAGCGAATGTGTGAATATCAAGATCTCAGATTGCAAGCCAATGCTAAGCGAAGAAAGAAAAGCTGAAAGGGATAAGAAATATGTGGAGTGTCATTACCAGTATATGTGAAACAAGCTAGAGGACAAAACTATAGATAGCTAAACCGAAGATTGCGAAGATGAGATGGGGATTCTAATACTATCAGAAGACCTTACGAGAGCGCTGACGGCCTTAGTCGAAACAAGGCTCCAGATGTAGACGATATTCCTTCGGAATTACTGAGGTGCTTGGGATGCACAGCCATGACAGAAACTGTCCTTCTGGTCTGCCAATTGCTTGAGACAGGCGAAATACCACTAGACGTCAGGGTGGAAGTAATAATTGCCACAAACGGCTGCTGGCATGTGTAAATACTACCGAATCATCAGTCGTGATTGCAAAATATTGACACGAGTTACTGACAGAAGGATGAAGAAACTGTTAGAAGCGACCCTGGGGAAGGTCAATATTATATCCAGAGATATGTAGGTACATGGTATAATTCATACTTAACTAGAAGAATGTAGAAAGTTAAAATAGTGGTTCATGTAATGTTAAAACAACAGCTGATTCCTCAAACTGGGGGGCTATCAAGTACGGGGTCCCATAGAGTTCGGTCTTAGGTCCTATACTGTTATTGATATACATTAATGACTTACCGTTTCATATTGTTGAAGATGCAAAGTTAGTTCTTTTTGCTGATGATACAAGTATAGTAATAACATCCAAAAACCAAGAACTAAGTGATGTAATTGTAACTGATGTTTTTCACAAAATTATTAAGTGGTTCTCAGCAAACGGACATTCTTTAAATTTTGATAAAACACAGTATATACAGTTCCATACAGTAAATGGCACAACTCCAGTAATAAATGTAGACTTTGAACAGAAGTCTGCAGCTAAGGTAGAATTTTCAAAATTTTTAGGTGGGGCCATTGATGAGATGTTAAACTGGAAGCAACACATTGATGGTATGCTGAAACGTCTGAGTTCAGCTACGTATGCTGTTAGGGTTATTGCAAATTTTGGTGATAAGAATCTCAGTAAATTAGCTTACTATACTTACTTTCATACTGCTTTCGTGTGGCATCATATTCTGGGGTAATTCATCGTTGAGTAGAAAAGTATTCATCGCTCAAAAACGTGTAATCAGAATAATTGTGGAGCCCACCCACGGTCATCCTGCAGACATCTATTTAAGGATCTAGGGATCCTCACAGTAACCTCACAGTATATATAAATCCAACCCAGTTCAAAAGCAATAGCAGTGTGCATAACTATAACACCAGGAGAAAGGATGATCTTCACTATGCAGGGTTAAATCTGACTTTGGCACAGAAAGGGGTAAATTATGCTGCCACAAAAGTCTTTGGTCACCTACCAAACAGCATCAAAAGCCTGACAGATAGTCAACCAACATTTAAAAATAAATTAAAAGAATTTCTAGATGACAACTCCTTCTACTCATTGTCTGAATTTTTAAATATAAATTAAGGGAGGGAGAAAAAACTACGTTAAACATTAGTGTCACTCAATATTTTGTGTAATGTAATATCTTCAACAGACATCTTTCATTAACCTGGCACGTTCCACATCATTACAAAGTGTCGTATTCATGATCTATGGAACAAGTATTAATCTAATCTAATCTCTAATCTAATCTACATGCGAGGCACAAAATGACCCTACCATTAAGGGTTAAACGGAATATGGGCAAACCAAAGTATATATCATTTGCAGATATAGCGAACAGTTCATGGAAACTGATCTGTAACACACTCTTTAAAATTTTGAAGGTAACAGTGGAAAAATACAGGCGGCGGAAGCAAGGCTGCAGCTATGAAGGTCGAATGGCATGAAAGAGAAGCCGCAGTTGAGAAGGAAGTCACAGGGTTGTAGCCTATCCCCAATGTTATTCAGTCTGTACTTAAAAACTAAGGAGAATCTGGACCGGGAACCAAGTCCAGAGAGAAGAAATTAAAAACTGTGAAGTTTGCCGATGGGACTGTAATTTTGTCAGATTCACCAAGGGACTTAGAAGCTGAATGAAATGGATAGGGTCATGAAAAGAGTATAAAGGCTAACACCAACTGAGCCGTGGTGGCGTTGTGTTATTTCTGGGTCTTCTAAATGGCGTCCAGGTAGGGGGGGGGGGGGGGTGCCGCACTGAATAACTCGGTTTATCGCCATTTTTGAGTGAGGAAAAAGGTGAGACCAGCGCCGCAGCTGGGGTGTTGTTGGTACGAGGTGGCACTAGGTGCGGACTGAAGGTCCAGTCTGTTGAGTTGGTGGTCGTTGGGGCCTCTTCGCTGTGTTCTCAGCCATTGTGTCTGATTTCAGGGTTTAAGAGAGAGAGTGAACCAGCAATTGCTTTTTGGAATGTTCTGAACGTGTGCAGTTTGGATGATGGCGACCGGAATAGTGTTTCGAATGATGACAGATCTAGTACGATAGGATGAGGAAACGCTGGACAGGAACAGCGTATTGCTGTTCTTATGTTGGCATAACTGATTGCAAGTTTTGCTGTTTACACTTTACTTATTGTCAAGCATATACGAACACAAATTGTTGTCGTTGGAAGTTGAAACAGTGATGTGTAACGGATTACAGTGCAGTGTACAATTGTTGCTAGTTATCTTTATTGGATACTTTCGTCGTTGTACAAAAAGAAAATAATACTGGTAAGCTTAATTTGTTTATGGGTTGCTTACTTAAATGTTAAGAAGGAAATGTCAATACAGTTTGTCTTCACATCTCATTTTCGCTAATGTCTATGACCTATTTACAGATAACACACGCTGAGGTAACATCGGACAATGCCGCGCACTAAACCAAAGGAGGTTTGGTGCTTCCGAGGCGCAATTATTATCCTGAAAATCCTTATTATCCTGTAAATCTTGAAAAGGTGGCTGCTGCTATAAGATCAGGATACTACTGTACAGAAATGCGTCAAACAAATTTAATGTACAATGTTTAACGTTAGAGAATAAAGTTAATAATACCAACCCTCTAGTGATTGGAAGGCCATCTGTCTTAAGTACCATTGAAGGGAACGCACTTGTCCGCGGTATCTTAATGGCTGCACTTTGGGGTTTCCTTCTACCTCTGATGACGTTGCGTAGATAGTGAAAGGATATCTTGCTAAATGTGGACTAGGGAAAAAAACGCATTCCTTGTAACATACTAGGAATTGAGTGGTTGCAATCATTCTTACAGCGCCACTCTGCCATATTAAGCAGCCGGCTATCTGAGAACATTAAAAGGCAACGTGCAGAAGTGTAATAATTTTCCCGGAATTTTGGTGAAAAAATGGACAATATCGAACCCAAAAATGTAATTATTTATGAAGAGACCGTTCTGTCTGACGACCCTGGGAGGAAGTATTTGATAATAGGGGAGGAAAACATTCTGAAAGATTGTTCGAAAAGCAGTATTTCAGTAATGATTGCTGACACTGGGGACGGAAAACTATTATCCCCTCCCCCAAGTAATCTACAAATCGGAGCATTTATGGCACACCTGACAAGAAGGAGGTCAAAGGAACCCGCTATAACCGCAGTAAAAGTGGATGATTTTATCTGTCTATATTTGATGACTGGTGTGATACTAATGCGCCGCCTTACCTGAGGTCAATGGACGGGGAGAAATCTATGATAGGAGACAACCTTCCAAGTCACATTTCGCTGCAAGTAATTCATGAATGTGAGAAAATAAAATCTCTTTAATGTGTTGCCACCAACCAGTACTCACATCTTACAACCATTAGACGTAGGTTTCCTTGGACCTTTAAAAGCTGCTTGGCAGGCTGTGCTTACACAATGGAAGAAAATCTTCCGAGGGCTACTGTCTAAAGATTTTCCCTCACTTTTGAAGGAAACGCTTAAAAAAGTGTCAGTATCTGAAGAATACGATATAATAAGTGCATTCCGTACTGTGGGATTAAGTCCATTTGACACTGAAAAAGTCCTCAAACAATTGCCCGGTGGACATAATTCTGAAAACAATGCCTTTGAAGCCTGGTCTTCGAGCTTTGAAGATATGCTTCAGAATGTTCTGTATGGAATGAAAAATAACGCAAGTTTCCAGCGGAAGTTAAAATTATATGTTGCCCCAGGAAAATCCATTTTAAGGATCGAAGTCAGAAAGAGAGATAATGCTGTCTCATAGTTGCTTGTGAATAATGATTCAATACTCACTGGTGACGAAAGCAGCAGATCAGAGGAAGCAGTTCTGAAAGTGGAGGCTTTTGTTCTTGTGGATTATCTGCGCATGATTAGGGGGTATACAGCGAAATAGGCAGTTTGTCACAATTGCAACAGAAGTGGGCGCAAAACAAGTGGAAGTCAGATTTTTGTGTCCACATCAAGGCAGCAAATCTGTGTCTATTTTTCCTGCCATTCCTGACGATGATATTGTAGACAAAGGCCAAATTGTAAGAGTATTGCCTACTGGAAGGAAAGGAAAAACGAAAGTTTTCTTTCACTAAGAACATATTGCAGATTATTATCGATTTTTTGTATGAACAGATTGTCTTTATTAATTAAATTTTTTTTTAAATGTATCTGTGAATGTTTTCTAAATATACGTGTCACGTGTTTACTGTATATGTGTAGAATATTTGGTAACCATCGGTAAAATAATTTTTCTAAACATTTCTTTAAAAAGATAGTCACTGTCCGAAATCACCCATTAGATGATAATATCGATCTTCGCGTAGAAAATCAATGAATGTTTGAAATTACCTCATCAAAGGGTTAACATGGGACAGTTTCATTTTTTGGATTCTAAGTTGCAATAATGACTGTGTGGACGATGTGGCCTATTCTACACCTTATTTTAGATCTGTGTGACGACGCTGTGCTGATTATATTTATAAGTTTTGGCGATGCCATTGTGGCCTTATCACTTTCGGACATGGTGTAGAAAAGATCTGAGGATGGTCATTACGGACTGAAAAAGGTTATCGTCAAAGGATTTGCTGTTGTGATCAAGGACTGGAATAAAGAAGATTTGATCTCAGACTGTTTTGTCGCGAGAATTTAATGTTATTTACCAAGTTCCCTTAAATAATATGAAAATTCTATCCGATATTACCCCACCTTCAGGTACTAAAGAAGTTACGATGCGTATTGTTTCTATACCCAGGGTGAACCTCACCTTTGGAGTTTCAAATACGGGGTTTTCCTGAAATTATGATGACCCATGCCACGAATGTAAATTTGCAGACCTGCTTAGTGATTTCTAATTACGTGTGCGTAAGAAGGATTTTACTGGCAGCTGATCTCTGAGAACCTCCGAATTAGCCTCAGGTTACATGAGTGTTTACTCAAATGGGCCCCTGACTGCAGTGGTAAACTTGTCTTTGAACTGTTCTGTTCACAGTATGCCGGCGGTACATAACGTGCCCTGTTGTTTCAATTTGTTGTCGTTTAGCCTTAAGTCATTCCTTTTCTGTTGTTACGTTTTGAGCAATGTGAATCAGATTTCGATGTTTTAAACTAATGTTCTTTTAAAGTTGTTCAAAATGAGTTTAAATCTCGAGAATCTGCAACCTCAATCTGGTCTGTAAATGTAAGCCAAAAGTCCTTGCCAGGAGGGTGATTAACAGTAATTGAAAGTTCTGCTAGTAATTAAAAGGTGTAAATCTTATTCCCTTAATTTAGAGTTAAGTAGTTGCTTAGCATAAGAAACGTTACTTTAAGGGCTTTATTAGGTCTTGAAAGATCTGAAAACCTTATTGCTGGAGCTCTTGATTAAAGTGTCGTCATGTGTATGCAGTTAGACGGCATTGGCTTTTGAGCCGTGACAACGTAAGTGACGTGCCGCCTGTCCACGGGGACGTACTCCAGTATATCCGCCCGTGCACGTACTTGAACGACGTCTTCGGTGGGCGTTATCTGTTGATTCTAACTGCAGCTGCTGCAAGGGGCAAGTTTTCCGGTTATTCTATTTCATGGGTGGTTTTAAATAACGGCTTTTTTGAGCTTGCCATGTCCTCTCATCTAACTTAACAAAGCTAGGATTATATGTTCTATACTACAGTTTACAAACATTTACTACACTTAAGTTTTTGAACGTTTAAATTTCTTCTGTAATTCACTTCTCTTGATGGTCAGCTTGCCTAACTTAGTTGCACATTTCTTGTAACTCATTCCCGGATTACTGTTCTTGAAGTTACGAATTTTCCCTCTCTCTCTGAGAATTGATTCTTGCTCCTGGTTGTTGAGTAATTTAATTTCGGGAACTTAATTCTACGATTTTACTTGTATAGATTTTATTTAAGGGCCTTGGAGCGTTTAAAATTTTGTGTGATTTTAATTTGTTGTCTACTGAGTGTTAGGAGCGATCCTTGTGGAGGTAGGTTGGCGTCGGCCTACTTATATTGATAAACCATAGTTATTTCAATTGTTATGTCTCCGAAATTTTGTTTGTGTTTTAGTTGATATTTCTCTTGTGAAAGATTATTTATGTAAGAGCAACTGTTTGTTCAGGTGTAAGAGATTTGGTTGTGGCTTTAATTGTCGTTATGATAATTTGAAATAACTTTGTAATTCCTTAAGGATAAATTATTTACTCAACCTGGTTTCGCCTTCCACGTCTCCTATCCTTTATCCATCCTATCCACGGACATTCCATCAACGAAAGTAAAAGAAGGCTAATTGAATGTAGTTAAATAAAATCAGGCTTTTCTGGGGAATTAGGGCAGGAAATGAGACACAAAAAGGAGACGCGTTTTGCTATTTAGGCAGAAAAATAACTGACGAAGTCTGAAGTAGAGAAGCTGTGATATGTAAACGCATAATATAAATTTAAGTTGTAGGAAGTCTTTCCTGAAGTAATTTTTCTGATGTGTTACCTTGTATGAAAGTGAAACATAAACGATAAACAGTTCAGACAAGAAGAGATAGAAGCTTTTGAAATGTGATGCTACAGAAGAATGCTGAAGATTAGGAGGTTAGATCGAATAACAGTGACTAGGAACAGACTCGAATTGGATGAAATAAGCGGTTGATATCACAACTTGACTAAAAGAAGGGTTTGTATCATAAGAAACATCTTAGGGCATCGACAAATTGTAAGTTTGGCAATGGAAGAAAGGGAGGCAGTGGAAGATCATGGCTTGAATATAGTAGGCAGGTTCAATTGGAATTTATACAGCGATGAAAAGGCTTGCACAGGATAGAGTAGCTTGGAGACCTGCATCGAATCACTCTTCTGTCTGAAGATCGCAACAACAACATCATCAACAACAACAACAACATCTGCTGTTCGTGAGAAACTCTGTCACACGTATCACTGTTTTTGGCTCTGCAGTGATGCTCTTTTGCTCTTTCATTGACGGATGCCTTAAGTAATGTTAAAGGACTTGTCCCCCTTTCGACTGAAATATTTCATAGAGACTTATTCTATATGTATACTTTCCAACGCTATAGTGTATAATTCTCTCTTTCATCAGGAAAAATACTCACTGTTAGAGGCGTACAAAATGCATAACAGATTTTTTTACAAAAAGCCTCTGTTGCTCATTTTCTGCTGTCAAGAGGTCGTACTGGATTGAGTCATTATGAGCCATTGTATATTGAGGCAGCTAATACACGTATAAATCATTGTTAACATTTTGTTTCAAAAAACTTTCGCATTCAGTGCACTGGAAAAGACAATATAGGATTTAAACAAGAAAATAATTAATGTAACGCAATGTATGCAGGAATATTCAATATCCGTAATACAGGAATCCAGTTTTAAAATGTTACTTTATTTTAAGAGAATATTAACTTCAGTATTCAACTCTACTGACCGTACTTAGTTTCTGTAGAATTCAAGCTATGTGAACTGATAGAAACAAATTCTGTTTTTACTGTAGTGATTTGTATGCGTAAATTCGCGTGATATTCGCATGTGATTCTGTGTTGAAAAGTGCACGTACTCAGATCACCGAGTGAATCCATACATTTCTTTGCTGTGTTCTTAATCTGTATTTCAAAGCATGGTCTTCCTTGATTTTCCACAGCCGAATGTTCAATCGAGTACAGAGAATGCGAAAGTTCAATTCTGAACGTTGAAAGTTTCATCTAATCATTTGGACTGCACTACTTTCTTTGCAGCAACTGGCAACTGACAAAAGTTACGGGAACAATACGGTGAAACAACTTAAAGTACTATTTCCTAAAGTGCATAGAAATGTGATGACGTCGCAATAAATTGCGAAATAAATCATTCTAGCAAAAACCGCTGGGAATTTTAATGTTTTTTTATCTCCTCTTTCCAGTCGAACATTTCAATGATCACTTGTGGTTGAGTTTCAGTGAATGTGGACAGAAAACAAACACATTTATTATCTTTCCGCAACAAATTCCTGACTTCGGTGTCTTCCTTACAGTGCAGTACTAGACAAATACTGTTTCTGATTTCTTCACAGTACCATCATTTGGAAGATTGAACTGAGGAATTCTCTTCTTTTGACTGTGACAAATCCGTGTGTGGCTTGGTGAGACAAGTGTGATGATAGCGGCGAACTTGTACGGTAGTTATAAGAGTACATTTGGTGAAAGAACTTTTGGGATCTCTCTACACAGTCTGGCAGTGCCTTTCCACTAGTTCCAAAGTACTGGTCGCTTTTCAATTATTTTTCAGCTCTAGAATATCTCTGCATTCTTCAGTGACACGCCGTGTTCACTCACCGTGGCAATCTGAAACATTTGGAAGCAAGCAGCGGCACCAATGGATATGCTCTGAGCCAGCAACATTGCGCCCAGTCGCCTCTCCAGCAAATCTGCGTTCCTGTCGCAACACATAGAAGACTCTCGTTAGGTGCCAGCTGAAGGATGTTGTAGATTAGCAGATTACCAAGTATCATACACTCTAGAAAAAACATATCGGTCTGCAACCGCTCTACCGATTTTCATATCTTGCACTAAACGTCTTACACACACATACATGTGCGTCAGTGAAAAAGACCAATAAAAAGGTGTTAGCATGTGAACGTAATGTGCTTTTCCAGTCTCTTCTGCACCTAAGGTCCATCACCGTTCCCTTTGGATCCCTACGTAATTCGGTGCTCTCCGATACACACCATCGAACAACGGAGGAGCGGTACTCAAGCGTCAACTTTAGGTTACAATATCTCCGGATGTAATTAAAATTTTACAGTGCAACAAACGGCACTGATTACGCATTTGCTTACCTGTTCAGATGTGCTAACCAAACTAATGTGGTTCCATTTAAAAAACGTAAGTTTGTGTTGAAAAACATACATCAGTGCATTTTTTTATGGTTTGTATTAACCAATTACACTAGCCCCTCTCCTCACCTTCTGTCTGTGCTGAGGAATCGATTCGTCAGTATTTGATGTGATTTACGATATATCAAGAACAACTGCCATGATGAGAAATGTAGATATCCTCGGTGTAGCAAAGAAGCATAAATCAATTAATACAGGCAAGGTCTCCTGTGCACGGTATACCAGTCAGGTTCCTTTCAGCAATTATGTACCTAAAGACTGGAAAATTGTTCAAGACACACCAAAACCCCAAAAGAGGAATCCGCTGAATTACAGGCACATATCACTAATGTCGGTTAGCAG
The DNA here is from genome assembly GCF_023897955.1 of Schistocerca gregaria. Taxonomy (NCBI): domain Eukaryota; kingdom Metazoa; phylum Arthropoda; class Insecta; order Orthoptera; family Acrididae; genus Schistocerca; species Schistocerca gregaria. The sequence continues at coordinate 269,905,101 of NC_064925.1, read as the reverse complement.
TAGGGTTTAGAAACATATACTGTGTTCGAACATTATGAAATACCTCGAAGAAAACGATTTATTGACACATGGTCAGAACGGATTCAAAAAATTTAGTTCTTCTGAAACACAACTAGCTCTTTACACTGTTAAAGTAATGGGTGCTATAGACTGGGGATGTCAAATTAATTCCATATTTTTAGATTTCTAGTAGCTTTCGACACCGTTCCTCACAAGAGTCTTCTATCCAAACTGCGTGCCTGTGTAATATCGCCACAATTGTAAGACTGGATTCATGATTTCCTGTCAGAAAGTTCACAGTTCGTAGTAGTTGACGGGAAGTCATCGAGTAAAACAGAACTAATATCGGGCGTTCCCCAGGAAGTGTTATATGTCGTACAATGTTCCTGATCTGTATGCGAGACATAGGTCGGAATCCCAGTGGTCCTCTTAGATTATTTGCACATAATGCTGTCATTTACCGTCTTGTAAAGTCATCATATGACCAAAACGAATTGCAAAATGATTAAGATAAGAAGCCTGTAGGGTGCGAAAAGTGGCAATTGACCATGAATAAAGAAAATTGTGAAGTTATTCACATAATTACTACAAGAAGTCCGCTAAATTTCGATTACGCGGTAAGTCACCCAAGTCTGAAGGCTGTAAATTCAACTAAATGCTTAGGAATTATAATTACAAATAACCGAAATTGGAAATATCACATAGAAAATACTCAATTACAAATAACCGAAATTGGAAGTACCACATAGAAAATGCAATGGGTAGAGAAAACCAAAGACTGCGATACATTGCCAGAACACTTAGAAGGTGCAACAGGTCTACACTGCTTACACCATGCTTGTCCGATCTATGCTGGAGTATTGCTGTGCGGTGTGCGACCCGCCTGAGGTTGGACAGACGGACGACATCGAGAAAGTTCAAAGAAGCGCAGCTCGTATTGTATTATCACAGGGGAGATAGTGACACAGACATTATACATGAATTGGAGTGGCAATCACAAACGCGTTTTTCGTTGAGACGGGATCTCCTAATGAAATTTCAGAAGCCAGTTTTCTCCTCAGATTGTGAAAACATTCTGTTGGCTCACACCTACATAGGGAGAAATGAACCTCACGATAAAATAAGAGAAATCACGGCTCACACAGAAAAAAATAAGAGCTCGTTTTTCACGCTCACTGTTCGAGACTGGAACGGTAGGGAGACAGCTTGAAGATGGTACATTGAACTCTCTTTCCTAAACTTTATTGTGAATAACAGAGTAATCACGTAGATGTAGATGTATATGCAGATGTAAACGGCACACCTAATGGTGAATTACTGAAGGTCTCTTTCTGCTTCTGGCTACCTCTATGCAAGTCATTTCTCTGAGAGCCCACTAAGGAATGGTGCATGGTGCAGAAACATGACGATCAATTTACCTTCCACGCAAATATCTTACCTATACGACGGCATACGAGATGCCAGGTTCACTGCGAAACCCTTCACTGTTCCGATGGGGCCAGCACATTACTCGTCAATTGAGGCCGGACATCGCACTATTGTTATATTGTTTGTAGGTTTTTTCTTTTTTTTAAAAAAAAAGAGGCAGTGAGTCATGCTCTGACATCTTCCCGACGTACCGTCTTCAGTGCATAATGATTAAGAACCTATGGTATACACATTATCAACAGAATGACACAAGCTGGTTTGTGACAACTGTGTTTCTTGGTCATGAAGGCTGTCGTACAACTATCATCGAGCTGTAGTGAGACTTTAACACTTATAGACTTAACATACAGAACAAACGACCACGTTCACATGTCTTCGTTGTCTCAGGCAATTGTGGTTTGTGGCCACCGGAAGTGGGCACAATGACAGTGATTTCTCGAGCTCATAGGTGGTTCAAAAATGGCTCTAAGCAGTATGGGACTTAGATTCTGAGGTCATCAGTCCCCTAGAACTTAGAACTACTTAAACCTAACTAACCTAAGGACAGCACATACATACATGCCCGAGGCAGGATTCGAACCTGCGACCGTAGCGGTCGCGCGGTTCCAGACTGTAGCGCCTAAAACCGCTCGGCCACCCCGGCCGGCCATTAGGTGGCAGACGGCCTCCACCGTACACGCAGACGAATGTACATCCATCCTAGCACTTCACCGTCCAGGTAACACTGCAGCCGAAGAGGCAAGGCCCTTTACTGTTATTTGAACATTACGTCCTTCGTTCCATTCTGTGGTCACATTTGGTAGACCAGTAGTCGCTCATCACTGCCAACAACACGTCTTTACTTCCTGATCTGATAAGGTTGTCACATTCATAGCCCTATACCAAACGAAGTCTTTGTTAGGAAGAAAGTTCTTCCCGTTCCTCCATGAGATCCGCTGCGCCTTGGACACAGGCATTCGGGTTGACGCCGTGTTCCTTGACTTCAGGAACGCGTTAGAAATCGAATCGCGCTGCCATTTAGCCGAAAAAATAAGATTTGATGAGAATAGGAACAGATTTGCGACTGGATTCTAGACTTCCTTCTATATACAGCTCAAAATGTCGTTTTTAACGGAGCAATTTCAACATACACTATGTCAGGTGCCAGGTTGAGATTCATTGGGAGAGTCCTTAGACAATGTAGTCCATTAACAAAGGAGGTGGCTTACAAAACACTCGTTCGACCTATACTTAAGTGTTGCTCATCAGTGTGGGATCCGTACCAGATCGGGTTGACAGAGGAGATAGAGAAAATTCAAAGAAGAGCTGCGTGTTTCGTCACAGGGTTATTTGGAAAGCGTGATAGCTTTACGGAGATGTTTAGCAAACTCAAGTGTCAGACTCTGCAAGAGAGGCGCTCTGCATCGCGCTGTAGCTTGTTCGCCAGGTTTCGAGAGGGTGCGATCCTGGATGAGGCAACGAATATATTGCTTCCTCCTACTTATACCTCCTGAGGAGACCACGAATGTAAAGTTACAGAGATTCGAGTGCGCACGGAGGCTTTCCGACAGTCGTTCCTCCCGCGTAACATACGCGACTGGAACAGGAAATGGAGGCAATGGCAGTGGCACGTAAAGTGCCCTCCGCCACATACCGGTGGGTGGCTTGCGGTATATAAATGTAGATGTAGATGTCATCAAAAGTATCTGGACATTCACAGAAAGATACGTCTTTCAAATTAGGTGCATTGTCCTGCCATCTACTACCAGGTACTTCATATCAGCTACCTTAGTAGTCGTTACACATCGTGAGAGAGCAGAATGGGGTGTTCCGCGGAAGTCACGGAATTCTAAAGTGGTCAGGTGATTGGGTGTCACTTGTGTCATACATCTGTACGCGATATTTCCACACTCCTAAACATCCCTAGGTCCACTGTTTCCGATGTGATAGTGAAACGGAAACGTGAAGGGACACGTACAGCACAAAACCTTATAGGCCGACCTCGACTGACAGAGACAGCTGACAGATGAAGAGTATAGTAATGTGCAATAGGCAGGAATCTATCCAGACCATCACATAGGAATTCCTAACTGCATCAGGATCCACTGCAAGCACTATGACAGTTAGGCAGCAGGTGAGAAAACTTTGATATGATGGTCAAGCGACTGCTCATAAGCCACATATCACATCAGTAAATGCCAAACGACACCTCACTTGGTATAAGGAGCGTAAACCTTGGACAACTGAAGAGTGGAAAACGTTGTGTGGAGCGACGGATCACGGTACACAATGTGGCGATCCGATGGCTGGGTGTGGATATGGCAAACTCCTGGTGAACGTCATCTGCCAGCGTGTGTAGTGGCAACAGTAAAATTCGGAGGCGGTGGTGTTATGGTGTGGTCGTGTTTTTCATGGAGAGGGCTTGCACCCCCTGTTGTTTTGCGTGCACTGCCACAGCACAGGTCTACACTGGTGCTTTAAGCACCTTCCCGCTTCCCATTGTTGAAGAGCAACTCGGGAATGACGATTGCATCCTTGAAAATGATCGAGCAGCTTTTCATAATGCACGGCTTGTGGCGGACTAGGTACACGACAATAACATCCGTGTAAAGGACTGACTTGTTCAGAGTCCTGACCTGAATCATATAGAACACCTTTGGGATGTTTTAAAAGGCCGACTTCTGGCCATGCCTCACCGACCGACATAGATAACTCTGCTCAATGCAGCATTCCGTGAAGATCTGGCTGCCATGAGCAGAAAACCTTCCAGCAACTGACTGAATGTATGCGTGCGAGAGTGGAAGCTGTCATCAAGGCTATGGGTGGGTCAGCATTACCGACGGAGGCCGCCACGAACTTATATGTATATATTGAAACACATTGCCCCATTATTTTCAGTGGAGTGTACATCAGAGCCCTCTCTGAACTGCTTAGTAAATGACATGAGTGAATGTTTATGTAATTTAGGCACCGCACGTCTTTGCCAGTGTTAACAGAAAGTGTTGCACTAGGTCAGTATTATCTTTGTCTAGAGGCCACACGCAGCCAGATAAATATGTGGCTTAAGCTGTCAGTGCCAGATGAAGCAGGCTTGGGCCTACAGCCAGAACTGTCCGCTGATATCACACAAATATTAACTGATTTTAAACAGAATGAAAACATATACAATTTTTTTAGTTTCTGTTTCCTCTATCTTTCGGGAAATACTTCAAAATGAAATGTAAATGTGCTCTAAAGATTTTTTTAACATGTTATAATTTTTAATTCATTTACTTAATCAAAGAATTTAAATAGTTAAAAATTTTCAGTAAGTATTCTGTGCAGTGTATCATAGGTTAATTTTTTGTTACCATACATAAGTACATTTGGTGAAGTATTTTTAAGGATTTTTTTCATTAAAAGTAGCTCAAAGTTTCACAGTTTTTTTCTGTGAACTTAACAATATTTTTTCTACACATCATGTTTATCACAAAGATAAGATAGTAAACTTCGAAATTATATGGAGTTATGTCAGTGTCTAATTAGAGTAATGTAACTTGATCAAAATCGAAAAATGTATAATATGCTTTTCAGAAAGTTATTTGGCGAATTAATATTCCACATTTGCTGTGGGAAAATTTCGTTTCTTCCATTTTTTAAGTATATATTCTGTAGATTAATGTGGTCGAATAATGAAGAGTGAAGGAACCGATTATTTTTACGATTTGTTTGAAATGTAACAGATAAGAAATATGGCATTTCAAATTCCACACATTTACTGTAATTTGTGATATCAAGTTTTAAATATTTCTTACCACTCATTTCTGCAACTTTTACATTTTGTTGTTCATAAAAAGATACCAGAACTTATGTATTTTCGATAATATTTTCTTGTTGTTCTAATTCATCATTCAGTTCATATTTAATAATTTTTACACGAACTTCTATTACAGTTTTTCTTTCCTTAGAAAGTGTATCTTTAACTTCACTCCAGCATTAGTACAATCAGGCCACCTAAGAATTGTATTTCTGGAATTGGAAGACCTAGTAAAAATTACTGTTAAATATCCTTTCCAGATAATTTATTCATAATCTTTTAAGAAAAGATGTCCTTCCAAGCTTATTTTGTCAGTAACAGAAGAAGTTAAATACAAAATAGCTGTTAATGAAATAAAAGGATGTTCGATTCTAGATAAAATACTATTTCCTTTCCTTATGGTCACACAATCTAGCAGTTCTACTACATAATTTTCGATAAATTTTTCTAGGATTTTGTATCATTTATTGGATAATCTGAATCTGATCCAACTGGATTACCTGTAACAATTCTAAAGCTTGTGTATAATTGAGCATGATTCAGATGAAGCCACCCATCACCAATATATGTTTCAATCTCTGTATCCTTGTTGGATGCACTTAAATTATTATTTGCATACCACAGATAATGTGCAGCACAGATAGATCTCGACTTTGTTCATAATTTATTAATGATAAAATTGATAAAGACATTTTAAAACCATTGTTGCACAAGCACCATTTAAGTCAATTAGATTGCCATTTTCATCAGTTACATTAATTTCTACATCTTGAATGCGATCAAAAACAGTAATAACTTCAGGATAATGTCATGCATAAATTATTGGTCTTCCAAATTTAGCTTTTGGTTTGAAGGAAGCAGTACTGTTAACGTCTCTATGAAAATGATCAGTATGTTGAACAAACATTCGCTCAGCTACATTACAATTTATGTTTATTTATTTAATTGAAATAATTTTGGGAACATCTTTAACAACAGTCTTTTCATTAGCTTCAACAACCTGGTTGTATTATACTACTAGTACTCTTTTCTATGTCTATGTAAGATTTTGCATCATTTTTGATGACAATTCTATTTAAAATTTCATCTGTGTTAATAAGAATATTTTGATTTTTCGAGGAATATATTTTCTAATTTTTTTAAACTGCAATATTGTATTGAAATTTCTATACCTTCTGTATTGGTGTTTACTGTATAAACTTTGAATGTAATTTTTGATGTTATAAAATTTTAATAAAAGCCCACTAGTGAAACATTTTTATAAGTTTCTTTTATTGGAGCAGTCAATCTTTTTTTAATTACAGATGACTTATCACGTCATTAAAATAATTTACTTGTCTATACTAATGAAAATTTATTTAAATAAATGATAGATTGGAAACCAAAAGAAATGTGGTAAGCTATTACTGATTTCTATTTGATGTTCAATTGTGATTGTATAGAAACTACATTATTGATCGACAGTTACATTTTACCCCTGGGATGGATGTTTTGGAATAAAATTAATCGTCTGTATGTTCATTCAAAAAGTTTAGATCCACCAAACCATCACGAGTTCATGAAAGGATGTGACAAAATGAAGATTAGCACAACGAAAAAAATTACTTCTTGTATTAAATACAATGGTGAAATTATTCCATTAGATAAATTTCTAGATTGTACTGGTGTAGCATTTGATGACTTCATTCTTGAAAATTAGGTTGTATTTAGAGAATATTTCACTAGAGGAAGAAATGAAGGAATAGACTGTTCTTACAAGCTCAAACTTATTCAAAGACCCACAGAAATTAGTCAGATATAATCATAATTTCTTTAATAATTTGAGTCAAATCAAATCATATTTGTCATGAGTTTGCCAGTGGTGACCTAAGATTTGATGATTATAAAAAATGTGTAGTAAATGTTGGAACTATGAATTTGGAATTGCTACATGACTAGAAAACCGAATAAATGTCAGTTCATGAATAAAATACAGAATTTCTTAAGAATGTAAACATTAAAAATAAGCATAACATAAGAGATTAAAAAATTAATTAATGTTTTTCATCTCTAATAATGTTTGCAAAATATGACGCAGAAGTTGTTGTCAAGCTTAACAAAACAGAAGGAAAGCTGAAGAATTGAAAGAACAATTCAGGCTTTGGGAAAAACAACGGTGAACAGAATATGAAAAATATAAACAAGAAGATCAATCAGTTATTGATACTATTGAACCAGTAAAAGAAGGAATTGTAGGATTAGATGATAATGTTTCCTAATCATCAACATCGTCACCTAGGAGAATTTGGAGATTTATCGCTAAATAGAAAACTTTAAGATTGGTCTGTAAGTGTATCAGAAATAAATAAATATGAAGAAGAGGAAAAAGGTGCTGTTAATAAAAAGTAGATGTAGTCCAATACGAAAATAGAAGAAGGTGATTTTACAAAAGATAAATATTAGTGAAAGAATGTTAAAGTATATTAATCAAAGTGATGATCGATCTTTTGGAGTAAAACCTGTTCATAGATTTAAATTCGTTGAGCATTTTACAGTCGATTTCGATAGTGATAAATTAAAAATTGGTGGAACAGAATATAATAGTATAGATGGTCTAATAAATCCTTTAACTAAAAACCAGATTACTATGGATGATATGGGGGAAAAATTAGATTTTGTTGATTTATCAAATTATTCAGAAATGTTGTGCCATTATGGAGCAATTTATTTTGAGAGTAGCCCAAATAAAATAAAATGGACTAGAGATAAAAAATACAATAAAATGATAAAAAAATGTTCATGTTTGTTTTCCAAAAGCATATCACTTTTCACAGATTCTCATTGTTTAGACTATTCAGATGCAGAAAATGGTCAAGGTTTAATAAAAGAAAACACACAGAAAACCTAGCTGAATACGTTTAGATGAACATTGTTAGAGATTAAATCGATAGAATAACAGTAATTCATAGAGAGGAATTAGCTGGAAATAGAAATCATCATGATGAGAAAGTTGGAATAACACAGATATTAGCAGACAACCCCAAAGGAATTTTACATTTGATTAGATTTTTAAAATATTTACCATATACCAGTAAAATGGGAAAGGTCTATTTAATTGAAAAAGGTCTAGTAAATTAGGTTTTAAATAATTTACCAATGCCAGAGATGCATCTACAAGGATATAATTAGTGCAGATGATTTACTAAACTGGAAGAAAAAATATAGCACATGGAGGTAAAGGAATTAATCCATTAGATGCAGCTGGCAAAAAACATGTTATTGCCTATAGAGATAACAAAGATTAAGAATCTAGGCGTGAAGCTGATAGAGAATTTCAATTATCTGTGGTAGATAGAAGGGAAGCATGTGATATTTCACTACTAGAAAAAATACCTGCAACTACAGTTACAGTAATAATGTATGGAGACCAAAAAGTACGTATGGGTTCTGAACTAACGCTTGGTGGAGCAGGATTAAGACTACAGCTTGACAAAAATGGATGAGGATTGTAAGATTGTTAATCCCTATAAATTCATTATCTATATAAATGAATCTGTTTTCATTTCATTACACTTAGCCACCATGTCGAAAACTAAACAAAAATCCATTAAATTTAAACTGAATAATGGACTATTAAACAGTAGTGAACGATATTTAACTGATGTACAAAAAAAGAAAAGCAGAGGAAGAGACTTGCCATGCAAAAACTGGTGGAAATATACTAGTAACATCAGGTATTCCTGTTGTGAAAAAGATGATAGAACATCTAATAACAAGAAAGAAGGTACAGCAGACTTAGGTCAGTGGCCTGGAATATCACAATACGAATGTGGATTTCCTCCATTATTATTAGCTGCATTATGATACCTAGCAACTATTGATTCACTTGCGTGCGGTTCTGCAGCAATCGCAATTGCAGTAATAAACAAAAGAAAGACGATTCAGATTTCGAAGAACAGGGAAGACATAATGAAGCAACCGGGAAATCACCACGTTTCGTCGCGGTATCGGTTAGCCAAAGTGACAGCATTATGGTGATGCTCCAAAAACTCCACTGGTAGACGTTACAGGACAAGTGTTCTGCATCACAGAAGGCTTTAGTACTGAGATAAGGAGAAAAGTCGAGAAATTATAGCCAATAAATACGGAATACTTCAGTTGATCGATGAAAGAAGGAAGCACGAAAATGTTCAAGGAAATTCACGAATTCAGAAATACAAGTCGCTGAGGAATGAAAGAAATAGGACGTATAGCCAATTTAATACACTATGGCTGCATGAAAAATGTAAAGAAATAGAAAAAGAAAAGATTTTGGAAGGCTTTCACAGCTTCAGTGATATTAAACACAAGGGTGGTAGCATTAACAGTGCAACCGGAATTCCACGATCATATGCAGAGGAGTGAACGAAGAGGTGGAAAGCATTCTTTAAAGATCTCTATAATGGGAAAGATTTGTCCGATGGCATAGAAGAAAAAAGGAATATTTGGAAGAAACTGACATGGAGAAAGGACGGTGTGTAGGACATATGTTATTATATCAAGGAATGACTTCCATGGTAATAGAGGGAGCTATGGAGGGCAAAAACTATAGAGGAACACAGAAGTTGGAGTACATCCATCGACTAACTGAGGACCTAGGCTGCAAATCCTACTCTGAGCACGAAGAGTTTGGCACAGGAATGGAACTCATGGTGGCCCTATCAAACCAGTCAGAAGAGTGACGACGCAAAAGAAAAAAAAAAAAAATGTGGCTTACCGACAATAATTCTTCCCACGTGCTATTTGCTCCGCTACACCATTAGGTGGCTACACGAGTATGATGTGGATGTAGATACAAATACTACGACGATGGAACCGGTCTTTCATACATAGTAGTCTAACGTTCAACACCGGTAGCTGTCTAACGAAAGTAAGTCCCATTCAGTTTTTTCAACTACGTTATTCTTAAGAGACCTATACATAACCTGAATCATTTCTTTCACACTATAGTTAATTTGTTCGTAATGTCACGAAATCGAGACAGCGTTCAGTAGATAAAACACCCATGACTTTCACTATTTTGCCTGGATAAACAATACTAGTAATTTTTCCCAAGATGTAATCATATCGTTACTACTTAACATTAATTGTTTCAGTTGAAATCTCTTATCACTAAATATGATATTTTGAACCTTTCCGTATCTGTAAGCGAATAGGCTAGAAACTGAAAAACGATTCTACATTCAAAGAACCAGACATGGAAAGTCACCAAGATGAGGTCGGACCGATAGTCACAACATATTTTATGTCCTTTCCCGGACATTGTAACAGTCGTCCATCAACCAACTTCACTGAGGTGTTCCGTTTCTTCTCTGACGTGATCAACAGTGGCCTCTGGAGGCACATCTGCAGTCCTACTGTATTCTGCTCAATGGAAAAGTCGACCGTTGTAATCTGCTTCCAGTTATTATCGTAAAGGATTACCAGTCCACCTAGATGTAACATCTACAGCTACATCTTCATTTACACTTCGCAAGCCACCCAACGGTGTGTGGCGGAGGGCACTTTACGTGCCACTGTCATTACCTCCCTTTTCTGTTCCAGTCGCGTATGGTTCGCGGGAAGAACGACTGTCTGAAAGCCTCCGTGCGCGCTCGAATCTCTCTAATTTTACATTCGTAATCTCCTCGGGAGGTATAAGTAGGAGGAAGCAATACATTCGATACCTCATCCAGAAACGCACCCTCTCGAAACCTGGCGAGCAAGCTACACCGCGATGCAGAGCGCCTCTCTTGCAGAGTCTGCCACTTGAATTTGCTAACATCTCCGTAACGCTATCACGGTTACCAAATAACCATCCGTATCTTGATGAATGTTCTCACCTAAACATCAAAGAGAAAGAGATAGAGCAATGTGGTATTGCTTCATTGCTCTGCTGAACTGTTTGTCATTTACACGTGGATCCCTGTATATGTCTTTCTGTGTATTGAGCTGTATGTAGTTACTCGATTGACGTCGTTATCTACGCGGTGACGCCTTTAGGAGACAAACCAGGATGTGTGGGAGAATCGCGAGAATTAGGTATTTCATGTGATGCAACCTCTACTGGGTCTTATGAAGGTCACTTTCAACGTCTTCTGTATTAGGCCGGATATTCCATCGGTACTTGGAAGAAGATAGACATATCATTGTGGAACAGTAATATTACGTATTAAAGTTTATAATACTTTGTGTTGTTTATCTCAATCCCACTGTATTGTTGTGTAATAAATGCTCGTTTTAGACTCTCGTTTTCTGATATAGGTCGATGTGAAACCGTTTCTTTTTTTCTGTTACAAAAATAATATTGTAACGTTTGTTCATTCTCGATAAGATATATTTTGTGTCTCATGGATTCTTAATAATATTTCTTTATCTTTTCCTAATTCTGTTATTTCATAGGGAGTTTTAAAAAACGTAAAGTATTGTAAAATATGTAAACGGTGGTGGAATCTGTAACACGCTATTAGTTAACCTTCATAACTGGCAGAGATATTTGCAACACAGTTGATCACGGCATCTACATGCATGACACTGCACATAAACATGCATGTAACAATACTATTACTGGTAGTTGCAAATGTTCTTACTTAATAATGGCTTGATGGTGAAGGACGCATTTCTTCAGTCGGTAGTGTAGATCGTGGTAGGAAGACTTTTCCGTTGAATGTGCAGGTACATCAGACATTTCTTTGGCGAGAATGACAATTTTGCTGCTGAGCAGTGTGAGTTGTATACGTAGCTGCGCGATGAGGCTGACGTTGAAGGAGTCGAGCACCGTGGTCATGACCACGGCGTGGAGGCACACTACGGCGCAGAAGAGCCACGAGACGGCGTAGCCCGAGGGCGTCGAAGCGTCGTAGGGCAGAGCCAGTATGAAGGGCAGCCCATCAGCACTCGCAGGGGAGACCAGAAAGTAGCAGCAGCCGGACAGGGACACCCAGACGAACGTCAGCGTGAAACGACGCACCATGCGACATCTGGAGCGTATTACTGGAATGTCGTCCCAAGTCAAGAACTCAGCAAAGTCATCGCCCACGTGCAGGTAGATAAAGTGAGTTATGTTATACATGACATGCAACAGTATGAACGGTTGCCTCTGACAATGAAAATAAACTAAGTTTCTTCTTTGGTAAATCAGATATTTCCTTCAACATGAAAGCGGTCCTATAAAATTTCTTGGAACAAAAGAAGGACGGATTTGGGTTACGACCACCACAATGAAATGAAAGTTATTAGAGAAAACCTTTAGGTCTGTTGGAGAAGAGTGATGTTGTTAAAGAAATGGGAATGATGGGATTGATTGATTGATCAGGATATAGAGACTGAGATTTTAACCCACTCCTCCCTAATCAGAAATGTTTTCCTTAGTCTATACTACTTGTTAAACTAATACATTATTGTCATGTGTTGGCACATGGCAACGCTTGTTACACTTTTTTAAAGGCGTTTCTTCTGAGGCACCAATGAAGCAGGAGTGCTGGCAGCACCTGCTTTCGTTTTGTAGGACTCTAAACACCACTACAGTGCTATAGTTTTAATAATACATTTAACACTTGCGACATATGCAGTGTTGGAATTCGTCATTTGCTGAAAGAGGAAGAATAAATGTGTATAATTTCGAGCAAGTATATTCTCCACAATAATAAATTAAACATGATTTTGTTTCTTATTATTTTTATACAGTATACTCAGATATATATTCATTGAAAGTTATCGCTTGTTATTGAATTTGGCTGTTTGAACTTCAGTGTCGCCATATACCAATGCTTGGCTCATTTACTCAGCAAAATGAATTTTCCCTTTTTTTAAAAAAAGAGAAGCTTCTCACCTGCTGAGGTGCTGGACATTGTTTGTAATGATGAAACTGGAGGTGATGTGTTTGTTCAGCCACCAAATCCGAATGTAGACACAGATGAAAGTTCAGGAAATAAAGATGTTGGTGAGTAAGTAGGCCAGTAACTGGTTTGTTTTGGATTGTTTGCTAAGAGAAAGTGACTCCTTCATGATTTTTGATTCTGTTCCGTACTGTTACAGATTAGTAGACCACTTGTCTTCCAGTCAGTTACGAGCTGATGCTAAAATAAGAATTCCAAACAATGAGTGGACCCGTTTTGATTATGGGGACCATGACCTGCCAGCACAATAAATGAATGCTGCACAGGATACAGTTGTACATTGTAACATCGACGCCAATACTTCGAGTCCTGAGTGTATGCGACAGAAAACCTGTCTGTACCAATGACTTCGGGCATCGAATTTCTCCAGGTTTGAGAAGCAATAACAGATCTCGTTTGAGAAGACTCTGAACTGAAGAAGCAGGAGCGAAAGGTAACTTTACAGCATAATAGAGAAATCGAGGCAGGCCTTCAGCTGAATAGATCTGAAAATATAGCGGTAAGCAAACAAAAATTGCTTATATTAGAGTATGATCATCCGAAAGAGTGGCATACTAGCCATAAGGATGGTGTTCACAACAATGTGACATCTCCGCCATGGCTGAGGAGAAAGCGAAGGAAGCTTCATACAAAGACAAAATCCAGGCTAGGCAATTAGTAAATCTATGATCTAACTATGAAAAAGTATTCATAGACCGCCCAGGTGTCATAAACAGTTATAATTATGATATGAAATTGTATCCGCACCAGACCTATTGCAAAATGTGGACGAAGAAGGGTGAGGTAATAAGACAGATAAGAAAAATGCAAGATTGGGAAATTATCGTGCAATTGAATTCACCCTATAGTAGGCCCTTATTAGCCGTCATGAAAGCTGACAAAAGCATACAGCTGTCTTAGATGCAAGGGACATAAATAAAATTATTGTGCCGATATGCAAAAGGCCTGAGAATCTCGACGAGCAGATACAAAAGTTCTTTGGCAAGAAATATTTAACTTCCATCGACTTGTGCTAACCTTTCTGCCAAATATTACTATCCAAGGAATCCAGGCGGTATACTGCTTTTGTCTTCGCTTGGAGAAGCTATCAGTTTTGTGTTCTTCCTTTTGGTTAACAGATTAGTACTGGAGGACTTATAGCAGCCCTGGATAAAGTAATAGGTCCCCAGCTACTAGACCAGGTCACTGCTTATGTGGACAACCTTTGTTAGCATCTGATACTTGGGAAGAACACCTCCAGTAGACACAAGATGTATTAGGCCTTTGGATACGATGAAGTCGGGAGCGAATATGCCGTTTAGCCGGTGGACTGCTAGATCAGTCGAGTGCAGCCAGTGTCACGCAGCCTGTGGACTGCCGTAGCAGTTTTTTTTCCTTTCTTGTTATTTTAAACACCTGTACAACAGGCGGGATGGGAGCAGCATCCTACGCTGCTCTTCAACCTCAGTATTGATAATGAACAATATGACGAAGACACATAGACTGATCAAACTGGTGGGCAAACACAGTAAACACAGAATACAAAAAACACGAAGCCGTTCACACTCGACGAGAAACACACGAAAAACTGTCGGCACGGCGCACAAACACTGACTACTTCGGCTGCACAGATGAACATTGGAGCTCGACGGCGAACACTAAACACAAACACGATGGCACAACACGAGAAACTGATGGCGACGATCTCCGGCGCCTGGCTGGTTGGCTGATTGGCTGGCTGGCACCTGCAAAAACCTAACGCTTCGATTGGTTGGCTCAAATGGCTCTGAGCACTATGCGATGTAACTTCTGAGGTCATCAGTCGCCTAGAACTTAGAACTAATTAAACCTAACTAACCTAAGGACATCACACACACTCATGCCCGAGGCAGGATTCGAACCTGCGGCAGTAGCGGTCGCTCGGTTCCACACTGCAGCGCCTAGAACCGTACGGCCACTCCGGCCGGTCTTCGATTGGCGACAGAAGCCACAATCGAATGGCGGTACTCGTTACGAGGTACCGCCGGAGATGCCGTAACAGTTCCGCCTCGCGACATATTTCTCCGCTTCACTACGCTCGAGTTGTGAGAAAGTTTGAACTATGCACCATCAAGCGGCTTTGTTCAAAGTCTGCAGTTAACAACAGAGTCACTAGATGGCAGTTGCAATCAGTTCCAAAGCGTTGGTTTCACTTGAGTTGTACTGCTCGTTTCCCGCCTTGTTTATAATCTGAAGTGACGTGTTGTTACCCTCAGTATCTACTGGAAGTGATATGGCAGATAAGCGATATACTGTGGAGGCAGCTCTTTCTCACATACTAGATACTAACTTTGAAGATGGAAGTGAAGCATTGTCCAAATCGGACGATGAACATCTACATCAGGCACACGTGCTACTCCAGCTGTTCCATTGCCATCCCCAGACTCGGATTTGTGCACACAAGATGAATCTACAGATAGTGAGATAGATGAAAAGGCATCAGAACCCCGAACAAGACAAAAATAGCGTGCGAAAATGACAACTTCAATACTATGAAACACAAGTTTCACGCAGATACTTCTGGACTGCAAGTGGATTAGCCGAGCGGTCGAAGTGCTGCAGTCATGGACTGTGCGGCTATTCCCGGCGGAGGTCCGAGTTCTCCTTCAGGCATGGGTGTGTGTGTGTATGTGTGCGTGCGTGTGTGTGTGTGTGTGTGTGTGTGTGTGTGTGTGTGTGTGTGTGTGTGTGTGTGTGTGTTTTTGTCCTTAGGATATTTTTGGTTAAGTAGTGTGTAAGCTTAGGGACTTATGACCTTAGTAGTTAAGTCTCATAAGATTTCACGCACACTTAGAACATTTTCAGGACTGAAAGTTATCGCAAACAGTGACAGCATGTTCAGTTTCTCTCGGTTGTTCTTTAGCACATCATAAACATTTGGTGTGAGGAAACTAACAGATACTTTTCTCAAATGGCGGCTGCTGGTCATAGTCCAGAAAGGATCCAAGGAGTATGGAGTTACGTGAATGTAAATGCTATTTACATCTTTATTCTCACTATATTTATCATGTCACGATTAATGAAATTAAGCATGTCTGAATATTGGTCTGGGAATCCAATTATTCATACATATGTACAGCAGTACACCACCAGCCTCAAGCAACAGGGTTGCCATGCGCCACCGCCTCCGGCAGACATCCAAGGTCTGAAGATGATCTTATCAAAAGATCAAAACCGGTCACCACATTAAAAAATTTATGCGATCAAGACTGCTTCCAGTTTATTTATAGTAAAGGAAGAAATAAAAATATTTCTTATCTTGAATTCGAGAGGAAAGTAGTAGCAGTGTACTTGCAGAGATGGGTATTTCGGATTCAGTTATATTTGATAAGACTGACCATCTCGTCCGACATACAGATGGAAAGAAAAAATGAGGAATAGTCATAAGGACTGTAAATTTATTGTGAAACAATGTGTTCCAAATGTAATGTGTCATTGTGTTACGATTGTTGTATTCCGTTTCACGTACAGTAATGCTAAATTGAAGTAAGCGATTCTTTTAGCTGCGTATCATAATCAACTGTACTTAATGAAATTTCCTCTCTGCAGCGGAGTGTGCGCTGATATGGAACTTCCTGGCAGATTAAAACTATGGGCCGGACCGAGACTCGAACTCGGGACATTTGCCTTTTGCAGGCAAGTGCTCTACTAACTTTGTTTTCATTTTGTTCGTTGTGTTTGGTAGTTGCGGATGTCGCATGACATCCGTTCAAGTTCGTTGTTTGTTCTTTCACTCAGTTTTTTTATTACTGATACCATCCAGCTTTCTGACCGAACATGCTGAGCTACCGTGCCAGCCTCCAGCAGAGCTACCCAAGCACGACTCACGACCCGTCCTCAGAGCTGTAATTCCGCCAGTACCCGGTCTCCTACCTTCCAAACTTCACAGAAGCCTTCCTGCGAACTTACGAGTACTAGCACTCCTGGAAGAAAGGATATTGCAGAGACATGGCTTTGCCACAGCCTGGGGGATGTTTCCAGAATGTAATTTTCACTCTGCACCGGAGTGTGCGCTGATATTAAACATCCTGGCAGAGAGCTTCTGTGAAGTTTGGAAGGTAGAAGACGAAGTACTGGCGGAATTAAAGCTGTGAGGACATGTTGTGAGCCATGCTTGGGTAGCTAAGTTTGTAGAGCACTTACCGGCGAAAGTTAAAGGTCCTGAGGTCGAGGCTCGGTCTAGCGCACAGTTTTAATCTGCCAATAAGTTTCAACTGTAATTTCGTTATAAAGTATCAATTATGTGACCTGGAGTTTATAATAAATTTATACAAAAGTTGTATATGTACTAAGAACTTTAAACAACCTTTTTATTTTGTTGAAACAGTAATCCAAATTAATTTAGGTAGTGAAAGCGCCAAGCGTTGCCATATGGCAACATGAATAATTTCGCGGAAAGCAATAATGCTTTCCGTAAAAGCATTTAGGCTGTGTAACTTATGCCTTATAAAGATGTAGTAACGCAAAAAATAATAACGTTCAAAAAATTTTTGCCGCTTTTGGACACAATAACTGGAGTCAGTGATGACTGAAGGAGAGTCATGTAATACAAAGGGTAATCCTTCATATTCTTTGAACAGAGGTATTGGGAAAATATCAGGTGATGCAGCTGCCCATACTTCTGTGTTTTATGTAACATGCAACACCATGTGCAATATTCTCATATTCATGGAAATTATTAGTATTTCAGAAAAAAAATTAACCACATCTACTTTTAGGATATTTAAATGTTGTTAAAGTTTTTCTAAGATCGGATACGTTTTCACTGGAGGCCACAGTTTTCGAGTTATTCAAGATACGTGCGTTTGAAGGTCACTTTCGTAAATTTTTGTTGAACAATTCAGAATCTCTATCGAAAACATGTCCCAGTACCAAATGTAGCTATATTAAATTTCCTACAAAATGACCTTATTCATTTTTTGAAGGGGAATTACTTTGCATGTACCGAGTGAGAAAGTATGAAACTCTTGCTCGTGGTATTTGAAGGTGTTGTGGACTGCATAGAATCCATCAGTGAGACAGCTGAATCACCTAGTATGAGGAAAGCCTCTAGAAACATACTGAAATAATAACTTTGTTAAGCTCCGCACTAGGAAATCAATGTTGTAGACTAATTGCTTGTTGGCCTTTTCTTAATCACCTCTAGGTGCAAGAGTGTGGAAGCCTGACTAACAACGGAAACTGGATATGTAAACGAAAGTACCTGATACTGAACTACATGTTAAGCAAACAGATATAACCACAACAGCAACAGACGTGTTACAGTGTGTTTTTTGTATTTAAAAAAAAGGTATCAAATTGAATTTGGTGCTTTTCTTACTGTAAGAGGGAATCTAAAGGCAGATGTTTTTGAGCTTCAGATAAGTTTCTTGAACAGCTAAATAAAGATCACAGCATCTCTGCTGTGAGCAGATAACCTTAAGTATCTGCATCTCTGGTGTCACTGAATGGTGTATCGGGGACGTGTGCTCGCTGAATCATTAATGTGTCTGGAAGACAAAGCCCTGTGCTTAATCAATGTGATGTCCATCGGCGGATTGCACCATGAAGTGATCCGGCGAACGATTGAAGTTAATGGCCTGAGTACTATGGGACTTAACTTCTGAGGTCATCAGTCCCATAGAACTTTGGACTACGTAAACCAAACCATCCTAAGGACATCACACGCAGCCATGCCAGAGGTAGGATTCTAATCTGCGACCGTAGTTGTCACGCCGTTCCAGACTGTAGCGCATAGAACCGCTCGGCCACAGGGCAGGCCGATTGAAGTTAATCTACCTGCATAGTAGCAGCTACATCCATACTCTAAAACAGGGCTGTTTGTTCTGTAATTAGTCTCTTGTCTCCGCGGCACCCAAGGGAAGTATACTTGGCGGCAGCAGTACATTACTAGAACCCTAACTTAACGTTGTTACTTTTTGTAAGCAGACCTTCGTGAGATATCGGTAATTAGGAGCTTAATATGTCACATTTTTCAGTATTCTGTGACGTTGTCTCGTGGATCAAACAAACCTGTGACCAATCGGTTATATCTCCTCCTGTACGTTCAATATCCTCTGTTACTTCTCTCTGGGACAGTCAGTACACATCTGAACACCATTTCCAAAATGGATCGCACTTGTGTTTTGTAAATCATCTCCTTCGTATACCGATTTCATTTTGCTGGTACCTTCATTCTGATTTACCTACGACTGAACTTATATGTTCAGTTTCATATCACAACGAATTAATATGACCGGGTATTTATAAGTGTTGACTATTTCTTATGAATAGTCGGCATTACAGAAATATGATACTACACTTTGCCTTTTGTGAAATGAACAACTTTACATACTTCCTGTATTGTCTTGCGACAGCGTTACAAGAAACATTTCAACCCTCTCTTAATGGTCTCGACCAGCCAGTGAGCATTCTCAGACTATTTAGATGCATGTGCAATTCCACTGTCGATCACTTAGTCTCCGTTTACAATGTGCCAGTCATTAGATTTAAAGCAAAGTAATCATTTCTATATCACTTTAAAATTTAATTTCGCTCTAACTGAATTTTTGCGCAGAAGGTTTAGAAAGTATTATCTCCAAAGTGTCTATCAGTTTTCAGTTATAGTACACAAAGATATCTCCGCACCAGAGTACTGTACATCACTGCTACAGGTGCCAAAACAAAGGGAAACATGAACTGGTAAATTAGAGTACGGTGGAGTTGGTAGTTTCCTGCACTTGAAGGAAGAAGAAAGGAGGATTACTGTTTAAAGTCCCTCTGACAAGGAAGTCACTGGAGACGGATTCTGAATTTGGTCACTGGAGACGGATTCTATATTTTAAGGGGACATATGCTGCAACAATCCATATTGCGTTGACGGAACCGTAAGGCAACACTATACCAGTGGGTAGGTGGCATAGACGATACTAGCGTAGCAAGACAAATGTGAATAACAAAGAACGAAGTGTTACACTATCACTCTGTGAAGTAGTGGGAATCAAAAGAGAAGAGGTGGCTCCTTTTCTTGAAGATTAGTGAGTCACAATTGATACAATAGAACAAATAGCGGAAAAAACGAAAAATGAGTCATGGGTTTTCCATATCTTAAAAACTTTTTTAAACAGGGTATAGGTCGCCGTCTGTTGGTTTCACTGAAACCTAACACCCATTTAAAAAGCACGCCTAACCGAGATGTTAGCCAGCATAACGAACTGAATTAGTGCTGGGTGTGTCACTATGAACCCGAGACTGAGGAGTAAAGCAAGCGGTGGGACCTGCGGTTCTCCACTGTCGAAATCGGCGAAGACCAAACTATCATCGGACAAGAAGATACTCAGATTTTTCTTAGAAATGCCACAATGGAGTAAGAGATTATGTCCTTAAGAAGCGTGCCACTAAAATCTCTTGATGAGGTTACGGGTGTCTGTCAGGAAAAAGCTTGGAGTGACTCTGAGCAAACATGAGTTTTTACTCTATAGGTACATCGCTGTTTGTACTACACAGGTCACAGACATACTGCTTCTTTAGGCAATCAAATTCCTTTTAACCCCCACCCCCCCCCCCCCCCCGCCCTCCTGCCCCCATCTATTCCCTTAAAATACTGAAATGCGGCAGGCTAGGCTATTTTGCATGCCTTTTTCGTTCCATATGAAGTCAGTTAAGGAAGGACAGAAAGATAACGGTTCGGATGACGTAGGCAGTTTTCATAACAATATATCAAATCCCAGAGACTGGACATACGGCGCTCTTTCTAGCCTTACTTCTTTTCGTTTTAACTTTGTGCTAGAATTGCCTTTTATATTCCGATGACATATGTGCATATGGAAAGGCTCAGTGCCTCGGATTTGAAACAAGATGGACAGATAACGACATAAAAGCCGTGAGCAGAGACTGCATCCTCAAGTGCCAGTTTTCACACAAGTTGAATCCCCAGTATGCAGCTAGGAGCCCAGTGAATATTATGTACCTTGAAACCTG
The DNA here is from genome assembly GCF_023897955.1 of Schistocerca gregaria. NCBI lineage: Eukaryota > Metazoa > Arthropoda > Insecta > Orthoptera > Acrididae > Schistocerca > Schistocerca gregaria. The sequence continues at coordinate 269,884,026 of NC_064925.1, read as the reverse complement.
GGCCTGCAGAGCGACATAACTGTGGCTCAGTCGGTGCACAACTAGCGGGTGAGTACCGCTTTCCTATGTTTCGAAAAAAAAAATTGTTTTGCAACTGTGGATTGATGTACTACGGTCTGTCTCAGATTCACAGTTCCTGTACTGAGTGCATGGGTCTCTTGATTAAGTCGCAGGTACGCAGTCACTGTGTTCCATTGGGTTTAACGAATTTTTAGTTCGTTCCCTTTTCTCTGTTTTACTGATCAAATTATTGTGTAATTGGAAAAATTGTTTCTGTTACGTACTTTTTTAACATTAAAATAAAGCTTGTGCCGATTCGCACCTTCAGTTCTATGGGAAGGGCATTATAAATCACATATTATACACTGAAGAGCCAAAGAAATTAGTATACGCCTGCATATTCAGATACAGAGATACATAAACAGGCAGAACACAGCAATGCGGTCGGCAACGCCTATGTGGCACAAGTGTCTGGCGCAGTTGTTAGCTCGTTTACTGCTGCTACAATGACAGGATATCAGGATTTAAGAGAGTTCCAACAGGGTGTCAAAGTCAACGCGTGAGCGATGGGGCACATAACATTCGAGGCAGCGGTGAAGTGGGGGTTTTACCGTACGACTGTTTCACGAATGTGAAATCTCCGGCAACGTTGTGGCCGGACGACTAAAGAGAATCGTTCAACGTGACAGAAGTGCAGTCCTTCCGCAAATTGCTGCAGATTTGAACGATGGACCGTCTAACAGTATCAGCGTGTTGACCATTCAACGAAACATCACCGATATGGGCTTTTGGAGCCGAAGGCACACTCGTGTACCATTGATGACTACACAACACAAAGTTGTACGCTTCGCCGGGCCCGTCAACATCGAGATTAGACTGTTGACGACTAGAAACTTATTGTATGGTTGGACGAGTCTCATTTCAGATTGCGTCGAGTGGGCAGACGTTTACGGGTATGTAGGGAAACCTTTCAATCCATGGACCCTACATGTCAGCAGGGGACTGTTCAAGCTGGTGGAGACTGTGTAATGGCGTGGGGAGTGTGCAGGTGGAGTAATATGGCACCTCTGATACGTCTTGATACGACTAACAGGTGACACGTAATTGGGCTTCCTGTCTGATCATCTGCATCCATTCAACTCCATTGTGAATACCGAGAATCTTGGGCAATTCTAGCAGGACAATGCGAAACCTGATACATCCAGATGTGCTACAGAGTGGCTCCAGGAAAACTCTTCTTAGTTTAAACACTTCCGCTGGTCACCAAACTCCCCAGACGTGAACATTATGGAACATATCTGGATGCCTTGCAACGTGCTGTTCAGAAGTGATCTCCACCCCCTCGTACTCTTACGGATTTGTGGTCAGCCCTGCAGGATTCTTGGCGTACATTCCCTCCAGCACTACTTCACACATCAATCGGGTCCATGACATGTCGTGTTGCGCGCAATTGTATTTGCTCACGGGGGCCTACACTATATTTGGCACGTAGACCATTTTATTTGGGTATTCAGTGTAGTTGTTAACATTATATGTTAGGAGTATACCTGGCTCACAGTTATTTTTCTGGCACAAGATAGGATTTCCCACATAGGATGACTCTGTACTACCACCCTTTGTCTAATGCCTGTTCTTTCGGATGAAGAATACATTGCGCCGCAGAGACTTCCAAAATGAAGGCGAGGCGATTTTAAAGTTAAGATATAAGGTGAACAGCCAGAATGGGAATATATACAATCGAAATAATCCTTCACGGGAAAATGTGTCATATCTCTAGTATAATCTCATACTATGAACTCAGAGGACTCAATTTCTATCCAAAGTAAGTAGTGGCATTTTGATATTACTTCTCATTTCTTTCACTTCTGACAATGTCTGCAAATATAAAATATGCACCGGTATAATGTGTTTCGGTATCCACGTTAAACTGTATATCCTCCTACCATGAGCAAGTTAGTGGAAAGGAAGATAATGGCATATCACCTCCAACAGCACCATGCCCAGTAAAACACTTTGATGTTTAAGTTTACATTAAAATTTCAGGAGTGCTCTTTCTATGTGAGGCAGCGCGTCAGTAACGGCACCCACTATCATTCCGGCACTAACCTGAAGAGCGAGCTTGTGAAAGTCCTGCTCGAACACAGCAGTGTGCACCATACGGAAGATCCAGATGGTAGCAGTGTCTATGGTACTGAGTAGTAGTATGAAGACGTCCACGTCTTCAGTGCCCTGGTGGAACAGCACGGCGCCCTCGGAGCAGATGAAGCACAGGGCGAAGAATATCATCACGGTGGTGCACAGACGGAAGAGGAGAGGAGATCCGGCGGCGGCGTGAGGGTGTCGCAGGACGGCGGTCCAGTGCAGGGGCCGCAGCAGGTGGTTCATGTCGCTGGCCGCCGCTGCCGCCGCCGCTACCGAAGACTCTGAAGCCGCCGCCGCAGAAGGTGCAGTCCCCATCGTGAATCATGTTTGGTATTCCCTGCACAGATTCATGGGCATTCGTCGACTGTCAACAATATATATTTAGGTAAGAGAATAGATATTAGGAAATCACGAAAAAATCTTTAGATATCGAATGTTATTCTTGCCTCTGTATTAACCCTGTTGGATACGTGTCTGTTTCATCATTCCTCACACGAAGAGCCTGCTGTTTCTCAGCTATTTCTGAAAATCATTTCGAACAGGTAGCGAAATGAGTCGTCAAGGGAACGTGCTGGAACTCCTGATAACAGACGAGAACTTTCCGACTCAGTTACCGTAGAGCAGAACATCACTGATTGTAAGACTGACATACGAGGGTGAGTCTAATGAAAACCTTAAATTCGTTATCCTGTAAGGTGGTAAGCGTGCTACAAACAGCGTGCAGAATGGCCTGTAGGTGTCAGCATGGTGCAGATGCACACGTACCATCGCAGTATCAGTGCAAAGATGGCCGCCCCACTTGCGACTTGCACCAGGGAAGAACAGCGATCTGTTATTCGGTTTTTGCGTAGTGAAGGTATAAAACCTATTGAAATTCATTGACGAATTAAGGTTCAGTACGGTGATGCATGTTTGTCACAGCAGCAAGCCTACGAATGGAGTAGGAAGTTCACAAATGGTGTGACTTTAGTGGAAGATGCTCCTCGACCAAGTCAGGCACTACCAGTTGTCACTCCACAGAACATTGCAGCAGTTAAAGCCATAGTGAAGGAAAACCACCGAGTGGGACTGAACGACATTGCGAATCACATTGCAGCATGTTTACAGATTAGTCATGGGTCAGCACAAGACATTGTGCATGATATGCTCCAGTTTCACAGAGTGTCTGCAAGATGCGTGCCGCAGCAGCTGACTCCTGAAATGAGAGAACGACGTGTTGATGCTTGCGAAGAACTTCTTCGGAACTTTGAATGAGAAATTGATGGCTTCCTTGCAAGAATCGTTACTGGGGACGAAACCTGGATTCACTTACACCAACCGGAAACGATGAGAGCGAGCGAGGAATGGCGCCATTTCTCATCACCAAAACAAAAGAAGTTTCCAATAGAAGCATCAGCAGGGAAATTTGTGCTGACTCTCTTTTGGGACGAAAAAGGAGGCTTTTGGAGCATTACATGCCTCGAGGGACCACTGTCACCAGTGCATCATACACAGATCTCCTAGAACATCATCTGCGGCCTGCAATCAAATCAAAGCAACGTGGATTGCTTGTCAGCAGGTGTGCTTCTGCAAAATGACAATGCAAGGCCCCACGCTGGACGTATAAGAGTTGCAACAATCACATACCTGCATTTTGAGTATCTTCCTCGTCCACCATACTTACCAGACCTTGCCACAAGTGATTTCCATATGTTTGGACAACTCAAAAGCGCAATGGGAAGATAGAAGTTCCGTTCTCATGAAGAGGTACGCCACGCGGTGAATGAGTGGTTGCACGTACTACCGAAAGAATTTTTTTCTAAACGAATTTATGCACTTTGTAACCGCTGGAGGACTTGCATTGAGTGTGGGGGAGATTATGTTGAAAAGTGATACAGCTTTGTACCACTTCTGTACAATAAATAATATTTACAAAATTATTTAAGGTTTTCATTTGACTCACCCTCGTATTATAGAGCAAACTGATGTTACAACGACAGTTAGGAATCAGACTACAAATTATCTGAGTATTCAGCATCAACTATTCAGGTTTGAGGATAAAGATGAGTAAATCAAATGGATAAAATTCAAATGCGATGTAGAATACGCCTTAGTCTGCTATATCTGGAGTAAGGTTTTCTGGTATTCTAAAGATTCGCCAAGGTTCAGTCGCCGTGTTAGAACGTTATTACAGAAACATAAAGAGTGTAGTCTAGGTGACAAACGAAAGCTAAACTGTCACCATGATAGTAACGAGTGCCGCACCAGGAACGTTCAGTGCAAGCAGTTCCTCTTTATTTTGAGTCGTCATTGTTCTGATAGGTTTTACGTGGCTGGTCAAGAATTTCGCTACTGTGCCATCCTCTTCACCTCATGTAAGCACTTGCATCCTGCAGCTTCAGTTATTTGTTGGATAATTTCAGTCTCTGTTTTTACCCTCTACAGCTCCCCCTAGAACCATAGAAACTGTTCCCTAATGTCTCGGCACATGTCCAATCCCCGTTTCCCTTCTTCTTGCCAGCATTTTCCTTGTGTTTCATTTTTAGCTGATACTGCGGAGTAAGTCATCATTTACCTTACCACTCTATTTAACATTATTGTGAAGCATTACATCTAAGTCTCTTCAATTCTTTTTTGTTCCGGGATTCCCACAGTCCATGTTCCGCTACTGTGCTCGGCTGAGCCAAATGCAAACCTTACATATTTTTTTAAATATTATTTGTTGTGCAGAAGTGGTAATAAGCTGTATCACTTTTCAATATAATCTCCCCCACGCTCAATGGAAGTCCTCCAGAGCTTACAAAATGCATAAATTCCTTTAGAAAAAAATTCTTTTGGTAGTCCGCGCAACCACCCATGTACCGCGTGGCGTACCTTCTCATCAGAATGGAACTTCTTTCCTCCCACTGCGTCTTTGAATGGTCCAAACATATCGACATCACTTGGGACAAGGTCTGGTGAGAATGGTAGATGAGGAACACACTCAAAATGTAGGTCTGTGATTGTTGCAACTGTTGTACGGGCAGTGTGAGGCCTTGCATTGTCATGTTGCAGAAGGACACTTGCTGACAGCAATCCACGTCGCTTTGATTTGACTGCAGGCCGCAGATGATTTTTTAGGAGATCTGTGTACGATGCACTGGTGACAGTGGTCCCTCTAGGCATGTAATGCTCCAAAAGCCTCCTTTTTCGTCCTAAAAGAAAGTCAACATAACCTTCCCTGCTGATGGTTCTGTTCGAAACTTCTTTGGTTTTCGTGATGAGGAATGGCGACATTCCTCGCTCGCTCCCATTGTTTCCGGTTGGTGGAAGTGAATCCAGGTTTCGTCCCCAGGAACGATTCTTGCAAGGAAACCATCACCTTCTCGTTAAAAGCGCCGAAAAATTCTTCACAAGCATCAACACGTTGTTCTCTCATTTCAGGAGTCAGCTGTCGTGGCACTCATCTTGCAGACACGTTATGAAACTGGAGCACATCATGCACAATGTGGTGTGCTGACCCATGTCTAATTTGTGAACATGCTGCAATGTCATTCAGTGTTACTGCTGCAATGTTCTGTGGAGTCACAACTCGTTGTGCCTGACCTGGACGAGGCGCATCTTCCACTGAAGCCACACCATTTGCGAACTTCCTACTCCATTCATAGACTTGCTGCTGTGACAAACATGCATCAGCGTACTGCACCTTCATTCGTCGATCAATGTCAACAGGTTACACACTTCACTATGCAAAAACCGAATAACAGAACGCTGTTCTTCCATGGCGCAAGTCGCAAGTGGGACGGCCATCTTTATACTAATGCACTATGCTGCCACCTACAGGCCATTCTTCTCGCGGTTTGTAGCAGGCTTACCAACTTACAGGATAACGGGCCGAAATTTCGATTTGTTATTACAAATTTGAGGTTTTGATTTCACTCACCCTCGTACGTCATCAGGAATTCTGTTCTGCTATTAAGGCCTATGTGTGATACCAGCAGACATGTCTTAAATACGAACACCCACTTTGTCGGTGCTATCCGACGTTTTGTGTCCTTTTGTTTCCAGACAGCAGATTTTATTAACTGTATCTATTTCTGATAACCAATTTTGATGTTACGTTTCTCACTGTTCTCATTTATGCTACTCCCATTGCTTTCGTCTTTCTTCTATTTACTCTCAATCCGTGTTCTTCCCTGGTTGGAGTGTTCCTTCCAGAACTTGTAATTCTTCTTCACCTATACTGATGGTAGCAATGTCATTAGCACGTCTTATTATTGATATCCTTTCACCCTGAATTCTAATCCCGATCTTTCATTTTATTTCCCCTGTGCTACGTCCATGCACAGACTGAACAACATGGACAACAGACTGCATCCCTGTTTTCCCATCTTTTTAATCCGATAACTTTGTTTATAATCTCCCAGTCTTATTGTTCCCTTTTCGTTCTTGTACATACTGTACGGTACTCGTCTTCCCTTTTAACTTAGCCTGAGTCAGAGAGAGTTTGAACACCATTTTCCCACAGCATATTTTTTTTTATCCTTGAAACTTCTTCATATAAAGTGTCATATAAACTTAAGTGCAGTACACAATATTAGTGAAACACTATAACTTACCCCACAAGACATATGATAAAATACCTACAGGTGAAAAGGTGTTGACTTTGTTCAAGGATTAGCCTATCTTTCTCTTACCACAGCCATTACACTTTCCACTAAATTTTGAACAACATTTATGTATCCATTGTGAAGAGGAAACAGTCTGAATCAAAGCGTATTTTCTTTTCTTTTTTTTAGTTTTGCAATACATTTCACCACATCCGGCACATTCATCTTCATCGCAGTCATCAAAGCTACTTTCGTAATCTCCTACAATCTCCTCAGGATATAGCTTCCTGCACCTGATGAACACAGTCAGCTATTTGCAGTATTTTTGTTCTGTAGGTTTTTCAGTCTGTTTTTTCTTCATTAGTATTTGCTTTGGTGATAATTTTTGTAGCTTTCTTATTTTTCCATTCCTTTCTCATCACTTTTTTCCTTATAATTGCAATACTTTCATCAGAGTTTAGCTCTTTGTAAACTGTTGTTTCCTTCCTCTAAGAATTTCAGACGGTCTGTCGGTGTAGACTTAGGAGAAGACATTTTTGAAGTGGGCATCTGGGAAGTTTTGGGTGTAGTGGAATGCAGTTCGAAACTGTATCAGTCAAGGAATTTGCTCTTTTGATGTGCTTGGGATCAACGAGTCTTTCATGAGCTTTTAAGGGGTTGGTTGGCCTCCGTGTGAGATACTGTTCTTCGGCTTGTTGGCATAGACATACCTTTGGAGGAAAAAGAAGCTGGGACAGTGATTGTACACAGCAGGATTATTCCATATGCCTTCAAGCCACTAATATCGTTTTCAGCGTTGGTTGATTTAGCCCACGTTGAGTTACCAGTTTTCCAAATTGAAGACGGTTAATTTTTCTGGTGGGATTATTCATTATGTAAGTGTTGTAGGCGTTTTAAGAATAAGTTTAAAATATTTTTCAGAAATGAACCGTCCATTGGCTGGAACCAGTGGGTTACATGTGGAGGTAGACTGATTGAAACACTACCTACAAACGTTTCCAAAGAGTTTGTGTGAGAGGCGTATCTGTCAAGTGCAGGAAACACTTTACAGCTGGTTCCCAGGAAGAGGAAATGGTTCTTTACAAATGTAGGAAAGTGCCACTGTTTATAAACGCAGACTGCCGGCACAATCTTGCAATTGTTTCAGGATTCGGCCTTTCATTACATAAAAGGTAGGAAGACATGTGTCTTCGCCATTGACTCAACACAGAATATAAATGGTTTTCCCTTCCTTGTCAGATATGACTGGCATAATGTTTGTGGAACCACTTATTGCTAAAACACTGCCAGGTGTGATTTTCAGCTGCAGTTCGTTTTCGTCCATGTTGTATAAGTGGCTTGATTTGCCAAACAAATCGTTTTCTTGTTTTATAGCTTAATGGAGCCTGAAATAATTCTCTTTTACAGTGGCTTTATTTATCACTTTAGCTCGAGTGGGTAACACACCTTGTATTTTTCTTATAATTTGATTACTTCTAAGAAAGGAGTTAAGCCGGACATAGCTGCCTCCTTTATTGCCTTTGGAAGGGATGTGCTACATTTAGCCTTTCTGCTAATTCAACTTTCATACACATTAAAAAATCTGTAAATGCTGCGAAACCTCGCTCTTGGAATATCTTAATAAGGGCAATAAGTTTCTTTCATTCTCAATCCCCAGTAAAGGGTGAGGTAACATACGACCCTCAGCATACTTTCTTTTCCTGTAGCCTTCCTTTTTATCGTAGTTTTAGGTGTACAGAAAGCTTTAGCTGCGGCTATGTCATGAAATTGTCTCGATTCATGTCATTCACCCACCCATCTTCAGTCCATTCGTCTCCTACACTATATATAATCCTTTGTAATTAATTGCCACATTCATGAAACAGAAAAATACCAACTACGAAATGACACACGTTAGTAAATTCCAATTAAAAACCGATTTCGATGATCATATTAGCTAAATTTAATAGTAGTTCATCTCTTCTTCATTAAAATGCATTTTCCATCATTCCCATTATCCGAAACCTTTGACAACGTGTCTGGCGGAATGGCTTCACATGCAGATGAGATGTACTGCTTCAGCTGTTCAATTGTTTCTGGATTCTGGCGGTACACCTGGTCTTTCGAGTGTCCTCACAGAAAGAAGTCACAGGGGTTCATGTCTGGCGAATAGGGAGGGCAATCCACGCCACCTCCTGTATGTTTCGGATAGCCCAAAGCAATCACAGGATCATCGAAATATTCATTCAGGAAATTAAAGACGTCGGCCGTGCGATGTGGCCGGGCACCAGCTTGCATAAACCTCAAGTTGTTCGCAGTGTCGTCTAAGGCGGTTTGTACCGTCACAAATTCACGAAGAATGTCCAGATAGCGTAATGCAGTAATCGTTTCCGATCTGAAAAATGGGCCAATGATTCCTTTGGAAGAAATGGCGTCCCAGACCAGTACTTTTTGAGGATGCAGGGACGATGGGACTGCAACATGGGGCTTTTCGGTTCCCCATATGCGCCATTTCTATTTATTGACGAAGCCATCCAGGTAAAAATAAGCTCCGTCAGTAAACCAAATGCTGCCCACATGCATATCGCCGTCATCAATCCTGTGCACTCTATCGTTAGCGAATGTCTCTCGTGCACCAATGGTAGCGGCGCTGAGGGGTTGCCGCGTTTGAATTTTGTATGGATAGAGGTGTAAACTCTGGCGCATGAGACGATACGTGGACGTTGGCATCATTTGGACCACAGCTGCAACATGGCGAACGGAAACCCGAGGCCGCTGTTGGATCACCTGCTGCACTAGCTGCGCGTTGCCCTCTCTGGTTGCCGTACGCGATCGCCCTACCTTTCCAGCACGTTCATCCGTCATGTTCCCAATCCATTGAAATTACTCAAACAGATCCTTTATTGTATCGCTTTTCCGTCTTTTGGTTACATTAAACCTCCGTTGAAAACTTCGTCTTGTTGCAACACCACTGTGTTCTAGGCGGTGGAATTCCAACACCAGAAAAATCCTCTGTTCTAAGGAATAAACCATGTTGTCCACAGCACACTTGCACGTTGTGAACAGCACACACTTACAGCAGAAAGACGACGTACAGAATGGCGCACCCACAGACTGCGTTGTCTTCTATATCTTTCACATCACTTGCAGCGCCATCTGTTGTTGAAAATTGTAACTACTGTAATTTCGAAAGTTTGTCAGCCTGAAAATGTACTGTTGTCCCAAGCATATTGCAACAAACGGTGTATTTCTATCGCTTCTCGTTTAGTTTTTATTGCCGTTTCAAATATACCGGTCATTTTTGAAACACCCTTTAAAAAATGCATCTAGTCAAAAAAGAAAAAAACTTTCATCAATATTGTGCAAAGTAACCCTAAATGCTATAATTCGTAATTACACGATTACACCTTTCCGTTTATGTAAACAGAGTGTTATATACGCTACATTTCTATGGAACTGACAGACAATTAAGAGCAACACTTCTGACCCAAATTCGTTCGAGAAAGCTTCGTCCAAGGATTACTTTCTCACAAGCAGCCGAAGCTCCTCTCTAACGGTTTAATTGTAAAACACGCCACTGCTCCATCTCATCCAGTGGTAAAACTCTCCTGGGCTTACCCCACCCATTTTCGAACGCTTTTTCTGGGTCAACATATCCTAGGAACATGTCCTGATTTTTATTCAACATTCCGTCTGTTGGCTTAACTTTTCACAAGGCCAAACTGATCACCGTCTAAGTTATTTCAAATTTTTTTATCATTCTTCTATATATTATCTTTGACGTCATCTTGGCTGCATGAGCAATTAAGTTGATTGCGCTACATTTCTCGCACTTACAGCTCCTGTTACCTTCTAAATTGTGAGAATGAAATTTTTCCGAATATCTAATGGTATGTTACCAGTGTCATAGATTTTACACGTCAACTGGAATAGTCATGAGATTGCCACTTCCCAAAAGATTATAGAATGTACGATGAACTGTCATCTATCCCTTCTGCCTTAGTTTATCTCAGGTCTTCCAAAGCTCTTTCAGTTTCTAACACTGGATATCCTATTTCTTATATACCTCCTCTAGTCCCTTTTCTATCACGCCATCAGACAATTAAACCATCTCATACAGGACTTCACTGTACATTTTCCACCAATTCCTATTGCACTCTTTTTGTCACTGCCCTTCTTTTTCATTTCACTGAATGTGGTTTTCACTTTTCAATATGCCTAATCACTCCTCCCAACCATTATTCTTTTTCAGTTTCTTCTTATTCCTCCTTGGCTTCCCTGCATTCCCTGAACATTTTTGTACTTTGTTTCGTCGATTAATTTATTTTTGTGCTGCATAAGGTTTCTTCGCTTTTATCTTCTTAATAACCACGCCTCTCTGTCCAGCATTGTTACTACTACCATTTGGTAGTCTCCCGTAACTCTCTCTTTTCCTCGTCCCCCTACAACCGCATTCCAATTCCCCATGTACCAGATTTTCATGTCCGTTTTCTTACTGAATTACCCGTTCTATTCCCTCATATTCTTTCTCTGTCTTTACATCTTCTGCTTGCGACATTGCTATGTATACCTCAGTGCTGTTGTCGGCGTAGTTTGGTGTCAGTTCTAAAGAGAATTACCCTCACACCGAACTCGTCGCAGTAAATCCTTCTCTGTCTTGCTTTGCTGTTCTTAACGAATCCTACTCCCGTTATAAAGTTTTATGCCGCTGTTGACGTGGCCCTACATTCGTCTTACCAGAAATCCTTATCGTATTTCCATTTCACTTCATTGACTCCAGCCATATCTAGACTGACCCTTGCATTTCTCTACCCTGAATTTTTAGCTTCGTTACCATGTTCAGATTTCTTACATTTCACGCTCCGTCTCGTATAATGTTTCCCTTTCTGTAGCTGTTCCATCTTTTTACATAATTTTCTTTCCCTTGGAAATCTTCTCCCAGAGATCGGAATGGAGTCCAGCGCGGAATCTTTTGCCGATGTAGATATCAACAGACACAAATTTTAACTACAGGCTACTTGTCCAGTGGATACGCCTCATGTGCCTTTAATACTGTGGTCCCATTTCTTCTGCGTACTCATTCCGTTGATCATTGTTCAGTCTTCCGCCTTTTAGCCGCACGTTCCCATCCCAATGTAGAAAGAGAGCCCTGAATCACTATACGCACCTACACTCTCCTTGGCAAGATCTTGCCATAGGCAGAATCAATGTAACTTCTCAGGCTGGAAGTCTTCGGGCGCCATTGCTTGTAATTTTCAGTCAAAATTTAAGCAATGGAGTGGTTTTAACCCAGGATCGAGGACGTTTTGATCACCGCTATGCCAAGGGTTCATTGCCGTCCTATCTTACCAAAAATACTAAGACGTGTTGGTAGCCTACCTAAAAATCATGAGGGGATCGAAATCATGTAATCAGTCGCTCAACGATCAGCTCCGGCATCGAAGAGGTCAGAAGGTAGGCTGAAACAATGAATTCAGGCTCCCGTTAGTATTTTACTGTGGGAGATCGTAATACGCTTCCTCGTTTCCATCACTGCATGAATTCCGAAATGGCGGAGAAGTGAAAGAAAGCACTAGTCATTCCTTTCTTCCAGAATGGTCATCAAACTGATGTTCGTAAATTTTTGCCTACAGTGTGTCTTATGGTCACGCATTATTACGTTGGTGCAGATTGATTTTGATCTAGCAATCAAAGGCCTTGAGAAACATAGCTCACTCTGTCAGTCCGAGAGATCCAGGGCACCGTAGACAAAGGCATCCAGATAATACTGTGTTCCCTGATTTTTGGAACACATTCTGTCTATTTCCACTGTGTTGTTGTGAGAACAAAACACGAACTTACCCAACACAGGGTCAGATTTGTAGTTCCTTTCAGAAACACCGGCGAGGTAAAATCTCAAAAAACAGATTATATACGGGATGAAATAGACAGTAATGAAGGTAATTTTGGGAGAAACTCAACGGAGTTTATTCAGTTGCTTCCGCTTCAATATGGAACTGTATAAAAGATCTCACGGTAAACGTTGCAAACACCGTGAGGCTCAAGGTTGAAAATGCCATTATCAATAGCAAGATTGCAGCAGCGGAAGAGATTAACGAATTGTGCAAATTCCCGCGGAGTATCGATGAGTCAGCGACTGGTAGTTGGGCTTTAACGTTAATTAATGTACTGCTTTGTGCTTCAGAAGGCTAAAAAATTGATTTCGCTCTTGGCGATAAATCACTGAAAGCTTTAACTATCGTAACATACCTAGGAGCAAACAGCTGGAATGATCTTATGTGGAATGATCAAATAAAGCCAATTATAGGAAAAACAAATACCAGGCTCTAGTTCATCCACGATTGAAGGGGCGTACAAAACATTCGTTCCATAATAAATGGAAAGGAGATCAAATATCAAATGTAGAGTGATATCCATTGTTACGGCATCGTTGAGAAAGCGAAAGGACGATATGGAGATGATCAACAAGCACGAGTAGTAGATGTCACAAAAAAACGTTGTGCATTACGGAGGAGTTTACTGTTGAACTTTTCAGACAATACATTGCAAGAAGGGTAGAACTATGTGCTATATCTTTCACAGACGTCTCACGGGACGACGACGACAACAGAGTCGATAAATCAGAACTTATGTAGGTTTTTTTGACTGTTGTTCCTCCTATACTCCTTGAACGAATGAAAAACTGAGGGAGGAAAAAAAACTCTGCCAGTAGTACCCTCCACATCTCATCGTCACTTGAGCTTGTGAATGGTCAGCAGATAGTGGTACTGTGGTTAGATTTGCAACTATCGGTCAAAGGGCCCTGCGTTCGATTCCAGGCCGAATGTTGTGTTTACAATCTTTTACTGAGTTGACGAGAAGATCTCTTCTTCGTGTCAGCACGTGTCAGTAATTTCTGCTATTTCTAACATCAGCCTCTCCAATATCCTTTTTAATTCTTGAACCCATCTACCCAATAAGGATCTAACATGCATCGTGGTGCCTCGTAGACTGCCAGATCTGTTCTTCCTTATGACGACATCTTCTTGACTTTTTCCCATCTTGACCTTTGGACTGGGGACTATTTTACCTCGAAAATATTTTACCCAATAGCATTCCATTATTACTAAGCAATACTGAAAATCTGTAAGCACTCGGGAAAAAAATAACGGTCGTAATTTCCCTTTGTTTTCTGCAATCTCAGCAAGGGCATGTTGGCGCATGTTATAAGGTCGGATCAGTCCACCATCAAGACTGTTCCATCTACAGGAACTTGGAAGGCAGCTGCCCCTCTTGAGGGACCACATGTTTCTGCGGTACGGCTATTTTTATCGTTGAGGCACGCAAGCAACGGTACCTCAGCAAAGTGCGTTCTCACTGGAGTCTTCAGCTATCGAATTCGAAAATTTTGGGAATTATTTAGCAAAAAATTGCAGTATAAATCCGAAACTTCAGTCTCGAGCAATCGTGTGCTGGACCAGATACTCATGTCATCACTCTATGCTTGGACGGCCGACGTTAAATATTGAAATATATTAATGAAACAGATCATGGAACATATTTTTGTGTGTCGCAAGTTATAATTACTGGTGTTAAGAGCAAAATCTTTGAACTTGAACAGAGTGTAAATGAGATGGTCGCATACGTAGAAAGCAATAAGCCAAATAATTTAGCTGTCATACATACAGTGGTTGGATTACATGGGTAAACGCCGCGAGAAACACATGCTTAGACTTAAATGTTAAAGAAAACCAATCCTTCAGGTTTTACTGTGGTATTTGACCACGAATGGCACCTGTATAATATTCTCAGCACGTTGGAACGGTCACTCGCGGTCATAACATTGATTTGTGTAGTTGTGACTGCATTGTGATTTCAAACGCGGGCAGATTGCTGGTGCTCGTATGGTGAATATTTCTGTAACAAAAGGAGCCGAAAAGTTGGTGTTTCATGAGACACCGTAATCGATGACTTATTCCTGCTACAGGGAAAGCGGTAATAAATGATCTTGTTAAGTTACAACTAGGACGAGTGTGTCTTTCGCTTGACAGTGACTGACGTTCATTGAATAATATTTTGACGAAAAATAAGTGGTCGGTACTGCAGAATTGAATGTCGCACCCGTGAAGCCTGTCGGCACGAAAACAAGACGAAGCGAACTCGGGAAGCAGGGAATCGCAGGAGTAGCTACAATTCCAAACCCACTGATCGGTGATATAAGCGTCTGTAAATTTAAAATGTCGTACCTAATCCGTAAAACTTGGACTATGGACCAAGGTAATAACGTAGTGTCATCGGATGAGTCTTTATTCACACTGTTTACAACGTTTGACCTAATTTAGATCCCAAGAGTGAAACATGATATTCACACTGTTTACAACTTTTGACCTAATTTAGATCGCAAGAGTGAAACATGACACAGGTTTGGTGATAATTTGGCAAGCATATAGAATTATTTCTTGGTCCACCATGGTTACCCCACAAGGTCACATTACTGCCAACGCTTATGTGACAATTTTGGCTTATCAGATCCAATTCATGATTCATTGTTTCGTCTCCAATGGATATTCTGCGTTCCAAGGTGACAGTGCCCATGTTCAGACAGCTGGCAATGTCCAGAACTGGTTTTGTGAACACCAAGAATAAATTTTACATCTTTTTTGCCACTGTATTAACCAGATCTCGATATTATTGAGCCTTTGTAATCTACTTTGACGTGAACGGTGCGAGATCATTAGCTGAACTTGCCAGTGTTTTCAAGAAAGAGTGAATACTATTCACGACGTGGACCCGTCCATTTCGAGACGACTGGAAGCTTTTTTAAGTGCCAGGGGGTTTCCTACGTATTATGTATGGTAATGTGTGGTCTTTTTATGGTGATGAGGTGATTTTGTCCAGTGTCAGATTTTCCGGCAGCTATAGTGCTGAAAGGATGCATTTATTACCCCCTAAGCCGAAAACAGTGTTTCTGCAAATTAGCTACGTTGGCAATAGAACCAGACAGTATGTGTCTTCTGCACTTCGTGACTACGTAACCTAACAGCATACACTTCGCGATCAAAGGTATCTGGACAACCCCAAAAACATACGTTTTTCAAATTAGGTGCATTGTACTGCCACCTACTGCCAGGTACTCCATATCAGCTACGTCAGTAGTCATTAGACATCGTGAGAGAGCAGAATGAGGCGCTCTTCAGGACTCACGGACTTCGAACGTGGTCAGGTGATTGGGTGTCACTTGTGTCATACATCCGTACGTGAGATTTCCACACTCCTAAACATCCCTAGGTCCACTGTTTCCGGTGAGATAGTGTAATGGAAAAGTGAAGAGACACGTACAGCACAAAAGTCTACAAACAGACCTAGTCTGTTAACTGACAGAGGCTGCCGACAGTTGAAGAGGGTCGTAATGTGTAATAGGCAGACATCTATCCAGACCGTCACACAGGAATGCCGAACTGCATCAGGATGTACTGCACGTACAATGACATTTAGGTGGGAAGTGAGAAAACCTGAATTTCATGGTCGAGCGGCTGCTCATATGCCACACATTACGCAGGTAAATGACAAACGACGCTTTGCTTGATGTAAGAAGAGTAAACATTGGACAATTTAATAGTGGGAAAACGTTGTGTTGAGTGACGAATCACGGTACACAATGTGGCGATCCGATGGCAGGATGTGGGTATGGCGAATACCCTGTGAACGTCATCTGCCAGTGTGTGTATTACCAACAATAAAATTCGGAGGCGACGATGTTGTGGTGTGGCGGGGTCTTTCAGGAAGCGGGCTTGCACCCCTTGTTGTTTTACGTGCCACTATCCCAGCACAGGCCTCCATTGATGTTTAAAGCACCTTCTTGCTTCCCACTGTTGGAGAGCAGTTTTGGGATGGCGATTGCATCTTTCAACATGATCGAGCAGCTGTTCATAATGCACGGCATGTGGCGGAGTCGTTATACGACAATAACATCCCTGTAAAGGACTGGCCTCCACAGAGTCCTGACTTGAGTCCTATAGAACATATTTAGGATGTTCTGAAACGCTGACTTCTGGGCAGGCCTCACCGACCGACATCGATAGCTCTCATCCGTGCAGCACACCGTGAAGAATAGGCTGCCATTCCCCAAGAAACCTTCCAGCTCCTGATTGAACGTATGCCTGCGAGAGCGGAAGCTGTCGTTGAGGCTAAGGGTGGGCCAACAAAGTACTGAATTCCAGCATTACTGATGGATGGCGCCACAAACTTATAAGTCATTTTCAGTCAGGTCCCGGTATACTTTTAATCACATTATCTAAAACAAATCCGACCACCATTAAATCTACAGTACATTCAGATATTATCACTACCATTGACAGTATGATGGATGTTGTGGTAAAAAACCTCGATGTTTCATATTGCATGTAATTTGTTATGTACGAATTAATGCCTTTAGACATTCTTTTACTAGTTCGTTACTGCCCTATGTTTCTGAATTAAGCGGTTCCTGGGAATTTGCATACAGAGATTTCATTTTTCCGGATGAAGCCTGATTTACATTTTAAGGGTATGTGAATCCTCAAAATGCGTGACATCATGTAGCAGCAATCCTCATCACTTAGTTCAATATCAGTGACATAATTTTTATGCTGACGTATAAAATGCACTGTCGGAAAAAAAGATGGCTCTGAGCACTGTGGTACTTAACTTCTGAGGTCATCAGTCCCCTAGAACTTAGGAATACTTAAACCTAACTAACCTAAGGACATCACACACAGCCATGCCCGACGCATGGATTCGAACCTGCGACCGTAGCAGTCGCGCGGTGCCAGACTGTAGCGCCTAGGTTTGGCCACCTCGGACAGCGAAAATAAAAATTTCATACACCTGGAAGACGACGTCAGTTTTGATCCGATGACGGCGTAAGTCACCCAAAGGTATAGTAGATGTACTGATAAAGGATTCAGTCACGTCCACCAACAGATAGCGTAGTGGCATAGCTATCAGAGCCTTAGCTGTGTTTACCCTTCAATATCGAATTGTCACAGCAACACAACACGGTAGCGATTCTGCAACACTGATTCGACAGGTCGTTGGTAGGTCTCGAGGTAAGTGCCACATTTCTATGCACTCACACAACTGCAGAAACTTATGAGCTGGTGGTTTGTAGGTGGAGATGTGGCTCCCGATAGTGTCCCACATATATTCCATGGGCTTATATGTAATGCAAACATATGAATATGTAACTCCACGCCGGATACTGTTCTAGGCGCTGCAGTCTGGAACCGCGCGACCACTACAGTCGCCGGTTCGAATCCTGCCTCGGGCATGGATGTGTGTGATGTCCTTAGGTTAGTTAGGTTTAAGTAGTTCTATGTTCTAGGTGACTGATGACCTGCGATATTAAGTCGCATAGTGCTCTGAGCCATTTGAACCCTACCTGTTCGCACGTTGCTCCAATAACGCTGTCTGTTGCAAATGAATAGGGCATAGGATCGTCGAAACTGGATCTCGAATCGTTGGAAACGATGTGCCAGATTGGATGCATCGCATTCTTATAATGCCAGGAGAAAGTCTGTGACCGGGTATGGCAGTATCCAGCTACTCGAAGCATGTACATCGCCAAGCACTCAGACCGACTTGGGTATTATGGAGATGGGGAGTACGTGAACCTAGGCCTCCATGGAACATGAGGTGAGAATTGAATACACCGTGACAACATTACTGCGGACCACCTGCATCCCCTGAAACTTTATTCTTGCCCAGTGGCGACAGCATCTTCCAGTAGGATAAGTGTGCCTCTCACAAGACCAGAGTGGTGCTCCACTGGTTTGCAGACATTGCTACAAGATCCATATTAGTGTCTTAGCCACCAAATTCGCCTAATCTATTGTAAATCCCATGGAACACATGTGGGACACTATCTGGCACCACATCAGCACCGAAAAGTCTCCAGCCCGTAATTTCTTGCAGTGGCGTGACCTGTTGATAGCGATGTGGTGCCGAAAACCTACCAACGGCTTGTAGAATCAGTGACATGCAGAAACTCTCCTGTGCTGCGTTGCAAATGTGGGCCAGCACACTGTTAAACAGGTAGTCACAAAAAAAGTTTTGGCTCCTAATTGAATATCACTTCTGAAACTCATTTTTCTGAATTTTCAGTTACTGATATCTATTTAACAATGAGAAAAATAATTTATAAAATGAAACAGAAAACGAGGTCCACAGAAATGACTTATGCTGATCTGTTCTGTCACCAGCTGATCGATTCTGGCACTTACCACTTGCTGCAGCTCTTCTATGGCACTATTAAAGTTCATAGACGAACTAGGCAAAGCTACAGTGCTAGTATTGCGAAATCAATATACACTTAAAAACAACAGCCGAAGAGCGTTGATTCATAGTGACGGACAATTTCTACAGTGAACTCTGTAAAATTTTGACATAAGACGTCTCTTCTTTAGGCTTACTATCGCTTTGTTACCGCTGCTTGTTCAGTACCTATAATCATTTCGTTACTATAAAACTGTTACAGTGAGGACCATTTACAGTTTGTAGCACATGTCCAGAAGCTGACTTTATCGTTCCTCTCTGGAGTGACCTACTCTTTAAACAAATCATCTTCGAGTACTTTTCATTCCATGATTTATCGGCCCACTAAATATTAAATATAATTTGTAACCCTACATTTTAAACGTATCCACAGTTGTCTTTAAAAGCTATTACTATGTTCACGTTCCATATTATTCTACACACTTGATAACAGTTACTTCTAGTGGAACACACGGCAAATTTACATGCGTTAATCGAATATCGGATTTTCAGCTCGGTACAGCCAGCTTTGTGTGCTATTTCTCTAAATTAATTAGTGCAGTGGGTTCCAAAATATGGAAGTTTGCTGAAAATTAATTTAGCCACACAATGCGGAATATGTAGAGCGTGTTATGGCTTAACAACTTAAATCACGTCCATTTTTCACGTCCTTAGAATCTAAACATTCATGGTGGTGTCTGTTTGTTCTATATCGTATCTCCCTACCACTTTCGCGCAACGACGATTTGAGCGTGTTTTTTAGGGAATTGACTAGTTTGAACCTGGGACCTGTTGCTGGTAAGGAGACGCCAGACCACACATGACATGTAGAATTCAGAAGAGTTCAGTGAGACTAGCGATAATATAACCAAATACTAAATGATCTCAACGTCAGCTCCACTGCACTCCCTGTAAAAGAATCTTAATACTTACTAAATTTAGTGGAAGGGGTTCAAGGCTTTCCTATTTTTAGTTGGCTGGTAAAATAACGTCGAAAAAGCAGTTAAGTTTACCATTGGAAATTTTATTCTACTCACAAAATATTGTTTATAAATTGCACTATTGATAAAAGGAAATGTTTTAATACAGGAGGGTAACAACCAACTGCATTTAACTAAAATGTGAACGAATATTCCCTGAATGGGTTTCCAAGTTCTACAATGGATCGAAGGATCACCTATGCCATATCACGTCTATAATCAAGGTTTAAATTAAGTTTCACAGAAGATAAAACTATGAAAATGGTCTACAGTGCCCCTCAATTATCTTTAATTCCTTATCTAACTTGTCGTAAATTACAGTGGCTGATGTGCCTTCTCAATAACTACATAACAGAAAAATCATCGTGATTCAAATCTTTACTTCAAGTGGCAAATGTGAACACCATGAGTTTTAATTAACGATCGACACTAGTATTACGCAAAAAGGGGGTCTAACAGATGAGACTTCTGGAGTTCTGAGTGAAGCCTTATGCGCTCAAAAATGCGGCATCGTGTGCGTTCATTACCTTGTCGGTGTTTAGGCAGCGTCAGGGCGGCAGCAGCCGGCGCAGCAGCCATCCAGCTCTCCGTCTCGGAACTAACTCCTCTCCTCACTTCTCCTTACTACCATTCACGGAAGTTGGTTAAAAAAAAAAAAACTATCTGGCTGTGTTTTCATCTGACCAATCAGGGTGTCAATGTTAACCTTAAGCTCCGCCTACAAAAATTCTGTCTATCCAATAAGAAACGTTATACTTTTCGTGGTGGGGCAATGTTTTTAAAGTTTGCAACGTAACAGAGACGCTAAAAAGTCTCACTCTACAACTCTCAGCTGGTGTAGTCCTTTTAGCGTTATCGTAAGATCTATACTGTTCTTTTGGAGGGCTCTATCTCTTAACATGTGCTGGGGGTGATCCTAACGTAACAGATATGCGAAAAAGTTCACGCTAAAACTTGCGGCTGGTGTGGCCCTAGTGGTTAGGTGGCTACGTGGGTGTCCAGTCCGTCCCTTATTGTAGGGCCTTCTAGCTTAACACGGTTCTGCTCTCGGCTTCTGTTCTCGTTTCTCCCCTAAGAACTGCGTCTGTTTCACGGTGGGAAGGTATGACATGCATTTAGGCATTCTTGTGTTAGTCTGTGGTATTCCATTTGCTCACTCGTTACTCGTATTACTTTGGTTAATTTAATGTCACGATTTATTCGGAGCTATGTGACACACTGCTGGATTTGCTTATCATGTCAGGGTGTTCATGGAAGGTGTTGGATTTGCCTGACACCTTACAAGAACACTCTGCTCCTGTTCCAGTATTTTATTAATATATTCTGCAATGAGATTTCACTATTTGACACCAGCAGATTTACTTTGGAGACCGATGCTTTCCTCCCGGTGTGTTGAGCTTACAGACAGCAAATTCGTACATTTCCTAGCACTGAAAACGGCTACACCATCTTGTAAAGTTAACCGTATACGGAAAATATAAAGATATTTCTAAGTTCTTACTACACGTTAAACTGTAGGCCCTCTACAACTGGACATGGAAGTTGGTTTATATAGTTACATAGGAGAAGGAGATACCGCTCCCCTGAAGGATATATTTAATAAATTACAATAATAATATTTTGTACCAATTCCTCTGTTATTATTTATAGTTTCACTTTGGTTGCTGAGTATTAGTCACTGAAATATCAATAAGGTTTCATAAAGAGATGTCATATCCTCTTTTAATGTATATTTTGCATGAGTACTCATATACACTGTCGAATCAACTTGTTCTCGTAACCTGCTAGATCTGACGTTAACAATTCGTAGCTAATGATGTAGCTTATGATGTAATGAGACATCGGAGAAATTTCTACGAAACGTCGGATTGTCTGTTGGCACAGATCACCCAGTAAGAGCATTATAAAAAAAAAGGATCTTATGCGTTTATTTGCAGCCACCGTAAGCGATTTTGTTCAAATACGTAGGTTGGTCAAGAATAAGGAGACAGCAAAATCACAACACGTTAACGTGCCTAATACTGCATAGGAAAACCGCTGGAATTCAAAACAGCTTCCAATCGTCTTGCAGTGGATAAATAAAGATCCTGTATGTGTTTCGAGGGAATCTTATACCGATCTTCTCTCAAAATAGTGGCAAGTTGAGGTAAGGATGATGGAGGTTGTAATAGCACATACTATAGGAAGCCTTGTATAAAGTATTGGGTGCCACACCTTTACATATTATTCGATACGTATTTCATAGTATTGTAAATGATAAAATATAATTTTTGGTGCTCTGTATTGTATCAAATAGCACTGTAGTCAAGATATGTAAAATGTAACACACCATTTAGACAACTACCACATCATTTAAATACAATTAACACAAGTCTTTAATTAGTGGAAAAGTGTCTTATTGTAACCATTAATTTTACTAAATTTACGGAAATAATATCGGACAATGACCACGTAAAAATTTTGGTGTTAAAATTAGTTCAGTCATTAAATGGAAAATTAATTGACAAACGTCGATTGTTTTAGAGTGTAAAACGGAAAAAATTATGTTTTTGAAATATTTCTGGGTAACTGACGCACTGAAAGTTACGTTCACTCTCAAAAGATTATGTTTCTATACGAGCTCAAATTAGATTACTTGTAATTAATTGTGTAATTACGAATTCTGAAGTTATCTGTCATAAGCAAACTATTATTTCGGTCATTTGCCCAAAACGGGATTATTGTGGAAAATTTGATTCTCGAAATCTCCATAATAAATTAGTATCAAAATTCCTGTTGTAACTAAAGATATATTGATTATTTTGTATCAAGTATGGTCAGTGACATTTCGCAAGCAGAATTTTGATACTAAACTTTAAAATCAATTTTAGAATTAACATTTGTTACAAACAGTCATTTATTACCTTCAAAATTTTAATGTAATTTCTTAAGAAACAACCGATTTTAATTTTAAGTCTATTAACGTGGCTTTGTTGAACAATACTTTCAAATAACTTGTGTTGTTGAGAAACTCTACAAGCTGTGAAATCGGAGCTAGAGGTGACAGTAGAATTGCGGTTGTTTCCAGTTAGTTCGACTACGTGATATTAAGCCTGTTTCTTTGAGTTACGCATCGTACTAATGTTCTGGAACAATATAAACATTAGCACAAAATGCAAACTATGTGTTGGTGAAAATTATCTAATATCATCGTCTTTTGACTTTGACTCGTTGGATTCCTACAGTGGAACAGTTAATATTGTGCATCCCATTTAACACTGAATTAGTGGGGGAATCTCGTCGAAAGAAAGAAGATGTAGTACACGCTCAAGCATCTCATTGAACTTAACAAAGATTCGTAATCTAAGAGTATGTTAATCCAACATTTTCAGCTGAAACCTGGTAAAAGAGTGTGTTAGAAGGTGGACAGCGATCACGCACTCATCTCTCCAAATTTGATCACAATAGGTCCATAATACTGAGATCTGGTTACGTTGGTGTCCAGAGGAGATGCGACACTACATCATCGTGCTCATAAAACCAGTTCTCTATTATGTGAACAGGGGCTCTGTCGTCATGGAACACCATCACCAGTGGGGAACAAACACTGAACTATGGCATGGACCTAATGAGCCATAGTGCTCATATAATCTTTGGTAGCAATGCAACCGCACAAAATAGCCAAGGTACTTATTTAATATCACGATATTTCTGATCTAATCATCTCTGAGCCACCGCCATGTTACGGACATTCTCCCATTGCTCTGTAATCCAGATTTTATGGGTTACGCACAACGTTTTCTAGTTACGAAGATATGCATCAGTCTTAAGTCGTTCTGGAATTCAAGCTCGCCCTGCAATTCCCTGCTTATGGAATTTCCTTTCTGTTGTTTTGATAATGAAGAAAACTGGATCCATTCCATACTGGCCGCCTGATTTTCTGTAAACCGGCAAAAACAGTTTCCTGCTTATCGAATTTCCTTTGTGTTGTGTTGATGCTGACAGAGTTCTGGAGTGCAGCACTCAGTTCTGAAGTGACTTTTGCTTCTCGCTGAAGCTTCTCACTTCTCGTTGAAGCAGCAATTACAGAGTTCAATCTGCAACAGTTTGATTATAAATGGAGCAAACTTAAATCACTTACTAAGGCTAGAAATCCGTAAATACTGTAAATTATAAGAACTTGCAGGGCTTTTAGAATTCCAGACAAATGTTGACTACCCCTTATGTCTTCCAAATCTCTTTCATACTCGGACTCAAATATTGGAGTCCCGTATCTCCAAAGCCATATACATTACTTCCTCAGCAGGCAGTTCGTCACACATTTAGGGGACCAGTATGTACTCTGTCCAGCTCCCTGCTCTCTTTTCCTGAGTTTAAATGAGCAATTTCCTTTACACTCTTACTATTGACGACCCATACGGACAGAAGCGTGCTTTCGGCAACAGGTTAACAGCTGCCAAATATTCCAGATCCTAACATCCAAGTGTCATCGAAGAGAAAAGTTCCAATAACAGATGGAACCCAGTGGAGGAAAGCATGATTTTCTCAGACAATGTGAAAACGGATTGAGATACCTTACTTGCCTAAGCTTCTACATTTGGAATGGAACACTCCTGTATTTCGGCCAACATTTTTAATATGGAAATCGGTCTACAGCTTTTCAATGACGCCGGGTTTTTATCCTTTTCGTACGGGTAGACTTTGTTGACCATTAACTAACATGGACTCTTGTAGGGGGCACAGAACATCTATAACCCGAAGAAAATCGTGAAATGTGTGGCTGCAGTTCCTTGAGGCTCAAAACTTTCGACGCTGAGGCGAAGGGTAAGGTCAAGCAGAAGACCTTATCAACGTGGTTTAGGGAAATCAGAGCGCACTGCGAGGGTCCATAAATGCAGGGCATTTAAGATGCGATACAAAACATCGCTTTAGGCAAGTAAAAGGATACAGCGGGATAAGTTTGTACTTAGGCAACTGCAATTTGAAACACATAAACTATTGGCTCTTAAGGTTAAGAAACCGACTTTCATGTCCACAATTCGTAAATAAGATGGCTCAATGGGCACAGGATCGAGGGAGTCAGCAGAATATCTGCCAACCACCTGGTTCGTATGACAACGCTAGAGCAGACACTGAAATACGTGCGCAACTTAGAAGTGAAGTAAATAACGAATACCCAAATCAGATGTCGGTGATTCATTTCGGTTAGCGTACTGCCACGATTTCCAAGCTTAATGTTAGAAATACATCTGGTCCGAGTGACGTTTACTCTGAGGTCCTACAGACGGTAGGGTCACTTACAGTGCCACGTTTGACAGAATTACTAAACGAGGCGTTGCGAATAGATGGGATTCCGGCAGCTAGAGCAATAGTGATTAAAAACGAAAGGATAAAAACCCGGCGTCATTGAAAAGCTGTAGACCGATTTCCATATTAAAAATGTTGGCCGAAGTAGAGGAGTGTCTGCTCTGTAACCGGCTGCAGAGGCACAGAGAATTCTGGAGTCTAAATCAGCATAAATACGGATTCGAAAAAGAGAAGTGTATAGATGATGCTCTTAACAGAATTCTCCATATTGTACATATTGTAGAAAATTCGAAACTGAAGTACGTAATCGCACACATGATTGACATCGCTGGGGCATTCGATAATATTTGGTAGCCTGCAATATTTGTATGTTGCCAAGATCTCGGTGCCCCTGAAGTTCTGTATAAGAGCTTTGTAGATTATCGAGTGGAAAAGAAGAGCAACATGATCAGATTACCAAGGGCTGTCATCAAGGCTCTCTAATTGGTTCATTGTTCTGGGATCTTCGTGTTGATCCCCTATTACATCGCCAAACCTCGAGTTATTCCGAAGCTGCCAGTAACATACGTAGTGATATAACCTGGAAGTTCTTCATTTGGAATTTGAGTCAATTCCTTTTATTTTATGCTTTTTAATTTACTCTTCTTTTAAATTTTCTGCTTTATTTCTACATTAATATTACAAATAGTTGCTGGTAATATAATTTATTAGTATAAGCAAAATATAATTTCTTTCTTTTGCTTGTGCAGTTTTCCCTCAATGACGCAGGGTCGGCATGGTTAATCGGATTTGGCAAGGTTAATTTAAGGGATGGCCGGATGCCCTTCCTGCCGCCACCCCGTAGCTCCCGGGACGGAATTACTGTAACCCTACTGTCTGCGTATAGTGTAATCCATGGAATAGTGTGAATGTGTTCAGATGTCAGTGAGCCGTGTAACTGAGGCGGTACGTGAGGACCAGCCCAGTATTCACCTAGTGGGATGTGGAAAACCGCCTAAAAATCACATCCAGGCTGGTCGGCCCACCGGCCTCCGTCGTTAAGCCACCAGGCGGATTCGATCCAGGGCTGGCGCGCCTACCAGAGTCCAGGAAGCAGCGCATTCTCGCTCTCGGCTAACCTGGCGGGTCAGTATAAACATCAGGATAAAATTTTCGCTCTGCAGCGGAGTGTGCGCTGATTTGAAACTTCCTGCCAAATTAAAAGGCAAATGTCCCGAGTTCGGGTCTCGGTCTGGCACACAGTTTTAATCTGCCAGGAAGTTTCAAAATCTGAATCATTGTATGTCACCATGATTAATGAATATGTACGATCTATTTAGAGTTTCTGTTAATATGTATAAATTCGTGTCAATAAATTGGAAATTGAAATTATGGTGGCCACGAAAGAGGTAGTTTTTGTACTATTACCCAAAGTCGACTACGTGTATAGTGGTCTGATATTCACGTCCGGAATCATTTGATTCGCAAACATTTTGAACATTTTCTTAGACTTTCACATGTGTAACACCATACATGCAGTCAGGTAGGCTACACAGCTTGTTTCAAAGGGGTAGTGGGGGTGGGGAATTCGTCCATCCTCTACTGCTGACACTGCCAAATATAGGTTAACTTGGAAATACCATGAAAATACGGAATAGAGGTCAGGCGAAATAAGAATTTTAATTTTGATGACTTTGTCAGTAACTTGGACTCCTGCGTACGCTCAATCAGTCCTAATGATAACCTGTGCTATTCGGATCTTCTCTGGCCTCTTTATTTTCCTATCGATTACATTTCGAAATGATTTATTTGGCTGAATTCTTTCATTTCTCTAGGCATTCTCAGTAGTTCGTGGTCTTGTGGTTATCGTTACTGACTCTCGATCACTTACTCAGTGTTCGATCCCCGGCCGGTTCTGAGATTTTATCCGCTCAGGAGTGGGTGTATGAATTGTTTGCATCATCAACACCCGCTGCTACTCCAGGAAACTAGTATCAGTAAGTATGCTGTGATTTTCACAAATATGTATACTGATTCACGAAGAAGGCTTGCGTATATAATTTATAAATATTTTGTATCAACTGGCCTAAAAACGTTGACTCTCTTTCTCTGTCTGCATATGAAGGACAATCGCAAGAACTACTGTAGGAATTTTGATAAAGTTTTCATTAATGGGCAAATTAGTTAACAGTGAAGCTTCCGGTATATTAATGTATCACCGCTACGTAAGGCAGTACATCTTGCGTAGGTATTTGGTTTCACCCGTGCGAAGACGAGCAGGTAATTAGTCTTCACTAAATTATTATCTGAGTCTATATGTGTACCTCATTCCGCCTTCAAACCCAGAATATGATTTCGATATATATATGTCACAATGAGGTAAGGTACCTGATATCTTCCTGTGCCCTCCGGCCAAATCTAAATGCACTTCCTCCGCTTATTAACACAACAAAAATTTTTGAAATATAATAAAATTAATTTTTATAATGTTAGGAGTCTAACAAGTTTGGAATCATGGTACACAGAAGATTCTAAAACCTCGACGAGTCATCACAGGTTTTTACAGTCCCCACGTGAACATTACAGAAACGTAAACAATAAACTAATGTAATAAAAAGGGAAAAATGGCATTACGCACTCCTTGTTCTAGAAACATTTCATATTTAACAAGTCAGACAAAAATACTAATTAGTACTCACGTAAGAATAACAGCGAAATTTTCATAAATTTGGATGTACCGAGGACCCCTAGCGTTACATATACAGTGTACAACCATCGTGTATAATGGAGGGGAACAATTGGAAATCTTTATCTTACGGAGTATCAATTTTAATTACGGATAAAAAAGTCAAAAACCGTCATGTAGATACAGTAACTAAAAATTTATAAACAATGGTTTATACACTTAATGTGTATACCTTTCGTAGTTTGAAGAGCATAACGTCTTCAACCTGACGATACAATCTTTACAAACAAATACTGAGTTTGTGCTAATTTATTCGCTGAATACACTAAAGTATGTTAAGTTGAGATTTCTTGCAGTATACGTAGTATAGTTTGCAAGACTCATTATTATAAAAATGCAGCGTTCTTACCCGGAAATTTCCTCACGGAACACAGCAAATGTCGACGATTTCACTGTAGTTGAAACTGTGAAACATCGTGATGCCACCACGTGTACAGCTATTTAAGAGCTCTGGTTCGTGAGGATACCTGCTCTCTTTGTGTGATTTAATCATCTTTTAATCATATTTCACCACAAATGCTGCCCACCCTACTATTATTACCGTATTATGACGTAGCGCATTTCTCTGATGATCTCTGAAAAACCAGGGCCACGCCTGAGCTCGTCTGAATAATTGATGTCGCTCCATTGAGGCCCTTGCCCCCTAATTAACATCCCAATAAAATTTTAAACATTTCCACCGTCTTCCTTTATCTGCTGTTTAGTGGAGAGAAGCACAACCACTTCTTAATTCGTACCCTCCACTGACAGTGAGAAGATTTGCTTTGGCATTTGTTCCCGGTCCGAGACCTTCTACTTAATCGAGGTTCGATCCCTTTCTGTTTCCGTTCTTTTCTTCTTACTGCAGTTAACTAATTATTGTTAAATATAAGGGGTGTTTATGTCACGTTCCTTCTGCATTACAGCCTTTATCTGCCTTTAGTCTGCAGCTCTTGAACTCAGCCAGAACGCTGTGGCTGAGCAGCAAGATCCTGAGACGTATCATTCGCGTCCCCGCTTGCTGTGAGCAATTTGAATTCGCGCCACCTCGGCGGCTTGCGCGTAACTCACAGTGCACGTAGTTAATATCTCATTTGGGTTTAAATACGTGCAACATCACGTTGCAAGTATTATTAATATAGGATCACTAAAGGCGTAAACAAGAACCAAACTTAGGACGGCCATACAAATAGCCAAAAATCTGGCAGCT
Source organism: Schistocerca gregaria (assembly GCF_023897955.1). Lineage (NCBI taxonomy): Eukaryota > Metazoa > Arthropoda > Insecta > Orthoptera > Acrididae > Schistocerca > Schistocerca gregaria. The sequence goes on along the minus strand of NC_064925.1, from coordinate 269,854,887 downwards.
ATGCGGCACTTTTGAATGTGTGCACTGTGATAGCGATCCTATCCATACAGCCACTAACTGCCCATCCTGTTCCTCAGGTTTCGTCTGTATATTAGTTTTTTTTTGCGTATGTAAAGATGAACATTACTCGATAGTCTTGGAGATGTGCCCATTTATGCATCTAAATTAAAAAAAATTGTTGTTTTTGCGTCCACGTTTCATTTCTTTTTATTTGTGAGGTAATTTGAGTGGCCTGTAATATGTCTTTACATTACAGTTTTTGTTCTCTTGTTGTTATGTGGGAAACAGAATTATGGAGCGGAATCTCCGCTAGGTAAAATTAGTTCCTGCCTACGATGAAAATGAAGGAAAAGTTTAGAAGATGGTTCAAATGGCCGCTAAGCACTATGGGACTTAACATCTGAGGTCATCAGTGCCCTAGAACTTACAACTACTTAAACCTAACTAAACTAAGGACATCAGACACACCCATGGCCATGTGTGTGTGTGTGTGTGTGTGTGTGTGTGTGTGTGTGTGTGTGTGTGTGTGTGTGTGCGCGCGTGCAGGTGTGTATGGTGGGGCCTCCACTCGGAGAATTTTGGGTGGATGGAATAGCAATTACGCAGAACTGGTATGGGGATGCGTAATCAAATACAGAGATGTGTAAACAGGCAGAATGTGACGCTGCGTTTAGCTACGCCCATATAAATCAATAAGGGTCTGGTGCAACTGTTAGATCGGTGACTGCTGCTACAATTGCAGCTTATCAGGATTTGTCTGAGTTTGAACGTGGCGTTACAGTAGGTGCACGAGCGATGGGACACAACATCTCGGAGGTAGAGATGAAGTGGGCACTCAACAAAACATCATCGGAACCGAATGCCCACTCGTGTATCTTTTATGACGGCATGATACCATGCTTTACTCCACCTTTGGGCCCATAAACACCGACATTTGACTGTTGATGACTGGAAACAGTTGCCTGGTCGGACGAGTCTCGTTCCATATTGTCTCGAGAGGATGGAGAGAACTTCACGAATTCATGGACTCTGCATGTCAGCAGGGGACTGTTCAAGCTGGTGAAGCCTGTGTAATCGTATGGGACGTGAGCAGTTGGAGTTTTATGGAACCCATGACACGTCTACATACGACTCTGACAGGTGACACGAACGTAAGTATCCCGTCTGATCACCTATATACATTCATGTCCATTATGCATTACGAAGGACTTGGGTAATTTCAGTAGGACAATGTGAGACCCCACACGTCCAGAATTGCTACAGCGTGGCTCCAGGAACACTCTTACGAGTTTGAACACTTGCGCTGGCCACCAAACTGCTCAGATGTTCACATTTTGAGCACATCTGGGAAGTCTTGAAACGTGTTGTTCAGAAGAGATCTCCATCCCCTCGCACGCGTACCGATTTACTGACGGCTCTATAGGATTTATGGTGTTACGCACTACTTCAAACATCGTTAGAGTCTGTTCTACGTCGTGTTGCGGCAATTTTGCGTGCTCACGGGGGCCATACACGATATTAGGCAGGTATGCCGTTTCTTTGGCTCTTTAACGTATCATTGTTTTTTTTGTGTAAATACAGTAAGAAAATAATATACGTAGTATCGTTACAACACAACAGTAATCACATATACAAGCAAATTTACGCTGTAGGCCCCTTAAGAAGCTTCGTACACAAAAAGAAGCGAAAGGCGTGTCACGAAACAACCTTCCATTTACCTACACGACCGACCGTATCTCCAAGAACATAGACGGGCAACTAAGGAAAGATGAAAACATAAAAAGTACGTTTATTGAATCTGTAACGAATTAGGTTGTCCCATTTATTTTCCCTCTCTTCAAGTTACCTAGTATGTGCACAATATTTCTCTGCTGAAGTTTTGCCAACCTGTGTGGCCGAGTGGTCTTAGGCGCTTCAGTCTGGAACGGCGTCACCGCTACGGTCGCAAGTCCGATTCCTGCCTCGGGCATCGATGTGTGTGACGTCCTTAGGTTAGTTAAGTTTAAGTAGTTCTACGGTCTAGGGGACTGATGACCTCAGATGTTAAGCCCCATAGTGCTCACAGTCATTTGAACCATTTCTGTGCTGAAGTTTTGCCGGCCGCTGTGGCCGAGCGGTTCTAGGTGCTTCAGTCCGATACAGCGCTGCTACTACGGTCGCAGGTTCGAATTCTGCCTCGGGCATTGCAGTATCTGATGTCTTAGGCTAGCTAGGTTTAAGTAGCTGTAAGTGTAGGGGACTGATGACCTCAGATGTTAAGTCCCATAGTGCTTAGCGGCCATTTGAACCATCTTCTGAAGTTTTGCTTCATTTTGAATGGTAATACTCTGATAATAGCAGCTGTTTTTAAAAAATCAGTCCTAGTTCTTCTGAGAGATTTATACGCAAACTGAACCAAATTTCAGCTATATTTATTTTAAGAGGGAATGAAACTCTAAACTATTGATACATGAATATAATAATTTCCTTTAACTTCATATCCATAAAAGTACAATTGGGTGCTAAACTTGGGGGAAGCAAAAAAAAAAAATACAGACACCATCCAGTACAGATGCCTTTCCAAATTTGAGCTGGAAATTGCATCAGCATTCTTGACTGTCTTATTCGCTCTTTGTGGTCGTATTGCAGTATCTGTGGTCGTATCATCATTTGGAAGTGGGGTGGTTCGCAATAATTTGCTGACTCCCTCCACCCAGCCGTCACTGAGCTATCTTCTTTACGAATTGTGGACATGGCAGTATGTTCCTTAACTTTCGAGTAAGTACCTTGTACGGTTTTCGCCATATGTCAAATTGCAGTTTCCTTTGTACAAACTTATCCCAGTGTATTCTTTTGTTTTGTGCAGCAATGTTTTGTATCGTATCTTACTTCACGTGTATTTACAGAACCTCGCAGAGTACTCTGATTGTCCTAAAGGACGTTGATAAACTCTTTCTCCTAATCTTACCCTTTGCGTTAGCGTGAGAGGTTCTGGTCTCCATGGGATTGTAGGCTGACTGTACAATTTTCTTAGGGATGTAAGATAGTAGCTGCGCAGACAAGTTTGGGTGAGTTTAATTCAGTCTCAAAATATGCTGGCAAAAAAATTTTATGTTTAGTCTTTTTTCTTTTTTCTATGTCTATGCTTGACCATCGCTATTAACGCTATCCATCGCATACGTCCTTGTCGCCGTTCACTCAATTAATACACAAATAGATACATTCGAATGCAAGACAATGCACCTGAAAAAATTCTTCAAATGGCTCTGAGCACTATGGGACTTAACATCTATGGTCATCAGTCCACTAGAACTTAGAACTACTTAAACCTAACTAACCTAAGGACATCACACAACACCCAGTCATCACGAGGCAGCGCAACTCAGTTGAGCTGAGTAGCGATACTCATTAGTTCCACCCCATAATTAATTTACTTGATCTGGTAAAACAGTTTCCTACCTTTTCATCCTTTTGTAACAACCTTCTTTTGTCACAGAGTATTACTTTCTTTCGCATTGTTTCGGTCTACCTAAAAACTACAGATGACCTCACCATTCTAATCGAAAAGTTTTACCGAAAACACTAAAATAAAGAATAATTACTGTTTATTTCGTAAGCCACATGCGGAGAAAATATTAGTTTCATTACAATAACGAAATTCGCGATATGTATCATCTATGGTCTAACTAAATACCACAGTGGTTCCAAGGACTCTGTTTGTCAGTCGGTGATTCATAGCAGGCGCGATTACTGAAGAACAGCGGATGCTACAAAAGGGGTGTAGGACATCACACGAAGCTTTTAGCAACAAACAGCGACGTTGGCGACGTCAACCGTCAGCAGCCACATTTCATTATAATCTCAAAAGCAGTGACGCTACTGCGAAAGTTTATTTTTCTTTGGTTATTACGATCCACTATGTACATAGATCGTGCATCTAAGACAGTTTCATATCCATTAACAATCTCCGTAACCGCAAAGATACGTAAGGCTCATTTTTCTTTTGTTTTCAGCAAATTGTAAGGTGAGGGTATAATTTTGCCCCTTGACATACAATTTTAAATATAGAAACGTAATCCACACATCAATCCGAGGAGTATGACACCACTCAAGCCCTACTTCAAGTAACGTGATACTAATTTACGTAGTACGGAGAGTAATCATTCATACGTGGCCGACATGAATTCGTTACAACAAGCATTCCATACCCTGCATATTAATAGTCGCGTACCATCGCCATCACTTTTAGCTGGCGTGGATGCAGGAAATTCCCAGCTGTCGAGAGAAGTAGAACAAGAAACGCATTTCGAGAGGGTCCATAAGAAAGCCGATCCTTCCCAGCGGGGAGGCAGGCAACATTACTAACTTATTGTTAGCCTGCGTGGAACGGAAAGAAATATCTTAGCAGAGCAGGGGTCTAAGTGGCCGTTCTTGGAGGATCAATATACGGAATTCTTATTTACGAAAAAGGTTGAGTCGCACAAAATAAAGTTACCAATGGGGCAGAGACGCCTGGACAGAATACATGTAAAAAGACGTACATGATGCCTCGGAAAGCTCCTATGAAAGGAATGCTGACAGAATCACAGTAGGAGTCCTTTGAAATCGCGAAAAACTTTCTCACAATGTTTTTTTTTTTTTCCAAAACAGAAAACAGGCCGCAGTGGAAAGCTCAGCTATTTTTAACAAATACTCGCATATCACGTGACGAGGGCGTGAAGAACACGAGGTTGCACGTGGACATCTAGAGTATGGGCGAAGCTTCATTGGACCAGACAACGACGCAAGTCGTACTACGATCAGAATTGGCCTCTACGAATTGTGGTAGGGGATGAAAACAAGCTACAGTGGGTGTGGGGATGTGGGGGGGGGGGCAATAAAGGTATACAGACGGGGCCACGAGGAGAAAGAGGAGGTCTCCTCAGACCATAGCCGAGTATAGATGGAACACTTCCTCTTCTGATGGCCTAGAAGAGCTTTTCAGTGAACACTTGGAATCACGGAGTTCGAAGATCTAGTAACATCTCCGAACCGGACATTACGGATTTCGACCCGAGTTAGTTATGTTGTGCAGAACAATGAAAGAGGGCAGAGGTGTCACTTGGCCAAAGCGAGTGGACATTTGCAATGGATTAACTGGGGAAAAACAGAGTTTTTGTCCCCTGAAAACTCAGGGAAATTTCCAGTTTCTGATACAGTCAAGGCCAGAATAGTATTGAGGTTTACAGGTCCACACAGACTTTGTCATACGCCACTGTCGACCACACTAGTCGCCGACAAAGCACGGTAAATATCGTGTTTATTTAAGTGCTCAGCAAGGGAGTCACTAGCTTGTGTGTGCACTGTAATGTGGATAAAGGTATCAGTAAATATACGTTATCGTGCAGCATCGACAATAGGGCATATTGAGTGTTGTGAATTTAATATTCTGCTTGGTAACTTTGTTTGGTGATCATTGTATTGTAAGTTATGATAGGGGTTCTTTTCTCATGTTGGAACGCTTCTAAAAGTTTTTTATGTGTTCATGTTTATCACGATTAATTCTATTTAGTTTGTGAATTCGCTGTCAGGATCTTCCTAATTACAGAGGACTTTCCAACATCACCAACAACGCACTTGAATACAATGTGTATGGTGTTTCTGTAATAAATAGATTTAGTACAGGTAACTGTTGTTTGTGTGTTCTAGAGTAGAGACTACCGTTTCCTCACTGAAGTATTCTAGGGCATGTATGATGGCTGTTATTCTGATGTCTAATCGTGACTTGATCTGGGATCTCCCTACCTTGTGGGACATAGGTTCACTGACACTTCTGTTGTCTCAGATATCCTCCTGCGTTCCCAGTGGTAAAGACAGGTCCCAAGGACTAGGGAGTATGTCAGATAATTGCGACCCCGCCATGATGCGTTTGTGGTTGAGAGATTAGCTTACCAGGATGCTTTTTTGATGGAAAACTCAGACTGTCCAGATATTTTTGTACACAGACAAAGTTGTCAGAATACATTTGAGTTCTAAGCGGGACTATCAGGGACGTTTTTGGTTGAAAAATCAGACTGTCTGGGTGCTTTTGAGCACAGTGGAAAATTGCCAGAATACGTTTGTGATTGATGGGAGAGTGCTAGGATACGTTTTCTATTCTGTATATTTTTAGCCGTATGTAATTGTTAGCCCCATGTTAATTTAGTAATGGACACTATTAGTTTATGTTTGTGGTAGGGACACAAGACTGTTCGAGGGTAATTTGAGGACGGAAAGTAATATACTTAATGATTTGTGCCTAGGGATGTGTTACCTTGTTGAAGTTTGGACTGGTAAAAGTTTGTTAGCACATTTCTGTGTTAACAATGGTAAGGCTATCTTAATAAATGTCAGAGAATGAGTACAGTAGCAGCGCGTAAGAGTTGTGGCGTTATCTTGTTGGATGTTATTCAGTAACTCCAAACTTTGTTAAATCTGTAAGTACAATTTAGTGTTAAAGGTGTGATTTTTTGTAAGTAGATTAAATTTGAAAAAAAAGTTAGGACTTCAATTAAAGTCAGTACATAGGTATGCTTAATAATTTAATTTTTGTGTTTGGCTGGCGCACAGGTTTCTCACATTCTTGTTTGTGTGTTGGATTCTGTTCCAAACATTGTTGAAAAAATTGTTGCATTAAACTGAAAGTGTGCAATGTAAACTAGAATTCGTCCGGAGCTATGTATGTTGTTTTGGAGGCGTGTTAAGTCTTGATCATACGTCAACGCGAAGTAAGGTGCGCAAACAATGCGAATTTTAGAGAGCGTTAGAATGATAGGAAATGATGGAAGAACATTGGACAGCTCATAGCCAGTTGGTAGACAAGGTGGAAGAGAAGGAACGTGTTTCACAGGAACAACAGTTGCATGAACAACGCGACGCAGCGGCCACAATGTCGCGTCATGAACGTCATCAAAGTGTGACAAGTTCAAGGTACTCACATCAAGGAATTGATGATGAAATCGAAGCAGAGGCTGATCAAGACACAGACGTAATTTCACATGATGCTAGGTTGCAGTATCTCGAACCTTGTGTAATCGTAAGAGACCAGTTGTCATGTGATAGGATAGAAACAATGTCAATGCACCTGCACTTCATTCACAGGTTAAAGAACCGGTACAAATTAGACAGGAAAGTGGAAAGTTTAATGGAATGGCTACTGCTAAAGATCCAAATGTATCTAATAGTGTGTTCGAAATTTTGCAGTATCTGATTCAAAACGGTAAACAAACGAATACTTGCATACTGAATCTAAGTACAGAAACGCGTTCGAACCTACAAGACCTAGGTTCACAGACAAACAAAGACATACAAAAGTTAGAACAAAGGCAAGATCAGATTCGAAAGAAGTCACAAGATTGACTGAGGCTCTAATGGTAGAGCACAGACAGCAGATATTGACGAGGTACAGAAAGATATGACAAAGTAACGTAACTAAACTCACCAGTTTGTCAAAGAAGTCAAGTAACAGGTCAATTTCTTCACGACAAATACATCTCTAAAAGCATAGCAGGTTATTGAAAAACGACAGTTTAAAAAAGGGCTACAAAAGCAGCGTTAAAAAGATTCGATGATCGTATTTTCAAGATCGAATCGTAAACCAAGGAGAACTTCCAAAGACTGAGAGTCGAATTATTGGGAAGTAGCGAAGGTCGTGGTGATAACGACAGCGTGTGTTCAGATTCAGTTACGACGCCTGAGTCCACGGTAAATACGAATAGTGACACTATGAAGGTCGCAGGAACGCCATTCAAAGCAGCTAACGAGACTCAAGAAGATCGCGACAACGTAGAAAGACGCGCGTGTAGCGGCATATCTGAATTCACAAATGTCCAATGCAACCAAAAGAGTGAAAAAACAAACATTTCGATGCAGACAATGGATACAAATAGGTTACAACGGGCGGTACCAAGTGAACAGAGACAGATCATACCTAATTTACAGTCGGAATTACGTGCAGCACATCAAAAGCCAGTACTTCAGTTGCTTAGTGTGGCGTACGCCTATCAAACTTTAAGAGAACAGTATGCTGTACTGCAACATGTCACTCAGGTACCAGTAACTTCTTACGCAGAACAGTACAGGCCATACCAAAATCTGACAAGACTGACAAGAATGAACACAGATCTTGTAAGCGAAAGTATGTGGCAAAGTAGAAAACCAGTGATAATGACCGGGAATGTAGGGCAAAGAGCTCAACCTGGGACAAATAATTTCGTATCATTACGAAGATGTGATACTCATTTACATTATAGCACGCAGTACCCAATGGCGGTACAGAGCACAAACAAATTTGATAGATGTGTGATAGGAGGCAGGAGTCAAACACCATACTGTTCATATGCAAAATGTGAAAATAACCACTTCTTCACAGTAAGGAAATTTCGACACTACAAAGAAGATGGACTTTCCTTACAGCCAAGAACGTTTATTAATCAATTTCAGGTCGGTTAAGGTGAACACTGATCACTATCTTACGAACTAGACTTTATTTGTGCACATGTGGAGGGAGTAATTGCACAATCCATGCAGAGTATAGCTCAAAATGTAAGTTGTATGAGGTGCTCAAGTTATCATTGGTGTCGTGATAATGGTCGCTTGAAGCACAAAACAGAATGAAATATGAATTGCTTTTTAGGACAATGCGCGAAAATTTGAAAGAGAAGAGTCCGATTAGATTATCTGAGAACAAAGTCAAGAAGAACCGACGCGTAGGCAATCAGTAATTGGACGGAGAATTAATAAGATTGTGCAAAATGAAACTCCCTTTAAAATATCAACAATCATTAGTGGGTACAACTGAAGATAATGTGCTAGCTTTCAAAGGAATTTTTCGTAAATTAGACTTCATATTCAGCGAAGATGACGCAAGGAAACGTCGAAATCAGCAGAACAACAACAGTGATAGACAGAGGCCAGGAAACGGAAACAATGGTAATGGTAATAAGTATATACAGAACTCAGGACATAATAATGTATGTAATCAAGGCTAAGGGAATTCAGGTCGGAATAACAATAGCAACACAGTGGCTTTTTCCGAAATGACAGTAATAACAGGAATGGTGATTGGCGAAATGGTGAACAGAGTGAGGTTCATATGAGGCCACCTAACCCAGAAAAACGTATGAATTGACTAGTTGTAGAAGTGGGGGTCAAGAGGATAACACTTGACCCACAGACGACAGTACAATTGACACTGGAAGTGAAATGACAGTCATTTCAGAACAGCTGTTTAATCAATGTATCAGTGAAAGTGAACTTCCAGTATGCAAAACACAAAAAGTGAGAGTGAATTATGGGTCATTCCACTCAGGCCACAGAGCAGTTAAGCATACACTGTAGTGGATAATTTTGTAACAGCCAAAATTATCAATGGAGATGATTCTTGGGGCCGATTTCTTGAATCAACAACAACCAAATTTGGACATTGGAAAAGGGAGCGTGACATTAGGTGATGTTACAATTCTCTTTGAAGAGAAGCTTGGACAGGACAAGATCCTCAGTGGGTACATACAATTAAGAATGCAAATTGAGGAAGAGGTGTCAGAAGATAAGCATCCAGGGTACAAGTGGACAGATGAACCAAAGATAAGAGATTCAGGGTTACTATATGACATTCTTCAGGAAATAGGTAAGATGTTAGAGGAAGTAACTAACATCTCTCAATATGATGAAGAGAGAGAGAGAGTACTGTGTAGTAATGTGGAGATATTTTTACCAGAGACAGGTGCAGTTAAGCATGTTCAATTCAAGTTTCAGGTAAGAGAACACATACCGTTGAGGGTTCCATCTTACACCATACCATTGTGTTTATGCATAAAGTGTTTCTTCAACTACAAAAAATGAGGGAAAATTGGATAAGGGAACCCACATCATCAACCTACAACAGTGCTGTGATGATTGTAGATAAGAAAAATGGCAGTATACGTTGTTACTATATTCGAGACAGATCAGTACAATAACTGTTACTGAAACAGACCGACCACAAAAGTTAGAGGGATTACTTCAGAAATTTCATGGTGCAACATCCTTTGAGCCCTTGATCTAAGATCTAGATTTTGGCCAACTGAGCTAGCACCACAATTTAGGAAGTATACAGCCGTTTTAGCATTTGTGCGGTGCTACCATTTTAACAGATTACATTTTGGGCTTAACATATCATCTGCAGCTTTTATAAGGCACTAGGAATAATTTTAAATAAAGAATTACAAGAAAAACTGGTATGTTTATGCAGATGATATATTAACTGGGAACATGGGAACAACACAGTGTAGTTCTAGAAAAAATCCTCCAAACATAAAAGTACTGTGGTGTTACAGTAGATACTGTAAAATCCACATTTGGGAAAAAGCAAATAAGAGTTCTTGGGTCGTATAATTTCAGCAGAAGAGATACGACAAGATGCAAATAAATTGCAAGTGGTTAGGGATTTAGAAATGCCCTACAATCGAAAGATACTACGTAGATTATTTTTAAAAAAAGATTGATTTGGACTGACACATTAGCAGCACCATGCTATGTCAGCTTACTGACAAAAATAAACCATGGATTCTGGACCAGCAAGCAGAGAAAGGAATTTCGGAAATTAAAGATTGCTGTAACAAAAGTACCCATTTTAGCCCATCCCGATTTAGCCTTAGATTTTTAGTCACCACAGACCGTGCATAAACAGGATTGGGAACAGTACTGTTTCAGGAATGCGAAAAAGAGGGACCAATTATTAACAAAACTATTGCTTTGGCAGGCAAGGTTTTACTAAATTTTAACAGAATTACTCCATTAAAGAATTGTAAGCATTAGCGAATGTCTGGGGATTCAGAAGGTTTATATACGTACTATTTAGAAGAAACACAGAACTGATTACTGACCGAAGGCCTTGGAGTTTTTATTAATAGCAAAGCTAACTCATGGCCGACTTGCTCGCTGGATATCAATACAACAAGAGTATGATTTCATAATTACTTATGTATCAGGACCAATTAAATTTTTAGCAGATGCGCTATCATGATCTCCTGAATGGTTGGTGACAGCACAGGAAATAGTGATGAAAGTTTGGAATTTATTACATAGAAAATGTACCATTTGAAAACTATCTGACCAATGCATTCGAATAAATATCCACAGAACAAAACAAACAGGCTGAGATTTTGGAAATGAAACATAAGTGAAAAGATAAGAACGCCATCGACATCCACCTCCATTATCTCGTGAAAGATGACATCATGTTTCAGAGAAGAAATATAGCTACAAGTTCATGGCAAGTAGGTATTCCAGAAGAGTTATTTGATACATACATCTGGTATACACAACTTAGCAATGGGCAGTATGGCCCACAACAATGTTACTTCAAATTAAAACAGTTATGTTATTTTTCCAATATGGAAAAAAAGAATTAGAAACGTATTTGCTAACTGCAAAGATTGTCAGAGGGCTAAGCACATAACATTTCAAACCAGACCAGCTACACATCTAATAATTCCTGAAAAATTAAAACACATCACAGCAACCAATTTAATGGTACTGTTGCAATGGACAAATAAGGGAAACAAATTTATTTTGTTGTGGTAAAATTAACACCTAAGTATGTTACCCTCACTCCCTTGGAAAAGGCAACTGGGTACACAAAAGCATACAATCAAGATTTCCTAAAGCAAATGGGCAGAGTAGACAAAATATTGTCTGACAAGGGACCACAATACAGGTGAAAACAATGGCAGACCACACTCAAGGAGCATCTAATGAAGCCCATATACATTGCAAAATACAAACTAAGTGTAAATCCTGCTAAACAGACAATTAAGTAATTAGGAACATTGTGTCGCATATACTGCAGTAAAAAGCATAATACATGGGATACGTATTTGGCACAATTTCAGACTGTGATCAATGAAATGCCACATAGCACCACTTTTCTTCTACTTAATAAATAAACCAGCGACAAACAGAATTAGGGAGTTAATAAAGTTTCCAATAACCACAAAAGTGCAACACTGAAATTTTGTGGCAATTAAACAACATCCGCTGGGCAGCCATGAAGAGGAAGGCCATGGCAGACAAAACAGCTTCCAAATGAGTGTTTATAGTAGAATAATAAGTTTTTGTAGAAAACATTATTTATCTAACAAATAAAAACAGCAATACTGTAAGTTCTTTTCTGCATAAAAGAGTCCAGCAGAAATTTGTAGAATTATACATGCAAATGCTGTGGAATTAGTCAATCCAAAAACCGGAAAATCCTTAGGAATGCAGCGCATAACCCACCTAAAGACATATGATGATTAGAACTATAAGCATCAAAGTTCATATGTTTGACCAAGATCAGTTGGGTTGCTAATTTGCTACTTGACGTGACCTTAACATACTTTTTGTTGACAAATCACCCAAGAGAGTAAATTATAGTTGCATTGATTGGCAAAGGATATTGAATTAATATGAAGAGGATTTGAGATTATTATGTAGATATTAGAAAAGTTCTGATTCAAAGTGCTGATGATGGAGAGCAGAGGAGCATAAGATCAAAAATGCAGGAGAGCCAGTAAATGCAGTTATTAACAATACAGTAAGTGCGCAGGTATCAGGATAAGCTGATAGCCACGACTGAAATAGTAGAGATTTATATACGTTTAGGTTAATCAGATGAGAACATTTATGTTACAGGATTCGGTAGTAGAGAAGAGTGCAAGTGGCAAACCAGGGAGAGAATACACGACAGAGACATTTTCATTTTCTTGGCATTAGACTAACAAGGTTTAGGATTAAAACATACTAACTTCATGTACATACTAATGATAAGCAAAGTACATCACCATTTCCTTCACTTGTAACTATTTCTCTCAAAAGATGGGGAAATTTAGGTAGAATTGAGGAACAATAATATTTTCGAATTTAAATTTGTAAAGCGAAATGGATTTACAAGGAAGTGATTATGTTTTGTGGGAAACTGTGAAAACTGTTAGTAGTTGATCATAGCTTAAAGAGAAAAAGAAATTTCTAACACGAGTAGACATCGAGGATCACAACATGAACTGACGAGTGGCCGACAATCCAGGGGGCAACCTGAATGTCAAGACCCAGATGAGATGGCTGTATAGCAACGAGAAGAGAAGGCAGAGTCAGATAAGAAGCATTAAGCAGTACAGCTCCTACTATTTCGACAGCAGATAGCAGGAGCGAACACTCCAGAACAACTTACCAGGAATGTTCATCAATGAAGATGGAATGAGGTGGCATGCAGCTGCTGGTATGGTAATTGCAATGGAGAAGTGCCTATCAGCAAAATACCTGTTCTACGAGGCAGCCTAGATCTACATAGGTTAGTAAGAAATTCATCGCCACAATAAGAGTCATAGTCTATGATGGGAGTGCTACTACAAAATTAGCGTCTCCAGGAACACTAAGGTAGTTTAAGTCTATAACACGTCTCTGACACATAAGCAAAAAGGTCTCCTGCAAGCTACTTTATAACACAAACATAGTAACCACATACTACATCATTCAATGACTCACATCAGATATTCATGGGAAATAATAGTCAAGATTCCTAAAATTTCTATTTATCTTATGCCGGCCCAATGAAAAAATAAGACCCAAGCTAGAAGAGCAGAAGAAGTAGCAAATACAGAAGAGTCATAGTAGAAGACACAGAAGAAAGAAGATGGACTAGAAGAAGGAAGAATATACCTTCCCACATTCCATCCTTAGGAACTTATTAATATCAAACCAGGTAACAGAATCTATAAATTATTAACTGGAACTCAAAACTACTTTCTTTCCCTACATTCCTGAGTACAGCAGCATCCAGAGATCGATAATACAATTATATATCAACAAGTCATTTACCACGTACACGAATAGTGAACAGAGTTGATATAGTTTTTGGACGTGTCAGGAGACTAACTACAATGCCACACTCTCTTATATCACTCATTCTGTGTTGATTCCCAATTTCTTCATCTATAAGGCACCAAATCTGAAACGAGAAGAGCACTACTCTATCAACATGAAAAAAAATGTACCATTAAATACAAACGTTATACAAAATATTTTCAAGCTGTGTTAACAAAAAAAAATCCAGAGAACTTTTCAGTAAATTACTTTTAAATGAATGACATGACGAAAACTAGTGCATTTTATGAGGGATAGGAATAAAGTTTGGTGTTCCTTTTTTGAATAGACTGAATATTTTGAATTGATGTACATGTATGTAGACTATATTGTTCTACTTACAAGTGAGTGCATTAATATTTTACTATTTTTATGAAACCCATATTCCTTTTTTCATTTTTTGATAAAGCCGTACACCCACAGGTTTATATGTGTGTCTGCAATTGTCACCATGGTTTTTTTTTTTTCAAACAGAAAACAGGCCACAGTGGAAAGCACATATATTTTTAACAAATACTCTGATATCATATTATGATGGCGTGGAGAACACGAGGTTGCATGTGGACAGCTCGTGTATAGGCGAAGTCTGGCAGTACAAGAGCGCTATAGGCCAGAAGGAAAATAGTTTCCATCCCCAATAAACTTCGCAAGCTTCATTGCCCAATAAACGACGCAATTAGTACCACAATTAGCATTGGCCACTACGAACTGTGATAGGGGATAAGAACATGGTTGAATTGAGGGGAACAAGAAAGATGTACAGATCGGGGCCGTGAGAAGAAAGAGGAGGTCTCTTTAGACCAGAGCCGTGTGTAAATGAAACATTTCCTGTTCTGTCGGTCTAGAAGAGCTTTTTAATGAACCTTTGGATTCATGGGGTTCGAAAATCTCATAACGTCTCCGTAGTGGATATTACGGATTTCTATCCGAGTTAGTTATGTTCTGCGGAACAATGAAAGAGGGCAGAGGTGTCACTAAGCCAAAGCGAGTGGACACTGCCAATAGTTTAGCTAGGGAAAACACAGTTTTCGCCCCACGAAAACTCAGGCCACTTTCCTACTGCTGATAGAGTCAAGGGCAAAATAATATTGAGGTTTACATGTCCAAACAGAGACGATGAACCACCGTCATCATTCGCCATTCCCATACACAGCAGTCGCGACAAAGCACGGCAAATATCACGTCTGCTCAGGCGCTCAGTAAGGGAGTCACTAGCTTGTGAACGCACTTCAATTATGTTGGAGATAGCTCCCTCGTGTCCATGCTAACCATCTAGCATCACGAGTTTGTTCATAGGGCCTATGTGTCAATTAAGGTATCGGTAAATATACGTTATTGACCGGCTGAAATAGAATAGACAATACGGCACATTTGAGTGTTGGGAATGTAGTATTTTGGATGGTAAATTGTTTGGTGATCATTGTACTGTAAGTCATGCTGTGGGTTTTTTCTCATGTAGGAACACTTTTGTTATATTTTCATGTTTATCACGATTAATTTCATTTAATTTGTAAATTAACTGTCAGGATCTTCTTAATTACAGAGGACTTTCCAACATCACCATCTAAGAACTTGAAGCCAATGTTTATGATGAATTTATAGTAAAAAGATTTAGTACAGGTAACAGTCGTTTTTGTGTCCTAGAGTAGAGGCTACACTTATCACTGAAGTATTTTAGGGCATGTATTATTCTGATGTCTAATCGTGACTTCATCTGGAAGCTCCTTAAGTTGCAGGGCCTAGTTCCACTCGCATTTTAGTTCCGTCAGATATCTCCGTGCGTGGCAAGTGGTAAAGACGGGTCATAAAAATGGGGTTGTGTGTTAGAAGTTCACTGCTTAACAAAAACAAAATGTTGATGAAATGTGATCCGATCTTTTTGTTAATTAAATGGTTATCCCTATTTGGATGCATGAGACTTTGGTTTCGCTATAATGCAGACATATTTAGCCAATAACAGCATCAAACTACATGTGTCCAAACGTTACGACCTTCATATACCATCGTATTTAAAATACATATATTTCTGGTAGCTTCTTTATCACATCCCTCATTATCAACTCATTAATAGAAGGTGATGCCAGCCGAATTGTTTACATCAAGGGTGGCAAATAATTCGACTCACAAACGGCGTCCTGGCCCAAGTACCATAGCGCTCAACCTGGCTGGCATGTTTCCCCCATCGCTCCGCTATGCTGTCTGACCGCCGCATTTGAATGGCGGTGCAGTCGCAGTACATACCATTTGGTTTTATATTTTACATTTCCTAACAACATAGATAAAAAGCAAAACAAATTTTAAGTATTGTTTGATTTCTTTTTTTTCCCTTTTTCTTGCATGCTAGACATAATTTTTATCTTCGTACATCCATATTTAAATTGGATGGTGGTGGGACATCAGCTGGTACAATTTTTGTTAGAAATGAAACTCCACCAGCTGTACATTATATTTCATCTTTGTTTGGCTACTAGTTTCGACGTTACGTCAACGCCATCTTTAGGCCCTATATAACACATGATACATAAGACAATCAATTTGAGACATCAGTAGTCTATGAGCTATTGTACTAAATAAATATATTGTAACCATATTATATAAATGATGACTTTATTAAAAGTAGTTACATTTCGATAGATGCAGTTTACCTTGATATTAGTAATTTATATGATATGAAAAAGTACAAATAAGGTTATATATACACGGTTATTTCTATTACAAATCAATACCAGGCATTTGAATGAACGGGGGGTATATATAAGTCTGGGTGACAAACCGTTACTCTTAGAGATAAAAATATAGGCATGAAACAGTAGTAAAATTTTGTTACAAAACGAATAATGGTACCCTAAACCATTCTTTGTGTGCACAATTTAATTTACAGGAAGGAAAATATGTAGTGCTAATCAGACATATGTAAGATATGATTCCATTGTTCATAAATAGTGAGAGGTGGGAAAGGTGTAAAAGAGCTACGTTTGCATAACACCGTATCGTCATCATTATAAAGTAACTAAGTGAAATAGGTTTACTGAGACATCTTTCATAGCGAGAGAAAACGCAAGTGGGGAGGAACTGGAAGATGGTACTGTTAGCAATTAATATATAAAAAACTAGTCAATGGTGTACAATAAATACACATGAGTCAGTTTATGAATCTACTCATTCCAACGAGAGAAATGTAAGCGAACATACCACCAAAATGTACCATTCCAATGCCGGTGCCTCATTTATGGCCGTAACCCACATCTAAAATAATGTAATTCAAATAGGCCTGCATTAATAAAAGAATGATCAAGCACATAAGAATGGTCCCAATAAATGTGAACAGGATGTTGTCAATTAGAACAGGTCGTCACTTATGTAAAATACTTGTAGTTACTCTAATAACTAATTACTAAAGAAGAGTACACAGTAAGATATACAAAGTATAACTCTCGTATTGTTACACGTAATCTAGTCAAGGTTAGACGTAAGTCAACAACAATAGACGAGTACAGAAACATGAACTATTTGTCCTGTAACCATTACTAAACGGAAAAATCATCACACCAGGGGAATCAATCCAAATATACTAGACTCGGCACAATTTAGTGCCAAACTCCCATATATATGACGGATAACCATAAAAATCCTTCCTACTGATTGGTATACTGGTTACCAGACAATCGGTAACCGTTAATAGAAGGACTTACCTCGCAATAATGAATTATGTGATCGAAGTAATAATGTCAGTCATATTACAACACTACATTTGTAAAAATGTATGAAATTATTAATGTATATTACCAAAGAAACACATTCAAAGGGAGGGTTTAGTTACTGTTCATACTACGGCCATTAATGTCCTATACTCTATGTCAGAGGCTACCAGAAGTAATGGTTAAAATTGCAAAGACGCCAACTGATCAAAGAATTAGGAGTCCAATTACACAATCGTTATTACTGTGCAATAATCATTGAACAGAACACATCGGCATCATTATTTCATCACGAAACTACAACTACAATCTCTTGCATTGTTTAACCGTAGGAGAAATATAGTCTTATTTTCTCAAGTGAGGATTTCGTTACTGTCACTACCAATAACATACTGCAATACTGCAAACATCTGACGATCCTGTAGTCACTACTAGTATGGAACTGTGATGTAATATACAGATCTTTGTATGGACGCAAAACGTTCGGGATCAATGGCGTTCACTATGAAAAAATCTCATGGCGGTATTATTAACCAACGTGTAATTGAAGTTCATGTTAACGTCTGCAGTGGAACAGGAGGCATAGAAACAGACTCTGTACCGAAGGTGAAAGTCCCACTTTGTCTAACGTTCCGTTCGTCCAGCACTAGTTACATAATCATCTAAATGCATAAAATAGGGAACTAAATACTTTAATAAATAAGTTGACTATACAGATTGGATTGTAGTTTCCTATTCGTTACTGCGTCAAAATATACCATGCTGCCTTATTGTATAATATATCAGGTACACGGTTATTCTATTGAAAATGATCCGGTAAAGTTCAGTACATACATATGGGGAGTGGGTTCCTTATAAGTACGTCGTTTACATAACCACATTCGTAGCAAACGTGAAACACATGAACTTCTAGCCTGCAAGGCAGCTAAGTCATTTTGAAAGTGACGTGACAGTAACACACGGTATACGAATAGAGAAACGATCGTATTTCGTTATTATTACTTATGGGACGTCTATGTAGGCAACATTTTACAGATAACTCACCGTACACTTCGATGATATCAGTTGTGTGTGGCTGAGTACTAGAAGTCCGCTGTGAGACCAATACGTGATCCAGATGGATGGCGGGCAGTAACTAGTGTGAATTTGAAACCATTGGGTCAAATATAGTAAACAGATAACTTCATCGACTAAGATCCATTGCCAAAGGAGCAGCCAGCTTAGTATCGAGAGTCGATATATTGAATGAAGGCGTGTGAAAGTCGTATGGATACCACGTATGTCATACATAGGGCCAGACGATGGCGTTGACGCAGCGTCGAAACTAGTAGCGAAATAAATATGAAATCTTAAGTACAGCTGGAGGCGTTTCATTTTCAATTAAAATAATAATTTTCATCTGGTTACAAATTATCGGCAGATAATTCCACAGATTTTCGCACTCAGGCTGCCGCATAATCGTCACTTATTTAGTCCCAAAATGTGAACATCGTTTTTAACACACACCTGTTGATAGAAATATTGTAACACTTTTGCAACCTCATTAGCGGGATGTGTATACTGTACCCGTGGAAACCAAAATAGACTGCCTAGACTGTTTTAACGTTAACTTTCACAGCAAACACTCACTTCTGCAGATGCCAGGGGTGCTTTTAAGTGAAACGGCAAAAGGTCCCAAACCTTACTTGCAATTCTATCAAGGCCACAATGAGTTCTTCAGACCTCACATTTTCTTTAACGTAAGTGAACGTAGGAAACTTTACTGTCTTTTTAAGATTGTGTCCCTTCTACAACGCTATTTTCTTTTTACATGCATTTCCATCAAATCATAAATATGTTACCTAATAATGCCTTACTACTGGCAGTGTCCAGTCAAACCCATTTAAAATGCGGTCTGCCACCCATTCCGGATGTTCTAATTTTCTTTCGTGCTCGCTTTTTCCTATATAAATTTAACAATAGCGAGTTTTAAAAATCGAAATATCGTTCCAGGCGTGTCCCAATGTATAATGTAGTAATATATGAAGTCTCCATTCTCTCCAACCGTTCCATAGAAAACTGTTGCAATTAACAATGGAACAACGCCTCCGGCTCCAGAAATTTTGCTATTCATACCATTAATTTCTTCATGTGCTCCATGCCTGCAAATCCAGCACAAAGTGCTCCATGATTTGCAGAACAGCAAATCCCGTCTATCGATCTTCATTTTCTGCTCTCTCATTGTCAACTAAATCTTTAAAATCTTTGTGAATGGTATTGTAACGTTGTTTCATATCAAATATGCAGTAACTATCGCTTACGCGGATTGAGAATTATCATACCTCTCTAATGTCATTCCCATTCATTTTGAGGACTGTGACTGTAGCAGGCTAGACTACTTTTTTTGCGCCACCACGAACTAACAGCGAAGGATAAAGTGAGAGTTGTGCTGACCGCATAATACTGCACGTCAGTTCAGAATGAGATGTCATGCTGTTCTGGGTACTTCCGAGGATGACCGAACAAAGCCAAGAGACAGGCTGGTGAAGTTTGGCACGTACCCACGATACAGCGAGTCTCTACCTAAGATCGCAGATTGACAGTGTTTTGGTAGATGTGTGAAATGGAGCGACAGCTACAAGTCGCATTAACCCACAGTCGATTTTTCAGTGATGGAGCTGGTGAATTAAATCTAAAAACAACATAAATATATTAACAGAAGTGTAAAATGCTGATTAAATACTTGAAACTCAGACTAGCATTCCTGAGTTGCAAATCTAGCACATTTAAAACGTGCATTTGTCAAAACTTTGTTGGAAAATGAGACATACATTACTAACATTTTTGGTAGAGTTACTGACGCGGGATATAGGCATACAGAAGTGATTCAGCTGCCCCTACATATGGGCTGTTCATTTTGTCTGTAGAACAAATAGTCTGTCTGTAGCAAGGGAAAGAGTATGAAAATCTTGCTTGTGGTAGTTGAGGCATTACGGGTTGCATAAAACTCATATGTAGGGTCAGCGGACTCAACCTGTTTATTTGACTACCTTTGCAAATCCCTTGCGCCAGCTGCAATTAACTTGTTGCATATGTAGCTCAGGACAATCAACAGGAAATTATAGTGTATTTTCATTACAACCGCAAGGGAAGGAAGGTTTCTTACATCCAACATGTGACCTCAAGACCATGATCCATTAACCAGTCTGCAGTGTCCCACACAGTAATTGTAATACACCAGAATTTTCATACCTTTAGATTAAAACTTCATCCTCATGGAAGTTTATTTTCAGTTCAGAAAAATTGTTGCTACCGACAAGGAATGGTGAGAAAACATGATGGATGTTCTATACATCTAACGAAATTGCAACATCTATGGTGGATATCAGAACTCATTCTGAGAGGTGCAACTTATTGCCACCTTAGGCATGGAGTATCCTACCGAATGTGTAGGGGTGAGAGGGACTCAGAAAGTGTGTCGTGAAGAGCATTTAGAGTTCCTTCGCAGTGCAGTGTCAGGAGATCGTAGGATTGTTCGACTGTCTGACGACATCTAAAATTCGAGCAAAGAATGCTGGCAGCTCGAACCATCGAGAATAGATTGCTGGAAGCTTGATTGAAGTCGTGAGATTCTATGCGTAGCTTACCATCATACCACAGGCAACAGACACCTGTATCGTGTACATCCACATCCAACAGGGACAATGAATGGCATTCTTAGTTCAGAGACAAGGCTTGCATCTGTGTTTAGACGACCTGGTGAAAGGTTACTGGAAAATACGATTCTCGAGTGCCGTAACGAACAGCACAATATACAGAATATTCCAAGTGAGGGACGCAAGATTCCCCGCTGCCATTCACACAGAAAACTGCCTGAGGATGTACGCATCCTTGACAGCTCTGACCTGTCGTCTGCAGGAAACACTGGGTATGCTATGGGAAGACACAGAGATTGATACAAGCCACCAGCCTGAAATCATGATCTGATTCAGAACGTGTTTCAGGCTTGGAAATTAATTCTTCAGGATCATATTACGACTGGTACCTCGTGGTATAGTCGTATAATGCTTTCCGTTATTTTAACTGTTGCGTATTGAACTGGGGACGTAGAAACGACAGTGGTACACAATCCCAGAACAGGCCACAGCGTTCCACCCATCCCACCGCCACGCCACACCTAATCCAGGGTTATTGGGCAGTTCGGCCCCCAGTGAACCCTTCTTCCGAATTATTGTAGTGATGTAGAAGCTGAAATCGCTCTTTCAATTTTCTGAAGGTAGCATGATATACTTCAGAGTTGATCGTTGCACCACGAGAGAGGACATCAAACAGAAAAAAAATCTTCAGATTCCCCTGATATTGCTCTCCATAGAAGAGGTGGTGTGGTGCCAGTCCATGGAATGCCGTTTTACTTCCAGTTGAAACTTGTGAACCCACCTTTCACCACTTGTGACGATGTTCGACAAAAACTGTCACTATCAGACTTGCAAGAGGCAAGCAATTCCGCACATACGGTCCTTGGTACTCTTTATGGTGTGCTGTCTTACGCGGTGAAGAGTCCTGTGGGCACACACCTCTGAGAAACCCAACAGGAGCAGGAAATATGAATAGAAATGTCCAGTAGTGCAGTAGCTCCACAATAAATTCCCCCTTTTTCTTCAACTGAAATCGGCTGCAAAAAATGTGTGTCATTCTTTTTTTATTCTTTGACGGCTTGATGCCATATGTTAATTATGTGTTTAATTAAAATGAGAATTTTGCTACAATTGTTACTCACTAACTTCAGAATACAAGTTATTTTTAGTCACTTTGTAGGTGAGAAGAGGCATAGTAAATTGTGTATTTTGATTTGCATGACGCCCCTCTTATGTTACTGGCACAAGAATCAGTACAAGAAATCACATTTGGTTTCCTCCAAATCATAGCAGCTGCAACAAAATATAAGCGGTACCGTTTATTTATCCCATAACAGGTACGAAATCTGCTATCGGTACATTATACTCTCGCGAAATTTTCAAATGTATGGTAAAGATATGTTTATTCAATTATAAATTACAGCTGCGACTGAAGACATGAGAGAGGACAAGTTACCCTCTCACCTATTTTTCGTAAACTGAAAATTATTAAAAGTTTTATTATAACTTGACGCATCTCAAGCGAGACTCTAGAAATTTAATGGCCTGAGCAGTATTGGTATTTTTATGATTCTTAGCTCATAGAAACTCATGTTGGGAGTTGAAAGCTATTGGCGGTGAGCCCATCCCTCAGTAAATCTTGCCGGACAGGCTCACAGCCATACAGGGCAAACAGAGCAGCCCCTCCTCGAGGCATGTCACTGGCAGAACAACTCCGCTATACCTGCACTGGTGCCAGCGGAAGGCTGGGCTGGGTGACAGACCGAAGGGACACGTCTACACAGTGAAGTCGTAAGCCAGGCATTGTGTGCAGAGTCACACATAATAAGGATACAGAAGTTTTCGTATTTGTTGTGAAACTTCCCCTTTGAAAAATTATAAATGACTGCTTAAACTGACACACAATATTTTTTTAGCGCAACGCAGTCTGACTTTCAATAATCCCTACAAAAGAATGGCCCTGACTAACATTAACCTACACCTTTCACAAATCACTTACCTCACAAAAATCTTCGTTACTCGAACTACTGCAATACAGCGAGCGCCACTACTGCCAGCTAAATAAAAGATTCAAACTACGGAAGGCACTAGCTACTGATAGGCATAGTTAGCAAATGAAAGATTTTCATGGAGAACAAACAATGTATTTACCTCAATAGTGTTCAAAAGTCATAATGTATATAGCAGTTCATGACATCCAGTCTTACAAATTTCAAAACTCCGCCATCTCTGTCCCCACATCCACCACTGCTGGCGGCTCACCTCCAACTGCGCAACGCTACGCGCAGTTAACATCCAGCTGCACAACACTACAATGGCGAGTATTACAACAATGCCAACCAGCCACTGACTGCACACAGCAAAGTCAGTGATTTTCATCAGAGCGCTACGTGGCTGGGGGAGAGGGAGGGGAGATCATGATGCGGGAAAAAATCACCCTTTGGTTCACAGATTGATATGTTACTGCAATAAAACACAGTGGATCTCGTTTCACCAACACACAAGTGAAAGTCAAGGAAGAAGGACAAAAATTTTATCTTCCTTGAAGATGTGTACTTTGTTTAAATTTTAAAAACGATTATACGGGTATATTAACAGTAATGAACGTTTATTACTCATACTGATGAATAAGCAGTACTGAGTTTCGAAATGGAACTGTGTATCTGTTCGATTCTTATTCACAGGTTTTCAGTACAGAATATAACAACTTCACATGAACAACACTTGCACTAAACGTAAGCACACAAAAATATTTTTGTAACAGATTTTTTTTTTACATTTCGAATATCTTTTCTGCTAAGAATTTGGTTTGGAGTCGTTCTTTTCCTTCTGGTACGTGTCTTTATCTTAAAAACTATTTGATCTTGTGTATATTGTCCTCGTTGTGGCACTGTGAAATAACAGCTGTACTGAGTGGTGTAAAAGTATGAAATCTAAAAGTGGTTCTTCAGGATAACAAATGGGTTTTTCCTTTATTAAACAATTAGCAATTAACAATTAACAATTGAAAAAATCAAAATAGTGACTGGTTTCACATCTATTCTCAAGTATATCACCAGTTTAAAGGCATCTGGGATACAGACCAATCATTCAAATTATCAGATGTGTCAGTAAATTGAAAATTCTTTAACTACGTCGGAGGTTGCAGAAGGATGAAGTTAAAGATATTCCTCTTTATTCCATACATGTGACGACGTTTAAATTCTCTTATTCAGTAATATCGTAATGTTTGAATGTCATTTTCTTACTGTGAACATTGTGCACCTCCTTGAAAGGTGGTGTTATTTGTACAGCAGAACAAACTACAATTCAGGGAATGAGGAATAAAATGAACCATCTCAGGGCACTTATTCATGGCCTCCTACAGAAGACCACTGCTTGTACCTCTAATGTCATGCCAATGCATAAGTACTGTTCTGAAATCCGTTCGTCTGCTCGAACTTCCAGTTCTTGACGCCATTGTAGTGGATGGGTGCCAGGAGGTGCCGTATTAAAAGTCGGCAAGAACTTCCCAAGTGATTTATTGTTATTTTTTAGCTACACTGCCCTTGTTCTCTTGGTCTGCATAACCTGGACCCACAATGCTGAGGAAGCACCCCTCGGCCCGTGTAATGCAATGTTGTGTCACGCCGGCCTTGTACTCCAGAGGAGTTGCGTCATCATCAGGATGCCACAGCTGACTTGGTGGTCTGTGTCCCTGCTGACTCAGCTGTCCCCATACTCGTTACTTCTATGCCGCTCCAAGGAGCAGCCGAGCAGCCCGCTGACCGTTACGAGACCCACTGCCGAGCCTGCGACCCTCGCCCCAGTTGTCATCGGCGTGTGTCGGAAGTCAGGTTGACTGCCCGTGATAGTGAGCCATGGAGTGGCCTGCCACTGGCTGGCTGGCTCTGCACCCCACTTCGGCCTCAGGGGGTCAAACCAACGACCTGCTGTGGACTGGAATGCTGGTGCTCCATCTGCTGCTGCGTGTAGCTGATGGTGTGACATGCCATACTGTCTAGTGGAGCTGGCACACTTGAATGAATCTCTTTAGATAAACAGCACCTATTTATACTCGCCTGTGCACTTCTGTTTTGCAAAGCACTCCGCTTCACGTCAAGTATGCATAACATGCTAGGTTGGCCAGTGGGCCCCTTCTGCCTATGACTTGCGCCATGAAAACTGCTGTGTGTCCCTTCTCCGGCAATTCTACGCCCCTGTGTCCTCTAGATGCCTTTACAACGACTGGTATGCGTAACTCACTGCAAGCTGGCCCGCACCTGGCTGTAACTTGTGTTCAGAATATCGCACTAAACTAATTTTCCCTATTCTAAACGGTGGTGACGTTACACCGTATTGTATAATGCAGTCAGATAAAGTTGTAACAGAAAGAACAGCTGTTGCCCTTAAACGAGACATTTGTGTTGGGTATAGTGTTAATCCACGAAGCTCATGTATGTCTTCAATTGTAGAGCTAGAGCGTCTTATATTGACATTTCAGTATAACAGCAATAAATAAATAAATAATTTGTCTACATAAGTTGATAAGTGAAAACACCAGAGAAATCTCTGCGTTGCAAACACATACTTAACTATTCTTTAAAAGACGTCTGCAGTACTATTAACAGGTTCAAATGGCTCTGAGCACTATGGTACATAACATCTGTGCTCATCAGTCCCCTAGAACTTGGAACTACTTAAACCTAACTAACCTAAGGACATCACACACATCCATGCCCGAGGCAGGATTCGAACCTGCGACCGTAGCAGTCGCGCGGTTCCGGACTGAGCGCCTACAACCGCTAGATCACCGCGGCCGGCCAGCTAGGTCTCTTTCAGTGGAACTACTGTGTATTATGATCTGCAGGCTACTATTTTTTTTTTTTCAAATTAGTCCAGGGAAGTTATTTCTTTGGCTTCTCCTTTTAAGTGAGACATTTTACACTGATACTTCCCATAATAACAAAGAAATTTTCCAGAAAATGTGGGGTTATTCGAAAAGTGGGTACAATGATTGCAAACAATAGTTTTTCGTTGATTAGTTCGATAGTGTCGATTACTTTACTAGTGTCGGTCACTTCACGTCAGTGTATCACTTGAATTAAACCAAGCAGTCAACGTTATATTATATGTCCCTCCATGATTGTTACTATCCGGGTTAAAGAGAGTTGTACTCTTGTCTCTTTTCATTTTTGTACCAATAAATGGAGTCATAGATTTGCGATGGAATATGTCTATGTTGCCTTTGAGTGTGGTACGTGTTTTTATGTTATAATACGGGTTGGTCGTGTTGAGAGAGACCTGGTAACAACTAGTGGATGGCACATTTAGGAGATGGTCTCGCTGCTGTAGTTGAACTTTGGGAATAATTGGGATATTTAGTTGTTGAAACTGAGTTTTATATTGTTACAAACGCATACTTATCTCACGCTCTGTAATACTTCGTAGATACATACTAGTGATGAAACCTGATTATTCAACATAAAATATGTCAGGGAGTTTTAAAATGTAGTTGAATGCATGTGGCAAAAGGACATAGCAATCTGACGGCCTTAGGTTTACCGCGCTTGTATGTGATCTTATAGAAACTCGTGACTGAATGTGTTTTTAGAACTGAGAAGCATTAACATTCATCATGAAATACGGAGCTCATTATAACGCTGTAAGCTATTTGTTCTTACGGTTGTAATGTATATTTCTTTACGACGCTACGCGAGTTTGTTCGGGTGGAAAGCTTCTAGCAATAAAGTCGTACGCCCTAAAAAGGCAGTTGTGTTATGATCCTTCACTAACACCACATATTTACCCATATTCACAGGTAAGTTACTTCATGTAGTACAATGGATATGCATACTGACGTAGTACTTGTTTTAATACGAAATTTTCTCTCGATATACATACAGAACGCACCTGAAGTTAGCACTGTTTTGGTTCAAATTAAATAGAGCCATAAATGCTGCCCCAATTTGCTTAGGACTCTGTGTTCAACGGCAAGAGCTGAATCGGTCGTCTCACTCACTCACCTCAGAATTAAATTGTATTACTCGTGATTTAATATTGGAAGAGTTCAATATGCATGTTCCGTCACATATTATTTGTTCAACAAATAGAAATGTTGCTGTCAATGCATTGTGTTTTCTTAAAACCAGGTGTATATGTCACAGCAAACATCTCAGGTATCCCCTCTGAAGCCAGCCTCATCAATGTACTGAGAAACCATTTCATTTTAATGTAATTTTGTACCATGTCCATTGAGTCTGCCTCCGTGTGTCATGATTACGTGGAAGAATTGTTAGTGGTCGATGATTTGCACTGTATTATCAAATTAACCTAATACAAAGGAAACCACTGTACCATTCGGTTAATAATACACTTTTTTTACTACGGTATCCCAGTATCTAGGTAAGAAATACTACTGCAACGGACATGGAGAATGAAGAAATTTTAATAGATTTAATTAGAATCGAAAACGGTTTGAATGTAATTACACGGTGTGTTAGGAGGGAAGCAAGAACATTTTTTTATGTTCATCACTTAAACGATACTAAGTCTGAACTGTGTCATCATACAATGTGGTTAAATGATGTATTTATATGTGAAACATAATACAAGCTGTCATATATAGTTATGGTACAATTCTACTATCGCTTAAATGTAGGCTGCTTAGGTGCTAATACGTTATCTTTCATTTTATGCTTCCAATTATCAGCACTACGACATATGGTCATTTAAAAAAGAGAAAGTGCATTCTCAGTGGCATGACCAGCAAACTCGTGACTTTCGGGAACAGCTTTGCAAACAGTGAAGAGTTTCTAATCTTCTTTAAAATTACGGAGGATGGCGAAGAATGAGTAGGACACGTTGACAATCTGTGAAAAAAGCAGGAGAAGAAGTTATAAATGACAGGTACAGTAAGGGTTTATTAATTACTATTACATTACACTCTTATTTTCCCTCCCCTTGTTATTGCAAGATAAGCGATTAACAATGAAAGGATAATGAACTATAAAATATGAGGAAAGGTAGTCATCTAATAACAGCTTCGTCGATACCTCACTGTTGATACACATACACACATTCGCTGTATTTAGAGCAAAGGAGGTGGATACCTCAAAATTGTCTACATCGCTACGTACGTTATTTTTACGGCCAGTATATCAGAAAGAAATGTCGTTCGTTAACTTGAACTACCATTGTTGACGTCACGCCGACGACAATGTCATGTTAAGAAGGGAAAGAATATCAGGTTTCAACGTCACGGCGATGGCTACGTCATTAGAGACTAAACATACAAACTTGGAGTTTGGAAGTAGGGGGAAGGAAATCGGTCGTCCTTTTCGGAGGAGCCATACCGGAATTCGCCTCAAGCGGTTTCGGGAAAGCATGGGAAAACTAAGATGGATGGTCTGACGGAGATTTCAACCATCACCCTCCTGTCTAGTGTCTTCTGTTTGACCACAGCCCTTGCTACTTTGCTAGGTACTATTAACATTACAAGCCTCGTACCACATCAGTTATATAGCGTGTTTCATTATTTTCAGTTTCAAAGCGGTGTAACCTAATATTTCGCTGTGTTTGGCTTTGTTCGTTGCTGTACTTGCTGTCGCCGCCCACTTCACACATGGTAGCGCCCAATACATTGGCATCCCACTTCACGTCCAAGCAACATGCGATGCCTGCATCACAGGGCGTACATTCACAAGAGAAACCTACGGCGTCTGTTTTGTCAGAGCAAATACTTACCGGCGGCTACAACACAACAGAACACCACGTCTCCACCAACAACCGCCAGGGACTGCTACCCATTCGCGGAGCATGCAGAACAGCTTCACCAGAGGTCGCAGTTAGCGCAGGAACTACTCTGATACGCCAGGCATGTGATCGCAAATAGTTCCGGCAGATACCTCCACCAACGGCCCTTATAAGGCGGCACACTACCGGAAAAAAGGCAGTTAGACGTACCGCTTTGAATGACACAGAGCTGCCGCCCCAGCAGCCACAGCCAGAGGCCTCTTCCAGCTGGCCTATCTCTTGCAGATGGTATAGTCGACGAATCTATTGACATTGTGGAATTAGTTATTGTTTTCGCTACCCGTGAAGAGTCGGGCGTTTTCTATTTTATTATTACAATTATTCGGTATTGATGGTCCGCAATAAGGATCCAGTCTGATGTTCTTTCGGGCACTGTATTATTGTTTCCTTTTGCTGAGTCTAATAAATTGTTTCCGGACCATTTTCCCGCATTTCTGTTCTGCCAGCGCAGATACTTTAGTGCTCTTTTTCTTTCTCTCTCGAAACAATCCCCTACTACGGCTACAAACAAATTTATGAACTGTAGCATGTGAAGTCATATAAGTCAAGTGTGATAAACATAATTCACAAATAATTCTACTGAAAATATGGATAAGCATCGCTAAGTGTTACTGATATACTGAGTCCTGTAAGCATTATATACAGCAACAAAAAGATCACGTTTAAGGCATGTCGAGAAATAAACAGTGCTCACGCAATGCTTGCTATGTCTCATAAACTAGTTTACTTAAATATATGAACTTTGACGGCCATTAGAATGAGAAAGCCGATAACTACAGCATAAACTTTGTTCTAATTTAATCTCCAATACAGATTTTTGGAAATGCTTATCACAACCACTCTCTGTGGTCTATAACTGTAAGGTAACCCTCATTTTCTAATTACATTTGATTCCATTATTTTCCAGATTTTCATTTTATACTGCGCCTGCAAAAATCAGTAGCATTCAATACGCTCAGGCAGCGCTGCAGAGTGCATACCAGGGAGTAAGATTACGGTTCCCATATTGGCTGAAGTCGCCGCTGGACCATCTGGAGTTGACGGTAGACGGTGTGCTGAGGCTAGCTATGGCAAATAGTTACGGCAGGGCACCATACGCAGTGAAATCGCAGCCATCCTGGCGCGAACTAGTTCAATTTGTTTAGTAAATATTCAGTAATAACAGCTACTTTTTATTACTTTTCTTAGGTTAGGTCAACTGGTCAAAAAGAATTTCTTACAACAAAATCACGAGGCAGCGAAGTAGTCATTTCAAAAAACAGATGAACCGTTTTTAAGATAGCGAAGCTGTAAGAGCGGTTAAGATGTCCCACGACTGTAAGAGCGAGATCTAGAGGGAGCGCCATAGTAGCCAGTCTGGTAGTTCTGTCGCAAAACCATGGTATCAGATATTGCTATATGAATTCATCCCAAAGAACAGACACTACACATTCGCATATGTGATTCAGCTAGATGGTCAATGGGTCCACCCACGTCAGTGCTGTTGCACTAGTGCGTCCGACATCCTGCGGGAATCTCAAAGTAGCGAGCGTGGAGTAAATGGACGGGGACTGCGGACATGTGGCGCCAGGTGGGGCTGTGTGCCGCGATAGTCCGCACAGCTGCGATAACACTGTGTCTCGGGTGGCCCAGTGTTGAACGCACCAGCCTACTAAACAGGAAGCTCCGGTTTCGAATCCCACTCCCGCACCCGTTTCCACTCGTCATCACTGATTCCATGTAATGTCCCGATGCAGCTATCAGTCATTTTTTTTCCTTTCCTTTCTCCCTCTTCCAGCTTCATTGTACATTAAGAATGACTAGTTTGCGTTAATAAGTAATATATTGTTTCATCTATAATGAAAATACGGTGTTTTCGTAAACAATCACATCTTAAGGGTTTCCACGAACATTGTTTCAAATAATATAGCTTACCCTTTCATCACTTAGAAATAACAGAACATAGAACGGCACTTTCGAGAGAATCCGGTAGCACTAATACTGCTTCTGTGACAGACATCAATTTCTAGGGCTTTGTGGCAAAACAGGTGGGAGGAAATGTTACACGACGACTCAGATAGATAATCCAAAGATGCGTTGGCCTGATCTTTTTAAGTATCGGATGGAAATGCACTGCAAATCATACTGCGTGCCTCTTATACCACATTTTATGAATTCCCTGACTAAAGTGTGAAACGTGCCCTTAGAAAAACTAATGAATTACTGTGTTGGTAAACCTCTACGGTATTTGATTTTCAAACAGCTGAGCAAAACTGAACGTACTCAGACATTACTCTCTTTACTTATTCTGATCAACACTAAAATGACACATCATATTTTTGGCGCAACGCAGTCTGACCTTCAA
This sequence comes from Schistocerca gregaria, assembly GCF_023897955.1. Taxonomy (NCBI): domain Eukaryota; kingdom Metazoa; phylum Arthropoda; class Insecta; order Orthoptera; family Acrididae; genus Schistocerca; species Schistocerca gregaria. The sequence goes on along the minus strand of NC_064925.1, from coordinate 269,823,559 downwards.
AAGTCTCTACAAAAGAATGGCCCTGACTAACAATAACCTTTGATGAATCACTTACCTCTCAAAAATCTTCGTTACTCGAACTATTGCAATACACCGAGCGCCACTACTGCCAGCTAAATAAAAGAATCTTACTACTGAAGGCACTAACTGCTGATAGACTTACTCTTTCTGGCAGACACACGTTCAGATCGTCCGCTCTTAAAGTCCTGCCATCTCTCTCCCCACATCCACCACTGCTGGCGGCTCACCTCCAAGTGCCCAACACTACAATAGCGAATATTTCAACAATGCCAACCAGCCAGGGACGCACACAGCTCAGTCAGTGATTTTCATACAGACCGCTACGTGGTGTTACCAACATAAAAACTTAAACATCCTACTTACAAGTGAAACACTTTTGGTGGTTTAGAACAACGGAGGTGGGTGGGGTAGGGGCGACTCTTATATAACCAGAGCTCTTTTACGCACTGTTTGGTTTGAAACAACAAGTATCTTTCTAAATGCACCACAGCATCGATGGTACATATAATTTTTGCTACATTTTGCCCATTTTTCTTTCGCGAGTCACCGTCTGCAGTACAACGGCGTTGTAGAGCCCGTAAGTAGAAATAATGCTCACCCGTCTGCCGGGGTTTGATAAGGTCCGCTAGTATTTTATAGTTAAAACTTATTCTAAACGATTCTATTTCTAAGTCGTGACACATTTATTAATAAAAAAGCGAGGTTAATAAAAAAATACGAGTATAGCCTACAGAAACAAAATCATAAGTCAGATAATTAGAAATCCATGTGACTATATAGAAGTGAACAAACATCGCACTAAACTCTTTGAAATAAATAATCTGAACAGCAGTTTTGCAGAACAAGATAATTTAGTGCATTTTAGGAGATGGTTCATGGTGTGGGTTCCTGTAGTCATGCCCTAGTTCATGAACCACGGGCAAAGTATGAGTGGCCAAGTAACTGGTCCCGACAGTCGGGATACCAGTTACTTTGGAATAATGCTGGGCATCTCGGACATATTCTGAGTCGTGGTCACCTTTGTGCTCATATGGCAAATACTACCAAATCCACCGGTTAGTCCCTCAACCGTTAGGGGTAAAACCCAATGGGACTTGGGGCAAGTCAGGCTAGCAACCTGCTTCCCTGGTACTTTAAATATGATACTGGCAACAATCAGAGCAAAATGCCTCGGAACTTTGGAGGTGACGGAGTCCCACCTCTAACTGACAAAGCAGGGACTCCTAAGATACGACTTGGCAAACGAATGGTAATGAGATGGGGAGCCATTAATATCAATGGGGGCTACTCTGGGAAGAAGGTAGAGCTGGCAGAGGCTGCAAGTAAGATGAGGTTGGACGTTTTAGCTGTTAGTGACATTCGGGTATGGGGTGAGAAAGAATAGAAAGTGGGAGAATACAAGGTCTACCGGTCAGGAGTCAAAGCAGGAATAGCACAATGGGGTGCAGGGCTTCACATCAGAAAAGAAATGGAACCCAGCGTAGTTGCAATAAGGTATGTAAACGAACGACTGATGTGGATAAATTTTAAAGTATCTAGCAAGAAAATTAGGATTGTATCAGTATATTCGCATTGTGAAGGGACAGATCAATATAAGATGGATAGTTTTTATGAGGCACTCAGTGATGTAGGTGTTAGAGTAAAGGACAAGGACAGTGTCCTGCTCATGGGTGATTTTAATGCCAGGATTGGAAATCGAGCAGAAGAGTATGAAAAGGTTTTGGGTAAATTTGGAGAGGATATGGAGGCCAACAGGAACGGAAAACAACTCTTGGATTTCTGTGCCAGTATGGGCTTAGTAATCACAAGCTCCTTTTTTAAACATAAGAACATTCACCGGTATACTTGGGAAGGCAGGAGAACCAGATCTGTCATTGACTACATAATAACAGACCAGGAATTCAGGAAGTCTGTGATGGGCACACGTGTAATCAGGGCATTCTTTGATGACACTGATCATTATTTAAACTGCAGTGAAATTGGGATTGTGAGGCCGAAAGTGAAGGAGGTCAGGTCCATATGTAGGAGGATAAGAGTGGAGAAAGTTCAGGATAAGGAAATCAGGCACAAGTACATAACAGCGATCTCAGAAAGGTACCAGTTAGTTGAATGTAGTCAATTACAGTCATTGGAAAAGGAATGGACAAGGTACAGGGACACAGTACTAGAAGTGGTTAAAGAATATCTTGGAACAGTAGTGTGTAAAAGTAGGATGAAGCAAACAGCTTGGTGGAATGACACAGTCGAGGCAGCCTGTAAAAGGAAAAAGAAGGCGTATCAAAAATGGCTACATACTAGAACTCAGGTAGACAGAGAAAGTAATGTTGAAGAAAGAAACAAAGCCAAACAGATAACTGCAGCATCCAAGAAGAAATCTCGGGAAGACTTTGGAAGCAGGTTGGAGACTCTGGGTCAAGCTGCTGGAAAACCATTCTGGAGTGTAATTAGCAGTCTTCGAAAGGGAGGTAAGAAGGAAATGACAAGTATTTTTGATAGGTCAGGAAAACTGCTGGTGAATCCTGTGGATGCCTTGGGCAGATGGAGGGAATATTATGAAAAGTTGCTAATGTAGGTGAAAATACGATCAGTAATGTTTCAGATTTCGAGGTAGAATGGGATAGGAATGATGATGGAAATAGGATCACATTTGAGGAAGTGGAGAAAATGGTCAATAGATTGCAGTGCAATAAAGCAGCTGGGCTGGATGAAATTAAGTCAGAACTCATCCAATACAGTGGAATGTCAGGTCTTAAATGGCTACACAGGATAATTGAAATGGCCTGGGAGTCGGGACAGGTTCCATCAGACTGGACAAAAGCAGTAATCACACAAATCTTTAAACATGGAAACAGAAAAGATTGTAACAACTAAAGAGTTATCTCTTTAATCAGCGGTGTGGATAAAATATTCTCAGGTATTGTTGAAAGGAAAGTGAGAAGTATTAGTTGAGGACCAATTGGATGAAAATCAGTGTGGGTTTAGACCTCTTAGAGGCTGTCAAGACCAGAACTTTAGCTTACGGTAAATAATGGAGAAGTGTTATGAGTGGAACAGGGAATTGTATCTATGATTTATAGATCTAGAAAAGGCATATGACCGGGTTCCTAGGAGGAAGTTACTGTCTGTTCTAAGAGATTATGGAATAGGAGGCAAACATTTGCAAGCAATTAAAGGTCTTTACATAGATAGCCAGGCGGCTGCTAGAGTTGACAGTGAATTGAGTTCATGGTTCAGAGTAGTTTCAGGGGTAAGACAAGGCTGCAACCTGTCTCCACTGTTGTTCATATTATTTATGGATCATATGTTGAAAACAATAGACTGGCTGGGTGAGATTAAGATATGTGAACACAAAATAAGCAGACTTGCATATGCGGATGACTTAGTCGTGATGGCAGATTCGATTGAAAGTTTGCAAAGTATTATTTCAGAGCTAGATCAGAAATGTAAGGACTATGGTATGAAGATTAGCATCTCCAAAACGAAAGTAATGTCCATGGGAAAGAAATATAAACGGATTTAGTGCCAAATAGGAGGAACAAAGTTAAAACAGGTGGACGGTTTGAAGTACTTAGGATGCATATTGTCACAGGACGCCAACATAGTGAAAGAACTAGAAGCGAGGTGTTGCAAAGCTTGTGCAGTGAGCGCTCAGCTGCGATCTACTCTCTTCTGCAAGAAGGAAGTCAGTACCAAGACTAAGTTATCTGTGCACCGTTCAATCTTTCGACCAACTTTGTTAAATGGGAGCGAAAGCTGGGTGGATTCAGGTTATATTATCAACAAGGTTGAGGTTACGGTTATGAAAGTAGCTAGGGTGATTGCAAGTACTAGTAGATGGGAACAATGGCAGGAGGGTGTCCACACTGAGGAAATCAAAGAAAAACTGGGAATGAACTCAATAGATGTAGCAGTCAGGGCGAACAGGCTTAGATGGTGGGGTCATGTTACACGCATGGGAGAAGCAAGGTTACCCAAGAGACTCATGGGTTCAGCAGTAGAAGGTAGGAGGAGTCGGGGCAGACCAAGGAGAAGGTACCTGGATTCGGTTAAGAATGATTTTGAAGTAATAGGTTTAACATAAGAAGAGGCACCAATGTTAGCACTGAATACGGTATCATGAAGGAATTTTATAAGGGGAGCTATGCTCCAGACTGAACGCTGAAAGGCATAATCAGTCTTAAATGATGATGATGATGATGATGATGACGATGATAGGATATTAAAACCAAGTTCACATTTTAACTAGTTCGTCGAAGCACGAACCGAGCATCATTAATGACAACGAAACTGGCTACTAAGATGCAGTACATTCCAGATCCAGAACAAGTATTATTAGAGAACATCTATACATGCCTTTGCAGAGGCATTAATTAATTTTTTACGCATTTTATGCTTGTTTGTTGCATACATGCCGTTCAAATGTTTGGTACTGTAAACTAAGAGTTTGGGTATTAGAAGAAAAAACAGAATTATAAAATTATAGTATTATTACTGTTGAACCGATTATCGTAACACACCTATAATGACGCTGGTCCGGTATGACTGGGCGTCACATCCCTGTACTTTCTATATTCTGTTACTCCCTTGAGGAAACCAAACACCTTTTATCATGCTGCTAATGGTCGACAGCCATACACTGAAATACACAAAGATTTCACGCCTTGGTTACCTTTTCCGTATATCTGCTAAATTCCAAGGTACAATGGCTCGTAACTTACCTCATTCACGACGAAAACAAGAAAGATAACCCTCCATTTTGGCATGGGTCCCAAACGTACACTTTCCGAACTTTCTTCCTCAAATTAAGGCCTATCTTTGATACAAGTAGAATCCTCTTAGCCATGAATGTAATTTTTACCAGTTCTAATCTACTTTTTATGTCCTCCTTGCTCCGTCCGCCATTGGCTATTTTGCTGCGTAGGTAGTACAGATCCTTAACATAATCCACTTCGTGATCATCAGTCCTGATGTTAAGTTTCTCGCTGTTCTCATTTATGCTGCTTCTCATTACTTTCGTCTTTCTTCGATTTACGCCATATGGTGCAATAGAAAAATTTGAAAATGAACAGTTTTCTCTAGTCAGAAAATTCCAACATTCCATGAAAAACTGGAACAGCTTACACCTCCGCACGTTTATACATCAATTCCAAATCGGTTCACTAGAAAGTTGCCCACTCAGACATAAGCTTGATATCGTTTGTGGTCATATGGAAGGTGCAATAGCCGAAACGATGCAAAGAGTCTCTGCAAACTGTCAGTCGTATGAACAATTTAAGTAAGCATTCTTGGTGCGATACTGATCCGCGGAAACCCAAAGTAGGATAAGCTATGAATAGTTACAGAAAACGTCATTTTAAAATTCGGGAGAAAAGAAGCCAGTAGATTTTTTGAAGAAGCGACGAGGATGAATCAGTGTTCAGACAATCCAAACAATAATGGGCAACTGATACGTATGTACACAATGATGTTACCCTTGCGTTATCAGTAATCGTTGGTTGGCAGAGCTGGAGATAATATACAGGCATTTAAAGGGATGTATTCATCTCCAGTGAAGATGACCAGAAGAAACAACATACATTGAGAGAAACCAATAGTAGGGGGAATAATACAAACCAACTGGCCTTTAATAATACTAGCAATGGCAGTAAGGAATGGTAATCGTATTGGGAAGAATAGTTAGCACCCAAGGGATAATATTGGCTATGGTTTTGGCAACTCGCAGAGGTCAAACAGTAATTATGGTTTCTGTGAACCGCGGAATTATAATGGCTTTGGTTCCAGAAATTATGATGGTAACTATAATTCGCGATATGATCACCATGCAAACGTAGCAAGAAGGTTTAGAGGTTTTCCATCACAAAACCCAAATTATTTGATGGAACTAGAATGCCTAGACCGCAGCAAGATTGGGAGAATCAGACTTCACCAGGACGACACATGTGAGATGAACAGGTACAGCAGGTCGAGTTGAGGTACACCAAACCCTGGTAAAAAACAGAATCGATGGCATGAACTGTATTAAGACCTGTCACAAGAGATTCAATCACCAAATTAAGTTTATTTTATAATTAAATGTGTAAAAAGACTCAACTTCAATCAACAAGATCCTGAAGTAGATTTCGGGGGTAATCAGATACAAATGCCTGCATGCTGGGAGACAACTAACTGGGAATCTTCCGATGATAAGGAACAAGAGTTGGCAACAGTTAACGTATGCAGTTGTACAAAAACTGATGATAACCAAATTGTGGAGGATATAGTTCATTTATATGAAACCGAGGGAGAAACGGTATGCCAAGAGGATATGCACCATTGGCAACACCAGTATTGATACACATTTCAGATGATGTTCATAGGACATGGACTTATCAAGATAATAATTAAATACCCACCAGTACCCAGAGTAAAACATCATCATCTAGTAAAATTGACACTGAGCAATTCGAAGGCTGCGTCGTTAAATAGAAAGAACTGTGCGGACAGAACGGCAACCTCACGAGTATTTTCACTAGGACAAAAGGTAGTTGTCAGAACCCACCAACTCTCTAGCAAGAAAAAACGTGAAAGCCATAAATTCCTTCCTTTATATAAAGTGCCTATGGAAGTAAGTAAGGTGGTTCTTGATGATATAGTCGAATTGATTATCACTGGGCTAGCACCATGTGAATCACATGAAAGTGTATAAAGGGTAAAACAGTAAATACTAACTCCACAAGAAATAATAGTTGTATCAAATATCCAGATTCAAATGAGAGTAAAAGTGTAGAAGTCAAAGACAAGGGAAGCTAAGAAAATTGATAGAAATAAAAATTTTAATTTGTACTTATATAATTTAAAAAAATTGGTTAACTTTTTCAGTGTATAAGAAAGATAGTTATGAAGGAAAAACAATAAAGTGACAACTAAAATAACCATTCTGCAGAGGGAATGTGTTATGGAGAATGAGTAGAAAGAAAGGAGAAAGTTAGAGATTAGCACGTGGACAGTTTGACGAAATAGTAGTTCAAATGGTTCAAATGGTTCTGAGCACTATGGGACTAAACTGCTGTGGTCATCAGTCCCCTAGAACGTAGAACTACTTAAACCTAACTAACCTAAGGACATCACATACTGCAATGCCCGAGGCAGGATTCGAACCTGCAACCGTAGCAGCAGTGCAGCTCCGGACTGGAGCGCCTAGAACCGCACGGCCACCGCGGCTGGAAAATAGTAGTAGATTGTCTCTTAAAATGTAGTGTAAAGTAGAAAGAAATTGATTTTTGTGGACAAAGCGAAGCCAAGAAACTATGGCTAATGAATTACATAAGAAAGAAATATTTGTTTGTAGTTTGTTCCGTCACAGATGGTGAACATTTTGTTGAGGAGATATTTTGGGAATATGAGAAGGTTTTATGATTTGTGGAAGTTACTACAAGTTAATATTAAAAAGAGGTTGAGGGAGATAGGTATAAAAGGTTGTTAGGAGATAAGAAATAAAAGAGAGAGTTGAATTATTAAGGAAAGCGAGAAACATATTATTTCTTGCGAGCATGTAGACAGAGGTATGTGAATTTAACACAGGGATGATTTCAATAAGGAAGAGTAATATAGGGGAAGAAAGTAAGTTAAGAAGAAGGAGATACTGATAACTACAACTGATAAAAGTACAAGCTCTAGAACAATGGCATTGGACAGTGGAGAATGTTTGGAAAAGGAAACCAGACAGAGGTATATTTTAAAGTTCTGTTCCAGATAATAGCAAAAAGAAGTGATTGCAGACAAATAGACGCTGGAGAGAGTCAAGGTGCGCAGTTTTTATGAGATGATGCGCTTGTAGTTTTAAAAAAGAAAACACTAACCTTCATCACCATCAATCATGATTGTTGTTGTTGTGGTCTTCAGCCCTGAGGCTCGTTTGATGCAGCTCTCCATGCTACTCTATCTTGTGCAAGCTTCTCCATCTCCCTGTACCTACTGCAACCTACATCCTTCTGAATCTGCTTACTGTAGTCGTCTCTTGGTCTCCCTCTACGATTTTTACCCTCCATGCTGCCCTCCAATACTAAATTGGTGATTCCTTGATGCCTCAGAACATGTCCTACCAACCGATCCCTTCTTCTGGTCAAGTTGTGCCACAAACTTCTCTTCTCCCCAATCCTGTTCAATACTCCCTCATCAGTTATGTGATCTACCATCTAATCTTCAGCATTCTTCTGTAGCACCACATTTTCAAAGCTTCTATTCTCTTCTTGTCCAAACTATTTATCGTCCATGTTTCACTTCCATACATGGCTACACTCCATATAAATACTTTCAGGAATTACTTCCTGACGATTAAATCTATACTCGATGCTAGTAAAGTTCTCTTTTTCTGAAACGCTTCCCTTGCCATTGCCAGTCTACATTTTATATCCTCTCTACTTCGACCATCATCAGTTATTTTGCTCCCCAAATAGCTAAACTCCTTTACTACTTTAAGTGTCTTATTTCCTAATCTAATTCCCTCAGCAACATCCGACTTAATTCGACTACATTCCATTATCCTCGTTATGCTTTTGTTGATGTTCATCTTATATCCTCCTTTCAAGATACTATCCATTCTGTTCAACTGCTCTTCCAAGTCTTTTGTTGTCTCTGACAGAATTACGATGTCATCGGCGAACCTCAACATTTTGATTTCTTCTCCAAGGATTTTAATACCTACTCTGAATTTTTCTTTTGTTTCCTTTACTGCTTGCTCAATATACAGGTTGAGTAACATCGGGGAGAGACTACAACCCTGTCTCACACCCTTCCCAACCACTGCTTCCCTTTCATGTCCCTCGACTCTTATGACTGCTATCTGGTTTCTGTACAAATTGTAAATAGCCTTTCGCTCCCTGTATTTTACCACTGCTACCTTCAGAATTTGAAAGAGAGTATTCCAATCAACATTGTCAAAAGCTTTCTCTAAGTCTACAAATGCTAGAAACGTACGTTTGCCCTTCCTTAATCTAGCTTCTAAGATAAGTCGTAGGGTCAGTATTGCCTCACGTGTTCCAACATTTCTACGGAATCCAAACTGATCTTCCCCGAGGTCGGCTTCTACCAGTTTTTCCATTCATCTGTAAAGAATTCGCGTTAGTATTTTGCAGCTGTGACTTATTAAACTTCGGTAATTTTCACATCTGTCAACACCTGCTTTCTTTGGGATTGGAATTATTATATTCTTTTTGAAGTTTGAGGTTATTTCGCCTGTCTCATACATCTTTCTCACCAGATGGTAGAGTTTTGTCAGGACTGGTTCTCCCAAAGCCGTCAGTAGTTCCAATGGAATGTTGTCTACTCCGGGGGCCTTGTTTCGACTCAGATCTTTCAGTGCTCTGCAAACTCTTCACGCAGTATCGTATCTCCCATTTCATCTTCATCTACATACTCTTCCATTTCCATAATATTGTCCTCAAGTACCTCGGCCTTGTATAGACCGTCTATATACTCCTTCCACCTTTCTGCTTTCCCTTCTTTGCTTAGAACTGGGTTTCCATCTGACCCCTTGATGTTCATACAAGTGGTTCTCTTATCTCCAAAGGTCTCTTTAATTTTCCTGTAGGCAGTATCTACCTTACCCCTAGTGAGATAAGCCTCTACATCCTTACATTTGTCCTCTAGCCATCCCTGCTTAGCCATTTTGCGCTTCCTGTCGATCTCATTTTTGAGACGTTTGTATTCCTTTTTGTCTGCTTCATTAACTGCATTTTTATATTTTCTCCTTTCATCAATTAAATTCAATATTTCTTCTGTTACCCAAGGATTTCTACTAGCCCTCGTCTTTTTACCTACTTGATCCTCTGCTGCCTTCACTACTTCATCCCTCAAAGCTACCCATTCTTCTTCTACTGTATTTCTTTCCCCCATTCCTGTCAATTGCTCCCTTATGCTCTCCCTGAAACTCTGTACAACCTCTCGTTCTTTTAGTTTATCCAGGTCCCATCTCCTTAAATTCCTACCTTCTTGCAGTTTCTTTAGTTTTATTCTACAGGTCATAACCAATAGATTGTTGTCAGAGTCCACATCTGCCCCTGGAAATGTCTTACAATTTAAAACCTGGTTCCTAAATCTCAGTCTTTCCATTATATAATCTATCTGAAACCTGTCAGTACCTCCAGGCTTCTTCCATGTATACAGCCTTTTTTTATGATTCTTGAACCAAGTGTTAGCTCTGATTAAGTTGTGTTCTGTGCAAAATTCTACCAGGCGGCTTCCTCTTTCATTTCTTTGTCCCAGTCCATATTCACGTACTACGTTTCCTTCTCTCCCTTTTCGTACTACCGAATTCCACTCACCCATGACTATTAAATTTTCGTCACCCTTCACTATCTGAATAATTTTTTTTTATTTGATTATACATTTCTTCAGTTTTTTCGTCATCTGCAGAGCTAGTTTGCATATAAACTTGTACTACTGTAGTAGGTGTGGGCTCCATATCTATCTTGGCCACAATAATGCGTTCACTATGCTGTTTGTAGTAGCTTACCCGCATTCCTATTTTCCTGTTCATTATGAAACCTACTCCTGCATTACCCCTATTTGATTTTGTGTTTATAACCCTGTAGTCACCAGACCAAAAGTCTTGTTCCTCCTGCCACCGAACTTCACTAATTACCACTATATCTAACTTTAACCTATCCATTTCCCTTTTGAAATTTTCTAACCTACCTGCCCGATTAAGGGATCTGACATTCCACGCTCCGATTCGTAGAACGCCAGTTTTCTTTCTCCTGATAACGACATCCTCTTGAGTAGTCCCCGCCCGGAGATCCGAAGGGGGGACTATTTTACCTCCGGAATATTTTACCCAAGAGGACGCCATCATCATTTAATCATACAGTAAAGCTGCATGCCCTCGGGAAAAATTACAGCCGTATTTCCCCCTTGCTTTCAGCCGTTCGCAGTACCAGGACAGCAAGGCCGTTTTGGTTATTGTTACAAGGCTAGATCAGTCAATCATCCAGACTGTTGCCCCTGGAACTACTGAAAAGGCTGCTGCTCCTCTTCAGGAACCATACGTTTGTCTGGCCTCTCAATAGATACCCCTCCGTTGTGGTTTAACCTACGGTACGGCTATCTGTATCGCTTAGGCACGCAAGCCTCCCCACCAACGGCTCGGTCCATGGTTCATGGGGGGGGGGGGCAATCGTGATAAAGACTAGGATAATATTAATGGAAAAAAGGGGAAAATGTACATATATAAGGGGGATAAAAGATGTAAAGTTATGAAGAGTATAATAAAGAGCATCTTATGTATAGTTTAAATACGGACTTCTTGTAACGTCTCTCAGCAGTTTAGGGTTTGTAACGCTTGTAATGTATCTTAAGGGAGAAAGGGTTGTGATACGATAGGTGGTAATGACATGTAAATTAGAGAAATTTGGGGATGTAAGATGGACAAAAGTGTGCACAATGTTGTATTATATACGATATCATCAAGAACAATGCATTGTAATTGCAGTCAGATCGACAGCAGAACTGAATGGAGTGGTCAGAGTGGTCAGGCATAAGAGGAAGGAACAATGAGTGTGGGTGCCTGGTACGACAACTTTAGAGATGACAAAAGGAAATGCCTTTACGGAAGCAACAGTCAGAGAGGATAACGCATATGTGACAAAGTATGCTGTTAAGTGTAAGATAAGTTGGGAAATTATTGTAATAGACGAAACTTCCTTGAATTACAATGGCCACAGAAGCTACTAAGAGACAGAAATTAAGGCATTGGTATTGTGAAAGGGGAGGATAATTTTAAATGAAGGTTTCCTTAACTTCCATACAACTCCATCATCATTTAACATAAGTCGTTATGTAAAAAAAAAGAATGAATCTGAAATTTAAAAATTGTGAGTGTCGCAAATTTCTAGGTAATCTCTAGTTTGTTTAAATTTAAAATTAAAATTTACTCAACCATAGAATCGAAATAAAAGACTTCATATTACTTAAATACTTGTATTAAATCAGAAAACTAGTGAAAACATGTTAAATTCTGAAAAAAAAACTTTCGTGCTCAAATCAGCAATGTGTAGTAAATCAATTGTGGTAAGGAAAAAAAAGGGACTGAAAGTCACCCGTTTGACTACGTCATATTAAAATATAGAGTTGGTCAATATATAACAATTCGTACATTCAGCAGTTGAGAACAATTTTGGACTGACCTCAATCAATCGCTCAACCGCTGATTGACCCAGCTAAAAACTGAATACAAAAGGAGGCAGATGGCAGCTTGAATGAATGTTAATTTTTTCACCCTACATGAGATTTTATACATCATAAAAGTAGATGGATATGTCACTTGACATACTTCGGCGATAGTGAGCAGATTTGCCTATCAAAATGTACAGTATGTAATGCAAAGGGATGACACACGGTTCGATGGTATTAAAACGCCGAACCTAAATTCTCCATGTCAATGAGCAAAAGGTGAAAAAAGCTGCTGGAAAAAACGCCTTAGTGTGGGGGCAGACGCGAGTTGCGCCGTCACGGCCTGCATACAATGAATGGTTGCTAACTGGGGTTGGTGACATGCAGCGAAAGAGACAATGAATGCGCTGAGTGACACATCGAAGGGAACAGGTAGCGACCCAGCGCTGCCTGTGACAGTGACACAGTTGATCATGTGAAAGATCTGTGGTGCTCTCGTGATGAACACGTGTAACTTTGAGGCGTCATTAGCGGGCACAAAATGTAAAGTTGGCTGAAATAAAATCCGAAGGAGATTGGCAGGGTAGTTTGCACAAGATAAACGGAACGTTCCCATTGGTCTGAAAGCGCCATGAAGTGAAGCACGAAAGAACACAGGTGGGGGACAGTTTGCTACGAAAGACACAATACCGAAAACTTCGGGGACTTTCCTCTGAACCAGTGTCAAGTGTAGAACAGGGAGCATCACGCTCTGTACTATACCAAAAGAGGATTTTTTTTGTGAACACTGTGTTCACTTTGGCTGACCTTCAGCTATAAATTAGCTGAAGAGTTGTTGAGCTCTGGTAGCGGAGAACCGAAACATCCATGTGGTTGATTGTTCTTGCGAGATTGAGAGGGTGTTGAAGTGTCCACGCTGCTCCATCTATGCATGTCTATATCGCCGTATTTTACAGACTAGGGATGATGATGGTTTCAGCTAAAAAAATCAGTAAAGATTTTGATTAGCTTTTTATAGGATTTTCAGGGAGTGAGAGCAGCCATGCAGCTGACAGCATGTCGCAGCTAAAATCGATGGATCACCAACTTACGTCCACTGTGAACATGACCAACCTCGACTAACTTTTTGCTCATTTTGTCACGAAAACTAACCATTCTCCATAGACTTGATCGTGATCCTAAATATTACTGAACTTAGACCCGGTATCGGATGATCTGTTGCAATATTGACCACCTCAGACAGTATTTCACTATCTAGAAGTAACGGTATCGGATGATCTGTTGCAATATTGACCACCTCAGACAGTGTTTCACTATCTAGAAGTAACGGAACCTACTATTTAAGTTTGATATTGTTGTGTTCACTGTTGTTTTTGCTAAACAGGACGTAATGCGTTATCTTGACAACTGTTGTGAAACTCTCATGTCAGAACCTATGTGAACCCATGTGCTTCTTTGACAACAATAAAGAAATTAAACAAATTTTACACCTGAACCACGATGTAATCTGTTGCAGAATGAGGTTTCACTCTAAACCCCAGTAATACTCTAGTGACGCTAACACAATGACAGGGTGTTTTTGCTGATGGCTGACGAATGTGGAAAGGAGTGGAGTGTCAGAACATGACAATGCAGAAGGCAATGGAAACCACTACATTAAAGAAACGTAATGTGTATCCACAGGACACATAGCCTATACTGAACATCCAGTGGTAAAGGATTCCGGACTAATCTCCCATTCGTATTGTTGGGAGAGGACTGGCAAGAGGGATTTGACTATGAGAGAGAGGCTGAATAACCAACGAGGGGATAACGTTCTAAGAGTCGGGGCTGGGAATGGCAGAAGGTTGAACGTGGTAGGGAAGACAGAATATCTGAAAAGGGAAATGCGAAGGCTCAGTATAGATATCGTGGGGGTCAGTGAAGTGAATTGAATGGAATACGAATTTTTCTGATCAGATGATTATAGGGTAATATCAATAGCAGTAGCAAATGGTATAATGTGAGTAGTATTCGTTACGACTAGGAGGATAAAGAGTGTATTACAATGAACAGTTCTGTGATAGGACTGTTCTTGTCAGAATCGACAGCAAACCAACATGGACAACGATAGTTCTGGTATACATGCCGACGTCGCATGCTGAAGATGAAGAGATAGAGAAAGGATATGAGAATATTGAAAGAGACATGAAAATGTCATAGAGAATGCTGTTATAGGGGAAGGAGTAGAAGATAGCGTTATGGGAGAATATGGGCTTGGTATTAAGAATAAGAGAGGAGAAACATTAATTGAGTTATGCAATAAATTTCACCTGGTAATAATGAATGCTCTGTTCAAGAAACAAGACAAGGGAAGGCGGTTGGAAAAGCCGGGAGATACATAAAGATTTTAGGTCTAACACATAATAGTCAGACAGAAATTTCGAAATTAGGTAATGGGTTGTAAGGCATACCCTGGGGCAAACATAGACTCAGATCACAATTTAGCAGTGACGAAAAGTGGACTGACGTTGAAGAGACTAATCGGGAAGAATCGATGAGCAAAGTAGTGGTATACCGAGTCACAAAGGATTGAACACATGCGCTCGAAGTTCTCTGAGGCTATAGATCCTGCGATACAGAATAACCCATTAGGCAGTTCCGATGAAGAAGACTGGACATCCCTAGATAGGACAACCACAAAAGTTGGGAAGAGAAACATATGTAAAACGAAAGTAAGAGCATGAGTAAAGGAAGAAATACTTCGGTTGATAGAGGAAAGGAGAAACCACAAAAATGTTCAGGGCATCTGAGAAATACTGAAATAGAAGTCACTTAGGAACGAAATAAGTAGGAAGCGTAGGGAAGATAAGGCAAAATGGCTGCATGAAAAATATAAAGAAATCGAAGAAGAAATAATTATTGGAAGGACTGATTCATCATATAGAAAAGTAAAACATCCTTCGATGAAATTAGAAGCAAAGTTGGTAACACAAGACTCTAAGGGAATTGCACTGTTAAATGCAGAGAAGAGAGCGGATATGGGGAGCGAGTACACTGAAGGCGTCTATGACGGGGAAGACTTATTCATGGCGAAGTAGAATTTTGCCACGAAGAGACAGGTGACTCAGTATTAGAATCAGAATTTAAAAGAACTTTGGAAGATATATGACCACATACGGCAGAAGGGATAGATAACATTTCATGATAATTTCTAAAATCATTGGGGGAAGTGGCAAAAAAACCCGACTGTTCACGTTACTGAGTAGAATGCATGGGTCTGGCGATATAACATATGACCTACGGAAAACCATCATCCACAGAAATTCAAAGACTGCATGAGCCGAGTTGTGGGAGAATTTTCACACAGTCACCTTGATAGCTCATGAATCCAAATTGCTCACAGGAATAATACACAGAAGAATGGAAAATAAGATTGAAGATGTGCTTGATTACCATCAATTTGGCTTTAAGAAAGGTAAACGCGCCACATAAGCAATTCTGGCGGTATTGCTGACAATGGAAGCAAGACTAAAGAAAAACCAAGACGCGTTTATAGGTTTTGTTGGCCTGAGAAAAGCCATCGACAGCGTCAGAATGTGCAAGGTGTTCGAAATCCAGAGCTAAATAGTGGTAAGCTCTAGAGTACTATGAGTAATATACAATAAGTTCAAGAGCCAAGAGGTAACATTAATAGTGTAAGATAAAAAAAAATGTGCTTGGATTAAAGCAGGGTGGAAGAGAATGGTGCAGTATTTTGTCCCATTTGTTCAATCTATACACCGAAAGTCCAATGACTTAAGATGGAAAGATAAGATTCTCTGATGCCATTGCTGTTCTCAATTAAAGTGAAGAACAAAATTTGGAAATTTGTGGTAAGGTCATCGGTCCCTAAGCTTACATACTACTTAATCTAACTTACGCTAAGCACGACACACACACCTATGCCCGAAGGAGGACTCAAACCTCCGACGGGGGAAGCCGCACTGACAGTGACAAGACACCTCAGACCGAGTGAAGAAGAGTTACATGACCTGCTGAATGGAATGAATAGTTCAATGAGTACAGAGTACGGATTGAGAGTAAATCAAGAAAGACGAAAGTAAGGAGAAGTAGCAGAAATAAGAACAGCGAGAAGTTTAACGTCAGGATTTGTGATCACGAAGCAGTTGATATTAAGGAATTTTGCAGCCTAGGCGCCATAGGCGGACCAAGGAGGGCATAATAAGCAAACTAGTACTGGCAAAAAGGGCATTTCTGTCCAAGAGAGGTCTATTAGTATCAAATGCAGGCCTTATTTTGAGGAGGAAATTTATGAAAATGTACGCTTGGAGCACTCTATTAAACGGCAGTGGATTATAAACTGTGGGATTACAGGAACAGAAAGAACCAAAGCATTTGAGATGTAGTGCTATAGAAGAATGTTGAAAATCACGTGTACTGATAAGTTACGGAGGAGAGGAATTTATGGAAAACACTGAAAAGAAGAAGGGATAGAATGGTAATACATCTCGTAAGACATCGCGGAACACCTTCAGTGGTACTAGAGAAATACATGCAGCAAGTAATTGAGGAGGCAGGTTGCGAGTGCTACTCTGAGATAAAGAGGTTGGCAAAGGTTGAGGAAGTCGTGGCCGGCCGCATCAAACCAGTCTGAACACTGGTTACACACAATGGTACACTCAAAGTAAAACGAGACACATGGAGAAAACGTAAGTACACTGTTTACTGTTTCAAAATTAATTAATACATTTATCTCATTGTGAGACAATAATGCCAGCGCATTCCAGGAAAATATTTGTGGTTGCCTACTGAAACTTGATTGCATCCAGGCGTGCACTTTTCCTTTGAGGCAACACCACGGCCGTTAGTGGCCGCACGGTTTGAGTTGCCATGTGACGGATTGTGAGGCCCCTCCCGCCGGAGGTTCGAATCCTCCGTCGGGCATGGGTGTGTGTGTTGTTGTGTTGTTCTTCATATAAGTTAGTTTCAATAGTGTGTAAGTATAGGGACCGATCATCTCAGCAGTTTGGTCCCATAGCAATTCACACACATTTGAACCTTTTTTTTAGAGCTTCCAAAATACGGAAATCCGATGGGGAGGAACCCGGACTGTATGAAGGGTGTGTAAAGGCCATCCGGTGAAATTTCTGCAACGTAGTTGAAACAACCTTCGCAACGCTTGTGTCCCGCAGAGTAGAAAAAGAAATGCCTGCACAGTGGCCATCCTCAAACAGAAATAAATGTAGTGATGTAACAGTGAAGAGTGTATGTTAAGAAAGGGTGAAGTAGCTATCCTCACCGACACGAAGGACTCCCTGGAGAGAGGGAAGAGCCCGGCAGCTGTGAGGCTCAGCGGCCGTTGAGCTCGTTGCATCAGTATAAGCAGCGACCGTTTAATGGACGTGGGACACTCCAGCAGCGATGGAACCGCGTCGTACGCCGCCTGCGCCACGTTCTCACTCTGCAACAAGCACGGCCCCTGTCAACTCTTAACTTTTCCACGTAGTACTGAGTCACATACGACGCTGATGTCTACTGTTTCTGGAATATAAGCTATGTTCTCAGCAAGAAAGTCGAAATTACTTAATTTCACGGAGAAAGATCATTCGCTTTAACAAAGATCAGCGTGGTGCCGTAGTCATTTGAGAACTACAAAATTAAATTCCACACTGTGTTCTGGGCTCCTAGTCTGGTAATGTTACTAGCCAGAGCAGCAAAGTGATCAAGTAGCTAGTGCTCTTTACAATCCTACTTATTACCTACAAAAACTGACTGATCTGTTCTTGCAGAACTGCTACTTTCAAGCACTTACGACGTATTTTTATAATTCGCAAGGATGAATAATAACTTTTATGTATCTTCTTATGTGTGGTCTCTATACTCTCCCCGATCAGTGCAAGTGTTTGTTCTGTTAGCTTGTGAAAATATAGTTGATTGAGCTTCGGGGGAAGAAAAGCGAAAGAATTATAACTGTGAGTGATTTGATACTTTTAAAACGTTGTTCATGCTGCTTGTAAACGAGAATAGAGAGGAATTTGGAGGAGACATCTCTATAGAGTTTATCATTCTAGCTTCGAAGAAAAGAGGAGAGCCTGGTACACAAACTGCGGAAGATGTGTGGCGGAAATAAGTTAGTTCTGACATATATACGTAGGGTTCCACGATTAATCTCATTGAGATAATCGTGGGTGTACAGCAGCGTGGTCCTGTGAAACACTTAAAATGAGAAATTACTAAGAGAAAATGCCACAACAAGGCCGGAACGTTGATTGTTTCAGTATTTTAAACTCTATGACATGAGGAATTCCACTGTAACACCGCTGAAACGTCGATTATTTTACTATTTTACCATTTTTGGGTTCAAAGTATTTTATAAGATAATGCACCACTGCGCCCTAAAGGGTTTTTAATGAGATGGACCAGATCTGGTTTTAATTGTTGGGGTAATATCAAATTATAACGGAGGGCTAAGGAGGAGTATCTGTGTACCGAAACATCGAGAACATTTTCGATGAGGAATGAGAAGCACTGAGCAACGCCGACGGTTAACACAAGAGAACACAACAGATATCTCTTGAATCTTCGCACTGATGCAAACGGTAGTGAGAGCTGTCTTGTGTTACATTATTACATTGAATAACAGTATTCATAACAACCAAACCCTTGTCATTGGTGTTCAGTGCGTCTTTATGTCAAGCGTTTCCGATTCTATAGAATTTCATACGATGATCTTTAGAGCCTCTGAGGAACTTACCTCTGAAATCAAGTCATCTGCGAACCAACAGTAGACAAAGAGCTCGGCGAACATGGTGAACAGGTAGCTGCTGTACTTTCCGGCATCTTGGAGGCTCTCTGCGTTCTAGAACAAACGTATACAAATACAAAACAAGCCCACTGTTACCACAGTCACCACTGTTGTGAAGAAAATAAAAATTAAAAATAACTAAAAACTAAAAATAAAATTTCTGCATGTACCTCGATAAATAAAACTAATATTTTTCCGAACAACTATGTTTTATTTGCGGCTGAGCCGCGGGCTTTGCGTTTTATACTACCAGTGGGTACTCCTCTTGGGATTTATATTTGTTATAAAATAATCGAGCTACAGTAATTTTCAGTTACACTGCACTAACTATACCGACGGGCCCAAGAAACTGATTGTTGTTGTGGTCTTCAGGTCACAGACTAGTTTGATGCAGATTTCCACCTTACTCTATCCTGTGCAAGCTTTCATCTCCCAGTACCTACTGCAACCTACATCCTTCTGAATCTCTTTAGTGTATTCGTCCCTTGGTCTCACCCTACGATTTTTACCCTCTGCGCTTCCCCCCAATACTAAATTGATGATTCCTTGATGCATCCGAACGTGTCCTACCAACCTATAACGTATTCTAGTCAAGTAGTGCCACAAATTCTTCTTCTCCACGATTCTACTCAGTACCTTATTAGTTACGTGATCCACCCATCTAGTCTTTAGCATTCTGACGTAGCACCACAGAACTATTTATCGTCCATATTTCACTTCCACACATCATTACCCTCCATACAAATACTTTCAGAAAAGACTTCACCACACTTAAATATATGCTCGATATTAACAAATTTCTCTTTTTCAGAAACGCTTTCCTTGCCATTGCCAGACTACATTTTACATCCTCTCTACTTCGACCATCGTCAGTTATTTTTCTCCCCAAACAGCAAAACGCATCTACTACTTCAAGTATCTCATTCCCTAATCTAATTCCCTCAGCGTCACCTGATTTCATTCGAATACCTTCCATTATCCTGGTTTTGCTTTTGGTGATGTTCTTCTTGTATCCTTTCAAGACACTGCCCATTCCCTTCAACTGCTCTTCCAGGTCCTCTGCTGTCTCTGACAGCATTGCAATGTAGTCAGCAAACGTCGAAGCTTTTATTTCTTCTCCATGAACTTTAATTCCTACTCCAAATTTTTGTTCTGCTTCCCTTACTGTTTGCTCACTGTACAGATTGAATAACATCGCAGATAGGCTGCAACCCTCTCTCAATCCGTTCTCATTCACTGCTACCCTTTCCTGCCCATCGACTCTTCTAACTGCGCAAATTGTGAATGCTCTTTCGCTCGCTGTGTTTGACCCTTGCCACCTTCAGGTGTATACTGGTATAGACATGCGTATTCAAATACAGAAATATCCAAACAGGAAGAATACGTAGATGCTGTCGGCAATGCCTATATAACACAAGTGTCTGGCGCAGTTGCTAGATCGGTTACTCCTGTTACAATGGCAGGTTATCAAGATTTAAGCGAGTTCGAACGTGTTCTGATAATCGGAGCGCGAGCGATGCGACATGGCATCTCGAAGGTAGCGATGAAGTGGGGATATTGCTGTAAGAACATTTGACGCGTGTACCGTGAACATTAGGAATCCGGCAAAACATCAATTCTTCGTCATCTCTGCGGTCGGAAAAGTATCGTGCAAAAACGGCACCAACAACGCCTGAAGAGAATCGTTCAACGTGACAGAAGTGCAACCGTTCTGCAAATTGCTGTAGATTTCAGTGCTGGGACAACAAAAAGTGCCAGCGTGCGAACCATTCAACGAAACATCATTGATATGGGCTTTTAGAGCCGAAGGCCCTTTTGTGTACTCGGGATGCCTCCACTACAGAAACATTTACTCCTCGCCTAGGACCATAGGCATATACATTGGACTGTTGATGACTAGAAACATGTTGCCTGCTCGGACGAGTCTCGTTTCAATTTGTATCCAGCGGATGGACATGTACGGGTGTGGAGACTCTCTCATGAATCCATTGGGACTCTTCAAGCTGGAGAAGGCTCTGTAATGGTGTGGGGCGTGTGCAGTTCGAGTGATATGGGACCCGTGATAAGTCTGGACATTGTCCTGACAGGTGACACGTACGGAAGCACGCTGTCTGATCACCTGCATCAGTTCATGTTCACTGTGCAATTCCAGCAGGACAATGCTACACTCCACAGTCGAAAATTACTACAGATTGGGTCCAGGAACACTCGTCTGAGTTTAAATACTTCCATTGTCCACCAAACTCCCCAGACATGAACATTATTGTGCATATCTGGAATGCCTTGCAACGTGCGGTTCAAAAGAGGCTCCCAGCACCTCACACACTTAATGATTGATGGAGAGCTCTGCCGAATTCATGGTTTCAGTTCCCTCCAGAATTACTGCAAACATTACTCAAGTCCATGCTACATTTTATTCCGGCACTTTTACAAGTCGTCTTATTGTCCATGTCAAATGCGATATGATGTATCCGGAGACGTTCCACAAATGTATCGACAAATTGACATCGCAGCTGCTGGTCATCTGAGAATAATTTTTCAAGATGATCTCGCCAGGCGAACAAAGGGATAGAGATAGAGACAAATGTTCATCTGAGGATGAGAAAGCTGTCGGAGCTATTACTGGACAAATAGTTTCTGACAGTATAGTTATTACACAATCTTCTTCTCCTACAAGGGACTAAAAACCTAGAGATGATGGATGATGTTGGGTTGGGATTTAAACACAGATTCAGCGTGGATGAAATCCCTCGCTCGTTGCACGAGCAGCTGCTCAGCCAGACGCTACATACGGATGGTGAGGACAGGACTCTGCAGACCCCGCGGTCTGCTTTGAAGTCAGAAGGAGAGCGGCATGCGTGAGACTTGCGACACGCGAGCGCCGTTTGTGAGCACATAGTGGCTTGAGATGCCTGCTAACCTGTAGTGAAACATGACTACTGAATCTGCTACTGGCGATAGCGACACTGCACGTAATAGCACGACTAGCAGAGGGAAATCAGTTAACATCGAGTATCAGTACCTGGGTTCGTGACACTGGGAAATCCGGCCTCTTGTTGGTGTGAGGTCCAGCAAGGTGGTAACTCAGTGTGCCAAAATTTCTTTCGCGGCAACAGAATGCATACAATTTAAAGCATTATAAGCAAGTTAAGAGGGTACGCCATATTAAATTAAAAATGAGGCGGGAATATGCGTATAAAAGTCATCTCGATAGACTAGTTACAGTTTAAGCCATTTAATACTAAAAAACTGTCCTGGGTTGCACAATTGTCTTTATTCGTTCAAAAACGACAAATTTCACCCGGGAGGTGAACATCAGTTTACCTGGAACTACAGTGGAAAATGAGCTTAATAAATAGCAAACCCTGGTCCTGTTCTAACCACTACACTCAAAAGCAAAAACCAGAAACATAAATACACAACACGTAAAGGATAGGAACGATCATGTGAAATATTATAATTAATGCTGTAAAGCATTAATCAAATATACCTAAAACACCTCGTAAATGAACGTGAAGAACCGGTAGAAGACGATTTAAAAACCACCAAAAATTAACCTACTGAAGAATACTTAAGAATATGTAACTGTCTCGTGCGATGTTGGTCACCAGTTATAGTAGCGTTAAAAAAGACCAGGCTCATTAACTGTAATCATGACCTGCTAGTTCGCCTACGAGCTCATAGTATTTTATTATGAAGATACTGTTTTCCATATATAAGGCTTTTTATGTTACTGTGACGATTTTATCTTAAATAATTCTAGTTTTACAATTACATTAAATTTTATTAAATATTTGATGTATGCAGTATTGCCTTGTTTCATTTCAAAGATTCTTGGTCATGATAGCGGTATTCTGTACCTGTTTTAGGATTATAAACTAATTGTGCTTTGGGCTATACGCTCATGGCAGTTAAGGAGTCCTTAACAAAACTCAACGAACGGCATTTACGGAATCTTACTGGATGGGTATCTTTTAGTTGCACTCAACTACTTTCATTACAGCACTTTGAAAATTTTTTGTAGGATGTACCGTTTCCGGCTTATAAGCGAAAAACTGTTTTTCGGCCGTCAGAAGTTTACCACAAGCCAGAAATGGTCAAAAACCCATTTAAGTCTTGTTTGACATGCCTAACGTCGATTAAAATTATTTCCAGCTTGAGCGTATATATTGTCCAGCGAAACAATAATGTGCCTGCACTAACCGTGATATAATGTTAAACTCAACAATAGCTGCCTGGGGTCCTAATAGTGATTTTTCCTCTCTTCAAATAATGTAAAGCGACGATTGCACCGATGCCCAATGGGGTGTTTAATTCACGGTGTGTGCATGGTGGTGTTCACGCTTGCGATATTTACATGATGTTTAGCCTAACGTCATTTGGACCCACACATTCACATTACCATGAACATGAGCCAGGATGTGTATCTTAAGATTCGCGGTGACCTACTGATGCCCTTGCTTCTGTATCTATATCACAGGGAAGACATAACTCGCGACGCTCTCTGGCGTGAAACTCGTTACTGTTTCACAGGTGAAGCGACACTATCACTGCAAGCCGTGGGTAAGCAGACACTGACATGTGTCGTAAGGATAATGTACTTGTTGTTGTCTTTCTACTTAATTAATAAAATAATTGTTATACTTCGCAGTCCGGTGAGGCCTGGCGGTTCTAGGTGCTTCAGTCTGGAAGCGCGCGACCGCTACAGTCGCAGATTCGAATCCTGCCTCTGGCATGGGTGTGTGTGATGTCCATAGGTTAGTTACGTTTAAGTAGTTCTACGTTCTAGGTGACTGATGACCTCATATGTTAAGTCTCATAGTCCACAGAGCCATTTGAAACATTTGTTATACTTCCTCTTACCAAACATTAGTAAATTACCTAGGCACATGAATTATCATGAAATAAATGTAGAAAAAGCTTAATTTCACTGGTTCAGTGACATAAGCTACAACATACACACGAAGAAGTACTTTCGAATATGTGTGTAATTGCAGCTTGCTCTGCTAACAACAAGGGAATATAGACTACTGTCCATTAAAATTGCTACACCACGAAGATGACGTGCTACAGACGCGAAATTTAACTGACAGGCAGAAGATGCTGTGATATGCAAAAGATTAGCTTTTCAGAGCATTCACACAAGGTTGGCGCCGGTGGCGATACCTACAACCTACTGCCATGAGGATTGTTCCCAACCGATTTCTCATACACAAACAGCAGTTGATCGGCTTTGCCTGGTCAAACATTGTTGTGATGCCTTGTGTAAGTAGGAGAAATGCGTACCATCACGTTTCCGACTTTGATAAAGGTCGGATTGTAGCCTATCGCCATTGCGGTTTATCGTATGGCGACATTGCTGCTTGCGTTGATCGAGATCCAATGACTGTTAGCAGAATATGGAATCGGTGGATTCAGGTGGGTAATACGGAACGCCGTGCTGGATCTCAACGGTCTCGTATCACTAGCAGTCCAGATGACAGGTATCTTATCCGCATGGCTGTAACGGATCGTGCAGCCACGTCTCGATTCCTGAGTCAACAGGTAGGGACGTTTGCAAGACAACAACCATCTGCACGAACAGTGCGACGACGTTTGAAGCAGCATGGACTATCAGCTCGGAACCATGTCTGCCATTACCCTTGACGCTGCATCACAGACAGGAGCGCCTGCTATGGTGTACTCAACGACGAACCTAGATGTACCACAGTAAAACGTCATTTTTCCGGATGAATCCAGGTTCTGTTTACAGCATCATGATAGTCCCACCCGCGACATCGCGGTGAACGCACATTGGAAGCGTGTATTCGTCATTGCCGTACTGGCGTATCACCCGGCATGATAAGTATGGGGTGCCATTGGTTACACCTCTCGGTCACCTCTCGTTGCATTGACCGGACTTTGAACAGTGGACGTTACATTTCAGATGTGTTACGACCCGTGGCTCTACCCCTCATTCGATACCTGCGAAACCCTAGATTTTAGCAGGAGAATGCACGTCCGTATGTTGCAGGTCCTGTACAGGCCTTTATGGATACAGAGAAAATGTTCGATTGCTGCCCTGGCCAGCACTTTCTCCAGATCTCTCACCAATTGAAAACTTCTGGTCAATGGTGGCCGAGCAACTGGCTTGTCACAATACGCCAGTCACTACTCGTGATGAACTGTCGTATGCTTTTGTAGCTGTATGGGGAGCTATACCTGTACACGCCAACCAATCTCTGTTTGACTCAATGCTCAGGCGTATCAAGGCCGTTATTACTGCCAGAGGTGGTTGTTCTGTGTACTGACTTCTCAGGATCTATGCACCCAAATTATGTGAAAATGTAATCACATGTCATTTCCAGTATAATATATTTGTCCAGAGAATACCCGTTTATCATCTGCATTTCTTATTTGTGTAGCAATTTTAATGTCCAGTAGTGTGGATACATATTTCTTTCATTGGATGAATATACTTTTTTTGTTGTCTGTTCTTAGTATGATGGAAATTTCCTTGACACGTAAAAACTTATGGAGGCTAATGATTCTCCAATTCTTACAATTCAATTGACTTTCTGATAAACTAAAACTTTTGGAAATGTAGTTACATTTACTTTAGGAGCGAATACATTGAAGATTCTTGCCGTTCATTGCTCAAATGCAACAAGAATTTTCGAACAGGTTTCTTACCTGTTGGGAAACAATTTTATTACTTTTTCACGTTTTGTTATGACGTCTGTGCGGTTTTTCCTTCAGCTAAATTCGTGGCGGCTTATTTGGTACCTTAAATTAGTTACGAATTACATTTCATTCACGTTTACTACGTTCTGCGATCATTGATTTGGCTGGAAGTGGAGCGAAGAAAACTTCACGTTGTTGGGCTGATGTACGAAGTCTTCCTACATAAGGTCAGGTCTTCCACAGTTCAATAGCCATTTTCTGTCCTTAAAAGTAAACGATAATCTTTCGTAGGTATCTATACGTTACAAGAGAATCGTAAATAAACTGTTCTGTAATCTACCGTTTCATATCTCCTAGCATCGTCAGGAAACAAATGAATGACAAATGTTGTGCTTTTTTTCAGTTACCATCAGCTACGGCACCACATACACTCCATATTGTAAAAAACTTTGTTAAAAATCAATGTCAACAATAGCACTTGAAGTCACTCAAAAACTGTACTCTGCAGAATCACTTGCCGCCCGCTTGGTGCTGCCGTCATGGTGGGTAACAAAATAGAGGCGGAGGGTCGCGACTGTTACGTTAGACTGTCTGTGTGCTGAGTATGACAAGAACATTATTTTCATCCAAGATGATAACAGCGAAGTTCGCAGGATTGACGAACACCTAGGAACCCAGACTGCCCTGCTAAAACACTCAGTATAGGCACTGTAAAATGGTCTTGGGCTACTTTGAACAGCGAATGGAACGTAGCAACCAACATCCCTGCCATTAGGTAGCTCTGTGCGATCAAATTATCAATAAGTAGCCTGTACTAAACATGGTTTATCTGATGAAACTTGCTGACTCTATTCCTCGCCAAATTCAGGCCATTATTCAGGCTAGAATGTTAATCATGAAGTATTACAGGTATTCTGGAGGTGGCTAAGTTGCTAGCAATTTTTGTTCACCGGAATAGTGTAAATGTAAATGTCGTATGACTAAGGCCTCCCGTAGGATAGACCGTTCGCCAGGTACAAGTCTTTCGATTTGACGCCACTTCGGCGACTTGCGCGTCGATGGGGATGAAAGGGTGATGATTAGGACAACACAACGCTCAGTCCCTGAGAGAAGAAGATCTCCGACCCAGCCGGGAATTGAACGTGGGTCCTTAGGATTGACATTCTGTCACGCTGACCACTCAGCTACCGGAGCGGACATCAGAATGATGAGTCATAAAAACGCAGCATGATTGTAAGGCGACGTAATGTCATAACATTACGAGCATCGGAATGAATTTAGTTAAATGAATCTAAAATATGGGCGTAACATAGTTTGTACCATTTGCGTTTAACACTTAGCGCGTTTTCGACACTGACATAAAGCACTAACGATAATATAATATTGCATATGCTAGCACTGTTCATTTAGTCTACTCCAAAATATTCGTCACAAATCGATGAAAGTCTTTGACCTTGTTGCTCTTCTGTGTTATTCAACACTTAGTAATCAAACCACACACATCTACAGAGCAAATATTTTCCATTCTCTCTTCCTAATGTTACGCATTTTTATTGTACACTAGTTGTCAGAGAAAGTGAAGCACGTAAAACAACCGATCAGATGTCAACGTTACTTCGTATACGCACACATCGTTGGAGTAAGGGAAAAGAAGATGCTCTATGCTCGTGTAAGACAACGTTATCATTATCTAATTCTGGATATCTAGTTGTACAGTAGGTGAAACTGGGCTATATCCAGATTTGTGGGACATTCTGATGTGTTAGTGGTCCCATGTTCGATTTTTGACTACATGGGAACATGTGGATCATACATACTCGTAGTCAAGGTTTTGGTCTACCACATACGACCGCTGCAATGAAGTATCGCCCTATTGCGCATCTAGCACATCGTAGCCCTTTCACACATGCGTCCATCATCAGATAACAAGACAGTAATGGGATTCCTGCAACGCTACTTCATCCAACATCAGTGGTCGGAGATTAACAGGAGCCGGACCAGGAATTTAACGTCCCATTGTTGTACTGCCGTCAACACAACAGCACAATGGATCGCTTTGGAAATGGTACCATGACCGGGAATCATGGACTGCCGATGAATGGCGTTGCATTGTGTTCAGCGATGAGTCACTGTTCTGTTCTATCCCAGATGACTATCGTCGGCCTGCAAAGTGGCGACATAGGGAAAAATCATACTCTTCTAATGTTTTGGAGAGCCACAGCATTTTTACGCCTGACATCTTGGTGTGAGGAGCAAGCGGGTATGACTTGTCACAACAGGCACCAATTGAGGAAACTCTTGTGTCTGAATGGCACCTCACGACATTCCCTGTCAACAAGTGTTAATTGCCATGTGACTGTATTATGGTGCCATTTTCCAACACGATAATCGTCGACTAGAATGGCAGATTTCCCTGTTATTTGTCTGCTTGATGTTGATCAAGAAAGATCCCCAGAACTGTCCCTGATGCAATATGCCCTGGTCTAGCTTAGACTCTAACTCCGTTGCAGTGTGTGTATCTGTGATATGAAGGACGAGTTACAACTGAGTGCCAGCTTGTCTCAGGTGAGGATACAGTGGCTTTATGACACCCTTCTTAACGATATCAGCTAATGGAACCAGGCCAAAGCGCGTGCTCAGTATATTCATACTGCTAATTTCCATCTGAATGTGACTCGATATTGTAATCACTCAGATAACTTGATACATCCTTCTCAAATTTCACGTGCTTCCCATTTGCCTGAGATGTTCAAATTCTTAAAGCCCTTCAATAATTTCAGGAATACCAATGAAAAATTTGTCATACTGGTATGAACAGACTGATTAATATTGTCCATGACGAGAAGACTCAGAACTCTTTATTAAAATGTACTAATAGCCAAATAATCATAGGAAACTAAGAAGCTCAGTGACAGTTTATTGGAACATAAAAGTAATCCACAAATTATTAGATGGAAGACATAAATGTACACCACAAATTATTAGATTGCTACTAACGCTGCAGAATGTACCAAGATGCATACCAGCGGTAACAGCTTTCTGTTTTAGAGAAGAGATGTAACATCAAAACTTGCGCTGCTGTTGTTTCCCACCCGTAAGACGATGTATTTGAACGGTACACTTGATTCACAACAAAATACCTAAATCATGCAAATAAATCTGACACATTCTAAGGCTTCCACTGATGGCCTTATGCGCGTTCTATTGCAACAAATCACCGACACCATATCTATCCAAGACCCCAACTGTATACACAATAACATATTTCCAATATGGAGGAAACGCAAAATATTTAGTGATACAAATATGAGGAAAAGTGCTGCTGTGATCGTTTGCAGTTTACTATTAGAAGTAATAATAGCCCATCAATTTACAGATGAAACGATCGTGGCACTAGAACTCACTAAGGTATTCCGACCGTTCAGTTCACGGACGTATCTACGGATGTGTTATGAGACATAGACACATACTTCGAGAAACTATGTACAAAATTTGAGATATATTACTGGACTTTTTCTGGGCGCATATGTAACGATCGATGTATCATTATGCAGGATAGAACAACTTTCGACACGGGCAAAGGTGTGGAAGAATATCGTAAGGGTAGTCGTATTTTCACCATGAGGCAACAAAGAAGCTATTGCCTTCTAATAGGGTTGCATGAGGGTGTTACGACGAATAACGTTGATCAGATAGCGGAATTATCAGTTTTAATATTCGTAGACACTTAGACACTCCAGAATGTAATGGTTTTCTGCAACGTTCTGCTGCTGGACGGATGACAGGTGCGTCGCACTATGTAAGTTAAATGGCATCGTAGCTATAAAAGTATGTACTTCGGAGTTGTACACGCCGTACAAAGATTTCCCTGGTCAAATGGAATCCATCGTCGTGTCTAGCAGTTGTCAAATGGTGCTAAAATTTCCACGAGTGCCGCACAGTAGCTCTTTATATCGACACAGACAGTAAAGTCCAAGCAACTTTCGTCGAGCTAAAATACCATCTATTGCAAGGAAATTTCCCAGTGCTGTGGACATTCAGACAGCTGCTGTCGATTGGTTCCGTAATGAAGGAGCAGATTTCCATCGTTGAGCAACTGAACGTTTGGTGGCATGTACCGACCGTTGTGACATGTTGAAAAATGGTATCACGTATCTGCGTCACTTTGAAGTGCAACATTCAGTATAAGTTACTGAGCCTGCATTAACAATGTGTCATCTCGTGGCAACTCCATTACAGTTACAGTAAGTTGTATACGTTTAGCCGGATATATGAATTGCACTTCTCGTCATTTGCATGAAAAAATCGCTACCCGTCACACCAATCACCTACAGCGTGAGAGAACTGAGTCAGGCGACCCAACAAGTAAATTTATCGAGATGCGATTTTCCCTTAGTTATAGGGGGTGTGTGACAAATTTTGTGGTGCAGGTAAGATTTTAATTTCATTTATCGTTGTCGACTTTGAAACGTCCCCTTAGAAAAATTGTACAAGACTGTGCTTAAACTGACACACAATAGTTTTTAGCGCAACGCAATCTGACTTTCAAAAATCCCTACGAAAGAATGGCCCTGACTAACATTAACCTATATGTTTCACAAATCACTTACTAAATGATTCAAACTACGGAAGTCACTAACTACTGATAGGCACAGTTAGCAAATGAAAGATTTTAATAGAGAACAAACAATGTATTTACCTTTATAAGTTCATGACACCAATTCTTACAAATTTCAAAACTCCGCCATCTCTCTCCCCACGTCCACCACTGCTGGCGGCTCACCTCCAACTGCGCAACGCTACGCGCTGTTAGCATCCAGCTGCCAGTGCTCAACACTACAATGGCAGACAACAATGCTAACTAAACACAGACTGCACACGGCACAGCCAGTGATTTTTTCATACCGAGCGCTATGTGGCGTTACCAATAAGAAAACCTAAACAGCCTACTTACAACTTATTGGATCGAACGATATGTATTTCACGTTGCTGTGGAAAGAGCCTTCTAATAGAACTTCAATGGTAGAATATATGTGGAATTTGACCAAATATAATATTTTTGAATAGTAACAAAATAACAGGTGAAGACTTAGGGCAAATTTCTGTCCTACTGTACCAAATGGACGCAGACACGTAACTAAGATGCAGTTTGCGTGTTTATTATTGCAGGTGGCTCATGAAATGCTTAAAATGTTGACCTCCAGCACTGATAAGTGCTATTAAACGAATCCGGACAGACAATATTGTATTTCATCTGTATTTGTCTCAGGACAGGTCTGTGTTGTGCAGCACTTTTCTTAGATCTCTCGTTTTCATTCCCTCCTTCCCTCTGCCCTCCTGTCCGCAGCTCGTGGTCGCGCGGTAGCGTTCTCGCTTCCCGCGCCCGGGTTCCCAGGTTCGATTCCCGGCGGGATCAGGGATTTTCTCTGACTCGTGATGTCTGGGTGTTGTGTGATGTCCTTAGGTTAGTTAGGTTTAAGTAGTTCTAAGTTCTAGGGGACTGATGACCATAGATGTTAAGCCCCATAGTGCTCAGAGCCATTTGAACCATTTTTTCCCGTCCTCTGTATGTATTAAGTGTGTGAGCGCGAAACTCATTTAGTGTTTCCCGAACGAGCAATCTAGTGGTCTGCTAGAGATCTACTACGAAAGACTGTAAATATCTTCTCGGAATGAACGGAACATCCGTCATCTTTGTATCAAATCCACTTCCTGTGCCCAATGAGATGTTTTCCGATGCGGCGGAGTATCTGTTAGGAAATGTCTAAGCTACATGTTTATAGGCAAGTGCGCTATTTTCCCTCTCTTCTTCACCTTTTGCTGCAACATCCTTTCATGATTCTTAACCCAACTATGATTAATGATTAAATTATGCTCTCTGTAAAATTCTACCATGTGGCTTCCTCTTCATTCTATTCCCCCAGTCCATATTCATCTACTATTTCCAATTTTCTTCCTTTTCTGGTATGGAATTCCAGTCTGCGTTGGTAGCTAAAGGTTGCTGCTGAGTAGTTGCTCGTCCTAACATCATCCCATACGAGGTAACCAGCGGCGTCTGTACCTGTGGTTACTCGTATCTTAGGTACTCGAGTTAAGCACGGTGTAGTCATGCTGTCGAACCACGTGCATCTACTTTCATGTCTCGCAGTTAATTCGATGTGAATAATAAACTGTAGCTTTGATCCTGCAACCTAATGGTCTATGCTTTGGCTAGAATTGCGAGTTAACAAAATACACAAAAATACACAATATAATGAAACATTTAATAACAGGAGCTCCATTTTAATGTCTGTAATTGATATAGATGGCAGATAATTATATTGAATGACGTTTATTCAAGAAAGGTCATCTAAAATAAACGAAAAGTGGTCCTACGATACTCACAAAAAAACAGACAAATGTGCCCTTATCAAATGCAGTGAAGTTACGTTGAGAGAGATACGAGAATGGTAACAAAATCCCCAAATTCAATAGTCATTAACAACTTGAGAAAAGTAAGTCCATTTCGTGACCACAGTACCCGAAAGATTCACCAGCTTACAACAGTTCAGAGTTCAACATGATGATTTGCTAACTAATACACATTATGTGAAGAATAGTAACTCATACAGAGTCTATTATCAGTTCTCTAAATCAAGTTCCGAAAGTTAATAGTTCCGCTCTGGAGCACATTCAGAGCTATCGAAATGTAAGGGCTTTTGGGAGTTGAAATTTGGTATCCGCCTTACACCGTCCAGAACCAGTCACCTAGATGCCTGAATCACTCATGTTCCTTTAGATAGATCTGTCTTCTTCAAGATCTCACCATAAGCAGTCCAGAATCGCTTATCCACTTCACTCCAGTAGTGTTTCACGACAGTCTTCTTTCCCGTTGGCTACCGGACATCCCCACCAAAAGTACATCGCCCTTAAACTCTACAGATACGATCTGACTAAAGCTGACTATCTCCCAGACTAAACTAATGTATTACAACAATATTTAAAAAAGAAATGTCACAAATTTTTTGTTACCCTCCGATAATTTACAATAAATCTAAGTCGTAGTTGATTCATAAATAAATAAGCCAGCATTTTTGCGTACTTGAGCTCACGTCAAATGACAACAGATTGTCCGTACGTATCTCTAAAACAGCTATTTATACCTTCTTGAAGGACGCAAATTTTGTTTCTTTTTTCAGTCGCGATTGGTCGCTTATAAATTAGCACAGGTTTTTAACAGCATTTTAAATCAATATTTATAGAAAGTTAAGGCAAAATATTAAAATGTTCATTAAATAACTACACAAGTACAACGAAGTGAGATAGTTATGCTGTGTTCATTTATTGTGTAACTGTGACAAATATATAGTTCTGGTAAACATTTGCATAATGAAACACATACATAAAACGTCATCAATCCATAAATAAAGAAGATACAGATCACCAGCTTTAGCGATTATAGCTACAGTCGAATTGTATCATGTGAGATGCAGTTTGTTGAAAACGCATACAGTTATTAAAAGTTGTTAATTTAGAGGTGCATTGTGTAAATATTTATTCACTGTGAAATGTTAACTTCTGTGGTTTTAAAGATACTGAAATACTGTCGTGTAATTAGATATGTCTAAGGTTTCTGTGATGGATTCCGATTTGCACTAATATTTGACTGACTGAGTTATTGTCGAATCTCAAAGAGCTGTAACTTAACCATCTTTAAGAGTGTCTGACACACCCTCATTTTCTGAAGCGTCTCCTGTACAAAGGGCATGCGAGTGCCAGCTGTACAAATTCCCAGCTTCAGGATTCCTCATTTCTAGCGACGTTTCTAGTCTTCGTACCTGGACTCATTCGTACCGGTCACTTAGCAGGAAGCCCGTATTTGCGCTGCGACCCCTGAGTTCTCAGGCCCCTGGTCTGCAATCCTACAACAAATTCATCTTACCTGGTACAAACACCGGGTAGCCGATTAGCTCTTCTAAATAGTCATAATGTTACAAATCGCTCATCGCAATTAAATTTCTGTCCGCTTTAAATATCTGAACAATTTTCTTTACACCTTCACATATATCTTCAATTCCTTCATGTGCGGAGCTGGGTGACATATATATATATGTGTGTGGTGGGTGTGGGCCTCCGGTCAGTCTTTGCTACGATATTACTTTCACTACATTGTTCACAGTAGTTTATCTGTATACCTATATTCTTATTCATTATTAGATTTAGTCCTGCGTTACCGCTCAATAAATAAATGTCGTGTGACTTGGGCCTCCCGTCGGTAGACCGTTAGCCGGGTGCAAGTCTTTCGATTTGATGCCACGTCGGAGACTTGCGCGTCTATGGGGATGAAAAGATGATGATTAGGACAACACAACTCGCAGGCCCTGAGTGAAGAAAACCTCCGACGCTGCCGGGAATCGAACCAGGGCCCTTACGAATTACATTCTGTCGCGCTGACCACTCAGCTACCGGGGGAAGACACGACTTAAATATTATGTACACTACTGGCCATTAAAATAGCTGCATCAAGAAGAAATGCACATGCTAAACGGGTATTCTTTGGACAAGTATATTATACAAGGACTGACATGTGATTATATTTTCACGCAGTTTGGGTGCATAGATCCTGAGAACTCAGTACCCAGAACAACTACCTCCGGCCGTAATAACGGCCTTGATACCCCTCGACATTGAGTCACACAGAGATTGGTTGGCATGTACAGATACGGTTCCCCATACAGCTTCAACAGGATGCGACAGTTCATCACGAGTAGTGAGTGGCGTATTGTGACGAGCCAGTTGCTTGGCCTCCATTGACCAGAAGTTTTCAGTTGGTGAGAGTTGTGGAGAATGTACTGACCAGGTCAGCAGTCGAACATTTTCTGTATCCAGGAAGGCCTGTACAGGACCTGCAACATGCGGACGTGCATTACCCTGCTGAAATCTACGGTTTCGCAGGGATCGAATGAAGGGTAGAGCCACGGGTCGTAACACATCTGAAATCTAACGTCCACTTTTGAAAGTGCCGTCAATGCGAACAAGAGGTGACCGAGACGTGTAACGAATGGCACCCCATACTATCACGCCGGGTGATACGCCAGTATGGCGATGACAGATACACGCATTCAATGTGCGTTCACCGCGATGTCACCAAACACGAATGCGACCATCATGATGCTGTACTCAGAAAGTGGATTTATACGAAAAAAATGACGTTTTGCTATTCATTCACCTAGGGTCGTCGTCGAGTACACCATCGCAGGCGCTTCTGCCTGTGATGCAGCGTCAAGGGTAACCGCAGTCTTGGTCTCCGAGCTGACTGTCTATGCTGCTGCAAACGTCGTCGAACTGTTCATGCAGATGGTTGTTGTCTTGCAAACGTCCCCATCTATTGACTCAGGAATCGAGACGTGACTGCACGATCCGTTACAGCCATGCGGATACGATGCCTGTCATCTCGACTGCTAGTGATACGAGGCCATTGGGATCCAGCACGGCGTTCCGTATTACCACCCTCCTGAACCTACCGATTCCATATTCTGCTAACAGTCATTGGATCTTGACCAACGCGAGCAGCAATGTCGCGATACGATAAACCGCAATCGCGATAGGCTACAATCTGACCTTTATCAAAGTCGGAAACGTGACGGTACGCATTTCTCATCCTTACACGATGCATCACAGCAAGGTTTCAACAGGGAGCGCCCGGTGAACTGCTGTTTGTGTATGAGATATCGGTTGGAAACTTTGCTCATGCCAGCACGTGGTAGATGTCGCCACCGACGCCAACCTTGTGTGAATGCTCTCAAAAGCTAATCATTTGCATATCACAGCATCGTCTTCCTGTCGGTTAAATTACGCGTCTGTAGCACGTCATCTTCGAGGTGTAGCAATTTTAATGGCCAGTTGTGTATTTATAAACATGCACTCACGTGACCGGAAGTCCTACTCCTCTTACCATCGAATTTCAAATTCCACATCACATCCAGCTTCAATCCATCCATTTCCATTATAAATTTTCTGACTTACTAGCCCGATTAAGGCATCTAACATTCACGCTCCACTCTGTAGAATGCAAGTGTTCTTTAGTCTGATAACGACATACTCCTGAGTGGTCCCCACCGAGAATTGGATGCCATCATCATCGAACCATAAAGTAGAACAGCATTCCCTCAGGGAATATTAAGACTGTAGTTGCCCCCTTTCTTTCAGCTGTTCACAGTAGCAGCACTGCACGGTCATGGTGGCTCATGTTACAAGGCTTGAGAAGTCAGTAATTCTCACTGTTGCCCCTTAAACTACTGAGAAGGCTGCTGCCCCTCTTCAGGAACCACGCATTTGTCTGGCGCCTCAACTGATATCCCTCCGTTGTAGTTAGACCTATGATATGACTATGTGTATAATCGAGGCAGAGAAGCCTCCTCACCATAGGAAGGGCATGGTTCACACGGGCGCTTAAGACCATCAACTCTCGCAATTTATGTAAATAACGAAATGGGAAGCGTTGGATGTTATGCGGGGATTTTCACAGGTGATACTGTTATACACAGAAAAATTGCAAGTTCTTCAGAAGATAGATGGTTGATGTAGGTGTTAACAGTTAACCCTCAACATAAACGTATATAACGTATTGCATAAAAAAGAAGAAAGAATAGTAATTAAGAAATTATAAGGTAGCATAAGAGTCATTGAAGGCAGTCAAACCCACTAAATAACTGGTATTACATGTATGGAGCGATTTCAAGTACAACGATCACGCAAAACTAGTCGAGGTAAGTAAAATGTCATACTAAGATTCATTGAAAGAATCCTCAGGAAGTACAGTTCACCGACGAAGGTGTTAGCTACAAAAATTTCGTTCGATGTTGAGTGTCCATCTTTTAGCTATGTCCCAAACAAACGTCTTTGATTATAATTTTATATTGGGAGTCAATGGAGCACATTCGACACAGGATACAGACAGCAGCTCAGGATTAAAGCTCGACAGTATATGATTTGTTGTTTTTGGGTACTTCCATAGTTTGAAATGAACTGCTTGGAAATATTTTCAGTCAAAAACATTGCAGGCGTTAGACAAACAATACTCACCTTGGCGACCTGGTAGAGTTGGAAGCACACAGAAATACCTATGGAGAGGCTCTGTCCCAGCAGAATGCTGCCCAGACATCTCTGCAGCAGCTCGACATTCCTGCACAAACCACACAGAAGCCACTTCACTCACCGATGAGCGCTATAAGGAAACAAAGTAAATGTCACAAACTCATATGAATTGTTATCTGTATGACAAAACTCTAGTACATATCGTGTTTTATGCAGAGATGAATCCTTCTTAGTCTGCCATACACAAAGGTTTATGAACGTTTGTAGAACTTCTAAAAAATCACTAAAATTAAGTCAATCTTGGAGGATCAACTGATTTTGTACAAGCGGGAAGAGGTGAAGTCTGCTGTAATGAATGCTAAAAAACGCGATATATACCATTTTGTTCATTAAATTGAGAAAAAAGCCTTCCTGGAAGATTAGACAGTGAAAAATCCTGCAACAAAGTGCCAATGTGAGAGCAAGTACCAGAATTCACTGGAGCGAAAGGGGCAATATAAGCACTTAGTGAGTTAGAAAGAAAGAGAATTAATGAGTTTCGGAAAATATGTTTCATATATACTGAAATTACGTCTCTTACAGTGAATGCTTCTACCCTCTTAGGTGATAAACGGAAGTAAGAGGGTTGGAATTTAAATACTGGCAACTATTTATTCACAACCGATGCAAAAGAGGTACATGTTTGCACCTGTTACTGTCCTTAAAAGTAGTCACCAACGTTGTGTAGAACCCGTTGCCAGTTATGTGGAAGCCGTAGTATACCATTAGCAGAGCCTGTTTTGTTGATGGTGCGTATGGAACGGTCTAAAGTTAGTGTGATTCTCGTGTACGACTGCGATGGTGTTATCCAAACGGATTACGTTCCTCCACGGCAGACCGTCAATGCACAGTATTCCTGTTCGTTTTTGGAGCATCACCTTCGACCAGCTTTGCGAAAGAAGCGGCGACACTTTCTGAGCAGCCTGACCATCAGTTTGAAAGACAATGCGGTGGCGCATACAACGCAAGTCGTGGCTGCTCTGTTCGGTCGATGGGACTAGAAAGTACTGTACCATCCACCATACTCCCCGGACTTAAGTCCTTGTGACTTTGATTTGACTTTGTCCGCAGCTCGTGGTTGTGTAGTAGCGTTCTCGCATCCCGCGCCCGCGTTCCCGGGTTCCATTCCCGACGGGGACAGGGATTTTCTCTGCCTCGTGATGACTGGGTGTTGTGTGATGTTCTTAGGTTAATTAGGTTTAAGTAGTTCTAAGTTCTAGGGGACGATGACCATATATGTTAAGTCCCATAGTGCTCAGAGTCATTTGAATCATTTAAACTTTGATTTGATACCGAACTGGTCCAGAGATTGAAAAATGTTCAAATGTGTGTGAAATCTTATGGGACTTAACTGCTAAGGTCATCAGTCCCTAAGCTTACACACTACTTAACCAGAATTATCCTAAGGTCAAATACACATACACCCATGCCCTAGAGAGAACTCGAACCTCCGCCGGGACCAGCCGCACAGTGCATGACTGCAGCGCCCTAAACCGCTCGGGTAATCCCGCGCGGCTCCAGAGATTCGACAGGCAGTAGACCGCTCCGCCGGCCGGTGTGGCCGTGCGGTTCTAGGCGCTTCAGTCTGGAACCGCGTGACCGCTATGGTGGCAGGTTCGAATCCTGCCTCGGGCATGGATGTGTGTGATGTCCTTAGGTAAGTTAGGTTTAAGTTGTTCTAAGTTCTAGGGGACGGATGACCACAGATGTTAAGTCCCATAGTGCTCATAGATATTTTTAGACCGCTCCATTCGTACCATGAACAGAACTGCCTCTGCGCACGGTATACTACGCCCTCCACATCGCTGGTAACGGGTTCTACACAACGCTGGCGACTACTTTGAAGGGCAGTTACAGGTGCAAACATATAACTCTTTTGTATCGGTTGTGAACAAATAGCTCCCACTCTTTAAATTCCAGCCCTCGTAGGGTCAAGCGAACTGTAAGGCTGCACAAACAAGCTTCTACCCGTGTAGTCTTCTTTTACGATTCTCCCAAGTCAGGAGCAATAGGAAAATACATTCCCCGCTCAAGTGAAAATTTTTGTCAGTGGGGCGCAAGCACCCATTCAAGTAGCTTGTTCTCATCCCGTGTCAATAGACTCCTTTTGATTGCCTCTGTCAACTACCAAAAAGATACTGTGGTGGCACAAGCCATCTGGCAGTAGTTGCACGCCATACCAATGGCACTCCTTCAGTGTGACTGAATGCAACGCCTTGATAAGGCGTGTCCATAGTAGGGGGACACCAGGGACACGTAATGCAGAGGAATTTGTATACCCCAGCACATGGTGACAGAGTGATTACTAAGGAAATTTACAAAACCTATAATTTATCTGCACTGCATTGTTCTAGTCGTACCTGATAATGGCTTGATGATGAAGTATGTTCTTCTGCAGTCGGTAGTAGACATCACTGGTACTGAAAGTCTGACACGGCCGTACACCGTCCACCGACTCTGCTTTGTCTAGCAACGAGTATGGCTTCTCGGTAACATTGTTACAGTTGATAATATTTCTGCTCAGCAGAGTCAGTTGCATTCGCAGCTGGACTATAAGGCTGGCGTTGAACGCGTCGGCGGCGAAGTTAGCCATAATGGTGTGTAGCGTGATGAAACAGCAGTAGACGGCTGTAGCGACGTACGCGACTGGCCGCGTGACGTCATAGGGCAGCGCCAGGACGAAGGGTAGGCCGGTCTCGCTGGCGGGCGCCGTTAGCCACACGCAGCACTCGCCCAGCCCGAAGGCCAGGTAGAGCAGCATCACAACGCGCATGCGCCGGCTGCCGGCACGCAGGAAAGCCACGTCCTCCGCGCTTGCGAATTGCCCAAAGTCGCGGCCCACCTGCAAACGACAAGTAGCTAAGGGCGGTATTACACTATCAAATATCTTTGTCCAATATCTTTGTCAAAGATATTTGATGTTGCAATATGGAACTTCGTCAAATGTCGTCCAATATTTGATCAAATCTAGGGCCTCGCTGTAGATTTGATCAAAGAAGTCACTTGTCTTCTGTTCACTGCGATGTGACATGTTACCACATGGAGCGCTAGCATCGGAGCAGCATTCTGTCCTCTGTAGTGATTTAATAAACATTGCCGGTAAATACAATTGGTGTGTGCCGACAAATATAAAATAAATGGAGATCTATGAAGCTGATGAGGCGCTTTACAACATGAGGCACACTGAATACACAAATAGAGTAAGAAGATGGGATTCCTGACCTGACCTAACCTAAACCTAACCTGACCTAACCTAACCCAACCTAACCTTCTCCCGTAGCAAGGAATCAGAGTGTTACAGTGAGCCTGTCTTCTGCAGATGTAGCAGTTCTTAAGTGAGGATTGTGCTTCGTGATATTAGGATACACTTCATTGAGCACATACCAAAAAGGTATGCTCATCCATTCTTAAGTAATTGATGTACGATTTGACGTCTTCCACTATAAGCTCATGTAACAGGTTTTGTTGAATGCTTTTATCGTGTCGTCGTAAAACGACTTCACCCACGTGTGTTTACTTTTTTTTTCCCCCCGCTTCTCATCCGCATGTGCACACAGTGCATTCGAGGTACATGCAACTGCTGCGGTTAATAATACGTTGTTGTTTTCAGCCATCCTGAACTTTGACGTAAAATACGATGACAGTATAGTAAACCCTTCTAGCGCTATGTCAAATATCTTTGTCAAATATATTTGACGGAATATTTCATCCCATGTTTGAACAAATCTTTGACAAAGAAATCTGATAGTGTAATACTGGCCTAACAAGTGGTCCGTTAATGTGAACAGGCACTGTACAACGAAATGATTAAATACGACAGATAATCTTAAAGTTTTCATTATAATCTCGATTAAATTGCACTGTAGACATACAAATAATAAAACAGTAAATCCGTTGTGTGTGTCTGGTTATTTCAACACACTAATTTACAAAATTTCTAAATGAATTTTCATGGCGGTTTCCACAGGTGACAAGCACAGTATGAGGCAACTTACAAGCTCTACTTCCTCAGAACCTGATTCCAGGAAAAGAGGATATTGTGATTCAAAATCTTGTCTAAAATCATCATATCTGTCTGTCTGTTTGAACACGCTAATCTCCAAAACTACTAAACGAATTTCCATTGGTTTCTCACAGGTTACGTGAGAATAACGTGGGGAAACATATGTTGTTGTTGTGGTCTTCAGTCATGAGAGTGGTTTGATGCAGCTCTCCATGCTACTCTATCCTGTGCAAGCTTCTTCATTTCCCAGTACCTACTGCAGCCTACATCCTTCTGTATCTGCTTAGTGTATTCATCTCTTGGTCTCCCTCTACGATATTTACCCTCCACGCTGCCCTCCAGTAATAAATTGGTGATCCCTTGATGCCTCAGAACATGTCCTACCAACCGATCCCTTCTTCTGATCAAGTTGTGCCACAAGCTCCTCTTCTCCCCGCTTCTATTCAATACCTCCTCATTAGTTATGTGATCTACCCATCTAATCTTCAGCATTCTTTTGTAGCACCACATATCGAAAGCTTCTATTCTCTTCTTGTCTAAACTATCTATCGTCCATGTTTCACTTCCATACGTGGCTACACTCCATACAAATACTTTCAGAAACAACTTCCTGACACTTAAATCTATGCTCGATGTTAACAAATTTCTTTTCTTCAGAAACACTTTCCTTGCCATTGCCAGTCTACATTTTATATCCTCTCTACTTCAACCAACATCAGTTATTTTGCTCCCCAAATAGCAAAACTCCTTTACTACTTTAAGCATCTCATTTCCCAATCTAATTCCCTCAGCATCACCCGCCTTAATTCCACCACATTACATTACGCTTGTTTTGCTTTTGTTTATGTTCATCTTATATCCTCCTTTCAAGACACTGTCCATTTCGTTCAACTGGATAAAACTGTAAATCCGTCCTGTATGTCTGTTTATTTCAACATGGTGATTTACAAAAGTTCTGGATGAAATTTGATGGGGGTTTCCACAGGTGGCAAACGTAGTATGAGGCCACTTACAAGATTTCCTTCGTCAGGATCTGATATCGGGAAAAGAATATATTGTGATTCAAACTTTTGTCTAAAACCATCCTGTCTGTCTGCCTGTTTGAACACGCTAATCTCCAAAACTACAAAACGAATTTTCGTTTGTTTTTCACAGGTACCGTGGGCGTAAGTTGGGGAAACGTATAGGCCTTATTTTATCAAAACCGGATCACAGAAAGAAGATATCGTAGTTGAATATTTTATTAACATGGAAGTGTTGTTGTTACCTTTATATGACTAAACTACTGAACCCATTTCAATGGCAGTTTGTATGGAGATCTCTTGAACCCCGAGGGAGAAATTAGGCTATGTTGGAAAGTAAAATAAAGGAAAGTAGATACTTAAAAGTATGAAGTAGGGGATAAAATTCTATTTTTTTTACATCGGTGAAAGCAAACCCTGAAAAAACTTTTCAGTGTGTCACGTAGTTGGTGTAGTTGATGGACAGAGGGGCAATTTATATATGATGCTACACTCACCCGAAAAGGCAGACACCTGAGAACAGCTGACGTTATTGAACGTACAATAGCTTACTTACTTACTAAATTACCACAACTCATCGTAAGAAAACTACTCATTCTCGAACATATCTGCAGTAACTTCCTGTATTTAATATTGTATGTGTTCCTTGGTATATGTTTGTAGTTCTGGTACAAATGCAAGTCTTTCAAAACAGTTCAGATGTGTGTGAAATCTTATGGGACTTAACTGCTAAGGTCATCGGTCCCTAAGCTTACACACTACTTAACCGAAATTATCCTAAGGACAAACACACACACCCATGCCCGAGGGAGGACTTGAACCTCCGCCGGGACCAACTGCACAGTCCATGACTGCAGTTCCTTAGATCGCTTTTTTTTTAGTCTCATTTTGTTCGATTTTGTTCGTTGCATCTGCTCGGGGCGGACGTCGTATGACATCCGTTTAAGTTAGTTTTTTTGTCGATTAAACTCCGTTTTTTTATTGCAGAGCGCAGCTAACCCCCTGACAGAACACGATGAGCTACCGTGCCGGCACCGCTCGGCTAATCCCGAGCTGCGCGGCCCAGCCTTGAATAAATGGTACTGTAGATATACAAATAACAAAACCGTAAATCCGTCGTGTATGTCTGTTTATTTCAACACGATAATTTACAAAAGGTTCTAGATGAATTTGTATGGGAGTTTCCACAGGTGACAAGTGTAGTATGCCACTTACAAGCTTTACTTCGTCAATATCTGGTGGCGGGAAAAGAAGATATTGTGATTCAAAATTTTGTTTAAAACCATATGTCTGTCTGTCTCTTTGAACACGCTAATCTCCAAAACTCCTAAACGAATTTTCACTGGTTTTTCATAGGTAACGTGAGCTTAACTTGGGGAAACAGATAGGCATTATTTTATCAAAATCGGATAACAGAAAGAAGATATCGTAGTTGAATATTTTATTAACACGGAAGTGTCTTTGTTACCTTTATATGACTAAATTTCTGAACCTATTTCAGTGGCAGTTTGTATGGTGTGGTGTGCGTACTGTAAGACCTTCGGTACACACACCATCAGATTATTTGACTTGTCGCTCTAACGAAGTACGCGAGTGCCAGCAATATGTCTCTTGGTCTTATTGTGGCGTGTTTATCTTCTGCCGTTTGGTCAGATGATAGAAATACCACGTGCAGTCTTAGAGTAGCAGATTGACAGTGACCAACTTTAAACATAACTTGATTAATTTTCACACTCATTTATTAAAATAATAAAAAGCATAGACATTACGTAACTTTATTCTGGATGCTATTTACAACTGACAGTCTGAAGTTCCTTTGGTCTTGGTACATTAATCTTATTCTCACATATCTCTTATACTTGACAAAGTGTCTATACATTTATCTTCATGGCTCTGTACAGGAATATGGTAATCTTATTAGGTGCAGACTGAAATTTGACTATAGACTGGTACAGACTAATGCCGACTGGTACAGACTGGTGCAGACAAATGCAGATTGTCTAATCGGAGGCCTGTACACTCGTTATAGTACCTTGCGTGTTCAGGTATCACTGTGCGAGTGTGATCCATGAGGAGAGAAAGTCATACGTTAGGAGCAATCTCATTGGCTGCGTTACATATTAATACACGGATCGGTGGAAGCAGAATTTGGTCCGTCTCTAAGGCAGCACCATCTCGTAGTGCACAGATGGACGAGCGCTGTGCCTGCACTGTTGTGCTTAGCGGGACGCGCTCTAGTTGGAAAGTTGTGTACGCACTGACTATGCCGAACTATGTACACAACATATGGAGATCTCTTGAACCCCAAGGGAGAACTTAGGCTGTGTTGGAAAGTAAAATAAAGGAAAGTAGAGATTTAAAACTATTAAGTAGGGGATAAAATACCATTTTTTTACATCAGTGAAA
This sequence comes from Schistocerca gregaria, assembly GCF_023897955.1. Taxonomy (NCBI): domain Eukaryota; kingdom Metazoa; phylum Arthropoda; class Insecta; order Orthoptera; family Acrididae; genus Schistocerca; species Schistocerca gregaria. The sequence goes on along the minus strand of NC_064925.1, from coordinate 269,779,395 downwards.
GCAAACCCTGTGACAAACTTCTAGTGTGTCACGTAGTTGGCGTAGAGATGGACAGAGGGACAATTTATACATCATGCTACACTCACCCAAACAGGCAGACACCGAAGAACAGCAGACGTTATTGAGCGTACAATAGCATACTTACTTACTAAATTACCGTCACTCATCGTAAGAAACCTACTCATCCTCAAAGCAGCAACTACCAGTATTAAATATTTTCTGTGTTTGTTGGTATATGTTTTCAGTTGTGGTACAAATGCAAGTCTTTGCACGACAGTACCGTCGCATGCCAAAAAAAGTGATAAAGACAACTTTCGTGCGAAAATGGGTTTTCTGCTTTTAAAGGGGAACAACACTGCAAATATGAATGCTGCGATGGTAGGTAGTGTTGTGAATGAGTCGCATAAGATGCTAAGAGTAATTAGTCAGAATGGTAATGTTGTACAGTGTGTGCATGTACAAGGGTAATCTAATGTCAGTAGGCACATTAGGAAACAGAAGCCTACCAGACCACATGGTACATGTGGGATTGCAACACATAGTCAATATCTTAGTGTCTCGCGGGATTCGGTAGTAGTTCACATTCCTACTTTGTTGCTGAGTCTCAGTCATTTGCCACAGTTCGTCGTCCTTTTCCCACGGAGTTTCCTTATCCTCAGATATTTCAAATTGTATTCTCAGATACTTGGTCTACGAGCTAAGCGAACGACTTCGCTACAGTGGATAGAGTCACCTCCCATCCTCATCCGCTTGCAGGACACCTCAGTAGGCAATGCTCCATTGCATGATTATAAGAACTGGTTAGGAACCACAGATGTTTCCAGTATGGCCAAACAAAGCAGAATGACGACAAACGAAGATGCAGGCAATGTCTCTGTGAAGAATAGGGAGTCGCTGGAGAAGCGAAGACAGTGGTGCTTAAACACTGGCGAACCACAACTCAGTCTAGGAGGCGAAAATGATCTATCGATTAGTTTTTTAAGTCTTGCGCATTTTAATATGACATTTATTGCCCCTATAACCTCCCACTCACCACATACGCCACCGCACTCAGAATGTTCCTCAACTGCTACACCATTGCATAAAATATCATCGAACCGAAGCACTGACCTAATAGCTGCATCTGTGTCAAGTCAATCTAGACGAGTTCCTTAGCCTCCTAATGACCTTGGACGAGTGCTGGTGTAATTCTATGAGCCCGAGGCATAGCAGCAAATAGAGGAATGGAAATCAGTGGATTCACCAAAGCTGAATAAAAGGAACACCCAACCTGTGTGAGCAAGATTATTCTGTGTTATGGGAGTGCCATGGTGTGGTACTAATACACAGCCCAGTCAGATTAATGTGACCACCGCCGACGTGTTACATCAACGTGCAATAACGCACTCGCAGATGGCATGTAGTAGCACTAGTAGTGATGGGGGTCTATCATACGTGTCAGCGAACAGGGAAAATAGTGCAGTCGTTGATGTAATGCCGAAGAAGAGCGATTTATCTTTCCAAAAGAGTATAATCATTGGCTTTCAGGCCAAGGGAGGATGCATTTCAGAAACAGTTAAGTTTGTAAATTGTTCGCATGCCACTTTGGTTAAAGTACATGGTGCATATCAGAACGGCACTACCCAAAACCGACGTCGAGGCAACTTGGTGCACTATGGGCCATATGTGAGAGGAGTCATCGACGGCTACAGAGGTGTGCACGGGTGAATAGACGTGCAACTATTGAGCATCTGGCTCCCCAAATGAACCAAGGGGCTACCAACAGTGTTCCTCAATGATCGTCCAGCAAATGTTGCTGAGTATGGCCTTCTGCAGCAGACGCCTGGTTCATATAATCATTCTGTAGCGGCTCGACCGTTTGGGATAGGGAAATTCAGTTTGTGCAATATTCTGAGCACAATTACAGCCAACTGCGGGCCGGATTGCAGTGAGTTATGCATATCAGCAGTTGCGAAAGCAAATAGTGGCCACAGGGGCGTAGAACTGCCAGGGAGGGCACACACAGCACTGTTCGTGGCGCAAGTCGCAGGCAGAAGGGGTCCAGTGGCCAACCTAGCGTGTTATGAATACGTCACACGAAGCGGCTCGGTTGGCAAACCAGGGGCCAACAGCCACATACAAATAGGTGCCGTTTTCTAATGAGATTCATTCAAGTGTGCAGCTCTCCTTGATGGTGAGGCATGTCACACCACCAGCAGCAGATGGGGCGCCAGCGTTCCAGTTCAATGTGGGTCATTGGTTCGATGTCCTGAGGGCGTCATAGGGTCCGTAGCCAGCCAGCCAGCGGTGGGACACTCCACGGCTCGATACAGTATTACATTACACGGGCCACTGTGGTGCTTCCTCAGCATTGCGGGGCCCTGTGATGCAGATCAAGATGAACGAGGGCACTGTAGCTAAAAAACAATCACAAGGAAAGTTCTCGCCGAGTTTTAATACGGCCTCTCGTGGCAACCGCCCACCACAATGCTGACTGCTTTTCATCGGCGATGAAGACTCAGATTCGCACATCAGTACGAAAACCGGACGTCCACTGAGCAGCGACCCGTGATCTTCCGACATGAATTATTCGTTATGCTCCATCAGACAGATGGCCATTGACATGTACGGTTTGAAATATCTGAAAGCAAACAATCTGAAACAATCATCAGAAGAGCCCAGGCCGGAGAAGGGAGCGTTGAAGTCTGGGGTATGTAATTGCGGTATTCTATGGGTGATCCCACCATTCTGGGGGCACAATGTCTCAATACAAGCAGGCACCTATCATGCAGTACGATGTCCACCTCAAAATGCACGTTCACATCTACGAGAACGACAACACAACGTGTAAAGATTGCAGTTGGTAGAGCATAACGTTATATGTTTATTGTTCAATTAAATTTTTATAATTTTTTTGCTTTAAAATTTTCGCTTATTTTCTATAGATGTAAAGAAAAGTGTGCTATGCTGGGGATTGAAATTCTTTGTTTTGTATGTGAGTAATTTATGTAAAATGCTATGTAAATTGTTTATTAGGTTAAATAATTTTCTGATGACATTTTATATTTAAAAATATTTGGGTATATGAATTGTTCGCTGGCCGCGGTGGCCGATCGGTTCTAGGCGCTTCAGTCTGGAACCGCGCGACTGCAATGGCCGTAGGTTCGAACCATGCCTCGGGCATGGATGTGTGTGATGTCCTTAGGTTTAAGTAGTTCCAAGTTCTAGGGGACTGATGACCTCAAATGTTAAGTCCCATTTTGCTCAGAGCATTTGAACCATTTTTTTTTTTTATAAATTTGACAATTTAAGAAATGATCATGCTTAGAAACAATGTAAGAAATGGATGTTACGTAAAATGTCAGTGTCCTTTTGTTTGAAACGAAAGTGGCTCTGGGGGAGGAAAAGGTGACATGGGCGAGTTGGAGCTCTACCTAGAGCAAGTGAGGGAAGTGAGTCACACAGTGTGTAAGTAGCAGTGTTTGAGGCAACACGTCTGTGGAGCAGGAGAAGCTTTACCTTCAAGCTTTCACAAAAATGCCTCAGGTCAAGACTGAAAATGGCTTATCGGCATACTTGCGAGCTGTTGGGCTACTGTACGTAAAATTGAACGACGCCAAGAAGAGAAGTTGAGCTTATACATCAAGATAGTTGCAGGCCGTTCTGTGGCTAGTGTGCCGTCATAATTGTTGTTCGCCTCACCCAAGCCTGCAGTAACTAGATAAGAGCTTTTTTATTTTTACTGTCGTACAGCGTGAACCATTAATTTAAACTGTTTTTTAATCATCATTCTTCAACTTTAAAGAAACTGGTTCACCCTGTTATTTCATTCTAATCATACTCCTATATAGGTTTGCTTAATGGTATATGATTAATCCGAGTAACCTGTTTTACAGACTTATGAACTACCAAGTTAATATAAAGAGGCACCATATAAATGGTTTTTTTTTTTTAACTATAGCAAGTTGTTATAGTTAAAGTTTGCTTACGTAAAATGCAATCAGAGTGAAGCCAAGTTACTAGAATCTGTTAAATGACTATACAGATTTAGTTCAAAGAGTAATAGCTTTTAAAATTAAGTTCCAGTAAGAAAGGGGTTTTCTTGAAGTGAAATATTCAGTATGAAAAGTGTGTGCTTTAGTATCTAAGTATTTTAATATTTAAGGTTGTTGATTATGGAAAGTGCTTCTCTAAAGGTCCCCCCTGGCCAATTAATTTTAGCTTCATTGAAGTTATTCACTGGAATTTTTCTCTTTTAAAAGCTTAGTGTATAAGGATGTAGTCCAACATTGTTTGAGTGGAGTACTATTTACCTGAAGAACGAAATTAAACAGTAGCAAGAAAGTAGGCAGAATTCAAATTTCTCCTTTTCCACTACTTCACTGTTTCATTGTGTCTAGCGGTTCTAGGGGCGCAGTCCCGAACCGTGCGACTGCTACGGTCGCAGGTTCGAATCCTGCCTCGAGCATGGATGTGTGTGATGTCCTTAGGTTAGTTAGGTTTAAGTAGTTCAAAGTTCTAGGGGACTAATGACCACAGCAGTTGAGTCCCATAGTGCTCAGAGCAATTTGAACCATTTTTTTTTGTTTCATTGTCTAGATAGGCTGGCGACCTTTAGTACAAGTTTTAAACCAGTAAATGAACTTGGAACTGAGTTGTCTTAGCTTTTGGATAATATTATTCATACGGCGTTTCTGTCTAGCCACAGAGTAAGACCCTAAGAAAAGAAGTGAATACTTATGTATTAGACACAACATATGGTCAAATCCTGTAAAAATGGTAACTCTATTGATTAGATTTCCCTATAAACAGCACTACCCCTTTAGTGTACCTTATTTGGAAACTAAACTAAATTTTAGTAACAGGGTTAGACGTGGCTTTTTACGTGACAGGACTATTTTTTCTGTTGGGGTATGGGATACGTGGCAACACCGAGACAATGTTTTCTGTTATCCAGGTAAAACCATACTAAATTACAACAGGAGTGGTAGGGCTATAACAGCACCGGGATGAGTATACCGTGCGCCCCTGGCCACCTGTCAGCTCGGATTTAAATCGAATCTAGAATCTGTGGGATCACTTCATTGAATCTGTTCCTACATGTCTCACAGTGGTCCGCAGCAAAAATAAGGTGGTGACTCAGGCTTCTGACAGAGGTTCATGTTAATATGACTGGACAGTGTAAAGGAAATGACAGACCATACTGTCGGTTCCTTACGAAATTATGGGAGGCTTTCAATACAAAGAATTGAGGGAAGCCGTCTGGTGCTGTTGCTCCCTTACAACGCTCCAGTTCATTGTGTACAGTGCATAGTTATACATGCTGCTTCATTCGGCTATAGAATTTTACCCCACTCCACATATACTCCTGAAGTGGTACATAGTGGCTTCCTCTTTCTTCAGATACAGAAACTATTGCGTAGCAAGGATTTCCTGAATGGGAAGAAAATGGATCGTTTTGTGAACAGAAACAATACGAACTTCATCAAACAGAGTCTGTCGCCTATTTATCAATTTTGTGAAATATGTGTCACATTGAAGGAGAAGGCTTAAGAACGCATCTACTTTCACAATGAAAGTTTGATATTTTTGAGGTGATAATTAAAAAATTATCACTACTCCTAGTAAAAAAAAAAAAAAAAAGAGCTACATTGCGAAAGTATTCTTCTATCGCCATTCATTCCACTTGCAGTCTTCACTCGCGTTAAGCGAAACTAGTATGGACAATCAAAACTTTCATATAATGTGATGACACACAACATGATTTTCGACAAATATTTGCAACATGTGAGCTCTCTTTCCTGAAAACTACCTTATGTAATCAATTTTAAGACTGTTCTCTTAGTGCCCTCTTTACCTTGTGTTAAGAATTTCATCGCTTCTTGCCTCGTGATGACTTTGTAAGGGGACCTAGATGAAAGGCAGGCAGGCACATAATATCACAATTGAGTAGAACGCTGCAGATGTGTTCTTTTGTTGGACAACAACTCGGGCTTTCGTAATAAATTGTGAACGGGTGACCGACTAATCACTCAAGTAGGAGCCGTCCTATTTACGAAAAGTATTTCTACGAGGTTACGACCCAAAGAGCCAGCGTATCAAACAACGAATTCCACAAAATTGTTATAGAAAGCAAAATACGTAACATTTATTAATGCACCATTGAATAAATTTATAGGATTTTGAGCAACATGTAAGGAGACCTAGATGAAAGGCAGAGTATGGAGAGTATAAATTTCTTGGCCAGGTGCCTAAGAAACTGTGGCTCTGAGGTCCAAAATGAATTTAATTTAAAATGCAGTTCATGTTAGATCAATGCCTTATATCAAACATTGTTCGCATGAGTAAACTCAATTCCTGAAGTGCGATTCTGACAGGATCTACAAGATACCTATCTATGATGGTTTTAACATATTCATTCGACTCCAAAAGCATCTTAGCAGTAGATATCTTTATATGTGAACGTAGCTGGGGATGAATGGGTGTCAAATGTTATACAGACGATGAATGTCCCACTATTCCTACTTCAATTTGTAAGAAGGCTCCCGTATACACTATCTCATCAAAGGTATCTGGGCGCACCTATGTAATGAGGAGTTGATCGCTAGATGAAGCTAGAGGCGCAGCCGCCTGTATGAATGAGGACGAGCGGTACTGTGCTGTCAGTGGAGAACCGTTAACAGCAGAATGGTTCGGTCAGGAGAGTTCACTCACTTCGAACGTGGACGAGTCATTGAATGTCAACTGTGTAACAAATCCATCAGGAACTTTTCGGCCCTCCTGAAGCTATCCAAGATCGTTTCTTGTAGTGATTGTGAAGTGGAAACGCGAAGCAACAACTAAAGCTAAGCAAGACAATGCAGACCTCATGTACTGAGAAGCTTGAGCCGCCAAGCATTGCAAAGGAGAGGTTTACAAAAGTACATGAAATCAGCGGAAAGAGTCATGAACTCCAAATTGCTAGTTGCAGCCAACCTACCAAAATGACTAAAAGAATGCGGTCCTGATAACACACAAATTTGTCTTGTCGGTGCTAAACAACGTGCAAACAATGACGCCATCAAACAGTAAATGAATGGAAGCGAGTGATCTGGAGTGATGAATTGTCTTATACCCTGTAGCTATCCGTGGAAGGCTTTGTATTTGACGAAAACGTGGAGAACTGTACCTTCCATTATGTGCATTTCCAATAGTGAAGTAAGTAGGAGTTGGTATTACGCTATGGGGGTGCCTTTCCTCGTTAGGATCTGATCGCATAAGGGTATGCATATATTTTATAGCACTATTTACTGCATGCAAAACTTCGGTGATGATGATTGTCTGAATGACCGTGAGCATGAACGATGTCGTAGAGCTGCGTCTGTGATTCAGTGGTTTGTAGACAGCAAAATTACTGAAGTGGACTGGCCTGCCCAAACTCCCGACGTGAAACTAATGGAACCCTTTCAGAATGATTTACAATGTCTACTTCTCTCTCGATTCCAAAATCTAACGTTACAACATCCTTGATCTTCACGAGTTATTAATTTCCACTAATAAGAGTAGGGTGAATAGGATTCAATCTTATGTCAGGCTTAATAAGTTCCCTTGTTAGTTGGACCATGCTTTCCTAGAGAGCATAGCTTGATAAATGCTAAAAGAAAATAACAAAGCAAAAAATTTAGTTACGGATGTAATGGAGAACAGAATAAAGTGGCCGCTGAGGACCTCGGTGTTATAAGGCATTCTCATGGCTCGGAAATATTTCAACATATTCTATCTAAAATCAAGTCCAATCAAGTCCGTCCTCTTAACTGTGTCAGTTAGTGCGTTTATTGTGGAGAGGGAATGTTACTTGTGTATTTTTAATAAAACTCTTTAATGTTTCATATCTTGACACCATAATCCTACTTTAGCTATTGAAACTTCCATCATGCTATTAACAAATATACAGCTTTTGTGTAAAGGGGTCATTACGGGAAAAGTAGCCACCTCGGGGGTCTCATCTGGCCACGGGAAAACGTAAAGGTATCGGCCGAAAGGAAGGGTTCCAGGCAATATTTATAACAAATACTTAGGGCATTGAGCTACAAATGCCAATTAAAGACAGAGAAGAAGAAGAAATTAGAATCAAGGAAGAATGAAAAGCAACCGAAGAGAAGGCAGTGAAAAGAACAATGTGAAGCGCAAGGACCCCAAAGACCTGTTTTTGGGAACATCGTTGAAGATTGAAGATTGAGAGTGCATGAACTGCGAAGGAAAAATGACAAATTGAACGCCAGAAGAGCAGTGGACATATTGACAGTTGTGCTGCATCTAGGGCGACGATTTCTATCCAAAAGTAGTGTCAGTTTCACTTTGAAAAGTGTAAATAATTTAATTCCAATCGTGTTTTACGATAAAAGTTGAGCTGCCAAATGAAACGGACGAGATAACCCAATATTGCCTGGCAAAAGTGTTAGCTAAGATGTGGGCGAACACTGTAAAATATATAGTAAACATCAAAAAATGTATTCTTTTTCGCTAGTTACAGCTTGCAACAAATTCTTTTGTACTGTCGTTGCGAAGCACCTGTGATCTAGGGGTTGCGTCTTTGATTAGTAATCAAAAAATTTTGGGTTGCAGATTTCAAGCCACCCACTGCTTAAATTTCGATTAATAAGCAGAGTTGGTGCCGAAAGCATCCAGCATAAGAAGTCACCCTCATTCTGGCAACGGCCTTGTCAAAGAGAGAAGAGAAGCAGACAGAGGTTCAGGGCACTCTCTTGTCCTTGGGGTGGGAAACTGTTCCTAAAGGCGGAAGAATCAGCAATGATCAACGGCATAGGGATGCAGCAGGCAATGAAGGTCACCGCATTAAACACACATTAAGTGTACCGATAAGACATGTGACCTGTAACAGGAAAAGTGTTATGATTATCTCCCCGTTGGTTAAAGATTTGGAATAGTCTTCCATTCGGATCTTTGTGACTGGACTGCCAAGGGGGAGGTGAACATGAGAAAAAGACTGAATAACAAACAGGAAGATAACGTTCTACGAGTTGGGGGGGGGGGTGGAATTTGGTTCAAATGGCTCTGAGCACTATGGGACTTAACATCTGAGGTTATCAGTCCCCTAGAACTTAGAACTACTTAAACCTAACTAACCTAAGGACATCACACGCATCCATGCCCGAGGCAGGATTCGAACCTGCGACCGTAGCGGTCGCGCTGTCCCAGACTGAAGGGCCTAGAACCGCTTGGCCACTCCGGTCGACAGCGTGGAATTTCAAAAGCTTGAACATGGTAGGGAAAATCAGAAAAGGGAAACGCAGAAGCTCAATCTAGATATGTTAAGCGCCAGTGAAGTGAAATGGAAAGCAGACAAGGATTTCTGGACACATGCGTATGGGTAATATCAGTAGCAGCAGACAATGTTATAAAGGATGGACGTAGGATTCATTTTTAATAAGAAGATAGGGTAGGGAATGTGTTACTGTGAACAATTCAGTGATAGAGTTGTTCTCATCAGAAACGACAGCAAACTAACGCCGACAACGATGGATCAGGTATACATGCCGACGTCGCAAGCTGAAAATGATGAGATAGAGAAAGCATATGAAGATATTGAAAGGGTAATACAATGGGTAAGAAGAGGTAAAATTCCAATAGTCATGGGGAACTGTAGCGCAGGAAGGAGCAGAAGAAATGGTTAAAGGAAAGCGCATGTTTGGGACAGGGACTGAGAGAAGAGAAAGACTAATTGATTCTGTAATATATTTACGCTAGTAATAGAGAATACTCTGTTCAAGAACCACAAGAGGATGAGGTGTACATGGAAATGGCCGCTTGTTACGTGAAGCTTTCAATTAGATTACCTCATGGTTAGAAAGAGTTTCCAAATTCAGATACTGGATTGTAAGGCGTACCCAGGAGCAAATATAGAGTCAGATCACAATGCAGTAGTGATGAAGAGGCTGAAGTTTAAAACATTAGTCAGGAATAATCAATGTGTGAAGAAGTGGGATACAAAGAAGTGGGATACAGTGGTTTTAAGAAAGTTCTCTAAGGCTATAAGGTACAGCCCAGAAGGCAGTACAGTTCAAGAGGAATGGTTATCTCTAAACAGGGCAACCACAGAATTTCAAAAGGAAAATATAGGTATAATCAAGGTAACTGCGAAGAAACCGTGACTAACAGAAGAAATACTTCAGATGTTCGGTGCAAAAAGAAAGTACAAAAATGTTCAGAGAAATACAGGAATACAGCAATAAAAGTCACTGAAGAATAAAGTAAATAGGAAGTGTAGGGATGCTAAGACGAAATGGCTGCATAAAAAAGAGAAAAACTCAAAAAAGATATGACTCTCGGAAGAACCGACTCAACATATAGCAAAGTCCTAACCTCCTTCGGTGACATTTAACGCAAGGGGGGGCAACATTAAAAGTGCAACGGGATTTCCATAGCTAAATGCAGAGGAGAACGCGGAAAGTTGGAAAGAGTACACTGAGGATCTCCACGAGGGGGAAGATTTGTCTTATGTGATAGTCGAAGAAACAGGAGTCGATTTAGAAGAGATAGGGGATCCACTATCAGAATCAGAATTTAAAAGATCTCAAAAAAGGTAGAAGGGATAGATAACATTCCATCAAAATTTGTAATAGCTTTGGGAGAAGTTTAAACAAAACGACTGTTCACGTTCCTGTGTAGGACGTATGAGTCTATCGACATACCATCTGACTTCCGGAAAAATATCACCCATAAAATTCCGATGATTGCAAGAGCTGACAAGTGCGAGAATTATCGCACAATCAGCTTAGTAGATCAAGCATACAAGTTGCTGACAACAATAATATACAGAAGAACGGAAAAGAAAACTGAGGATGCGTTAGATGACGATCAGATTGGCTTTAAGAAAGGTAAAGGCATCAGAAAGGCCATTCTGACGTATATATTGATAATGGAAGCTCGACTAAGGAAAAATCAAGACACATTCATAGGATCTGTTGACCTGGAAAAGCGTACGACAGCGTAAAATGGTGCAATAAGTTCCGAATTGTAAGAAAAGTAGTATGTACAAGAGGCAAACGGGAATAATAATAGTGGGCAACTAAGAACGAAGTGCTCGGATTGAATAGGGTGTAAGACAAGAATGTAGTCTTTCGATTCTATAGTTCAATCTGTATATCGAAGAAGTAATGACGGAAATGAAAGTAAGATTCAGGAGTTGTAATAAAATTCAACGTGAAAGAACATCAATGATACGATTCGCTAATAACTTTGCTATCCTGAGTGAAAGTGATAAAGAATTGAAAGATCTGCTGAATGGAATGGACAGTCCAATGAGTGCAAAGTACGGATTGAGAGTAAATCAAGGAAATACGAAAGTAATGAAAGGTAACAGAGATGAGAACAGCGAGAAACTTAACGAGAACTTAACATTAGGATTGATGTTCACGAAGTAGTTGATGTCAAGGAATTCTGCTTCCTAGGCAGCAAAACAACCAATGGCTGACTGAGCAAGGAAACCATCAAAAACAGACTAGCACTGCCCAAAAGAGCATTCCTGGCCGGTATAGACCTTAATTTAAGGAAGAAATTTCTGAGAATGTACGTTTGCAGCACAGCACTGTAAGGTAGTGAAACCTGGACTGTGGGAAAACCGTAACAGAAGACAATCGAAGCATATGAGTTGTGGTGCTACAGACCAATTTTGAATATTATGTCGACTGACAAGGTAAGGAAACAGCAGTTTCTTTGCAGAATCTGGGATGGAAGAGGGAAGGAGGCTTGTGGAAAACACTGACAAGGGCAAGGGACAGGATGATAGGACATGTGTTAAGACACCAGGGAATGTCTTCCATGGTACTACTGGGAGCTGTAGAGGACAAAAACTGTAGAGGGAGAGAGAGATTGGACTATATCCAGCAAATAATTGAGGACGTAGGTTGCAAGAACTACTTTGGGATGGAGAGGTTGGCACAGGAGAGGAATTCGTGGAGAGTCGCATCAAACCAGTCATCCAGTCATAAAAAAATAACTGAATGCTGCAAACTACAAATTACAATGAATATACAATTCTGCTTTTAACCGGAGAACACTCTGTTTGGTTCTACTGTTAGGCGATTAATGATTCATGTGATTTAACAATTTCTACATAGGCGTAGCTTCGTGGAACTGCCATTATCCTCCTGATAGTTTTGCATATCAATTAATAAATTAGTGATACATATGGAAGATAAAAAAAACGGAAGTACTCGTACGTCATATTGGGCAGACTGGCCATTTTCCGCTTTGCAAAAATGAATATGTTCGAAATATATACTCTTAGCTTAATGTCAATAAACTATTTGATACTGTACTTCAACAGATGCAGATTATAATCACTCGCTTATTCGCTTTTCCATCTACTGCTACTCAGCCTAAAAAATAGGAATACCTTAGCCTGGCCATCCTGCCCCCCTCTGTCCTATTAAGACATAATGGCTTCTTCACATCTTACTTTGGTATTGAGAAGTCACAAACAACAGTCATTAATACACCCAGAGAGTTAATGGGCTTCATATACGCAAGGAAATTAATGACACAATAACATAGATGAACTGATGAACGATAAAGGAATTCCATTCACATCACAACCGAAACACCACGTGTTAACTGCTTATGCAAGTCTATACTTATGTCCAGATATCAAGAGGAGGCTGAGACTATCTGTGTGAGGAAGAAGTAAACTGCAGTCCAACAATTCACGAACGATAGCCGTTAGCGCAGATCGAGGAACACACGGGGACTCCATTGTTCCCAGTTCCGAGCGATAGTTATGATACATGTACTGACGCGCTTTGCGCTTAAAGAAAACGTGTATTCTGAAAATTAAGTCTCTCACTTGATTTTGTAGAATTTGTCGTAACAAATGGACTAAAAATTCGCCAAATAACGTGCTATGATCACGTTCAATACTGCCACTAGCTACGACGCTCACAGCAGAGAACGAAAAACTCTGCCGAACGCTCTTTGTCTGTTGCAGAAAGCATGACGCAGGTGCTTAAGACTTGTTTAAACTCGACCGCGTCGTCCGTTTCTCCAAGTATAACCACGTGGTGCGTCTGCCACAATCTTTTCCTACTAGGTAGTTCGCTTAAGAAGCCCTATGTTCGGCCACCTTTCTCATTATTGCTGAGGTGAACACGAGCCTCATTTTCGTCGCCGCCCCGGACAATGTGCGACACGTTATTGAGTTGGGTTGGGTTGTTTAGGGGAAGAGACCAAACAGCGAGGTCATCGGTCTCATCGGATTAGGGAAGGATGGGGAAGGAAGTCGGCCGTGTCCTTTCAAAGGAACCATCCCGGCATTTGCCTGGAGCGATTTAGGGAAATGACGGAAAACCTAAATCAGGATAGCCGGACACGGGATTGAACCGTCGTCCTCCCGAATGAGAGTCCAGTGTGCTAACCACTGCACCCGACATGTTATTGTCCCCTGTGTTGTTAGTGCTGTCGATCACCTAGCACGAAAATTATTTGAGATAGGCGTTGAGAATCGCCGAATTTTGCTCTGTGAGAAACGTCAGCAGACGGTCAGTCACTGACTGTTCAATGTACTTCGGTGGAATGAAACAGTAGCCTGCTCCGCAAGACAAAGCTTCCGTTAAGACAACAAGATGATTGCGGTGTGTTTGTCAGAGAAGGTACTGGGCGCCGCTGATGTCAATTAGACTCTTATAAGTGCACCGGTACCGAACCTGTTTCCAGCACCAAGCAATCTCCACTTTCGGTTACGGCAGTTGGATTTCTTGGAACCCTTAAAGCTGTGTATACGTGTCTTCGGTTTCTGTTGAAGACGGCGTTGTCAGCTTCCTTGCGCTTCTGTAGTCCATGCTCACACTGACCTGAAACAATGTCAGCTCACTGCCCTCTTCTGTATTCTCCAATTTTAGTTGTCTGTGCCTTCAGGCTTCGAAAACTTATGAACTTGCGTGACTTAAGGTTTAATCGAAATTTAACGTACTTTTTAAGTACATGTCTGGAGGACCCGCACTTTTTATTTATTTAGAATCAGTTGCTTCTTTTCGCACCATGTAGGTACATTATCTAAATTATTTCGTCAGTCAGTTACTATGAGCTGGGACCTATTTGACAAGAAACAGCAAATCCAGTCACACAACTGATAAGCTACTTCCCAGGCACGCAGTCTGGCCAGAAAGCGCTTGTGACGCATGACGTCAAATGATTCATGGAAACCTGAAAGTGTGTGATCAACGTGAGATCCCCTGCCGATATCACTCATTACTTCATCGGAATAAAGAGTAGAATCTTAATAAGATCAGATCTAAATTCTTAAGGGTTGTTGTGTTATGATAACCGGGGACCTAGAAACGACAGAGAGGCTTCGTCCCCAGCGCTGCCGCAGTGGTCCACAACCCCACGATGACTACCGCAGTCCACCCCACCGCCGCCCCACACCAAACCCAGGGTTACTGTGCGGTTCGGCCCCCGGTTGACCCCCCAGGGAACGTCTCACACCAGGCGAATGTAGCTCCTATGTTTGCGTGGTAGAGTAATGGTGGTGTACGCGTGCGTAGAGAACTTGTTTGCACAGTAATCGCCGACATAGTGTAGCTGAGGCGGGATAAGGGGAACCAGCCCGCATTCGCAGAGGCAGATGGAAAACGGCCTAAAAACTATCCACAGACCGGCCGGCTCATCCCACTTCGACACAAATCCACCGGGAGGATTCGTGCCGGGGACCGGCGCTCCTTCCCGCCTAGAAAAGGTTTGTTAACTGACCAAGTTACATTAATGTAATTTAAACCATCAAACGGACGCTTATTAACAATTTAGAAACTCGGGACAACGCCTCTTTGATTGAGAGATAGTAAAGATGTACAGCTACAGCTCAATTTCGACGTTGTGAGAACACCTTTCAGACCTGATACGCCCGGGGCCGACAAATGTTCGTAGTCCATAGACCCATGCTGGTGTGGCACACAAATCAGCTGCGTCCCCGCGAACCACCGGCTCATCACCAGCCGTTACCGTCACCAAACGTGGTACTGGCCAGTACGACTTATGACGCCAAGCCAGGCTTCTAAACACACGGCCATTGGCGGAAACACAGGTCGAAGCGCAATAACCTCAGTGTGTGCTGTGCGTCACTCACAACAGTTCCTACAACTGTGCTCCATTCTGCCTGGCTGTTTATTAGGACTTTCCTGTGATTATTATTTGTTGTTATCGTTCCACATAGCGACTGATTGGGTTCTGGCTCAACTAAGGCCATTGTTGCGGAATCCTTAGTTTGGTATCTTTCATGTTTACGACTTCGAGGCACTAACTAGTTTTTAGACTTTCAGTGTATATTGTATTCCGTAAATAGTAGTAAAACAAATGGTTTTCTTATGTAACTCGTCATTGTCAGCTCTTACATTTTAAGTCACTTTAGCTGCGTCGACTCTAGGAGTAGCACTACACTTTAAACTAGGGAAAAGCAATGACAGAACGAAACTTTACAGAGAATGGCAAAGCTGGAAAGGGAGATGGATGAAAATATTGTTGTATCTAATGAAAGTGTTGTATTCCAAATTAATTCCCTCGGGATTCCTAAAGTGATAGGAAGTTTACATGCATGCCTGGAGCAGACCTTCATAATGAGCTGAATTACTGACTGTAGAAACTGCAAGCTATAAAAATCTTGTGGACTAGAAGAATACCATATGTTAATCACACTCCTTTTCAAAACGACAGGACACGATAGATAAAGTATCGTAACATATTAACTAATCTGTGGAAACGAAGCAAAGGACGGAAGCATGTTGCCGAAAGTGTCCCAGTCGCGCACAGGAAGTTCATAGACATATGGCGTGATGAAAGCTTTATTATAAAGCTAGATGATTTTAGCCCTGCAACACGACGGAGTTCAAGAAATGGTGAAAAAGAGGTTGTGTGTCAATCAGTGAGTATTTATTGTGGTTGTGTTCTTCATTGCAAAATGGTCAGAAGACAACATTTGGCTTATTTTACAAGAGTGGAATTATCGGGAAAATGGAATAAGGACGGGGTGTGACGATTCTAGACCAAGAGTTCTGTATTGCTCACAGCACTGTTTCACAAGCAGGGGGAGCATTCCGAACCATAGTTACCCCCACAAGAAGGAGAGGCGATGGTGGACCACCGTCAAGTGCAGCAGCAAACGACCGCTACTGCAAATGGCAAGAGGTCAGCCACATGAAAGATTGGGTGCAATTCCCACCACATTAACAGGACTACAAGGAATGCAGTTTCTAGATCCACAATGGCACAGCGACTGCATGGCTGTGGGCTATTTGTCCGACGACCAGCCCGTTCAGACTCGAACGTTGATGGCAGCATTTGCGGTTGTGCCAAAAACATACGGACAGGATCACCGAGAAGTGGGGCCGTGTGCTCCTCTCGGATGAGAGTTGATTCAGTCTGAGTGGTGAAATCTGGACGAGGAATATTGTTGAACCTGATCATATTAGGGGTCCAGGTGCTAGGCTGTGTGGAAGCATAATGTTGTGAGGGCGTACTGACCAAATTTTTGTACACGATACAACACTGGAAAACGTTATCGTGACACAGTCCTCATTTCGCAAGTGCCTGTCTTCGGGGGTAATTCAACCCAGAATTCGTTTTTATGGATGACAATGCATGACCGAATCGAAATGCGCAGATGGAGGAGGTGTTGGATGTGCGACTAACGGACTGGATGGCACGTTCCCCATTGAAATCCCATGAAGTACGTATGGGATCCACTGGTGAGACGTATTGCAACACGTACATATACCCCAACGACCATTCAGCTATAATTTGTTAGCGGCGCTGGTGGAGGAACCTCACGTCTTCCTACGAGAACGTCTTACGAACCTTATGAACAGCATGGGAGCACGTCGCATAGCACGCGTTGCCCCTACGTGGTGATAACAAGTTAAGAACGATGTCCGAAGTTTTGTAATGCCGACCGACAATCACAAATTCCGGTGACTTCAGGTAAATCTTACCTTTGAACAAATGTGTAATTTCTGAAACTACGATTAAAACTGTGTGCCGGACCGAGACTGGAACTCGGGACCTTTGCCTTTCGCGGGCAAGTGCTCTACCTACTGAGGACGGGCAGTGTGTCGTGCTTGGGTAGCTCAGTTGGTAGAGCACTTGCCCGCGAATGCAAAGGTCCCGAGATCCAGTCTCGGACCGGCACACAGTTTTAATCTGCCAGGAAGTTTCATTTCAGCGCAAACTCCGCTGCAGGGTGAAAATCTCATTCCTCTGTAATTTCTGTTCAGCTGACTGAGTATGTCTTTCGCTTAGGTTCTTTGCTATAATGTAGCAGTTATAGGTATGCATCGTACATTTGTCACCGAGTTATGTTAAGTGGTAATGATACATGATGCGTAATTTATTTATGTCCTTATATTTTGCACAATACTGCATAGAGATAGTGTGGATGAAGCATTACTAAGAATAATAGGCGAAAGAAGGACTATTTGGGGAGCCCTTAACTCATATACACAGAAGTTGTTAGACCCTTTGGAAACGGATCGAAATAGAAATCTACGTGAGGAACAGAGGAAATTGTGGAAAACAGAATTAAAGAGGCTATTGCAAAAACAAACAGGAAGAGGTAAAAGCATTAGCACACAGTAGATAACAGAAAAGAGGAGATTTACGACATAACTTGAAATACAAATGAGTCAATGACAAAGTGTATTCATATCTGTCGGCCTCTTCGCAAGAAACTGGAAAAGCATCATTTATTATGATAAGAAATTAAGATGTGAAGTGAGACAGACGTTATTGACAATAGTGGGTTTCAAAAATAAATGTTCAAATGTGTGTGAAATCCTATGGAACTTAACAGCTAAGGTCATCAGCCCCTAAGCTTACACACTACTTAACCTAAATTATCCTAACGAGAAACACACACACCCATGCCCGAGGGAGGATTTGAACCTCCGCCGGGACCAGCCGCACAGTCCATGACTGCAGCGCCCAAGACTGCTCGCCCAAACCCGCGTGACTAGTGCGACCCGACAGTAAACAAGATATTATATACTGTAGCTCAGTGATGTTCATTGATTTGTTTACCAAGCGAGGTGGCGTAGTGGGTTCAATCCCGCGTCCGACCTTCCTGATTTACGTTTTCTGTAATTTCCCTAAATCGCACCAGGCAATTGCCGGGATGGTTCCTTTGCTAGGACACGGCCCACTTCCTTCCCCGTCCTTGCCTAATCCGATAAGACCTATGACCTCGCTGTCTGGTCTCCTCCCCCAACCAAACCAACCCAACCCCTCAACGGTTTGCTGAAAGTATTTTGCATGAACGCGAAACGTGACGGTTTGATCAGCGGTATTCTAACGCAAGTGAATGCGGGAAGTATAATTTACAGCAGAGACCTGGTAAGCGAGCCTGTGGAACTGAGGCTGGAGCGCGGCGATGTGCCTAATGCGCACCAGCCACGTGCCCTGTGTGTCAATGAGGCTGAGGGTGAGCGTGAAGCTGTCGAAGTCCGACGTCCCTCCGCGGAAGAGGATGACCGCCTGCGAGCACACGAAGTAGACGAAGGCCATCGTCACGGCCGCGTTGGCCGCTCGGTAGGCGCGGGAGGCCAGCGGGCCGGCGCGCGGGTGGCGCATGGTGCCCGTCCAGTGCAGGAACGTCAGCAGGTAGTCCAGGTCGCAGGCGTCCTGCGCCGCCGCTGCCGCTGCCGCCGCCGCCGCCGGCTGCTCCACAGGCGCGGACTGCATCGTGGGCGGGCTTCGCGTCGGCCCTCACTGTGTACATAAACCGTCAATGTACGACGGCTATCCACAAAGTACATTACGTTTTCGTTTGTTACCGTTAGGGGCGGGGCTTGCGCGCCAATCTTGGTGCCACGGCATTCCGCAGCTCAGTCGGCATGCTGCCGTGCTAGTGAGAGGTTCGTGCGGTACTCCGTTGAGTTACTGTGACAGTTTGAAATGTCAGATTTAGTTGAAAATGCCGCGAAGTGTGAAGTGCGTGATGTAATAAGGTTTCTGACTGCAAAAAACTGTACACCGGTAGAAATCTAACGGCAGCTTTGTGAAGTGTATGGGGACAACATAATCACTGAAGGTGGAGTACGTCAATGGGTCATAAAATTTAAAAATGCCCGAACTAACGTTCACGACGAAGAGCGAAGTGGAAGACCCAGCATAGTGACTGCCGAATTTGTCGAAAAAGTCGATGCCGCGGTCCGTGAAAACCGTAATTTCACGATAACGGAACTCTCTATGAGTTTTCCACAAATTTCACGAAGTTTGTTGCACGAAATCATTACCGAAAAGCCTGGTTACCACAAGTTTTGTGCAAGATGGATACCAAAAATCTTGACAGAGATTCACAAAAATCAGCGAATGGCTACAGCGTTGACGTTACTGGACGCTTGCGAGAAAGATGGCGACTCATTACTCGATTGCATCGTTACTGGTGACGAAACATGGGTTAAGCATGTGAACTGCGAGACAAAATTGCAGTCAATGCAGTGGGGGCACACAAATTCCCCCCAAAAACACAAGAAATGCATGCAGACAATGTCGGCAAGGAAGGTGATGGCGACTGTCTTTTGGGACAGAAAAGGTGTGATTTTTGTGGATTTCCTGGAAAGAGCCACTACAATAAACTCTCAAAGGTATTGCCAAACTCTGCACAACCTCAGAAGAGCAATACAAAACAAGTGCAGGGGAAAGTTGGGCTCAAAGATCTTGCTGATTCACGACAACGACCGGGCCCACACGGCAAATGCCACTCGTGAAGTTCTCGAATCTTTTAAGTGGGAGTTGTTTCCTCATCCGCCGTACAGTCCCGACCTGGCACCGAGTGACTTCCACTTATTCTCAGCAATGAAGAAGTGGTTCGCTATGCAGCGTTTTGATGACGACGCACAGCTTCAAGAAGAGGTAACCACGTGGTTGAAGGCTCAGGCGGCCGAATTTTACGACGAAGGAATTTCCAAGCTCGTCCATCACTACGAGTAAATGCATTAATTTAAATGGCAACTATGTAGAAAAGTAGTATTTAAGTGTGGCTTTCATCTGTATATAATTAAAAAAATTTTCAATACTTTATTTATTTTTAATTCCAAACCGTAATGTACTTTCTGGATAGCCCTCGTATTTTAGGTGCTGGGAAATACAGCCTTTCTGCTAGCAGTACGTTGGAGGCTCTTTGGGGGTATCCGCTCCTTTCGTTGTTGAAGGCAAGGAAATCTTTTTTCAACAAAGGTTTAAGACATGTATATTTCTATTGTCTATTGTCAAACCACAATTTATGAAAGAAGTCTGTATTTTATTAATAGGATTAAGTAGGTATAATTAATATATGTCATGTTGGAAATAATTGTGCTAGTAGGGAATGTCTGTACCGAAGTATTGTTGACGGGAGAGGCCGCACATTGATATAATTTTAAAAAGGGAGGGAGAGACCGCGTATGGATACATTTTAAGAAAATGCGGGAAAGACCGCGCATTGATACATTTTGTAATGGTAGCACGGATTGTCTGCAAAAGAATGCATTGTTGGTGGGAGAGACCGCACTTTAGCGTTCGTAGGAAGTCAGCAGTAAGCGAGAAGTGAAGCGAGTCGGTACCAGGTCTGAAGCAAGAGGTTGAGAGGAGCGGTGTGCCTGCCAGCCACCAGCTATGATTTACAAGAGATTATAAACAGATGTACAGAGACATCAGTTAACTATTATCATAAGAGGAACTAATATTATTGAATATTTTTTTTTGTGAAACTCAAGACTACTAGAGGTTTATTTGCGCAATCCTAGCTGTAAGATTATTGTAAAAAGTAAGTCCCCTTTGAAAGTTTGTAAAATCATTTCATTCAGAATACAATTAATATTTGCCAGCAATATTGAGTTACTGATTATAATCCAACAACATAAAACTTTCCAAAATTTAATTATGGCAAGAAAAAGTTTAACTGTGAATTACGTAACTTCACTCAAATTAATTAAAGAATAACACCAGGTTTGACAGCTCACCAGCAGCTAATAGAGTGTAGTAAAACAGAGTAAGTATATTCATGTCACAGTTTGATGTAACAGTCAGATTGCGACAGTAACAGTAAAAAAGGTAAGGAACAGTTTTGGGTTATTGCACGTAACGACTGAAGGCCACGACTCCGACACATTATATGTTTCGTCGAAATAATCACAAAATCGCTTTTAATAAGCAGCTTTTAAATTTGTATGCGAAGATTGAGAATGAGAATTAATTTCAAAGGCAAGATTTCATTTCTTATTACACTCCTGGAAATGGAAAAAGAACACATTGACACCGGTGTGTCAAACCCACCATACTTGCTCCGGACACTGCGGGAGGGCTGTACAAGCAATGACGCACGGCACAGCGGACACACCAGGAACCGCGGTGTTGGCCGTCGAATGGCGCTAGCTGCGCAGCATTTGTGCACCGCCGCCGTCAGTGTCAGCCAGTTTGCCGTGGCATACGGAGCTCCATCGCAGTCTTTAACACTGGTAGCATGCCGCGACAGCGTGGACGTGAACCGTATGTGCAGTTGACGGACTTTGAGCGAGGGCGTATAGTGGGCATGCGGGAGGGCGGGTGGACGTACCACCGAATTGCTCAACACGTGGGGCTTGAGGTCTCCACAGTACATCGATGTTGTCGCCAGTGGTCGGCGGAAGCTGCCCGTGCCCGTCGACCTGGGACCGGACCGCAGCGACGCACGGATGCACGCCAAGACCGTAGGATCCTACGCAGTGCCGTAGGGGACCGCACCGCCACTTCCCAGCAAATTAGGGACACTGTTGCTCCTGGGGTATCGGCGAGGACCATTCGCAACCGTCTCCATGAAGCTGGGCTACGGTCCCGCACGCCGTTAGGCCGTCTTCCGCTCACGCCCCAACATCGTGCAGCCCGCCTCCAGTGGTGCCGCGACAGGCGTGTATGGAGGGACGAATGGAGACGTGTCGTCTTCAGCGATGAGAGTCGCTTCTGCCTTGATGCTAATGATGGCCGTATTCGTGTTTGGCGCTGTGCAGGTGAGCGCCACAATCAGGACTGCATACGACCGAGGCACACAGGGCCAACACCCGGCATCATGGTGTGGGGAGCGATCTCCTACACTGGCCGTACACCTCTGGTGATCGTCGAGGGGACACTGAATAGTGCACGGTACATCCAAACCGTCATCGAACCTATCGTTCTACCATTCCTAGACCGGCAAGAGAACTTGCTGTTCCAACAGGACAATGCACGTCCGCATGTATCCCGTGCCACCCAACGTGCTCTAGAAGGTGTAAGTCAACTACCCTGGCCAGCAAGATCTCCGGATCTGTCCCCCATTGAGCATGTTTGGGACTGGATGAAGCGTCGTCTCACGCGGTCTGCACGTCCAGCACGAACACTGGTCCAACTGAGGCGCCAGGTGGAAATGGCATGGCAAGCCGTTCCACAGGACTACATCCAGCATCTCTACGATCGTCTCCATCGGAGAATAGCAGCCTGCATTGCTGCGAAAGGTGGATATACACTGTACTAGTGCCGACATTGTGCATGCTCTGTTGCCTGTGTCTATGTGCCTGTGGTTCTATCAGTGTGATCATGTGATGTATCTGACCCCAGGAATGTGTCAATAAAGTTTCCCCTTCCTGGGACAATGAATTCACATTGTTCTTATTTCAATTTCCAGGAGTGTATTAAGCAAAAAATAGACATCCTAAAGGAAGATTTAATAGGTTATTGGAGAAGGAAAGGTTGGGTAACATAAGAGATATTGAGCAGACAGGAAGGTTTCAAAGATGCTCCTCTGGTATGACATATCTGTACTGAAATGTGGAACAAGTTGTGGAAAATTTTCGTCTGGGACTCAGCACTGTATTGAAGCGGAATGTAATCGAAGAGAACTATGGAGAAGGACCTACGACCGTGTAAAATGTGTTGCTACTGAAGAAAAGTAAAAATAATACGGACGGGTACATATACGAATGCAGATTTACCAAGAAAGTAAGTACGAAACAATTTTATTTAAGACCCACACTAGAAGAAGCAACTCGTTAGTGGGATAATCAAGAAATGTCGCCGGAAGGGCCAGGTGGATGAAATTGGAGGGAAAGGTAAAATTATGTTGTATAGTATGTTATGTATGGTAGCTGTGCAGTGATGAAAAGTATAGCACGTGTCACGAAATGGTGAAGTTGACAATCAAAACAGTCGGAAGGGAGATTTTAGATACACTGACGGAGAAAAAAGGCAGACTCTTAGTGTAGAGTAATTAAATTTTGGGCATACATTTGCCTAGCTAACATAGTTAAGTGGTTCACATGTCCACACCGACCGTTGTGGCCGAGCGGTTCTAGGCGCTTCAGTACGGAACCGCGCTGCTGCTGCGGTCGCAGATTCGAATCCTGCCTCGGACACGGATGTGTTTGATGTCCTTAAGTTAGTGAGGTTTAAGTAGTTCTATGTCTAGGCGACTGATGACCTCAGATGTTAAATCCCTTGGTGCTTAGAGCATTTGAACAACGTGGCAGCATCGCAGGTTAATTTAAGTCCTAGAGAAGCCATTGCAAATGTGAAACGCAGCTACAGTAATAAGCGGTGTAACCGCCAGAATGTTAAACACAAGCACGCAGACGTCCATGTATTCTTTTGTGTGGGTACAGAATGTCAGAATGTGGGATGAAGTTCATTCCTACTGCGCTTTGTCGATCAGTACAGGGACATTAATACTGGTTGTGAATTACGCTGCAGTTGTTGTCCGATGATATGCCATGTATGATCCACTGTAGACAGATCTGCTCAACGAGCGACGTTCTGTAGAGCATCTTGCTTTACGACAGCGGTATGGGTGGAGTGTTATCTTCTCCAGAAACACCCCCTGCCTTGAATGGCAGCACAGAAGGTCGAATCATCAGACTGGCGTACAGTTTTGCAGTCAGGGTCCTTTGGATAACTGTAGAGTACTCCTGCTCTCATGCGAAATCGCGCCCCAGAAGGTAACCCCTGATACAGATCCGGTGTTTTCTGAAACGCAAACAGGTTGGTTGCAGGCCCTTAGCAGGTGTGCTCCTAATCAACACATAGAAATGATACGGAGGCAGAAGCAGCTCTCACCAGAAAACACATGAATGCAACAGACCTCCATCCTGCCCACCCGTCAGCCGTTGCTTGACACCATTTAAGTCGCAGATATCGCTTTTTTCCTGTCGGTGAAATACACGCTACATGGCGTGTGGCTCGCAGCTGTCCTTGAAGTAACACATTTGTAACAGTTCGTTGTGTCACTTTGGTGCCAATTTCTGTTCACATTGCTGCTGTAGATGCAGTACGATGCGCCAGAGCCATCTGCCGAAAACGATGATGTTCCCTCGTGGTAGTGACACATGATCGTCAAGAGCCTGTAAGTTGGCTGTCAGCAACCTTGTACAGTGGCTCCAACCCTGTCAAGTCTTTCTGCAATATAGGAGAAGCCCTCATAGCCCTATCACATGATCTCGTCAGCCTCAGTGAGGTGTCGATAATGGCGTCGTTGTCTCCTTAAAGGCATTCTTGACATCAACTCAGCATGTCCAGTCTCAAAGGTAATCAACTCTCACGACTCTTACAGCGTGTATTTACAGCAAACCTGATTTGTACGCTACTAGCGCCACTATTATCCGACCGGTGCGAAATTGTAATAGAAATCGTCTTTCATATGTAGAAACACGCCCTACCAACTTTCGCTTAAAGTAAATCCGAAAGAGGCGCCGCTATTTGCTCAGTGGATGCAAGGCCATAATAAATGTGTTCACGTTCCGTCGAGTACGTTTTCCATAAGTTCTAGGGCGGATAACCGAGGTAAGTCTATAAATATGCCTTCAAAATCTTTTCAGAGTAACGATTAGCTATTGGTCTGTGCTTAAAAGTCAGATATTTCCAAATATTTGAGTAGTTTTAGTAACAGTATGTTCTTATTCTATTGCTGCTATCTTGGCTATCACGGTCATGAATTTATAAGGTGCGTCGTCTCTCCCTTATGGGCCGGGACTCATACCGCAGTAAATTCAGATGCATTTGCCGCACACTTTTTCGTTAGGAATACTCGAGCAGAATTGAAATAACAGTGTTAAATAAGTGGAAACATTTCTGCTTTGCTTGCATTTTCGTTCAAATTATTTAGCATATATATATATATATATATATATATATATATATATATATATATATATATATATATATATATATATATATAGAGAGAGAGAGAGAGAGGAGAGACTTTTTGAAGTAAAAAAAAAAAAAAAACAGGCAACTGGTGTGTTAAGTTGTACAAGTTCTCCACGGGACTTCACATATGTGATTTTGAAAATGTGTGCCATCTCCCCCGGATTTACCCTGTAACACACAACTCCTTGGTGTTGCGAATTTTCTCCAGCAGTGTATACTGGTCGACGCATCAGTGAAACTGTAATGAAAATAAATCAATAAAAATGGGAATTCAGTAATGAAAAGAAACTCATTTGAAATAACGGAAATATTTTCGTAACACTTAAATCTATTCTGGAACATTAAGGTCTACCGTTATGTTGCAGTGTTTCAACAAAAATTCTTCACACCCAAAATATTAGCAGATTTAAAACAACATACATTTTAGGGTAAACACTTGTATTCGTAGTCAAGAAACAATGATAGTTGACATATAACAAAACAGCTGAAATCAACTAACAATTCCACAAACTCGCAGTTTCTATGCGTATGCCAGACATTCATTTCGTGACAAACCTTACGATATTTTTAATAAGGCTGTGATACTTGATCAGACATGGTACGAACACGGTTTGTAAGTTCATAATGTATGTCTCAAAGAAGCAAATGCGTGCGCAACCTTTTTCAAGAAGAGAAGCCATTGCAAACTGAAAAACTATTCAAGAGGCGGGAACGGTTCCTTATCAAGAGGGCACGTCCATGTTCATAATAAGTATAGCAGATTTGTTTTTCCTTCTCGTTTTGTCACTCTCAAGCCGTGGTACTAAGTTAAAGCAGTTTCAAGTGCTAACAGACGTGCTGCCAACTGGCCCACTGACATACACGACTGAAACATCTGAATAAATTCAAAAAAGTGATTGTTATAAATACACGGAAGTGAGAAAAGTTCGAAGATACCTCCTAACATCGCGTTGGACATCATTTTTGCCGGCATAGTGCAGCAACTCGGCATGTACTCAATATGTTTTTGATAGTCCTCTGCAGAATTACTGATTCATATTGTCTCTGTATCCTTCCACAGTTTCGAAACTATTGTGATGCAATATTTTGTGCACGAATTACCTGTCGATTATGTACCACAAATGTTCGACTGGATTCATATCGGACGATATGGGTGGTCAATTCGTACGTCCTAGTTTTCCGGAATGTTCTTCAAATCAGTCGCGAACAACTGTGGACCGGTGATATGGCGCATTATCATCCATAAAAATTCCATCGTTGCTTGAGAACATGAAGTCCATGAATGGCTGCAAATGGCCTCCACGTAGCACAACATAACCATATCCTGTCAATGATCGGTTCAGTTGTACCGGGGAACCCAGTCCATTCCATGATACCAGAGCCCACACCGTTGTGGAGTCACCTCCAGTTGACAGCGCCTTGTTGACAACTTCGGCCCATGACATCGTGCAGTCTGCGCCACAGTCGCACCCTGACATCAGCACTTACCAACTGAAACCGGAACTCATGTTAGGAGGCCACAGTTTTTTCAGTCGTCTATGGTCGAAACGATATGGTTATGAACCCAGTAGAGGCGCTGCAGACGATGTCGTGCCATCAGCAAAAACACTCGCGTCGTTCGTTGCTGCCACAGCCCATTAATGCAAAATTTTGCCGCATTGTCCCTATGTTGATTTCTGCAGTTACTTCACGCAGTGTTGCTTGTCCGTTAGCAATAACAATTCTATGTAAACGGCATTGCTTTTCGTCGTTAAGTGAAGGCTGTCAGCCACTTCGCTGTCCGTCGTGGGAGATAACGCCTGAAATTTGGTATTCTCGGCCCACTTTTGACACTGTGGATCTCGAAAGAATGAATTTCCTAATGATTTCCGAAATGAAATATCCCTTGCGTCAAGCTCGAACAGCCAATCCGTATTCAAGATCTATTGATCCCATTCGTGCGGCCACAGTCAAGTCGGATACCTTTTCCTATAATCATCTGATTTCAAATGACAGCTCCCCCAATGCACTGGCCTTCTATACATTGTGTGCGATACTACCACCATATGTATATGTCCTTATCGTTATCCGATAACTCGTCTCTTCCTGTAAGTTATTCACGGCATTCATGTTTAAGTTGTAGAGCGTTTTATAAATGTTTGCGTACCGTCTTAGGCTGGACGAGGATGCAAGCCAGGTGTTTATGCATCTGGACGTTGGAAACCGTCTTAGAATCACGTCCAGGATAGTAGACTCACGAACCGCTGTCTTTAATTCTCGGAACGAATTCAATCCAGTGCCGGCCCGCGTCCTCGAATGCCGAAAGCGACGCATTAACAAGCTTGACTATACAGACGGGCTGAGATAAAACACTATCGATACCATGTTTTCCAGTGATGTTACTCAGTATGACCCAAAGTAAGAATAAATTATTTTAAAGCATGCAAGTAAAGGAGCTGTAAAGGAGCATTAGTTGCCTATACAATGAATGGGACTCTTCTCTGCATAACGACTGGGTTCATTACGAGCAGCAATTTCACGATTTTATTATCAAATCACTACTCTTTATTCGCACGAAGTAATGGCCGCTATCGACAGGGGATCTCAAGTTGATTCCGTATTTCTAGATTTCCGGAAAGCTTTTGACACCGTTCCTCACAAGCGACTTCTAATCAAGCTGCGGAGCTATGGGGTATCGTCTCAGTTGTGCGACTGGATTCGTGATTTCCTGTCAGGAAGGTCGCAGTTCGTAGTAATAGACGGCAAATCATCGAGTAAAACTGAAGTGATATCAGGTGTTCCCCAGGGAAGCGTCCTGGGACCTCTACTGTTCCTGATCTATATAAATGACCTGGGTGACAATCTGAGCAGTTCTCTTAGACTGTTCGCAGATGATGCTGTAATTTACCGTCTAGTAAGGTAATCCGAAGACCAGTATCAGCTGCAAAGCGATTTAGAAAAGATTGCTGTATTGTGTGTCAGGTGGCAGTTGACACTAAATAACGAAAAGTGTGAGATGATCCACATGAGTTCCAAAAGAAATCCGTTGGAATTCGATTACTCGATAAATAGTACAATTCTCAGGGCTGTCAATTCAACTAAGTACCTGGGTGTTAAAATTACGAACAACTTCAGTTGGAAGGACCACATAGATAATATTGTCGGGAAGGCGAGCCAAAGGTTGCGTTTCATTGGCAGGACACTTAGCAGATGCAACAAGTCCACTAAAGAGACAGCTTACACTACACTCCTTCGTCCTCTGTTAGAATATTGCTGCGCGGTGTGGGATCCTTACCAGGTGGGATTGACGGAGGACATCGAAAGGGTGCAAAAAAATGGCAGCTCGTTTTGTATTATCGCGTTATAGGGGAGAGAGTGTGGCAGATATGATACACGAGTTGGGATGGAAGTCATTACAGCATAGACGTTTTTCGTCGCGGCGAGACCTTTTTACGCAATTTCAGTCACCAACTTTCTCTTCCGAATGCGAAAATATTTTGTTGAGCCCAACCTACATAGGTAGGAATGATCATCAAAATAAAATAAGAGAAATCAGAGCTCGAACAGAAAGGTTTAGGTGTTCGTTTTTCCCGCTCGCTGTTCGGGAGTGGAATAGTAGAGAGATAGTATGATTGTGGTTCGATGAACCCTCTGCCAAGCACTTAAATGTGAATTGCAGAGTAGTCATGTAGATGTAGATGTAGATGTAGAATTATTGAGGAATTTCAGCTTCTTTAAGTACCATTAAACTATTTTAAAATAATTAACTTTCCGCAGTTCTAGGGAGCATTGCAAATCTCGTAGTAAATTACGAGTACGAATGTGTTACAAAATATTCCAGACGATGTTAATGGGTGACTTTGACACATATAAAGAAGAATCACGTAAGACCCATGGGATTACTAGGCATTAGAGAGCGGCTCTTCCACAATTATCTACTAAATGTTTATGTAAGAGAACGTTACCCAATATTTACATAAAAGCTCATTCATCCTTTAAGTTCACGAAGAATTG
The DNA here is from genome assembly GCF_023897955.1 of Schistocerca gregaria. Classification (NCBI taxonomy): domain Eukaryota; kingdom Metazoa; phylum Arthropoda; class Insecta; order Orthoptera; family Acrididae; genus Schistocerca; species Schistocerca gregaria. The sequence goes on along the minus strand of NC_064925.1, from coordinate 269,750,256 downwards.
GAATAGAAAATTGTGAGCTAATCTTATGCTAGTGGTACACACAGGTTTTACCAAATATTGTTGTTAACTGTTGCGGCAACACTCTCGTGATGAGTTAGTCAGATTATTTCGATAGTGCAAAATGACCGAAAGAATACAATAAAAATTTATAGAGAAATTTAAAATTGTGCTTTTATACATAGCCTGTCCCCACATAAGAACCACCCACAGAAGCTTCATATGGTTAGATGAAACTTGTCACAAAAGTCCTTCTTTGTAATGTTCTTCAACCAGCGAGTTAGACTGGCCGGAATGTCGGTACCATCGTCAAAGCAATAACCGTTGATGTTAATTTATGTGCTTTGTAGCTTTTTTGGTTTAGCTACATCTAGTAATTTACATGTCAATGTTTTTATTATTACACTAACAAAATATTATTATGATGGAAGTATATTACACGCACGGATTTCTGCCTTCCTTTAACGTTCAAGGAAGTATATTCTACATATTCTACAATCGAGACTACAACAAACGTATCCATAAGGTATAAAACTGTTACATTGTCAATTGATCATTTTAACACGATTTCCCAAGTTATAGAAAAATTATCATTTTCCCTGGAGTTTCCTCTAACTATAATAATGAAAGATATGCGAAGCGTGTCACACAAAATCGCAATTTCTTGGGGATTATTGTGATTAAACTGTCCATCCGTTTCTCCCAATCTTAACACACTATTTTTTTATTACTGGCTATAACTCATTAAAATTTATTAGGTTGACCTATACAACAACAAATCTTTGTATAACTAATGATAATCAGTAGTTGTACTCGTTTTCTAAACAAAGCCGAGTCCTGACTTTTCTCGACTTTTATGGTTTCAATATTTATGATTAATTTAGTGACACATAGTTTTACGTTCTGCATGTCACATTTTTGTTGAAATATCCGTTAGAAAATATTGCGACGTTCTGTTACAAGAAAAAGAACTTAGTCATTTGTATTATCTTTTTAGAAAACCCTATAACTATCGCTTGTAAACGCTATACTGGTCTCTGGTAATACCAGCACTATTATCAGCCTGGACTCATTACAGGCAGCTACTACCTGGTTTGCAGGATGTTGTCGTATCCCTCGATCTGTCTGCAGACTGGTTTAACATAAATGGAAACTTTATGTTTGAAAATGTATATTGTTAAATGTTATTAAACACATAATTTTTTTAGTTATAGATTAGGTTTGCCAAAATAACATCCACTGAGGAGAGAAAATTCTAATTAAATGGCAATAGCAAGTTTGTCTGTTGGGATATTTCTTGACGGACTCACATTATGTTTCTAAACCTAAGTCCCCCCTCTCTATAAGTTACGAAGATTAAGAAAAACAGTCAGCATGACAACCAGTATCGACACACAAAATAATACGCCGAAGTTGTGCAATTCTATACAGAACGTAAAACCGTTTTGAAGACAATGGATTCTCTGTCAATTTTTTCCTGCACAAAGAACTTTTTAGCAACGGTATAGTGCAGTGATGTGACACAAAACTTTGGTGCGTGAGGCACGGCTGTGGGCTTACCTCTCCTGCTGTTGCCGCAGGAGCCCCTGGCAGTTTTCTGAGGACTCTGCCGCAGCACAGCCGGCTGTGGCCCCGAGCTGGGCTTTTAAAGAGCTGCAGTGCGCGTGCCTTTCACTTTCCTTCGCTAACATAAATATTTCAGTCATCTACATCCTCTAGTGGAACACCAATGCTATTTTACGAGACGGAAGAATCCAGCAGTCTCCGAAAAAAAGAGAGCACTTGGTCGCTTCCTTCTCATAAGTAATGAGCCACACAGTCGAATTTGGTTGACAATTATCGATGCCCTAGACGCTCCAAAATTCCTGCCGTTGTTCATCTGAGACTTAATTACTCCCCTCGACGCGTTGTAAATATTTCATTTCCATTATCATGCGCCAGGCAATCAACTTATTTCAGTAAAAGCTCCGTTACCCGATGAAAATTACTTAACTAAGCTTGAAAAACATTGGCGTAGGAAATCAATTTCCCTTCATGATCTTCTTCTCTACTTCCGACTTCCCGCCGAGAAAATAACAGTTACCAAATGGCATGATCAAACTGTCAGTCACGCATTTGCTTTCCTAAATATCTGTGACAGACCTCCAGTTTAACTGTCGTGAGTTCAGAATTCGAGACACAGGCCATTCCGAGGCACGTCAACATCCATGACGAATGTTCAGAAATAAAATGAATGTGAAATATTATGGGACTTAACTGCTAAGGTCATCAGTCCCTAAGCTTACACACCACTTAACCTAAATTATCCTAAGTACAAACACACACATCCATGCCCGAAGGAGAACTCGAACCTCCGCCGGTACCTGCAGCACAGTCCATGACTGCTGCGCCTAAGACCGCTCGGCTAATGCCGCGAGGCACAGCATGACGAATGATGCGAAATGAAACCCTAACTGCAACAACTGTGTGACTGAGCTTCACACTCTATGATCTGTCAGTCCTTTACGTGCAGAGAAAGAACAACCACACTGCACCGGAATCAGCAGAAACGTCACTAAACGAGGTGAACGGAAACGTTTTTCAACTTGTAAAAACGGTTTTTAGCAACTTATTCTTCTCACTGTGTGGCAGATACAGACTACAAGCGGGACACCAATGTTTATAGGTTTGAAATTGATGCGTCAAAGCTGTCACTCCACGAATTACTCATTTTTCTTGGGAACAAATAACTATCATTGACACAGATGAAGCGGCAAAAACGATAATATGTCTCTTACGGTATTGATTAAACTCGTAATTCACGCACAGAATGAGATGATGTTGTGGTTAACATAACTGACTCGCTTTGCTGAGAATCGGAGTCCCTTCCCATTCATTCAGTTCATTTCCATTCATTCAGTTCCAAATTTAGCGACGTTTTTCTGAATCACATAAGGCTAATGCGGACAGTATTCCTTTGAGGACATCGGCGAGTTCTTCATATCCTTCTCCTTTTTGGACTCGTACACACTCTCTATTGACATAGACGTCGATGGAACGGTGAACTATTTTGGTGAGAAAAATATTAGAAGGGCTAAGTGACTGGATGTTGTGAGGTCGCAAATACTTTTCAGCTTCAGTTATCAATTATATTTTTTACTTGACTTACCCCACGTATTCTACCACAGATTCGTTGAATACATATATTGAACATACCTCCTCCTCCTCTTCTCTGTGTCCACCCCTTCCTCTATATGTCTGTCTACCTCATCCTCCCAATTAAATCTATGACCTCCTACCCACTCTTTCTACTTGCCTTATGGATCTCCCCTTACCCCCCCCCCCCCCACCCTCTCTCGCTCATCCCACATCCTGCGTCCATCCCTTCCTATATCCAATTCAACCTCTCCACCTACATTGGCACTTGCAGCTCCTGTAGTACATTTCAACAAAGCTCCCACAACACATTTTTCATGCAGGGCAGCCTACATATTAGGGCTCTCGAAAAGTTTTTCTTGCTTTGATTTGTAGGTTTCACTGCATAGCAGGTTCATCTGGCAGGTAAATGCTGTTCCTGCATAACACACTTGTTATGAAGGTCAGCCTATACAATAGGCGATGAAAAAACAAGGTTTTACAGGCAACTCCGACATTTGGAGCTGGGTGAGGAAAGCTGGGTGAGACAAGCTTCTTTTGTAGAGATATCAGCAGTGAGAAACACTATCTAACGAAAGATGAGCGGTGTATCTTACATTAAATGTCGATGGACTAATGCTGATACTTGAAATACACGCAACTTTAACAATGAAGACAATGTACAATGGAAATCAGCAAACCTACAACTAGTTCAATACTAATTATAACAATAAATAACATGGCTGGGTAAATACTCAAGACTCTATTTTCTAAGTAATGTATCGATGAAGGATGAGAGAAGGCATTCAAAAGCTACGACTAATTTTTCAGATAAGAACTAAGAGTAGCAAGAAATAATAAATTAGAATACCACAGGAAATATCTATACAATGCTGGAATCTAATGAAGGAGAGACTTGTTAACCAAATTCAAGTACACTAGGTCAGCAGAGAAAAAATATAAGAAAAGTTATTCAGGTTAATAAAACTGAATAGTACAAGAGCATGTACTTGGGGGGGGGGGGGGGGTGGGAATTTTTATCATAGATAGTTCCACATTTACAGTGTCACAATGTGACTTTGCAGTGACTCTGTAACATAGAACCTTCCACAACTGGAACATTACCATGTGATCTTCCAATGTCACTTCCATTAGAACAGTATTAAATTGGAACAGTCAAGCCTTCAATAATTAGAGCACCTACAACACGAACTGCAGCTAGACCATATGTGACACCACAAAAAATAGTTTCATCGAGCATCACTGATGTCAAATTGTTGGATGGTGTTCATGTCAGGCAGTCTCGGTGGCCAAGTCATTCGCTCGAATTGTCCAGCTCTTCGAATCAATAGCGAAGAATTGTGCTCCAGTGACGTGGCACTTTGTCATCCATAGAAATTCATTCGCTGTTTGGGAACATAAAGTCTTTCAAAGGCTGCAAATGGTCTCCACATAGCCGAACATAACTGGGACTCACTCCATCCGAGTAAGAACAGCCCACAACGTTAAGCAGCCACCACCAGCTTGAAGAATATGTTGTTAACTATTGGCGTCCATGGCTTTGTGAGGTCTGTGATACTCTTTTACCAACTGAAATCTGGCTTCATCTGACCAGGCCACGGTTTTATAGTCACCTGAGGACCAGCCGATATGTTCATGAACCCAGGACAGGAGCTTCAGGCGATGACATGCTGCACTCGCCTTGGTCACTGCTGCCGTCGCCCAGCACGCCAGATTTCACCGCACTGTCTTAACGGCTACGTTCGTCCCACATCCCACATTTACTTCTGTGGTTATTTCAAGACCATGTTACTTATCTTTTAGAAATAACGACTTTATGCAAATGACGCTGCTCTCGGCCAGTAATTGACGACCGTCGCCCACTAGGTTGTCTGTGGTAAGAGGTAATACCTGAAATTTTGTATTGTCGCCATTTTCTTGAAACTGCGAATATGAAATTCCCTAACCATATCCGAAATGTAATGTTCCATAGGTCTAGCTCCAAGTAGAATTCTGCGTACTAAGTCAGCTAATTCCCATCGTGTGGTCACAAACACGTCGGAAACCGTTTGACATGAATTACCTGAGTACAAATGACAACTCTGCTAATGACTGCACTCTTATACCTTGTGTACGCGTTACTACAGCCATCTGTATATGTGTATCCAAAGACTTCTGTCACCGAAGAGTACATGAAGTGTGGTGTATTGTAAGTGAAAGTGCGAAGATTGTAGACTGCTTACCAGAATTATAATACTCATCGCAATTACCTGAAGGGGAGGCTATTTCATGGCGTCGTTGAAGTTGTTCAGTTATTAATACACGACGTCGGCATACTGTACAAGCTTCTTGAACTTAATCTCACTATTTTTCCCCACGCTGATGATCAGGTGCCTGCCGATGAATCATTCTCTATTATCGTAATACAAAACGGATTCTTCAGAGAGTAGTGCAGTCGCACTAGCATGTTTCATAGACCTCGGCTGCTGACTCAGATGCCCAAAAGAATTTGCTTCGACTCTGTTGGAGTATGCACATAACAGTGTTGAGTACGTTTTGTTGATTTTGGGTTTGTGCTGGGGGATTTGTAGACTTGGGCTTAATATAACATTTAATTTATTGAACATGAAATTCATATTGATAAAGTGACAATGAAGCTGAACTTAAATTCCACCCTGAAAACTTTTTGGAAACAGGACTGAAATGAGAGAATACAATTAAAATGCCTTCAGTGTAATAAACAGAACCAAAGTCAAAAATTTTACCCAGAAAACAGAATCATGCAACAACACTAACAATTACAGACAGGAAACGCTATACACACATGTAACATGCGCAATTAACCGTAAATACTAAAACAACTATCAGACGTAATTTACATAGCACATAACTAAATATTGGTCTACTACTACTACTACTACCACTCTGTTCTGCCATCACCAACTAGCTACTACGAAAGCTACGACAAATCCACTACTAAGCTTATTGCGCATATATCTCAATAAACTGATATACAATAAAACATACTAACTTGTCATTCGCTCAGAGCAAATAATAAACTAACTTTCTTTGCACAAACAGCATCACCAAATCAGTCATGCTCACAGATTAATAAAAAATTCATCGCATTCTGTATAACTCAATTTTATCACGCTCACGGTATTCAATTCAGCAAAATCAATGGCTCTCCTTTTAGAGAACATATCTGCCCACACTACGCGTCAACGAACAAAAACCACAACTTGTCAGACAATAACCACTGCCTGCGCATCCTAATATCGCTTGTTAATCAGCACAATCAAAGAACTGCTTGTATTCGGACCTGAACTCTACGGTGAATTGTTTAACAACCAGAATGCAACCGTCTGCTACATATGCATGCAGCTAATGCTCGTGCTGTCATGCAGGAGCACATTTCTCCTCTTCCACTAGACTCACCATCCTCTCGTCTCGGAAAAGACACTAGCTGCTCCATTAGGTAGGGAACATCACTCTCTGACCATTAGTGACATCCCAGTGACAGTTCTGCCGCATACCAACTTGTAGAGGCTTATGTGGCATTGCTTCGTTCCTCGCCATCCAAAACTATTCCATCCGCCTGCCACTGCTCCTTCTGGCTCATGGCTCCAGCTGAAGGCTGCACGGCAAACTCCTATGAAACTTCGCGCTCTCCGCACCCTACTCTTATTGTTGATGATGCGCCATAGGCTATCTGACAGTGAAGTCGCAGCACTGGGTTCCGAGAGATGTACGACGTTTGAAGCGGAGCACGAGACAGCTCTCTCCCTCCTTGTGCTGTTCCATGAAAGCTCGTAGAGGCACCAGGAGCGCCACAAATGCCGCCCACCTCACCTTTGCCCAAGTGCTAGCACGACAGCAGTGCCAAGGCGGCAGTCTGGGTGAATCAGGAAAGTATATGCGCCTCGAATAATAAATTCATGGCAAGTCAGTTTAGTGTCCATACCAGCTACAAAATTATTGACATCCCTACAAACATAGTACCAAGCAAGATATCCTTCTGATACAAGTCACTTCTACCCTGTTTCCTGAAATAGTATTATGACAGTTGTGTGTTATATCCCCTTGTTCAGAGACATAAGAGGTACAGTAGTTTCATTTTCCAGTATATTGCCTTCTTTTACATAAGTTTCGGGAATATGTAAGTATACACCTTTCAGTATGGCTGTGGTCGGACAATGTGTTGTCCTCAACAGAAGGACTCTCAAAACAGTTTTGTTCACCAATTTTTCGAAATAAAATATATCGTCTCAATATATATTGGAGATTCTTTCCTTGCAAGCAAGTTTTACCACATGAAGTCGGGTTTCATTTATTAATTCTGAAGCTGTTTTTCAATAAATTAGCAATGCCAAGCTGGCGGTGAAGTAACGAAGGAAATTCTCGAAAGAGTTATATCTGTAATTCCATTCATGTCCTAATATTAGCCTCTAATAATACAGGTTTTCTGCTGTGTACATTTTAAATTTCAAGAATTCGCATGGAGTCTCTTTCGGATCTATGGTGTCTGCTACTTTGGCCAAGTTCACATTGATGTAAATCAGTGGCCAATTGCAGCTAAATGTCATTAATTCCTTTGTATCTTGAAACGTGTTAGCTGCACTATCAAATGGTGTCTTTCTTTAGGATATGTCCGCAAGGACAGTCGCCACATATATAATTAAGACGATGCTAACCAATAATACCCTGAGTGCAGATGCACACCACAATCGACCTCTTGGGAATGGGTGATAATGGGCAAGGAGCATTACACTAATAGCGTTTGGGTAAGTTGAGAATTTGGGGCTAACAGGAAGCATGTTTGGGTAGGGAGTCTGTGCAATTGTGATGACCACTGTCCTGATGGCTTTGTGATCAGAGGATCTGCATAGACAGCACAATACCCAGGTTTGAATACCAGTCCGGCACAAATTTTCAACCCCCATTGATATACATGAAAGCCCACTAGCAGCTAAATGTCACTAATTGCTTTATGTGTTGAATCCTAATGGCTGCTGGATTAAAATGGTGTCTGTTCTTCCGGACACGTCCAAACGAACCGACATGACACATATAATTAAGACAAGACTGGCCAGCGATCCCTTCACTGCAGATGCACACAACATTCGAACTCTAGAGAAAATCGGCGAGAATGCGTGACTAAAGAGGATAATGGGCACAGGCAAAACGTTAAGAGTGTGTGGATAAGTTGAGAATTTGGGTGTCATGGGAAGCGTGGTATGGTAGTCTGTACAGCTGCGACGACCACCGTGTCCAGATGGTTTAGTGGTCAGAGCATCCGCCGAGACAGCCAGATACCTGGGTCGAATCCCGTCCCAGCACAAATTTTCAACTTTCCTCATTGATATAAATGAATGTCGACCAGCAGCTAAATATCATTAATTTCTATTTGTCTTATATTTATTAATGATTTATAGCGATTTGGGAATCGAAAGATGGCACGAACTTCAGGATACGAAGTTAGAGCAGTTTCGCCCATTTCTATCAAAGAGGTAAGAAGTAAACCTAATTGTGATTGAAAAATTCTGTTCAACGACATTCCAACAAAATGGACGACACTTTCCGTCACAGAAAACTGGATTTACACGGTTAAATAATAATTATGTTCTAAACTACATAGAATCGGAAGCGTGATGGAAGTAAGATTTGTCTGTTTCGGAAAAGTCTTATTTGGCAGCAAATGAACAATAAGCACGCTGTGTGAGGAGACTACGAACCATGACAAGCAAACTATTAGATCATAAATATCAAACCATTCACCAAAACAATGGTAGTAACAACATACGTTAACACCATTGCACAACTTACTATCACTTTTCTCTTTATTTTGTGTCGTATACATCGTCTGTAATTGTGAACTAGAAGTTCACAGTCGATTAACTGAATGCTTTGGTTTTTAAGTGAAAATGTGAATATCATATGGGTTGCACTGTCTGTCACTCTCACTCCAGAAGTAGGAACTTTTGGGTAACTGCTATCAGTGTACTTCAAACTTTGTTGACATCCATACATGTGATATGTGACAGAGACAGAGGAATTTAGATAACTTACGCAGATCATGGATACTACAACAAACAGCAATACATTCAGTTTAACTACAGCCTTAAAGCTTATGGAAACAACAGTGGAACTTGCCTCACCCTTGTTTGCGCAAGGCAACATTTGCTTTTCACACTACATCAGTTTGCTCAAACAGAATTTCATTTATTTTGTTTTCTTTCTCTCTCTCTCTCTGTCTCTCTCCCTCTCCCTCCCTCTCTCTCTCTCTCTCTCTCTCTCTCTCTCCCTCTCTCTCTCTCTCTCTCTCTCTCTCTCTCTCTCTCTCTCTCTCTCTTTCTCCCTCCTTATTTTAACTCACAGGCATTTCAGTGTCACCTCAGATTTAAAAAATAATTAATCCCATTTTTGTTTTGACTGTGTATTTGCTATCACATCGTTCGGTGGCGAAATGTCTGGAATACTTGTCAATTTGACACAATTGTCTACACCATTCTAAAGTTATATCCATGATAACCAATACCTAAAACTAGAAACAAGTACCTGACCATTTAAGAGAGATTGATATCTGGTTTCTGATCTGCCACTTATCGAAGTAAGTCTGAAAAACTGGAAGTATGTTGGGCCAAGCACTGTGTTCATGCAACATTTCATCAATCTAAATTGACACACAACAACCAACAGCAGAACTGTTCCCACTGAAACGAAAGGAATTAACTGTGGCTACTGTAGTATTTTCGTCCAAAGTTTCTCTGTAATTAAACAGATGAAAAGAATAGCATGAAATGTGTTGACAAGGGCTCACGACATGTCTTCAGTGACCATACTGAGACAAGTGGCTAGTTAATAAAAACGGTGCAAGGATTAAGGTATTAAAGTTAGCTGTAATCAATGTGTACACACACACACACACACACACACACACACACACATACACACACACACACACACATACACAAATACAACTCAAGTATTCGCACAATGAAATACTAAAGTCATGCTTGCAGTCAAGTGTAAAACATTTGATACAATTTGAAGTTCAAGGAAACAAAATACTACAAAATATTTATATGACTGGCCAATCAATGAGCTTATAAAGGATGATTCAATGGACAGTCAGAAAAAAGGTTAAATGTCAATTATTGACTTCAGTTTTCACTGGCGATTATCATGTCTATAAGAGACAGAAGTTAAAAAATTGTGATGTTTATGATTAAAAAACGTAACATGTAGACAGTTAAACGTGGAAGATTGTTCGTAATAATGTACTATGGTATGCTCCTTTTGTTCTCCATGTTTGGCTACTCTTATCACTTTGCTATTAGAATGCTTAAACTGATTACAAATTAAGTACCTGTTTCATGGGTTTCCAGAAGATAAAAACAATCTCCTGAAATTGATTTACTGCTAAATAACAGAGAATAACCACTGCTCTGATTCTAGTATGCAGCATAGAGACCCAGCAAAGTCTGTAGGTTGTAGATACCACAAATGGCACAACACAAATATCACAAAGATAATGAGGCAAATAATAGGGAATTTACAAATTCCAGCTAATAACTACTAAGCTGAATTCCAATTACTCACAAACAGTTCTTGGGTAATTTCACTTGTATGTTGTTACAGGTTGTTATTTGTAACCAATGTATTCTTTTACTATATCAAAATTCTATCATTTGTAAATGCTACAGCATACTTTGATGCACATAGTTCCAAGAGCATTCCAGTCAGCTACTCAGGATGCAGTATTGTTTTTTAAGGTTGGCCCATGTCATATAGGAGACACACAGTCTCCTCCATAAACAAATTAAATGTCAGTATCACACATCAGTGGAATGTCTTCTTGATAATTGTTTAGTATTGAATATATTATTGGTATATACTCCCAGACTCCCACCTCCAACTACAGCATACTTTAAAGTATAAAAGTGAAGATTTAAGTTACTCAATGTATTGGTTTAATTTTAAAGCTTTTATTAATCTCAGAAAGCACAATAGACTATTTATAATAAGTGAAGCCTTTGTATGATGAATAAGCAGTACCGTAATGCTATTAATAAAAATGGTTCATTATTGAATTAGTGACTTGATAAGTACTTCACTTATCTGTCTAACTGTGAAAGTTTATACTACTCCCTACGCACATATGTAATTCCTTACTTCAGTACTATTAAATGATATTTCTCAATAACAACACCAACCATTTTACTACTTCTGTATGTAATTTTAGTTTCGTTCTGTAATAATCAACGTAGATTACTCCAGTTTCCATCTCTAGTTCTTCTAATTCTCCCCAACAAACAGTCAATTTTTATAATGCAGTAAAACTTTGATGTCTGGTATGATTTTTCAAAGAGCAATAGTCTTACGCCATGCTATAAATATCTCTGGTCAAGTTATGTTCTGTCAACATACAGCGCTGTGTGGTATTCTATTACTACCATCCATTACTACCATCTACAGCAACTATCTCATTCTGTTTAGTCTTCTAGCCAAATACAATCAGCCAAGTCAGTTAGATAGAGTGGCATGGAGACCTGCATCAAACCAGTCTTTGGACTGAAGACCACAACAACTACATCAACAAAGCACTTCCCACCTGACTATCCTTTTGAGACATGTTCCTGGGTGTAGAAGTAAAATGTATGACCAAATTTTAGCATATTTTCCTATACTGATAAACACTCTACAGTACAAAGGTACTTCCTGCTTCAGTACATAAGTTAATGAGTAGCATTATTAAATTTAGAAACATAGTTAAAACGTACCTATATTCAACTAAAGCAAACTGCTAGTTGACATAAGAGTTTACATTTTCATAGGAAACAGTTATTCAAAATTCACTTATATATATCTGCAGGAAACTGTTCCCTTGTTGTAAACTGTCTACAACCAATAAACGAAGACTTCAGTTTTAATAATCTATACATAAATTTGATGGTCGTTGGTTCAAACATCAAATTATATTACACATTACCTGACAAATTTTCTAAGTCCAAAAGTAATATCATTTCCCCAATTTTGTAAATCTTCTGAACATGTGAACAAGAGGCGATGTTCCTCCCAAGAATCAGAGTGAAACCAAGACCAAACTTACTGCGTCTACCTAAAACATCTACTTCCTATAGTATCCACAACATGAGTTCACTTACTTCATCCTCCACAGCTATCTCAGTAGTCATTGGCTGATTGTGTCACTCCCTTACTTCCAGCCACGCTATGATCAGTGAAAATACCTACAGTGTGCAGAAATTGCAATTATTCTCAAGCCAATTGAAAAGTGCAATTTGGTATGCACTAAGACACTGATGAAGCTCTGTTTTTTTTAGTCCTAACACACATAAATTTGTTTTTAAAGTTTGTTCCGGTTCACAAGTGAATTTTTGTTTTCACTATTGTCTTTATAAAACAATTAATGATTTAAATCAAACTCAAGCTGCATTGTGTTTTGAACTCTTGCAGTGAAACTATGTTGGTATGCACGATTTACGATGTATTTCCTGGAGTGTTACAAGTAAAATGTATTTAGGCACTAGAAAAACAAGCACTGCTTCCCAATCATTAAATATTTAGGCAAAATTAATTCCGATCTGTGTAATCCTTGGAAATTGTGCCAGGATAGAAATTTCGGCTCCTCATTGCCTCTTCACACAGTCTGGCATTATACTCAAAAGTATTATAAATCATACAGAATATGAATGGAAGACAACTCAACATGTTCTTGACCGATTAACTTCAAATTTTTACATAGTATTTTGACAGAGTATTTTAACTCCAGAGAGTGATAGGCTAAATATTTTCAAAATAACAATGCATAAGTTCTCCTTTAACAGAGAGTGTGAGAAGGAAAAGTTGTGCTCTGAAAGTAATCTGACCTACTTCGTTCTTCACAGATGATTCTAATAAATACTTCTATATGAGGAAGACTGAAATTATGACTCATTTCCTTGTGGCACGAATACCACTATGCAATCTAAATCGTTTCTAACCTTTCAATTCAATCTTTTTCTAAATCAAAAGTCTGCCAAATAAAGTCACTGAAACCCCTATCTCCCAAAAGCAGCAGCTCTATAGGACTCTCATATTCTATATAATACTGATCGCATCTGATTTACCCATTTAGTTTCAGCTATTATAATTAAAATCAGCTGTGAGAAAGAAAACAAAGCAACACACTTTCGTAGCACAATACATCATTCTCTTTATTGAGGTAGATAGCCTATGCTTTAGCTTATGTCCATCTGTATGTTTTTAGTGTTGTGTAAAAATTCGAAGTATATATATATATATATATATATATATATATATATATATATATATATATATATATATATATATATGTGTGTGTGTGTGTGTGTGTGTGTGTGTGTGTGTGCGTGTGTGGGTGGATGGGTGGGGGGTCGGGTGGTTGGGTATACGTATGTATTAAAAAATGTAGCTCATATTTGCCTGAATGTTTATTAAAATGGTATGTGGAAATTTGAAGTAAATTGGTCAAGTCGAGAATTTAGGAAACAATATTCAACAACTATGTCATTTCTATGTTAGTTTTTTTATTTGTCATCAGTCTACTGACTGGTTTGATGCGGCCCGCCACGAATTCCTTTCCTGTGCTAACCTCGTCATCTCACAGTAGCACTTGCAACCTACATACTCAATTATTTGCTTGACGTATTCCAATCTCTGTCTTCCTCTACTTTTTTTGCCCTCTACAGCTCCCTCTAGTACCATGGAAGTCATTCCCTCATGTCTTAGCAGATGTCCTATCATCCTGTCCCTTCCCCTTATAAGTGTTTTCCACATATTCCTTTCCTCTCCGATTCTGCGTAGAACCTCCTCATTCCTTACCTTATCAGTCCACCTAATTTTCAACATTCGTCTATAGCACCACATCTCAAATGCTTCGATTCTCTTCTGTTCCCACAGTCCATGCTTCACTACCATACAATGCTGTACTCCAGACGTACATCCTCAGAAATTTCTTTCTCAAATTAAGGCCGGTATTTGATATTAGTAGACTTCTCTTGGCCAGAAATGCCTTTTTTGCCATAGCGAGTCTGCTTTTGATGTCCTCCTTGCTCCGTCCGTCATTACTTATTTTACTGCCTAGGTAGCAGAATTCCTTAACTTCATTGATTTCGTTACCATCAATCCTGATGTTAAGTTTTTCGCTGTTCTCATTTCTACTACTTCTCATTACCTTCGTCTTTCTCCGATTTACTCTCAAACCATACTGTGTACTCATTAGACTGTTCGTTCCGTTCAGCAGATCATTTAATTCTTCTTCACTTTCACTCAGGATAGAAATGTCATCAGCAAATCGTATCATTGATATCCTTTCACCTTGTATGTTAATTTCACTCCTGAACCTTTCTTTTATTTCCATCATTGCTTCCTCGATGTACAGATTGAAGAGTAGGGGCGAAAGGCTACAGCCTTGTCGTACTCCCTTCTTAATACGAGCACTTCATTCCTGATCGCCCACTCTTATTATTCCCTCTTGTTTGTTGTACATACTGTATATGACCCGTCTCTCCCTATAGCTTACCCTACTTTTTTCGGAATCTTGAACAGCTTGCAAGTCAGATGGTACGTCGCCAGACTCATATATTCTACACACCAACGTGAATAGTCGTTTTGTTGCCACTTCCCCTAATGATTTTAGAAATTCTGATGGAATGTTATCTATCCCTTCTGCCTTATTTGACCGTAAGTCCTCCAAAGCTCTTTTAAATTCCGATTCTAATACTGGTTCCCCTACCTCTTCTAAATCGACTCCTGTTTCTTCTTCTATCACATCAGACGAATCTTCACCCTCGTAGAGGCTTTCAATGTATTCTTTCCACCTATCTGCTCTCTCCTCTGCATTTAACAGTGGAATTCCCGTTGCACTCTTAATGTTACCACCGTTGCTTTTAATGTCACCAAAGGTTGTTTTGAACTTCCTGTATGCTGAGTCTGTCCTTCCGACAATCATACCTTTTTCGACGTCTTCACATTTTTCCTGCAGCCATTTCGTCTTATCTTCCCTGCACTTTCTATTTACTTCATTCCTCAGCGACTATATTTCTTCTGTTACCCATGGTTTCTTCGCAGCTACCTTCTTTGTACCTATGTTTCCCTTCCCAACTTCTGTGATGGCCCTTTTTAGAGACGTCCATTCCTCTTCAACTGTGTTGCCTTCTGCGCTATTCCTTATTGCTGTATCTCTAGCGTTAGAGAACTTCAAACGTATCTCGTCATTCCTTAGAACTTCAGTATCCCACTTCTTAGCGTATTGATTCTTCCTGACTAATGCCTTGAACTTGAGCCTACGCTTCATCACTACTATATTGTGATCTGAGTCAATATCTGCTCCTGGGTACGCCTTACAATCCAGCATCTGATTTCGGAATCTCTGTCTGACCATGATACTTTTCCAAGTATACCTCCTCCTCTTGTGATTCTTGAACAGGGTATTCACTATTACTAGCTGAATCTTGTTACAGAACTCAATTAGTCTTTCTCCTCTTTCATTACTTGTCCCAAGCCCATATTCTCCTGTAACCTTTTCTTCTACTCCTTCCCCTACAACTGCATTCCAGTCGCCCATGACTATTAGATTTTCGTCCCCCTTTACATACTGCATTGCCCTTTCAATATCCTCATACACTTTCTCTATCTGTTCATCTTCAGCTTGCGACGTCGGCACGTATACCTGAACTATCGTTGTCGGTGTTGGTCTGCTGTCGATTCTGATTAGAACAACCTGGTCACTGTACTGTTCACAGTAACATACCCTCTGCCCTACCTTCCTATTCATAACGAATCCTACACCTGTTATACCATTTTATGCTGCTGTTGATATTACCCGATACTCATCTGACCAGAAATCCTTGTCTTCCTTCCACTTCACTTCACTGACCCCTACTATATCTAGATTGAGCCTTTGCATATCACTTTTCAGATTTTCTAGTTTCCCTACCACGTTCAAACTTCTGACATTCCACGCCCCGACTCTTAGAACATTATCCTTTCGTTGATTATTTTAGAGTAGACAAATAATTTGAACATAGAAATCACTGTCCAACCAAATATGATGATCATCTATTAGGAATGCAGTTGTCCTGCCTGCAAGCTATGGTAAGTAAGTGCTATTTTCTCATTAATTAATCATATACATTGTCTCTCAGAGACAGTGTGTTAGTATCCAAAGTTAACTATGAGTGTTTGATATATAATACCACTCCATCATGTGGCACTGCTTCGAAAGAACTCTCTTTGATGCCTGAGCTTGAAATACTTATGTTTCGAGTTGGAGTCCAGAAGAAAACGTCCTGGCATATTGATGTGTGCATGTGGCCTCATCAGCTTTAGTGTCATAGTCAGCATCATGATGTTGGCCCTAGTTGCCCTGTACCTCAATTCACACACCACAGCTATCTTCCATCTTCTCATAAACATGACATATGCAGCATCAGTTCTTTCAGTCTGCGACCACTTAGAAACACCCCGACTGGTGGCTTTTTCGCATTGTTCGGTAATCCCTTGCGTGGTTCATGTTCTTCTAGGAATTTAGTATGGTACCTCTTTAGACAATTTTTAATTACCAACAGTGCATCGCATTCTGAAATCGCCTTTTGACCTTTCCGTAAATAGCATATTTCATCTTGGATGGAGTGAAGCATTCCCTACTGTTTACGTGTGTGTGGTGTAAATCAGTCGAACATGTCTATTGTTGTATCCCATAATTGTATTGTGTAACATAAATTACGTAAAATCTGTGAAAAAATTTAAAATCTTTTCATTGTAGAGATGTTACCTCCTCCCCCCCGCCCCCCCCCCCCACCTCACCACCACATTATTAATCACACAATAACAACAAGGCATGTATTACGACAACGAACGAACATCTTCTAAATATATTATTTACCACTGCAGAACCACTTTTACTTCTCATCCCTCATTTATCTTTGTGCGTAGCATTCTTAATTTCGAATCAATATTTTTTTTTGACAGGAAGGAAAAATATTAAAATTACAATGTCCCAACAAATATTAAAATTCAAGCAAGCTCTATTATGTCTCTTCATAAAATTTCAAAACGATGAAACCAAATGCGATTTTCTCAAAAACTCAGATGTTAAAAATTTATTTCTCTTATTTTAGATCGTTCCTCGCTATTGGTCCTGTGGTAGCGTTCTCGTTTCCTGCGCACGGGGTCTCAGGTTCGATTCTCGGGTCAGGGATTTACCCTTCCTCGATATGACTGGATGTTGTGTCGTCTTCATCATCATTCATCCCCATTACGGTCGGAGGAAGGCAAACCACCTCCGCTAGGATCTGGCCTAGTCAGTGGTGCGGGTCTCCCGCAAATTCTCCTACGCTTCTCGGAGTATGGGACCTCATCATCTTCATCATCATCAGTTTTGAGTGAGTTAAGGATTTATAAACAATGTATTCCTCTTAATGTGAAGTGATGCAATTTGGCGTGTGTTAAGAAATGAAAAATATACACCACTTCAATTTGGAATGATTGAAGCCAAAATTCCATGTCGTAATTGGAACTCTTCGGATTCAGTAGATTTTTCGACATTACTACTTATGTAACTAAAAACGTTTGTCTTTGTACTTCAGAATTTTAATCATACTTATTTTTTATGACAGTGGGAAAAACCATTCATATTTATCTCACCAGGAAGTCATTTTCTTTTACTATCTTGCCGTAGTATTACACTTGCAAACTATGGTTCAGTAACTGTCTTTACGTAGACAATTTTTACTAACATAGTGGAGAAATTCCTGTATAGTCACTGCTGTTTCTTAATCATCTTCTCTTTAGCCTGTCCAACTGTCCTATGTAGCTGTTATGTTCTTCTTCATGCAATCTTACTCTTCATTGATGCTTAGCAGCTGGAACGAATGCGTTAATCTCTGTGTTTATCTTTAAGAAGTGAATAATACTCCCTGTGATTCAAGTGACTGTGAAACAGATCAAAGGCGGAAAATTGTTATTTTTAATGTTTGGAATAATATATCAAGTCCTAAAGGGAATTTTCTCACCGTCCCGTAATTTTACGATCAGTGTTTCTGTAACATCGCTCAACGATAATCGGTTGTAGGAATACCAAAAAAGCTCTGTTGCATATCATCAAACCATTTCTCTCCGTCGGTGTTTAATTACACACCCAGTGCTTCAATTGGTTTGAGTAGCTCTTGTTTTTATCTCACCTGTATTTGATTAAATCCTGATATGACTCACTCACTATAACCAGTATCCAAATAACGGTCATTTTACCTTGAGGATATTCTACTCTGTACGAATGTGAAGTCTATTTCATAAACTGTGCAATATAACATACTGCTTGATCAATTCTTCCAATGTTCGTATGTTTTCCGTGGTAGTCCTTTGCTTCCCTCTTTCCACCTATTTACTTCATTAACAGTCTGAAATGACTCCACCACTTACTTTACTTGTATCTTACAAGGAATCTCCATCTACTTTATCTTTTTATTTTCTGCTAGTTGATTTGCTTCCTTAAATTCCATAGTGACATCTATCCATTGCAATTCGTTATATTCTCTTATTCCTTCAAGACGATATCATTTTTCTCCGTGTCTCTATTTCCTTTTATCTCTTTCGCCATATTTTCCTCTTTCCCTCTTCCCTTTCTCCTCTTTCAATTATTTCAGTCGTTCTGTTTTTCCTCAGTATATATCTTCTCATTTTCTCATTCTAACCTACAATATAGTTATTTAAATACTTACATGAGACGATATTTGATTAACATCTTTCTCATTTTATAAACATCATTTCCTAAAATATGTACGTATGGCTTCGCGGAAATATATACTGATAAGATTCTCTCGAGCTTGTAGCCGCGTCAAGCTGTTTTCATCACTTGATGCAACTGAAAGCTCAAAAAAATTTTGTCAGTCATTTTCTTTTCTTTTTCCGACTTTCTCTACGTTCCCTGCAAGATCATTGTTTGAAACCATAGTTGTTATTTAATTACTTCCCAGTTAATTAACAATTCTCATCATGTTATGTTACGTTATGTTAACCGGTTACCTAGAAACGACGGAGAGGCTCCGTCCCCTCCGCAGCCGCATTGGTCCGTAACCCCACGACGAGGACCGCAGTCCACTTCACCCCTCCGCTGCCCCACACCGAACCCAGGGTTATTGTGCGGTTCGTAGCCCGGTGGACCCCCCCAGGGAACTTCACACACCAGACTAGTGTAACCCCTATGTTTGTGTAGTAGAGTAATGGTGGTGTACGAGTACGTGGAGAACTTGTTTGCAGAGCAATCGCCGACATAGTGTAGCTGAGGTGGAATAAAGGGAACCAGCCCGCATTCGCTGAGGCAAATAGAAAACCGACTAAGAACCATCCACAGACTGGCCGGTTCACCGGGCCTCGACACAAATCCGCAAGTGCTGATTCGTTCCGGGGACCGGCGCTCCTTCCCGCCCGGAAAGCAGTGCTTTAGATCGCACGGCCAACCGGGCGGCCATTCTCATCATATTTAATTTTTTTTCGGTTTAAATGTCTGTTGACTCTATACCCTCTTCATCTAATAACTACGTACAGACTTCTGCAGACGATGAGCCAAAGTAGAAGAGTCAGGAGGACATGCAGTATGGTTACTTACAATGCAGTTTTGTGTAGCATAGTGGTGTTGTGATGCCGCCATGTCTTGGCCTCACATAGTTTAATCATAACGGTGCTGTTCCTCTGCGCATCCACTAACCAGCTCCATGACTTTAATATTACGCAGCGGTGTACTAAACTCCGAAGGAAACCGCCATATTAAACTGTAGGCTATCTTCCATCTATGAACCTAACAGCATGTATCAGCAAGGTTCATCATTTTATCTATTGTAGAAGTGATGAAAAAAGCAGTATGAATCTAGAACCTGGCAATGAAACTAGAACCTGGCAATGAAACTAGAAGCTGGCATGAAGAACTCAGAAAGATGACATCGTAACTCCAAGTCATACCAGACAGATGTGAACCATCACAGTTCGATACCAGGCAATCGCAAGTCAGTTCTCTTACCAGTAAGTTAATCATTTTTGGAGGTATCGCACAGTCATATAGGTGAAAACTGGGCCTCTGTTACACTTACATCAATAATCAAAATGTAGCTTTCAAAGCTTATTTGCTCAACTCTTCTTGTGCCTGCAACACATTACAAATATAAGCACCAACATAAACTATCGTATCCATTAAGGTGATAGAATGAATATTTTTATTCGCAAAGAAGATGTAGTGGATGCAATCAAATTGTAATACAAAAGCTGTTTCTTGTTCATTCAGTTTTGTTGAATAGTAGTCTAGAGCAGTTTCTTAGGGGAAGTTTTTATAGATAACTCACAGGATTTTGTCTGGTGTTCTAATATTCTGTTTCTTTATTTCACGTTTTTATTATTTAACGTTAATCTCGCACTGTTAGTTCACTTTGGCTGCAAAGTTATGTATACCAGTGCATAACACTGCTAAGGCCAGTCTCTATGTAACGACTGTTTTAGCACAGATCTTCTCTATGCTAACTGAGCCGTTATTCAGAATTTTGTATAAAATTATAGACAATCGTACACTGATCTGAAACCATCACTCTGCAATGAATGAAGTGCTGACTCTTATCTCAGATACAGTACCAAACACATGACATCTGTGAGGACATAATTGTTACCGAAGTTGTGTGTCTGCCCTGTTCAGTTTTTGATAAATTACTAATAATTTCTCTGTCTGTGTTTTAGTAACTGCTCAATCTACTTCTGTAGTACACAAGACCAGCTACATTACACCACAAAACCTATTTGCCAGCAGTAACTGCTACTTAAGCTTGTGATCTATCAGCATTTATCTGTACGTGAGAGGCTGTGTAGCTGAGTCCTGTTACTTTTTCTGTAACTGTCATCTTCTGGTGCTGATGCAGTACATTTTGTAAAGGTTCATCGCATGCATCACAGTGAAACAAAATGTTTCCTCACTTACTGTTGCACTCATATATATGATTAGTAGAAATGAATGCTATAATAATAATGAGAACTATGAAATGCTAGAAAACTAGTATACACACAGCACAATTAATTTTTCTCATGGATTTGTAAAAAGACAGTCTCAATGAGATAAGAGGGAACTGAACTTATGATGATGCCATATGTTCCAATAGTAATAACTTTGCAAGTGTGCACTTGGCAAATTGACCTAATAAGCACACAAAAAATCCTTGTTTCGTTGTTATTGCTGTTGCAGCATATCTATGGATCTTAATCAAATTAAGGTATAAAACTTCCGCACAAACTGATACATAGTCTGAGATACACAGCTGTCGATATATTTTTCGTGCTCACTTACAATTCTCAGTTTTCTTTGGTGTTAATGGTATGTCACTAATGTTTGTGATGGAACTTCAAAAAGATTGTGATCCTTATTACTATGAAGATATGACATGCATAAACCACACATTTTTTAAGGGTGTGAGATTGTTTGCACTTTGTATCTGCAACGCGAGTAGACTAATGTGTGCAAACTTAGCTTACCACTTAGCTTACCACTTAGCGTGCAAATGGACAAATCATCCGAACTGTCTTCTTATGCCCAGGGTGTTAAACAGACATTCTACATAAGTATGAACCTGTAAGGCAGGTAATATGGTATATAAATCATAACAAAAATCATTAGAAATGCTGCTGTCACTTAATTAGAGTGCATGAATTAATAAAAGTGAAAGTTTGGGCTCTATTCTAGAAATACAAAATAGCTATCCCCGTTTTTTCTACATATAAAATGTCAACTGTGCTTTCAGGGGTCAAGTGAGACACAAAATCATGCGCAATTACTTTCGACACTCAGGTTAGTATCCTAGTTTTAGATATTCAATAGTCAAAGTATACACAAGTTGGATTGAGCTAAACGTTGACTCAACATTTACTGTGGCCTGATGTGTGATGGTACTTTACCAAGCAGCATATGCAATGTCGTTGTCTCCATGCTGCATCTCAAACGCTAATTTCCTACTCTGGCTTTCACTGAATTCACTCAATCTCAACTTTCCTGCATTCTGTAGAACGTTAATTTTTCCCTATTTGCAATAATGGAGTGAGGTGGACAATTTCATTGCCCACAAAAATTCCCACAGAAATAATTAACTACCTCTTTGCTATCAGTCAGTATGATACATGGAGCCCATCATCCTCATTTCACAGCAAGCAAAGCTCTCATCGCCCTCCCTATTTTCCACATACTTGTGTGGTCGACAGTGAGACGAGACAGAGATCTAGCAATTTTACTTCTCAAAATTGGTTTTATATTATGGGGACCTCCCCACTGTGCTGCATCTGAATCGCCTGTCTCGTTAGAGGTGAATTTTATTTTTCTTGGCAGGTCACAACCTAGCCCTGTTAAAGCCATTCAGCTACTTATCCCAGGTCTTGGCCATATTTACGATAAAAGGAAAAATCTATTGTTCTGTCTTTATCCCTTTCTGCGCTCAAGCTCGCCATTCTCTTCTTAAGTGGGGTTTTCCGATGACATCAACCACCTGCTCGGTTCGCCTCCAAAATGTGTTTCATTTTAACTTGTTTATGCATGCCCCTGTCCCTATATTAGTAGATATTGTTTTGTTAGTTTTCTGTACATGAGATTACTGCAACTGCTGTTGATGTAATATAATTATTATTTTCCAAGGATCTCATTCTGTATCATGCTGTCTTTATGGATCAAGCTCACGTAAGATCCATAAAATCCAGACGCCTTACAAGGACTGCATTGAACTGCTTCAGAACCGTGGAGTACCATGCACCCTCCATCCATGTATGTGCCTGAGCCCTGCTAGTGCAACATATCTTAACACATATAGCATCTGCGTACCTTTAAATTAACTTATAAATGCGAGAAACACTGTGTACCAGCATCAAGAGCAGAAAATCACATGTGGCGCAGCAAACACTCCACCACAACTTACAATCACTATACTGAGTCCATTCCCACGATAGTATGAACTCGATGACATTTTGCATACAGACACCCACCCACCCACCCACACACACACACACACACACACACACACACACACACACACACAAGCGCGCGCGCCCGCAAAGTGCCTGGGGTGGGGAAAATATCAGACATGACTAACAAGTGACCTTTACGAGCCAGCTCCACAATGTATATGAGAAGAAATTCCTTACAGCCTCGTTCTTGGTTAGTAATATATTAATCACGTAAGTTATATATACTCAAATTATCTGTACATTAATATGAGAATCAATACACTGTGTCTTGAAATATAGCTTCTTATGTTCGAATTAACTCCAATAAAATGTACTTACAAATACTGGCAACATATTAACGACACTGAGCAGCTGCTGTTCATTGTCAAATACAACAACGTAACCAGCTGGCTTGGTCTGGATGGCAATTCTAGCAGTGCCCTACAAATGATTACTGGTACATTAAACTCCCAGAGAGTTCATAGCTATGAGAACCCTCTGTATGTTTAATTAGCATGATAATTTTTTTTACATGTCTTCAGTTACTCAGGAAACTATAGATGCCTTTCTAACCTCACTTCTATAAAAACAGTCAACAATATTTCATATTTGTCAGTGAGCATGTTACTGTTTGACCATAGTCTTTGGAGTGTGCACGTAGAGCACCACATTTGGGGCAATCTATGCGTTGTTGTCTTATTTCCACTGACAACAAACTTGACTTGCTATTGTTGTTTGTCTTTTCGTTAGCAACGCAATGAACATGGCTCGAACATGCTATTTTGCATTATTCCTTTATTGTAAGCAGAATCCACAGTCTATGCAAGTGTTATCATACCTTATCAAATGATTGGGTTTGGTGGTTAAAGTGCTTCAGGCTAAAGACTTGTCTATGATCAGGAATTCTCGCAGAAAGTCTGGTAGAAGGTTGCAGTTCCAGGGAGGAGTGGGGGGGGGGGGGTGAGGGGGGGGTGAGGGGGGGGACTTCTGCACCAGAGACTAAAGAAAACTGTATTAATTGAATTCGAAAGTGAGTTGGCAATTATTCTAGGTTTAGGAGACCGATTATGCAGCCTGTAACGAGGTGCTGATATTTGTTACACATTTCTGAACTGGAGAATCAGTGTCTGATAGTGATTATCAAAGTTACTCCCCTAGTATGGAGAGCTCGGAGGAATTCCGTCATTTTATCGTTATTTTAGGTAAGTGTTACGTGCTCTTGATCGGTAAGTAGAAACGCTGTACCAGAAACTGGCACCATAAACTTGCCACAAGTGACATTTAACGAATGTGATTAAATTGGCACTCCTTTCGAAGTAAAATAAAGAAAACACAAGAATAATGCATTTGTTATCTGTGTGCTGTGCTGTGTTGTTGAAAGTGCTCGAGTCAGGAGAACACTTAGTGGTGACTCTCAAAACGACGTTGTTTCAGGAAATGGGCACAGATCGCAATTCTATTCTGTCCAGGCTACAAGAACGTACTGAACTGGTGTTAACGTCTGACTCACTACAGACATAATTCCACATGTTTACCTTTCAAAAAAATTATCTTGTTACTTTTGTAAAGGAGGAATTCTGCTTTGATGTATAAACTACTATATATTCGCTCACTTGATTGTTTAACTGTACTTGTTATTGAGTATTCTCACATTCACCCTTCCACTTTAGTAGTATATGTGGTAACAGTAATGTTTAACTCTATATGAAATGCACAGCGCCACTTGACTACCAATAGATGTATGTCTGTTCTGAGTACTTTCTGTAAATAGAACTATCAGTGTAAGAAATGTGTGCAAGTGCATTTCAATTTATACAGACTGCCCTATTTCACTGAATTTACTTATTTTGAGAAGAGCGACGGGACGATATGTTTTTCTTGCTAAAATTATTCGAAAGCCTAGATCCAATAAATATTTTTTATTTGAAATAACCAGTTTTGACAGACTTTTTTGCAATTTTCAGACCTTGAAAATCGTTTTATTTGTATAACATGTTCATTTTCATTGGACCTCACGCCAAGTTGTCATATGAATAACAATCAACATATTATAAAAGGTCTGTGATAACTAAGACATTTAAAAACATAAAACACCTTAGGCAATTGGCCATATATATATGGCTCGCAGATATTTGTTATATAACAAAGACATAGTACACAGTAGCATATTGTTTACATAAGCTGGAGGTTTACTAAATATTGAAAATCAACGTTCAACAGAGTATAGGGTTGTTTTCAGTAAAAAAATATTTTTACGATCTTGGCTGTTAAATATTTGCAGCATGACACAATATTTCAGGTATCTTCAATTTTAGAGTATTGTTATACACTCACCAATCTCGTCACATATTGAGAAATAAATAAATAAAATGTTTATCAATAAATAAATATATATTTGACATTTTCGGAATACAGATAAACTTTGTTATAGTCAGTTATAAACACAACTATGTCCATCCCATGAGCTTTCCACGTAAAAAACATTTTCTTATAACCAGTGGTTAGGAACTATAAGCTCTCTGCAGTCATATTCGAAAATTATGATGGCCGAAACGCCGTTTCGACCTCTAGTTCTGTCAGCAGCGCCTCGCCGTACGTCGTAAATACTTTCCCAACATGTTTTATCGGAAATTTGTCGCTTATTAGCAGCATCGACAACCTTGCGAGAGGCCTCAAGTGGCTGGGTCCACTATTGGTACAGCTGAGTTGTTATATTTTCTGACTGTAATGTTGGTATATAACTGTACCTTAAAACAACTGTTTAAACTGATATTTCGTTGTGCTGTGGGTAGTAGGAGGGGTGCATCACCAGGCACACTATCATGTTGGTGGTGGATGAAAATAACTTATAAAGAAGGTCTTAAGGCGCCTCCAACTATATGTAGTAAGGATTTTTAGAATAATGATGACACCGCTGCTGCTAACACATCATTACCAGAGTGTGACCATATGTGGATTTTGGAAAGGGGGTCACTTTGTTACACAGTGAGACATTTTCATTAGCAACAGCTGTGTATCGACTGGAGTTTGTTGATTGTGACACCGATCTGCGCTGTTGACATAATTTTTAAACTATTGCTGTCAGCTCACATTGCATCGTTTAAAACACGTTCCACCACAAGGCTCACTCGGACCGTAGCAGCAGTCGTGGCATGAACTGCATGTGGTCTGAATACACACCGTGTGAGAGCTTAATAAATAAATACACACTTTTTTAAGAAATAGAGTAACTAAGGTATAGGATAAATTCAGTTCTTCAGACACTATTATTTTCCCTCCAATTATTACGCAGATCTTTTAGCTTCGTACGTGTTTGTGTGTGTTTGTGTGTGTGTGTGTGTGTGTGTGTGTGTGTGTGTGTGTGTGTGTGTGTGTGTGTGTTTATGTACACAAGATGAATCACCTACAACATGCACCGCAAATATTGGGATTGAAGTGTGGTTTTCACAAAACGGACTGGCAGTTAGCGGCTCTTACCGTTAGCCAATAAACAGACTCCAATAATTCTACAAAGTGTATCAGTTTTGCAAACATGCACTTTTTTAAATGGAAGAATGTCTACTGACATCAATGTCTGTAGTATTTGTCGTAGGATTCTGGTGTGAGATGTTTACGAGATATCGTATTTTAAAAAGGTTACACATTAGCACTTGGTTGTCTATTCAACCTGTGCAGTTGCTAGGTGCGATGCTGTTATGTTTGCTTTGCGGGTTCTTGTGTGTTCCTTGAGTGCAGTGTGACTTGCTACTTAGTTCGTGTGTGAGAGTCAGTCCTAGTAGTAGATCGTTAGTGGATGATGGGATTTACCAATGAAGAAAAAGACAACTTGCTCAAGGTTTACGGTGAATGGAAGAAAGTAGTTCGTTTTTGCACAGTGTAGATGTCAACCATCTTTGCAGTTGTTAATTGTTCCACAAGTTTGGTGAAAGTGGTAGTGTAACACCTAGGCAATGTATCAGATGGAAACAAGTAATGACAAAAAAGGGGGAAATTAATGTTATTGCCGCTTCTGTAGTTGATACGAACATAAGCTCCCACTCAACCACAAGAGGTAGTAGGGTGAGTCAGCCAAGTGCCCTGTGTATTCTTGGTCGACACTGATTCCATCACTATCACTTCTCTCTCCATAAAGAGCTGCACGTAAACAATTACAAAAATCACGTTAACTTTTGTACATGAGCATTGAGACAGAATGCTCCGAATGCATCATGTATCGTTTTAGCATGAAGGCACATTTACCAATCATGGCCGGGCAAACTGCTGAAACAGGCACTATTGATCTGTTGACAATACCTGTTGGCTTCGTCAGGCGGAATGTTGGAGTCTAAGCAGTGTAAAGTGTGGGGAAGGACAATGAACCTTTACCTCATAGGCTCGTTTTTCATAGAGGTAACACTGAACGCGTACA
Source organism: Schistocerca gregaria (assembly GCF_023897955.1). Classification (NCBI taxonomy): domain Eukaryota; kingdom Metazoa; phylum Arthropoda; class Insecta; order Orthoptera; family Acrididae; genus Schistocerca; species Schistocerca gregaria. The sequence goes on along the minus strand of NC_064925.1, from coordinate 269,722,739 downwards.
TATAGTGCAGTCTCCTAACAGACCTTCTTCCACATACGCTAGTACGCGTTCCTGTGCAGACTAGGAGGAACCTATGTTCCCATCATAGAAGTTCTGCAGCTCACAGTTCAGAAGTACTACAGCATGTCTTCACAAATTATTACCAAATCGTTGGACGTATACCTTGGCCTGCCCATTCGATGGATATGATGCACGTCGAATTTTTCGTGTGGCAAAATTGAAAGGCCAGGTCTGAAAAGAGTTACCAACTACACTTAGTGATGCGTAATGACTTATTATTGCCTTAAATATTAGCATGTGTGCAGAGTCCTTCCATACCAGACTGGAAGCATGTAATACCACTGATGGTGATCATTTTAAACATTGCCTCTGAAGGTCAGTTGTCTCGTTCTTAGTCATTACTAATATAACTGATGTATGCACTTGCGTTATTCTGTAATGCATGCGACCCCAGATATTGTACAAGTATCGGTGTGGAAACTTTTCAAAGTGCAATGTTTCATGAGCGACTCGCACTAGAATCCAAAAGCGAACACCACTGACATTGTAATGGATTCTGCTTCTACTTTGTTAACATCAATAGGAATGTTTGCTCAAAAAATATACTTCCTAAACATTTTGTCAGTATCATGACTGGCTAACAGTATGAGGCCCTGACTACCGATCCATTCTGTGAAAACTGCACATCAACAGCACTTTTCATTTATTTGTATAAATAAAGTTTTGATAAAAATATTTGAGTCGTGTGTTTGAATTTGATGGTATGGAAATAGACAGAACGGGAACTATCAAAAAACCTAATCGGTTTTGGGTTGAGAGCCATTATGTTTTAACCATCAGGTCACCACACTAAATGTTGGTTTTACTGCAATACCATCTATCATCGACTGAAACCCTGCTGCACTTTTAGTTACTCTGATGTTCGAAAGATACATACCCCTCCATGTCATACTACCATGTCTGATATAAGCTGAGCCGTTTCAGTTTTATTGCTGTAGCGATTCTGAATCACTGACTTGATGTACTCCATTGTCGTCATATTCAAGCAGAGAGATAAAATTTATACTGCGAGGGAAAAATGTCTCTTACCTATATTGTGTATATGTATAAGTCTCGACATACCTATGTACTACTATAAAACTGATTTAACTCCAAAATACGTAATCATATTCACATAATGATTTCTGATATGCGCACAGTGCAGCTATCAACATACTCTGAGTTTTGGAGCTATCATTGTGTAACTGCACGCACGTAAATGTCTATATTGCTAGCGTCTTGTGGCCTTTCTGGATACAAAATTTTAGCACACATTCCATCAATCTCCCTATATAAACCAGATAGGGAAAAGGAGATGAAACACAAACGTAAATACTAAAGCAGAGAAATCTTTTTAATGTTAAAAGCAATGTTATGAATGTGTACGTGTCTCCATCTCAGAATCTGTGAACACGTAAGACTGAATTGGAGCATCGCAGTATGCGGACGTATGCCTGCAATGTATGTATTATAAGATGGTCACATGATCAACAACTTGAAATATCTTAGACAGGTCTGCCCACCAACGGTGACGAGAACGAAATGAGACACACAAACAGCAACAAACATAGTTGTGAAACCTAAGAGAGTAGTGGTCTGTTGTCTACGACAAAGCACTGATTTCTGACTGGAGATAAACTTCGTGTCGGTAACAGTGGAAATCCAACGACATTCAGCAGAAAATCCATCTGTGCCTGAAAAACATTGTGCAGGGAATTTAAGAACTGTAGATCGATTGGGTGGCTGAAATGTTAATGGGTATTAAGCAAAACAAGTGGCTTACACCCTTAGTGAAATGCAGAATATGTGACGACATAATCATGTGACCAGAAGTGTCATAATCGAAGATAGTTTATATATTATGTGGTGTGTTGAAAGCACCTCTCTCTCTCTAACGTAGTAGATGCCTGTGAAATGTGTTTTTGAGCTGTACAGAATAGGAATACGTCTACACTCATCTCCTGAAGCAGTGTCGTTGAGTAATTCAGTGTGTCATGTTCGGGAAATTCGGTTAGCTCATTCTAAATATTGAACATCTGATGCGAGGTTGGTTTCATTTGTGACGCTAGATTGTATTACACTGATAATGAAAATAAAAGTAACGTTTCCATTGCGGCAAATGTTGAGATGTTAAGAAATGCACTTCCATGTGTTGTACATGCTGTATGATTTATTAACAGCTTGTTCGGAATTCTTGTAAAGGTTAGAAAGATTGTGGGTAATGTTTGTTGGAAGAGAAATGCAAAAATTAAGCCTAGGAAGAGGCTAACATTAAACATCTGTCAAATCTTTTGAAAGCAGCGTCATTGCCCCATGTGACAATGGGAGCTTCTGACTAGGCTTGCCTGTAAAATCTGATTATGGGAAGAAGTGGAAGTGCTATTCTTTCCATGCAGATATATCGCTGCTTGAATTAAATGTGGTCCTCACCTTTACTTCTTTAGTGCATGCCGGAGACCTACTTTAGAAAGAGTAACAACATTTTTTATGAAGAAAGTGACTCTTTAGAAGAATTTCAGTTATTTTCTTATATATTTTTCACACGTTGTGAAAAATTAAGAACTATAGTTAGACTTTTTTTGTTAATGCTCCCTTCACCAACCACACTTAGATATGCTCTTGATACGATAGCTATGATCTAGTAATAATGCAGAAAGCATTTGTCCATTCAACATTGCAGAAATTTTTCTATTTCTTATTGCTTGGGCTTTTTTCGTGTTCCTTCTCTGACTTAGACGCTTTCGCTCGTCAATGCATTTTTCTGGGTTATCTTCTCTGACAAAAGCCGAATGAGATAGTTGCTATGCAGTGTATTTCACTAAGGTAAAGCAATACTATTGCCCTTCAGTACAATAAAGAACGATCGTAACCTCTTACAGCCTTAATGTCGGGCGCTAAAATTTAAGCTTATGTTATTCTGTTACCTAAATGTGTAACGAACATGTTGTACTTCTTTCACTGTTGACACTCCTGGTTCTTGGCTCTGAGAGGCAGGAATATCGATACATGTTCAGTATCACCTACCGGAGTAGTGGAATTGACTAATGGTGAACTATATGCGGCGAAAGTGATTTAAACGGTTTAAAGAAGGGATACTATCAGTTTCAAATGAAAGTGGATCAGGCGCTCCTGCTATTGCTTTTACGGAAGCAAACATCACCACCGCTGCAGTCAGTGTGAGAAAGGATCGACGAATAACCACACAAACACCTTCTGATATACTGAAATTTTCATTGAATGCCACCCATACGTGATAGAAAATTTAAACACGAGACTTGTTCACACGTGGTGCGTTTCAAGATAGCTGACTCACAAAAGGACATTTGTGGCATGTCTGCATGTAGTTGATGTTCTTAGAAGAATATCTGGAGTTTCTTTCAAAGGTAATGTTGTCTGATGAAACTTGGCTCTCTCATTTTGGTCCTTAGAGCAAGAAGTAAAACTTAGCCTGGAAATTTCCTTCATTAACAACCCCCAAAAACGTACGAGTGGTTGTTACTTCTGAGAAAGTTGTGCTCATCACACTTTTTGACATTCATGGAGTGGTTAATCAGCATGTTGTATGTGAACACAAACCAATAACTACCCTACTACAGGGATGCCATGAAAACATTGCAAATTAGTTTCAAGCGCTAAAGACTACACATCCGTGAAACGGTAATGCACGGCCGCATACTGCAAATGTTATTACCGAATATTTTGCAAACTTCAGCGTGAAGTGCTTTCTTATAGTTCAGATTTAGCCCCGTGCTACTTCTTTCTATCCCCATCCTGAACCGATATACTTATTTTGGTGGAAGGTCTATCCCATTACCTGGAGCGAAGGTTGCAGAGGTGGTTCTGAACGATCCGTCAAAAATGATTTCCACCCTGTCTTCACAGACTTGGCAGAAGCGCTGGACAAGTGCATCACATCCAAAAGAGACTGTTTCAAGATGAACGATCAAAAGTATGAGGATGAGTAAAGGCATGTGGTCAAAAAAGCTACGATCATTCTTAACAGCTAGAAATGTTCGGTTACATAAGTATTTTCTTTTTCTTTCCTAGGGAAACTGTGTCCATATGGTTCAGTGATGTATCATTAGCCTTAGGTCTGATATCGTCAGTAATAATTGAAAAAGAATTTAGTTGAAGGGGTATGTGCCAAGCTATATCGGTGTGTTTCATATCATTACACCGATGAATTGTTGGTTTTGTACCTACCTAAGGAGGTCACGATGCCAGAGGCCACTGAAATCAAGAGGTATGGATTTTGTTGGTAGCATACTTCTTGTATAGGAGGAAATGGAGCAGGACGCAAAACACTGAAAAATAAATTTCAACTGATGGATTTTCTGTATATGAATAGTGCCGGTTCAGCAATTCAAACCGGGCTTTATTGATAAAAATGTATTAACCTAGTCTCACAGCTGGTAGTGCTTCCTCGAAGACGTCAATACCCCTGTTGTAAAAATTTGTAACAGCCTGTCAAATGAAAACCTGAGTTGTGGGATGAAGCAGCTGAAAATGCCTTCAGTGAACTCAGTATGACATGATGTACCATACTTCTGCCAGCTGTCACCTCGTCGTTGAGCGGGAAACACGTGCACGTATGGCATGAGTCATGGCTCGGCATGAGGGTAAATAAGCTGCGTTAACTGAAGCTAACAGACTGTGGAGTACTTCATGCTAGTCAAAACGACATAATGAAGTCATCTTGACATACCATCGCACATAAGAGTGTCCATTATTGCGTGGCTTTCTACTCTAGAAGATCTGCCAGTCCGTCGTTCTGTGTCGTACGTCTCACCATAAACAACACTTTATGAGAGCGTATTATGTTTTCGGACCAGAGAGCAGCCTCTGATATAAGTGGCTATCTGCCCTCTGTTTCAGCTAGCGCAGAGATGATAAATTTGGAATTTTTTTGCATAGCGTGGACTCCAACTAAGGAAGTTGAGTGGCTTTTCTTCTATTTTCCTAATGATCAGCCAGTCACGTACATCTACCACACAGTTCTAATCATTTTTATTGTGTCTGTGCTAATTTTCTGCTAATATTGATAAACTAGTCTATCAATTTTTTTCTGGTTATATTTACTCATCCAGACACATAATCATCTTTTTTTATTGTATCCATTTAGACATATTTTCCTACAGGGCATAAAGAGCTTGACGTTGTGAGCCCGTTCAGTCGTGTTATCATCATCACCACCATCTTCACAATCATCATGATCAGCACCATCATTATCAAGTAACTACCACTACTATGTGTGTGAATTCCTAAGGGACCAAACTCATCAGGTCATCTGCCCATAGACTTACACACTGTTTAAACTAACTTATGTTAAGAACGACACACACACCTATTCCTGAGGGAGGTCTCGAACTTCCAGGAGGAGGGGGAGAGCAACTAACGTTTAAATTACAACAAAATGTGTAATCATGTAGTCAGAAAAAGTATTCCACATCTCGATAGGTGATAGTGTGGCCTAAGACAGCGTTAATTGAGAGTGATTAAAATTCTTTTTGATATATAATCGCATTGTGCATGTGTAATATTCTCTGATGTTTCAGCCACAGTTAACGTAAATACCCTGAGGAAGGGCACTTTCAACAGCGCTCGAAACGTCGGAGAATTTTACACATTGACAATGCTATCACAAATCCATAATCAATTTATTGACTGTTACAACGGCCCTAGAAGCGTAAATACACAAATTTTAATTGAGTTTTATATTTAATAGGTCAGTTCTGTTAATGGGTTTTCCAAACAACGTGTTATACTGGATCTATTTCTCGGCAAATTATACTGAATAATACAGTCATTCATCTAATCATATTGAAAATTTCCTACTGAAAAATATTACTAATATTAAAATACATACATTCCTGAAAACTTCCTAATACCAAATTGTAGTGGGCTTTGGTTACATTTGTTAGTTTCCCTTGTACTCAGAATGTTTCTTCTACCGTCTCAGTCACCTAATTGTGGCATACATTTTGCTTATATTTTAGGCACTATGTGCTGTTACATCTGGAATTCCTTAATATCTGCTATATCTCTTGAATTTTTGTTTTTTACAATATAGCTTCATCAGCACATCCTCCCTACTCTTTCATCCTGTTACAAAACCTGTTTTGTGCTTTAATCTCTTTATTTTTCCTCAGGTCTTCTCATACTTGCAAGACACTCCATTTTACGTGATTATTGTTCCAGTGAAGCTAACTTGTGAAACCTCTTGACCCATGAAAACTACGTGTCAAACGGGAACTCGCACATGGCATCTGTGCCTTTTGCTGTCAGTACTCAGCCGACTGATTCATCCACCCAAAATACTCCTCCTGGCCTCATAGCTTCACTACAACTTGTCACTAGTTCCCTTGCGTTGCTTATGGGAAGAGAATTCCCTGAACAAAGTATTCTGTGGGGAAATGGCTTACTCACATCATAGACGAACTGTTTCCAGAAAGCGGCTTAAAACACATTCTCAAACCAATCCCGTAGTGTGTGACTAAACCTAATCTTGACAATATCGCTTCTTTCGGGAGTGCTTGTTATGCAAGACTGCCTCTGTAAAGATTGGGGGGGTTGGAGAAGAGGTACCGGGGGGAAGTAGAACTATGTAGGTGGGTCGTGGCTCATGCGTCGATATCTTAGTCGGTACAGGACAGCCCCAGGAAACACGAAATTCCCAGTTTCATGTCGCACTCCTGGAGACAGTTTTCATCTACCAGAAAGTTTCAGCTCAGCAAATACTGCGCTGCACAGCGAAAATTCCTCTCGGATACGTAACGTGTATTTGTGTGATAAAATTGCGCACATTGTGATCCGTAAATAATATGTTGAAGAAATTGTAGGACTTCTGAGGTTCGTGTTCTTGTCCGTTTGCCAAAGAGTGTCTGTCGCGTGATTGCTAGAGTGGCTATGGCACAAGCCATTATGTAAGTTCCTTGGTGCACAACGATCTCTAAGTGCTATCCCAGCCTAGACTAACGAAGTAACAGGAAATCACATCTGTATGTGGGGTCTACTACCGAGCTACAAATAACACACGAGACTGCCAGGGCCAGGAATTTTTGGCTGGACTCGTGAGCAGTGAGCGAGCTCGTCTGATCTACGCTCATCATAGTCTCAGTGATTTCGAATTTCAGATCATGGATTAACACTGGCAGATTGACTACTCACCTCGTACCAGCATAACTCTCACATCAATACTGTCATTTTGCAGCCAGTCAATGAGTCTCCTTAAGCACTCGAGAACATACGTTGCCAGTTATTGAGTCATAATGCTGTCAGGAAATCACATCTGTATGTGGGGTCTACTACCAAGCTACAAATAACACACGAGACCGCCAGGGCCAGGAATTTTTGGCTGGACTCGTGAGCAGTGAGCGAGCTCGTCTGATCTACGCTCATCATAGTCTCAGTGATTTCGAATTTCAGATCATGGATTAACACTGGCAGATTGAATACTCACCTCGTACCAGCATAACTCTCACATCAATACTGTCATTTTGCAGCCAGTCAATGAGTCTCCTTAAGCACTCGAGAACATACGTTGCCAGTTATTGAATCATAATGCTGTTTGCACTGCAGGTCGGTGAGTACCTACAAGGTTGTTGATCGAGGTTGTTGCGTTATGGGTACAAATAGTTTAATAATGTGAAAATTTACTTTGGAAATTGGAATCAACACTGGTTGTTTCCAATAATTCTCGTAAATCCACCAAGTACCACTGGGTTTAATATGACCTCATGAGCACATTGGGAAAAAATGTACCACTTTCTCTCTCTAAGTCAGTTGCACCAAATAATGATTTATTTAGTTTTATAGTCACAGTACATTAAAAATTATTCATGGTTTTTGCATTGAGTACCACTAGTGTTAGTATCACCCCAAGTTTGATTTCTTTTCGGTTTTTTACCGTGTCTATGAATGCAAACAGTATCATTACTGCTACATTGACCAACGATACTGTCCGTTGTTCAGTTAGTTAACTGAAATAGTCCCAATATATCCTGTAAAATTACTTGAGGTCTATATGACCCCAGTGGTATCCAGTGACACTAAAAACTCGTTGTAGGGAGAGGATTAAAGTGGAACTAAAGGTTCACTTCACCAGTTCTTAGTAAAGCAACTTTCTTGCACAGGTTCTGCAATGAGCATATACTTCAGATCTGTAGAAGGGATTCAATAATAGGTTGAAAATGATGTTGGTAACAGACACTCTGCCGTCAGCTAATCTTTATTTGTGACAGAAAATTGGGCATGTACACATGATCAGTTGAAACGTCACTATAGTTAAGGTTGCAAGGAAAAAATACCAGATTCAGGGTGAAAATTGTGGAATTAAATATCGGTTAACTTACTTAATACTGATTTACATATTCATTATATTTTACAATTTACTGAAAAAATCTTGGCAGGTGTGTGAGATCTTACATCAGTAGTCCATTAATAAAGTTATTGCTTACAAAGTCTGCGTACCAGTACGTACATTGGTTGGAGTACGGTGCTAATGACATTCCTAAATTGTTGTTTGTAGGTTATGTGTTGTCACGTGATGTGGAGCCCAGTGTAATTTACAGAAGGTCTTGAAATAAATTATCACAGTATAACACAGTCGTAATGTGTTTATATATCTGAAAATATCTGAATATTCTTGTGTTATGCCTAAAATAGTACTTTTGGTAGATTATCTGAGAGGCTACATTAAAATAAGATTGTAAAACATTATGTAGTCTTCAAATAAATTATCATGTTGAAACACAGTCATAATGTGTTAATCTATCTGAAAATACTTTTGCTATGACTAAAATAGTACTTTCGTTAGATTACCTGGCAGGCTACATAAAATCGGAATTTAAAACATTATGCATTGAAGTGATTTTCTCAGAGTAATAAAATACCCCTGCTCCAAGCTATGCACAAATATATTCTTCTAGACATCGATGTTAAACCACAACAAAACAGCAGCGAGTGTAGCAGTAGTGCCGATCCTTCTTCATTCACCCTTGAAATTTCGAAGAATGGTGAAGAATGAGTAAGAGATATTTAAGATCTGAAAAAGAAAATGTAGATTGTAAACAACTTAATGAATAAATAAATCACATTTCACCGGACTACTTTTTTGTATTTTATTGCTTCACGTAATACAAGTGCAAATAAACATTAAATTACTAGCATGTAGCCTCATCTTTCATTTTATGTCAGTGCTGATTGAGTGAGGCACAAATTTTAGAAACTATACAAATTTATATAAGAGAGCCGATATGTCAACGTAATTGTTTAGCAGCTCTGACAATAGTAGCCGACTCTAGCCCACATTGTTTAGAGTGTGCATTGTGGACCTCTCTGTTTATATTACTGACGTCCGATTTCTGCCCCCTTTTCATCATCATGACATCCCGAGCCACGATATTTCTCCACTGGCGTTACGTTAGCGGGAAATAGAATAAACAGAAGAAGGTAGCGGTGGGAAACTTTTTCAGCCAATCACAATTCTCCAATACCAAGATGTCCGAGTGAGAAAAATATTTCATTAAAATAAAACAGTCAATGACATTGCAGTATACATAGTTATTATTTTTGCCAAAGTGCACCATATTCAAAATTATCCACATTACTCCCCCAAGTTTCTTCAGCCACCATGTCCAAAAGTATAGAAATTCATCCAATCCGTATGTGACATACAGCAAACCAGTGCTTAACTGTATTGGTTAAAAACAGTCTTGGATGTAATTTCAGTTTTTTTTTTATTATTCTACGAGGCGCTTCGCCTTGTTTGGGTATCTTCAGCTTGTCTACATAGAAAACCGAGAACAAATACATCTATTTAAGAATCACGATCGCGTTGTGCAGACTTGAATTACCTAAAAGCATGTATAAACAGATCAAATATTGAAAGAGCAAATAACATGATTTGGTATTTCTTAGAAGAATCATTTAGTCGGTGTAGCCAAAGGGATTCGTCGAATATATCAGGCCAACATCGCCTTTGTTAAACTCAGTAAAAACTAGAAATATAAAATAGTGAAATCATTACCTTTTGAATATGGACGCGTTCACAGGTGTGAGTAACATGCGTGATGATTAAAGCTTCATTCGATGACAGTAGTGTGTACGTTGTTGTGTGAAAGAACTATATTTGATATGTTGAAGAGATCATAAATTTGATGGTGCAGTGATTTTCCTAACGTAGATATTATTCACAGTTGTATAGGTAGGATAGACTTGTACAATTTGTTTGTACTGATTTGAAACTAAAAGTCTATTATGACGATTCAGTGATACTCTGTGTTTATATTTGGTCATTACATTCAATGTAACACTGAATTTTTCTGTGTTTGTGAAGGTATATCTGTAAAATGTATAGTAATTAACTCTTCTACAAGTGATCGTGGTGGACACGAACTTTAAAATATCACTTAATGGTATACTGAAATTAACTGTTTGGCTGGTTATAGCTCGTTGCACTCTGCGACAACGCTGTAATAGATTGTGGCTGCTCGACATGACAACGCAATCAGTTGTGCCACTAATACACAACAATCCAGTCGGAAATCTTAATACCTGTTTTCGCAGAAAGGAAGAGACGTTGTTCTAGCAGTTCAATGGCGGGAAGGCGATACAAATGTGTGTCGAGGCAATTGAAACCTTCAGAAGTTAATGAAATGCAATCTTAAGTGTGGTGGCATCATCTACAGTGAAACCATGATACCGTGCTATGTCATCACGCTACTATCTCAGAGTAGAGAGGTAGTATCACGGCAACGTGGCTTCTAATGTGACAGAACGCGGCTATTACTGCTGCCTGAGACAGTTTGCAGGACGTGGATTGTGGGCTCAAATTACTAGTTAATGAAAATCGTCTGGAAAGGATGAAACTGCAGGAACTGGAAGTGGGAAGGTAAACTGGAATAAAAAAGACGCAAGTAAGATGAATAAGATCAGGTTCACTACTATGACATAAGAAAACGAGGCCATTTGGAGGAAAGGGGATTTCTTTAGAGAGGCGGTGATACCCATAAAACTGGGCGAGCTTCCTAGATTTCCAGAGGCCATCAATTCGTAGAACCAGTGCGGTCACAGTTCGCGGTGCTGAACCAAACTACAGTCAGTACACCAAAACAGAACAGCTGTTTCCCATCGTCTGCCTGTCCTGTTACTGTCAGCCACATTCGCAGCTGTTACGAAATCTTCAGCCTTTTGGTTGAGAGGGGATCAACAGCATCAGGACCAACATGAGCAGCTTCTCTACTGTACGTGGTTTGTACGTATCGTTGAGTGTTGTCCAAACTTCCTTCTCATTGTTAAGATACCTCTCTAAATCTTACTAGTTTATCCTTTAGTGCAGTTTGCCACAGTTTAAGTCATTAGCGTCACGATATTCACTTGCTTCTATGACCTTTACGAATAGTAAATACGCATTCAGTGGCATCTTATTTACACGAATCTAACGCGCCATCTAATGTAATATGTACCCTAATTTTAAAATGAAATGATTAAAAAAGAGTTTATTGGCGCGTCACTGGAAGGCCAAATTTATTCTAGACTACATGAACTACCAAAACAACAAATATTTTTCAGTGACGCATTGGTATGTGACAGTCATTACTAAAAAACAACGTCTAATTTGACTAACACGTAAAGTACAGACGAACGTACTATAAATTACGGCCGTTACTCATCATTATTCACCAGCATTAGGTAAAACTGGTGGATCGTTAATGATGGATTGGCATGGGAGAGATCGCAATTTAAGGCACTAATAGAGCTGTGCCTAATGTTGGATACAAATAATATCGCTCGGTTTTGTCTGAGAAGAGCATTTGGATCATAAATCATGAATTTCAGCTCCCCATCAGACTTGCTTCCAAGAAATTGGTTCAACAATCGGAACTATTCCTGAAGAACAAGAAGACAGACCAAGACAACATAGAGAAAGAATTTAATGTCAATTAAAACAATGTATTTATGAAAGTGAAAGTTCAGAAGTTGGAGGGGGAAAAAGAAGAGGGTGATTGTTATGAGGAAGATGATGAGGAAGTAGAAGAGATTGTGATGAAGAAGAAAAAGCTGGTGATTAGAGTAAAGAAAATGAATGCATGATTGGAAAGTGCCGATCAACAAACCACCAGCAGATGTCAGCTCTACTCACCTGAATGACCCAAATGAACTACTAGAGCGATTATTTTTCTTGCTAACTTTAAGAATGATAGCTAACAATTCACATGATGATGATATGGGATCTAATGAAAATTAACTTCAAGAATCATTAGCCGGGCAGTAGGGTACTCGCGTGTTGTCAATCTTTGACTTACTGCAGTGACAGCTGGTGTTATGAATATGGATTCAGTTGAGAAGAGAGAAAGTTTTAGTAGAAACTGCGTACAGAACGAATATCAGTGGGAATTTCCATGCACAAAATTTCACGGCATACTAAATAACGTGCTTCATAAGAGGGTTGCTCGGAAAGTAAGGAACGATCGGTCTCTAAATGGAAACCACAGTGAAAATCCGATGACGTTCAGCACATGTGTCTCGGGCAGTGTCTCTCGTTTGCCTGTCGATCGCGTTACGTCGTTATTTTTAGTTCTGAGCACATAAAGATAATATGTAGAATAATAGTGTCTCCCACCAAGTACGAGGGCGGGTGAGAAATTTCGCCTGAAGCTATGCAGCCAACATTACACAATTGTCTTGCGTTTTCAGCCTCATTCTGCAGGGGCAATGAAGATGCCCTTGCATCGTTTTCAATTGGAAATGTTTGATTACCCACAATACAATCCGTAATTGTCTCCCTCTGATTTTCATCTCTGCTCACATGAACTGCTGGCAATGAAGACAAAATTTTGGGAGAGACAACGAGCTGTAGGCCAGCGTAGAGAATTGGAAGTTGTAGCTAACGTTTGCAAATAACAGTTTTGATTTTTACTGTGGATTCCATTTCACGACCTATCGTTCCTTACCTTCTGAATATCCCTCATATTTAGTTTGTCGACATTCTGTCATGCGAAAAAATATAACGTTGAGCGACACTGAAATTCGAAACATTGTAAGGTGTATAATGGTGTTCAGGGTGACGAGCGTCTGCAGTTAATTGCAAAGTTAAAAGAATCCTTCGGCAGTGAGGTAATTCCGGTTGTCTGAATTAATCTTACGTCAACTATTAATATCAATCAAATTATATTACAATTGGATCTACCTGACGCTTTTATTTCTGGGAATATGAAGCTACAGAAAGGTGCAATGAGGGCAGGCTTTAGAACTGCCCATTTAATTGCTTTGGATCTTCGACCATTCTCCACTGGGCCGTTTGTGAAAGACTGCCTCTACATTTGCTACTGAATCCATACGTCCTCTGAGTTCAGTACAATTTCATGCACTACGTCTCTCTAGACATACGATTGCACTCAGTATAGAAGACATAAGTGTAGATGTTCAACGACAGTTACCGGTGAGAGGGCAGCAGTGCTTTACATATTCTCTGTGCCTTGATGAAAGTACCGACTTTACTGATACAGCGCAATTGGCTACATTCGTCGGAGAGGTAGATACAGATTTAAATATCACAGAAAAGCTTCTACATTTAGTCCCCATGAGAGACTCATTTACCGGCGAAGATATATTTAGTGCTGTTCAATATTCTGCTACGAAATTGAATTTTCCGTGGAATAATCTCGTGTCCGTCGCCACTGATGGAACCCAAATATTGCTGGCTATAACGCTGGATTCGTGGGACGTCTAAAAACAGATTACAGAACAGCAGTTTCACCCAGTTCGTTGCGTAATCAAGATGCATTTTTGCGGAATTTTGTGTAATTTTAAACGGTTACGAATGTCGTTGCTAGGACCGTAAATTTCTGCAGGACTAATAACAGAGACCTTCGCGATATAATGGATTCATTGGACTCTGACTTCAATGACATAACCTACTTTTGTTAGGTAAGATGTCTGAGTAGTGGTAAAATCGTTGAAGGTTTTCTCCTTTTCCTTCAACAGGTAGATCTGTTTATGGATATGAAGGCTGGTTCCTGAGCTTTCTTATCGTCAATGGGTTGTTAACGTAGCATTTGTTACCGACAGAACGAGTGTCTTGAATAGTCTCAATGCTTCGTTGCGGGAAAAATGTAAGCTAATTATATCTCTGTTTTCGAAAATTCGCCCAACGCAAATGAAACTGCAGATGTAGAGAGGCAGTTCTAGGATCGTAATTTCACACATTTTTCCGACTGTACCGCGTTCGCAGTTAATGTTAATAATGACCTTATTGCATCATTTATTCAGTCTCTCAGTAATTTGGGTGTGGCATTCGCAAAACGATTCGAGGATCTTCGGTCACTTGAGCCAGAATTTGATATCTTCACGTTACTATGCTCGGTGGATTTCAGAACTGTGTCGGCACTGGTGTAATTAAATCAGATAGATCTGAAACGTGACCGCTTCACAAACGAGAAGTTTAGGTGAATGACATCATTCAGTTACATTCTTGGCTTCAACGGGATAGACTTTCGCAAATACGTAAGAAAGTGGCAACTGCAATGTTCCTGTTTGGTCCTACTTCTTTATGTGAAACCTTTCTCAACCCTAAAGCCCAGCAAATGGATACATAGACCACGAATGACAGGCATCCGAGGGCCGTTCTTCGATTGCACATCACAAGTTTTATTTGTCCCGACATTTTCTCGCTTGTTGCAAAATATGGGAATATTTTTTTCGACTCATCAGTCTTCTGGCTGGTTTGATGTGGCCCCCACGAGTTCCTCTCCTGTGCCAACCAATTCATCTCAGAGTAGGAAATACAGCCAGCGTCCTAAATTATTTTCTGCATGTATTCCAATCTCTGGCTTCCTCTACAGCTTTTGCCCTCTACAGCTCCCCTAGTAGCATGGAAGTCGTTCCCTGACGTCTTCACAGATGTAGTATCATCACCCTACCCTTCTCATTGTCAGTGTTACCCAAATACTCCTTTCCTCTTTGAGTCTGCGTAGAACCTCCTAATTTCTTACCTTATCAGTCCACCTAATTTTCAACCACATTTCATATGCTTCGATTTTCTCCTGTTCCAGTTTTCCCACAGTCCATGATTCACTACCATACAATTCTGTGCTCCAAACGTATATTCTCAAAAATGTCTTCCTGTAATTAAGGCCTCTGCTTGATAATAATAGACTTCTATTGGCCATGAATACTCTTTTTATCAGTGCTAGTCCGTTTTTGATGTCCTCCTTCCCCCGTCCGTCATTATTTAGGTGCCTAAATAGTAGAATTCCTTAACTTCATCTACTTCGTGGTCATCAATACTGCTGTAAAGTTACTCGCTCTTCTCAATTCTGCTACTTCTCATTAGTTTCGTCTTCCTTCGATTTCTTCTCAATCCATATTCCGCACTCATTAGAATGTTCATGCTATTCAGCAGGTCACGTAATTCTTCGTCACTTTCACTCAAGAAAGCAATGGCAGCAGCGAATCGTATCATTGATGTCCTTTTATATTGAATTTTAATCCCACTCCAAAATCTTCCTTTCATTTTCGTCACAGTCTTTTCGATGTACGGATTGAACAGCAGGGATGAAAGACAGCATCCCCGGTTTACACCCTTTTTTAGTCCTAGCCCTTCGTTCTTGGTCGTCCTCTCTTATTATTCCCTCTTGGGTCTTGTGCATGTTGTATATTATCCGCCTCTTCCCTTGATCTTCAGTCTTCAAAAGCTTTGTTAACTTCTGATTCTGATACTGTGTCTCCTATCTCTACTAAATCGCCTCCTGCTTCTTCTTCTATCACATCAGACAAATTCTTCCCCTCCAAGAGGCCTTCAAGTGTATTCTTTCCATCTATCCACTGTCTCCTCTGCATTTAACAGTGGAATTCCTGTTTCAGTCTTAATGGTATCACCCTTGCTTTTAATTTCACCGAAGGATATTTTGACAATCCTGTATGCTGAGTCATTCATTCCGACAATCATATCTTTTTCTATTTCTTCACATTTTTCATGCAACCATTGTGTATTAGCTTTCCTGCACTTCTATTTATCTCATTCCTCAGTAACATGCATTTCTGTATTCCTGAATATCCCTGAACATTTTTGTGCCTCCTTCTTTCTTTCACCAGCTGAAGCATTTCTTCTTCTACCCATTGTTACTTCGCAGTTATTTTCTTTGTACCTATGTTTTTGTTTCCAAATTCTGTGATTGCCCTTTTTAAGGATGTACATTCCTCTTCAACTCAATTGTCTACTGAGCTACTCCTTACTGCTGTATCTATAGCCATTAAGAAGTTCAACCTTATGTAATTATCTCTTAATACTTCCGTATCCCCATTTAATTTGTATTGATTCTTTCTGACTTATCTCTTAAACTTGGACTTGGGAAATACAGACCATAAGATACATAAATGGATACAGATGATCAGACAGGATGCTCACGCACGTGTCACCAGTCAGACTATTATCTAGACGTATCAGGGGTCCCATATCACTCCAACTGCTCACGCCCCACACCATTACGGATCTTCCAACAGCTTGAAAAGTCCGCTGCTGACATGCAGAATCCATGGTTTCATAAAATTGTCTTCTTACCCATACACGTCCATCTGCTCGACACAATTTGAAACTAGACTCCTCTGACCTGGCTACATGTTTCCAGTCATCAACAGTACAATGTCGATGTTGACAGGCCCAGACGAGGCGTAAAGCTTTGTGTCATGCAGTCATAAAGGGTACACGAGTGGACCTTCCGAAAACCCATATCGATGCTGTTTCGTTGAATGATACTTGTTGATGGCCCATTATTGAAACCTACAGCATTTTCGGAAAAGTTGCACATCTGTCACGCTGAACGTTTCTCTTCAGCTGTCGTTGGTCCCATTCTTGCAGGATCTTTTTCCGTCAGCAGCGAAGTCGGAGATTTGATATTTTACCGGATTCGTGATATTCACGCTACACTCGTGAAATGGTCGTTCGGGAAATTCCGCACTTCTCCGCTACCTCGCAGACGCTGTCTCCCATCGCTTGTGCACCGACTATAACGCCACGTTCTCAATTACTTAAATCTTGATAACCTGTCGTTGTAGTAGCAGTAATCGATCTAACGACTGCGCCAGACAAGTGTCTTATGTAGGCATTGCCGACAACATCGCCGCATTCTGCCTCTTTACATATCTCTAAACTTGAATACTTAAGCACTTATGGCTATACTAGTTTTTTTGTCGCTAAGTAATAAAACAGTATTGCGGTACATTTAACCTGCTGCCAATGATTTCTTATCACCGCAGGGCTGTGTTTTATATCCAGAATGTGCTGAACCTTATTTAATCGAAAACTGTGCAGACACACACACACACACACACACACACACACACACACACACACACACATACACACAAACATGTAACTGCGGGCAGCACCGTCACGTCTGCCCAGCTCGGGGCCAGAAAGATATGCGGACCCTGCAACGAACTTATTACGTCACACAAGTCGGGTTGTCCACCACATTTTGCGAACGCTCAGCTCCGTGCAGAGCATACAGGGAATCAATAGTTAACTGAAAAATGCCCACAAAAGGTTTTAATTTTCTCGGGCGCTATCGAAAACTTGCATACATTTGCACAATCAAGGATTATTAAATTTGTCTGAAACAGTTACTCAGTCCCCGCCCGAGACTGCTGCTGGAACTCGTAAGGCCTGCAATGTCACGTGCTGTGACGTACGCACCACGGCCTGTCTTTTTTGTGGGTCATGTGCCCGGCTTCACAGGCCAGTTTAAACTGGCGGCTCGTTGATCACCTCTGCGCTAACTGTGTGAATGTACTAGAATCATAGTCACTGCACGGAATTTCTGCCTGTTGCCACACTACAACCACCCCAACGCATTTCGCAGCGTATGATTTTATTTTCTCCCCTTTCTAACGCTCACTTCGTTCTATAACAATAACAAGTGTAGTGCGATATTGGTCGTTGTACATACGAGAGAACTCACTCACCGACACGAAGGACTCCCTGGAAAGAGGGAAGAATCCGGCGGCAGTGATGCACAGCGGCCGCTGAGACCTCAGCATAAGCAGCAGCAGCGATCGTTTGATGGACGTGGAGCATTCGTGTAGTGACGTCACCGCATCATATATCGCCAGCGTCAAATTCTCGCCCTGAAACACCACGCGAGACACGCTGTAATCTTACCGTATAAATAAAAAAATATAAAATAATGATGTGTAACCTTCCCGAACAGAAAATAAAAAATAAAAATAATTAAATTTGGATACCTAAATTGTGACTTAAGAAAACTGATAAATCTTAACTCATGAAAAACTGATAAATTTTGACGTAAACAGCGCTACGCCATGGCCCTGTGAAATCAGTCTGAATCTGTCCGTGAGAAGTAAACTGTCGCTAGAAAACGCCGTCTATATATCTGCTCGTAAATGGCACAGCTTAGTGCAATTCTGGCCTGTCCACTGATACTCGATAACGTTGGTCTAAGATCTGAATTACGAGATCAGCTGCACAGCTGGTCGTCTGATTACTACAGAACACGTGACTATGATCTGACAAAAATTCTGGAATATTTTAATTTAGATAAATGACAGGATCGGGACTGGCAATGACTTAAGGGGAAATTATACTTTTATAGTGGACTGGTAAAAACAATTATATTCTGAAATTTTTTTGCGTTATTGATAAAGATCTACAGTCCTTTATACGGGAAAATAGAATGTATTACAAATCTGGATCAAAAGAAAAGATTGAATAAATTCATATTAACATCTCACAAAAGTGACTTAACTACGCGCATGCCAATAAAGTAATAAAATTTACCTCACAATAGATGGTGGACTTAATTAGACTGTTGATTTTTCATTATATTAAGAACTATTCATTTGTTCATCATCATCATCTCATTCCATGGTATCATTTAACCCTACGGCAGATCACAATTATTATTCAGTTCGACATAATGAAATTTTACAACTTGTTCTGCACTGTGACTTTAACAACTACTGACTACAATGACTATAAACTGCGCTGGACCGGCGACAGACTACAACTACACTGTAGCAGCGAGCGACTGCAACTGCGGCAGAGACTGCTCTGACCTTCGACTTTATTGCACCTGTCTTTTGACAGGGGCCAAGACATTTTATGTCTCAGGCAGCGCCTGTGAATTGTCGTTTTAGCAAGTGAACTATACATTGAGATTACATTTGCTCCAGCAGCGTGGTGAAACCCTTAAGACGATAATATACCTCCTGCAGAGAAGTAAGGATCAGACACGACAGTAACTCAATATTACAAATCTACAGAAACATTTTAAGTGTACTAGTCTTCATTTATGATCCGAAAGACGACATATGTTGTGTGGTGAATGGTTCTTCGTGTAACTTTGTCACTTTATATTGTTCCTATTCTACATGTGAATGGTCCGCGACAGGAACGAATGTTAGATAGCCACCAATTGAGTTCGAATATCCCTACTTTGATATTTGTGGTCTATTTCCAAGCTAGGTAAGAACACTCTCGTAATTTTAACAGAAGATCACTTTGTGATACAAGAAGTCTGTCTTGTTTCCCATCTCTTATGGAGTTGTCTGAACATCTCCGTGACACTTTCGCGGCTACTAAGAGAACCAGAAATGCACTTTTATTCTTTGATTTTTCTTATTTACTCTAACGATATTGTCTGTTATGAATCAGAGACTAGGTACGAGTATTTAAGTGTCTGTAGAATGACGGTACTGTAACATGTCTCCTTTGTGAGTGGGTTGTTCCTTGATGGTTATTTCATTTGTAACATCACGTGTGATACGTTCGTAGTACAAAGTACTAGAAAAGGACTGGTTTGATTTGGCAACGTGTAGCTCTCAAGTTTCCGTAAGGAGTCTGTGTCCGGTGGGTGAGCGGGCTCTTGAAGGTGCACGAGTGGCTGCTGTGAGCCACGAGAAGAATAGGGTAACGCTGTCCAGCGAGCCGCTGAAGCTTGGAACTCCAGTGGCGGTTAGATACAATTGTATTGTTAAACGCTTGCTGACGCCGAGCAATACGACCACAGTCTGACTATGTTAAAACTAAATAAACAGTTACATCACAATAAAGAGACGAAATCAGTAAAAATATTACCACATATAAATACCAAATTCAGAGAGTTACTACCATTTGCGTGTAAAATTGTTGTACGACAAACCAGTGGATAGATACTGAAGTCAGATGTAAAATCACATTACTTGTCTTAGTACTGAACACGACCTGTTGTAAACGATTTATTTAATATTTACTACTGTAGTCCCAAGAAAAATAGTTCTCCACACATACAAGATAGGTCAGTATCAGCATGAATTATTTGTCCAATTATTCCAATTTTTTTCCATCGTTTAACAAGAATTCTAATAATTCAACGTCTATAAAACAGGCTTTTCGGTAGGAAAGTATGGCAGTGGCAAACTGAATAAAGTCGTGAGTGAGACTAGCTCTTGTCGTTCTATTCGCGATGATTAACGTATACCACCATTGATTTTTCCACAGTGTTTAACGTTTAAGAAAGCAGTATCCTCTTGCAAATTGTCTAAACAAGATATTTATACATACTTGAAGCATAGAACAATTGGAAAGGGTGGACTAATCACAATGGTGGTCGAACCCCTAGTTGCTCACTTGACTGTATTACTTGTCACGTGACAGGCGACTAGAGCAAGGTTTGTTGTCCTTTGGTGTTCATGTCTGGTTTATTAAGATGGTTGCTAAGGTGTAAGTGACCTGTGAGACGTACAGGTAAAAGTTATTGTTAAGAGGTATTTGAAGAGAGAGCGCTATAGTAACTGTCAGGTCACTAAGTTTGCCTAGGTGAATTGTTTATTGTAAATTTATAGTCCTGAATGCACTTATATAACTGTAATAATTTAATTCAGTTTGACTAATCTGGGTACAGTGCACAACGCCATGGCCTTACTTTCATTGGTGTCTGTGAATATTTTGCTTAATTTACTAGAAGACTTAACTGATGTCCTGTATCTTTAGGTACACGAAATCATTTGCAGAAAAGACTTGGTTAGAAAATGAAATAAAATCGCTTTACAATAAGAAACTCATGCTTAATAGGATGTTATATGATTTACATCTTGAGTTATCAGCTTTTATTAACAACCCAACAGTGATGATCAACATAATACAAAAAATTGAACACATCACAGCAAGAACACTGCAATGCACACACAACAAACATGAACGAAAAATCAAAACACTCACTAATAAAAATAACCATAGAGGAAAGTATGACAAAGTGCAACACACCCATCAGCACAAATTTCACCCAAAATTAATAAATCTCACAGACACAGAATTAACTGAGAAAGAAACACAGCTATTAGACAAAGGACTCAAACACAACATCAGCACTAAAATAGATAACCACTACATAGAAAATTTGATTGTAGAAACAGAAAGCATCCTGGCAGAGGAAGAGAAAAATGAAAATAACACTATAAATATTGGACTAACACGAGAACTAGTGAAGAAATAAATAAATAACATAATCACCATGTCAAAGAAAGAGCAAAACAGTAAACTTCAAACAGAAAAAAACACCACTAACAAATTAAAAGAAAAACTGCAAGCTAACAACATCATAGTCACAAGAGCTGACAAAGGGAACAGCACAGTACTGATCAATAATGAACACTATATAGAATAAACTATGGATTTCATCTCTTCTAACAATATCACAAAACTAAAATCTGATCCAACAGCACGTTTCCAGACATACATAAAAAACAACCTCAGAGAGATCAGACACATACTTACAGATAAACAAAAACAACATATCACACAGAAGAACCCAAAAGCACCAACACTCAGAAGCCAACCCAAGGTCCACAAACCCCACATTCCATTGAGGCCTGTTATTAATTTCATGAATGCACCATCATACCATGTGGCAAAACACATGAACAAAATCATAATGCAACACTATGAAATCAAAAACAGCAGAACAGTGAAAAACACAAATGAACTCATAACACATATAAAAGACTTACACATCCCACAAACAGCATCACTCATCTCTTTTGACATAGAGAACATGTACACCTCAATACCCACTGCAGACCCAATAAAACTAATTGAAGAAAACTTCCTAACACACAACAAACTGCCTGTAGACAATATTAATGAAATAACAAAAACCCTCAAAGTAATCACATCCCAAAATTACTTCCAATTTGAAAAGGAATTTTACTTACAAGAAGATGGGCTCCCAATGGGATCCCCAATTTCAGGAACACTAGCAAACATATTCGTCAACTACATAGGAAACACAATCTTCGATACAGTCATCACAAAGAAAGGATACAAAATTGTTTACTGGTACAGATACGTAGATGACATAATCTGTATGATAGATGAACCAACAGAGAAAATTGATAAACTTCATACAGATATAAACAACATACATAAAAATATTCAATTTACCATAGAAAAAGAAACACAAGAGCAAATACATTTCTTGGATATAACAATAAAGAGAGAGAACAATAAACACACATTTGACATTTTCAGAAAGCCTACAGCAACAGACATAATCATACATGCTTCATCCAACCACCCACAAAATCAAAAATTTGCGGCCCTATGACACATGTTACACAGGCTAAATAACATCCCACTCAGCAAAGAAAATTATGAAAAAGAGTTACAAACAATACAACTTGTAGCCACTAACAATGGTTACAGCACCCATATAGTACAAAACCTCAATTAAAAAATTAAAACACAACTAAAGAAAAATCAAGTCAAGCAGAGATTACAGAACCCCACAAACACTACAGCACACACAGAAACACAAAACAATAACACTCATGACATGAATAACAGAAAAAATGGTATACTCTCACATAGAAACATAAAACAACACACAAGATAGCAAATATATTAAAGAAACAGGGATTACAAATAGCCTACAGAACAAGAAACACACTCCAATCACATTTAGAAACAACAGAAAAACCAGACAAATACCAAGGAGCAGGTATATACCAGCTAGAGTGCCAAGAATGTAAAGCAGTATATCTGGGGATGACAAGCAGGAACTTTAAAACTAGGTATAAAGAACATATAAGAAGTTGGAAATATGAGAACAGTCATTCTACCTTTGCCGAACACCTGATAAAACATGGACATGAACCATCCAACATGGAATGTGACATGACAGTTATCAGAGTGAATAATCACAACAAAAACCTCCTGACATTGCAAGAAAACTTCCACATACAAAGAGCCATTTGCAATGGAAAAGAAGGCACTCAATGACCAAATCCATACAAACAATAACTCGCTGATCATGCTAGCCACCAAAACAATAACAAACTGAAGTGCAACCAGGATAAATAATTATTGAATATCCTTCCCCTCTTCTTTCTCTCTCTCCCTCATACCCCCCCCCCCCCCCCATACACACACACATACTCACAGACAAACACATGAACCCACAGATTAAAGGAAAAGTAATGGACTCAGTAAATTACACACACACACAAAAACTCATACCCAAAAAAAAGTGAGAATTGCACACACACACACACAGACACACAACAAATGAAAACCACAAAACACAACAGAAGCAAAAGACAAACACATAACTACCGTTGGCAACACTAAACACTGCAAATACACATATGTTGATCGACAAATGGCAGTGAAAGTGAAATGTGATGTGACAAATGGCTAAACAACACTTGATTCGGCTAACTGGAGCATGAAGACCAGCAAATACATCACCAGAAACACATATATGTGTTAGCAGCTCTGGAAATCCTAAGTAAAACGAAATATACATCATTTTATGGAACTTGTGCTACAAAAGTTGCTTCTAACCTAAAAATCCCGACAAAATGTAATATATCAACAGATTATATCTAGCAGATAATACGCTTAATGTATATATAAAAAGAAACATGTATTTCAGGCCACTGATGATGCTTCCCAAATAAATGAAGCGAAACGCGTATGGCAACAAACAAACTGCCTTCATTTAGTTGCATAGACGGCACATACCTCCACGAACTTAATTAATAGTCTACATTAGTGCAAAATTTGAAGAAATTTGTGCTTGATCTGAATAAATTGATATTCAGTCTTAGCCCTGTTGTTAGATATACCATTATCCTGATGACTCATTCCTTTCTTACCTATTTTATTACTTTATTTAATAATACTTATGTGGTTTTGTAAAATATTCACGGATTTTCCGTTGGTCAGGCCATACGAATAATCGATGTTTCAACCAACAGTGCACAACCGAACCCCAAGTCGTACACTAATTTAAGGCTGTGTAATTGGTGCTCAGATAGCAACAAATTGATCTTAACTATCAATTTTGCAAGATTTATCAGTTGCCAATAGACCAGGTAAGTTGAAGTTGTTCGCTCTCGTTCAGGATTGAGAAAATGTAAATAGTCCTATTCCACAGTCAATTCAGTCTGGCATATGCCTAACCTGAGATTAATTTTACTTCTTTGTTCCACTTTAAATCGCTCCGTACGCATACTCGTATATGGTTTATGGATGTGATGGTTGTATGTGTTACGGTATTCAGCCTGGCAGCATCTGCCTTGTGGCCGCTAATGCCTGTATTTGTCATGATACTCACTACTTGTCCAGCATTATTTCTTGGTAAGAGGTCAAGTATGCTTTCGCAACCATTTGCGTCTCGAGTTGGCTCATGAACTAATTCTTCAAAATAATTTTCTGAGAGAGCATTCAGTACAATTTCGGATGACGTTTTATGCCTTCCGCGGTATTTTGCCAGCATATCGAGGGGAGATTGAAGTCGCCACCGACTATAATTGTATGAGTGGGGTACCTATTTGAAAGGAGCGTCAAGTTTTCTTTGAAGTGTTCACCAATTATATCTCCTGAGTCGGTGGGGGGTAGGGGGGCGGTCGGTAAAAAGATCGAATTAATAGTTTAGTCCGTTTGTCAGGTATAGCCTCTATCCATATTATTTCGCAGGAACTATCTACTTCAATTTCACTACAAGACAAACTACTTCTGACAGTAATAAATACTCCACCACCAACTGTATTTAATCTATCATTTCTAAACACTGTTAGACTGAAAAAATTTCCGCCGAAATTATTGCCAACATTAGTCAGCTTTCTGAGCCTACAACTATTTGAACTTCAGTGCTTTCTATTAGGGCTTGGAGCCCTTGTTCTTTCCCAACACAGCTATGACAATTTCCAACTACAATAAAGCTTGGTGCAGAGGTTGGGAAAATAACTAATCCATTGCTGATGACATTCTGTGTACTGACAGAAGAAATCCTCGTACAATATCAGGAGACAGCAGTCTGTCTTGAGAAATTAAATTACCAAGGTCGATCGGCCACAAGCAAATGACGTTGTAATGGGTGACGGAACGTGCATACATGATTTTTGTGCATGGACAAGTAGATGGAGGCAGCAGAAAAGCGGAAAGTTTGTACAGGACGAAAGACCAGGCTCATACCATGATTCGAAGACCGTTCCAACGATTAAATGAAAGAGGGCAATTGGTACCAACATGAACCACATGGACTCGCGACGAAGACGATACAATACTTGCTCGATTGAGTGAGGCACCTTCGATCAGTACTCGATCAGTTGCCCGGGCAATGAATATTTTGCAGAGTACTGGTTACTTTTCCACTGTTACTGTTCCATCAAAGACAGTCACAGCGGTCATGACTGGACGTATGAGAATCCCCACGTTACCGCACTGAAGGGCCATCTGCACAATCAGTCAACGGGAGGGCAGCCATAGTCTGTGACTCTATACTGGGCCCGGCTCTTCTTCCTCCCCACTTAAATACACCAGTGTCCGCAGTGTTTACGAGAGACATGTCCAGAGCACAGAGTTTTTTGTTACATTTATTGTGACTTACAAGCTCATCTCATCTAAATAACCCTTCTGAGCTTTGTTTATACGTCACCTGCAGTGACACCCATGTCTTTGATTAAAGACAGAGCTGACACATTCGCAGATACCCTGTTGTCCTCTGGTTTATAACAACCTGAATTGTCACATAATCACTGGATTTCCATCTGATAAGCTGGCAGAGCATGCCTACTATGTACCTGATCAGAAGAGCATATTCACAAGCGGTAATTACTTTCAGTTATTCATTTTAGTGTCAGTTCTAGACACCACATATTGGAAACGAGACATTTCTTCGAGCATCCTAAAGGCTACGACCAGTTTAAGATTAGAAAAATGATAGAAATGAAAAATTTATTCAGGCCCATTAAATAATTCCTCATGAAACGCATCAAATTCATATCATTTATCAAAGTACAAACAGTTCCACACGATCAGGAAAACGATGATTACTTCCACGTTACTGAAGGTGTTTCATTTAAATCACAAATATGACTCAAAGATGAGCACACCAGCTTTGAAGTAGCTGCGTGTTTGGAACCCGAAAGAACAACGCAATCACCCAATAACAGTCATCGCTGTAACAGGAACAAATGGAGTGCTCTCTACCTGAACCATGCCCTAAAAACTTGTATTTCTTTCCGTATCAGTCTTTAATTTGTTCCTTTTGCTTCACTGCCTTATTTACACGAGTTCATTTTTAACACATGGTTCAAATGGCTGTGAGCACTGTGGGACTTAACATCTGAGGTCATCAGTCCCCTAGAACGTCGAACTACTTAAACCTAACTAACCTAAGGACATCACACACATTCATGCCCGAGGCAGGATTTGAACCTGTGACCGTAGCGGTCTCGCGGTTCCAGACTGTGGTACCCAGAATCGCTTGGCCCCTCAGGCCGGCCTTTTTTAACATCTGGCTTTATTATTTTTTATTCCAGTTTATTCATGTTCTACTTTGGTTGTAATTTTTCTGCTGGTCTTTTTGTTGAAGTAACTGACTACAGAAAAAGATTTTATCTTCCTCATTAGGTGTGGCTTTTACTGTAGAAACTACTGCCATAACATACCACTCTTTCAATTATCTTTGTGTTTTAGGTCTAATACTTCCAAATAATATATTTTAATATCCTAATATTACGTAATATTATGCTTAAAGAGCTCATCTGCTTTTTAAACAGCCGCAAAACCAAACCCCCATGGGTCACTGAAACAGTAAAAAGTATAAAAAAGGACTGGAGTTAGTACGGGTATAACAGAACAGAAAACACTTTTTATATAAGCAGCAAAAAAGATGAGATTTCAGAAAATAAAAACATCAGGGAATGGGACCCTGGAACAAAAGGAATGATACCCTTCAAGAATGAAGTAAGTCCTGGAGCACAGAAAATTAAACAGAAAGACACATGGCCATATTGACTTACAGCACCTTCCTAAAGGTTTACTGGAACAAATGAATGTTATATGTAATATGAATACCCTTATTACTGTTATATTACTTGAGGAACAATTTAGAACTTTATTATTTGCCTCGAACATTTTAAAAATGAGTTCTCCGCTAGCGGAAACATGTGCGAAAAGTGTGTTGCACATAACTATAAAAAACCCACACCGTACGAGGTGAACTACATATTTATGCAAATCAGATTGCACAAATAAATCTTCTACTAAAATCTAATGAAAGACACCAGATCCCAATGTATCATGGTGCTGTTGTAAAGTAGCTGACACACAGAATGCAACTCACCTCTGACATCAGTTTGTCTCCGAACCAGCAGTAGAGCCAGAGCTCACCAAATATTGCTAACATGTAGCCGCAGATCTTCCAAGTTTCTCGTGCTCCTTGAACGCTCTGCAAAATACGTAAACACAAAAACTGAAGAATTACAGGAAATATGTGGACCCGTGCGGGCAACAGTTGAATTTTCCTCCTCCGGTGATCCGTCTCCAGTAATGAACAGAGGAAACCGGAAATATGTATATACATCTCCAACCATGTCATCACATGACGAAATTGTATCTATATTCTATTTTCGAGGAAGTTTTATTCCCGACTGCACCACGTCCTCATGTGGAAGTGAATACAGCACACAACCATTCTACTAGCGAACTGGATGGTTACAGTTATAGTGGTTTTGTTTCTCGTTACCATCAAAAGTATTGTCTTATCCGGAGTTCAGAAGCTGACACTGATAAATGTTAATTTGTAGGTGCAACACGATACTGACATTTTATAGGTGTAGTCAGAATAGTTAATTTACTGTTGTGGTAGGTAATTGGTTTTCTACTACAAATAATACTACATAACGCACGACTTTCTGTTGAGTAAGGAAAACGTTAGGATTTATGATCACTCTCCTTAAAGCAGGTGTTCACGAGGCAGGCTTCACACTACAATGTAGCGCCTATGAAAGGCAGAAGTTCTCTGTTTATTCTTGGTTACTCAGCGTTACTTAACATATTGTGTACAGTTTCACAATAATCTATCGTATATATGAAATGCTCTTAGTTTTTGGTTCAGAAATTTTATATTGCTAATCTTTCACACTTAAATTAATTAAGTAAAATTATTTTGTGTGTTTATCATTTGAAGTAGAGGAGAAAAGCTCATACGTACATGTGTCTGGAAGTTGTGTGGGTGCGACGACAACAAATAGTCCCGAAACGCAGTACAGAGGTGCATGTCATCTATGCCACAGCAGATGTTCACAATGGCCTCTATGAGATGCAGGTCGTAAGGATAGTAACGATTGTTATTCAGGGTACACATAACCGTACTTTGGCTTACACTATGCTGGCGGTCCACTTGCCTGGGGCTTGCACTAGGGCTCGTCACAATATCCCGTAGACTGAGTCCTTCAAGTGTGATGCGCCAACAGTACGCCAATTCCCTGAACGTTCGTTTGTCTGAAAGGACCCATCATCACAGAAACGCTTAAAAAGGGGTTGAAATGATGTGTGATGTGATTAGTGTCTGTGAGGATATTTCTTTGGTACAGCACTGCTGCCTCTCGAGCATTTCCATCTGCTCGGGCATACACAAATATCATCTCAGATTGCTCCCGACATGAATACCGGACACAGTACGCTGCATCAATCACACAGCCTACAACACGTTATGAGCACACAAATGTGGTCAGAAAAACATTCATTCGTCAGCGCCACATATCAGGTCTATAACGCATTTCCGGACTTTTTCTTCCTCCATTTCTGGTCACGAATCCGTAGCAGCAGTTTGTTGGTTTTTAAATGTTCACCCTATATGATTCCCTGAATGAGATCAGTTTATTTCAGTCAAAATTCTTTGTTGTCCATTGTACAACTATACATTCACGTTACGTAACTGACCCCTTTTCCGATTAGATGTTTCTTCTGGATTCACACATGAACTTCGAGTAAATATAGATCAGAGGCAGAAATCAAATTTTAAACATTCTTCACGAAAGTAAATCTGATTCTCAGCGATGTGTTATGCCACAGAAAAGAAAAGGAGCTGTGTGATAGAGAGAAACAATCAACACTGTAAGTCGGCTGCATAAACGAACGCGAGTTACTGCATCAGTATCAAACGCCAGGCACAAGTTTCACATTCAGCAGAACTTCTGCTGTGAGAATTGAGACAGAGATATGTTTGTTAGCTCTGGTTACGTTAAGCAAAAAGAAATATGCAGGACACCACAACACTTAACAGAGACTAGACAGTGCAGTTAAGAGCTTGTAAAAGTTGTTACGGAAACACAACAGATCGAGGACCACTGGCAGCTAGTAAAGAAGCGGGCCGCTGTGGCCGAGGAGTGATTCTAGGTGCTTCAGTCCGGAAACACGCGGCTGCTACGGTCGCAGGTTCGAAACTTGCCTTGGGCATCGATGTGTGTTATGTCCTTAGATTAGTTAGGTTTAACTATTTCTAAGTCTAGGGAACTGATGACCTCAGATTTTAAGTCCCATAGTGCTTAGAGCCATTTGAACCACATTCGGTCATAATGAACACAGCCTCACGTCATAGCTTCCCGCTATTCAGTACCCCAGTTCTCGCGTTATTGCAACTGATGGGGTTCATACCGAAGCGCTCGATTCAGTGATTATTACGGTGCAGTGGCATCCATGTAGTGTATGTTCCAGCAGTTCCCGTGTACACTCTGTTTGCCGTTCACAGCATCCAAGCGACATGGCAGTGGTCGCCTGCCACATCGCTGATAGGGAGACAGGGGCTTGGTCTATTAGCACATCTCGCGATGTTTGTTGTATTAACATCATCGTCATTGCTGGATGAGAGGTCTATTGCTGCCTCTATCCCTTGCGGACACTGCAGGCACTTCTAGGTGCCAAGACCCTACCTGTCTGGTGAGACGAGGTTCATGTGATTACACGACTTCAAACAGTGCGGTGCATCCTAATGCGACAATGTGGGTCATCGTCATCTTTTGCAGAGGATGCTCTAACCCACTGTGAAGCCACACACTTACACGACGGCTTCATGCTGCAGATGGCAGCCCGCAAGATTTGGCAGTGACTTTGCTGACCAGAACTCCGATGTGACAAGAGGAGTCACCTTAATTCCTCTGCGTCACTGTCACTTTCCCGAAGCGTCATCTGAGGCTTACGAGGAGACACAAAGCTGTAAATTCGTAAGAAAAAGTAATAGCTTGCTAAACATGTTTTATTACTGCCGAGAGGAACTACAACGCTTCCACTACACGTTCTTACAATACAGAGTGTCTCCGCTACGCACGCCTGCTGATGGAGAATAATGTTTCTCAATTGAGTCCAGCTAGTTTGACTGCATTTTCAAATGAGCACTTACCAGAGCTATCTGGACTAACAGAATGCAGATAACGGAACCGAGGGAGGCGCTTTGAACCAGTAGCATGTTACTTAGGCAGTCCTGCAGTGACTCAGCGTTCCTGTTAACAAGAAACACAGGGAAAACACCTCAGTATCTCATAAGGCACGTATCTGGTTAAATTCGAACTGAGGACAGGATGAATATAGGATTATTTAATCATAAAGTTGATATCGGAACTATGTAATATACATTACCTTCAGACACAAAGGAGAGTCATTTGGAACGACATATTTTAAACAGTGCGCTATTCCTTAAGGCTGATGTAGGCAAGAAATGTTTGCAGAGGAATGTATCGTAATTGCTGAAAAACAGCATAGGACCTGATAAGTAGCAATAACTACATGCAATATGTGAAATCTAGTTTCGCAAGATAGAGCGGATCACGTTGTGGAAAGGGGCCAAGATCGGTTAATGTTAATTACACAAGAACACAGAACTTTATTCCTCGAAAACCAATGCACAGTTTTCTCTTTAAAACAACAAGGATTAATTCACGGCTGAGAGCTTAAGTAACTTCTCAATAATAAAGTTTAAATAATTCCTTTTAAAAGACGACGATTTAGAGAAACAGCTCTAGGCCTTACTTAAGTATAATTAAAATATCCTTAAATAATTCCTTTTAAGGCACAATAATTTAGACACACTGCGGAAGGCCTTACTTAAGTAAAATTAAAATATCTTCTCAGCTAAAGGCCAAATAATAATCAAAATCATCAAAGGAATTTCTTTAAAAGGCAAGCATTTACAAATCTCGGCTAAAAGCCATATTAACGAAAATTTAAATTAATTCTTCGGCTGAAAGCCCAAAATGTTTTCAACATAATGAAAGGCAACTTTTAATGATAAGCATTTACACAGTATAACAGGAAACCATCTTAAGAAAACTTGAAATATCTTGATGGCTGAAGGCCCATACAATTATTCAAAATAATTAAAGACAAACCTTAGGATAAGCATTTACACAGTATTGCTGAAGGCCATTTTAAGAATTCAAGATAATTAAAGAGAAACCTTACAGACAGGAATTTACACATTATGGCTGAAAGCGACAGATTTTAAAACAACATGGCTGAAGGCCTAAATACAGAAGAAACCAAATTTAAAAATAAAACACGACTGAAGGCCTGATCTTAAATTACTCCACATTTGGCTGAAAGCCTTATACTGAACATAGAACAGGCCAAATTAATACATGGCTAAAGTCTGGCACAGTACTTGTCACAAAGAAAATCACAATCACAAAGAACAGAACAGTGGGGTTCAGATGTGTTTCAAGCGTTGGCCTGGGGAGGAAACTCTAACAACAGTTCAGCTGTTTAGTGTTACGCTTGCTGCCTGACACTAAATAATCGGGGGCAGCACAGCCTAGGGATGGCTGAAGAACCAATCAATATCCTAATCAATTTCCTTCCACCAGGCCAACAGGACGACAAATATATCAGCGAGGCTGAGGCTCACAGCAGTACTATGCCCTAATAATTGGCATCCAAACACACTGAAGGTACAATAAACACTCAAAGGAAAAGGGAGAACAACATCAAGCTGTTGAACTACACGCCGCTCTGGACAGCATCAACACGGTGAGGAAAACACACTGCCAGAAAACTATGCTAACGACCAGGGCAGGTAATCGGAACGTTAACGGCCACAAGGCAGACCACTGGTGCACTCTACTAATGAATTATAATCATTTCGAAAGTTAAACACCAAGCAGGAAGACCGCTGCCAAATTTTGCCAACTCCAGCACACCATCACATCGCTGCCTGCAGGAACAGCCCAGGAAGCAACAACCAGCAATCAACGAAGAGATGTCAGAGCAGTTGAAGTTTCATAACAGACTCATTGATTTCTCAACTCCAGCATGAAGGTTCGGTGGGTGACGAACTTTGCAGTTCTTGCAGCTAGTGCCACACAACTCGGACCGCACATGCACGCCGCCAGCGGCTCTGGCCAGACCTCACGCCACGGAGACTTCTTTGCTGCTTCGTCGCAACCAACCAATTGCCTCACACCCACTACAACACGGAAATACAGCGGCCACACCAAAGAAGGTACAGCAGTACTAATATCGATAAACGCTGCTGCTGCCACTGATGGAGGCAAGTGAGCAACTCGTTCAGGTAGTAACAGAGGAGCAATAAGACCCCACTCGATGGTGACAAAAAGCGAAAAAAGAAAAACGACATCAGCGCAAGCCGACCACGGCTCAATATGTACGACTGGATAAAGATAAGCGTACGAAATAGCAATTGTGCAGGGTGGAAAGGCACTTGCACCAGTAGCTGCAGTTCCCAAAACGACATTGCTGTAATGTAATGTCTAGGACTGACAGTGGAGCACGAAAAATATGGAAGGTATTTAATTCACTGATATTTGGCCGTATATAAAAGCTAGGTTCACTAACAATGCTATCATGTTCTCTACACCTGATCCGAAAACTAGAGATTAGGGTATTGGTGATGCCGTGTTATGGGTGCACTCGTGGCCTAGGGGTAGCATCTTCGATTAATAATCAAAAACGTCCTCGGTCCCAGGTTATAAACTCGCACCCACATAAATTCTAATTAATAATCAGCATCGTCGGCCACAGACTGCCGGCATAAGAAGTACACGACAATTTTTCAACGGCCTTCTCAAAGAGAGGGGAGCACCGGACAGAGATTCAGGACACTCACAGGTTGGTAAACTGCCCCTAAAGGCGGAAAATCAGCAATAATCAAAAGCCTGAGGATGCAGAAGGCAATGGAAACCACTGCAATAAAGACGCATGATGTGTATCCACATGACATGTGGCCTTTAATTGAAACGGTGTCATGATGATCTCTCCATTGGCAGAAGATTCCGGAATAGACATCCATTCGAAATACTGGAGGGGACTACCAGGGAGCAGGTAACCATGAGGAAAAGAATGGGTAATCAACGAAAAGATACCGTTCTGAGAGTCGGTGCATGGAACGTCATAAGCTTGCATGTGGTAGGGAATCTAGAAAATCTAAAGAGGGAAATGCAAATGTTCAATTTAGGTATAATAGCAGTCAGTGAAGTGAAATGGGGTCAGATGACTATAGGGCAATGTCAACAGCTTCAGAAAATGGTATAACGGGAGTACCATACGTTATAAATACACTCCTGGAAATGGAAAAAAGAACACATTGACACCGGTGTGTCAGACCCACCATACTTGCTCCGGACACTGCGAGAGGGCTGTACAAGCAATGATCACACGCACGGCACAGCGGACACACCAGGAACCGCGGTGTTGGCCGTCGAATGGCGCTAGCTGCGCAGCATTTGTGCACCGCCGCCGTCAGTGTCAGCCAGTTTGCCGTGGCATACGGAGCTCCATCGCAGTCTTTAACACTGGTAGCATGCCGCGACAACGTGGACGTGAACCGTATGTGCAGTTGACGGACTTTGAGCGAGGGCGTATAGTGGACATGCGTGAGGCCGGGTGGACGTACCGCCGAATTGCTCAACACGTGGGGCGTGAGGTCTCCACAGTACATCGATGTTGTCGCCAGTGGTCGGCGGAAGGTGCACCTGCCCGTCGACCTGGGACCGGACCGCAGCAACGCACGGATGCACGCCAAGACCGTAGGATCCTACGCAGTGCCGTAGGGGACCGCACCGCCACTTCCCAGCAAATTAGGGACACTGTTGCCCCTGGGGTATCGGCGAGGACCATTCGCAACCGTCTCCATGAAGCTGGGCTACGGTCCCGCACACCGTTAGGCCGTCTTCCGCTCACGCCCCAACATCGTGCAGCCCGCCTCCAGTGGTGTCGCGACAGGCGTGAATGGAGGGACGAATGGAGACGTGTCGTCTTCAGCGATGAGAGTCGCTTCTGCCTTGGTGCCAATGATGGTCGTATGCGTGTTTGGCGCCGTGCAGGTGAGCGCCACAATCAGGACTGCATACGACCGAGGCACACAGGACCAACACCCGACATCATGGTGTGGGGAGCGATCTCCTACACTGGCCGTACACCTCTGGTGATCGTCGAGGGGACACTGAATAGTACACGGTACATCCAAACCGTCATCGAACCCATCGTTCTACCATTCCTAGACCGGCAAGGAAACTTGCTGTTCCAACAGGACAATGCACGTCCGCATGTGTCCCGTGCCACCCAACGTGCTCTAGAATGTGTAAGTCAACTACCCTGGCCAGCAAGATCTCCAGATCTGTCCCCCATTGAGCATGTTTGGGACTGGATGAAGCGTCGTCTCACGCGGTCTGCACGTCCAGCACGAACGCTGGTCCAACTGAGGCGCCAGGTGGAAATGGCATGGCAAGCCGTTCCACAGGACTACATCCAGCATCTCTACGATCGTCTCCATGGGAGAATAGCAGCCTGCATTGCTGCGAAAGGTGGATATACACTGTACTAGTGCCGACATTGTGCATGCTCTGTTGCCTGTGTCTACGTGCCTGTGGTTCTGTCAGTGTGATCATGTGATGTATCTGACCCCTGGAATGTGTCAATAAAGTTTCCCCTTCCTGGGACAATGAATTCACGGAGTTCTTATTTCAATTTGCAGGAGTGTAGAAAGGTGGGGCAAATAGTGTGTTAGAGTGAACAGTTCAGTGATAGAGTTGTTCTCGTTAGAATCGACAGTAAACCAACACCGACACCGATACTTCAGGTATACATGCCGACGTCACATGCTGATGATGAAGAACTACAGAAAGTATATGGACATATTGAAAGAGTAATACAGTATGGAAAGGGAGATGAACATGTAATAGCCATGGGAGACTGGAATGCAGTGCAGTTGTAGAGGAAGGAGTCGGAGTAAAGGTTACAGGAACGAGAGAGGAAAAAAAATTTAATTCAATAATAAATTTCAGCTGTTGTTGTTGTTGTGGTGGTGTTCTTCGGTCCTGAGACTGGTTTGATGCAGCTCTCCATGCTACCCTATCCTACGCAAGCTTCTTCATCTCCCAGTACTTACTGCAACCTACATCCTTCTGAATCTGCTTAGTGTATTAATCTCATGGTCTCCCTCTACGATTTTTACCCTCCATGCTGCCCTCCAATGCTAAATTTGAGATCCCTTGATGCCTCAGAACATGTCCTACTAACCAGTCCCTTCTTCTTGCCGTTGTGCCACAAACTCCTCTAATCCCCAATTCTATTCCATACTTCATCATTAGTTATGTGATCTACCCATCTAATCTTCAGCATTCTTCTGTAGGACCACATTTCGAAAGCTTCTATTCTCTTCTTGTCCAAACTATTTACCGACCATGTTTCACTTCCATCCATGGCTACACTCCATACAAATACTTTCAGAAACGACTTCCTGTCACTTAAATCTATACTCGATGTTAACAAATTTCTCTCCTTCAGAAATGCTTTCCTTGCCCTTGCCAGTTTACATTTTATATCCTCTCCGTCCATCATCAGTTATTTTGCTCCCCAAATAGTGAAACTCCTTTGCTACTTTAAGTGTCTCATTTCCTAATCTAATTCCCTCAGCATAACCCGACTTAATTTGACTACATTCCATTATCCTCGTTTTGCTTTTGTTGATGTTCATCTTATATCCTCCTTTCAAGACACTGTCCATTCCGTTCAATTTCTCTTCCAAGTCCTTTGCCGTCTCTGACAGAATTACAATGTCATCGGCGAACCTCAAAGTTTTTATTACTTCTCAAGAATTTTAATACCTACTCCAGAATTTTCTTTTGTGTCCTTTACTGCTTGCTCAATATACAGATTGAATAACATCGGGGAGAGACTACAACCCTGTCTCACTCCCTTCCCAACCACTGCTTCCCTTTCATGCCCCTCGACTTTTATAACAGCCATCTGGTTTCTGTACAAATTGTAAATAGCCTTTCGCTCCCTATATTTTACCCCTGCCATCTTTAGAATTTGAAAGAGAGAATTCCAGTCACCATTGTCAAAAACTTTCTTTAATAGTAACAGCGAATACTTTGTTCACGAATGACAGGCGGAGGTGGTATACATTGAGAAGACTGGGTGATATGGGAAAATTTCAGTTATATTACATCATGGTCAGACAGATATTCCGAAATCGGTCACTGAATTGTAAGAGCGTACCCAGGAGCAGATATGGGATCAAATGACAATTCAGTAGTAATGACGAGTAGGCTGAAATTCAAGAGATTAGTCAGGAGATTAGCAAGGAAGTGTGATACGAAAGTGCAAAGGAATGACGAGATAGGCTTGAAGTTCTCTGAGGCTATAGACACAGCAATCTGGAATAGCTCAATAGGCAGTACAGTTGAAGAGGAATGGATATCTTTTAAAAGAGCAGTCACAGAAGATGGAATGAAATACTTAGGTACAAAGAAGGTAACTGCGAAAAAACCATGGGTAGCAGAAGAAATACTTCAGTGGATCGACGAAAGCAGGAAGTACAAAATGGTTCAGGGAAATGCAGGAACGCAGAAATACAAATCACTGAGGAATGAAATAAATAGGAAGTACGGGGAAGATAAGACGAAATGGCTGCATGAAAAATGTGAAGAAATCGAAACAGAAGTTATTGTTGGAAGGACTGACTCAGCATACAGGAAAGCCAAAACAGCCTTCGGTGACATTAAAAGCAAGGGTGATAGCATTAAGAGCACAACGGGAATTCAACTGTTAAATGCAGAGGAGAGTGCGCATAGGTGAAAAGAGTATATTGAAGGCGTCTATGAGGGGGAAGATTTGTCTGATGTTGCAGAAGAAGAAGTAGGATTCGATTTAGAATAGATTGGGAATCCAGTATTAGAATCATAATTTAAGAGGGCCTTGGAGGACTTGGGCTCAAACCCGCCATAAGGGGTAGCCAACATTCCATCGGAATCTGTAAAATCAGTGGTGAAAGTGATGTATAGAAGGATGTACCACCAGACTTCTGAAAGAACATCATCCGCTCATTTCGAAAGGTTACAATAGCTGCCAGATGCGACAATTATAGTACAGTCAGATTAATAGCTGATACATCCAAGTTCCTGGCAAGGATAATAAACAGAAGAATGGAAAAGAAAATTAAGAATGTGCCTAATGACGATCAGTTTGGCTTTAGAAAAGATACTGGCAACAGAGAAGCAATTCTGACATTTTGGTCTATAATGAAAGGCAGAGTAAAGAAAAATCAACGCCCGTCCATAGGATTTGCCGACCTGGGAAAAGCGTTCGGCAATGTAAATGGGTGTAAGATGTTCTAAATTCTGAAAAAAATAGGGGTAAGCTGCAGGGAGAGGCGGATAATATACAGTAAGTACAAAGAGGCAAGAGCGAATAATAAAAGTGGATGAACAACAACGAAATACGCAGATTAAAAAGGGTGTAAGACAGGGATGTAGTCTGTCTCTCCTACTGTTCAATCACTACATCGAAGAAGGAATGATGGAAATAAAAGATGGGTTCAGAAGTGGAATAAAAGCTCAAGGTGAAAGGATGTTAATGATACGATTCCCAGTTGACGTTGCTATTCTGACTGAAAGTGAATAAGAATTACAATATCTGCCGAATGGAAAGAATAATCTAATGAGAACAGAGCATGGATTGAGAGTAAATCGAAGAAAGACGAAAGTGTTGAGAAGTATCAGAAATGAGGACAGCGAGATACTTAACATCAGGATTGATGGTCACGAAGTAAACGAAGTTAAGGAATTCTCCTATCTAGGCAGCAAAATAACCAGTGACGAGCGTAGCGAGGAGGACACCAAAAGCAGATTAGCAATGGCAAAAAGGACATTCCTGGCCAAGAGAAGTCTACCAGTATCAAACAGAGACCTTAATTTGAGAAAGAAATTATTGAGAATCTACGTCTGGAGTACAGCATTTTACGGTAGTGAAACATGAATTGTGGGAAAACCGGAACAGATGAGAATCGAAGCATTTGAAATGTGGCACTACAGACGAAGGTTGAAAATTAGGTAGACTAATAAGGTAACGAGTGAGGACGTTCTGCGCAGAATCGGAGAGGGAGGAAATATGTGGGAAACTCTGATAAGTAGAGGGGACAGAGGATGATAGAACCTTTGTTAAGACATCAGGGAATGATTTCCACGGTGCCAGACGGAGCTGTAGAGGGCAAAGACTTTAGAGGAAGACAGAGACTGGTGTATATCCGTCAAATAATTGAGGACGTAGGTTACAAGTGCTGCTCTGAGATGAAGAGGTTGGCACAGAGGAAGAACTCGTGGCAGGCCGCGTCAGACCAGTCAGAAAATTGATGACCCAAAAAATGAAATTTCGTCTTGGATAAGTATCGACGC
The DNA here is from genome assembly GCF_023897955.1 of Schistocerca gregaria. NCBI lineage: Eukaryota > Metazoa > Arthropoda > Insecta > Orthoptera > Acrididae > Schistocerca > Schistocerca gregaria. Next base: position 269,683,727 of record NC_064925.1, on the reverse strand, counting down.
ATTGAAAAACGACTGACCCCTTCTACTGTCACTTAATGTTTCCGAAACCTGCTTGTGCATTTCTATTGTCAGCCAGGATGTTCACTTTCTCATTTAATAAGGTCTGAATTGGCTCTGCAGTGATTATTCTCTCAACCCCTGCTTCGCTCAGTGCAAGTTCTGTGTTCCCACAAAAAGGAAAAATTCAATTGGAAAGGAACCAACAGTAACACTATAGTCCTTTCATGCCACCGAACAAACGTAATTTATACATTTGAGCACCATAAATAGGCGTTCCTTTTGTTATTTGGCGTAATATATAGGCGTTCTATTTGGGCGATTACACCCTGCATGCTGTAATAATGAAAATCAAAAATTCTCTCCAAAATTCCCAAAAGATTTCCCCAAAACAAGTTCCAAATTCTCTGAAAAATGAACAAGCAAACAAATTTCCAGTTAACACTATTATTTGCCGCCCGCGGTGGTCTCGCGGTTCCAGGCACGCAGTCCGGAACCGTGCGACTGCTACGGTCGCAGGTTCGAATCCTGCCTCGGGCATGGATGTGTGTGCTGTCCCTAGGTTAGTTTGGTTTAAGTAGTTCTAAGTTCTAATGACCACAGCAGTTGAGTTCCATAGTGCTCAGAGCCATTTGAATCATTTTGAACACTATTATATGGGTATTAACCAGTAATTGAATCAGGAATCTAATACTTAGTGATTTATTAACATACGAAAGAAAGGTAGGATTCCAGTAAAATCAGACTGAAAATTCAAAATCATAGTAAATCGTAAAATAATTAGAATTAAAATTCGCAAAGTAGAACCAACGTTCCCAGAGAATACTAGGTGTGAGTACTCTTTGAGATTCGTGAGTAATGGCTAAAGATAACTCAATCCATTGTCACTACGTTACGAGAGTTTCCCGAGGAAGGTTATACTTTTGATTGCTCGTATATGTAGGCGCAATTAGATTGTTTTTTTTTAGAACTGGTTATTGCGATCTACTACGACCCAGTGAAACGATAATTTGACTTCAAATTTTACGTTATTTAGAATTCAGATAGAGGACCTGCATATATTAGACAGAAGTGACTTTTAATCAGATAACCTGAAGTTAACACTATTTAGGAAGTGAACACATGTAGACAATTTCATTCGTAATATCTAATGGACTATGGAACTTGGCGATTGTTACGAAGCATATAATTTATAAGTCCCCCCAACATCTGGCAAAGCTTCTTCGTCATCGCTCGGTTTGGAAGTGACTAATATTGTGTAATAAACCAACATATCGTGTCAATTCAGGCATTTATCATTCAAGTTTTACAATATTATTTATAGAGATAACATGCTGCGATATTATTTGACTGAAGCGCTCGGCGCTTATATAGAAACTCCTTGACGTTAGGAATTGATAACACTGTTACGACTGATTATATATTTGAGATTACAACCAGTCTATAGGGAATTTGGTGTCGCTGGAACTAATTTGAACTTATCATTAATATTTAAATAGCATCTGATAAACTCCCCAGTATAAACGATTTATTTACGACATTTGGTGAAGTAAATATCTCGCACAAGTCGCGAGTTCAGCTCATCAACATCAATGTTCTGTTTGTAACGTCGACACTGACGCATAGGAAATAACAATTTCATTGATCTACCGCTGAGTATTAGCCAAGACCGAAGATCCTAAGGACGTTGCAAAAAATGCCGCCCATAACGTGAGGCTCGATCACGAAGAAACCGTTACATTTGACGCACTAAACGTGAGGCTATATCAAGAAGACACCTACAAGCGTCCGGTTATAAAAAACCTGACGGCTGAAGCAGATTAATCTACAACGCAAGACAGGCGTAGGCGCTTATTTTGAGCCGCATTCTCCAGCGACGCAGAACTTCGAGTCGGCGCCGCAGAACGCAGTCCGCACCAACCTACAGCGACGCGCCGCCTATGAGAGCGACGACGTGCGACGCCGTGAAGATCGGCGGGCGCTGAGGCTGCCTAAAGCTGACTGCGCGTCCGTCGTCTAGACTCAACCCAGCAACAAACAGTAAAGTACTGTACAACTCAAGTTAGTTGGTAGTAGATGTGTGGTGTTGCATTGGAATCTTTGTACCATTGAGTATTAGTAGGGTATTGTGTGCACCTACATAGACAACTGCATAAGTATTACTAGATAAATAGGTTTTGTAAACTGGTATTTGTCAATTATTATCCAAGATGTCTAAGAGAACCAAGAAAAGTAGATTAGAACCTGACAAAGAGGAATTCGATATTAGAGAAAACCCAGTGGAAGAGCTAAATCAAACGTACAAAACATTACTTCTGTTGACCCTGAAATTGAGTCAATAGAACGAATGAATGAACTGAACATGCCCAAAACTTCAGATGATGAAATTGAGAAAATTCCGGACGTTGTTGAAGCGCAGGTAACAGTAATAAACGAACCAAGAGAAGCTTCTGGGGTGGCCGATGCTCCTCCCACGCAGCACTTCTATATGAAAAAATTATTTAGTTTCATGTCGAAGATGAAGGAAGATATAAAACGGAGAGAATTAGAAAGCGATGAAAACAGAAAGCTAACGCAAGAAATGTTATAATTACAAAGGAATTGGGATCTTAAGTACAACCAAAAGATAGAAAAGGTACAGAATGAGGTTAATAAATAGCTAGTTCTGTTCAACCGCTAGAAGAGAATTTAACAGTAGTAAAATCTACACAAGATTCAGTAGTCTAGAAGTTGCGGACCTATCAGAAAATATGAACTGATTAGAACTAGCTACTAAGCAGGATATTATTTCGTTCTTAGTTAAAAGATCTAGGCTGTAGGAGAAGGAGATGTCCGACTGGATAGACGAGCAATCTGAAGAGATTAAAAAACGTGTAGATGGTACGGTAGAACGTAGATTGCCTCCTATCAGTAATACTAAATTAAATGTCTCTAATGTTGAAGACTTAGAACAGCTCAAAGAACACAGTAGTCAAAGAAATTCCAATAGAAATGGAGAGTACCGGTCGTTTTGCTGCCGTTCTGAACGAAAGTGTAAAGGAGCGTAGCCGAAGCGGGCGGGAAATAGCCAGTAAAAGTCAAAACTGTAACGTTTGCCCTGAAAACGAATCTAAAGCAGCGGGAATCGGTAGTGAGGAACGGTTTTTGCGCGATACAGAATCGTTTACTCAACGAACTGCATTGTCTTCGATTAAAATTGGAAATAGTGTCTTTAAAAGTAGACAATTTACAATATTCTAATGTGAAAAGAATACTATTCATCCTAAGATTTTTATCAATAGTTTTAAAAGAATATTCGCCAAGCTGTGGACGGAATATGATAAGATCCAGTTCATAGTCTCTAAAATGGTCGGAGAGGCTTCACTCAGGACCAGCGAGATTAGTGGAACGTGTCAAACCTGTCATGAACTTGAAAAACTGTTTTTAGCTATTTATTGGTCCACTAGTAAACAGGAACGTTTGCGTAAAGAAGTATATAATCCAGAGTTTTACAATCCAAAAGGGGAACATTACCTTCATATTTTGAGAAATATATAAATAAAACTCGGTATTGCACGGAGCCGATATCACATCGCGAGGTTATTCGTATTCTGAAGACGAGACTTTCAATTAATATCCGTGAGATGTTAGTTCATGCTCCGGATGATGATTTTGAACAAGTTCTAACTACAATAGACTCTATTGAGATTATACAGGAGGATTTCCGTCAGTTAAATAACAGAGAAAGGTACTATAAGAATGGTAACAGTAATAATTACGATAATGGTAATCATTCTCAGAATAATACCAACAATCGATGGAAAATTGATAACAGAGATTTACAGCGTAGATCTAACTTTAACAACCAAATTTTCCATGATCAAAATTATAATAACCAAAACAATAGAAAAAAGTATAATCAAGGACCGGCTTCACCGGCGGTGAATGTTACACGTTAGAATGAATCTAATATGTTGTTGTTGTTCTTGTTGTGGTCTCAGTCCTGAGACTGGTTTGATGCAGCTCTCCATGCTACTCTATCCTGTACAAGCTTCTTCATCTCCCAGTACTTTACTGCAACCTATATCCTGAATCTGCTTAGTGTATTCATCTCTTGGTCCGCCTCAACGATTTTAACCCTCCACGCTGCCCTCCAATACTGAATTTTTGATTCTTTGATGCCTCAGAACATGTTCTACCAACCGGTCCCTTTTTCTTGTCAAGTTGTGCCACAAACTCCTCTTCTCCCCAGTCTAATATACAGAGTCGTTAAAGAAAATATAATGGCAGTAGACAGTATATAAGTCAAGAAGCGAATAATACTGGAAATCAGAGTCAGTCATTCCAATGGGGTTCCGACTCATTATCGTTTGATTAACCAAATGAACTAAGGTAATATACCAAATTCTTCATGTCAGAATGCTTCTGCGGACATTCTCTTACGAAATGGTGCAGCATAGGTCCGAAATCCTGTGTATAGTTCTCAAAACCATAATGTGCATGTTGTAGAGATTGTTGAGGAACCGTGTAGTGAATCTGTATCAAAATGTGATATTTACATAGGCGGGCAGGTCTCACTGGTTCTGTCACCATGCCCGCATCGTGTTCGAGCTTATCGTTGTGATCACAGCCTAGCAGCTGTTTTTGTAGGGTACCATTGCAGACAGATGGGAAAAATTAAATCTTAATCTTTTATTTCTTTCTGGAGCTGGATAGATACAATATAGATATGCAATACCTGTCAGTATTTCTCTATATTTTATGATCAGCAAAAATGAAAATGAAGCACTGCTGTCCGTAGATGCATCACAGAGTGACATGTAGGAGTTCATGTTTATCCTACGCAGTTTTTCGTGATAGAAGAAGCATGTGAGTAATTTTTAAATTAAGAAGAAAAACTTTCGCCCCAAAACAAGTGCGGTACACGCTAGCATTAGCTGGAGATTTCAGTGCCCAAAAATCAAAGGATACATGAGTTGTTGGTAAGTCTCATGGATACCTCTGCAGATCAGAATACTCTTGAGGTGTTCGTTCAGAGCTGCCACAACACGAAGGTAAAACTCGTCAATAAAACACCAAGCCGTTGGACAGGAATTTGAGTGCTATCATTTTTTGTTTCGAAACCAGCTGTAGTATTTATAGAAAATTGTAAACATAAAGATGAAAAGGGATGAACTTGTAGCAAAACGTTTTGTAATTTAGTAATGTAACAGACACCAATTATGAATTCCTTTACCTAAGAATTAATGAACAAACAGTGAAAAGTGACAGGCACATCTTAATGTATTTCTCCCTGATTCTACTGTGTCGAGACACGTTTTTATGCCAACTGCTAGTGTCCATACAAATGCTTCAAATTATTTTCTGCGTGATAAAACCCTGTGATTCAATGCAAGACTCGGTAGCTCGCTACAGATAAATAAGATTTGACGGTCGCATGAAATTCAGTGATATCGTATTCCAGACGATAATTCTCCCGGTATCTCCAGCGTCTCGGTTTTCTTTTCCAGTAATAGTCAAAATGTAATTTTCAGACTGAGTTCATCTGTCTGAGGGAGCCGAAAACATGAGTGATTCTAACTGTGTACTGAGAGTTAGACATCAACAGTTTCGACCTTTAGACCACGTTAAAGGCTTCATTGTTGACGGATTGTCATTATCATGGACGTGGACAGCATATGGTACCCCTGGAGTCAACTACCGTACCTCCTTACGGCTAACATAAACGGTTTCCCTTACGATAGTGGCTCAAGTACAAACCGAGAATCTGCCGCTCCTCTTCCTCAACCAGTATACATCACCAGAGCAGAGATACACCATGAACTACACGCTACATCTGCATCTACGTTCATACTCTGATAACCACTCCGAAATGCATAGCAGAAGGTACTTAACATTCTAACATAGGCTAAAATTTCTCCTGCTCCATTCACGTGGGCAGAGCTGTTCTACGTGCTACAGTCTGGAACCGCGTGACCGCTACGGTCGTAGGTTCGAATCCTGCCGTGGGCATGGCTGTGTGTGATGTCCTTAGGTTAGTTAGGTTTAAGTAGTTCTAAGTTCTAGGGGACTGATGACCTCAGAAGTTAAGTCCCATAGTGCTCTGATCCATTTCAACCATTTTCAACCATTCACGTGTGATGCAGTTCAGAACGACCTGCCAAATACCCATATACAATTATGATTGTCTCTTCACTTGGCTCAATTTTTTTGAGATACAAATTTCTTTAGGTGTGGAACTAGAAGAAAGTCAATGTGTCTCAAATGAGATGAATGAGATGGTAACTTCAAGTAAAGCTGGTTCAGAGGAATTGGGTGCTATTCCACAGTTGTTGCTGTATATCTCGCGAAAGCTGGTAAATGAGCGATAAGCATCCCAGAAAAGAACAATCATATTTTTTCCTGCAGTCTACATCAGCAGCGCCTTATTATTGATATCAACCGGATTCTTCTCATTGTTCTTATTTTTCTGTTTCATACGCAATGAAAATGTGGCATACTAAATTAGAGGGTCTGCTTTAAAATGGTTGTAACTTTGATGAGCATCTTTGCTTTCGGTTAAAATTTTACAAATTTAGCACACACCTTTCTTGTAGTTTATATTTCAAGAAAAGTGCAACCTTTCCTTCGCAGTGGCATGCCTATAGCATTAATTGTTCCAGACAACTTTAACTGTCAATTGTCTGATTCCAAATGGTACTGTTTCTCATTGATGTTGTCTGCGGTTACCGTTGTGGATTTTTTTTTACAGTCAGTGTATTTAAGATAACGGTACTTATAATTAAACACAGCCAAGAATTTTTAACCATAATAAACGGAGGAACACCTATAAGTGACACTTCTAGAAGATGGTCACAATGATGAAACTCGACAATGTACGTCAGATATACTCATTGTACTCATTACCATCATCTGGTCTTACCTGATGATAGCTTGATGGTGAAGTATAATACCGCGTAATCGACTATGAATATCGCAAACATCAGCAAGTTCAGTTGATAGCTGGCTCCATTTGGTCCCTTCTTTCGCCAAAGCAGCCTTTGTACGTTGTTGCTCGTAAAAGTTCTTCTGTAGCTTATAGCTCTCATAATATTCATCTAAATAATTTCCAAGTGGCAGACTCCTCTCGGAATCCTTTTGTGCTGGCGAGTGTTTTGTGCTCTCGCCTTTGTCGCCCAATTCGTCAATGTGCTTTCTTAGAATAATAAGTTGCATACGCAGCTGCTCCATTAGACAAATATTGAAGGAGTCGACCACGAAGTTGACCGTCAGGCAGTCCGCTGTGATGTAGGCGCAGATCAGCCAACCAATGAACCAGCCAAAGGAGCGATCAGTCTGAAAGGGCAGTATGATCAGCAGTGGGAGGCCTTCGCCCCTCGTAGGGTACGTGAGCCACACCATCGTGTCAAACGCGCCCAGCAGTACGTGGGCTGTCACGAAGCGCCGCAGTGAACCGTCGAGGGCTTGCAGAACAGGGATGTCGTCTGGAGTCATGAACTCTCCAAAGTCCTCGCGCACCTGCAGGCAAAAGAGTGTCTCTTACATGCGCTGCGTGCGGCTTTCGTACTGTATAACAGAACGCTATGGATTTAGCACTAAAAAAGTCAGACAGGGAGATAGCGTCTTGTTATCATGTTCAAAATGTACGAGAAAGATATTCACTTACAATTCCCACTTACAATTCCAAGGGAAAAAAGCAAGAAAAGAAAATTTGGATTTGAGAAAAAGTAAGCAATATATACTTTCCAGAATGGAAACATCCCCCAGGCTGTGGCTAAGCCATGTCTCCGCAGTATCCTTTCTTTCAGAAGCGTTAGTTCTGCAAGGTTCGCAGAAGAGCTTCTGTAAAGTTTGGAAGGTAGGAGACGCATACTAGCAGAAGTAAAGCTTTGAGTACCGGACGTGAGTCGTCCTTCGGTAGCTCAGTTGGTAGAGCACTTGCCCGCGAAAGGCAAAGGTCCCGAGTTCGAGTCTCGGTCGGGCACACAGTTTTAATCTGCCAGGAAGTTTCAATATATACTTTACTTGTTTCGATATCTCGGTTGATATCACGGTTTAGACACTCATCCACACAAAACGTTACGTGTCTCTTAGCATGCTATCAACTGCAGAAAATCTGGAATCGTTCAGGCAATAACATGTGTGTTACATCTTACGTGACTCATCTATACAGGGTGTTACAAAAAGGTACGGCCAAACGTTCAGGAAACATTCCTCACACACATAAAAACAAATGTGTTATGTGGACATGTGTCCGGAAACGCTTACTTTCCATGTTAGAGCTCATTTCATTACTTCTCTTCAAATCACATTAATCATGGAATGGAAACACAGCAACAGAATGTAACAGGGTGACTTCAAACACTTTGTTACAGGAAATGTTCAAAATATCCTCCGTTAGCAAGGATACATGCATTCACCCTCCGTCGCATGGAATCACTGACGCGCTGATGCAGCCCTGGAGAATGGCGTATTGTATCACAGCCGTCCACAATACGAGCACGAAGAGTCTCTACATTTGGTACCGGGGTTGCGTAGACAAGAGCTTTCAAATGCCCCCATAAATGAAAGTCAAGAGGGTTGGGGTCAGGAGAGCATGGAGGCAATGGAATTGGTCCGCCTCTACCAATCTATCGGTCATCGAATCTGTTGTTGAGAAGCGTACGAACACTTCGACTGAAATGTGCAGGAGCTCCATCGTGCATGAACCACATGTTGTGTCGTACTTGTAAAGGCACATGTTCTAGCAGCACAGGTAGAGTATCCCGTATGAAATCATGATACGTGCTCGATTGAGCTTAGGTGGAAGAACGAAACTAAAATGAGCTCTAACATGGAAATTAAGCTTTCCGGGCACATGTCCACATACCATCTTTTCTTTATTTGTGTGTGATGAATGTTTCCTGAAAGTTTGGCCGTACCTTTTTGTAATACCCTGTATACACATGGCGAGGAAGCTAAGACAGTTCATCTCAGATACACCCAGAATGGATAAATATATCGAAGTGCGAATTGTTTCAAGTTGTTGTGGATAAAAATGAGAATCTCCTTGAATTCGCAACGATGCTTCTTCCTTAAACAAAATTCTGCATGGCTATGTCGCATCACATCACGATTTACGTAGGTAACGTCCAGAGAAATGTAACCTCTTTTGAAAGTCATCACCATGTAGCTGCAGAACCTCTTCTCCTGACGATGGGACAGTGGTTTGCGGCACTGTTACCTTGATGCTGCTCATCATACAAGTTATGTCTTTTGCGATCTCTTAGAAGCATCTTTCAAATGCCACAGAAAAAAATATAACTCCATTAGGAAAAAATGTTGATTTCGTAATTCGGCGACTATAAACGATGCGTGTGTGTGCGCGCGTGTGTGTGTATGTGTGTCGTGTGACTAGGGCATCCCGTCGGGTAGACCGTTCGCCGGGTGCAAGTCTTTCAATTTGACTCCACTTAGGCGAGTTGTGTGTCTATGGATTATGAAATGATGATGATTAGGACAACACAACACCCAGTACCTGAGCGGAGACAATCTCCGACCCAGCTGGGAATCGAACCCTGGCCCTGAGGATTGACATTCTGTCGCGCTGACCACTTTTAATCCGTTGTTGTTCGTTGTGTTTGGTCTGGGCGGACGCCACAGGACATCCGTTCAAGTTGATCGTTGATTCCTTTACTCATTTTTTTTATTACAGAGGGCCACCGCCTCTCTGACCGAACGCGCTGAGTTACCGTGCTGGCGCCACTCAGCTACCGGGTGCGGACGACTGTAAACGATAAAAATTACTTTCGAAAGTCGGGACATTTGCCATATCATCCGCTATAAAATGGGGAAAACCGCCCGTCGATGTATTTATTCTTTCTGAATATATTTAGGGTGGCCTGTTTTAATTTCGGAACCGTGTATGTAAGCAGTTCGTGCCTTTCAGTTGTCACTATGGATCCATTCTACACGATTCTTCCATATCACAGGTATTGGCTTGCATAAAGTGCACAACAAAAGAGTTCGATTGGCCACAAAGGCATTTCGAACGGTTCGAAAAGTACCATTCCCTGTCTACGCACCAACGTTGGCAAGCCGGCACTTCATACCAGGAAACTATTCGTGATGCGACATGCATAAACACAGAATTTAGCGGCAGTAATGTTAACTCAAATGCAACATACAGAACGCACACCACCTTTAATGCTAAAACGTACCTGTTGGGCAAGTTTCTGAAAGCTACGCTCACGCCAGGCGACGTGGCAGCGACGGTATACCCACGTATTCCCGGTTTCAAACACGCTCAGTGTTATAGTGAAACGATCGAAATCACTTATTCCTTCGCGGCAGACTGAAACCACGTCGCAGCCGTTGGCGTAAGAAACGACAGCCAGTGCGAGAAATCTGAGCAGGTTACAAATGCGGCAGGACCACGGCCCGGCCCTGGGATGGCGCATCGCACCCGTCCAGTGCATCAGCCACAGCAGGTAGTCCAGGCTGGTCGCCTGCTCGGCAGCTGTGGCTACCGACGCTGTAGGCTCCATGCTGCTCGGAATTGAAGACCTCCTGTAGGCAGAAGAATTGCGGGCAATGTCATTTGTATCACTAGCATCAGGCCCAAAAGATACAGCACACGGTTGGTGGCCCTGGGAAGTGGATACGACTGAACGTGAATGCGTGCATGTAACCAAACTCGGTGGCGTTCACACCACATATACGCCGCCATGCGAGCCACATCGTTTCAGAGCGCAGTATGGACTGTATCACTGTGAGCGGAGCAGTACAAAGTAGTATTCACAGGAGAACAGCGGATGTTCGTTGTGGAAAGTTACAGGACAACTAAGTCGTAGAGGCGGTGTCGTCAGTTGTTTGCTGAGAAGCTTAATGGTTTTAAAGTTCCGGCAAAGAGTGTCATGCAACACTTAGTGTAAAATGGCGCCATACAAAATGTTCTGAACTAGTCAAAAAACAATCCGAAGCATGCCCGCACACCACAAAAAGTGTGGATACTCCACCAAAAAATGCGTCAGATTCTTACCAAATCACAAGAGGCAGGTGCATCACGTCGATCATGCAGACGAATACTTCACCTGGACCTGCACATACATCCCGACCTAATGTCTGTTGTTCATGCGTTAAAACCAGTAGATATTCCTCACCGCCTCCTGAGTGGCTATTCACTGAGATAACAATGAATGGCTTTTACACGGATCTGTTCATTACGTCTGATGAAGCCTGGTTTCACCTTAGTGGTTACGTTGACTCAAAGGATCACAGGTTCTGGACAGCGTATAACGCTCTTAACTTCGAACGAAACACCATTGCATGATCAGAAAAGGGGGGGCGTCTACACGCGGCATTATTGTTCCCACCTTATTTCATCAGACGCACGTTAAATTCCCAACAATTTTCCAGCCGTTGTTGCCGAGCGGTTCTAGGCGTTTCAGTGCGAAGCCGCGTTACTGCTCCGGTCGCAGGTTCGAATCCTGCCTCGGACATGGATGTGTGTGATGTCCTTAGGTTAGTTAGGTTTAAGTAGTTCTAAGTCTAGGTGGCTGATGACGTCAGATGTTAAGTCTCATAGTGCTCACAGCCATTTGAACCATTTGAACCCAACATTTTGAAACCATTTGTGGCAACATTAACGTAGGTTACCTTGTATGGGGAACCTTCAAGTCTAAGATGTATCGCAACAACCCTCACAGTCTTCGAGAACTGCATCAGAACATTTCGGATGAGATTGCACAATTCGAGCAGTCCATATTCATCCGCCTTCAACAACTTGCTGACCAGGTCCCAAAAATGCCAAGAGATAAATGGTGGTCATTTTCCCAACATCTGCAATGCAGTGCTTCTTCGTATCCTGGAGTTCGATTCTCGAGGCCACTTTTATTTGCCCCACCCTGTATTTCAGCATCTGACAACTGTAATTCCACTTTCATGAGTTTTCCTACATAACCAAACATTTGAGAAAAGTACTCCATCAAGAGAGAATGGCCCAAAATGCATTCTAATTTGAATGATATGACAGAAATATGAAACTAAAACCGAAAAGATATGGTGCTCATATGGGGCTAGCAATGCCCTGATTTGTGTGATTTGAAGAGCGCTCAACTAAAGTCGAAAAGTGAAAGCTCTCTTGTGGCACCCTCTCCATCTCGGAGTAGCACCTAACGCCGTCAGTTACTCGTTGGATGTACTGAAGTCTCTGTCTTTCCCTAAATTTTACACTCTACAGCTCCCTTTAGTTCAATGACATTTATTCCTTGGTGTCTTATGACATATCCTCTCAGCATGTGAGTCAATGCAAACGGGTCGTAAGATGAGCGACTGATCCGAATGTTTGCAAGAGGCAGTTCAGCTTCTTCCACAATGGTGGGTCGACTATGGTGAGCAGCGCCGGCTATGGAATGCACTGTAGACTTCTCGAGGGCTCAGTGCCGTCTCATAACCGCTGAACAACTGTGATGGTTCGAATGGTGGTGTGATATAACACGCAATGTGGAGATCAATATTAATTACATCACTCTAATAGAGAGTTTTTTGTGCTCAGTGTACGTATCCTGGCTCAGGCAACTTCGAATGGCGTATTTAAACAGAGAAGTGCCCAGTCGCATGTGGGAAAGAGAGCACAGGACTTAATTGATGAGGAGTAATTGGTACCATTGCACTCATGGCCGGCAGAGTAACCTGGCGTGCTGACAAATGTAAATAACCGGAGTATAGTTACTCGAAAGTCTTCTGTCTGAAAACCTTGCATATTGAAGTCGCACAAAAATTATGTAGATCGATTCCTTCCTGTACTGCGTCGACTATGCGAAGGGGACATCTTTTCAGAATATCAGGAAAAACCATTGTTAGATATCATAAACGATTATTTAGTACGAGTCATTTGACTTTTGTCAATTAAGAAACAAGATCGATTACATTTATGGCATAAATACACTTCCTGGTGTCACAGAGTCCTCAGTCGTATATGAACGCTTATACTAACGGCGTTCTAACTATTTTGTCTAACTCCAGAAACAATACGTGATCAACGCCAGAGCGTTGTGTGTACTCTGGGACAGAAAGGCGACGTTTGTGTCTGCTGCACGTTATCGGGAGAGACTTTTATATGAATTTTTACAGCAATTAAAATCTTAGTGTCGTACATTTTCGGTGACACAGATATATACATACCCAGGGTGAAAAAGTTTGTTTCTATAAATCTACAGTAAAATGTAAGTGTTAAAGGCCATTCAGAACGTTGATTCTACACCCACAATACGGCCAGCAGAGAGTGTAGTCGATAAGGGAAATCGAAGCAGTGTCTCGCAGCCACTTTCACTCTGTATCATGATTCTGAAGTATCTACATCGAATATCTTGAATTTGTTTGTGGTGCTCTAAAAATCGGAATGTCAACGAAAGACTTGGTTTTAGTACGTCTGTTCACCCGGAACCTAATGTTTTAATGTGCGGATTATCCACTTCAGCCGGCCGCTTTGACCGAGCGGTTTTAGGCGATTCAGTTCGGAACCGCACTGCTGCTACGGTCGCAGGTTCGGATGTGTGTGATATCATTAGGTTGGTTAGGTTTAAGTAGTTCTAAGTATAGGGGACTGATGACCTCAGATGTTAAGTCCATTAGTGCTTAGAGACACTTTTTATCCACTACAACAACACAATGTTTTAAAGAAGTTTGAAATATATTCTCGCAAATCTCCTCTGTAAAGAGACAACAATTTTTATTTCTCATTAATATTCGTAATTTTTATGTATTTTGATAACTCTTATTACCATTAATCGACTTATATCCATTTCCATTAATGGTATTCCATACCACATTATTACACGAGTACTTTAGTTCACTTCCATTTGTATTCCGATGAAGGCTGCTGCTGACTTGTCTGAATATTACCGAATCGTTAGTTTAAGTCGTCGTAGTTGCTAAATAATTTCATGATTTATATAGTGAAGAACAAAGCAAGTGCTAGAAGCTGACCTGGCGGGAGATCAGCTTCGTTCCGGAGAAATGCAGGAACACTCGGGGCCATACGACTTATAAAACAGATGTAAGAAAAGGATTTGTAGATTCTGAGAAAGCTTTTGAGAACAATGGCTGGAATACATTCTTCTAAAGAGCGACTAGGGATGAAACACACGCAGCGAAAAGTTATATGCAACTGGTACAAAAACCAGGCTGCAGTTATAAGAATCGAAGTGAGAGTGACACAGATCAGTAGCCTCCCCTTATCTTATTAAGTTAACAAGTGGGAAAGGAAAACAGGGAGAAATATGGAAATTGAATTAAAGTTCATGGAAACGAAATAAATATAAGAGGCCGTCAAACGAAAGCGAGACAGATCACAAAAAAGTAAGAAAACTACTTATTATTTCAAAAGTAATTGCCATATTTCCTATTACCATTATCTCTCTGTGAGACAAGATCACTGCCTTCGAGAAAAAATTTTTGTGGTTGCCTACGGATCCATGACTATAGTCAGGTGTACACTTCTTCGTCCGAACCAAATCTTTGGTCCCCCCAGGGGCTCAGCATTCACTTGCTGAGTACGGGCTTGGCGACCCCGGGGTCCTGAGCTGCGGACTGGTTTGCGCCGCCAGTGTCCTGTCACCGTTACCCCCGGACATGCTTCAGCGACCACCGTACGGCGCGGCGGTGAAATGTTGTGTGCTGCGGGGAATGGTAATCTTGCCTTGACCGCCTGGATTGCGAGGAAGGCCAACCTCTATAAAAAACCCTCAATCTTTCGGTGTGCTCCGCGCCTAGAAGATGCATGGCTGTTGGGGTGAACAGTCGCAAGCGGGCAACCTCTGGGGCACCTGCCACACCCCAGTTGTATAAGGCTTACTCAGGCACGCGGGGCTCTGTCTGAGCGGACTTTTAGTTCCCTAGCTGCTCGTGGGACCGCAATGGACCCTTCGACCTCTACATTTCCCCCTACCAGTGGCTTGGGTGGGCCACTGGTAGGAAAACATACCCCATCGAAAAAGCGGCTACGCGCTGCGAGTCCTCCAGCGCCTGGTGTTGCTAGAGATTTAACAGAATGTAGTAACGGAGTACATGCTGATAATCAGAATGTGTTTTTGATTATTAAAAGGAAGAAGGGTAGCTTTGAGAGGGTTTCTCCCTTTTACATCCACAAGGGTCTTTGAGGGAATTGCAGGAACACTGAAATCTGTAAAGCGACTGCGCAATGGGACTCTGTTAGTTGAGACTTCTAGTTCCCGTCAAGTCGCTGCCCTTTGGAAAGCAACCTGTCTAGGAGAGTACGCTGTCGAGACCGAGCTCCACTCCACTTTTAATTATAGTAAGGGTGTTGTGACGTGTAGGGACTTGGTGGATATCCCCATAGACGTGTTAAAATCTGAGTGGGCTGACGAAGGAATTGTTGACGTGCAGCATATTACGAAACGAGTCGATGGGGACCTCGTCAAATCTGACTCGTTTATTCTCACGTTCAATTGTCCGAGACTCCCAGACCATGTTAAAGCGGGGTTCTTACGTTTGCTAGTACGGCCATATTTCCACAACCCAATGCGCTGTTTTAAATGTCAGCGCTTTGGGCATATTACGTTGGGGTGCAATGGGATAGCCACTTGTGGTAAATGTGGTCAGCCTGCCCATGACGGAGCCGATTGTTCATCGCCTGTGAAGTGCGTGAATTGCTCTGGGAGTCACCCTGTCTGGAGCCGGATCTGCCCCATCTATCTCGAAGAACGGAAGGTACAGGAGATTAAAACATCTAAGCGCATCCCCTATGGTGAGGCCAAGAAGCTCTTTAAGGCCATGCAACCTCCTGTGTTTTCAACATCTTTCGCTTCCACTCTCAAAAAACCGGTACAACTGGCCACTGTTGCTACGCAAACGGAGGTTACTAGTGTTAGCACTAATACCTGTGCTTGCCGGTGCACTTGTGCCGCTGCGGTAGTTTTGCAATCTGCGGCTCTCCCCGCTACATCGGACAAGGCCGTGGTTGCTGACATTGAGGTACTTCCTGCCTCTCCCCATATGGCGCCTTCTGCCCAGGCGAGTAAACCTCCAACTGTTGACAAGGCTCAGCATTCCAAGCCCCCCAAGACAAAGCCTCAGAAGGTGAAGGTTCTACCACCTGAGGAGATTAGTCAGCGTCGGTCCGATCACGAGGCCATCGTACTGCCTGACATCTCCCGTGGGTCGTCATCGGAGCTCATGGACGGACATTGATGTCGACCGGGGGCGATCTTCTCGCCCCAGGAATAAATCTCCGGCCAGTACGGTCTCTCCTCCAAAGCACAGAGGCAGGGTGAAAGTTCAGCCACCCTGATCACTGGCTCCCATATTACAGTGGAACCTGAATGGGTTCAGGACGCATGTGGCCGAATTACAACTCCTTATACGAGAGTGCGCCTTATGCTTATGTCTCCAAGAGACACATTTTCGGGCCACTGATGCTCCTTCTTTACGGGACTATACCGTTTATCGAAAAGATGATCTGACGGGGGAAAGGGTGGTGTTGCACCCTTCATCTGAGCTCCCTCTCGTCACCGACTTGCAATCAGTTGCAGTTGACATTCGTGTGGGTCGGAGGCTCACAGTCTGTTCAGTTTATTTACCGCCTCCGGATGCAATAGACTCTGAAGCTCTCACGGACCTTATTAGCCAACTCCCCCGCCCATTTCTTCTTCTGGGGGACTTCAACGCTCATAATGTCTTATGGGGCTCTCCGACTACTTGCCCCAGGGGTCGCATTCTGGAAAGCCTCATGATGTCTGAAGAACTGTGCCTCCTCAACTCTGGTGCTCCCACTCATTTCTGTACTGCTTCTGGCTCGTCGTCGGCTGTTGACCTTTCCTTTTGCTCTCCAGCACTCGCGGATTCTGCTCTGTGGAAGGCTGCTGCTGACCTCCATTCTAGTGACCACTTCCCCCTTTGGATTCGCCTCCTGGATGAGGCTGCGGCATTACCAGTGCCGCCCCGGTGGCACCTCTGCAGAGCTGACTGGACACTTTTCAGCCAACTGGCTGTTTTGGAACACCGTGCCAGCGTCCACGAATGGGTAGACCATGTTACAGCCGTGATCTCCCATGCCGCTGAATTGTCAATCCCACGGTCATCCGGTCATCCCAAGAGGAGTCCTGTCCCTTGGTGGACCACTGAGTGCCGCTCAGCCATCCGAGCCCGCCGTGCAGCTCTGCGCCGCTTCAAGTGCCGTCCCTCAGCTGACAATCTTGCAGCCTTTCGGGTGGCAAGGGCCAGAGCGTGGCGAGTGATTAAAGAGAGCAAACGACGGTCATGGCAATCGTTCTTGAACTCCATCTCTCGCTCCACTAGTTCTACGAAAGTATGGGAAGCCATCCGGAGGATTTCCGGGAAACTCAGCCAGCTACCTGTCAAGGCATTGCTGCATCAGGGATGTCTCCTCACGGCACCGGAAACATTGCCCAGACACTGGCCATGCATTTTGCGGACTCTACCGCCACTATTAACTGTGATCCAGGTTTCTGCCGCTACCGCACTTCCATCGAAAGGGGTCACTTGGACTTCCGGTCTCTAAATTCTGAACCCTATAACTGCCCCTTCACAATGTGGGAACTGGATTCTGCGCTGTCTGTGGCTCATGATACTGCGCCTGGTCATGATCAAATCCGGTACAGCATGATGCAGCGCTTGTTGCTGCCATTCAAGGAAGTTCTCCTGAACTGTTTCAATATGATATGGTTATCCGGCACGTACCCTGACTCGTGTAGGGAGGCGATTTTGATTCCCCTCCTCAAACCAGGGAAGGACCGAACGCATCCCAGTAGTTATCGGAGTATTGCTTTGACGAGCTGTGTTGGGAAGACGTTGGAACGCATGGTCAACCGCCGCCCGGTTTGGCTGCTCGAGACCAGGCAGCTCCTTAGCCCCTCTCAGTGAGGCTTTCAGAGATGTCGTTCAACTATAGACAGCTTGACCCTGCTTGAGGCCGCCATCCAGCAGGCCTTCCTACGTAACCAGCATTGTCTAGGAGTCTTCTTTAACATTAATAAGGCGTATGACACTACTTGGCGCCGCCTTATCCTCAATCAACTCCATGAGTGAGGCTTTCGTGGCTGTCTCCCCATCTTCATTCGGTCCTTTCTTTCTCACCGCCTCTTTCGGTATCGGGTTGGTAATTTGCTATCTGATTTGTACGTGCAGGAGAATGGTGTTCCTCAGGGCAGCGTTTTAAGTGTCACCCTCTTTGCCGTCGCTATTAACAGTATCACGTCCACTATCCGGAGTCCTGCCCAATGCTCCTTGTTTGTGGACGATTTTGCTGTTTTCTGTTCTTCCTCCAGTCTTGTCACTGCTAGTCGGCAGTTGCAGCTTACGATAAAGCGCTTAGAGGCATGGACTGCAAAGACGGGTTTTACCTTTTCTGCAGACAAATCTGTGTGTGTTCATTTTAATCGTTCACGGCGTCTTTTTACCTCCCCTGAATTGCGTCTGAGGGACACCGTTCTTTGTTTTAGAGACACTGTGAGGTTCCTGGGCCTCACTTTTGATTCCAAGTTGTCGTGGTTGCCTCACCTTAAAGACCTCAAGGTGCGGGCCCTGAAGGCACTGAATATTTTGAAGTGTCTGAGCCATCGGTCCTGGGGAGCAGATCGGGCGCGTCTGCTGCAGTTTTATAGGGCTTTCGTCCGATCGCGTCTTGACTATGCTTGCACCGTGTATGGGTCAGCAAGGCCTTCGTATCTGAAGATCCTTGACGCAGTACACCATGAGGGTATCAGGCTGGCCACTGGTGCCTTCCGTACCAGTCCCATCCCCAGCCTGTGTACTGAGGCAGGGGAACCGCCGCTCGCCATCCGGCGGATACTCCTCATGGTGCGACGGGTGTGTCATTTCCTTGCCTGTCCTACCTCCCCTGCGTACCCTACCGTTGCCCGACCGCCTATGGAACGTCTCTTGTCCAGTCGTCCCAGGGCAACGAGACCATTTGGGATTCGTGCCAAGCATTTGCTTGAGTCCCTTGGTGTGGAGCGTGTAGCCCCCCCCCCCCCCCCCCCAACGGCAAGGTTTTACTCGCCTGCCTCCCTGGTTGCTCCAGAGGCCCAGCATCCTTCTCGACTTGTCGGAGAACCGGAGGAACTGCACTCCGGCGTTTGTTTTTACCTCCTTATTTTACGATATTTTAAACCAGCATCCGGACCATGTACCTGTATTCACAGATGGCTCTAAACAGGGGGACTCTGTTGGTTGTGCTGTTGTTGTCCCCGATCGAGTCGTCAAGTTACGGCTTCCTGCGGCGTTTACCATCCTCGATGCCGAATTGTTTGCAATCTTGCGGGCACTGGAGCAGATGAGATGTGTTCCCAGGCTTAAGTTCCGCATCTGTTCTGACTCCCTGAGTGCCCTTCAGACCATGCAACACTTGTACCCAGCGGATACGGTCGTCCAGAACGTCCATGATGCCCTTCTCCACCTGCAACGGCAGGGGAAGGAGGTTTCTTTTTGCTGGGTACCGGGGCACGTGGGTATTAGGGGAAACGAACTGGCGGATGTGGCTGCCAAAGATGCATGTTCCCTCCCTGACGTTGTTGAATGTGCCGTCCCCCTCCATGCTGTAACCTCCCTTTTGCGTTTTCGTGTTATGCATCAGTGGGAAGAGGAGTGGCTGGCAGTTTCTGACAATACGCTGCGTCTGGTAAAGGCCACTACGCGACCATGGCGTACGTCCTACCAGTCATACAGGCGGGATGAGGTTCTCCTCACTCGCCTCCGCATTGGGCACAATCCCTCAACGCATGGTTTTTTACTCCGGTGGGAGGACCCCCCAATCTGCAGTGCTTGTGGCGTCCAGATTACTGTCCGCCACATTTTACTTGACTGTCTTTTATTCTCTGACCAGAGGGCGGTGGTTTCTTTGCCACCGGATTTGCCCTCTATTTTGCAAGACGAGGCAGTGACTGTGGTTAAGGTCTTACGGTTTTGTGTCCTGTCCAATCTGTTGCCTCGGATTTTAGGGAGAGGGTTTTAATGTGCTGCTGGGTGACTGGCTCACCCAGGTTTTAGGTAAGAGGTCCGCCAGTCACGATTACCTCCTTGTTTACCTTCGGTTTCTGTTCTCTTTTCCTTGTGTTTCCTTTCCTTTTTAGTGTGCTTCTTCTCCTCTTGTTTTGCCTCTGTATGTGAGCATTTGGAACTGCGTCAGGCCTGTGTCTTTTAGCCGTTCTCCTTGTTCGGTGTCCGTCTCCGTCCCTTCAACGCATGTGTTCCTGTTTCTATGCGTTTGGGCGCTGATGACCACGCTGTTTAGCGCCCGTAAACCTCAAACACACACACGCACACACACACACACACACACACACACACACACACACACACACACAAATCTTTGGTCTGGAACGTATTTCTTCAGAACTCCAAAAAGATGGAAATAGCGTGCGGAGAGATCGAAAGTCAATGGAGGATGTTTCAGGGTTTCTGAGCGAAACTTCTGCAGCGTGGTCGAAACGATCTTAGCAACCAGTAGACCGCTTCGGGCCCAGAGTTGCTCGCCTGGGTGCACGCATGGTGCAACCAGTAGACCGCTTCGGGCCCAGAGTTGCTCGCCTGGGTGCACGCATGGTTCCGTAGGTTAACGCAAGCATTTTACTATGTCACACAATGGAATAAATGTATTGAAAGTTAAGGGATCACTTTTGATATAATAAGTGGTGTACTTACCTTTCTTCCATCTCTACAAGTTGGGACATAGTCACGAAAATATGTCCAGTAATCTAGGGAAATTTTTGTTTTATTATAATACCACTCTGGGACCACAATTTTTATTTGTAATCATGTTATTAACTTCACTCGGTGATGATTACTGGCCTGAGTAAAAACGCGTTGCATGGCACATACCACAATCACATGTAAAAGTTTGAAATGTGTGATGCAGCACGTTTTGTATGTACCCAGGCCTGAAGATGGTCATTAGCGAAAGAAGTTAATAATCTGAGTGCAAATAAACACTGTGATCAAAGACTGGAACTGCAATAAAGCAAAAATTTCGTCCATCTGTCTCGTTTCCATTTGACTGAACCTTCTATCCTTCTTTTTCTGATGACTTTGTTATTCTGTCAGAGACGGTAAGAGGAAATGAGTAGAGTCAATACTGGCATGAAAAAAGGTCGTAACATGACCATCGACAAACAAGAAAGAAGCTTAATGGAATGTAGCTAATTAAATCAGAAGACGCCGATATAATTAGGTTAGGGAATGACACACTAAAATTGACCTGTGGTATTTGCGCAGCAAAGTAACTTACAATGACACGAATTCGACGGGATATGAAATGCCTAACTGGTAATAACAAGATAACTGTTCCTGGTGTTGGGCAATTAGTTTCGTCCCTTAGGAATTTACACACATTTGAACATTTGAATTGTGAGTGAGAGATCTTAAGATTGTTAACTTTCTTTTTATTATTGCAAAGGATTCTTAATTATATTTGATAAACCAGAAACAACATTTAATGGCCAAATTTATTGTTGAAAAATATATTAAATTCAGATTGATAATCCAGAGAGTTATTGTTCCCGAGGATTTTTAGTTCTAATTGATAAAACAGAAACAGCATTAACGTCAAAATCGACGCCATTGCTCCTCAGCGCAGCGAATTTTACCTTTAATTCAAAATTAGAATATATATTTTTATTTGGAAATGTCTTGTACGTAAAAGTAAAGAAGGTGGTGTAACATTAGTTGTAAACTGTAGATTAAGACTCGATGTAAAGTTTGTGCAGATAACAGTCGCGTGGACGCTTAGCTCCGAAAGAGAACAGAAGAGCAGCAAAGGATTCGCCACACGGAGGACTCTGGGAGAAGCAACGGCGTGAGCCGACAGCGTCTCGTCCCAGACAGGACGTCGGGCTGGCGGGTGGACTCAGGCTAAAATGAAGGTGGAGTTGTGGGTGGCAGCTGAGACGCAGCGTTCGAGAAGTCTTGAGGGACCGGCTTACTGGTAACGGCGCGGTGGGAGCCACCTGCTGCGGGTGAAGAGGCAGGCGCCCGGCACGAGGAGACCGACGCTCATTAGAAGCATGAAAAGGAAACGCAATGGGAAAATGGAAATTGCACATTAATTTCCTGGAAGAGATTGTAAAGAGCAACGAGAGGTTTCTATACATAAAAGTAGATTGTTTTGTTATTTAGCACTTGGCAGTCTACTCGTGCTACTCGTACAACCTGCGTAACTGTGAATGTTTCAGCATCTTGCACAAGCAATAAACGCCGTATTTTTACAGTTACATGCTTGCTCCAAAATTTCAATAGAAAAACTAAGATGATTTACATTCATCAAACGTTCTTTGTCGTTGCACAGTATGGCAGTGAACTACACGTAATGCATAATTTTCCCCAATTTTGGCGGCAACAGTTGATTACGTAAGAAAGAATGTATTTTGATACCGATATCTCGGGATATGATTTTCTTTTCGCTCCCGAACAACCAGTTTTACCTGCACCGGGATTATAATGTTCACGTGCAGCTACCAAGGGCTGCTGGAAAGTCGATAAGAAACTAATTGAATACAAAGTGCTACACATTTTAATCACAATCCCTTCTCGGAATGTTAATTGAGAGTCGTGGTGGCCTGTTCACATAATCACCTATTGGGAATTTTTTGAAGTCCGGAATTTTCATTTGCCTTTCATTTTGACGCTTTTTATGAAATAACAGTATACTGAGCGTTATTTCGGTTCATTTGCAGCGTCAGCGATCCAAAAATTCAAAATAAAAAAGTATCTCCACGTAAAGAGTTGATCTGATGACAACCACATTAGCGTTCTGTGCTATTTCCTGTGCCACGATTTCTGCCTAGCGACGACGACAGCAAATATGGCCATGCCTCATCCGACCCCCTACGAGAGTACCTCTTTTTTTTTAAAAAAAAAAAAGAAAAGCTAGGAAATCTGGAACGCTC
The DNA here is from genome assembly GCF_023897955.1 of Schistocerca gregaria. Classification (NCBI taxonomy): domain Eukaryota; kingdom Metazoa; phylum Arthropoda; class Insecta; order Orthoptera; family Acrididae; genus Schistocerca; species Schistocerca gregaria. Next base: position 269,660,850 of record NC_064925.1, on the reverse strand, counting down.
GCCGCTGCCAATTTCATTAATGGTGGAGGCCTGATTAGAAAATAAATTTGGAAGAAATCGTTAATGACGACTAGGCAACGTCCCTTGTTAGACAGCGGTCTATAAAATGAACGAGCTCAGCAAGGAGAGCGTCACACCGATGTGTGTTATGAAGGTTGTGGACGGCATAGTGTTAGATCTTCCTTTACTTAGTACATAGGTCCACAACTTGTCTCAGTTCTGCTTCTTTCTATTACTTTCTCGCATTTGAATTTCTACCGCCGCTGGTTCATCCTGCCGTAGTAAATACTGGATCTTGATGAAAACGTAGTACCTGAGACAGGAATACTATGGCTCATTGGCCCCAGTGCATGATCTGCTACTGCCAGTTTACCAGCTTCTCAGAAGATACTCTCTCTTGTGTTCCGTTAGGAGTGTGAAGACAGAGAGGCACGGCGTGTTACTAAACATGAGGAAGAAACCATAGATGAGCTAGCTCCATTTTGTGGCGGAGGTGAAGAAGTAGCAAAATTGACAGAGGATGCAACGAAATGAAACACGAATTTCGGTGGTGCCTTTGCTCGGTCTCTTGACATCATAAGGCGTCACATATCCCAGTTAAGAGATTTTATGATCGCTGGCCTTCATACATTGACACCAGGTATAAAAGATGTAAATAAAGTTTTGCAGCAGAGAAGCACACCTGTTTGCCTAGTCTGTGACGAATGACAGACTTGGTGACTCCTGTCACGTCGGAAGCAAATAAGTCACCGCACAATATATTTGCAAATATTGTGCTCTAGAATAGCTAAGGACGAGAGAGATTAGGTAACATAACGAGGTAACTACCCGGCTGAAATGAACGAAAGTGCTGGAGCATGTTCCCAGAGCCCTACCGCTCACGCAGAGAGTGTTGGAAAACACTTGGCGTGAGCCCTGCGTCACTATAGAGCCAAATGGGACTGGCTCCAAAACACGAGACAGTCGAAGGAAGGGGAAAAGGCAGTATGGTATGTGTGTGTGTGTGTGTGTGTGTGTTTTTCTTGACAGTCAACAGTTATGTAGCACTGTGCGATGGTGTGCTTCAATGTTACGTGGCCCAGAGACAAAATTTGGAAGACTTTACACTGATAAAAAAAACCGTCGACGTACTGAAAGAAGGACGAATTGTAACGAGTGTGCCACAGGACTTTGTTACTGCTCACAGCAATGCTTCATGTGCATCGGGAGCGTTCTAAACCAGACACTGCTGTCTGGAGAAGAAGAGATGACCGGGCACGGACAACTACAGCAGCTAATGATCGCTACATTATGCAGCAAGCGAGAAGGGACACACGTCAAACACCAAGTTGAATGGTAACTACATTTAACAAGACCGTAAAACACGTCGTTATCACGCTCAACAGTGGCACAGTGACTGCAAGTATGAGGCCGCTGTGCTCTTCGACCAATTCATTGTGTTACGTTAGTAAAGTAAATTTCCCTAGACACCCGCACATCGGCCCGCGTCGCTAGCAATGGCACAACGAGCGTAGGGCCTAGTCCAGAACGGAGTTACGTGCTTTTCTCTAATGAGGGCGGATTCGGATTGAGAAGTGGTTTTGGACGAGCCCTCGTTTGGCGAGAGATGGAACACGTAATGCGCCCAGGAACATTGTTGAACAATATCGTTTTGACTTCCGTGTGTTTCGGTGTGGGGAGACTTAAAGTTGCTTGGGCTAACTGACCACCAGATCTTTGAACACTCTATACTCGACAGCGAACGTTATTGCTACTGAGCACTCTTTTCATGTGCATATTGTGAAGGATATATTCAGCGCTAACTTTTGAGGATGCCAAGGCGCTTCTACATCGAACAGCGCAAGTGGAGGACCTCTTGGAACGGGTGAATATTGGACCAATGGAATGGCATTCTTGTTCCACCGACTTAGACACGTTAAGTATGGGATGCATTGGAAACGAGTTGCGGCACAAAATGGTTCAAATGGCTCTAAGCACTTTGGGACTTAACTGCTGAAGTCATCAATCCCCTAGAACTTAGAACTACTTAAACCTAACTAACCGAAGGACATCACACACATCCATGCCTGAGGCACGATTCGAGCGTGCGACCGCAGTAGCAGCGTGGTTCCGGACTGTGTCGCCTAGAACCACTCGGCAGTTCTGGCACATCCACACGCACCAACAACCATGCAGTGGTTCTCCCCTGCGCTGCTAGAGGAAAGAAACACCGTACCTCAAGGTCTCCTTACCTGTCTTGAAGGCAGCTGGGCAGTGTGTTGCTGAACACGCAGTGTTGTCCGTGGTGCTCGCACATCCTATTAAGAATCATGTCCCACTTTCTGCAATGTCCGGGGCGACCATCATAAATCGCAGTAACTTCAGTGTACTTGAATAAAAGTGCCACTTCTGTTCGCCTCACTGCGCGTTTCTTTTTTCTTTTTTTTTTAAGTACCTTCTGCATTGTAGTGTAATAGTGCTTGTTACGTATGATCCAGGTTTCACCAAGGTCTGTTTCTTGGCGGTGGTGCATCATGCAAAACTTACTTTCCTCATTAGGTGTTCCACACCAGGGTAGAACAAAAATTTTCTTCAGTGGTGATTACGAAAGATTTGGTTAAAACTAATATATCTTAAGAAGTGAAGAGAGAAGTGATAATGAAACTGATAGTCAGGAATGGGTTACAAAATTTAGGATTAATGGCAGCTCGAAGTACAGATTTAGAACCATGTTCACCACCTGATGCATTTATCCATGTTGTAGGAAATGTGGTCAGAGAAGCAGTGAAGGAAAAATGCAGTGTTGTGCCATAGACTTGAAGGATTGCATGATGCGCTCCAAGGATGACAAATCTGAATTGCATATATATTGTTGCTGAAGGATCAAATATTTTTGTTGTGATACAAGTGGGGCCAATACTGACATGTGTGTTACGATTTACTTTTCTTAATAAATTGGAATTATTTTAAATATTCTGAATTACATTTTATCAAACAGACGGTAGATGACTCACAGGGCAAGTGCGTTGCCCACGGAATGGAAGCCTCACTGTTCTAAACCCGGGACGACACGTCGTTTTAATCTCTCATGAAGTTTCAAACCAGTCCACACTAGATTGCCGAGAGAAACTCTAGCATAATGTAATTTCGACACACAAAGGAATTAAAGACATCAGCTGTCAGAAGGCATTGATTTCTCCAAACGTACTCACAAACTACTGATTTAGTGCCTCTTGCCCACAAGCCTTATTACTTGCGGCAATTCCTCGATCCCCGTAAGAGCTCGGTGTGCACCCACACTGAAGGGATCATGGACCACCCTCGTGTTAGTTATGTACGTGGTATTATATACTATGTGTGTAGTGTACCAACTTCGATGCGCTGGTGCATTAAATACGGGATAATGTGTCGTTGATGGAGGGAAGAAGACATTTATTTCGAAGAACACTACTGAGAAACTTTTAGAGAAAAGGCGCTTTGAATCTGACTGCAGAACAATTCTACTGCCGCCAACATACATTTCGCGTAGGGACCACGAAGGTAAGGAACGAGAAATTAGGGTTTATACGAATTCATATGCCAACGGCCTTGCCGATGTGGTAACACCGGTTCCCGTCAGATCACCGAAGTTATGAGCTGTCGGGCTGGGCTAGCACTTGGATAGGTGACCATCCGGTCTGCCGAGCGCTGTTGGCAAGCGGGGTGCACTCAGCCCTTGTGAGGCAAACTGAGGAGCTACTTGATTGAGAAGTAGCGGCTCCGGTCTGGGAAACTGACAAACTGCCTGGAGAGTGGTGTGCTGACCACATGTCCCTCCATATCCGCATCCAGTGACGCTTATGGGCTGAGGATGACATGGCGGCCAGTCGGTACCTTTGGCCCTTCATTGGCTGTGCGGCAGGAGGAGGGGAGAATAGGAATTCATATAAATATTCGTTTTTCCCACGCTCTATGTGCAATTGTAACAGGAAAGAAAATGATTATGCGATACAACGTACACTCCGTCATGCATCGTACTGTGGCTTTCGGAGTATGTATGTAGATGTATTGCCCTAAGTCACATAAGCTAAACGTTTATGCTACAACAATTTTGACGACTGCGAAAACTCAAAGATAATTACCAGAGTTAATAAGGAAATACACTCTCGAACCATGATCGCGTACATGCGTTACACCTAAGGAGAGCGATTTAGAGTATTTCATGCTAAGTACTTCTAATGTGATACAGCGTGACAACTTGTCCAGAGTGTGCAGTGCTTACAGTAAACGTGGCAGGACCTTACCGGAGTTGTAGCACTGGAGAGCGTCCGCCCTGGACGACAGCCCCTATTTAACAGGGCGCCTCTCCGTCGCTCGGAGCTATTTGAAACCACTCTTACGTGAGAATCTTTTAATTTAACTTCATCATAGGATGGTGTTTAATCCTTACCGAATTCCTGCCTGAGCAGTAATTACTCTTCAATTGGACTTTTCATTCTTTGTCGGTTTCTTCTTAGTCATACGCACGCCACAACTTATCTTTGCTCATGGCTGATACTTAAGCTGCAATTAAAGTTCCCACAAATGTTTAACGTCTCAGCTGCTTTCTTGACGATGAATATGCTAATGAAAGTATTGACCCGTTATTACCTGCAGCTGTGAACAGTCGACTGACTTTCGTAACTGCTCTGCTATCCAATATGTATTTCGACGACCTCATTTTAAAACAACGTATCGACTGAAAGGTAAATATTCAAGAAAGCAAAAAATATTTCTAACTGTTAATTATAGTCCACTGCTCATTTTTCTTACAATTCCGTAAAACTCTTATAGCAGAAGATGTTTTGTTTAGAAAATAATGTTTTTTTTTCAAATAACACAGCAATAAAATTATAATATCAACGTCTACATTGATTATAAACTCTGTATAACATTCGATTACTGTGCGAACATCCACATCTTAGTTCATACAAGTTAACAAATTTCTTTAAAAAAAATTGTGTAGCTGATTTTCACCGGAAGATGCGATTGCAGTATTGCGAAACCGCTCGTGTAAGATTCTGGAATAAATAAATATCAACAGCTACTGTGGTTCACGGATGGTTTTAATTGTAGTGTATTTTAATAAACAAATTAAATGAATCTGTTAATATGTCGTCTGTAGGTTACCTTACGCTGATCTGCAGAGAGTAATTCTGGTACCACTATCGTTTGGCAAAACCCACCCTCACCCACCCTCTCCTCTCCCTCCTTCCCTCCCTCCCTCCCTCCCTCCCTCCCTCTCTCTCTCTCTCCCTCTCTGTCTCTCTCTATCTCTCTCTCTCTCTCTCTCTCCCTCTCTCTCTCTCTCTCTCTCTCTCTCTCTCTCTCTCTCTCTCTCTCTCTCTCTCCCTTCCATTCGCGATTTCTCTGATTTCCTCATCGTGGTCATTTCACGAACGTAAAAGATATTTTTTTTCATTTTTTTTTATTATTTTCAGCGCCTAGTACACGACATTCAGGTCCAGACACATTCCCCACTTCTCAGATGATACACGTTATCTGTCACTACATTTTCTGTATTTCTACAATAAATGTACCACTTGGGGCACCATGTTTTGATTTATTTCTTATTTACTGCAAAGTGTATTCACAACACATTTTGCAGACACTCTCCACATATACTATTAAATCTACTTACAAAATGATATAATTCTATCACACATGCTTTAGGAGATATGACCTCATAAACACTGAAATGCGTCGTGAATAACTAGATCTTACAGTTGGAAACTGTGTGTGTGTGTCTTGAAGCAAATCTTGTTGTTATGGTTTTCAGTCCAGGGACTGGTTTGATGCAGCTCGCTATGCAACTCTATCCACTGCAAGCTTCTGCATCTCCAAGTAACTATTGCACTCTACATCCTTCTGAATCTGCTTAGTGTATTCAATTCTTGGTCTCGCTCTACTGTTTTCACCCTCCACGCTCCCCTCCAATACTAAACTGGTGATCCCTTGATGCCTCAGAACACTTCCTACCAACCGATCCCTTCTTTTAGTCAAGTTGTGCCACAAATTCCTCTTGTCCCCAATTCTATTCAGTACCTCCGCATTAGTTATGTGACCTCCATATGTAAGCTTCAGAATTCTTCTTTAGCACCACATTTCGGAATCTTCTATTCTCTTCCTGTCTAAGCTGTTTATCGTCCACGTTTCACATCCATACGTGGCTACACTTGATACAAATACTTTCAGAAATGACTTTCTGGCACTTAAATGTTTACCCGATGTTAACAAATTCCTCTTCTTCAGAAACGCTTTTCTTGTCATTGCCAGTCTACATTTTATATCCGCTCTACTTCGACCATCATCAGTTATTTTGCTCTCAAAATAACAAAACTCATCTACTACTTTAAGTGTCACATTTCCTAATCTAATTCCCTCAGCATCACCTCAGCATTAGACGAGATTCCAATATCCTCGTTTTGCTTTTGTCCATTTTTGAGGCAAACCTAGACTACATTCATGCAGTATTTGAGAATGAGAACACTTCCAGCAAACAGCACACAGTTTCAAACTTTCATGGAACTTTTTGCTGCAGACACCACTCTCAAAATGACGAAAGGAAGAAATTTCATCAATCACTACATTTTCGATGTTCATACAGTAAAATTAGCGCATCAGGCATGATATTTTTAAGTTATTTCTTCATTACTGCTATAAATTCTGCAGACAGTAACCACATATAGCACTGAGTGGGCCTTCAGCGAAATATCATTACATCTTCTCCACTACATACTGAATGTCAAACATTAATCCATTAACTCATTTGTAGAGTAATCAGAAGATTTTAAACTGTTCTATAATTGGAATTTCGATTCTTTAGACAATTGAGGGCTTCCTAGTAACAAAATTCTTCAAACAACGTAGAGGAATGCAGGCGGGTGATGCCTTCAAGAGCCGCCAACATTTCGGCAGGTGAACTGCTCGTCATTATCAAGCATAAAAGCTACAAGAGGGAGCTCTGTGCGACACAAGTTTAATATTTCATAGGCGGCAGTGGTGTACCTGCGTGAGAAGTGATCAGTGCTAATCGTTCTTCCCCCACAGGTTGGGAAGCAAGCAGCCAGAAGTTTACGCACTCGGTTTCACGAGATGTGCATTTCCGAGTGACCCTGCCACCTGGCTAAGGAAACATGGACTCTATACAGCTTCATCACTACACAGGAGCACTAATGGGCCTGAGTAGCCTTAAAATCTACTTGCAATTAGAATTTTTCTGTGGCTGTAGATTTTTCGTGCATTCTACGTAGAAAGTGTATGCCTTATATCTGAGGTTCATTGTTGTAAGACATCGTGGTCTCCTGACATACATTGCTTACATATTCAGCCCTCACAATCATATTCCGCACATCAAGACGCTTCATTCGAACCAAAACTCTATAATATAAAGTCAATGTTGTATGAATTCATGTAAACGATACGCAAATAACAAGTGCGCACTGGGGTTGAGATACCAGAGGCTGGCGTACTCACACACATTCAAGACACGACGGTCACAAGAGCTTTTAGTTCGGGAGAGGCGGACCTCACGCCGAGAGGCCAGTCCCTTCGCCCGCAGCTCGTGGCCGTGCGGTAGCGTTCTCGCTTACCACGCCCGGGTTCCCGGGTTCGATTCCCGGCGGGGTCAGGGATCTTCTCTGCCTCGTAATGGCTGGGTGTTGTGTGCTGTCCTTAGGTTAGATAGGTTTAAGTAGTTCTAAGTTCTAGGGGACTGATGACCTAAGATGTTAAGTTCCATAGTGCTCAGAGCCATTTGAACCCTTTTTTTAGCCAGTCCCTTCAGAGGACGATTCAGCCTATCTACGTCGGAGCGGACAGCATTTGCCCCAGTGAAAGGGGAGAACGACCCCGTGTTCGGCTTAAAAGCAAATTCCGCTAGCTACATTGTGTGGGAGCGTCCAGCCTACTCATTCTTTACAAACATAGCATGCAGTTTCAGAGGTTTCCACAAGGAGACAACAAACGCCAAACGCCGATGTTACAGATTTCCAGATTTGTCACCTTAAACAAAACGTCATATTTCCTCCACAACAGTGCACTTCTCTGCATTTCACGCGTGACATTCTCAACCATACCTAGCAACATTCTAACGGATAATGACTCAAGTTGAGTAGCCATTCTGCCAAGTCAATAACAATCTTAAACTTTGTATAGAAATTTCATTAGCGAATCCTATCCTTAAGAGGTAACTTCACATTCCAAAAAGAACCTGGAAATTACTTGTTCAGTTCATAACAAAAAGTGCCATTGTTATTTCTCAGAGTTTTTGCAAAATAAATAATAATTTTCGTTAGTTTTATGTTTTTCTTACACTAACTAGCACTACTCCAGTACCCAAGTATCCCACTAGTTAGGTAAGAAATTTTTTGATTTTTTGTGTCATATCCTTACAGCGGATGACTCCAGAAGATATTTATTGCTGAAAGTTTTTCAGGCATTTCTCTTCAGAACGTTAGGGGTGTCTGTCTGACTTCTGTCGTAGTGTGGGGGTGGAAATGGCATCTTGCATGAGCCACAGGATAAAGGGTACATCTCAGATTAATCTGTTGCGCAGAATGACAGAATAGCACCCACACACTCACATTGTGACTAAGGATAACTAAAATTTAAAAAATCATTGAATGTAAAATGTTAATGAGAGTCAAAGGTTTATCAGTGCAACTGTAAATTTACAAGAATGATCAGCCAATGAAATAATGCTCACATTGAGTCTGTAGCTAAAATCACATTGACACCAACTTGATCTCATATTTTTAGGAGATAAAAGCACATGTGCAAGATATCAGCCCCAGAAATTGATAACGCACGAAAATTTTGACAGTAATTCTGACAGTACACAGTTCTCACCTTCTCAATGTACACCATTATAAACTCCGCGAGCTCCGGTTCTTTGTCAGTCGACCCACCCCACTGCAGCCGCCTAATGCCAGAGCCCAAAGTGATGTACACCTGAGTAAGAGATTCGTGTTTGCACCCTATAGCGCCACACACCATAAGGCCTTGAGTTGATGCTGTGTGTGTGAATGCAGTCACTGGGATGCCGCTCCACTGTCTGTGGCGAATCAAAATGCGGCCCTCATTGTAAAACAAACAAAACATGGATTCATCTGAACACACTGTTGCCGGGTCGGGGGATCGAACCCGAGACTCCAGTTGGCAGAGCTAAAGCTGCGACCTACCACTCCATATTTCGTCAGGAGGCCGAGCAAGTTGAAGAGCGTCGAGGTGCAGTGCAGAGTGATACAGCGGTATTCAGTAACATTCGTTTATTCCGCTAATTTATTTTACTCGATGGGTGAAGCGTAGTGTGGGCGTGCCACCTCGTGCTGTCTCATGAGTCCAGCCTGCTCCGCAAAGTCCTGGTATTCCGACGCCGCTGCTGCCATCATCATCATGCGAACAAGAGGTGACCGTGACGTGTAACCAATGGCACCCCATACCATCAGGCGGGGTGATACGCCAGTGTGGCGATGACGAATACACGCTTCCAATGTGCGTTCACCGCGATATCGCCAAACACGGATGCGACCATCATGATACTGTAAACAGAATCTGGATTTATCCGAAAAAATGACGTTTTGCCATTCGTGCCCCCAGGTTCGGCGTTGAGTACACCATCGCAGGCGCTCCTGTCTGTGATACACCGTCAAGGGTAACCGCAGCCATGGTCTCCGAGTTGATAGTCCATGCTGCTGCAAACGTCGTCGAACAGTTCGTGCAGATGGGTGTTGCCTTACAAAAGTCCCTGTCTGCTGACTCAGGGATCGAGACGTGGCTGCAAGATCCGTTACAGACATGCGGATAAGATGCCTGTCATCTGAACTGCTAGTGATACGAGACTGTTGGGATCCAGCAGGGCGTTCCGTATTACCATTCTGAACCAACCGATTCCATATTCTGCTAACAGTCATTGGATCTCGACCAACGCGAGCAACAATGTCGCGATACGATAAACCGCAATCGCGATAGGCTACAATCCGACCTTTACCAAAGTATGAAACGTGATGGTACGCATTTCTCCTCCTTACACGAGGCAGCACAACAACGTTTCAGCAGGCATCACCGGTCAAGTGCTGTTTGTGTATGAGAAATCGGTTGGAAACTTTCCTCATGTCAGCACGCTGTAGGTGTCGCCCCCAGCTCCAACCTTGTGCGAATGCTCTGAAAAGCTAATCATTTGCATATCGCAGCATCTTCTTCCTGTCGGTTAAATTTCGCGTCTGTAGCACGACATCTTTGTGGTGTAGCAATTTAATGGCCAGTAGTGTACTTATACAGATTTTTCCCTCGCTTCTGACGTAATCTCAGAGAGAGACAGAAACTATGGAGGGGATAAAGTCCCACACGTCAGCCACTTACAAATCGCCACTCTCGGCTCTGGCCTAGTGCCCCGCCTCATAGTTCCCAATAACTTAAAGCAACGCTGCAGTTTCCTGCCTTGTTGTTGCTCCACTCAAAACAGATCATGCATGCAAAACCGCTGTCGCAGCTCCGCGCCCGTGAATGCCATGTTTACCTTGCCTGGCCTGCTGGCTCTGAACTGTTACCACACTCAGCCAGAGTCCCCATATTTCATTGACGAACTGCGCCTTCATTGAATTTTGATACAATTTCTCTTTCCCTCGACTAGGATTGACCCTAGCGCAGCAACACTATCAAATCCCGTTCCTGTCCCAAGTGATATCGTTCGACACACCATTGCTCTCTAGCCTCTTTCTGCACATTCATCAGAGGTAGGTGGAGAAGTGGACAATGCACACGTACCCAGTGCTTTAATAAACGGCGACGGACTCTCACAGCAAATAGTGTACGATGTGTTACACTGTTCTAATGTTGCTCCAGAGCCGAGGAGGACGCACATCTGTTCTGCAATGCCATTCGGATGAGGTGTCAGTCTCCTCGGGTTGTGGCCTGGATGGTGCGACCACGTGTTCTATGGTTTCAGTGAACCACTATGCACTCATCCGTTGCACTGCCGAACACTTCGTTCCACTCGAACAGCAATTTCCCGGATGGAATCCTCACAGTCTCTCATGCCATTAACTCGACCATATTTGACGGTACGTTTGGCGCATACGTCTTTGAGGAATCTTGCACGTCTGCTCCAGTCACACTGATCCATTACCTGCGAATTATAGCGACAACGAGAGCCGCAAGTACATTTTACCGGTGGTTGTTGTTGCTCTGTGACATCGATCTTCACCTTGAACCCGCTGGCCCACACGGTTCAAATGCTAATTATTTCTACAGAATATACTAATTTACATTTCCTTTGAATATGAATGTCCTATCTCTAGTCATTCAAGGTGTTCCGTTTTCTTTTAAGATGAGTGTACTTTGTTAACTGAATGAAAGTGTTTGGCTTCCAACTGTAACTGGTGCTACACATCCCTTTACTTTGAAAAGTTTTATGTCGCCATTCACAAATGGCGTGTAACTAATAAAATGTATAAATATTTCACTAAAGGGGTAGCGTAGTGCTATGTAATTATTACCATTGCTGTTCTGCGTTCTTTTCTTCAGACTGAAAATCAAAGCTGACAGCGTTAACGAGATGGAGTTATGATATTCTTAAATGTGACTCGCATGATTAAATTGTAAATCCTACATCTTTAGTTTCATTTCATAATAATTATTAGGTTTCTAAGATTCACTCAGTTTTGGTGGCATAATTTCTGAACATATGTGTATGTGAGTTTCACTTATTAGATGAACGTTTTGGATAAGAGAACGTGTTCTCTCACAATAAAATGATTCAAATGGCTCTGAGCACTATGGGACTTAACATCTGAAGTCATCACTCCCCTAGAACTTAGAACTACTTAGACCTAACTAACCTAAGGACATCATACACATCCGTGCTCGAGGCAGGATTCGAACCTGCGACCGTAGCGGTCACGCGGTTCCAGGCTGAAGCGCCTAGAACCGCTCTGCCACACTGGCCGGCGGTGTCTCACAAGATTTCGAAACATGTTTGGCAAACTTGAATCTCGCCCCCCCCCTCACCCCCCTCCCTCTCCTTATTAATATTCTTCCAACAGGATAGCTGTGGCCATCACGCCACTGCGAATTACTTGGCCGCAGCTGTGACCGAGCGGCTGTAGGTCCTTCAGTCCAGAACCGCGCTGCTGCTACGGTCGCAGGTACGAATCCTGCCTCGGACATGGCTGTGTGTGATGTCGTTAGGTTCGTTAGGTTTACGTAGCTCTACGTCTAAGGGACTGATGACCTCAGATGTTAAACCCTATAGTACGTAGGGCCATTTGAACCATTTTTGAGCAAAATACTTTCCATTCCTGCTTTAGGCGGCTGCATTGGACTGGAGCGAAAGGCAAACAACTGGTTAACTCGGAAGTTTAAAATTGTCTATATAGAAGGCTAAGGCTGTACACTATCATAATTATGCCACAACTTTCCAGTGATATCGATTACTACGGCTAATATCTCTCTAATGCACATTTTTCTTCTTCAAATACGGCGTGTAGGTGATATACACGCCTGGAAATTGAAATAAGAACAACGTGAATTCATTGTCCCAGGAAGGGGAAACTTTATTGACACATTCCTGGGGTCAGATACATCACATGATCACACTGACAGAACCACAGGCAAATAGATACAGGCAACAGAGTATGCACAATGTCGGCACTAGTACAATGTATATCCACCTTTCGCAGCAATGCAGGCTGCTATTTTCCCATGGAGACGATCGTAGAGATGCTGGATGTAGTCCTGTGGAACGGCTTGCCATGCCATTTCCACCTGGCGCCTCAGTTGGACCAGCGTTCGTGCTGGACGTGCAGACCGCGTGAGACGACGCTTCATCCAGACCCAAACATGCTCAATGGGGGACAGATCCGGAGATCTTGCTGGCCAGGGTAGTTGACTTACACCTTCAAGAGCACGTTGGGTGGCACGGGATACATGCGGACGTGCATTGTCCTGTTGGAACAGCAAGTTCCCTTGCCGGTCTAGGAATGGTAGAACGATGGGTTCGATGACGGTTTGGATGTACCGTGCACTATTCAGTGTCCCCTCGACGATCACCAGAGGTGTACGGCCAGTGTAGGAGATCGCTCCCCACACCATGATGCCGGGTGTTGGCCCTGTGTACCTCGGTCGTATGGAGTCCTGATTGTGGCGCTCACCTGCACGGCGCCAAACACGCATACGACTATCATTGGCACCAAGGCAGAAGCGACTCTCATCGCTGAAGACGACACGTCTCCATTCGTCCCTCCATTCACGCCTGTCGCGACACTACTGGAGGCGGGCTGCACGATGTTGGGGCTTGAGCGGAAGACGGCCTAACGGTGTGCGGGACCGTAGCCCAGCTTCATGGAGACGGTTGCGAATGGTCCTCGCCGATACCCCAGAAGCAACAGTGTCCCTAATTTGCTGGGAAGTGGCGGTGCGGTCCCCTACGGCACTGCGTAGGATCCTACGGTCTTGGCGTGCATCCATGCGTCGCTGCGGTCCGGTCCCAGGTCGACGGGCACGTGCACCTTCCGCCGACCACTGGCGACAACATCGATGTACTGTGGAAACCTCACGCCCAACGTGTTGAGCAATTCGGTGGTACGTCCACCCGGCCTCCCGCATGCCCACTATTCGCCCTCACTCAAAGTCCGTCAACTGCACATACGGTTCACGTCCACGCTGTCGCGGCATGCTACCAGTGTTAAAGACTGCGATGGAGCTCCGTATGCCACGGCAAACTGGCTGACACTGACGGCGGCGGTGCACAAATGCTGCGCAGCTAGCGCCATTCGACGGCCAACACCGCGGTTCCTGGTGTGTCCGCTGTGCCGTGCGTGTGATCATTGCTTGTACAGCCCTCTCGCAGTGTCCGGAGCAAGTATGGTGGGTCTGACACACCGGTGTCAATGTGTTCTTTTTTCCATTTCCAGGAGTGTATGTACTTATGATACATACTCTGGACAGAACAAATGAGAAAGGTATTTGTTGAGGAGCGCAACAATTGATTATATTTGTCAAACTCTGTTGCGTTGTTGAATTAATACGTAGTGTTTCCCACAAACTGACTGCGCACAAGAGATACACATAAAAGAGGCTTTAGTCATCAATAATATGCCTTCTTTCCCTGTAGAAATCACGTGGTTTTGAGTCGAAGGACTCGTAGAGCGATATTCGGAGGGCATTTTCATCCGTAAAGGATCTTCCTTGGAGGTTGTTCTATAGAGAGAGGGAGAAGCGAAAACCTCACGGCGCAAAGTTAGGTAAATAAGATGTGTGGAAAATGTCTTCCCAGCTCCTGTACAGCGCTTTTTGTCAAGGTAGTAGAATGCAGGCAGGCGTTATGTTGGAGTAGAATCACATCACGCAGTCTCCCTGGTCGTTGTTCTTGGACTGTGTCAGCAAGACGTCTCAGTTGTTGCCATAACATATCAGCAGTGATGCTTGCACCTCAAAGAAGCAATCCGTAGGACATCACACCGTCGCTGTTCCATCAGATGCATAATAATATCTTTTGTGGACGCACGCAGACATTTTATCGGAAATTACTACTTTGTTTGGACTCAACGATTCCTTTCTTTTCCTTACTTTAGTATTTCTCGTCATCCCAGTAGCGATACAGTGTAGGAATGGTCGGCGTTGTTCCGGGCCAGTTGATTACGAGCAAGGAGAAACGGAATTTGGCCGCCCGCTAATTTTTGTGATTTTGGCTTAGAGCATGAAGTATCTATACACCCCATTTTTGAACCTTCCCTATAGTACGGAAATGTCACATGTTTACCAAATTTGCCAATACTCGACTACACTGAGATGGATAATTGTGGATTAATGCGATTAAACGATCATCAGCTAACCCCCAAATGTTTTCCTGAACGTGGAGAGTCACTAGTGTAAAACGATCTTCCTTAAAATGAGAAAACCATTTTGTGGCCATGCTGTGTCCAATGTCGTTATCCCCAAACACGAAGCAAATGTTCTGGCTGTCTTCGCTGCTGTCACCTCTCTACTGAATTCAAACAGAAGAATATGTCAGAAATGTTATGATTTCCCCGTTTCGTACTCTATTTTCTATTGTCCTCACCTCCACTCATTATTTGAAATCACAAAATGGCAATATGTAAACTCAAATAGCAACAGTGAATTGCAAATAAAACATGGTCATCGATAAATAAAAACGTAATAACCGGAATGCCAACCTGCAAAACAAAAACGGTACTAACTTATGCAGCAACCTATTAATTAATAAAAAGAATTTCAGTGAGCCTGCCGTGTAAGTTGGCCCTTGTGAGTAAATCCCGCAAATTAACCCTAATAGGGATCCAAATTAACTAATAGGATTTGCTATAGTTCAAAATATTAACTGCACTGATCAGAAGGAGCATGGAAGCGAAAGATTTAGTGGTAGGCAGA
Organism: Schistocerca gregaria; assembly: GCF_023897955.1. Classification (NCBI taxonomy): domain Eukaryota; kingdom Metazoa; phylum Arthropoda; class Insecta; order Orthoptera; family Acrididae; genus Schistocerca; species Schistocerca gregaria. The sequence continues at coordinate 269,645,463 of NC_064925.1, read as the reverse complement.
GATGGGCGTTACTCGAAGAATTTTTATCTAGATAATTATTCGAAAGACTGGGATCATTCAAACAAATTTCCTCACGAATAAATGATACGTAGCTTAAACGCAGAATGACATAGAATGTCACCATATCTTCTTTCTTTACTTTTTGTCCAGATTTTTATAACTAGGGTTGCTTCCTATGCTCAGCGCAGTTTCCGTTTGATACATAACTTATATGTGGTTTTCCCAAATCGGGTCTCAGTGGCACATTAGTTAAGTTCCTGATTACAAATTTTAAGGTCACTTATCGCTACTATCATGTTAAGCACTGTTTCAGAGTACATGTCGAACAGTAGGTCCTTCTCTAACCTTCACCAAGTGGAGGGGCCAAGAGCAAAAGTAATATTGTTAGACTAGAAAGGTAAAGATGCGGTCGCCCATATGAGCAGTTTACCTCACATCAGAGAAATGAAGATGTTGTGGCCTATTTGACCAGATCCGACACAGTAGCAAAACAAGTACGCACTCTGATGATGTAAGTAACCTTCATTTTTAGACAAAGAGATCACAGCCTGGTAGGCACCAACAACAAGCAGAAGTCTACCCGAGTCTATGAGGAGTCATGGTCTACAAGTTGCCACCACAATATGTGGCCTCCACCTGCACCAGCGGCTGCCAAAAGACTTTCACCGTACAGCAGTCTGAGCTCCACGGGCCATGCAGATATCCTCCACTAGAAGGGCTGAGATCTCCAAAGGAAGGCTCTCTTCCTCTACAAGGACCCATGAATCACTGTGGGGATCTGAAGCTTCTGGTACGTCCTGCTCAGAGCTGCAAATCTGAGCTCAGATGGCACATGTGCTGCCACACATGCTGTCGAGCCATCGGCGTCAGACAGGCCGCCTTCTGCATCAGTGCCTCAGTCGCCAGTGCAGGACATCGCTAGAAATGTTGTGGCATTGTCTACAATAAAATTTTTTACTAATGATATTACTTGGGGTAACTATAAATCATCGTCCTGTAGAGAATGTACCACTTCAATCCAGTCACAGTAGACACCACTCATAACAGGCCTCTACAGGGTGAAAAGTATTTAAACCGACAAACTCTGGGAGGTTGTAGGGGACATCAAAACAAATATTTTTCCCTAATCTCATTTTTTCCTATGAGGAGTATTTAAAATGGTAGAGGAAGATTTCTCTGGTGGCAAATTAATTAAACCAACAAACATTTTTCAATTTTTTATGACCAAGAGACAACACATTAACACAGCCCACTTTCAATTATAATAGGTTTTAAAAAATGCCTCCATTGACAATGGTTACACCGTCGGATCATGTTCTGTCTGACACGGGCAAAAACCCCAGGAGTATCCTGAATTGTTCCTGCTGCTGCTACTATCCGGGCAACCAGATCCTCTTCTGATGCAACAGGAGATGCGTTAACAAAGTTGCGCATCTCTCCCCACACAATAAAGTCCAGAGGGATATATCTGGGGATCGATGAGCCCATAGTACAGGACCACTACTGCCAATCCACGTTTATGGGAACAGTCGGCAGAGGAATCGACGCACACGACGACTGAATTGTGTCGGCGCACCGTCGTGTGGAACCACATGCGTTGTCTTGTAGGGAGCGGACCGTCTTCCAGCAATTCTGGCAATGCTTTGGGGAGAAAATTGTAATAGTGCCAGCCATTTAATGGCCTAGGTAGCAGATACGGCCCAATTAAACAGTGTCCAACAACACGGACCCACACATTAACGAAGAACCGCACTTGATGAGCGCTAGTAACTGGGGCATGTGGGGTTATCCTCACTCCAAAGATGCGAATTGTTCATGTTGAAGAGTCCATCACCCCCGAACGTTGCTTCATCGGTAAAGAACACAAAGAATGGAAATGTAGGATGCATTTCACACTGTCCCAAGTACCACTGCAAAAACTGTGCTCTGGGTGGACAATCAACTGGTTCCAGGTCAGTGTGCTCACTCCAGGTGTATCGCTCCATTAGTAAACAGAGACAATGCACTACTACGCTGGTGGACAGCAGTTACCTACAACTGAAGAGCGTAATACAGCCTCTAACAACTGACGAGCGTAATACGGCCTCCACCGGTTTAAATAATCCTCACAGGAAAAAATGACACTAGCGAAAAATATTTGATGTCCTCTACAACCTCCCAGAGTTTCTCGGTTTAAATACTTTTCACCCTGTATATTTTGGTGACAAAAAATGGTTCAAATCGCTCTGAGCTCTATGGGACTTAACAGCTGAGGTCATCAGTCCCCTAGAACTTAGAACTACTTAAACCTCACTAACCTAAGGACATCACACACATCCATGTCCGAGGTAGGATTCGAACCTGCAACCATAGCGGTCGCGCGGTTCCTGACTGAAGCGCCCAGAACCGGTCAACCACATCGGCCGGCTATTTTAGTGACAGAAGTGGGTGCAATGGTATCAACCATCACCAAGATGGGCGTCTGGAATCGCACTCAACATCATGCCACAGCCACAGCTGCTAGCAGCGAGGGTTACAATGTGCTGATAAGACAAACTCTTTTGCTTCTCTTCCTATGTTCGTGCGCATGGTAGATGAGCACAAACTGGGGCTCCATAAGAGATTGAGGGGAAAATTTCTGGATCCAGAGGACTAGGCTAATTTTCGAAAAAACTCGTGACACTATTTGGAGCTTGTGTAGTGCACGCACTACAGCCTATTACGTTGCTTGTGGATTTAAACGTTCTAGACGAGGATAATATGGACATATCATGTGTGGACCATTATCATGAACAAGCTTCCACTACCGATGTATAATGTGGAAAAGTAGAAGATGTCAGTCGAATATAAAGGGCAATAAAGGAACAATTAGTACTGAAATTCCAGGATTTGATACGTGTTCAAGGGTAGTTACCCATGACACTCATAATACAGCATAGTATTCCGACAGGAGATGAAGCATGTGAATACTGAAACGTGTATTGAATACCCTGTCATTTACAGCCAGTTATGTAGGACCTCATTAACCAACAATCGAACAATGGCACAAAAGAGCACTGGAACTTTGTGAGCAGTTTTCGTCGTCATACCAAAATTAATATCAGCGGATAGGACTAGAAATTATCGATTGTGCTCCTACTATCGATATTTAAATAGTAAAACAGCATCAGTTAGGGCAGAATCAGTACGTATGTACCTTAAATATAGGGATTGGGTATCATCAGTTGGATGTGGTGCCAGATGACCGACCAAAGATTTTCTATTTGGCCCATGGGGTCATTAACTGCTTCTTTTTGAAACTTTTACCAACATTGTTTCAGCACCTGATGGATGGAGTATTAAGGGGTTTGGAGAAGGAACATATACTACAGTTAACGGAAGTTTTGAAGAGGTTATGTTCCATAAGGCTTATATTAGGCATTGAGAAATGTAATTTTTTCATGGAAGGATACGTAATTCATGGAGTGGATGTGTAGATGGATCTCAGACTGATACAGGCAGTTGAAGATTTTCCATTTCTTTAGATAAGTAAGGAGATATAGTCATTCTTAGGGATAGGCTATTACTGTATGAAATTCAATAGGTTTTGGGATATTGCGTGGTGTAAGACACCTCTTCACTCAAAGTAGAATATGAGCATTACAGAACTTGCAGTTGGAATGTAGAGTGCTGTTCACCAGGATAGAGGATGTTGTTGTCATTAATAACCAGTGAATGCTAAGTTTTACATACTCAGAAAATAAAAATGCGGAAAATGAAAACTGTGGTACAGAGGTGGGAAAATTATTTCAAAAATGAAGTGAGAGGTGGAGAGAAAAGGAGTGTTCTAAGAAACATTGTGGGAGCACTTGGGGTTGGGTATGTCCTATGAACAATTACGGGAACTATTGCAACAAGCAATGAATGTAGTAATTCGAAACTTGGAATGGCGGGGACTGTTGAACAGTGGTGGGAACATACTGAATACAGTACTCTGAACAGCCAGAGTGACAAACGTATCTTAGAGCTAAATGGTACTGTGGGGAGAATATATAATAACAAAGTAGCGATAGAGTGGCATACTACGTAGTTGTCAAGTTCTGAGCAGGGTGCACTTCGTAAGATTGTGAAAACTGACATCTTAGCTAACACTGTGGAACAATGTTTTACACTATGAGACAAGACCTGGGTGTTATATAGGTCTTTTTCGGTTCGTTGGACATGAGGGTGACTGTCAAAAGGCCTTTAAAGGCACTAGCCAACAACGTATGGGATGCCCTAGTAGAGTTGATGGAATTACAAGAAGCCATACACCATGTAGTGTAGGACAGCTACTCTCACCAAAAAAATACGTGACTGGCTCACAAAACTTTCAGAAGGAGCTGCAGCCAAATTTTGCATTCACTGCAATGCCAAATGAACAAAATCTACTTTTGTACTATGACGTGGCGACAGTGGACGTCAGGGTAGACAAACCACCATAATATCCGCTGGTTCATTTCCTGGTTGAAAATTACCAACGTCGTATAATTATTTCATCATCCACCCGTACCCAATAAATTGGGAAGAACATGTACATAAGCACAAGGGAGATAATGCTGATTTCTGAGAATGTGGGAAGACATGTCCCTGTGATATTGAAATGTGTGTGAATTTCTAACTTACCAAACAGCTGAGGCCATCGGTCCCTAGATTTACACACTACATAAACTAACTTATGCTAAGAACAACACACACATCCATGCTCAAAGGAGGACGCGAACCTCTGGTGGGAGTGTCCGAGCGATCCGTACTGGCGTAGACACATGTGAGAATGAATTATTTTGAAGCGAGACATGTAGGCAGAGACATCCATGGGACATTCTGGAGCAAAAATTCAACGTGGCGAATGTACTTGATCCATTCTGTATACGTTGAGATAGTAATGGTAGCAAATTGGTATGATCAGGGAACATTTTGAGGCGCAAAGCTACTGAAACTACGCCTCAGTGCATTACTAACCAACAAGACAACTTCTGACATAATGGGACAGAACTTCCTCCTCCTCTTAACCGTTACTATGATCACCAATATGAAAAAATTCAGCCATTGTTGCACTGGTCAAATAAGGCTCCCAACATGAAACCTGACCTATGCCTGGAATATTGTAAAACCTGATCTCTCTGAATCAGCACACAGCAACCCAGAAGGTACGTGCAACACATACTTTAGCATTTGCAGAAACACCGAGATAGTCATACAATCGTGACCTCGAGGGCATAGTATCTGACTGCACTGTGCGGATTTCGTTCACCTTAGGTAGAAAACTGTCCTCCTGTCTGACCCTTCAGCACACCAGCTGTCGCTAGATTGGGCTACCCGTCGAGCAGAAGATATAACTAAGTGGAATCATTTACTGTGAAATGATTTGTTGAAGGATTTTGTCTGAGAGGCACAAACGTTTGTAATTTTATGTTGCTAGTTCATTATGCGATGGTAAAATTGGATGACGCCTCTGTGTGGTAAAGAAGGAAGCTGAATATGTAGATTTTAGCAAGTACATTGTCGTTAAGTAAGAAACTAAGTTTGTTATGAACTACAGCTAAGTAAGAAACTATTCGGTAAACGAGGGAACTGGAAATACAAAGAATTAAGCCAGATTGACTCGTGTGAAATTGTAATGGCATATTGTACAAATCTCTTGGCAAAGATTGAGTGGACTAAACCTACAACGTGTAGAATTAAGACTACAATCAACGGACATTGCGTTCCAATAAGTGTACTGTACACAACTGCCAAATTGGATGTGAATGTCAAGTTCCTCTAGATGGAAGACTATTTTAAACCCAAAAGCTGGTGTCCTGAAGGTGCAAGGTGTGTTTCACTGGAAATAAATTACTTGGTGCAGTTTGATGAAATTATTACACCGTGCCTGGCTGACACTGGAAGCCAGAAAAGCAGATTAAGACCGGTGGCTTGGCAAAATATTATGCCAGGGCTACCTGCTGATGTATCAGACTCAGCTATCAAAGCATAACGATGTTTATCTAATACTGTCGCCAAGCGGATGGGCCAGGAACGTATACAATACTGTGGCAGCAGAAATGAGGAGACAGTGGTCTAGTTGGCCCAGATACTTAACACCAAAGCCAGAGCATTGTTGTGGCCTATGTCACCAGAGTCAATACCATACCAAAACAAACACGCACTGAGTCAGTTTAAGCAATCCTAACTTTTAGTCAAAGGTGATGCAGTTTGGCAGCCTCTGTCTACCAGGAGAGATCCATGCTAGTCTATGATGAGACACATCACTCCAAGCAGTCACCAGAAGACATGGTCTCCATTTACTGTGGGTCTGGTGCTGGCTCCAAACCTGGTACTGATGGATATACTGCGTTCCAGGCTATGAGCCACCTACAGCTTACTATCGATCACTGATAGCCTTCTGCCCTCAATAGAAGTTGTTTGAGACTAAGACAGTGCAGCCATCCAACCTTTTGCATGTGTGTTGGCACACCTGTCCTGCCAACTGTGTGGACTCCTGCAGAAGGCTGTCATCCTCAGCAAGGACCACAGCACTGTTTCACAGCAGATGTTGCATGCTGCCCAGAGCGCCCAGACAGCACACATGCTAACATACATTATGTACAGCAGTATTGCTGTGGAGGCGCTGCCTTCATGGCAGGCTACAGTCTGTCTGCTTCTTTAGAGCCTTCCCACTCTCTCTCTTCAGCACGTGTCCCAGATGGTGTAGCCACCGCAGAGTGTCGCTGTGATTGATGCAGTTAGTTCTTCAATAATATGTGACTACTAGTGGTATATCTCCGAACAGCATTTGGTCATCATCACTTCCCAAATGGACCCTACCAGTATTGATGCCATCCACCCCGCGCCTCTACACGTTGCTGTCTGATGCCACAGTCTCCACTGTTAGAGATGTATTCAGTGCAATGAAGCAAATATGCAAATAATATTAGTGTTACATGGAATGCATATCACAGTATTCAAACTGAACAACATTACTGATCGACAATTATTTAAGCAATGCATCTGTATGATCTATTTTGACACATATAGAACTCTGTAGGATTTTTGATGTTGGGTCTCGATGCCTATCAACTACCAGGGTTACTTTAAATGTTAGTATATGTTGATGATGCTGTAGAGAGGCAGCCTACTCACGCCATTTAGAATTCATATGCTTTCCATTGTGTGCCAGCATAGTCCGCTGTAACTATCTATGACGTCACGAGTGTTGCACAATAACTTAAAAGTAAAGTAAATAATCTGAAAAGTTAATAGCATGCCAGGAGTAACGCTAAAATAATAATGTGTTAAGTTTCCGTTTAGCAACTTCAACAACTTTTAAAATGTGGGCGTTTTGTGTAAAAATCTTCGGCGCAACAGGAAGGAGCTAGAAACTTCAGAATTTATATTCGCATTCCTTTTTCATTGTAATTTAATGGAAACAGAATGCTGGGTCTCACAAAGTAATATTTTAGTTTAAATTCATGATTTTCTGTTTTTGTGTCCAAAAAGTTCGGAAGCGAGGTAGATTAAGCAAGTGATTATATAAAGCTAGGATGTTTAGATTTAAGTAGAATGGAGACACGCTAAAATAACAAAGATTTGAAAAGTTTCAAAAAGGTATCTTTAATACTATAGCTGTAGCGTCTCTCTAAAGGGTAAGTTCAGAGCTCATCTATTGCGTGCAGTACAACTAAAATAATTCTCTCGCTAATAGTATTTAACCTAGCCACATTAGAATTTTATTATAGATACTTACCAGTGTGCTGATAGCACATTGAGCTTCATTGGCCTCAGCGAATGAAGCGATTAATTATTTAGTAACTTGAAGTGGTGTTCTGCTAACACTAGCAGCTAGTCAGTAAGACAAATGTTGTCGGCTGCTCCTTAGGCGGTCCGCACCGCGGCTATATAAATAAGAGTGTGCGAGCTAGAGCAAGGCCCCAGTTCTCTTCTAGATTTGTATCAGTGCGCACTCCTTGCCAGAAGCTGCGTCGCGTTTGGACAGTTGCTAGGAACAGCCCTGGATGCTGTATTATGTAACTTTGTATGCACGTAACAATGAGTTCGCATTGGGGTAAAATAGACTCTGAACAGCTCTGATAGTACAATAGCTGATATGAGTAATCATTTGTCTGGAATTTTACGCTTTATCGTTTTCAGAATATAGTGAAAATTGTTATAGTAAACTGCATTTTCTATGAATCCCAGACATCATCCTAAATCCTCAGAGCAAGAAACTTCAGCAATCAATAGTTTTAATTCTCCATCAGAGCGGGCACTGTGAACTGTAACTACAGACATACGTTTTTGCTATTCACTTTCTGGTTGCCAACACTGTAGATAGACAGGCTGTGTTGAGAACAGCATTCAGCATATATAATAATTCAGTTTTCCGCCTGCCACCCCACAATGCCAGAGGCTGCTATGCTAAAGGTACTAGGAACAGTTCTCAAAGTAAGGCCTACTTCAGTATCAAGAACAACTTCAGTGCATGTGTAGATCCATGGATAGACGTTTTGTGGTAGTCACTGGTCCGTTAGCTTCCAGAGTGCTTTCAGAGCAGAAACAATGGCTTAAAATTTTCTGGTAGAGTATTTTTCGTGTTTTATTTTGTACATCTGTCAATGCATCTCTCTTTCGAATAATCCTGTCTATTGATTTTGGAAATGTTGTGATATTACTCTACAATGTGCACTTTATTCAAACATATTTCAAAGAGGTCTTCATTCAAGCTGGGTACTTCAAGTAATCACTAATGCGAACGTTACTATAGGGAAACAAGTGGAGCCACCTTAGTCCCGTAGCAAAATACAGGGAATCTCTCGAGCTTGTGCGTATCTATGGATGACACTATAGTCAATTCCTCAGTTAAATTATGAGTTGTAGACTCTTCAATATCACATTCCCCAACTCAGAACCAAATGGCCCAGGATGCGCCCAGGCGAAAAGCATTTCCCGAGAAAATCATAAACTGAATCATCAAACTTTATGAATGGCACTGCTACAGGCGCTTAAATCTCAGTTTATTCGTACAACATTATAGTATGGTCTCAGAACGAAAAATGAACTTTGGAAGATGAGCAAATTCATTTTATGGCAAAATATTACAATTTGTTAAGTAAAGAATGGTAACCGTTTTCTCCTTTGTAATGGATGCATGAAAAACATAATTAGTCATTATAAGTTATTATAAGTAACAACTTAGAGAAAGCTTTTGACAATGTTGACTGGAATACTCTCTTTCAAATTCTAAAGGTGGCAGGGGTAAAATACAGGGAGCGAAAGGCTATTTACAATTTGTACAGAAACCAGATGGCAGTTATAAGAGTCGAGGGACATGAAAGAGAAGCAGTGGTTGACAAGAGAGTAAGACAGGGTTGTAGCCTCTCCCCGATGTTATTCAATCTGTATATTGAGCAAGCAGTAAAGGAAACAAAAGAAAATTTCAGAGTAGGTATTAAAATCCATGGAAAAGAAATAAAAACGTTGAGGTTCGCCGATGACATTGTAATTCTGTCAGAGACAGCAAAGGACTTGGAAGAGCAGTTGAATGGAATGGTCAGTGTCTTGAAAGGAGGATATAAGATGAACATCAACAAAAGCAAAACAAGGATAATGGAATATAGTCGAATTAAGTCGGGTGATGCTGAGGGAATTAGATTAGGAAATGGGACACTTAAAGTAGTAAATGAGTTTTGCTATTTGATGAGCAAAATAACTGATGATGATCCAGGTAGAGAGGATATAAAATGTAGACATCGAATATAGACTTATGTATCAGGAAGTCATTTCTGAAAGTATTTGTATGGAGTGTAGACATGTATGGAAGTGAAACATGGACGATAAATAGTTTGGACAAGAAGAGAATAGAAGCTTTCGAAATGTGGTGCTACAAGAGAATGCTGAAGATTAGATGGGTAAATCACATAACTAATGAGGAAGTATTGAATAGGATTCGGGAGAATAGAAGTTTGTGGCACAACTTGACCAGAAGAAGGGATCCGTTGGTAGGACATGTTCTGAGGCATCAAGTGATCACCAATTTAGTATTGGAGGGCAGTGTGGAGGGTAAAAATCGTAGAGGGAGACCAAGAGATGAATACACTAAGCAGATTCAGAAGGATGTAGGTTGCAATAGGTACTGGGAGATGAAGAAGCTTGCACAGGATAGAGTAGCATGGAGAGCTGCATCAAACCAGTCTCAGGACTGAAGACCACAACAACAACAACAAGTAAGGATTATAGGTTCACTACCAGAGTTGTCTTAAAATGATATTCCAAGATGAAACCTTTTACCTTGTCAACCAAAACAACAATGCATCATCAAACATGGTAGCTGCGTCCAGAGCTATGAAGGACTTGACAATTCCACAGCGTTTTTGCTGTGGCGTTAAACAGAAACATGATTAGGCTGACTCAAAGATGGAAATGATGCCGACAAAATACTTTGTTATTCTGTTACTTGTGCCTCTATAATGTAAGCCAAGCATCAAAATGATAGATTACTTTTTTTCTATAAGTTTCAGAAGCAGTCAGTTTGTATGCGTTCAGTGTAACTAAATGAATTTGAGTACTGTGGTCTCATCGAACTGTTGATTGTTGATTATTGTTTATCATCAATTGACATTCATCCAATATCGGGAAAGCTTTATAGACAATGTACTCCTTCATTTATAACTATATAGAAACTGGTGACTGACTCAGATGTGGCTGAAAATATGCTTAAAATTAACCAAATGCAGGAGATATCAAAACTGCAATCATGAAAGGAAACCTATAGATATTGTATAATGTCGGATTGTGTTGCAGGCAAATAAAGATTTACCAAATACCTGATTCTCTAGCCGCAACGTACAAAAAAATCTGGTACATTTCAAACGACGTATTAGACTGTATACAAATTTTATTCTGTAGTCTCATAGCATGGTGATGCTTTAAGATGCGGTGCATACCTTTAATCTATTTGAAGACAGAGAGTTGATTTTCTAAGTTATATTAGAAGAAAATAATATTTTTGGTTAAAAATACAAATATTTGGAAGCGTGAACCTTATTGAATGTTTGGAAAAGTGACAATTTGTCAACTTAAAATATGATCAATCTGTTATAGTGTTTATTCCACTGTAGACATGATTACAAGAACTTCCTACAGAGTAGAGAGTTGCAGTAGCATAGTGGTAATCTTCTGCAGTTAAACTTCAAACAAAATCGTTTCATAATCCTCAAATACACGACGCATCTAACGTATCTGCTCTGATTTTACGTGTTGTAAATTACTCTGTTCGATTCACCATTAGCCTCTGGAGAAGGGATGAACCAAACTATTAATTTACATTATCATTAAACGCCTATTCCTCTCCCTGTAAATCCTACATTTGACCATGAATGAGTGTAGGGGAAACTGGGGCGGAACGGGATACCAAATGTTTAATAACGTGTGTAAAATAATGGAACACAAGGAAACACTTCTTAAAGTTATAAAAAAAACACCTTGTAGTGTAACCGTATGTACCTTATTTTAAAATCACTGAAAACAATACATTTTGAATTTTTTACAATTTTTCAAAAAAGTCTTGCATGTTTCCCGTTCCACCCCACTCAAGAGGCAGAATGGGATAAGGCTATTTTTTGTTAAAGTATGACATAAACGTTGAATTTGAAACTGTGACAAAATGTTGTATAAATGGCAATTCAGACTAACAAATGTGAAATTTAAACAATTAAAAAGTCATTCTTCAAAATAAGAAAATATTTTAATGTCATTCTGAAAAATTTACAAAGATTAGTAACGACCAAACCAGTAACTACTAGTCCTTTCGACGACAGTCACAAATCAGCATTTCCTCTTCATCTTCGCTGTCTGTGCCAGCACATGAATTGTGTGCCCGTTTGAAACACCTATGGCATGCGACCCAGTCTTCATTATAAACGGAGTAGAAGTCCCTGCAGTAGAGACACTAAGCACCCTCTATCTCTCTGATTCCCTGTTCTCCGTGATTTCTTATTTTCCTTAAGGTCTTTGATGTCTTCTGTTTTTGTGTGTGTGTGTGTGTGTGTGTGTGTGTGTGTGTGTGTGTGTGTGTGTGTGTGTGTGTACAGTTTGACAGTTTGATGTCTTTGTCTTAAGCTGCATTCCACCTGACGTCTCTGTTCTGACATTGTTCACGTTTGTGCACCTTCCTCCTTTCTGTAGGCCTACTTTCCGTGCGACAGCATTCTGCAGTTCCTTCTTATAAAAAGAATCAGTTAATACGACCGTTTTTCCTTTTCGTCTTGTAGTCCGCCGAGTATTTTGACAGATTATTGGGATTGGAATGACAGCCTCGAGAGATATCTGGAAAACTGAGTTGTTTGGCGAACATAGCTGGTCGGGAGAGTTAAACTGTGAAACTGCTACTTTGTTGAATCCCATTGCTCGAGCACCAGAAGTATTTTCTGGCTTGCTAATAGACAGTGTAGGATGCCACGTAATAAATCCTTTAACACAGTCTTGTCCAGCTAGACAAGTTTGTTTGTCAAATCTGTATGACAAGCCACTTCTTTTGGCTAGTTGATAGGCTAGTGATCTGAGATCTTTCATTGCTACACCAAAAAGTCTGCTTTCCATTGACTTGATATATGTCACTATCTCATGTTCTTGTTTTGTAGTGAACACCTTTTTAAATTAACCATCTGATTTGTCAATTATGTCAGGATTTGGGCATATATCTTTCCAATGTTGATTTCGGTGCGTTGAGCTGCTTAGATGCTTTTAAGAATCCCATTTTGGAAGATGAAACAGCTGAAACTGCCATTTCCATCGCTTTTACGTCCCATTACTGTATATCAGTGTTCTTCATGTACGTTAGCACCATCTGGAACAGCAAGGGGGAAAGAAAAAAGAATACAGTTTGCTTTCTACTTGCATCAAAATATGACGGGGCAGAACGGGACACTATCCCATTCTGCCCCGTCCCGTTCCTCCCCAAGAGCACTTTTGAGGTTAACAACTTTTATGGAGTGTAATAACTGACTTATTTAAACGCATTAAATAACTAAAGTATAATAAATACCATGCACTTTAAGCGAATGTGTCATTTTAGGGTATACAATTAACAATTAACAACTTACCTGGCGTTGAATTTCACGAAATGTTAGAACAATGCAAGCGGTAACGTGACGGACAACAATTCACATAGATCTCGCACTTCAAACTAAGTAAAAATGGCTGCCCTAACTTCCTTTCCATTCGGAGAAATAGTTACATGCTCTTACAACAGGTTGTAGCACTGTGTAATCTAGAGAAGAACAATTTCCCATTGTGCCTCGCTAACCGGTTCTGCCCCGAGTTTCTATGTGTGTGTGTGTGTGTGTGTGTGTGTGTGTGTGCAAGTCAAATGTATTCGTTGGAGCGTTAGTTGGCGTGGATGGTGTCGAGTCATTGCCAATTTCACCGCGTGGTGTAGTTTAGCAAAGAACGAAAATTGAGATCAGAGCTAAATATAAACGTTACGTTCAGGACTTTTTTGTGTTTTAGCTGGTCAGAACACATCTCTCCCCTCACTTCCACAGTTGGAAAGTGAAAAAGTTTCAGGAAGTTGCCATGCTAGATCTGTTTTGCTGAATAGGTTTTGGAAGTAAACATGTTCTTGAGAGATAGCTTGTTCCGAAGTGGATAAAGGTATTTGAAAATGTTGACTTTATTTCTGGAGGTGTGTTATTTTCTCCGTTTTAATGCTAGATATATTAGGGATACTTTTGAAATTGTATTTTATGGGGCTTATTAATAAAAGATTTGATGAACAGAACAAGCCACTAGACAATCAGAACGAAAGGTTCGATGAGGTAGGGAATAGACGCAGTAATTGCAGGAAACCAGGTGACTAGTGGATTGATTTGGCAGGAAATGATCCATATATGGACGAGGTGATTGAATTTCGTCAGGAAAGATGAACAAGCAGAAAAAATTTGTTAACTGCAGTAAGGTTCAGTGGGTTTAAACGAGCAATTCAAGAGCTTTACGGAGGTGACTGGACACGATTTAATCGCAGGTGCCGATGGGACGTCACGTACAGTGGGAAAATTAATGATATAGTAGTTGAGACTTGCTCTGAGCACCGAAGCGTTCTTTATCGCATATGTCAGCATGTAACACAACAGGAAGTCGCGTTGCAAGAACACGAAGAGGAGGCCGGCAAGATGGCGGTAAAACTTGACTTGCTGGCTCTCACGTTTGATCAGATCTCATTCAAAAACAAAGACAGGTCCAACGCAACCTGTACCTGATAGAGACAGAGCAGATGTGTGCTTGTTGATGCATTTCAGTGATGAACAACTGGAAATTAACAGAGGAATTGAGAAGTATTACCAACACACACAAACACTCTCATGTTGAGAAGTCCTGGAGGCGCTAACCGAAGTAATAAAACGAAACGGTCAGATTACTAGGAGCTACGAGAACTGAACAGTATACTCTGTAATATTCACCGTTTTCCGGAACTCAAAGTACCATCCACATGGATTGAAAATGAAGACATTAACGGTGACGAGTGCTGTCCACATCTTGCATCCGTACAGAATTAAAAATGAAGTTTGTCTGCAGCCTATAAAAGAAATGGAGGGCTACTGGATTCCAAATTTTGGTGCGTGAATGTAAGACGTATGATGACTTTTGCCTAGCTTTCCTTAATGAGTTTTGGTCTGAAACTATAAAATATAGGAGAAACATTAAGTATCGTCAGGCTAGGAAACTACAGTGATATGGATCACCACAACTACACTGCATTTTTCAAAGAGATGATGAAACGGCTTTAATATCTTGATACTTCCAATGATCCGCCAAAAATACTTCACCATCTGTCTGATAAAGTTGTCGCACAACTTAACACGGGATATCTAACAGCTATGAGACCTATGCAGGACATAAACTCATTCCAAAACTTATTACAAGTACTCAACTACAATAGAAAGCCAATTAGTGTGATTTTTAAAGATAATCAGAGGGAATCAAAACGTCGAGAGCAGTCAACGGAGGGATTGCTGGCTCAACCAGAATCATAGAGTCCCCACCCATACAGTGAGGACAGGCGTCATTTCAATCAACAGGAACCACACATGAATAACTGGCCTCCTCAATGTGATGCAGAAATCCGGTCAGCTGATTCTCATAACAACGCCATGAGGGAGAAATCGAGATCTGAAAGGATTGAGAACTGGATGTTATGATGATGCGAACACAGAACAGAGAAGAGACAGACGTGCTGTACATATACTGTGATGACATTTGTGTGTCTGCGTTTCTGAGGTAATTGTGAAGAAGCAATAACCATCAAATGCCCCATGATTCATTTGAATACAGTGAAAATTCTTGTGAGTTGCGTTGTCGAATTTCGTAGTCAAGATTGTACTGCATATAGGGCATGGATAAGTTTATTACTGCAGAAATCATTAACTAGGGGTTGCGAAGGCGTGGCAGTAAAGCAACAGAAGCATTCAGAGATTACAGTATACGGTGCACCTTAGCGCTTAAGTAATTGAACATGTCATGAACACTGCCTCGAGCTGTTTAAGGAATTCTTTATTCAATAACTAGTCGCTGTCTAAAGATGACCATTAGGACCTAGAAGCATTAACGGTATCACATTAGCCAAATATAACATCATTGACGTCAGATAATAAAACCAATAATTGTCCACTGTAGCCCCATTGTAATATGAATTACGTCATTAATATACAGCGGGCCAAATATCTCACTAAATAAGCGTGAAACGAAAAAACTACTAAGAACGAAACTTATCAAACTTCGAGGGTGAAACCAGATGGCGCTATAGTTGGCCCGCTAGATGGCGCTGCCGTAGGTCAAACGGGTATCAACTGCATTTTTTAAAAGTAGGAACCCACATTTTTATTACATATTTGTGTAGTACGAGAAGAAATATGAATGTTTCAGTTGGCCCACTTTTTTCACTTTGTAATAGATGGAACTGTGATAGTCACAAACATATAGCTCACAATTTCAGACGAACAGTTGGTAACAGGTTGGTTCTTTAAATTAAAATACAGAACGTGGGTACGTTTGAACATTTTATTTCGGTTGTTCCAATGTGATACATACACCTATGTGAACTTATCATTTCTGAGAACGCATGCTGTTACAGCGTGATTACCTGTAAATACCACATTACTGCAATAAGTGCTCAAAATGACATCCGTCAACCCCAATGCATTTGGCAATACGTGTAAAGACATTCCTCACAACAACGAGTAGTTCGCCTTCCGTAATGTTCACACATGCATTGACAATGCGCTGACGCATGTTGTCAGGCGTTGTCGGTGGATCACGATAGCAAATATCCTTCAACTTTCCCCACAGAAAGAAATCCGGTGACGTCAGATCCGGTGAACGTGCGGACCATTGTATGGCATGCTATGTCGTGAAATATGTTATTCAATGCCGCTTCAACCGCACGCGAGCTATTTGCCGGACATCCAACATGATGGAAGTACATCGCCATTCTGCATTGCAGTGAAACATCTTATAGCATCATCGGTAGAACATTATGTTGGAAATCAGCATACATTGCACTATTTAGATTGCCATCGATAAAATGGGGGCCAATTATCCTTCCTCCCATAATGGCGCACCGTACATTAACCCGCCAAGGTCACTGGTGTTCCACTTGTCGCAGCCAACGTGGATTTCCCGTTGAGCATCAGTGTATAATGCCGGTTTACGTTACCGCTGTTGGTGAATGACGCTTCGTCGCTAAATAGAACGGGTGCCAAAAATCTGTCATCGTCCCATACTTTCTCTTGTGTCCAGGGGCAGAATTGTACACAACGTTGAAAATCCTCTCCATGCAATTCCTGGTGCATAGAAATACAGTACAGGTGCAATCGATATTGGTATAGCATGCTCAACACCGACGATTTTGAGATTCCCGATTCTCGTCCAGTTTGTCTGCTACTGATGTGCTGATTATCCGTGACACCAGCCAGCCAAAACAGCTACTTGGGCATCATCATTTGTTGCAGGTCGTGTTTGACGTTTCACATGAGGCTGCACACTTCCTGTTTCTTTAAATAACGTAACTATCCGGTCGTCCAGGATACCGTGCAGCATACATAGCAAACGCCCTATGGGCATTTTGATCACAATAGCCATACATCAACACGATATCGACCTTTTCCGCAGTTGGTAAACGGTCCGTTTTAACACGGTAAGCAAATACCATCCGCACTGACGGAATGTTAGGTAATACCACGTTGTTGTTGTTGTGGTCTTCAGTCCAGAGACTGGTTTGATGCAGCTCTCCATCCTACTCTATCCTGTGCATCTCTCAGTACCTACTGCAACCTACATCCTTCTGAATTTGCTTAGTGTATTCATCTCTTGGTCTCACTCTACGATTTTTACCCTCCACACTGCTCTCCAATACTAAATTGGTGATCCCTTGATGCCTCAGAACATGTCCTAGCAACCGATCCCTTCTTCTGGTCAAGTTGTGCCACAAACTTTTCTCCCCAACCCTATTCAACACTATAATGTTACTTAAAAACCGTCTTGATTGGAAGGACGTAGCATGTGAAAACTGCTGGATTTGGACGGGTTACTCCTGTAACTGAAATATCATATTTTGCAATCAAGACGGTTTTTAAGTAACATTATAATTTCACAGATTGCTGTTGTCCCATAAGACATTATGTCTGTTTTTGAAAAGCTATTCAACACTTCCTCATTAGTTATGTGATCTACCCATCTAATCTTCAGCATTCTTCTGTAGCACCACATTTCGAAATCTTCTATTTTCTTCTTGTCCAAACTATTTATCGTCCACGTTTCACTTCCATACATGGCTACACTCCATACAAATACTTTCAGAAATGACTTCCTGACACTTAAATCTATACTCGATGTTAACAAATTTCTCTTCTTCAGAAACGCTTTCCTTGCCATTGCCAGTCTACATTTTATATCCTCTCTACTTCGACCATCATCAGTTTTTTGCTCCCCAAATAGCAAAACTCCTTTACTACTTTGAGTGTCTCATTTCCTAATCTAATTCCCTCAGCATCACCCGACTTAATTCGACTACATTCCATTATCCTCGTTTTGCTTTTGTTGATGTTCGTCTTATATCCTCCTTTCAAGACACTGTCATTCCATTCAACTGCTCTTCCAAGTCCTTTGCTGTCTCTGACAGAATTACAATGTCATCGGCGAACCTCAAAGTTTTTATATCTTCTCCATGGATTTTAATACCTACTCCGAACTTTTCTTTTGTTTCCTTTACCGCTTGCTCAATATACAGATTGAATAACATCGGGGAGAGGCTACAACCCTGTCTCACTCCCTTCCCAACTACTGCTTCCCTTTCATGTCCCTCGACTCTTATAACTGCCATCTGGTTTCTGTGCAAATTGTAAATAGCTTTTCGCTCCCTGTATTTTACCCCTGCTACCTTTAGAATTTTAAAGAGAGTATTCCAGTCAACATTGTCAAAAGCTTTCTCTAAGTCTACAAATGCTAGAAATGTAGGCTTGCCTTTCCTTAATCTTTCCTCTAAGATAAGTCGTAAGGTCAGTATTGCCTCACGTGTTCCAGTATTTCTACGGAATTCAAACTGATCTTCCCCGAGGTCGGCTTCTACTAGTTTTTCCATTCGTCTGTAAAGAATTCGTGTTAGTATTTTGCAGCTGTGACTTATTACACTGATAGTTCGGTAATTTTCACATCTGTCAACACCTGCTTTCTTTGGGACTGGATTTATTATATTCTTCTTGAAGTCTGAGGGTATTTCGCCTGTCTCATACATCTTGCTCACCAGATGGTAGAGTTTTGTCAGGACTGGCTCTCCCAAGGCTGTCAGTAGTTCTAATGTAATGTTGTCTACTCTCGGGGCCTTGTTTCGAATCAGGTCTTTCAGTGGTCTGTCAAATTCTTCACGCAGTATCGTATCTCCCACTTCATCTTCATCTACATCCTCTTCCATTTCCATAATATTGTCCTCAAGTATATCAGCCTTGTATAGACCCTCTATATACTCCTTCCACCTTTCTGCTTTCCCTTCTTTGCTTAGAACTGGGTTTCCATCTGAGCACTTGATGTTCATACAAGTGGTTCTCTTGTCTCCAAAGGTCTCTTTAATTTTCCTGTAGGCAGTATCTACATTACCCCTAGTGAGATAAGCCTCTAGTTCCTTACATTTGTCCTCTAGCCATCCCTGCTTGGCCATTTTGCATTTCCTGTCGATCTCATACCACGTACCTATACCTTTTACGTTTGTGACTATTACAGCGCTATCTATCACAAAGTGAAAAAAGTGGTCCACCTCAAACATTCATATTTCTTTACGTACTACACGAATATGTAATAAAAAATGAGGGTTCATATTTAAAAAAACAGTTGACATCCATTTGACCTATGGCAGTTCCATCTAGCGAACCATAGCGCCATCTGGTCTCCCCCTTACAGCTAGATGAGTTTAGTTCTTTGTAGTTTTTTCGTTTGACGCTTATTTCGTGAGATATTTGGCCTGGTCACTATCAATGGACCACCCTGTATAAACTGTGGTAGGCAGGCACTCTGCAGCAATAAGGCGCGTTCTAAAGTTACTGAAAATATTTGTAGCACAACTGACGCCTGTGATGATTTTACTCCGTTAGAAAGCGGGAGCAGTGGCTTGCTTGAGGGATAAGTGTTGTAAGAGATCGTGACAACATGTATAAGTGCAAGAACTCACTCCTGGTTGGATACCATAGAAGAAGATAAGTTGTTGCACAATTACAAGACAACATATTCATAGAAAGAAGGGAGACGAAATCCACGTGAGAGCGACTGTGGTCGTTGTAGATAGTCACGTCGTTTTCATCAAATTAAAAAGGGAGCAGATAGCAGAAAACGCAGGCAGCAACTACGTGCAGGGGATGAAGACTTATTCACTGTCAAAGAAGCACGGGTTCCTGTGCAGTAGGTTTTTCGACATCAACGCTGGTCCTTTCCGTATCTGGAGAATTGAAAATCATAATAATGATGAGAAATTTTAAGAGCAAGGAATTCAGATTAAAAATTTTATTAGTAAATAGCTATATCTGATGACAGTGGCTTCTGGTCATCGTAATTGTCCTTCAGGGTATTAACGAATGTATATTGTTTCCTGTTTATGTTTATGGCCTGGTGGATGTGTAATTAAGATAATGTATCCCATGTATCCCGTATTTTAAAAGACTGCAGTTACGTGGCTAACCTAGAGAATCGTTTATGTTGTTAAACGGCCGCTCGGGAGTAGCACAGGACAGTTCAGAGAGAATTTCTAGAGAGAGCTAGGAGTAATACTCATGATTACCATTTGTAGAATCGGATAATTGGTGTTTAGTTTATAGGGTTTATGTGCGATTTTGGCGTCGAGGAACCACTGATTTTGACGGTAGCTAGAGGCACAGTTCAAGATGTATTTTCTTTTTTTCTTTTCTGTGTTGTTGTTGGAAGGATGACTTGTCGCGAGAGGGAAGCGCTGGAGAATTAGTAGACTGCTGGAAAAAAAATTGCAACACCCTCAAGGACAAGATTATTTTATTGACAAACGAGATGACAGGTATTTCATAATTGTAGGAGTGTATGATAACAAATTCAGACCAAATGAAACATGTACGTCACAGAAAAGAATTACTAAACAGTCTCCTCAATACACAGTGGATCCCAATCTTGTCGCAACACAGGCGTGTATTCTCGCATGCAAACGATCATAAATGTGCCGAATAGCAGTCAGCGATAAGCTGTCAATCTTTAGCACCTTCTGTTACAATTCGGGAATGGTTACTGCAGGCCCTGGAGAACGACTAAGTTGGCACTTCATCATGATCAGTATTTGTTCAGTTGGCAACAGATCTACTGATCTTGCTGGCCAGTATAGTTGTTGCACACCACGAAGAGCACGTGGCTTCACAGCTGCCGTAGGTGAATGTGCATTGTCCTGCTGAAAGAGCACATCACTACATATAGAAGAAACAGTAGTACCACGGCGATAACACATATGGAATGTAACTAACACTGGTTACTTCACCATGCAGAAACCCCAAATGCAACCAAATGTCTCCCCACATCATGATGCCTATGTACCTAACCGAGCGAGGTGGCGCAGTGGTTAGCACACTGGACTCGCATTCGGGAGGACGATGGTTCAATCCCGTCTCCGGCCATCCTGATTTAGGTTTTCTGTGATTTCCCCAAATCGTTTCAGGCAAATGCTGGGAGGGTTCCTTTGAAAGGGCACGGCCGATTTCCTTCCCAATCCTTCCCTAACCCGAGCTTGTGCTCCGTCTCTAATGACCTCGTTGTCGACGGGACGTTAAACACTAACCACCACCACCACCACCTATGTACCTGTTTGTCGTGGTCGAATGCACTGTGAAATATGCAGCTGACCAACTCTACTCCACACACGTGTACGACCATCACTCTTATACAGACAATGGTAGTATCACGTCAAACAACAGAGCACCATTCAACTCTCTAGTGAACTCTGTCACTACAACAGAGCAGCAATGCTTGGCCGTGTCTTGGAGTCAGTGGTAGTCTGGCCAGAGGCACAAGTGATCTTAATCCTTCGCAAATAGACCATTCCCAATGGTTCCTGATGATATAACAGATGCAATATCCGCCCGAATTTCGTCCCTGGGTGATGTTCGGTCGGCCACTGATGTTCACACACTGCGTCGATCTTGACGTGCGTTTGTACTACATGGTCTTCAAGAATCTGGTCTACATGTCAGTACGTGAATTAAGCTTCCCACTAGCCCACAATGCGACCCTATTTTAATGGCTCAAGCTGTTAGTAGTAATCGACGGGCGTGTTTGTATTCTAAAGTGAGTGCTGCAAACACATTTCACATCTTATTTCAGAACAGTTACTGCCTGCAGAAGAAAAAAGAGGGTACTCAGACAGGCATCCTGAGTGACACCGATCACCGATGACCATCTCAAATGGATCAGTGCAACCCCGTGATATGAACGTATCGTACTCTGGTGCCGCTGAACACCAGGTTTTCTTGAGGTGTTCCATTGTTTTTCTGGCAGCGATAATGAAGAAATTGAACCATGAAAGTATCTCAAAGGAACTGAACAGATAGCACCACTAATAGAACTGATTGTGAATTATGAGACCACAGAAGAGGGACAAAGTCAACGGTACGAAGGTGCTCGTGAAGCAATGGATGACAGGGAGTGTACTATTAGCGATTTATTACTTGTCTAGGGAATATCATCACTGAAGATCTAATGAGTAATTTGGGACAGATATTATCGTTTAGGTTTGCTTGTTCTCGTCCACAGATGCCCAAGATTCCACCGAAATCTATGTGGAGGAGAAGAAGTGAAAATGACTGTTCTGGCATCCAGTTCTCTGAACAGAGCTCAGTTACTAAGTGAGAACACGATGGAGAAGATAAAATGCCAAATTATCTGCGAATCTACGAGAAAACTACCGTTAAGAATAAGGAGAAGGGTTCATTGAGAACTTCCATGAGGTGGAAGTTCATTTCACACATATCTATATCCATACAGTTCTAGTAAGCGATTTCACCATCCTCGTTGGTCCACATACACCTTATGTCAATGAGCGGTACACCAAATAACGACATAAAACGAGATTCTTCATTATTATAATTCCTAATCGAATAACTTGTAGGCCCCTGGTCTCCTTTCAAAAGATCTGTTTAGGTCCACCAACCAGAAATTCTAGCTTGAAGAGCTGTGGTCCATATTTCATTCCCTTTACGAGCAAACAACAAGTGACACTCAAGAATTTGCTCCATACTGTTGTTCTCCATCTTCGTAAAGGGATTCTTCGTTATCATCATCTCCCTCCAGTTCTGGATTTCCAGTGCATCAATTTCATTATCATTACTGCAAGAGTGACATTCAGTGAGTTTACAGAATCAAAAGACTGCTCCAATGTCTCCCTGATCTCCTCATCAGAAAATCCTCTTCTCCTTAACATTTTTCTGTTTTTTTGATAACTGCAAAATAAACATGTGCTTCTCACAAGGATAACTGCTGAGCATTGATAGAATCACAGCACAGGTCAGCAATGGAAACCGATGTAAAAGACACTGCGAAACAATCTGGTTGCTGAAAAATTTGCTTCTAACCGCACGGGCGTGAGAGTCTTATATGGGGGGCGCTAGGTGCACCAACATTTTAACACAAAACCACATGTAAAATTTTATATTTTTTTCCAAAACTATGACGAAGTTAACAAATTAGGAAAACTCACAAAATGTTGTTAAAACAAAATGTATAGTTGCATGTAGGGAAGATATTACATATATCAGACGGGTCTCTGAGACCCAATGGTAGGTAAAGACGTAAATGCATACTGAGTTGCGTATCCTCAGTACAACCAACTGAAACTTGCTCAAAATTACTATGGCGAGCAGAATATTCAGAAGCCCTTATTACATTGGAAGCTCTACACTAGCGTTCCCCTTATACTGGCGACCCTGGAAAACGCTGAAGAACCGACTCCGTACGGAACAACTTGCGAATAGACGGGGCTACATAGATACTGACATGTATGAGTGTGCTGAATCATAAACAATGAAACACCATCTAAAATTCCGAATTACAGACAGCTGTAGCTTACACCGAATTCTGGACGAGTTAAGTATGATATCCCTTATATTTTGTATCACATACTCGTGTTTTTTACTAGTATGTTTTTATATAAACCTACCTACCGGGTAACAATTACTGAATGATATGAAACTAAATTGCCATAATTTCTGAACGGTTGGCGTATGAAAGTTCAAACTCCACGTTTGGCCTAGGGTGATGACGGGAACTAGTACATGGTTTGGTTTAGCGACGAAGCCGACTTTCATTTGGACGGGTTCGTCGAGAAGCAAAATTGGCGCATTTAGGGGACTGAGAATCCGCATTTCGCCATCTGGAAGTCCGTTCACCGTCAATGGGTGATTGTGTAGTTTGTAATGTCTAGTCACATAATAATTGGTGCGATATTCCTTGATGACACAGAGACTACCGAAAGATGTGTAAAGGTTTCGGAATATGATTTCACCTCCATTATCCAAAGTTACTCTGATTTCGACAAGATGTGGTTAATGCAAGACGGAGCTCGCAATCATCGAATTAGGAGAGTCTTTGATATCCTGGAGGAGCGCTCTGGGGACGACATCTTGGCTCTGGGAAATCTAGACGCCACTGGCATGGGCCTCGATAGGCCTCTATACTCTCCGAATCTGCCATCTGGACAAAGACTACTGCATTTTGTAGGGCTATATTAAAGACAGGATGTACAGCAAGAACCCCAAAACCATTGCTGAGCTGAAAACAGCCATTCAGAAGGTTATCGACAGTGTCCATGTTCCGGCACTTCAGCTGGTCGTACAGAATTTCAATATTTGTCTGCGCTACATTGTAGCAGGTATATCGAATACCTCGTAATCTGAATACCTGTAGTGGCGTTTACATGCTGAATAAAGTGTGTGCACGCCATAGTTTTACGTTTTTTTCATATAGTTCAATAATTCTTGCTCTGTATTTTGTATTTTAAATTATGTACTTCACTTCTTTCAGTTGCTATATGTTTTACGATGTAGTTCGTAAGCGAATAAAGAAATAAATGAGGGTATTATCTATTTAAAAGTTTTTTATCTATTATTTTATGCGTCATGTCATAGAAATGTATCCATGTGGTATTTTGTGTTGGTTTACGCAAATGAAGCAACAACTTCTGGAGCAGGACCAGTCGTGTATTTGTTGGCCTTAATATGTCAGTTGTTGACAGGACTGGGGACAACGAAGTCCTATGTCCAATGAGAAAGAACTAGTACAAACGTATACACATAGATTTCTAATTAACCATGGTGTACTCGTATAGAGATGATATTAGACAATTCCATCAACATAACACATGTGTATGTGAAGTCACAGTTCTATTTGAGACAAGCAAAAGATTGGCTTGGGTAAGATGGTGTGAAACACAGTATTGGAAGGGTAGTTAGCAAAGTGATCTTATACCTGTAGTGAGGGAATATTTTGCAAGTCATCAGTTTCCAGACTTCTTAGATGTGGCCCGCCAAGAGTTCCTCTCCTGCACTAACTTCTTCATCCGAGAGTAGCACATTATATACTGAATTATTTGTTGCGTATTGAAATCTCTGTTTTCCCCGACAGTTTTTACTCTCTGCTGTTAACTAACAGAAACGGTAGTCCTATTATCCAGTCCCTTCCTTCTTGTCGGTGATTTCCGTACCTTCCTTTCTGCACCGACTCTGCAGAGAAACTCCTCATTTCTTATCGTATTACTCCACTTTACTTTCAACATTCTTATGTAGCACTACATCTTTGTTCCATTTTGCCCCTCTCCATGGTTTACATTGCTGTGTTAAACAGGTACTTTCTCAGAAATTTCTTCCTCAAATTAAGGCCTATGTTTGATACCAGAATTCTTCTCCATAACTGCCTTCTTTGCCACTACTAGTTTGCTTCTTATGTCCTCTTCATTCATCCGCCATAGGTTACTTTGCTTCCAAGATAGTACAGTTCCTAAACTTCGTCTAAATTGTGATCCGTTATTTTGATATTAAGTTTCTTGCTGTCCTCATTACTGTTACGTGTCATTACCTTTGTCCTGTTTCTATTTAATTTCAGTCCATGTTCTGTACTCATTTTGTCCAACATGCCCTGTAATTCTTTATTACATTCACTGAGGATGGCTACGTCGTCAGCTAATTTTATCATAGATTTCTTTCACCCTAAATTTTAATGCCACTTTTGAATGTTTGTATTATTTCCGTTATTGCTTCTTCGATATGTAGATTCAATTGTCGGGGCAAAAGACTGCATCAGTGTCTCACACTCTTTTTAATTTGAGCACTGCTTTCTTTGTCTTCCAGTTATATTATTTTTTCTTCATGCGGGAATGTAGGACTAATGTATACCTGACCCAGACCTCGTACCCTAATTCATTGCACCTCTGTATTCTTTTATAATAACACCATAAGCACATGGGTATCTATTTCTTGTCCGTTTTTACTACAACGAACTGCACTCCATTAGAAACGTGGAATGCGCTCAACGACTGTCGTATGGCTTTCAAAATGATTACGATCAGAAATCAGTCATCGTTTCCTTTCTAGATTTATTAAAGCAGATCCAGATTTCGCGTAGTAACTAGCCTTTACTAAACTATTATACTATGATCTGACAATGTACTTCTTGTATTTTTCGGCTACTAACTAACCATTACCGGGGCTAAAAATTCAAGTATACTACACTCCTGGAAATGGAAAAAAGAACACATTGACACCGGTGTGTCAGACCCACCATACTTGCTCCGGACACTGCGAGAGGGCTGTGCAAGCAATGATCAAACGCACGGCACAGCGGACACACCAGGAACCGCGGTGTTGGCCGTCGAATGGCGCTAGCTGCGCAGCATTTGTGCACCGCCGCCGTCAGTGTCAGCCAGTTTGCCGTGGCATACGGAGCTCCATCGCAGTCTTTAACACTGGTAGCATGCCGCGACAGCGTGGACGTGAACCGTATGTGCAGTTGACGGACTTTGAGCGAGGGCGTATAGTGGGCATGCGGGAGGCCGGGTGGACGTACCGCCGAATTGCTCAACACGTGGGGCGTGAGGTCTCCACAGTACATCGATGTTGTCGCCAGTGGTCGGCGGAAGGTGCACGTGCCCGTCGACCTGGGACCGGACCGCAGCGACGCACGGATTCACGCCAAGACCGTAGGATCCTACGCAGTGCCGTAGGGGACCCCACCGCCACTTCCCAGCAAATTAGGGACACTGTTGCTCCTGGGGTATCGGCGAGGACCATTCGCAACCGTCTCCATGAAGCTGGGCTACGGTCCCGCACACTGTTAGGCCGTCTTCCGCTCACGCCCCAACATCGTGCAGCCCGCCTCCAGTGGTGTCGCGACAGGCGTGAATGGAGGGACGAATGGAGACGTGTCGTCTTCAGCGATGAGAGTCGCTTCTGCCTTGGTGCCAATGATGGTCGTATGCGTGTTTGGCGCCGTGCAGGTGAGCGCCACAATCAGGACTGCATACGACCGAGGCACACAGGGCCAACACCCGGCATCATGGTGTGGGGAGCGATCTCCTACACTGGCCGTACACCTCTGGTGATCGTCGAGGGGACACTGAATAGTGCACGGTACATCCAAACCGTCATCGAACGCATCGTTCTACCATTCCAAGACCGGCATGGGAACTTGCTGTTCCAACAGGACAATGCACGTCCGCATGTATCCCGTTCCACCCAACGTGCTCTAGAAGGTGTAAGTCAACTACCCTGGCCAGCAAGATCTCCGGATCTGTCCCCCATTGAGCATGTTTGGGACTGGATGAAGCGTCGTCTCACGCGGTCTGCACGTCCAGCACGAACGCTGGTCCAACTGAGGCGCCAGGCGGAAATGACATGGCAAGCCGTTCCACAGGACTACATCCAGCATCTCTACGATCGTCTCCATGGGAGAATAGCAGCCTGCATTGCTGCGAAAGGTGGATATACACTGTACTAGTGCCGACATTGTGCATGCTCTGTTGCCTGTGTCTATGTGCCTGTGGTTCTGTCAGTGTGATCATGTGATGTATCTGACCCCAGGAATGTGTCAATAAAGTTTCCCCTTCCTGGGACAATGAATTCACGGTGTTCTTATTTCAATTTCCAGGAGTGTATTTCCTGACTATGTACGTCTTATGTTTTTATCACCGGTAACGAGTAGTTACTTGCCAAAACCTGAATCTGCTCTAATAAAGCTAGAAAGGAAACGCCGACTGATTGCTTCTCCCTATAATTTTGAACGTTTTACCAATATCTTGTATAGCTTACTACAAGAGATGTGTTTTCTGTAACTTAACAGTTCATATGGTCGATCTTTTCAGGAACGGATGAAGGTAGATGTTAGCAGGAATAGAAACGACTAGAAGATATCTTTTGCTGGAGGCATCACCGAGAACGTGAAACTAAGAACGAAGGTGGATGACTTGACCACCAAACAACATTGTTTAACCAGTGAAAACCACTAGTACAATTGTCCCTCTTGGTTGCCCCTCCAAGTGTCTTAAAGAGGAAATTCCTACAAGTAACGTTGAAACATACATCGTGTTCTGTAACCAACGACATCTAATACAAAATTATGAGAGGTCATTGCACAAAGTGATAGTGGTTTTCCAGCGATAACTCTTCTTTGTTGTGTCAGTGAGGCACAGTTCCACTCTAGTTAGTAAGCACAAAAATCTATGATATAAACTGGAGATATTAAAATTTTTTGTGTGTAGATACACTGAATAGCCAAAGAAATTGGTACACCGGCTTAGTACCGTGTAGGACCCCCGCGAGCACCCGAAAGTTCCGCAATACGACGCAGCATAGTTCAAATGGCTCTGAGCACTATGGGACTCAATTGCTGTGATCATCAGTGCCCTCTAACGTAGAACTACTTAAACCTAACTAACCTAAGGACATCACACACATCCATGCCCGAGGCAGGATTCGAACCTGCGACCGTAGCAGTCGCACGGTTCCGGACTACGCGCCTAAAACCGCGAGACCACCGCGGCCGGCGACGCAGCATGGACACTACTAATGCATGAAGTAGCGGTGAAGGGAATTGACACCATGAATCCTGGAGAGTCGTCCATAAATTCCTAAGAGTACGAGGGGGTGGGATGTCTGAACAGCAAGTTACAAGGCATCGCAGATATGCTCAATAATGTTCATGTCTGGGGAGTTTGGTGACCAGCGGAACTGTTTAAAATCAGATGAGTGTTCCCGGAGGCAATCTGTAGCAATTCTTGGCATGTGGTGTGCCGCTGGAATGGACCAAGGCCATCGGAGTGCTCAATGGATATGAATGGATGCAAGTGATAAGTCCGGACGCTTACTTACGCGTCACATGTCAGAGTCGTATCACTCCAACGGCACATGTCCCTCACCACCACAGAGCCTCCACCAGCTTGAACCGTCCCCTGCTGACGTGTAGGGTCCACAGATTCATGAGGTTCTCTCCATATCTGTAAGCTTCCAGTTGCTCGATAGAGTTTGAAATGAGACTCGTCCGACTGGGCAACATGTCTCGAGTCATCAACACTCCAGTACCGATGTTGACGGCCATAGGCGAGGCGTAATACAGTGTGTCGTGCAGTCATCAAGGGCACACGAGTAAGCCTTTGGCTTCGAAAGCCGATATCGATGATGTTTCGTTGAATGGTTCACACGCTGACACTTGCTGATGGCCCAGCATTCCAGTCTGCAGCAGTTTGCAGAAGGTTTGCACTTCTGTCACGTTGAACGATTCTCTTCAGTCATAGTTGGTCCCGTTCATGCAGGATCTTTTTTCGGCCGTAGCGATCTCGGAAATTTGACATTTTACCGGATTCTTGATATTCACGGTACACTCGTGAAATGGTTGTACGGGAAAATCCCTACTATATCGCTATCTCGTGTGCCGACTACAACACAACGTTGAAACTCATTCAGATCTTGATAACCTGCCACTGTAGTGGCATTAACCGATCTAACAACTGCGCCAGTAACTTGTGGTCTTATTTAGGCGTTGCCGACCGCAGCGCCGTATTCTACTCTGTATTTGAATACGCATGCCTATACCAGTTCCTTTGGCGCTTCAGAGTATATGTTCCACTATTGTGACTATATCTTCGTCTGTTAATTTAAGTGAATTTGTTACCTTTTGTGGCGGGCTGGACTATCGGGCACTTCATTAAAACTGCCCACTTTCTTGTCTGAATTAGTTAAGTATGGTGACAACACAACTCATGCCTTCTGTTAGGTGCAGTATATTTGATATGACATAGCTCGCCATAATTTATGATGCAAATGAATATGTGTCCACGTTTTCTCCACAATATTCGTTGTATCATAATGTTAATTGGCACCCATTTAAGATCCTTTTCAGTCTTTCTTTGACTACTTAACATTTTTGTCATAAGGTAATTTGTATATTATTTGTTTCAGTATTTTTGCTTCATTTTATCGTGTTACAATAAAATAAAAAACATTTTCAAGGTGTAGAATGTAGAACAGTTGAAATATATTTGAAGTGTAAAACTGTGTTTTCTCAAGAGAAGGATGATGTCAAAATTGGTTTTAGATTTATTTTTCTTGCAAAAAATCTGTGAGTACATTTTTATCTGGAATGGTATTTCCATTTACTTCATAATGTTTTATGTCATTCGCTAAGTGAATTTTTCTTATGTCATTGCTTATGTAGGTGAGAACTCTAGGTACTACTACGACAGACGATTGCTTACAATGAATATTTTTTGCATGTCTTACGATTATGAATACTGTGTAAGCCGCGCGGAGTGGCCGTGCGGTCTATGGCGCATTGCCACGGTGCACGCAGTTCCCCCCGTCGGAGGTTCAAGTCCTCCAATTGGGCATGAATGCATCTGTTGTCTTTAGCGTAAGATAGTTTAAGTTATATCAAGTATTGTGTAAGCCTACAGACCGATGTCCTCAGCAGTTTGGTCCCACAGAACTTACCACGAATTTCCAAATGTTATCTAAAATACCATTACGATCTACGTATCATCCTTATAATAATATTCATTAATGACATGTAAATCGGTAGGCTGTGGTCACATACTTACCAGATATTTAAAAAAGATATTAAGACTGTACTGCCATTGAGACCGCAGCCTTAGTCAATTTTTTCTGAGGGACCTGCTGATAAAACATTTCCGTCAGAATTATTTCATTAGCTTTACATTTATGATGCTTCCAGCCCACTCATCGTTCCGTTTACATTATGCATTTCATTCTATTCGAGATACCAGTAACCTCTGGGTAGAGGATACATTAATCCTTTCAAATGTTTTGTCAGTAAACATCATTTCCTGTGCCTATCCATCCTACATTTGACCATGAGTGAGTGTATTTGTTTGTATCTGGAATGTTCAGATGTTTCTGTAGGCAGTCGCAGTAAGCATGGATAGTGTAAAGTCACTGCCAACTTAACCTGGTGGTGTAGGTTAGCAAAGAACGAATGTTGAAAATAGCAGAAAAGATAATTTTGTTGTGCTGTAGTTGGTCATACGCAACAGGTCTCTCTCCCCACACACACAGTTTATAACTTCGACTGTTTCAGTTACGTATTGTAGTAGGCACTGTTGTCGTTGAATAGGTAAGACAGTAGTCATGTGCATGTGGGATGGGTAATTCTGGAGTGGAGAAAGGTATTGGGATACGTAAGCTTAATTTGTACTAGCGTGCCGTGTGCTCTGTTTGAACATTAGTTAGGTCAGGGAGACGTTTCGACATTCCACATTACAGGGATTTCAGTTAATTTTCTGCTAGGGAGGGGCTTGGTAGTACTAGCTTTGTTCAAACTTGAACCACCGCACCACATGTAGAGATTCATATTTCTTCAGTATTGTGAGGTACATTTCATGGCAGATCAGTTTTCTTTCAGTGTCATATGAAGAATTTTGCTTTAAGTTAGTCGCATCGTTATATGATCCTAATTCACGTTTAAAATCATGGCCTTTGTCTGACTTTATTCCACATGTCTGTGCTCTTGTAGGTTTCACATAGGGCTGTCATGCATAACGTAGAGCGTGAGGAACTGTACAGTAGGAATCCCTATATGAATATTGAATTATTGCCATTAAGCACGTTTCCATATTTTAAAACAAATGATGAAAAAATGGCGACTGCCATATATCGGCGCTACTAATCGTTCCCATGGTTCTCTTCTTATTTAATAGTAATTGGGCCACAATATTTTATGAAGAACGTGAATCTTTGTGATGATTTACTTCATAATCGAACCATTTTTTTACGCTCACCTGAATGCAGTCCATATTCCATAATCCCTTGCATCGCTTTCAAAATTTTGCTTTAGGGAAAATCCAAGTAATAATTAATTACAATTGCATTCTATTACATATTATTTGCCCTTTTCCTGATGAAAGTGGTTTCAAGTGATGTTAGTGATCATACCGCGTTTTTTCTCTATTTCTATAAATAAATCTTCGTTTAGAACTGTAAAAACAATCATATTGTTTGGTAAATGATTTATTATTACCTAATCCCACATTACCCTCCTACATGTATTTGGTTGGAAGTGAGAGGTATCAACGCCATATAGGAATTCAAAAAGCTAGAGAAATTGGCATACCACGGGATGGGGGGTGTAATTTAGAGGAATACAGCATCCATTACATTTCCTTCCCTAAGCTGTTATCTTGGTTTTACTTCATCCATCGTGCCAATTAATTACTTATCTCTCATTCTTTGTCACATCCGGATTTTTATCAATAACTGAGCCAAGAAAAATATGAAGCGAATGCAATGCATTGGAATGAATATTAAACCTCTGTTAAACGTCTGCATTGAAATACCCTGTTACATTACAATGAAATAACAAAATAATTAAAAATTTCTCCTTTTCAGCAGCGACCCTGCTGAGGAAGATTTTACGAATAATTGGCACAAGACACAAGAATTTTAACACCCCCACTTTCGTTATTACCCATCTGCCTGACAAAAAAATAGTGAAGCACGCAGAAGGGAAGGTGGAAAAGGAACGAAATTTCGCTGCTTGAGAGCGCACACGATTTCATTCCATGACTGAGAATCCGAGTGAAATTTACAATGAACTTGGCAGAAGGAGCCCACTGATAAGCAAGACGTTGCACCCTTCTGGTTTGTATGCATGCACTGAATAGGTTGGGATGCCGGTACATCCTATCTCGTTGCAAGTTGGGCCTCAACAATTGTGACTGGTCTTTCGTATCATGGATGTTGGCAACATGACCGACTTGAATCTCAGCTGGGACAAATATGGGGACTTTTCTGGCTGCAGTGGTACCTCAACATCACGCAGGCAGTCCACAGAGACACATAGCATGTGTGAATGGACATTCTCCCATTGAGAAACCGCGCCTCAGTACTGACGCATCAAGAAGCACGATGCTCATGGCGGTCATTTGTGCTGATGGAGTAACCATTACCACTAACAGCAGTGAAATGCAGTCAATCTTGATTGCTCCCCACACTATCATTCCAGAATACTGGAGAAACTGAACCTCTCCCGCGCTCGCTGCCATAATCCCAGATGGTTATGGCCCAGGGTATTATAAATCGTGATTTATCGTTGAACACCATTCAGTGCAATTTATCAGCAGTGAGGGCTTCCAGGTCATGATACCATTCCAAACACAACGGTTTGTGCTGTGGTGTTAGAGGAAGCCTAAACCTGGGACAACTGCTGCCAGTTCCTGAGGATTTGGTGCTAAGAGACAGAGAACGTTGCAGCGATCACATTATTTGTTGTCAGATGGCAGGTGCCGATTTGAATGGATTACGATGTGCTTGTTGCAATATTAGGGGGAACCTCTCCTGTGATGCTCAGATATGGTCGGTCAGGAACTTGACGATAAATATGCCTGCCTTCACGTACCTGCTCTCTACAACGCCGGGACACTGTCACTTCTGAATACCCCACACATTTAGATATTGCGCAGTTTGATCAGCAGGTCAAGTGGAGACCAACAATCAGGCCCGTTTCAAACTCAGTCCGGTGCTGACAACACTGCCTCACACGCATATGTGGAGTCTCCGTGTCCTTCATGCTGGCCACTCTACACCACACGTTTTTCACTCACCTCATATACCCTATCAGGCCTCGTAACAACACTAAAGGCGAAGAACAAAACGTATTTTGGGGGCAATCTACTAGCCATAGTGAATACCAGCTCCAATTATTTGCATACCCACCAATTGTGTATATATGTATGAAGTTTCACTGACAACTAATACTGCCTATTGGCTGCTTCAGTTTCCTTGTCGCACTGTAAATATGAAGATTAATAGTGTGTGGTCAAAATATTTAATAATGTAAAACATTGGGTTGGTCGCAGAATAAATTAATTCAATTTTTCAATGCATTTGTAATTACATAACTGACATTTGTACGAAATTCACTGTTGTTACAGTAATATAAGCGTTGAAGAGTCGGCTCGAGCAGAACAATGCATGTCAGACTTCAGTAATCAGTCATGAACCGTATTGCTACCATGGTAAGAAAATACGTCATCCTCATGAGAGTCACATATAGAAGGGCAATACATAGAGAATTTTATTGCTCGAGACAAACTGTTCATTACGCAGCAGTCGTTGCAAACAATTTATTAGGTGGAAAGCCTGAGTAATGACAACATTTATTTGCACATCATGCAACAGATTCTTACGTTAATAATTAAATGAATATTCAGATCTGAACTTATTTTTAAATGTACCAATTTTGCCTTGGGGAAACAACATGTTAGAAGGAAAAAGCATTTTGATGATAGTTATTTATTTTTTGACTAAAACAATGTGTTTTCTTAATAAGTTGTAAAGAATCACCCACACACAAAGTGGAAAGTTTCATATCTAGAAAATATTGGTATCCCTTGGTGTTTCAGAATGTGTCCTTTCAACTGATCCCTTCTTTTGATCAAGTTGTACCTAAATTTCTTATCTCCATATTCTGTTCACTACATCCTCATTAGTTACTTGTTAGACCCATCCAATCTTTAGCATTCTTCTGTGGTACCACATTTTGGAAACTTCTAATTTGTTTTCATCTAAACTGTTTATTTTCCGTGCTTCACTTCCACACATGGCTACACTCCACACAAATAACTCAAAGTTAAAAAGATTCTCTCTACAGAAATGTTTTTCTTGCTATTGGCCGTCTGCATTTTATATCCTCTCTGCTTCAGCCATTATCAGTTATTTTGTTTCCAAAATAGCAGGAGTGGTCTACTGCTTGAAGTGTCTCGTTTCCTAATCCCATTCCATTAGCGTAAACCTAATTTAATTCGACTTCATTTCATTATCCTTGTTTGGTTTTGCTGATCTTCATCTCATATCCTCCTTTCAAGACCCTGTCCATTCGCCGTGCGGTTCTAGGAGCTACAGTCTGGAGCCGAGCGACCGCTACGGTCGCAGGTTCGAATCCTGCCTGTGACATGGATGTGTGTGAGGTCCTTAGGTTTAATTAGTTCTACGTTTTAGGCGACTGATGACCTCAGAAATTAAGCCGCAAAGTGCTCAAAGCCATTTGAACCAAACCTGTCCATTCCGTTCAACTCTCCTCCAAGTCCTTTACTGTCTCTGACAGAATTACAATGTCATCGGCAAATCTCAAAATTTTTGTTTCTTCTCCTTGAACTTTGATTCCAATTCCCTACTTTTCTTTCTTTCCTTTACTGCTTGTTCAGTGTGCATATTGAATAACATAACAGCTACTACCGTGCCTCAGGCCCCTTTCAACCTATGGTTTCTTTGTATGCCCCTCGACTCTTATAACTGCCATCTGGTTTCTGTACAAGTTGTGAATAGCCTTTCGCTCCGTACATTTCACCCCTGCTACCTTCAGAATTTGAAAGGGAGTATTTAAGTCAATGTTGTCAAAAGCTTTCTCTAAATCTAAAAAGGCTGTAAATGTAGGTTTGTCCTTCTGTGCTAGACATACCACATATGATTTTTGACCAACCCCCTCTCATAATCAAATTTACGTATGTCAGTGTACTATTCATTTTAGAGATAAAATTATCCTTTGGTTACACTTTTGAGTCTTTCTGAAGATACTGCCGACATGACGACACTCAAAACACCACGCATGTACGAATAAAACGATGGTTTCCTACTGTTGGTCAGAAATGACCCACGTGGTACTATTAGGAGTACGGTGAACTCCCGTAGTCCGCATCTCGTGGCCGTGCGGTAGCGTTCTCGCTTCCCGCGCCCAGGTTCCCGGGTTCGATTCCCGGCGGGGTCAGGGATTATCACTGCCTCGTGATGACTGGGTGTTGTGTGATGTCCTCAGGTTAGTTAGGTTTAAGTAGTTCTAAGTTCTAGGGGACTGATGACGATAGATGTTAAGTCCCATAGTACTCAGAGCCATTTGAACTCCCGTACTTCTAATGTTAATCTATGTTCTAAGATAAGTTGTAGGGT
Source organism: Schistocerca gregaria (assembly GCF_023897955.1). Lineage (NCBI taxonomy): Eukaryota > Metazoa > Arthropoda > Insecta > Orthoptera > Acrididae > Schistocerca > Schistocerca gregaria. The sequence goes on along the minus strand of NC_064925.1, from coordinate 269,609,503 downwards.
CAGTATTTCGTTGTGTCTTCCTACATTTCTCCGGAATCCAAACTGATCTTCCCTGAGGTCTGTTTCTACCTGATTTCCATTCTTCAATAAATAATTCGTGTTAGTATCCTGCTACCATGACTTATTGAACTCAAAATTCGGTAGTTTTAACACCTGTCAGCAACTTCTTCCTTTGGAGTTGAAATTACTGCATTCTTCTTGAAATAAGATGCTATTTCGATTGTTTCAAACATCTTGCACACCTGATGGAAGAGTTTTATCACAGCTGGCTATGCCATATAATGTAGCCGTTATTTTGGATCTCCAGTCATGAATGAAAATTCGATTTTTGCAACAAAATGCAGGAGGAGGGTACAGTTAGTCTTCAAACAGAAATATTCCCAACCATTAGTAATATATGACAGATATGAAATATGAAGAAATACCCAAATTATGCTTCTTCTTCGGAAATGACCAGCATAATTAGTAGTTTGATATTACTGCAAGTCCTCTAAAATATTAAAGTCCCGTCTGTGTGTCTCTGACTGATGACTAGGTACAGTCCAGAGATGATCTACGACGCCTACGGAGCCCGAGTCTCGAGGACGACGGACGAACACTGCAGCTTGTAGACTCGGCGGTAGCTGGAGACCGGACACAACTCGGCGCTCTGAACAGAACTGTCCGCCGTAGCTCAGTGCACCGGTATTTAACGAGGCGTCGACCAATCGCTATCCACGCACGTGATGCCAGTGGATTGACAGCTGCGAAACATAACGGGGCTTTGAATAGTTCGTATGTAGAGCTTCTCTTATAAAATGTTTTGAAACTGTGAGTTGTCTTCAATGCTAGTGACAGTAATTTTGGAGATAAGCAAACTGATTATTTGACTCCTATTTTAGTCCTTAATCCCCCACTTCTTGATGTAGGGTGATAAACCTCCAAAATTCATGTATGTATTCTTCAGTGCACTATCATTGGACGTGTCTAATAACTTTTTTCTTAAGAGCTATTGGTAAAAGTTTATTTTATACTGAATTAGAATTTTTTGTGTGGTGTTTCTTACTGTAACATCTACCACCTTAACAGAAAAAATTTTACCATAGCGTTTTCGTCTATCACGGGAGTAGTGAGATCTGTGCTTTGTTTCCAAGTGCTAGTATTCAGTACAACAGTAACACTCCTTTTGCATAGTGGCATTTCACAGTGAAAAAGATTCCGGTTATCGTATAATGTTTGACATGTGTTGCAGATTCGTGTGTCATCAAAATAAAATTTAGTCTGTGTAACGTCTGAATTTCTACCTTCGAGATAAGACTACGAAACTGCACATGAAATTTACGTCCATACAAGTTTTCCAGATTATCACTTTCACGTTTTAAATATTTCAGTGAGGAGGACGGGTAAATAATTCATACCAATATTTGAAAACAATTATTCACTTGTAAAACTTGCATCAGATTACAATGCTTTCTGCGTAGTTTGTCTTGAAATAATTCTCAAGGTACGGGTTATATAATCACTTCAGAAGCTCGGATACTCAGTTAAGGCTTAGCCAACATTTACCAATAAAGTTAGGGTCATACAATTGTGATTATGCCTTTTATATTGTCTAATTGATACTGAGTATAACAAAAATAACTACAGGGATGGTTGAATTACGCACGGTAATGTCTGTGCAGTCCGAATCGATCAATAGTCACAGATACAGCAAAAGCTTAAAAATGACTCGAAATAAAATGGCTTACCACATAGCCCCTACTGATAAACTTTATTTAGTGATTAAATAAATACGTAGTTATTTTCATTATATTCACACTTCATTTCATTTTGGGGCATTTTCGCTAATTTCGTTTCTTAAATATTCGTGATAATGCTCTCTTACTTCCTAGTTTTCATTATCAGGTGGAGTGACACTCCTGCTTTGAAAGTGAGTGCAAAGTATGGTTTACATTTGTTTATATGATTCTTTGTATGTGAAGATGGAGAGTCTGTAATGAAACCATTTCACTGTTGCGTTAAATTGTGTTCAAACAGTATGTTCATAATAATTTCTCTTTTCACATTTCTCAAGATGAATAAATCCGCTCCAGTTGTACTTGAAAAATCCATTATTTTGGATGGAATCATTTAAGGTTTTTATTTACATCCTGAAAACTAGGTCGTGTGTACGACTTTATCCTAATAAAAGATTTGTCAAGTACGACATTAATAAATTTGGCAGCAGTTACGGATGGACCCCAAGAAATATAACAAGCAATCCCCTCCCGTCTCCCCCTGCATGAAGCGAGTCTAAAAGACAGAGGTGCACTGTTCTAATTGCTGCGACAGGTCGCTCACGGTAGCTCACCCCTCTGGCTACCTTCGCAAACCGGCACGTCTCTGTAGAGCGCAATAAAGAACTTCTGTATGTACCACGATTAAAACTGTCCCCAGTTCATTTCCTTTCCCCTGGCACAATGTGTTCCAGCAAACTGGTCATTCCGTATCAACCTAGAAAGTCAGCGGCAAATAAAAAGTTTTGAAATATATTATTTAATGCACCGCTTTCACTATATTGCACTGAAAATATCTACATACAACGCAATATGTCGGTAGTATGTTTTGTGCTCCTTGTCCGGAAAATAAAACTTCGCTAGACTCAAGATGTTTCCTACTACAGTAATGTTCACCCTCAAGCTTGCATTAGAAACGCTGATTGTGGGTTTCCTGTTCTGATTTAACATTTTTTCCTCACCAAGTGTCGAAAACATTTATTTTATAAGCAAATGCATTAACCTACAATTCCTAATACCCTAGAATATCTCTAATTAAATTCCTACTGTATTTATATTTTATAACATAATGTTTACACATTAGTTAATCACTTGATCCCATGTTATTTTTCGTGGATATGATTACTCTTTAGCATAACATCCACTTTCTCTATAATTTTATGTATCTTGTCATTACATTTTAGAGTGTAGCTTACTGCCAGACACTTTCAAGATCATCACTTTCGTAGTAGAAGGGAAACAGATGTTTTCACTTGCTGCAAGATCTGCATCTTATTCAGACTGTGGAGACTTGCAAACAGACAATAGGGAGCTGGCCAGAATTATCAACATTTTGTACTACATTGGTCACAAATTTCATTTGAAGAAATAAGCAGACTCTCCTCGGTCCTCAGCCACGGTATGCTTTTATTACAGTCATTTAAATCAGCACCCTCTTCCTTTGAATGCAGGTAAAGCTTACAGACATTCCTTCACTAGAGCACGCAAGCAAGATAATTAACTACTGCCAACCATTTAGTCATATGAAAGAAGTCAGATCGTTTCCGGGTATAGCAATCAAGTAATAAAGATCATTTTTCCTAAGAACATTAAGTGGCATGACAGGGTATCACAAGGGAGAGTGCCCTGCAATCTCTCAAAATGAAGACTGTGATTTTTCAATTATAATATTATAGAGTATAGTATTTTATATATAATATATGAGATTAAACTAAAAATATGTAATAATTAGACATATTTGTTAAGAGTTTTACATATTACAGTATCAGACGTGTGGAACACAGTTTCTTTCCATGAAGTTTACAAACATCTGTCAGTCCTATTTAAGTACAGTAACACTATATTTGTGTGTGTGTGTGTGTGTGTGTGTGTGTGTGTGTGTGTGTGTGTCTGTGTGTGTGTGAGTGTGTGTGTGTGTGTGTGTGTGTGTGTGTGTGTGTGTGTGTGTGTTTTGTTACTACTTCACGCTATTAACAAATGTTCACTTAAAACTACAGTCTTCCACACCATAAAACTGCTTATATGTAACTCATTTCTTAAATTTAATTTGATTATGAAGGATAGTCAGTCATATGCTTACTCACTCCTGCAGTTTTCTATGGGATATGGGCTCCCTCCTGCTTGTGAAATGGAATTTGCTTACAAAGGAAACATACAGCCAGTACTAGAGAAAACGAATCAGATGTAGATCTGTGTAAGATAATTCCCAAATGTATGTCAGTGCAGTTTAAGTACAGTGATGATATTTAATTAAAACTGTTATCGAATCAGATGGAACAGTGTAGCACAGGTATGAACAAGAGTAGTATGCAAGGAGGGGGTTTGTCATCAGCCGCCGATGCCTCTCTGCAGCATACCTCTGCTAGGAGGGCTGCAGTGATTACAGGCCCTGCGACCCAGAGATTACACAGTCCAGTGAGCCAAGAAATTAGCAGCTCAGTCCACAGAGTGCCTTCGCGTACACCAGGCATGAGAACAGGTGGAGCCGGCTGCTGTGGCCGTGTAGTTCTAGGCGCTTCAGTCCGGAACCGCGCTGCTGCTATGGTCGCAGGTTCGAATCCGACCTCGGGCGTGGATGTGGGTGATGTCTTTAGGTCCACACCGTGTCGTGTGTGGCCGTAGGAATGCAAGTATACCTCCGCCATGCAAGTATTTAGGATCAGGCCGCCGCCGATCGAATCAGTTCTATCGCAGCAAGTTAACAGATGTCTTCTGCTACGGACCCAGTACCGCTTCCCTCTACAAACCGCCTTAGCCTCCAGTTGACAGCGCTCGTGTAGCGACGTGCTAGTGAGACTGTTGATATCATTCGATACTGTCTTCCGGCGAGATTGAAGGGTCTCTGAAATTATATCAGTCTTGACAAAACTTTAAATTTATTCTATTCAAATTTACGCCTCCCAATGGGAGCGTGGATTTAGAGATTTCCGATTGTTTGGTCAATTGTGATTACTTATCATACCACAGATGTTTCGGCATCAACTGTGTTATCAACCATTCCATGAACTCCCTGTTTAGTCTAAGATTTTCTTCCAGGTTACTGACATTTTTATGCTTTGTCTATGTTGAGCTTCAGTATTGGTCAAAAAAGATCATTTGTTTTAAGTTAAGGAAAACCATTTTGTTAATGAATGGAGACGGAACTTTTTTCTTACATTGCCTTGGGCAGTGTCCTGCGCCCAGAGCAGCCTATTAAAAGATCTAGTCTTTTAAGGCCTTTCTCGTCACTTCATCACTGTACACTCTTCTTCGCACAATAACTAATGATAATCAAGTGGAACACGTTCTTTTCTAATAGATTTAGATTTTCAGATATTTTCATCAATTGGAGCCTATAACATGCTATTCACATAGCTTGTACCACATTATACTTTTATCGGAGTGTTTTATTTTGTTCTAGAACTATGGTTTGTTTCCATCCATGTATATATCTATTTAATTTCCACGTTATCAACAGATTACATTTTAAAGACGGTCTCAACAAAAGCGCTAGATTTGAGGCTACAGTTACCAGATTAATTTATTTATGTGAAAGAAGCAAACAAATCATTCTCTTCAGGAGACTCTAAGGATTAGGCGTGAAACGCAATATAGGGCTTATGACACATCCCACTTGCCATACACGCGATCGCTCGGTCCATGAAACAAACTGTGGTGTCCCACCCACTCGTTTGCTATCGTGTGCCAAAAGGATGCTGCTTTCTCGGATAGCTACACAACTATTGAATCAAAACACATTAATGGTTTTTGCTACAGTAAAATAGAATTTACAGGAATGTGTCGCAAGCAGTTGGCGACATGCAAACAATCAATGTCCTTCTCAATATACGGTGTCCATGCCACATATCACACAAGTTCCTATGGATCATTACTAACGGCTGTTCTCGTGCCTCTCTTCTGTTTCGTTGTTTCTAGTCCGGGTCTGCTAGTGCCTGAGCTTGTTTGCGTCTTCTACTGTCCGCCCGAGGCTGGCAGGAGCGGCCCTTATGTTATCTTCGGCCAGAGGCCGCTCCTGTCGTGGTGCGGTCCTACTCAGCGAACTATTGGCTGCCATCGTACCACAGCCTTCTCTGCTCTTGTATTCTACATCTTCGCACCGTCGGTTATAGTTACGCCGGAATACTAACCGTCATCCGCTCACAGATTGCCCCACCATCTTCGTTGAGGACATGTCGATTTTCTTGTTTGAGTTCCAACTTTTCGGGGTTTGTTCTGGTAAAATCATGACTTAACCTACCCTCATACAAAAAGGTCATCAGGTTTCAAGTCGCAAGATCAAGATGCATTGATCTGGGCCCAACATAACTAGATTAGTCCGTCTGACAACTTCTCACGCAACAGAGCGATCATGTCTCCTGAAGGTGGCAAGTTGCACTTTTTTGTTGGAACAATAAATTCTCGATGTTCATTTGATACAAAAAGGGCGAAAGGAAAGCAGACACACAAAACAATAGACCCAATTCTGCGTGACAGCCGTTCTTCGTTCATCTCCCAAAAAGTAAGGACCGATGAAGCCCCCACTCCAAATACTAATCCAATGCGACCGATGACCTTGCTGTTTGGCTCTCTCCCCCAAACCAACGAACCAACCAAATCCCACGTCAAACCTTAACTGATAGCAGATGCATGAGTTCACGAATTGCTCTTGGGTTCTCTGATCTCCATGATCAGCAATTATTCTTGTTAACAAAGCCGTTTACATGGGAATGAGCCACATACGAGAAAATGATGCACTTTGTAAAGTCAATGGTCTCTCGTTTCTTTTCCAGGATCCATTTGCGTAAACCGCCGTCGTTTACCATGGTCCCGTGGTTTAATTTCCTTGGTTAAGTGGAATCTGTTAGGGCGTAAGCGCCAATATTTTTTAAGATTCTGTCATTGTTCTTGCTCATTTCTTGAGCTCGAAAGAGATATGATTTTCCCTGTCTCACAGTAACAGAATCAGTCACAGCAACTGTATTTGCCTCACTCCGACCACTTCAAGGGTATCCAGCGCTTTTGAAATCTATGGAACGTGAAGATTTAAAACGCACAGATCAAGTGTACAGAAAAAAGAACTTTTACACCACTTCACAATCTTCCACACTGATTCGACGGAACTTGAGCCATATTCTGCAGCATATCTAGATTTCTTAAGTCTTTCACCAATCTTTTTGTCAGTCTTTTCCCCACGAAAAATATCTACAGTATTACAGATGGTCAACAACTACACTTCTATTTTGTCGCGCCACTACTCAGCAAACATTATATTGCTGGACTTAGATGTGGTTTCTTTTCCTTTCAGTTTCTCTTGTAATATTAGCATGCTGCACTTGTTTCTATGAACATTTTGAACTTGGTGACGTGGCCCATCTTGCTTCTTTTTAATTTCCTGACATTTTAAACTTAGGACAAGTGAATGCAAGGAAAAGTAAGGGAGAACATCTGACAACATTGCATGATGTCACTGAGGAGAGGAGGTCATCTGATAACATTTCAGGCTGTCCGAGTAGCAACGCGTATCTTCCACTTTCGACCGATATTTGTTTCTCTTTTTTAATTCCTCCAATTTTTGTCTACAGGTGCCTTGAAATTTCTCTGCGACGAAAACCCTTTTCATTTCATAATTCTATGCCACAATACTAATTAAATTCTTCATACACGATTACAATGATTGTACGACATGTAGTTTTAATGTATCAGGAAGTTAAGAAATAGTACTTATTCCGTTGTAGAGCGAAATTTTCATTTTGCCAGCATACATCTAGGTTGCGCCATTACCACGCTATATCATTTATTCCAGATGGGATACTGCTGCGAGAGTTTTGGTCCCAAAGAAGAACTTCTGTAAATTTAGAAGGACGGAAAACTTACTGGTGGAAATAAAACACTGAGTGCGGGTGATGAGTCGTGACTGCATCACCCACATAGTATTGTTTATGTTGGTACAGGGGTACATCCATAACACTGGGACGGTCAAGGGACTCGGGGTCACCACCGCAGCAGCAGCTGCAACTTCAAAAAATTTTCAGTTAAAATGTAAATAATTTTAAGTCTTTTTTCAGATGTGAAGCATGAAAACTAAAAATGAGGAGATTTTTATGCAGTTTGTTCTGATGTTAACTTGAGAAATATGTTAAAAAGTTGCATAATTAATAGAAGGCACAATGAAACAAACAAAGGATCTTTGAAATGATTTTATTTGAATATTGACCCTAGAACGCCTCACATATCACAATTCTGCGATTTTATAACCAATCGCCGTCATACAGGGTGTTTCAAAAATGACCGGTATATTTGAAACGGCAATAAAAACTAAACGAGCAGCGATAGAAATACACCGTTTGTTGCAATATGCTTGGGACAACAGTACATTTTCAGGCGGACAAACTTTCGAAATTACAGTAGTTACAATTTTCAACGACAGATGGCGCTGCAAGTGATGTGAAAGATATAGAAGACAACGCAGTCTGTAGGTGCGCCATTCTGTACGTTTCTTTCTGCTGTATAAACGTGTGCTGTTCACAACGTGCAAGTGTGCTGTGGACAACATGGTTTATTCCTTAGAACAGAGGATTTTTCTGGTGTTGGAATTCCACCGCATAGAACACAGTGTTGTTGCTACAAGACGAAGTTTTCAACGGAGGTTTAATGTAACCAAAGGACCGAAAAGCGATACAATAAAGGATCTGTTTGAAAAATTTCAACGGACTGGGAACGTGATGGATGAACGTGCTGGAAAGGTAGGGCGACCGCGTACGGTAACCACAGAGGGCAATGTGCAGCTAGTCCAGCAGGTGATCCAACAGCGGCCTCGGGTTTCCGTTCGCCGTGTTGCAGCTGCGGTCCAAATGACGCCAACGTCCACGTATCGTCTCATGCGCCAGAGTTTACACCTCTATCCCTACAAAATTCAAACGCGGCAACGCCTCAGCGCCGCTACCATTGCTGCACGAGAGACATTCGCTAACGATATAGTGCACAGGATCGATGACGGGAGATATGCATGTGGGCAGCATTTGGTTTACTGACGAAGCTTATTTTTACCTGGACGGCTTCGTCAATAAACAGAACTGGCGCATATGGGGAACCGAAAAGCCCCATGTTGCAGTCCCATCGTCCCTGCATCCACAAAAAGTACTGGTCTGGGCCGCCATTTCTTCCAAAGGAGTCATTGGCCCATTTTTCAGATCCGAAACGATTACTGCATCACGCTATCTGGACATTCTTCGTGAATTTGTGGCGGTACAAACTGCCTTAGACGACACTGCGAATGCCTCGTGGTTTATGCAAGATGGTGCCCGGCCACATCGCACGGCCGACGTCTTTAATTTCCTGAATGAATATTTCGATGATCGTGTGATTGCTTTGGGCTATCCGAAACATACAGGAAGCGGCGTGGATTGGCCTCCCTATTCGCCAGACATGAACCCCTGCGACTTCTTTCCGTGGGAACACTTGAAAGACCAGGTGTACCGCCAGAATCCAGAAACAATTGAACAGCTGAAGCAGTACATCTCATCTGCATGTGAAGCCAATCCGCCAGACACGTTGTCAAAGGTTTCTGGTAATTTCATTCTGAGACTACGCCATATTATTGCTACGCATGGTGGATATGTGGAAAATATCGTACTATAGAGTTTCCCATACCGCAGCGCCATCTGTTGTTGACAATTGTAACTACTGTAATTTAGAAAGTTTGTCTGCCTGAAAATGTACTGTTGTCCCAAGCATATTGCAACAAACGGTGTATTTCTATCGCTGCTCGTTTAGTTTGTATTTCCGTTTGAAATATACCGGTCATTTTTGAAACACCCTTTACGTTGACATCAGGCATAAATGAGTCAGTTGAAGCTCCTCTTTAGAGAGGCACAGCTGCTTGTCTAATCTGTTAAGGAACGAGACACTTTACATAAAGCATTAAATATGTCTGAAGAAATTATTTTCCAACTGAATAATATTCTCAATGGTGATTATGCACGATTTGATTAAAATGAATCTACCTCCGAATCTGGAGGAAAAGAAGAAGTGGTTAGCAGGCTGAAAGACAAATTTGGTTATTCAAATTTGATAGTAATAGGAGATGGAGCTACAGATTTAGAAACGTGCCCACCATCTGATACGATTTAATGGTTTTAGAAGGACTGTGGCCAGTGATGCAGGTAACGTAAAACTCATTTTTGCGTCACAGACTTCAAGGAATTGCATCATGTTCTCCGCAGTTGATAATCCAAAGTACCACAGTTATTTTTGGTAACGGAGTAAATATTTTCGTTATTTAAAATTTGAAATTTCCCGGCGAATCAACTGTTCAAAAAGATTTCGGGCTTGCAGCCGGTCGTCGTAAGCTTCATTGTACGATATTTCGGCTGGACAACGGCCAGCCATCTTCTGGAGTGAGCCGAACGAGGACTGACGAAGCCTTTTTTTTCTTTATTGTTATTTTTTACCTCATGCTGGCAGCAGATAAATCCACACCGCTCTTAAGCCACAAGCATTACAATAGAAGGGAACAGAAGACAGAAAAGCAACAGATTGGTGGTTAAAAAACAAGAGAAGCAAGAATTAAAAACATGAAACCGCTCACACTTGACGAAAAAACACGAAAAACTGCCAGCACTGCGCACAAAAACTGACCAAGGTACAAGTGAACGAAGGAGCGTGGCAGCGAAAAACACTAAAACACAAACACGATGGCACACACACGAGGAACTGATGGCGATCATCTCCGGCGCGCTAACGTCCACATAACGTGTGCGAGTCCGGGGACCTGCCAAGAGGGGAAGAAGGTGGGGGGGGGGGGGGGTAGGGAGAGGGAAGAGCAAAGATGGCAATGGCAGAGGAGATGGTGGTAGGAATGAGGGTATGGGGGTATGGGAAGCCCAGGGGAGAAGTGGGAAAAAGGGAGGAGGGAGGGAAGGGGACGAGAAGGGAGAGAGGGTACCCACAGGAACAAACACAGGAAGAGGGAGGGGAGAATCAACGTTGGTAGGAGAGGTAGTTGGAGGGGAGGAGGGCATAATCAGGGAGGGGGAGCTGGCAAAAGCCACCTTGGGAGAGGGTAAGGAGAGTGGAGAGATGGAGAGTAGTTGGGACGTGGAAATACAGGCACAGCAGCGGGCAAAGATGGGAGAGGATGGAAGAGGCAAGCGGGTGAGGAGGATCAAGTTTATGGGACGTGTAGAGGATCCGTATCTGTTCGAGGGAAAAGGAGGAGGTGGCAGAACGGAATAAGGTAATGCAGGATACATGTGGAGCAGGGGAGACAGATGCGATAGGCGAGGCGAAGAGCATGGCGTTCAAGGATCTGAAGGGATTTGTAAAAGGTAGGAGGAGCGGAGATCCAGGCAGGGTGGTCGTAGCAGAGGATAGGGCGGATGAGGGATTTATGGGTGTGGAGGGTGGTGGAAGGGTCCAGACCCCATGAACGGCCAGAAGGGAGATTGAGGAGATGGAGTCGGGAGTATGGCTTGGCTTAGATTGTCCGGAGGTGGGGGGTCCAGGAGAGGCGACGGTCATGGGTTTCGCCAAGGTACTTATGAGGGGGGGGGGGGGCGGTGAGGGCGATAGGACGGCCATAGACGGTATGTTTAACCAGGAATATTTTGACTGCCCTCTGTCTCCTCTGGTGACTAACCTTTTTATGGGGGATTTTGACGTGAGAGCACTTGAATCAGCTGTCTTTAAACAAACTGCTTTTTGGAGATACATCGATGACACTTGCATAGTGTGGCCCCATAGAGAAGAAAGGTTAATGGAGTTTCTTCATCAACTTAACTCCATCCATGAGAATATTCGTTTTACTATGGAACTAGAGTAAGATGGCTGCCTTCCATTCGTGGATGTTTTGGTTAAAAGGAAGAGTGACGGCACTGTGTAACATTTTGTATATCGCAAGCCCACCCACACTGATTTGTATTTGCATTCTTCAAGTTGCCATCACCCATCCCACACCATGAGTGTACTTAAAAGTCCTGTACACAGGGCACACACACTGACGAATGCAGAGAATTTGCCTAAGGATCTGGCACATTTAATTACGGTGTTCAGCGACAATGGGCACTCTACCCGGCAAATTAACAGAGCCTTCTAAACTAGAGCCAGGAACGGGAAAGTGGATAAGGAGGAGGACGCGACAGCCAAGTCCCTAGCTTTTCTTCCCCTTGTCAGTAAATTTCTCCTTCAAGATAACAAGGATTTTTAACCATTATAATGTGAAAGTGGTTTTTCGTTCGCCTTCTAGGATTTCGGATTTGCTGGGATCAGTGAAGGATGATTTGTTACTTCTGAAAGCGGGAATTTACAAAATACCCTGCCGGCCGCGGTGGTCTCACTGTTCTAGGCGCGCAGTCCGGAACCGTGCGACTGCTACGGTCGCAGGTTCGAATCCTGCCTCGGGCATGGATGTGTGTGATGTCCTTAGGTTAGTTAGGTTTAAGTAGTTCTAAGTTCTATGTGACTAATGACCACAGCAGTTGAGTCCCATAGTGCTCAGAGCCATTTGAACAAAATACCCTGTCAATGTGGTATGGCCTATATAGGACAGACAACGCGTACAATGGAAGTTCGTTGTAAAAAACATCAAGGTTCCACTCGCCTACTGCAACCCAGTTAAGTCGGCAGTTGCGGAACATTGTATTTCTAACGGACACTCAATGCAGTACGACAAAACTTCAATCTTAGCCACTTCAACAACTTTTTGGGACTCCATTATCAAAGAATTAGTAGAAATACGCAATGCAGGAAATCTAATGAACCTTGACAATGGTTACCAATTGAATAACGCATGAAATCCCGTCATCTCCGAAATTTGCTCCAGACGAAGACGCCAGAAGACTTCGATAGCTATGGCCAACGACAATACCGACGGCCGCTGAGTACTGCAGTTCCACCAGCGAGGGCGCTGCCGCTGGGCGGTGTGGCCCCTCTGTCTCCGCGACTGCAACGCATGCGCTGCAGTACTATCAGCGCACTATATAAGCTGGAGCGGAGAACGTCTTCGTCAGTCCTTGTTCGGCTCAGCTGAAAATGGCTGGCAGTTGTCCAGCCGAAATATCGTGCAATGAAGTTTACGACGAACGGCTGCAATCCCGAAATCTTTTTGAACATATTTTCGTTATGATAAATGCGCAACGAATACAAACATGTTTGTTGTGGTTTGTAACTTATTCTTTATTATGATTTGTAATTACGTTTTTCATCAAGAATTACATTTTTTATACACAAAGAATGTGGCCAGACGGTAAGAGCAACATGCGTGTTCAGGTCCCGGTGTGGCACGCTGTTTTGATCTGTCATTAAGTTACAAATCGTCGCACAGTCCACTGTAGAGAGTACTTCTGGAAGATCGTTCCATACTAGCTTTCAACACAGGTACATTTATTGCTGTGTTATTTCACTGATTTATGTAAAATAAAGTGTTGCCACAGATCACACACGCTAAACTTTTGCTATAATTATTTTTGTCTTCAAATACTCAAAGATAATTGCAGAGTTTACAAAGAAATACACTTTTTCACCATCTTTGCTTAAAGGCGTGAGACATGAGGGGAAGATATAAAGCATTTCGCGCTAAATTCTAAAGATATCTGGCGTGAATCCATGTCCGAAGTGCCTAGCGCATACGGAGATTGTGGCAGGACCTTGCCCGATTTCTCACACTGGAGTGCTACCGGTCTGGAAGACTGCTCCTGATTGAAAGCACGTCTCTTTGTTGCTTGGAGCTATTTCGAACAACTCTTAAATGAGAATGTTTTCATTCCATTCCCCCATAGAATGGTGTTTAATCATTAATGGATTCCTGCCTTGAGAAGTAATCACTCCTCAATCGGACGTTCCTTAGTTGTCTTCCTCTGAGACGCACGCTACAACTGATCGTTGCTCATGGCTGATGCTTCAGCTGCAATTAAAGTTCCCACAAATGTTTTAACACCTTCAACTGCTTCCTTGGCGATTAAAGTGCCAAGGGAAGCAATGACCCGTTATTATCTGTAGCTATGAGCAACTGTCGTCCGTTATAGCTACCTTATCCAATACATATTTTAACGGCCTCCTTCTAGAACAATGTATCGACTGAAAAATAAATACTGAGGTTAGTACAAAATATTTTTGACTGTCAAATACACTGCACTAAATATTTTTCTTAGTATTTTGTTGAGCTACTCTGTTTAACTTCCGGAAAAAGCCTGTTCAGATAAAAATATATGTTTTCATGTATTATAGCGATAGAAATAAAATATCTGCAACAACATCTTCACTGTTTCCATACTGACTTTACGTTGATTAGTAGAGGGTAAATCTGATACTACTATCGTTCTGTCAAACCCTCCCCCCTTTTCTCTCCTCCATTCTCAAATTGTGCGTGGGAAGGATGAACGTAGATAAATCCAATTTTCTGAAAAAACTAATTTCCTATGACTTCTTCATCGCGTTAATTTGGCGATACGTAACTAAAACCTGCCCGACTCTCAGCGAACTATGACTCTAGAATTTGAGCAGTGCACGTCTCCGTGACCCACACCGCCTCTTTTGTAGCGTCTGCCATTGGAATCTGCTGAGCACATCTGCAACAGTCTCACGATTACTAAATAATTCTGTGACGAAATGAACCGTTCTTCATAGTGTATTCTCTCTCTCCCACCAATCAGATCTGGTGAGGCTCTCAGAGAGATGAATAATCCTCAGCAGCCTATCAGACAATTTTTCGTATGCCACTTTTTTTATTATTTTTTAGATGAATAATATTTTCTGGAGGTTCTTCCAATCCCAAGGGGTTGTGTGTCTGTGTGTGTGTGTGTGTGTGTGTGTGTGTGTGTGTGTGTGTGTGTGTGTGTGTGTGTGTGTGTGTGTGTGTGTGTTTTAGGACATTGAACTATCACGTGCAGTGAAAGTAAAGCCCAGCCCTGAATCTTAATGGTAGGCAATAAGTATGAAATTTGTTCATAAGAAAATAATTCGAAAACACAGTCTGACCTTGCATATTCAGCAAAGTAAACACAGACATAAACACGCTTACATAATCTAAGCGCAACTAAAATGCACGGCTTCTGTTGAATCAGTAAATGATAAAGGATTCACCAAGAGCTGACCAAAATTTTAATGATGTTTCCTTTCGTCTTACACTTGTATCTTCCAGTGGTTCAGATGATATTGCCCCCTCAGACATGTAATTATTGATTCTAAACATGAAGAACTATTTGGAACACTAAGGTCAGTACACGATTTATGAATATCATTTTTACTTGATAACTCAGTAAAGTGCCAGACCACTTGCCTGGAAATTTTTCCCTTGTTTCAGACGTACCTGTAGCTTGCCCGTTGCATTCAGATCGACGTGAAGCTGCTACCGAATTTCTTGTCAATATTTGGCGCGTTTTCATTGTTTCGTTGTTCTCAGCTGAAGGGAAAACTTCGTCAGTTCAGAAGGAGGCGTAAACTGTGCTTTGTGCCCAATTTAAACTCATTGCTACGGTGTAAAGACGGGTCCGTTCTGCTTACAAGAAATTAGCACCAGACTCCGAGAGGATATAAGGATCGTGCAGGTGGTTTCTGGACTCTGGCAGCATTCAGAAACGAGACTTAGATGTCGACGTTTCGCTGAAGGACATGTTGAGAATGTCCTCCAAGCGTTCCTAGAAAGTCCATCCAAATCTATTCGTCGCACTTCACAGGAAATTCACTTTCCAGCGGCTACTGCTCTTAAAATCCACAAAAAGTGGTGGGGGGCGTCTGTGTTCATACAAGTTGCAGATTCGGGAGGGCACAAAGCTAGATGATAAGCAACGGCGATATCGATTTGCAAGTAAAATGTTTAATCGAATCGACCGGAATTCTATTTAAAGAAATGTGATGCTTCCCGATGAGATCACATTACAGGTCTCTGGATCTGCGAGAAAAGCATAACGTCAGCATTTGGGGGTACACAATCAACACAGTGTCATGGGAACGTGCTAGACAGCTCGCAAGTGAATGTTTGGTGCCGCCTCATATGATATATGACTGCTCCGTTCTTTGCTGAATGCGTAAGTAAGCTAGTTGGACATGTTTGCCTACCGCCAAGTTGAAGCCCTGCAACCAAACCTTTGGTTTCACAGTGTGGTACTCCACCTTTGTAATCGATGGATGTTCGGAATGCTCTGAATCAAACAAATCCAGGAAGCTGGACTGGACGCGCTGGAATTGGCCTGCACACTCTCCCCACATCCCACGCTTAGATGTTTCCCTCTGGGACCACGTGTTGGACAGGGTGTTCGTCACTGCAGTGCGGGACTTCCGCACTCGGCTTGTGAAACTCCTCCCTGCCATCCTTCGTAAATGTTGCAGGGAACTGAATACAAGCTCTACGTTCTTCGCCTCAGCACTGGAAACGCATGGAAGCGGTAACTTATTTCCTCTTTGACTTTAACTTGACAGACAACTTTAATCTGAGAAATAAATAATTTATTTCATTTAATTTTGTGTTTGGAGCAAACTTAAAGTAGGTTATTTTTGCTAGATACCTTGTAAATTGAGAAAGTAGACCACGTCCATAACAGGAGTTGTTGACTTACCTTGTTACTTCTGGAACCTAATATCAGCATGGTGACAATAATTATTTCGTGTATGTTGTAACAGTAGAGCTAATTCATTGAGTGGCCAGTGATACATCAGAAAATTCACGTGCCTATTTTGGGATCAACGATCTGTAGCAAAATGGCACTGTGCCAGTGTTTACTGTATCATGTAGAAATAACGAAGAAATGATCTAGTTTCGACGGAAATAGATCACACGAGATGTCATTAATATACAAGCCTTTTACTTTATTTGAGAACATTGAAGTATCTCGAAAACTATACATCGAATAAAAAACTACTTTCAAACCATCAAAGGGAACCCCTGTTTCCCCTTTTCTTATTGCAGATTACGATTCTACGGTAAAATCTACACACGTTTTGCCCGAAACATTTTCGTCGTTTCGCCACAGATGGCTCTATAATAGGAGAAATAGAAATGGGTACGCAATCGTAATTTACGACACGCCACTTAATGGTCCTTGAATATTTCGCGGCACATGGGACGCCACGTCCACGCTGCGACGGCAGGACAGTCCAGTATTTCATAACTTCTAAGTTTAAACCCCATTTGCAACGTTGTATTCCTCCGACATTTCGAACAGGTGACTACTCAACACAGCACCGTGGCCAAGTAGCAGACTATGGCGTATCATAAAAGTCTGTACTCTGCGACTGGAGCTCATGTATCGTGCAGACATAGTACAGATAGCGGCTGTAAGCTATACAATACTTGCGCAGTGTTTATTACCTGCACAGCTACCTATCATTTGGAGAACAGACGCGCAAAATGACGGTGACGGTTGTAACCACAGAAGAAAAAACTGAAATGATTCTGATGTATGGGGAATGTAGGAGAAATGGTGTAATCGGCAGGTGTTTGATCTCTCTTTTACTAGGGTGGAAAGCTCATCATTCTCTGCTTTATTGTAAGATGCAGGTCTTTCAAAATACATCAGAAAGAAGTAATTCACTCAAACGCCTTTTTTCTGGTTGCACATGGAATACTTAAATGAAATTAACGTCAGCATAACTCAGTGCACATGATGAAGATGTTAAAAACCTCTTGATCCTGTCCTCGCACCGACATACTGGCAGATGTGCCAGCACTGTCCTCTTTATCGCATGTGCAGATATGGAGGGAGGCCTTACTACACCCGCTCTGGCCCTTGTCTGCTGTCAGCTGCCACATCGCCAGCCGTCATGTGTATTACGATACAAGCAGGTTCAGAGAGGGCCACAAGACCAGATGTCGACCTTTTCCCTGAAAAAATGGTCAGGTGAAGACAATTCTTTCATATAGATACCTGAGAAATTCCTGTGAAACACATTCTCTCCCCCTCTCAAATGGCCACTTCCTGTACCGAAGGGTCTCATGTGCCGAAGGGCCGCAATCAGAAAGAACTGCAGACTAAGCAGAATTTACTTGGGGAAACCCTCAAACTTTCACATCAGGGTACCGGCGAATGTGAAAGCTCTTTCCTAGGTATGTACCTGAGTGGGAATCAATCCAGAAATAGTGCTGAAATCAATAAATTGAATGACTAATTAATTAATCGATCCCCTTTGTGGGCGACCAGTCTTTCCTTGTATCCTATTGATAGATACTAGGAGTGGGATTCGATCCTGTAACCACCCGGTTTCCAAATCCTTCTGGATATTTTTGCTGTTGCATCCTGTTAGTAGATACTGCCACAGTTAGGTAATTTGGTAGGAAGTCCTTTATATTGGCGATGCTGAGATTTTCGAATTTCTGCTCAATTGAATCCTGTGTTCTTAAGCAATATGGAAAGGGGTTGGATTGATGTGTGTCCTGGCAGTGACACTCCTGGATGCAATAAATTGATCTATCAGCTGTTTGTAAAGCACTATATGATCCATAAAATTGTTCTTTCAGTTACATTCAGAAGGAGTAGGAAGGACCTACTGTGTGATAGGATAGAGACAACAACACCACTGAAAGACAGAGTCCACTGTGATGTATTGATAAGCACTAAACATAACACACTTCAACCATCATCCAATCCGAAGTAGTAGCTGTCGTGGCTAGATGTCTGTGATCACTGAAACACTCACGCATACCATGCACTCACCTCTCAAAGTCCACACGTGGCGTGGTTATCTCTGCTTACAACAGTTGTGCCAACGATCAGAATCCAGAGGAAACTGCCGCTGTGACCGCAGCTGCAGCCATTAATGCGTGTGCCAGCCGGAGTGCACTTTCCCAGCTGTGGAAGGTACTTGGGTATGATTGGAGTGGTATGAGTTCAGCCATTATCTGTACATTCAGCGCCAACACTTGATAGTGATCAATAATGAATCGCTCAATTATCCACAAAGAATACATGAAATGGCAGAGACAGCTCATTGCTTACTGGGTATTAGTTCACCATTCAGCTGTCCAGAGAACACCGTCACCATGACTTGTCGCAATGGCTACAGGCAAGTACCAACTAGCTGGTTGACAAGAACTTTTGTTTGTACCTGCCACTCGTGACACACCTACGCTGGAAATGTCAATTACTTATGAACACCAGCTAGCTCAACCACTCATCCAGTACACCAAACGGTGTCGTCCTAGGAGACCAGCCACATATTTATTACTGTCAATTGAAATTAAATGTTACGATTGCAGTCCCAGTCTGATGACATTAGACAACGAGTGAAGGATCGGAAATACCTCCTCTTGATGGCTGTGGCTCTGGAAATATCAATATCTATATCCTTCTTATGACACGACATGATTTGCCATATAAAATCTTATGGCTATCAGTGTGCTGAAATCGCAGTGTTCCACAAAAAATCAACATCTCCCACATGACCAGACATAGTTATTTCCTTTGCACGTGACAGAACACGGACCACAATAGCATTACACCTGAACACATACTTTATAAGCCTGCTTATTACAGCAAATCTATCATGCATTCTCTACTGAGTATAATAAGTTGTTACCGAATGAACGCTGGTGGCACCAAACAATGTTGAGCGATAAACCGAAACACTTTATAAAGTGCACCTGCCTCATTTGTTTTCTCTTGTGAGTAGTTACAGGCTTAATCCTTTTATAAACGATCAACTACTACAGCCATGACATTACTTTCACCCTGCCAGAAAAGAGGCGTTGGTTCTACAGGCACTCACAAGTACCACTAACAATGTCCATGTTAAAAACTACGAATGCTTAATAAACTGAGGTTTGGTATTGCTTCCAAATGCTTGTGTGCTCTTCCACACAAACAACATGACTTTGAATATAGACTGTGATCGTATAGGTGTGTATTAATAGACTGAAAGTGTGGGTGCACATCACCAGCAATGTAAGCTTGTAACCGAATGTAGAAAGTGATTTGGCTAAGGAACGTGGTATTAACGAGATATTTGAAACTCACTCATGATGCTGCTAGATATTTCCAATGCTAAAAATCTGTGCCTTTAATGCATTCTATCTTTATATCACGTAAACCGTGTAACAGAGGTTCTGTGTTATGTATGTTGGGCTATAGACGAGGACGAATGGTATACCAACAGTTGTCAGTCCCACCTGTGGATGAATGGAATGATTTCCATTCATGTAGACAATCATGTAAATACTCTCATCCCTCCACATTTTTGTCGTATTTTCATCCACTTCACATACTTTCCACCAATTTTAGTAATTTTACCAGGTTTTCTGTAATTTGTAAGCATTTTGCTCAATTACTTGAGGTACAAACCATTACTCTCGACGAGTTGTTATGTCAACAAAATGTCTTACCGCATCACGCATCGATCTCATGATGCTATCACCCAATGATTATGCAGCTTGGTTCTGAATTTGTGCATCGTCGCTAAACCACTCTCTCGAGTACTTTGCGAATGTCATATATATGTGGACATAGCGCAAATCCTGTTACATAGCCTACATTAGATGACACAAATACTGTCTATTGGTGTAGAAATAGCTCAATACGGTTCAAATGGCTCTAGGCACTATGGGACCTAACATCTGAGCTAATCAGTCCCTTAGAACTACTTGAACCTAACTAACCCAAGGATATCATATACATCCATGCCTGAGGCAGGATTCGAGCCTGAGATTGCAGCAGCAGTGTGGCTCTGGACTGAAGCGCCTAGAACCGCTCGGTCACAACGTCTGGCTAGAAATAGCTATCAGCAGATAGAAGGTGTAAGAGCTACATTCCTTAACCGAAACACTTTATAAATTCGGTAAGATTTTATTACGATTTGCCATCTCCACCTATATGTGATGAGTCACAAAGTATTCGTCATTTGTGGGTTAAGTCAGGGATTAAAAGCTCCAGCACTCATCCCTCTATTTCGAAATGAGCTACTCCTCTGTTAAACGAGTAGGCTAGGACCCTGAGCAAAACTCTATGTGATACATCTCCATGCACCTCATAACTCTTTCTGTGTCTGTAACCAACCCTCCCTACAGCACTGTCTCTGATTTAATTTGAAACGAGGAGGGTACTATACCCACCACATTCGACGTCCTGTGACGGAACAAAACGAACTGAGTGCTATGCGATCAATAAACGTCAATATTTTGCCTTCACAAAGAGTATAACACCCGTACAAAATTTGTAGTGATTGGCGTTAGTGATATAGAACAGTTTTCTCATTCCAGTAACGTAACTTCCGTTCTGCAAAGACTGTAGCGTACCAATCTCACTCATGTCACTTGTCCAATTACACACTATTTCTCTAGCACTCCTTATTGGTGTATAGTAGATAGAAGCCCAGTACAATTGAGAGTGTTGTGGTGATATGACAGACGATTAAGAAGAAGAAGAAGAAGATGATGATGTTGTTGATGATGATGAATATGATGATGATGATGGTAATGAATTAACTTTTGAAATGTGCACGATGGAGCTCCAGATGGAAGGAGTTTGAAACATTTTAGATTTATCACTTGTACTAACAATTCATTGAAACTGTTGTAGTGTCTGGATTCCATATCGAAAGGGTGGTGGGAAAAGAGAAATGATCTTTGCATATAAACACAAACACTTCGCAGCAGTGTTTGAGATGTGAAATGACATACCACGCTGCACAAACTCTGTGAAGAGAACACATTCTTTTCCATGCAGACAATAATTCTTAAGCAGATGTATACAAAGGGATTGCTGTACCTTACAAACCTCCGTTACTAACTTAGAATCACTGTAGTTATGGAACTAAAGACTCGTTTTATATGTGCCAGAGAAATGGAGTGCTTCACGTACATTTTCCGTCATCTAGAGAAGAATGCTAATATACGTTTTCCAATGATAGACATGATCCATCACACTTGTATTGGTAGCCCTCTGCTGACTGTTGTATGGGGAGGTTCACTGTTTAGTGCTTCCCAAAACATCATAGTGGTCTGTGTCTTGTAGTGGTATTTGTTGTTGTCTCTGCCAGAAGGGTTTGGAAACTGAGTCTTTTAAGGATTGAAATATACCAATCCTAGTATTCACCAATAGAATGAAAGAAGGGACTCGTCACATACAATGGGTGTCGATTTCATTAAATAGTCATTCGGCACTTCAGCAGTATATCTGGATCGATTCTCAGTCAGCCATTTACCTTGGATGGAGCTATCACTTACGCCAGTATCCCACAGGGGAACGTTTGGGTGTTTCCCGACTAAATGCTACTTTGTTTGCAGTTTGTTTTGACTGCAACCAATGGCGCATGTGGGCCCATCAGTGGCACATGACAGGAAGTGTCCACTCGACAGAGGGAGCACATGTATTTCAACAGGAATTTCTCAGGTATCGATATCAAAGTGTTGCCACCACCTCTTGTTTTGTTCAGGGGTTAGCACTTCTTCTGGTCTCTCCATCTCTCTCCTGACCTGTGTGCATGGTAATACTTGAGGCAGCTGGCAGTGTGACTGCTGACTGTGGTCGCAGGCCCAAGTAGATGTGGTGTGGCCTGTCACCCAACCTGCATGCATGGGAATTTTTAACAGTGTAATCACGTGTGACAAGTTATGTCAACGAGTATTTCGTGACAGTATTCTCTGTAGGATTGGAAAAAAACGATTGATTTATTTGGTTCTGTCTGATATATTTTAAAAGACCTGCATCTTCCAATAGAGTAGTGATTGATGAGCTTTTCTTACCAAATAAAAAAAGGAATTCAACCCAGTGAATTGAATTTTATAATTAAGCTATATAAACCATGATATGTAATTGTCATTCATAGGAATTTCCTGTCTTGATATAGTTTGTCTACAACACACACTCAGTCCTGCTCCTGCCAGTTTCCCAATGAGGGAGGAGAGGCGGTGGGCTGGGTATTTCTCAGAACTAGAGGGGTTAGTTAATTGATCGATTTAATTAATTAGTCAATTAATTTTACAGTAGAAGTATGCCTGTCTCAGCAATGGAGTTTCCCAGAGAGGCAAGGAAGGAGGAGGGGAAGGGTGGTTGGTGGTTTCTCAGAAGGTCACCCCCATACCCAGGGGTCATAATTCAATGGCCAGCGGTCATAAAACTCTTAGCCAAACAATATGTTAATAAGAACTATTGCAGCCCACTCTAACAAACTGTGCTCATAGCCCGTTTGTCCCACTACTCACATGTCACTGTGTGAAGACCTTCATGGCGCCAATTCCCTTAACTGAGTAATGTTTTGTGAATAGGTATTTCAAATAATGCAAACGACCCCCACATTCTTTGAAGAGGTACTATTTTTAGATGAGTCTCCACTCACTGATCATGGTAGCAATAACCAGCATAATATTCATTAACGGAATGTAGACAATCTCGACTGTTTATGGAAAGCTGACCATAAGTGTCCTTGGTCTGTTAACATATGGTGTGGTATCATGGGGAACAAACTCATTGGTCCATAATTTATCGATGACCCATTAAATGGACGAAAATATCGAAAGTTTTTGGTACAGGAACCATTGGTACTAATGCAGGATATTGCCCCTGAAGTTCGACAACATAATATGTGGTTTCAGCACGACGGTTGCCCAGCGCATAATGTAACTGAAGCATGGGATGTAAGTAGATTTTTAGCCTGGAATCATAATCTACAATAAAAAACGGGGGTTCCCAGTGAAAATTTCAAAGATGACCTCTGCCACTGATGCATAGGGTGCTGTAGCCTTTCGAGGGTGGTGTGGTTGAATGACCCCTCCAACGTAAACAAATTGGAATTATAAATTTTTCTGATCCAATGTGTAGTTTTCGAGATGTTTCAGTATATTAAGTTGAAATGAACACCATGTATAGCACGACATCGCATTTAGACAAAGATACACTGTGAATGCAACAGATGTTTATGTGTAAGCGAAACAGTATATAATCTATTTTATTAATGTACTAAACCTACCGAAGATAGTATATAACTTACCTTCCTTTGTTCATGCCACTTGGTCATTATTTATTAAAATATGTTATTTAAAAAGGATTCTGAGGTAGCTAAGAATTTATTGTTTCCCAATCACAGGTATTAATCAGATATACCTTTCGTCATGAGAAATAGAGTAAGTAAAACTGTTATAGTACGCAACGTATTTGTATGTCTGATGCTGCAGTTAACTGAGATATTCATTGTGCATTATTTTCTTTTAGAGAATTTTGCCATTAATCTTCATGATTTGTTTCGAAGGTGTACGTAGTATTATTGTGGCTAACAATTAAATTGATAGGCCTCATTGTTATATAAACTCATGCTCATAAAATAAGTATAACTGCAGAATTTGGTGCAACACAACCTGGCATTAAACAAAACTGGCGCTAATAGCATAGGCACACAGCGCACAAACATGACACAGATCTGTAAGTCCACAGTGTTGGTGATAAGTTGAGAAAACCATCCCGAAACAAATGTGCTACAAATCGCCACTGTTTCCTGCGCATATCCCCCGACATCAATATGGGATATGACCATCATGCACACGTACACAGGCCGCACAACGGGTTGGCATGCTCTTGATCAGGTGGTCGAGCAGATCTACATCTACATCTACATCTACAGGACTACTCTACAATTCAATTTAAGTGCTTGGCAGAGGGTTTATCGAACCACAATCATACTATCTCTCTACCATTCCACTCCCTAACAGCGCGCGGGAAAAACGAACACCTAAACCTTTCTATTCGAGCTCTGATTTCTCGTATTTTATTTTAATGATCATTCCTACCTATGTAGGTTGGGCTCAACAAAATATTTTCGCATTCGGAAGAGAAAGTTGGTGACTGAAATTTCGTAAAAAGATCTTGCCGCGACGAAAAACGTCTTTGCTTTAATGACTTCCATCCCAATTCGCGTATCATATCTGCCACACTCTCTCCCCTATTACTTGATAATACAAAACGAGCTGCCATTTTTTGCACCCTTTCGATGTCCTCCGTCAATCCCACCTGGTAAGGATCCCACACCGAGCAGCAATATTCTAATAGAGGACGAACGACTGTAGTGTAAGCTGTCTCTTTAGTGGACTTGTTGTATCTTCTAAGTGTCTTGCCAATGAAACGCAACCTTTGGCTCGTCTTCCCCTCAATATTATCTATGTGGTCTTTCCAACTGAAGTTGTTCGTAATTTTAACACACAGGTACTTAGTTGAATTGACAGCCTTGAGAATTGTACTATTTATCGAGTAATCGAATTCCAACGGATTTCTTTTGGAACTCATGTGGATCACCTCACACTTTTCGTTATTTAGCGTCAACTGCCACCTGCCACACCATACAGCAATCTTTTCTAAATCGCTTTTCTACTGATACTGCTCTTCGGATGACATTACAAGACGGTAAATTACAGCATCATCTGCGAACAGCCTAAGAGAACTGCTCAGATTGTCACCCATGTCATTTATATAGATCAGGAACAGCAGAGCTCCCAGGACGCTTCCCAGGGGAACACCTGATATCACTTCAGTTTTACTCGATGATTTGCCAGCTATTACTACGAACTGCGACCTTCCCCACAGGAAATCACGAATCCATTCGCACAACTGAGACGATACCCCATAGACCCGCAGCTTGATTAGAAGTCGCTTGTGAGGAACGGTGTTAAAAGCTTTCCGGAAATCTAGAAATACGGAATCAACTTGAGATCCCCTGTCGATAGCGGCCATTACTTCGTGTGAATAAAGAGCTAGCTGCGTTGCAGAAGAGTGATGTTTTCTGAAACCATGCTGATTACGTATCAATAGATCGTTTCCTTCGAGGTGATTCATAATGTTTGAATACAGTATATGCTCCAAAACCCTACTGCAAACCGACGTCAATGATATAGGTCTGTAGTTCGATGGATTACTCCTACTACCCTTCTTAAACACTGGTGCGACCTGCGCAATTTTCCAATCTGTAGGTACAGATCTGTCGGTGAGCGAGCGGTTGTATATGAGTACTAAGTAGGGAGCTATTGTATCAGCGTAATCTGAAAGGAACCTAATCGGTATACAACCTGGACCTGAAGACTTGCCTGTATCAAGCGATTTGAGTTGCTTCGCAACCCCTAAGGTATCTTCTTCTAAGAAACTCATGCTAGCAGCTGTTGGTGTTTCAAATTCTGGAATATTCTATTCGTCTTCCCTGGTGAAGGAATTTCGGAAAACTGCGTTCAATAACTCCGCTTTAGCGGCACAGTCATCGGTAACAGTACCATCGGCACTGCGCAGCGAAGGTATTTACTGCGTCTTACCGCTTGTGTACTTTACATACGACCGGAATTTCTTCGGATTTTCTACCAAATTTCGAGACAATGTTTCGTTGTGGAACCTATTAAAGGCATCTCGCATTGAAGTCCGTGCCAAATTTCGCGCGTCTGTAAATTTTAGCCAATCATCGGGATTTCGCGTTCTTCTGAACTTCGCATGCTTTTTCCGTTGCCTCTGCAACAGGGTTCGGATCTGTTTTGTGTACCAAGGGGGTCCATTCCATCTCTTACCAATTTATGAGGTATGAATCTCTCAATTGCTGTTGCTACTATATCTTTGAATTTGAGCCACATCTCGTCTACATTTGCATAGTCAGTTCGGAAGGAAAGGAGATTGTCTCTTAGGAAGGCTTCTAGTGACACTTTATCCCCTTTTTTAAATAAAATTTTTTTGCGTTTGTTTCTGGTGGATTTGGAAGAAACGGTATTGAGCCTAGCTACAGCGATCATGTGATCACTAATCCCTGTATCAGTCATGATGCTCTCTATCAGCTCTGGATTGTTTGTGGCTAAGAGTTCAAGTATATTTTCGCAACCATTTACAATTCGCGTGGGTTCGTGGACTAACTGCTCGAAATAATTTTCGGAGAAAGCATTTAGGACAATCTCGGAAGATGTTTTCTGCCTACCACCGATTATGAACAAGTATTTTTGCCAACATATCGAGGGAAGGTTGAAGTCCCCACCAACTATAACCGTATGAGTGGGTATTTATTTGTTACGAGACTCAAATTTTCTCTGAACTATTCCGCAACTATATCATCGGAGTCTGGGGGTCGGTAGAAGGAGAAAATTATTAACTTAGTTCGGCTGTTAAGTATAACCTCCACCCATACCAATTCGCACGGAGTGTCTACTTCTACTTCACTACAAGATAAACCACTACTGACAGACACAAACACTCCACCACCAATTCTGCTAAATCTATCTTTCCTGAACACCGTCTAAGACTTCGTAAAAATGTCTGCAGAACTTATTTCAGGCTTTAGCCAGCTTTCTGTACCCATAACGACGTGTGCTTTCTATTAACGCTTGAAGCTCAGGGACTTTCCCAGCACAACTACAACAATTTACAAGTACAATTCCGACTGTTCCTTGATCCAAGCACGTCCTGTATTTACCAAGCACCCTTTGAGATTGCAGCCCACCCTGTACTTTCCCGAGGCCTTCGAACCTAAAAAACCGCCCAGTCCACGCCACACAGCCTCAGCTATTCGTGTATCCGCCAGCTGAGTGTAGTGAACTCCTGATCTATTCAGCGGAACCCGAAACCTCACCACCCTATGGCGCAAGTCAAGAAATCTGCAGCCAACACGGTCGCAAAACCATCTGAGCCTCTGATTCAGACCCTCCACCCGGCTCTGCACCAAAGGTTCGCAGTCGGTTCTGTCGACGATGCTGCAGATGGTGAGCTCTGCCTTCATCTTGTAAGCAAGACCGGCAGCCTTCACCAAATCAGATAGCCGCTGGAATCCAGACAGAATTTCCTCAGATCGAAAGCGACACACGTCATTAGTGCCGACATGTGTCACCACCTGAAGCTGGCTGCACCCTGTGCTCTTCATGGCGTCCGGAAGGACCCTTTCCACATCAGAAATGACTCCTCCCGGAATGCACACAGAGTGCAAACTGGATTTCTTCCCCTCCTTAGCCGCCATATCCCTAAGGGGCCCCATTACGTGCCTAACATTGGAGCTCCCAACTACCAATAAGCCCACCTTCTGCGATTGCCCGGACCTTGAAGGCTGAGAATGATCCTCTGAAACAGGGCAGGCAGCTGCATCTGGCTCAGCCAGAGACAGTGCCTGAAACCTGTTTGTCAGACGCACCAGGGAGGCTTTCTGATCAGTCTCCGGGGACGTCTTTCGCTGCCCTCCACACCTTGGGACGACCTCCCAATCAACCACAGGCGAGGGCTCAGCCCCACTGCGGGCAGCAACCGGGGCATCCACAGCGGCAGACCGGTCTGGGGACAGACGGGACGAGGTTGACATCCCCGTGGTACCCAAGTCCGGCTCCCCACAGTGGTGCCCATTGGCAACAGCCTCAAGCTGCGCGACCGAAGTCAGCGCCGATTGCAGCTGTCAGCGAAGGGATGCCAAGTCAGCCCTCATCCGAACACAGCAATCGCAGTCCCTGTCCATTCTAATCGATGTTGACCAACAGTTACTGAAACACGAGCCTAGATAACGCAAGCGAAACACGGAAAGAATGTATTAAGTAACCTGTACAAATGCCTAACGACTGTGCTACAATCTGTCTGAATTTACGTTTACAGTAACTAAAACTCGAAATTACACCTCCTATACGAAACTCACACGCAATTTAAGTAAGAATCTACGAAGTAAACACTAAAGCCCTATGCTACAACTCTCAAATACTAAAATACGCCCGAAACATATGAATTAAACAATATAAGTACCAAAAAGTCGCAAAGAAATTAAGAAATAAACTATGTAACATATAAGTAAGCTAGGGGTATACGACTGCAGCTGCTTATCCAACGGCGGTAGGGAGCACACTGGCTGTGACCAACCGACACTGGCCGTTCAAAACAAAAACAGAAGACAAACGACTACGCGAATTTACACTACTCAGTTACTAAGGCGCGGTGCCGGGGTACAGCCTCCCCTTCCTGCACCTGTGCCTGTCGGAGCTCCTGAAGTTCGTAGGGTTTGAAGATGTGCAGCGATACGTCGACTGAGAGCATCCCAGACGCGGTCGATGGGGTTTAGGTCTGGAGAACAGGTAGACCACTCCATTCGCCTGATATCTTCTGTTTCAAGGTACTCCTCCACGATGGCAGCTCGGTGCGGCCGTGCCTTATCACCCATGAGGAGGAAGGTGGAACCCACTGCACCCCTGAAAAGCCGAACATACTGGTGCAAAATGACGTCCCGATACACCTGACCTGTTAGCTCCTCTGTCAAAGACATGCAGGGGTGTATGTGAACCAATCATAATCCCACCCCACACCGTCAAACCACAGCTTCAATACAGGTTCATTTCAAGGACATTAAGGGGTTGATGACTGGATCCTGTTTCACGCCAGATGAAAACCAAGCGAGAATCGCTGTTCAGACTATACTTGGACTCGTCCGTGAACATAATGTGGGACCACTTTTGCAATGACCATGTACTGTGTTCTTGACACCAGGCTTTATGGGTTCTCCTGTGACCAAGGGTCAGTGGAATGCACGTTTCAGATCTCCGGGCGAATACACCATGTCTTCTCAGTGGTCTGTAGACTGAGTGTCTGGAGACAACTGTTCCAGTGGTTGCGGTAAGGTCCCGAGCGAGACTATCTGCAGTACTCCGTGGCTGTCTGCGGGCACTGATGGTGAGATATCGCTCTTCTTATGGTGTTGTACAATGTGGACTTCGCGTAATGTAGCGCCTGGATTTGCTGGAATCGTTGCCATAATCTTGAGATCACACTTTGTGGCACACGGAGGACCCGTGCTACGTCCTGCTATGTTTCACCAGCCTCTAGCCGCTATAGTAGTATACCCCTCATAACGTCATCAATAAGTGTTCTTGGAGGCATTTTCAACACACAGTCATCATTAGCACATTTAAAAACGTCTGCACACTTACTCGCTACAACGTACTCTGACATGCACAAACACACCTCTATGTATGTGGACTGCTGCCAGCGCCACTGTGCGACGACCACAGGCCAAATTCACCGCATGGCCAAGCCCCGAGGTGATTTAAACCCGCAAACCGGCCACCAAAGAGTTGCTTCATCATGTGTCAGCATTATCCTTAATTCATGAGCATGAGTGTATTACAAGCGCAATCTGAAGTATAGTCACATGTTTCTGACTAGTTTCATGTGGCCCTATTACTTGATGCCTTCAACGACGTCTTATCATCAAATCCCTTCTTCTTGTCAGTGTTCCCCAAATGTTCTTTTTTCTCGCCTATTATGCAGATAACCATCTCATTTCTTACCTTACTTGTACAACTAATACTCAACGTTCTCCTGTTGTACCACATCTTAGATGCTTCAATTCTGTTAAGGTTTCGCCACAGTCCAAGTTTGACTACCATACAGTGTTGTGCTGCGAACGTACTTGATTCTTCCTGTCTAGGCTCTTAAGCTTCACCTTACTGTTCATCCTAACTAAACTGTGGTCTGAGTCTATATCTACTCCTGGAAAGCCTTATAGTCCAACATCCGATTTTGGTATCTCTGCCCGACCATGACCGGCCTTGTACAAGTATACTTCCTCCACTTGTGATTGAGCACAGCATCAACTATTTGTAGTTGAATTCTACTGCAGAGCTCAGACTTCCTCCTCTCTCATCTCGACTACCAAGCCAATATTCTCCCGTAACCCTTTCTTCTACACCTTCTCCTACAACCGCACTCGAATTCCTCAAGACTACAATATTTTCGTCCCCCCTTACGTGCTGAAATACCCGTTCAGTACCTGTATATAGTTTCTGTGCATCCTCATCTTTTACATGTGACGTCTATGTGTATACCCGAACTGTTGTTGTCAGTGTTGGTTTGCTGTCGATTCTGATGAGAACGAATCTATCATTGGACTGTTCTTAGTAACACATTCTCTGCCTTCCTTCCTATTCGTAACGTATCCCACCCCTGATATTCCATTTTTTTGCTGTTTGTGGTACCGCATACTCGTCCGATCATTAATCCTTGTATTTTTTGCGTTTCACTTCACTGACCCCTACTGTATCTAGACCGAGCCGTTGCATTTCAGTTTTCAGATTTTCCAGCTTCCCTACCACGTTTAGTCTTCTCACATGGGAGCTGGTCCGAAATCTTTTGCGACTGGAGGGATATACGCGGCACGATTTCAATTACAGGCCACAAGCCTTGTGAATACACATTATGTGTCTTTAATCTAGTGATATCCATCGTCTTTTGCATCCACATGCCGTTGGTTACTGCTAAGTCTTCTAGCCGCTTAGGGGCAGTTTCCTACCTAAGGACCAGCACCTGTCCGTTCCTGCGCCCTCTTTGAGAAGAACGTTGGCACAAAATGTGTGACGTCTTTTGCCGCAAGTCTTCTGCCGCCACTGCTGATTATTTTCATTAAAAATTTAACCAGTAGTGCGATTCGAACATGGGGCTGAGGTCGTTTTTGTTATTAGTCTTTGCCACGGGTCGTAATTTTACACGTTACATAATGCAGCAACTACAACTGGTTTATCTAGGACTTATGCAGCATGTATGCTGGTAATGCCAATATCAATAACATGTGCCACTGATATGTATCAGTATTATCTCATTATGTTATATGTATCTTACGTTTAGAGTCTATCTATTTTCGTCTCTCTTCTTTTTAACCCAACCTAATGCAATACTACATGCTAATTCTGAACCTTATATCCGGTTACTTATATCTCTCCATGTCTTTTAGCAAAACTATTGTACCTGATCTACCCCATTACCTAAAAACATCTTAATGGCTTTGAACGCAACGACAAAAATTAAAAAGCTAAAGGTTGCGCAATAGGTATGACGTTCTAGTTCCCTTGGTAGTGTTTCTTTTATGTTATCTTTCATTCTTTTCTTCAAACTTATTAGGATTACAAGGCACAATAGGTCAGTCTGGAGACCGCATATTATCAAATATGAATCGCTCAGTAGAATACACAGAAAATGCTTGTGTTAAAATAATTTCTTTCTTCAAGCAAAACGAACATAGAAGCTGGCGGAGTGATAACATTATTATTTGTGCATAAGTTACCTAACATGTCACAGAGTTTTATAATTATATTATAGTCTCTATGTGAACATACAATCCAGTATTTACACTACCAAACTTTTGATGCCAGTAACAGTAATCGACGTCTGTTACAAAAGATAACTTGTAAATAATGTTCTAACGAACCTGCAGAACTTGCTGCTGGATACATAGTGCACAGGAGCATATTGTGTAACCAAGGTGCCTAAATATTGAAATCATACGATGAACAGGCCATACTAAAAAATGTTAAGACTTTTTATCCCTATTCGAATCTAAATATTGCGCCCTGTAACTGAACTCTCATACGACGGAGTTCAATAAATGAGTGACAGAGTACAAAATAACAACACTTCCCAGAGAACTACTATTTTTAGACACTACTACAGTTATGTGGTGACGGGTATTGCATCTGCAACTGGAAAAATGTTTATTCTCTAGTCCTATGTTGTACAGTAGACTTGAACATAAAAGCAAGGTTTAAGCGCTCCTACTCTTCTTTGAAATTTCGAAGAATGGCGAAGAATGAGTAAGACACATTTAAGATCTGAAACAGAAAACGGAAATTAATGACTTCTTTAAAATATGAGAAACTAAAAATAAATGAAAGTAGAACATTTATGGATTTCGGTCACTATTCAGCAAAAAATCCAAAATGACGTTGGCAGTAAATTCAGAAATGCAAGATGTGTTGATGGAACATTTTTTTTTAAAAATGGCTGTTTGTCAGAGGTGGGAAATTTAAATAATCTAAGAGGACTGAACTGTTAAAGTTGTGCTTTGAACTCCTACTAAAGCTACCCAATGCTTTTTTCCTGTATGTTTTGTATGATAATATCACCATGGTGAGCATTACATCCCAGTCTCCCCGTCCATCATCAATGTTCATCGAGGCTTTATCTGCCAGCTTATTATTAACATGCTGTGTAAGGCCATTGTCACTCTGACAACAGTCTCGAATGGAAAACTTTTACACGATCAAAATCGAAGATCATCACATGATGTACACTGTGCATCAAAACGATGCCTTCTACAGCAACATTCACTGCTTCAGTCGTCAGTGCAATTTAAGTGATGGCAGAGCGGATCACTATCGCCATATCAGACTGGAATTCGTCTCTGTTATTGAGCCACTCTTCCTAGTACTCGAACATAAACTGGGTTGTACTGCCGTAGTAAATGTAGACGTTACACAGACACATCATGTTATTCCACCTGCTGTATTTGACAACTCGGTCGAATCCTTTAGGCCATTGATTGGGTCGTGGTCAGCGTATTTGGAAAACGCTGACAGATGCCTCATATGCAGCTTTCTGCGGTTTTGTAATCCACCTTCTTCCTGAATATACGGATCATAGAAACGACCTATTGCTTGTATTCTGGTTCTTAACCAAGTGTCTTCGCCATGGCCGCACAGATGTCTCTCCACAGCACTCAAAATCCATAGGACTTTGAGCATCAGGAACTGTATTCATATTGGTGCTTTTAATGATCTACGAAAGACAATTACCTAGCAGAAAAATCGTTTGTTGACGAGGGATTCCAACAATCTAGGAATCAATGTGGGACCTGCATTGTGGCGTGGGTCCTAATTGTTACTTTGTGTTATTTGTCATCTGCGACCTGGCCTGTTAGCAACTTAACGACCTGCAAGACTCATTCGGTGTATTATACCTTTAATTACGCGAAAATTTTGTAATGGATCACCACACTGATGACAAGGGCAGACAATTGCTTATGGCATGGAAACAGCGTCTGTAAATTATGATTTCTGCTTAGGAGCTTTTGTAAGTTCTTTAATAAGGTGATCAAGATGCTCGTCTGGATATTCGAATGTTATGGCATAAATATCTTATCTATTCGTATATATAGTTGCGAGTTGTTTGCAGCTCTTAAGGCTGCATCTCGCAACTACATATCATCCTCTAGATGTTTTTACCATTCTGAAGAGATTCCTCCTCTTTCTTTATTGTATGCAGGTTGCCAAGAAGATACTTTTTCGGTCATCGTTCATTTTCTGACCTCATGACACGCCCATGCTGTTTTGTACTCCTGTTTTACACATCAACGGTAACGGACGGGGGCGTTTTCATTATCTTCCTGATTACCGTGTGGTCTACTCTTCCCTTGAAACTCTACAACGTCTTCTCAAGACATCTATTTGCACGGCTGCAAGTCTTCTTATGTTTTGTGTTAGAATTAACCAGGATTCCATATGAACAGACGATTTGTACACTACTGACCATTAAAATTGCTACATCAAGAAGAAATGCAGATGATAAACGGGTATTCATTGCACAAATATATTATACTAGAACTGACATGTGAGTACATTTTCACGCAGTTTGGGTGCATAGATCCTGAGAAATCAGTGCCCAGAACATCCACCTTTGGCCGTAATAACGGCCTTGATACGCCTGGGCATTGAGTCAAACAGAGCTTGGATGGCGTGTAGAGGTACAGCTGCCCATGCAGCTTCAACGTGATACCACAGTTCATAAAGAGTAGTGACTGGCGTATTGTGAGGCAGTTGCTCCTTCCTGAACCCACAGATTCCATATTCTACTAACAGTCATTGGATCTCGACCAACGCGAGCAGCAATGTCGCGATACGATTAACCGCAATCGCGATAGGCTACAATCCGACCTTTATCAAAGTCGGTAAAGTGAAGGTACGCATTTCTCCTCCTTACCACTGCAACGTTTCACCAGGCATCGCCGGTCAACTGCTGTTTATGTATGAGAAATCGGTTGGAAACTTTCCTCTTGTTAGCACCTTATGTGAATGCTCTGAAAAATTGATCATTTGCATATCACAGCATCTTCTTCCTATCGGTTAAAATTCGCGTCTGTAGCACGTCATCTTCGTGATGTAGCAATTTTAATGACCAGTAGTTTAATATTGACTCATCTAATTGTCTTATTTTTTCTAAATTTTATCTGAGCAAAGGACAGAACTAAGCTTTTTTGTTTCTCGTGTTGTCTCCTGGCGAATTTCTTGTTTACTGAGACTCTGATCTGAGATTATAACTTCTAGATATTTACACCGTTAACATACCTCAGTAGTACCGCCGTAAGTTCAAGCTGTTTACTTCCTATAGAGATATAGTTTGATTAGGAAAAAAATATTTTCGCCTTATTCTGTGTTTCTATGATTTTCATCATAGCCACCTGTAATCTATTTAATTTTATCATCGACGACTAGTAAATCTTGTAGGTAATCCCATTCCATTTCTCGGCTTGTTCCGCTACACTTTTTCATCCGTTCTCGAAGAACTTTGTCCAGGTATAAATTAAACAGAGCAGATGTTATACAGCACCCTTGTCTTAGGACACTGACTCTTCATACTACTTGGGAGATTTTTTTTCCTAGTGTCCCACATTTACGTTTACATCTATATTCATAAGGATCCCTTACGGTGTGTGATGGAGGGTACGTTGTATACCACTGCCACTTCCTCATTTTCCTTTTCCACTCGTGTACAGTTCGCGGGAATAATGATTGCCGGTAAGTCTCCTTGTGGGCTAGATCCCCTCTAATTTACTCTAATTTGCCTTAAAGGACTTTTCGCGTGATATACGTGGGAGGAAGCATTATATTGGTTGGCACTTCTAGGTACGTGTGCTCTCAGAAAGTAAACAGCAGACCATGCCAAGGGCACGTGTGCTCTCAGAAAGTAAACAGCAGACCATACCATGACGTAAACGCCTCTGCTGCAGCATTGCTAATGGTACTTTAACGAAACATGCTGCTCTTCTTTCGATTTTCTCTGATTCCATTACTGATTCAAATTACTTCATTTGTTAATGCGCTACATTTAAATCTTGTCTCGAAGATCTCATAACTTTTTAAACTGCAGTGGCATATGTCCTATATACTGTGGTTTCGTGTAGATATCGTCGTAGATTGTTTTAGTGGTACGGTTTTACATGCATCTTGTAAACAGATGAAAATCATGTGCGCATATCCTTGACTGGTTCTTCTTTTCTGAATTGCCTCTTTTATAGTAGTATTTTATCTATACACTATCGGTTTACAGTATAGACTCTGTTCTGCTCCTATTATGACTTAAGATATTCTCTTATAGTCCGACCACACAGCGTTCACCACACAACATTCTCCCTGATGTGAAAACACTTATGCCCCGTTTTTTTACCATTTCTTGTGAAATGGTGTCGACAATGTTTTTTTCCATTATTTTAGGACTTTTCTTGTTAATCCAACCATTGTTAAGGCCAAATTATTTTTAGAATTTTTGCTGTTCCATTTTTATCAACTCATTGGAATCCCTCCTAGAATTTTTATAATTCTTTCAGGGACAATCCTGGCAGTATCCTCTCCTAAATCGTACATGATTCTAACTGTAAGAACTCTTGTTACTTCCACCCATTCTTCCATCTTCATCTGTGGTATATTTATGTTGTTTTTCATGTTATTCTTCTCTTTTCGTTGGTTCCTCACTATTTAGTAGGCCAATTTTGATCTTTTCCCTCCCACACTATGTGATCAAATGTATCCGGACACTCCCAAAAACATACGTTTTTCATATTAACTGCAATTTGCTGCCACCTATTGCTAGATACTCCATATCAGCGACCTCAGTAGTCATTGGAAATCGTGAGAGAGCAGAATGGAGCGCCTCGCAGAACTCACGAACTTCGAACGTCGTCGGGTGATTGGGTGTCACTTGTGTCATACGTCTGTACGCGAGGTTTCCACACCGTAAACTTCCCTAGGTCGACTATGTCCGATGTATTAGTGAAGTGGAAACGTGAAGGGCCACGTACAGCACAAAAGCGTACAGGCCGACCTCCTATGTTGACTAACAGAGACCGCCAACAGTTAAATTGGGTCGTAATGTGTAATAGGCAAACATCTATTCAGGCCATCATACAGGAATTTCAAACTGCATCAGGATCCACTGTAAGACCTATGACAGTTAGGCAGGAGATGAGAAAACTTGGATTTCATAGTCGAGCGACTGCTCATAAGCCACACATCACGCCGGTAAATGCCAAACGATGCTTCGCTTGGTGTAAGGAGCGTATACAGTGGACAACTGAGTAGTGGAAAAACGTTGTATGGAGTGACGAATCACGGTACCCAACGGGGCGATCAAATGGCAGGGTGTGGGTATGGCGAATGCTCGGTGAACGGCATCTGCCAGCGTGTGTAGTGCTAACAGTAAAATTCGTAGGTGGTAGTGTTTTTCATGGAGGGGGCTTTCACCACTAGTTTTGCGAGGCACTAGCACAGCATAAGCCTACACTGATGATTTAAGAACCTTCTTGCTTCCGACTGTTGAAGAACAATTCGGGGATGGCGATTGCATCTTTCAACACGATCGAGCACCTGTTCATAACGCACGGCCTGTGGCGGAGTGTTTACTCAGAGTTGTTAATCCATGTAATGGAACATGAAAGGGAAGCAGTGGTTGGCAAGGGAGTGAGACAGGGTTGTAGCCTATCCCAGATGTTATTCAATCTGTAAATTGAGCAAGCAGTAAAGGAAACAAAAGAAAAATTCGGAGTAGGTATTAAAATCCATGGAGAAGAAATAAAAACTTTGAGGTTCGCCGATGACATTGTAATTCTGTCAGAGACAGCAAAGGACTTGGAAGAGCAGTTGAATGGAATGGACAGTGTCTTGAAAGGAGGATATAAGATGAACATCAACAAAAGCAAAACGAGGATAATGGAATGTAGTCGAATTAAGTCGGGTGATGCTGAGGGAATTAGATTAGGAAATGAGACACTTAAAGTGCTAAATGAGTTTTGCTATTTGGGGAGCAAAATAACTGATGATGGTCGAGGTAGAGAGGATATAAAATGTAGACTGGAAATGGCAAGGAAAGCGTTTCTGAAGAAGAGAAATTTGTTAACATCTAGTATAGGTTTAAATGTCAGGAAGTCGTTTCTGAAAGTATTTGTATAGAGTGTAGTCATGTACGGAAGCGAAACATGGACGACAAATAGTTTGGACAAGAAGAGAATAGAAGCTTTCGAAATGCGGTGCTACAGAAGAATGCTGAAGATTAGATGGGTAGATCACATAACTAATGAGGAGGTATTGAATAGGACTAAGGAGAAGAGACGTTTGTGGCACAACTTGACTAGAAGAAGGGATCGGTTGGTTGGACATGTTCTGAGGCATCAAGGGATCACCAATTTAGTATTGGAGGGCAGCGTGGAGGGTAAAAATCGTAGAGGGAGATCAAGATATGAATACACTAAGCAGATTCAGAAGGATGTAGGCTGCAGTAGGTACTGGGAGATGAAGAAGCTTGCACAGGATAGAGTAGCATGGAGAGCTGCATCAAACCAGTCTCAGGACTGAAGACCACAATAACAACAACATGATTACATGTGGCCTGCATGACAACCGCTGCTATTCCTGTCACCCGCAACACAAAATGAACACTCGGCAAGTAGTCAGATGAATTGTCATTCGTCAGGGCCATCTACCGTGGCAACGATACATTTATCGACACACTTTCATAGGACCTTTCTTCCAGCACTCCCAGTCAGTAATCCGTCGCTGCAGTTTGTCGGTGTTTCAGTATTCACCCTATACTGATCAAGTAAACAGATTTGCTTCGGCTGTTCATGTAAAATATTACTGATAATACTAGGACCACCACAATCATTACAACAAAAGCATTTGCGCCGTGACAGACTAACACTAAAGACTAGTTTTAATGGGAAAACACAGCAGCAAGTTACTCACCGATACGAAGGACTCCCTGGAGAAAGGGAAGAGCCCGGCAGCAGTGATGCACAGTGGCCTCTGCGCTCTGAGCATAACCAGAAGCAGCGACCGTTTGATGGATGTGGGCAATTCCTGCATTGACGTCACCGCGTCGTACGCACAGAACGCCACATTCTCGCTCTGCAACACGCAGTCGGCTCTGTACGTCATCCGTCTTTCACTAATCACTAAAAGCAAAGTTATCGCGTATTTACTCTTTGTAATAACGAAGATGTAATGTGCCCTCAGTACCTAGATGATATCTTTGGTGACTCTATGTTAGTACTATTTGTGTCATCGCACGTTGCGACACGATGGAAATAGTTTGTGGTATTTCAAATAAGCCAAAAAAAATGAACAGCTGCAGAATTCAACGGTGGTTGTTTTTCCATTGTTTACTTTTATGTTCCACTTGACAATACCATGAATTGTGGGACTTCTGTTTTGTTTATTTATTCACATAAATAAAACGAGTTTTATAGGAACAGCTAATGGCAACAGTTGGGTTTGACGGACTGTAACTTCACATCTGCTTTACGCGTTCCGTCATGGATAGTAATTACGTCCGCAATTTTTTTAACGAAATGTCAGAATAGTAATTTAGTGAGTACCCTCGATCGGAGAAACTGTTACTTAATACATGTTATGGAATGTACTTCTCTGCCAACTTTCTAACGTTTTCTCTTCAGTAGCGGAATACTATATTAGTTAGCAGCCTCCAGAGTTCTGTATCGTCATTGGAGAAAAACAAACGTAAATCTTACCACTGTAGTAATATACTGAATTAAACGGATGTAACAGACGTTAATTGTAATGGTATAAAAGAATGCATATCATGTACCGAAATATTTTTGTTCACATTTTCAAGAAAAAATAAAAACCAATAATTACCATCAATACTACTCGAACCATTTACCTCGTAGATAAAAACCACACAATGTCAGGTCCAGTGAATTTGGGGCCCTGACCGACAACTTCAGTTTGACTGTTGATGCACGACAGACCCAATGCCGTGCTGCCTACGTGTGTCCAAGAATATCATGAACGTCTGTCTTGTCTGACACTAACTGCCAGTGATCAGGCGTGACGCTCGTCGATGTCGATTGTGATGTTTTTGTGAGCATTGTGCTTAGGCCGTAATACATGACTGCGAGTGGTAAGATATTTTTCGTAGCCTCATTGGACGGTTCGAGTTGATACATCAAAATATTGTGGGACTGTATTCGGTGGATGGGAAGACACTTTCAGACACGATAGCTCCTTCCTGCCACGCTGCCAAGTCTACACATCAGCCTACCTCATGGGGTTGACTCTTTTCAGCCATATGGTACACACACAGTGCATCACTGCCATGACTGAAGTCAGCAGCAGAGTATCACATGATCACCTGCGTAGTTCTGTACCACTTAAAGCACTCCAAAGTCACTGGCCAACATTTTGTTTGGTGCGTTTAAATGTCAACGCAAGGGATGATTTACAAATGTCTACTAGCGCGAAAGAATTGTTCCGCTATGGAACTGTAGGCAGTCGTAATGTAACTCACTTCTGACATGAGTTGGTCTCCAAACCAGCAGTAGACAGACAGCTCGGTGAACATAGCGCACAAGTAGGCGCCAAATTTTCCCGTCTCCCGCACATTCTGCGCGCTCTGGAACATTAAATCGAAAAATTTGGTTATATGGGGCAATCTTTAATGATGAAACTTACATTATGTAATTGCATCTATGTACTGAAGCTCTTAACAGGTCTCGAAACAAATCCTAATGCCTTCATAACATTGACTCCTAGCTCAAAGTAGTAGAAACATGAATAGTAAACTGATCCTTGTGAAATCTGGCGAAAAGAAACAATTCACACACACACACACACACACACAACCTATCCCCCTCCCCCCCCCCCCCCCCACTCCCGTCCCAGACACACACACCCATTTTGCTCACCCAATCACAGCCTACTGTTTTACCGGCCATTAAAACGAAAAAGCCAATCAAGATGTAGTCAGAATAGTGTCCATGTTCAAAATTACTCGAACGATATTAGCATTGTGCGATTTTAAAAAGTACTCGATTAATTATGAAAATACTAAAGGGTGTATCTTGCAGTGTTTCTGCAGCTCTACTACTATTCCGTGGAGTTTCGGGATTCCAGACAGATAATGTCGACTTCCTTCCACGATATATCCACTGATAAGCATTCAGCCATCTCCAGTTGAGCGTTTTGCATGTTTCAGTGCCAAACACTCACCTGATGGCTGAATGGTTGTCAGCCGAAATATCATGTCAGAAAGTCGAAGTCATAAGGCTGCAGTCCCGAACGTCCATGGAACAGTCGTTACGCAAAGAAAATTTCAAGAAACATCTCTGCTAGTTATCCAAAATACATTTGTATAGAAAAAATTTATAGAGCGCAAATGTCTGTAGTAACGTGTAAACTTATTTTTTTATCTTATTCATTTACCGCTAATATAACTAATAGGCTATGCTTTACTTGTGAACAAATACAGCTATACCTCTAACCACACTCGGTGCAAGGCAACATTAAATACTCCCAAGTCTAAGATCTCCACATTATTTACCAAAAATATAAAATTTGCACAGATACACACACACACGCACATACACACATACACACACGCACACACACACACACACACACACACATACTCGTTTTTATTCTGAATGGAAAAGATATTTTAGATGTGGAAATATTTAATTTTAGCTTGCTCCAAGTGTGGTACATAGACGGAAGAAAGTTCAGTGACAGTATGGCCTGTGAGCCATATCAACAATAATTGCTTACCGTGAAAAACCAGTTTACAGTGCATGTTACAATACACATTTGTGCTGTATGATTTCTTCTGTACTTATGAATTTTTGATAGATATATAGAAATGTGGAATTACTATATGCCACACCCTTTCCGTATTTTTCTTGAATGATCAAATTCATTTGAAGATGGCTCAATATTTAAATCACGTTGGTACTTTTGAACACTTGCAACAAGATAGCGGCTAAATACTGGCCCACTGTTTCGCGTTAGTGACTGGTAAAATACAGAGCTGTGGTTGGCTGCTTCCTTTTTAATGGCCAGTGAATTATTTTACTCTGAGCGAAGTATGTTTTTGCGTGTGATTTACAGGGCTGTGATTGCGAGTGCAATGCAAAATATGTGTCTCTTTCTCTGTCTGTCTCTCTCTCTCTCTCTCTCTCTGTCTCTGTGTGTGTGTGTGTGTGTGTGTGTGTGTGTGTGTGTGTGTGTGTGTACGTGTATGTGTGTATGCGCGTGTGTGAATGTGTGAGTGTGTGTGTCTCTGTGCAAATTTTATATTTTTGGTGAGTGTGTGTGTGTGTGTGTGTGTGTGTGTGTGTGTGTGTGTGTGTGTGTGTACGAGCAGCGGTCATGTGCCAGATAGTTTTATGAATAGTTTTATCTTGTGATTTCGGTTGTGCATATCTTATGGAAAAGAATGACCATGAGAGCTTTTTTCTATGTGGCAATGATTTTACATCAGCAGGTTTGCCTCGTGTGTCTTTATATCCAAATGGCTTATAAATGTTAATCTACTTTCAGATCCGATGGTGCCATCTTTGGCGTTTTTGAATTATTTCTACAACAGAGTGATCGCCCCACTACGCACTATGTGTTCAATCAGTAGAATAATTATCAGAAACCCGACTGTGACGAGGGTGAATTGGACAAACGATACAAGTCTACAACAATAAAAATAAACATTTTACCTCATCAAATAAGACTTTCCTCTTCATATCGAAACCTTTTTTATGTCCGTATGCCATCCAACCATTGTTCTCAGTCATCATTCCTCCTGGTAATCAATCTGCGACTCCCATATTTCCAAAAGTGCGTCTATTTGCATTACACTGTACACACAACGAATCCCACCTGCTGCACACCACAACTACCCACTATTGGTTGTCAAAGATTCTGTCACTATACAGTGCTGCCATTGTAGACACAGATGTTGCCTGACGATTGTTTCTCCGACCACAATTTTTCAAATACATCATTTTCCTTTAAAAATATTAACATATCCAATAACATCACAAAAACAGCCATCTTACACAGTATTTCAATACAAGAGTCTTCTTACAACAAATAATTGATGCTTCGAGAATCCCATCTGGGCTGGTGATACAATGAGAGTACGCAACCGCCTACAGAGATACTTCCTCTTGCGGAGTCACTGCAAAAGCGACCCCATTCTAATGACGTGCATTATCCTTCCACATTAGCCACCACATTGAAATAAATATTATGTTCCTACACAACTCATGTTCTTCTATAAACTACTTTGTTATACCATTCTAGCGTTCGTATCATTCGTCGGGAAGCTGAACATAGGTTTACACAGGTTTTGGAGTGACATTTAATACCAAAGAGTCCGTGTCTGCTCCTAAGTGTTCTTACAATCCAGAATCTGAAACTCTTCCCGACCATGATAAAAATCTATTTGAAAATCTCATATCTCTTTGGCGGTGTTATTTTTGAACAGTGTATTCGTTAATAGTAGCTGAAATATACTGCGGAATTAAATTAGTCTTTCTCTTCTCTGATTACCTTTATATCTGCTGTAACTATTTGTTATTTTCCTTCACCTAATACCATGTTTCCGTCGCCGCTGACAGCAAACATCTAGTATTGCAAACTGAATTACCTGTCGAGTATCACCATATACATTCGCTGTATTGTCTTCATCTGCTTGTGACATCTGCATATGTATCAGAACTACTGTTGTTTGCGTTTGTACGTTGCTGATTCTGATGAAAAAATCTGGACTGTTCGCAATAAGTACACTCTGTCATATTTTCCTGTACATTACTAATCCTACTCCTGTTACACCATTTACTGCTGGTATTAATATTACGTATATCTGTCTGACCTGAAATCCTTATCTTCTTTTCATTTCACTTCACTGACCCCCTTTACAGACGGAGCCTTTGAATTTTCCTTTCGAGATTTTCTAGCTCTCATACCACCTTCAAACTTTTGAATTTCACGCTCCGACTTGTAGTACGTTAACTTTTCGTTGCTTATTCAATCTCTTCCTTATGGCGGCCTCTCCTCGACAGTCTTCTAGTGGAGATCCGAAAGCGGGGACTAATCCACAGTCTTTTCTAAGTATGGAGCTCATCATGAAATTTTTCCAGTTACAGAACACATGTACTGTGAGGACTTGTTTATCATTACCGATTGTTCAGCCTCTTACGGGTAATTTCTCAGTGAAAAGGCAAGATCGTGTCCCAAGACTCTGTCAACTTTCCTGCTTTTTTTGACCAGATCGTTAGCAGACCGACGGTGACGCATTACGGCGGGTATATTCAACAATTTTGATTACGTTTTTATTCAAACCGGGATCCAGAATGTTTTGACTCTCCAAAGACTACTGTAGACCACGCGTCCTTTCCCAAAACCAACTTAATGCAGATACAACAGCAGTCAAAGCTAATTAACTTTATTTCTGAACTCATGGATTTTTACTTAATACTAAAAATGAACAGTCACTCATGTCTTAGGTTAACAACAGAAAATTCATGTTAACACAGTGTTTCAAGAAATGTAATCATCAGTCACATGTTAACTGTACCAAAGGTATGACTTCCTATAGATTTTGTTCAAATTGTCAACGCAAACGGATAGAAGGAAGT
Organism: Schistocerca gregaria; assembly: GCF_023897955.1. NCBI lineage: Eukaryota > Metazoa > Arthropoda > Insecta > Orthoptera > Acrididae > Schistocerca > Schistocerca gregaria. Next base: position 269,565,413 of record NC_064925.1, on the reverse strand, counting down.
CGACAAATGGGATATTAATCAGTGAGAGGTCTTCTTCTTTAAAATGGAGTTTAACTACTTGAATGTAGTCCTGGTAGAAATTAAAATTTAATTAGTAATTTCAAAGAAAACATCCGACCCAGTTTTCATAGCCTAAGAAGAGTTCCAAATGTATAAGCTGGGTTTCAAATTGAAAGGCGTCTCAAATAGTTTTACAAAAAATTATTTAATTTTCTTGATGTTAATGAGCTTAAGTAAGAAAATCTTAATTACTGACTTGAGAATTCAGAACAGAAAAAAGTGTGAGAAACAGGAAAGAGGGATATCATATTCACAATCGTAGGATCTAGTTCAGCAAAAAAATTATTACGTGCTTCACAGTAAAGATAGTATTAAAAATTTGTGATTTGATAAATGTATTTCTCCCAATTATCATACCCAGAAGTATAGTGGCAAATGCAAAATTGATATAGCAAATAAATTAGTATGAGGTCTAGTTATGTGAAAGAACATCCAAGAATTGGAAAGAAATCCGGAAAGTGAACCATAATTCTCTTCCACAAATGCTTCTTGGAATAAAGTACTTATAAAACGCTACGAAGGCAAATAAGGGGCCAAAACGTTCACCTGTTCAAGGATATGATGGTTGACGTTTTAAGTGGCTTCCATTGAATTAAGTACTGATTTTTGAGCATTTTGAGAACAGTTTCCTGAACAAATCTCGGAAAAATATACTTACAAAACAAAACGGTCAAGTGTTTTGTGAAACTAATTTTTCTAAAAGTAACATTAAAATGTACTAGATGTACACTTTACCCGTCGTTGAATGATCTCGAAGTAATCATTAGAAATTACGGTGTCGATTGAGAATCCTCATCTCTTTCTTCGCATTTAAAGGATTCAATACAGAAAAAAAATTTAATGCTGAAAAGATGGTGGTTCGAGGAACTTTTTTACGCCTTCGTGCATAAATTATAGAAGTATAATTAGGCCACTACACAGTCTACCTAATTTAGGAGAAAAATTCCTCTAGACCCTACAAAATGTTAATATTCTGAATTAAACAAGCAATTTTTAATTCTCAATCGGTGCCTTATTTACTGTGCATAATTTCGAGCAGCATTCAAAGGCGTGCCAAATATTTCTGTAATTTATTTTATTTCTTCCTTTTGGACAAATAATTTCACAAAACATTTGGCCATCTTTTTTCATCTTCTTATATATATAGGACTGATATATTTTGGACCCATACATGAATTTTTTGAGAAACTCATTTTAATCATGTTGGCCGACTGGTTCAAAAGCTGTGTTACCTAATCTTACGGTAATGTACATCAGTACATCAAAGCAACGTAGTAGGGAAGAGATGACTGTGGCAGCCAGTAGGCATGAAGCTGACGGTAGTAATGGGAAGAATGCGTAGTTAGTAGGACAGGGCTGTCGAGACTCATAGACATTAGAGCGTCCAGGCCTTGTTGTCTGGAATTAATCACAGTCAGGAGCTCCCCCTTCAGGACACGAGATTGTAAAGATTTTGTGGAATTTGATTTCTGGGAAAGTGATCTCATTGTGTAAGCTTTGTAACTTCGATTATTTTGTGCGTCCAGTTGACCTTGTGACCTAGAATTATGGCACGAGTAAAACCATGAAGGAACTGAAAAAGTATTTTAAGTTGATACACATTGTCAATTAAACAGCTGATAAATTTGAATTTGAAAGTTACTTGTCAGAAACATCTTTCATAGTAATTTATTGCTATTGAAGGTCATTATAATGTTTCAGAGACTGTCTATTCACTTTTTTGTTCGCTTTGGATCTTATATCTCTCGATATACAATAAAGCTTATGCGTTCGATATACTTCAAAGGCAGAACTATGTCGACAAATCAGGTGCAAGCTTAGATATTTTTCTTTCGAGCTAGGATTTCTCCAATGAGAGTGCATCAGTATTGATTATTAAGTCGTTCTTGGATTTAGGTAGTTTCTCCAGGCATTTTTACACTGATCCAATAAGAAGTCGAGGATGTGTGTCTATATGCCTTTTTTATTGTTTTTTGAATATGTGGTGTCGCAGTTCTACGTCATCTGACAAAGGTAATATGTATCTTTCCTTCTGAACGTTCATTCTTGAATGATAATGTGAGTTAATTTGAAGTCCATCCTTCATTAGTTTTCCTCCTATAAATCAAATCGCACGTCATTCATGCTCAACTTCTACGAACATATTTAACCTTTGTCTCCATTCGTAATTAATGAGAGCGCAGCTCACTGAATGCACTCTGCATTCAGCAGAATTAATATAATGACAAGCTGCTTTCAACATATTGGATACCCTTCTATGCACGCCATTTTCATCACGTGGTAGGTTTGAACTTCTCAGAACTTCGAGACACATGCTATAGCTAACAAGGTATCGCGATATAGTTACTTTGTGAGTCTGGCGTTCTAGTACCAGGTATTACGCGATACAAGATTCATTTTACATGAGCGTAACACGCCTTTTCTCTCTAGCGGAAGACACAACAGTGTATAGGTAGCACGTTATACTTGAATATTTTGGTTGTAATTTTGTACTACTTTCACACATGTTAGAGGCATCTTCACATACTTCATTGGACTATGACAGTTTACTTGCTACCTAGTATTTGAGCAACAGAGGTCAGATTTCTTTTCTACATAATCATGGATCACGATTTCGTGAACAAAGGGAATATGTTCATTTGCTGGGCGTTAATACCCGAGTCATTAGTTGCATAGCTCAGCTTCTCTTATTTAAGAACTGCGATAGACACTCTGAATTATTTTTTTGTCTTTGGCTATCTGACAGATCAACTGAAATAACTACTGCCACTACTACACAGTTGCGCTTTAGTGAATAAAATATCGAATTTCCAAGTAATCCCTTATCACCGAGTTCGTATTATAAAATCAGCTCGAACTGCATTCTGTTACTTACATTACAATTAACAAGTCCGTAAAGGACGTTATAATCTTTAATTCTATTAAAAGAGGAATTGTTTTCCAACAGCGTTGGCTCGGTCTCTAGATAAGAGTTGATGAGGCGAAATTCGTTCACGTAAATCCTATCGGGCATTTATACTCTCGTCCGAAAACATGTTTATTACAGTTAGATGATAGCCAGCGGCAGATTAAAAGGAAAATTCATGTTACTGTTGAGGTACTGTCCAGTCTCTTCCACGGATAAGATTGTTCTAGAAATATGTTAAGGCTCAACGAATAAAATATTTGATCAAACCTTGCTTGATCCAGTACTTTTGTAATCCTGTGTTACAGCTTACTATTCAAATATTTGTTGTAAAGATATACGTTCTGTGAACAGATTTATATTTTAGAAGGGAATATGAAACAAAGCAAGATTAGTTTTCGTATGTTTCTAACATTTGTGAGTACTCGGAGAATATAATATGGAACTATAGCAATGCGAGCTTAATTACAGTTATACATGATATTAAGAAAACATTACTCACCAGACCGACCTGCAACAGCAGAATGCAAATGGCGATGCCAAGTCCGAGGCTCTGTCCCAGTAACATATCTCCCAGGCACTGCTGCAGGAACTCAACGTTCCTGCCAACAAAGAGAAAACACTTCAGTACTTGAAAAGTACCACTCCACCGAACTGATAATCAATAGGGTTGTAGGAGAATGTGTCACTGAAAATCTGAAGTCCAGTACGTGAAACTGATGGGGCAAGCTTGACACAAAAGAGACGATCAATGCAGAAACTGAAAAGACTTATTGCTGGCTGCCTGTTAGCTCTCGGGTTCTTCGACAGGTGTTTGCTTCATGACCTTTCTGTTTCTCCAGTAAGAGTGACACCGTCAAAGTTTCATCGTTACTGGTGAAGTAAAGTACTAGGAATGGGTAGAAATCTAAAAGTGGTGCAAATGGACGATACCTGTACAGACTTCACAGACTTTGTAATCATCACCAAAGCCAGAGCAGAGGAATGATTAACACGCTCGTTATGAGTACTCCACTAGTTGCATTAGAAATGTAATGATATTTACCGAACAATCAAGTCATTCGTCATCAGAAGTGTCTGATACGGCCTTTCTATCTCACATCCCCTGGGTGATGGACAAGATCAATGTTGCATAAATGGAGCGTAAAAACCGACCAAGAAATCTCACGGTGCCTCAGATCGCGGAAGGGCAAAATGGGCTCACTCACAATGTCAGGAATATACCGAAAATTGTCTGCATGTGGAACATTCTATTGTGAACGGCACCTAGATGCTAATGTCTAATTTATATCTATTTTTTTTTATTTTTTCCGATTTTTCGCTTTCATATTCTCCTCCAATGTTCAAGTGCAATTCAGTGTCACTTGCGTGCTAACTAGGAAAGACTGCTTGTTCCTGTGGAAACGTTAACGAACGACCCACTATGCATCGTTGTGGATAACCAGAAGGATGTATTGGAGAGAAATCGCATGTTAGCTCCTGCAAACCACCTGGAGCATCAGATCGAGGATTGAATCTCCCCCTGGGTCCAGCTTTTAGCTATCAACGACAGAATGCCTGTCCTTCTCTAGTTATACCTTGTACTTTGTTTCGACGAGCGAGTTAACATTTTCTAAAGATCACCTTGACTGCATGACAGTATCACGGGCCGACCTGGGAGTGACCTCACGGATCATGTCTTTTAAATAAAATGAATTTTAGCCAAAGCTTTCATTGCACAATCTCCACCCGGGTGGTGCAATTCTCATATGTCACGGTCAGGCCACATTCTACGCCTGCACAAACTGATTTCAGCAATGGGACTTCACACCGTTTTGTCTATAACAGAGGCCGTAATGCCATGGCGGCATCTGCAGCGAATGAAGCATGAGAAGCTACTTGGGGGTGGCGAGAGATAGGGCCAATATGAGCCGCCCGACCGCCACCGCCCAGTGCTGGGCACTATGCCATAGCTGCATTCCACGCCACCAAACACACATGTAGTCACCTGCTCCACATCACGAAACACAATTCCAGTTTGCTACAGAGTAGACTTTGTAAGTAGGCTGTTTGGTTTTTTTTTTTATGGTAACGCCACATAGCGCTCTGTATAAAAATCACTGGCTGTGGCGTGTGCAGTCTGTGGCTGGTTTGCATTGTTGTCTGGCATTGTAGTGTTGGGCAGCGGCAGCTGGATGCTAACAGCGCGTAGCGTTGCGCAGTTGGAGGTGAGCCGCCAGCAGTGGTGGACGTGGGGAGAGAGATGGCGGAGTTTTGAAATTTGTGAGAATTGGTGTCATGAACTGCTATATATATTGTGACTATTAAGGTAAATACATTGTTTGTTCTCTATTAAAATCTTTCATTTGCTAACTATGCCTGTCAGTAGTTAGTGCCTTCAGTAGTTTGAATATTTTACCTACCGATAGTATTTAATGTCGACTGACTCTGCTATGGCCCATTACCTGTCTGCATGTCAAGACTCAGCACTGCCTTTTGTTGGAAGGACAACACTACTTCTTCAAGACTGCATGGAAATCCACTACTTCCGTGTGCATTTTCTTTTACTACTCAGACTTTGAGAAAAACACTGCAATTTTACTTTGATGAATGATTAGGACTGTCTTTATGGACTGTGAGAAAATTTTAGCTTTTGACCAACATTGTATCAATAAGTGTGTGCATTTGATATCTTTGTTATAGTAATTATGAAAAATTTTATCAAATCATTATTGGCCACTGCCCAAAACAATTTGTAAAAATTTTTGTGGGGAGCATGGGGGCTATGTAAGTAGGCTGTTTGGTTTTTTTTATTGGTAACGCCACATAGCGCTCTGTATAAAAATCACTGGCTGTGCCGTGTGCAGTCTGTGGCTGGTTTGCATTGTTGTCTGCGATTGTAGTGTTGGGCAGCGGCAGCTGGATGCTAACAGCGCGTAGCGTTGCGCAGTTGGAGGTGAGCCGCCAGCAGTGGTGGACGTGGGGAGAGAGATGGCGGAGTTTTGAAATTTGTAAGAATTGGTGTCATGAACTGCTATATATGTTATGACTATTAAGGTAAATACATTGTTTGTTCTCTATTAAAATCTTTCATTTGCTAACTATGCCTGTCAGTAGTTAGTGCCTTCAGTAGTTTGAATATTTTATTTAGCTGGCAGTAGTGGTGCTCGCTGTATTGCAGTAGCTTGAGTAACGAAGATTTTTGTGAGGTAAGTGATTTGTGAAACGTATAGGTTAATGTTAGTCAGGGCCATTCTTTCGTAGGGATTTTTGAAAGTCAGATTGCGTTACGCTAAAAACTATTGTGTGTCAGTTTAAGCACAGTCGTGTAAAATTTTTCTAAGGGGACGTTTCAACTTCTTGCCTCAAAACACGAGCTGCTAATGTCTCACTGCTCCATTGTCATCTCAACTTCGAGACAGGTTTCTTACATGCGGTTGAAGCACTTCCTTGCAACTGCTGACGTGCCCAGCTATGGATGCCAATCATGGAACGGCTGTCAGAGAACGGCGGTTCTTTTATGAGGTCCCAAGTTGAGGGGAGTACTCATAGTATGTTGTCATGTTAATGATCAATATTTACTGTGCATGCGTTGTGACTACGCTGCTACTCTTTCGCTGCTACACTACTGGCCTTGCTCCTGATAGTAGGTTATACGGAGTCAGAGGGTGTCGAAGGGGTCGCCAGTCTGCATGCGCATGGGATATCGTCATAGTTTCTGTCTTCGAGGGTTGTCCAGAAAGTAAGTTCCGATCGGTCGTGAAACGGAAACCACTGGGAAAATCCGGTAAAGCTTTGACCAGAGGAGTTGGGCAGTGTCTCTAGTATGTCCGTCGATCGTGTCGCGTCGCTCTAATCAGTTTTGAGTGAACAGTGAACACGTAAAGGTGCGTAGGGAAAGCGTCTCCCACCAAGTATGAGGGCCTGTTTAGAGTTTTCGCCTGTGTCATGCAGCCCACACAGCACAACTGTCGAGCAGTTTCTTCTTCATGCCAATTGTCGGCCGCACACTGCAGGGTCAATGAAGACGCTCCTGCAGCGTTTCCGATTATAAGTGTTCGGTCACCCACAATAGAGTCCGTAATTGACACCCCCTGAGCCTCATCTCTACTCACAAGAATCGCTAGCTATGAAGACAAAATTTTCCCACAGACAACGACCTGCAGACCAGTGCAGATAACTGCCTGAAAGCACAGGTAGGTGCTTTCTATGACGAGGATAGTGAAAACTTGATACAACACTGCGACAAAACTCGAAGTTGGAGCGGCGACTATGTAGAGAAGTAGATGAAAGGTGTATCTAACTGTTGCAAAAAAAAAAAAAAAAAAAAAGTTTCTGGTTGTCACTGTGGTTTCCATCTCACGACCGATCGGAACTTACTTTCTGGAGAACCCTCGTAGATAGGTAAATATCTAAAATTCCAAATAAAGGTGCTTGAGTGCCACCAATGGTTTTGCCAGTTAGTGGGGATGTATCGCCACAGTATCCTTACAGAAGGCTTGAAACGCCTGAGGATGCCAGCAGTGTCAAAGAATTGTGAAGAACTTCTTCCTGTTGCTCATTGCACCACAACCTGTCGTTGTCGACCACAAAATGTGTTGGAATCAACACTCCAGGGAAAGGGGGGCCTTCACTGACGCCCTTCATGCCATCCCTGAGTAAATTTCGTTCCTATTCTGAAGGGCGGTGTGTCTGGAATGTTTTCCTGGGCCACTCGTTAGAAAGCCGCCTGATTTCAACGTTGCGAGTCCCGGCTCTGGCATCCACCGCAGGGGTGTCAAAAGAAGCAATGGAATGTGGGTAGGGGCATCATGTGACATGAGAACGCTGGCACTGGGCAGAATTGTGGTAAAAGTTTACGCCATTGAAACGTCATTAACCCATCTGACACGTCACACGAGCTCCCGAGCTATGGCTTTTGTTTCGCAAGTGTCAACATCTTGCCGTTTGAAGCACCGACCAGCTCGAAGATGACGTCACAGGGCGCCACACTTTTGCGTCACTAAACAGGAAGGTGTCATGGCTGTGAGCCCAGTTTCAAATGTTCTCAACGGGTGGTAGTTATTTGGCTTCGGAAAAGTGATCCTTTAGTTCTCTCACGCAGTATATTGTTACAGATTCCTGTTAGATTATGCCACGGGCTTGAAGCATTTGATTAATTATTAAGAAGAGGTGTACTTCTTTACTTTCGATGTGGCATGTTACAGCAGACAGTTATAGATTTTTGACAAAACCTTGCTATTAGCTTATCCAGACATAGAGAAACCGTCTATTCTGTTCTGTGACGGCAGTCATTGTACTATTGTCTATGTTCTAAGCCAGGGAAAAGTATGTGTCCCATGTGCATAACTAAGCAGAAATTAACTTCAGTACTACTCAGTCAGCTCTGGTATTTGGTGTAAGATAGTTCAAGAGCTACCGTCATCAGAAATATTTTACACAAACAGTCAGTGACCATATGTCACTCCATAGCTTCTAAAGTTAAAAGACCCGAGTACACGACTGACACATTGTGCCCTCAAATGTAACGATTATAGCTACGAAGTCCAGCGTAAACCTGATAACGCTGATGCAAGGAGACGTTGTCATAGCTGAATGGAAGGAGGTACAGGGAAAAAAATGAGGAATGTTATCAACGTGCCATCCTTCTGGAATATATATCTGAAAACAGTATTTTACATCATAAAACCCAGCAAGGCAAATGACTGTTAATACCCAAAGTACTTGAGTGAGACGCGATTGCGTAGTGTCTTTACAATATTCAAACTAGCCTTAACGCTAAGTATTGGTAGAAAGAATGATAGCATTCCATTGAAGATTACATTTTCATATGTATTGCTGGGCACAGAATTCACAACAGGCTAGGCCTAAATTTCTGTTGCAGATATTACCAAAATTTCCAGACCTTTTCAAATAACAAGTTTGAACACTATAGTTTAATTTATACAGACGCAACAAGAAAGTAAGTACATATTTTAGATTGCTGACCACTTATCACATATCCTAGCCTTGGTCCCAATTGCTGATATGACAGTAGAACCTGTGGGACAAGCATTCGTTACACATTTAGTTCTTGCTTTTTGCTTTCACGACGTGATACTCACAAATCAAGGGACAGATTTCATACCTCCATTATTTGATGAAGTTTCGAAACCTTTGGGAATGAAGTAACGGAGGACAACACTTTTTCATCCTAAGGCAAGTGGAAGGATAGAATGGGTAAACGACATCATAATTTAGCAATTTCTTATTATGTCTGTAAGAACCATAATGGTTCGGATAAGTGTTTGCCGTATATTATACCTGCTCACAGCAACGTAATTCATGGATCGCGTCTGCTTAACCCATTGTGAGATTGTGTATAGATTGAAAATGAGGTTTCTTTTCTAATTAAGAAAACTGACAGCAGATATTGACTCAGGTAAAGTCAAAGCATTAGTATGGAGACTTAAAACCATAAGACAGAAAATCAACAATTAATGGTACAATTCTACCATCCGTTCGACAGGCTGATTGGGTTCTCTTCAGAAATCCTTCAATAAAGAAGAGAATATCCGAGAAACTCTCCCCATCGTACAAGGAACCATATCATACTTTGCGGCTTTCACCATTCGTGACTGCTGAATTTCTACTGTCTGATAACAATGTGGTTGAACATTTCGACAGGCTACAACCGTAGTGTGGTCAGCTAACACTGCCAGTAGCTTTGATTCTCGTTTATCCCTCATAATATAGACCTGTAAACGACGTTCCTTGGGCGATGTCAGTACACGAAAGATGGAAGTTTCACAATAGATCTAGAGACCATGACACCCTAGTCGCGTAAATTTCTTATATCTGTCATTCCAGCACCAGTGTTTACCACCCAGGACGCAGTAACACTGTGCTGATTGGCAGCTGCTGCCACAGCTGAGTTATTGCTCTCCCTCCCCCACCGCCCTCTCAAGGTCCCAGTCGTCAGTTTTTTCTCCAAAATCACTAACGCAATGTCTACATTTTGGCAAAACCCAAAAAATATATGTCATAACCTGCCTGCTTCGATAAAAGTTCTCAATGTGGTAATAGACGTAATAGCCTCAGCGATGCCTCTGTTCTGATTTCGGGTTTTCCTTCAGTCCTACAACGGGTCCGAGACTAGTGGGGAACAATTTACTCAAGGAGTGTCGTTGCTTATGCTGCTGCGTTCAGAGATATGTGCAGTTACTCATTATGGTGCTGTGTGTTCTGCAGTGGTTTCTCAACTGCAGTCTGATACTGACCAGCTACTTTTTGTCACCACCCTCTTAATTTTCTTTCTCGACTACTGCACCATCGATGCTGCTCTACATTTTCTGTCTTTCTGACTTCAGCAGGACCAGATCTACTACCGTTACAGTTTTTACGTATTGAAGCATTATACTTCCCTTAATTCTGTGTTTACTCATTGCTAGTCTATGTGACATTGTTGCTTGGGAACTAACACCCTTGTTTCTTTTCTCAACACTCAACCAGTTATATCAGCATCAAAATGTCGTTCTGTCACTATATAACACCCATTTCAACACTGCCTGTACTGAAATAACTCTACATATCACGATACACATGATTTCATGTATTAGTGTGAGTGTTCTTTATAGAAGAAAATGTTTAGCTTGTTCTTCTATTACGTATATCCCTTTGTCGACATCCCGACATCCAGGTCAATACAGATGTAGCAGAAGCTCGGACTGTCTGAAGGATGAGGAAGGAAATTAGCCATGCCCCTGCAAAGACACCATCCCGGCACTTATTTGGAGCGATTTGGGGATATCACGGATAAGGTAAATCTTGATGGTAGGACGTGAGTTTGAACCGTCGTTCTCCCGAAAGCGAGTCCGTTGTGCTGAACACTGCGCTATCTCACTCGGTAAAGCACTCCAAACCACTATAGTTCCTATTCGTTTGATGACATTCATGTACCACATTGCTTTGAAGTTAGGTGTTACCGAGTTCAGACAAATAAAAAACACGAAACAGTATTAAACCATCTCTGTTCTTAGCTGTCTCATTACACTTGAGCCAATCACTCGTAGGCGGGTACCTAGAGCCTGAAGATCTCTCCAACTTCGTGATATGTTTCTGAAACTGATGACTGAAATCACTGCACATAAACACACAATGTATCTGTCGGCAATGGTGTACCAATGCATTCAAAGCTCTTCGAGATATGATTCTGAAACAGATGATTAAAATCACTGCACATAAACACACAATGTATCTGTCGGCTATGGTGTACCAATGCATGCAAAGCTCTAAATTGCGTGCGACGAATTATTATTGTGGTGAACGGCATATACCGATTGCGAGAATCGGACATCCCGTGCTCCGAACGCATCTCTGTGTCTTACCGAACCAAAGATTTTGTTTCATGGACTCTTTGTGAAGTAAATGGCAAGATCGGACGTATTATAAGACGAGAGAGGTTGTATTGTTGTGAGACGCCGTTATGGTATATAGTAAATGTTCAAATAGTTATTTGCCTATTGAATAGCCTATTGAAGTTGCGGTGTCCAAACGATACATATCGAACGGGATATCGTAAATCGATCATGCGATTCTGCTGGCGGGCGTTGTGATCAGTTATTTGTGATCGTCATTTTTATCTGTTTCCCGTCGTTCCCTTAGTTGCTCTGAATTACATACCTCCTCGAATCATTTGTAAATTGCTGGGGAATCCCAGACGATTTATGTGGTTAGTGAGTGGAATGTCTGGTGTTCTTGATGTTTCTTCGGCGGATTCACTCACATGGATAAATCTAATTCCATGTTTAACCAGCGTAGAAAATTGTTCGACTTTTTGTCGCAAATATGGAGTACTACTGGACGGGGAAAGAAGGGACTGTGTGGACTGTAATGGTGCGAAGTGTGTAAAACTTCGTAAGAACAGTTTCGGTGCTGAATTACGTTTACAATTTCATTGTGGACAGTGCGGAAAACGAACGAGTATCAGGAATAATTCATGGTTCCACTCTTCCAAATTATCCATCCAGACCACCGTAATGGACTTTCACATGATTCCAACACCGACGACGAGTAAGGTAAGTCGTTTCCTTTGCAATTAAAAGTATTTTTGTAATGCTCTTGTTTTGTCGTTGCTGTAGCGACCACCATAAGCATACTCATAACGCCCGCCACCAGAGTCGCATGGTCGATCTACGATCACATATTCGATATGTATGGTTTGGACCCCGCCACCTCGATAGGAAATCATTCTTGGAAATTACCTAAAATCCAACAATTAACTTCAAGTATTCAAGGTGTGTATATCTCCATACCGAAATTAGTTAATTATCGCGGTACAGATATTACGAGATGTAGATCGCTCGGAGGTGAAATTTGGAACGATAGTGTGAACCTGCATTTTCCACGGTCGTAATTCGTCGAGACACTATCTCCGAATTAATTAACTTTAAGTTGCTAAATTGTTGGACATATCATCCAGAATCATCAAACAACATAGCACACAGTTGTTCTGAACGATCTGCGTAGTGAGTAAAGATTTTAGAGATGTCAGGTGGAGCAGATAACGACGAGAAATTTCCGCGAGGTCGCCGCTATGGAATACATCTCCTGCTCTCCTGTAGTAATTAAAACGAAATATTTTTATCTTCCAGGTTTTCAGGAGAGTAAATATATAAGGTAATAAGGAACTACACTAAACCAACTAAAACTAATGACTAAACCAATAATTAAAATAAAAGAACACATACAGAATTCTTATTTATAACAGCAAATAAAGATTTATTTTAATTAACTAACCAGTACTACTAATTTTCAAAAAAGTTAATCCGAACATTCCTCGAAAGCACAGCTGTCTATAGATCTCCTATTTGGCTAAACGGCTTCTGCGAAAAGTTCCATATTTCCTTCGACAAAGAAGTGTGTGTTCCTAACTCTCCCGAATACCGAGCTAGGTAAAAAAGTAGGCAAATTTGGCAAAGTGTGGGATATGTATGTTCATTTATGTGTACATGTGATTATGGAACTGCGCAAAGAATATAGAGCTGCATATTAATTTCCTCGTTTAGTTTAGATGTTTCTTTGTTCACAAGCATACGGAATATTTTGGTTACTGTTAATGTGTGAGGGAGTGATCTCCTCGTTAATTACTATCTCATAGAAAAGTACACACTCAATATTACAAACAAATTTGGTTTAATAGACTTCTCGTGAAATAGTTACTGTGACAGAAATTTTGCTTTGAATCATTTCGATTTGTTTAATTGTTAAAAATATGAATGTCCGAGAAGGATTAACAAACATAATTTTACCTTTGTATAAGACACAGTTTCAGATTTGTGTGGCTTACCAGAAAGGATCTGCAGCCTGCACTGGCTTCTGCACTGATTATTTTATGTTTTGGAGAGGAATAATTAAGTTTGAGTCCAAAATATAGAAATAAGGGAGGTTGGAGTTTAGCGTCCTGTCGACTGCGGGGTCATTAGAGACGGAGCGCAAGGTAGGATTACGAAATAATGGGTGAAGAAGTTGGCAGTGCCCTCTTCAAAAGAATGGTCATGGCATTTGGCTGGAGAAATTAGGAAATGACGGGAAACCCAAATGTGCATGGTTTGATAGGGATTTGAACCGTCATCCTCCCGAATATTTAGCCAGATTTCCTAAATTAGCCATCAGTAAAATGATCGTGGATATTTTTTTGTAAAATACAGCTCACACAACTTCTTGTGTAAGAAGGTGGATGCAACTCGTCTTCGTTTTCTGTGAGTTAGAATCCTTTCACGACCAGTTTTCATACGCCAATATTACATGGTTGTGTGTGGTACACTATTCGTTCTAGACACCTTACCCAGCCCGCATTGATAGAGCAAGACAACGGAAATCAACATTCACGGTGTGGTCATGGGCACGTCTAAACACGAAAATGCTTCTTTCTACCATTCTCCCACATGTCTTCACGTCGACCTATCTTTCTGGGCTGGTTCCATGCAACCGACTGACACACGGAAACCACTTCACTGCCATGGTTTCTACCAGCAGTGCAGGGTCTCATGACGACCTAGGAAAAGCTCAACACCATTTGCTGTCATTCCCGTTTTATGAAAGATGGGTATTAATATTTTTTTCTGGTGAGCTTGTCACGAATGAAGATACACTCTTTGGTGCTACACATGTTGCAGTTGTTGCGCTCCCCAGTAAGTTTGCACTCTACCATTCTGTCATTGCAGAATCACCTAGTTCTTATTACACACCGCGGGTCATATGTTATGTAAAGAATTTTCTACAAACAATTTCTTCAGCAGTTCCATGAACTGTTTCAAGAATCTACATGAACTGGTCATCAGTGAATATTAACAAACATGTGGGTTTATATTTGTGTCAGAATTATTAAATGCTGATAATGTGCCCCACAAACTACTTAGGTGCTTACCTGATAATAGTTTGATGGTGCAGGATAATCTTTTTCAATCGACAGTGAACATCACTACCGCTGGAAAGTTCTTCAGACTGCCGAATTTCTTTGGTTTCTACATCCAGTGCTAGGGAATTCATTCTCTGATTATGATCGTTGATCTTCTTCGACGAGTAGCGATTGTACATGCGAGAACAAAACGTCCGTGGTTGTTCATCTCCCTCAAATGCTGTCTGTGGCGGTGATGATGCCATGCTTTCGGCGTCGTTGGCCAAGTCATTAATCTTTCTTCCTAGAATGACGAGTTGCATGCTGAGCTGCGCCATGAGGCTAACGTTGAACGCGTCAACCATCATGTTCATCACAATGGCGTGAACCGTGATAAAGGCGCAGTACAGCCAGCCGGCGGCCCAACCGACGGGGTGCGCCGTATCAAAGGGCAGTACGACGTCCAGCGGCAGGCCCGCGCCCCTCATGGGGAACGTCAGCCACATGGTGACGTCACACACGCCCAGCGACAGGTAGGCCAGCACGAAGCGCCGCAGGGTGCGGCTGCGACTGAGCAGCACGGGCACATCTCGTGGAGCCATGAATTCCCCAAAGTCGTCACGCACCTGTGGGCACCATTTGTGTTCTGCAAGGCACTGTGCTGACTCAGGATGTTGAACAGAGACTTAAAAATCAAAATATCCACGGGTGCGCTGCCGGTCTGCAGTGTCCAACGGGCACAATATTTCGGCGATCATACATGTCGCCATCATCACGCGAACTGACGGACTGAGCTCCTGTGAACGTGCCGGCACGGAGATACGTACGCTATGGCTGATCAGAGGGAACTGGGTTCGGTCGCGGCGGCGGCCGATTTAAATACGTGGTGTTACCACCAGACACCACACTTGCTAAGTGGTAGCCCTTAAATCGGCCGCGGTCCGTTAGTATACGTCGGTCCCGCGTGTCGCCACTATCAGTGATTGCAGACCGAGCGCCGCCACACGGAAGGTCTAGAGAGACTTCCTAGCACTCGCCCCAGTTATACAGCCGACTTTGCTAGCGATGGTTCACTGACAAAATACTCTCTCATTTGCCGAGACGATAGTTAGCATAGCCTTCAGCTACGTTATTTGCTACGACCTAGCAAGGCGCCATGATCAGTTTCTATTGATGTTGTAAATCATGTACCGTCAACAGCGACGTTCTCCATTAATGGATTAAAGTTAAGTATTTCACCAGCTACGTCCGTTTTTCTCAATTCTAATTCCCTTGTCATATTCCAGACCTCACGCTAGCCTGCGTGAGCTAAAACGCGTGCATTTCGGCCTCCTTTTAGTATACGGGTTGGCTCTCCTGCCAACCACAAGAAAATACCCTCCGCCAGCAGCGCGCTTCAACCGACGTCCGCGCCCCGCGCCACGGTCGCGAGGTGGAACAGATTGCGACGCCGTCTGAGATGACGTCGGTGTGATGGCTCTGTCCGCCGTGGTCGTCACAACTATATGTTCAGCGACCGCCGACTTGCTCGGATACATCAGTCGAGTGTGCCTCTGGTGTTCACGGCATCGATCCTCGACGGTACGCATCGTCTGAACAATATACGACTTGCCGCATTGACACGGAATCTGGTACACGCGGGCCTTCCTCAAACCGAAGTCATCTTTGTCGATCCCCACCAATGCACAAGTTTTATTCGGATGGCTAAACACAGTTCCGACCCGGCGTTTCTTCAAAATGCGGTCGATTTTCCCCGAGAGTGCCCCTGTATATGGAATAAACGCAGTGCCTACCTCTTCTGTCGTGATTTCATCCATCTCCACAGGTTGTGCTGTAGTGGTAGGGCGGAGAGCACGTTGAATCTGCCACTCTGATTACCCATTTTTTCGAAATACAATTCCCAGATGTTCCAAATCCTGGGGTAGACTCTCTGCGTCAGAGATAGTGCGCGCCCTATGTACTAGAGTTTTAAGTACCCCCTCCCTAGGTCATGGGGCGTATCAGAAGACAACGCACACTGATCTGTATTTGCACGCAGACAGCTGCCACCACCGTTCACAGAGAAGTGGGGTCAGACAGAGCCTCCACACCGACGTCATCTGAGACGCCGTCGCAATCTGTTCCACCGCGCGACCGTGGCGCGGGGCGCGGACGGCGGTGGGAGTGCGCCGCGGGCGGAGGGTATTTAAATCGGCCACCTCCGCGACCGAACCCAGTTCCCCCTGAGCAGCCATAGCGTACTGATCTCCGTACCGGAACGTTCACAGGAGCTCAGTCCGTCAGTTCACCTGATGATGGAAACATGTATGATCGCCGAAATATTTTGCCCGTTGGACACTGTAGACCGGCAGTACACCCGTGGATATTTTGATTATCAAATACGCCTGGAGAAACTCAAGAATCACAGAGACTTTAAACTTTCCTATACAACGTTAACACAGATCGTGTTATTCGCCAATATACATTATGTAGCCCAGCCTCATCTAAAGGACTTCAGCTGGATATTGAAGGAAGGAAGATTGAGTTTAACGTCCCGTCAACATCGAGGTCATTAGAGACGGAGCAAATGCTCGGATTGTGTCAAGGATGGGGAGGGATATCGGCCGCTCCCTTTGAAAGGAAATTCCTGGCATTTGCCAGGAGCGCTTTAGAAAAATCATACAAAACCTTAATCTGAATGGCCGGCACGGGTTTGAACCGTTATCCTCCCGAATACTGGCTATTGAAGGCTCTACAGTTGTCAGCTGAGGGACAAAAGAAAGGTTTCGCTTCTAAATCAAAGCTGTCTCTTATAACAATCTACCGTAATATGCAGATAAGGCTGAGGGAAGATTAAATAACGATCAGTTTTATTTTAGGAAAGTTGAAAGGTACCAGAGAGTTAGTTCTGAAGCTATGTTTGTGAGTGGAGGGACGACCCAAGAAAAACATATGATGCTTTCGTAGGATTTGTGGACCTAGAAAAACTGCTTAACAATGTGAAATTGGTCACGGTGTCCTAAATTCTCGTGAAACTTGAAATAAGCTCAAAAGGTTTTTAAGGGGTGTAATATTAAATAGAGAAACAGAATGATCGCTGCTACTACAGCTAGCTTCCGTATTTCGCGGGAATTTCCTCGCTTAAAGATTGCGACTGCAGCATGAATAATCTTGGCTCTAGTTTGGTAGTTGCGGCTCTGCATCGTAACCTTGGACTAATTTAATTGACGCATAATTTATGAAAAACGATGGCTTGTACTAAGGTATTGCGCAAGGAAATTCTATAGGATGAGGCGTGGGATGACTTTGTTATGGAAGGGCTCAATATAATTTCAGGTAAAAATGAATCGATTATCAAATTCGAGAACTTAAACAAAAACGCTTGCGAACATAGTAAAACGTGACGATTGTTGGTGCGTCATATATACTAAATTCGATACTTGATAAATGACAGAAATCGTATCCGAATCTGCAACGAAATTCGTCGTTTATGGAACGGGAGAATCAAAATATGGGTTCACCATACACACACTTTACACTCAAATGCGGTTGATGAGATTTACATAGAGAAAAATCAAAAACAAAAGACTTCCATCACGAGCACATATGCCTAGCAAAGAGAACTTGCTCCTCGCAGGGTAAATATGTAAAGTTACCGTTGGAATACACAAACAAAGATCGAAACATGAACGAAAGAGCATGTAAAATTTAAGGATAAACAGATTAGAAATGCACTGAATTTATCACGAAACTAACAAGATGTCAAAGCTGAAGGCTCCTAAACGTTAGCATTAACATATTGTGGTAACTAACTAGGCAACTACCGAAAAATGGAAGGGAGGGAATAAAACGAATTGAAAATCAGTGTGGTACTATAACAGTCTTACGCAATCGCTGTCAGAAAACTGAGAAGCTGAGTGTAGTGAATCGTTACGCATTTTGACACATTTCCACAAGTTCAAGTGACTGGATGAATCACACAATAGTCTATGAAATCACCTAAATTTTCAAGTATTCAACACTCACGATGTTAGGTTTTAACTTTACGCTGACCTTACACAAATTAAAACAGTAACCAAACTAATTGGAGAAGTTCTTACGAGTAATCGATTTTACCAAGCTCCCAGCGAACAGTGACGAACTCCCTTCACGAAACCGGGGGTTGTCTCTGCAATGGAAGTGACCAGAGAGCAAACCTAGAGTACTGGGCCAGCTTACACAAAAGGATAGACCAGGACCTCTTTGCTACCCAACAGGCATACGCTAAAGTTGGCCATACTGTCACCGTGGCAGAGTGCTCTATTACCAAGAATATACACATGGAATTCATAATTGCACACACACATCCAATCATTTTATTATCGCAGGATAGAAAAGAAAGGACAGATACAGTGAAGTATGGCAGTGAATCACTGTAAGCATCATTTTGGGTCGAAGAGAAGTAGCAAAACTCAATGGATTTAGCACAAGTGCATCTTAGTTAGACAGTTAGCAGATACGTTCAGTACCGTGTATGAAAATATATAAACCGTGTCTGATAAGAACACACTCAGCTGCACATTTATTATACATCGGAGGAAATTTACTAATTACACATTAAATTGAGGTGATGTTACTTTAAACAAAATCTCATGAAGAGCATAACATAGAGACCCTTCAAGCTTTAGGAAAAAAGAGAATACGCAATATGTACGAGAACCAAGAAGAAGAATAACAATGGAAGACCGAGAACAAAGGTTTCAAGTTCAAAAGAAGTGTGTGTTATGGATCCAACTTTTCGCCCCTACCCTTTAATCCGTACATTTAAAAAAATGACGGAATTAAAAGAAAGATTCAGAAGTGAGATAAAAATTCAAGCTGAAAGGATAAATGATACATTTCACACATCGCTTTCCTATTCCCAGTGAAAGTGAGAGAAAATTGCAGGGCCTGTTAAATGGAATGGCCAGCCTAAGAAGCTCATACTATGGGTTGAGAGTATACCGAAGAAAGACGAAAGTAATGAAGAGTAGCAGACTTGATATTAGTGGTAAACTTATCAAAAGTGGGGCCGCGATCTAGCTGAAGAAAATATATTTTACTATGTTGGATGCAAAATAAATCATTAATGAGGAAGTATGGAGGGCATAAAGCGTAGTCGAGGAAACGCAAAGAGGGCATTCCTCGTTGAAAGAAGTCTAATTAAGTCACACATTGGTCTTAATTACTGGAAGACATTTCCGTGTACGTACATTTGGAGCACAGCATTGCATGGAAGTGGATGATGTACTGTGAAAAAAACGAATGGAAGAAAATCAAAGAATTCGAGGTGTCGCACTTGGAAGATTGGCACAGGGGAGAAATCGTGGTGGACCGCATCATACTGTCAAAAGACTGGCAACACAGAAAGACACAAGTAGGAATTCGTTATAAGAAGTTTTAAATGGTTCATTAATGACATTCGGACAAGTGATAAAAAGTGGATGACATGGACGGCAAGAGATGTAAGTAGCTGTGCTGATTCAGAATGGTGAATGTACAAAGTGTTCGGTTTGGGCTAAGGATGTCAAGTATGAGGTGTGGTGCCAATAGAGTTTTGTAGATATGGATGAAGCACAGTATCAGAGTCGGGGAAGAGGAGTGGGGGGTAGGGGTGATGGACTGGGGAGTACTTGCACATGTTAAGGTATGGGTGGTAGGTGGGAACTGTGGCCAGAAAGGAGGAAGTGTTGAGCTATGGATGTAGGAGGAATGGTGGCATGTACAAAACATACTGCAGGTAGGACCCTGAGGAAGTTGGTGTAGAGGCAATTTTAACACTAACTTTCCTTTGACGACAGGTAAAGTGGCAACTATACAGGATAGCAATGCACCACTTCCCCCCCACTTTCCTCCAACAAAGCATCAGGTCAGCTCTGACTGAACATCATAGAAGGGATTTTGGAGAAGATTCCAGTGTGGCCTGAATGGCAACTGATGAGGTATGCAGGTATTATAGATCTGCTTATCGTCCTCCACAATCAGATCAAGGATGCAGTTGGGAAGTACAGGAACTGAAAATGGACTGCAAGGATAGCCACTGTTCATGTTGATGACCACAACATCTAGAACCATAAAGTCTCTTCAGTGCTGTATGCACAAAATCCGGCCACTGTGTGGGAGAAGAGATACTGTGTGAACTGAATGTCAAGCTTAACACCCTGGTGGACATTTTCAGAGAATAATTCACACATGGCAGTAGTGGAACAGTGCGGTTTTCTGGCTTGCTCTCTTCTGTTCCCAGATTCATCCAAGGCCAAGGTCAGGGTCACCCCTTACCTCCCTCTACCTTTGCCCCCCTCTTTCCTCACTTATCAAGGCCAATTGGGTTAGGTATAAGTAGTGAGAAATTCGAAAGTGTGTTGTCCTGTTGGTTGTAGGTATTAGTCCAACTTAAATAGTTGTCATATGTATCCAATATGGCTGACACTATGACATCATTATCAAATTCGACACAATCTGTATGGTGGAACCATAACATCACAAACCTGATGGAATTATCCCTCAACATCATAAAGATGGCATCCATGATGGGTTATTTGTGAGAGTCTAACGTCAAATCAGCAAAGAACCCTTAAGTCCATCAACATGATGAAGGGTTAAAAGGTCATATCTGGGCAAGATGCCTCCATATATGATGCCATATTCAGACGTTCCAAAAAAGATATTGATTCCCAAAAAAATGGCCACCTATGTGATATTACAATCCCCTTTCCCTTCGCCAAAAATGAAACAACTCCTATGTATCGTGTATTATTACACGAACGAAAGCGATTGCACACTTGTGGGTTGATTTACAAGGTCACTTAAACTCAATTAAATTGTAAAATAGTTGCACGTTAAAACTGTGTCCTAGACTGTGTCTCGAAGCTGGGATCTCTTGTCTTTCGTGGTCAAGTGCTCAACCGATTGAGCTATCCAAGTACGACTCACGACCTGTCCTCACAACTCTCACAGCTTTCACCAATACCTCATCTCATACCTTTTAAACTTCACAGGTCCAAGTCTGGGTCTGACACACACTTATCATCTGCCAGGAGTTTCACATCAGCGCAAGCTACACCGAAGAGCGAAATTTTTATTCTGTGTTATTAAACTGTGAATCATTGTCGCTATTACTGAAAGCAGACAGGAAGGACTGTGATGCTTATGAACTGGTTACAAGACCAATTAAACACATTTACTTGGCAGATGACTTCAGGTATGTAGGAGCTACACTATGCAAATAAACATAGAGCAATAGGAACGTTAATATAACACATCGCAGATTTTAAGGATCCCCAGGTGTATTTTAAAGAATTGTATGTACTTACGTGCATGATATATTTATTCTATGCTTACAGCCTGATGTAATTATTTAGACACCGGAGGAGGATTGGTGTTGTTTAACATAGGATATGAACGTTTTTATGGGCGTATTTCAAATAACAAGCACACCTGTAGTGCATATAATACAGTGCATGTTGCTGCCGATGTCCTGAGATCGTGTCTACAGAGCTGTTACTATGTCTGTACGTCCCCTCATATAGGACGCAGGCCTGTGCGTGCGTACTCTGCAGGCAGTAGCAGGCAAGCAAACATGCATGCAGCATTGTTCGCGTTGTCTTCCTGTCACTGTGCAACACTCCGCCAGGGGCCCCCACACCTCCGTTCACACCATCTGCATTGATGCACTACCACCGATTGTAACCACAACCAACTGCCGAGCGAGGCTTCCCTCGCTAAAGAGAGAGACGAGGCATGGAACTAAAAAGCAATTCCACTCCAGGCTTTGAATCGGCACTGCAGGAAAGGTAAGAATCTATTCTCACAGATATTGTCACGTGCTACAACTGAATTCCTCGCATAATATATGCCGTGATAATGTCGAGCAATCAGGAGTTGAACGTTTATTTTCTAGAAAGGGGCCCTGTAACGCCAGAGTATCTGAAGTGTGGACTGTTAAGCACCCCAGTCCTCTGTCACCGAAAGTTCTTCGCATGCTTCAGCTAGCACTCTGCAGTGCAGCGGTGGAACGTTGTGTGCCTCAGTGAACTTGGATCATGGTTTGACAGGCCAGATCATTAGTATGGTAAAAACCTCTATACAAGAGACCCTAATCTCAAGATGTTTTGCAAGCCGATGGGATGCATGGCTGTTGAGGTGGCACAGTCATTAGCGGGCAACTGCTGGAGAATCTGTCGCACTTCAGTTGTATAAGGCTTATCCAGGCAAGTGGGCTCGGTCTGGCTGGACTCGTACTTACCTGGTCGCTTGTTGGACTGAAATCGAACCCTCGATATTTTCTCTTCATCCACCCAGCCCGCTGTTAGATAGCAACAAGCAGTCTAGCAAGAGGGCTCGTGTAGCTAGTCCTCCAGTCTCACAAATTAATGAGAGTTGTAGTGTATATAGGAGCTGAATGCATGCTACTAGTCAGAATGTGTTTTTGTTAATTAAAAGGAAAATGTGTGGTGCGGAAAACGCTTCACATTTTTACATTGAAAAGGATTTAGCGAATTGCAGGTACATTAGAGTCTGTCAAGGAATACTGCATGGGACATTGTTGGTCTAGAGCTCTAGTTCAGTAATTTACACAAAATGAAACGAACTGTAACCTAGAATATTTGGTGAATGGCTGTAAGTTAAACGAGTTTAATGGAGAACAATGCAGAGAGTACAATATGCGCAATTCACACATGTGGCAGTGTTATCCAATGAATCAACACGTTAAGGGTATCCCCAATTCTGCCAAAGACCAGAACAAAAAATCACATCTTATAAGCTGAAGTCTCCACACAAATTTAAAATGGTTTGACTGTCTACAATGACAATGTGAGCAAGAAACATCGACTATGAACTAATGAAGTTAATCTCCGGGTTTACTTCTGTTGCTGCTCCTAATAGTAATAACATTTGTGACAAGAATAATTACAGCAATAAGAATAATGATGGTGGCAACATAAAAAGAATTTATAGCTGTACAAAATAAATAATTTCTAATATAGAGAGTTCCAGGAAAAGGAAGTTTACTGAGATTACACCAACTAAGAATACTGGGAAAGGAGGAAACTCTGGTTAGAAAGAAGGATGTACAAAGAAAACAAGTACATACAGGGAGAACGGCAATCATTATTGTTGCTTTGGTACACATGTCATTAACTATCTTCTGAAGAAGGAGATGTTATTCAGTTTACTATCCTGCAGGAGGTTATTCCAGACTCGAGTTCCTGCCACCAAGAAGGACCTCGAGGAAGTAGCCGAACAATGGAGTAGGATAGTATAGATTTTGCTCTGATGGGAACGGGTGTTTCAGCCATGTTGTCTTCCTCGGGAAGACCTTCAACGATAACTTAGCTGTAATTAAACGGGAAGGGCATCTTATATTTTTGTATGGTATGGTGATACTGATACCTTCTTGTACATTCCAGTTACATGCTCAGTCCACGTTAGATTTTGGTCTTTTATTGCACCAAAACTCTTTTCTGAAGGAGAGAAGTTGATATTTGTCCAATTTAGGGTTAAAGATTGTAGAGATTCCCCATATTTCCGGATAATGTGCCTAGAATGACGAACCAGTACCGCTTGTGTTTTGGATGGGTTGAGCTTTAACCCATAGCATTAGCAATTGAGACTGTAGATAGCTTTCTTCGGGTGTATTTGTTTTGCATATAGATACAGCTGGAGGTCGTGACCGAACATAGGTTACACGCAGTGGGACAAAACACATGGTATATCATTCACAAACAATGAAACTAGTGTAGGAGTTAATACCGAACCATGGGGAACGCCTGATTCTACCTGCCTCTATTGTGACTTCACAATGCTGGACATGAAGAACTACTGGCGAAACGTCAGGTTTGAGTGAAGCAATCGTACCTCATTTGGCGAGACATTTAAGCTACTAGGTCTGGAATTTGAAATATCAAAGTCGACAGTCTCAAAGGATTTGCTGAAGTATGGTCATCTGTTACTGTGATTATGGCAGATGTTCTGCTGCGATGTTTACGGAAACCTGAATGGTATGTTTCTAGTAGGTTATTTGTTATTAGGTAGCTTGTTAGCTGGTCAAGGACTATACATTCACAGACAATGGACAGTGCAAGAAGAATGCAAATAGGTCGGTAATCACAGTGTGCTCCTTGTTTCTAGGTAATGGCTTAACCATTTCTGTTTGCAGGCCTGCAAGAGTCTGTGAAGATTTTTGTTATACTAAGCATTAGTAGACCAATAAGAAGTTTCGTCATTTGGATTGTGACGCCATTGTGTCAGGGAGATACCTTTTGGTGGTATTGCAAGTTACATCCTTTAGAGAGAATTTCTCGTGGCTGCAGTCGTTTAGCCCCATAAAGTAATCAGCAAGTCTCTGTTAGTTTGTGGTTCAATTATAGTTGTAGGTAACACGAAGCTCTGATTCAGTTTTTAGCTGCAGCAGTTGGATCAGCTACTACTTTCACTTTGCTTATACTGAGACCAAGCGGGTTTTCCTTAGGACAGCTGGTCTTTTGTTGTCGTATCGTATGCTTGTGTTTATCGTGTCTTACAGACTCAGTGACTCAGTTCCGCTGCTACAATTTTCAGTCATAAGATGCAATTTGTATTCCTGATGTGCACCGCCACTGAGATTTATGAGGTTTTATATTTCTTCAGTGAGCTAAGGCTTAGGTTTCCTTCTTATTTCTCCGGTCCTTAGAGGAGCATAATTGTCATGTGATTAAGTTTTATACTTAATCCATGAACTTCTCTGTTTAGTCCCAGAAGTGAATGGAAGATGTCCACAAACCATTTTCTTGTATCTCAGTTGCTTTAAACTGTTCGACAGGTATCAAAAACTGTGATTAAAGCGTCTCATGTTTTCACAAGATTTCTAAGACATCTCCACTGAACAGGCGCTTACGTTCAATGTATTATGCTGATCAAGTTTGCAGATGGCCAAAATAGAGAGGCGTACTATAACAATTTACATGACACTTAGTAGGTACAACTCGTCAGCAGATTGTGCGTAGCAGCAAAGAAGAGTGGGAATGGTTTCTTCCATGTTTCCACGTACAATATGGCGTCACATGATTTGTGTAAAATTGAATGATACAGCACATCATAAAACTATGGTAGATGTAGTAAAGTGTGAGAAACTATGAAAGAACTAAATACTTAGGTGAGTAGCTCGAGTAAATACGATTATTTCACATTTTTAGCGATACATCGTCTCAAAAAGACTACATTTACGATTTCGTTGATGTTATATCCTTCAAATCATTGGAAGTCCCGATAATGGTATTGTATGCCTGTTTTACGTATTTCAAATCTGCTTCTGGTTATGTAGTAAACTGTTGGCCTTTAAAAGTTCGTTAGCCGTTATACTGACAACTATCAATATACATCTTAGTGGAAAACATGATGGAAGCCAGCGTCTTGGGGGAAATAGACAAATGGAAAACCATCAGCATCTGAGGTCCGAACAGCGTAGAATGTTTTAAGAGTTCACAGACACCCATCCTACCAGAAGTATAGTGCAGGCGTACAGGGAATTTTATTGTTTCTCCAGTGTAACCGCTGTGGTATTGTGTAGTTTTATGTAGAGAACTCTCAAAAAGAGGCTGTTACTATCAGTACACAAGTTGTCATTACAAGTGGGTTTAAAACTCAGCAGTATACTGCTGATGTTTCACTAGCATTGCGAACACAACAGAATACTCTCTCGCCTTGATCTCTCTTTCCAGCAAAAAATGGCAGGCAAGTGGTAAAAAGCAATGTTGCTTACTCCTGGCAGAATCTCACCATTTCATGTCACTAACTCAGTATCGCTACAAGTAAATGAATGAAACACACGTTTTTGCAAGTAGCATACCAGATGTGATATTGGAGTGTCTGTTAAGAGTTTGGTACAACCACTCACTTTAGGGTATTTCCTTCAATTCGTTTGTAGATAACTGCGATACCCAATACCCAATAGCACACAGTAACAGGTAACTAGAGTGTGAGAACTATATGTATCAGACAGCCATTACAGTGAGCAATATACACCAAAGCATAGCATGCTGTGGTCCTTGTACCACAAACACTCATCCTGATGAAAGACAGAAGACATTTCGTTATAATTGGCGGTGAGTGTCCTATATCTCAACAAACATAAAGAACAGACATAAACATCGAATATTTCCGCAGGATTTCTAAATCATTTTGGTAAATGCCCGTGTTACTTGTATTGGTCTGAAGCATACACACATATTCTTACACATGCATTACACATCAGCCCAAAGTGAAATCTTCGTTGTGAAATCTTCCACAGCGAAAGTTCGTTGCTAAGTTATCCACTTTGATTTATGTTCTACTATAATTAGATTCTAAGGATTTCAATCTAGGGTGAACATTGAATATTTTACATGAGGTGATAATATGATGGGAAAATGCAAGCTACATTACACTTCAGCCCATACATCTACATTTTACGTCTAATATGTTACAAATTACCACGTTACAATGAAATCGTAACAACGTTTCCTAAAATGATAACAAATGGCCTCAAACTGTAACAGAATGCCTCCAAACTGTAACAAAGAGACCGATTCCGTAACAAAACGTCTCGAAACCGTAAAAACAGTAACAAATCTCCCCCAAGCTGCAACAATGTGCTACATGTTTCAGCAAAACTTCATTGCAATATATTTTACTTCACAGGGAAATTCTTGCATACTGTATCTCAGTATACATAAATGTTACACAGGGAGAGTCACATAAGAAGCAACAACCCTTTTATTTTGTGAACTGTTGCAGATACCGAGTCGAGGTAGGACACTAAGGGGCATTAACTTTGGAATATGATAATGAGTCTTAACTCTTAAATTGACCGAGATACTGACACGAGTATGATTTTTTAAATGGAATGATTTACTGCCTTTAATGGCATCTGAAAGCACTTGAAAAGATAAAGTGGTATAATGCTTGTTAATTTTGCGGTCGAATCTGCTTGTAAAATACTCAGAGAAGTAATCCAAAACTGAAAAGCAAGTTGGCTGATTGGCTATTGCATCGCAAATACAGTCTTACGAGGCCACATAGTGGTATCAGTCTTTTTGACTGTTGACTTGTCTGCACTGCATAGTTAACAGGAACAGTGCCATATATGGTAGGACCCGTCCTGCTCAACATTCTTTCCAAGTAGACTTTAGACATGTACACCAATGAGGAGATAGTTGTCAGCCTATATTTTTGTGGTTAATATAAAAAAATGCTTTCGAAATGGTGCAGCAGTACAGAAATGTCTATTCTGACCGTCGTTGTTGATCATGCCAGACACTTGTGTGAGCTGTTAGTTCACTAGGGTTAACAGGTAGTTTCAACATGAAAATGAGGGTGAAATGGAAGATTCCAACTGACAGAAGATACGAAAGAGCTGTTATAGCTCTGACACTACTCAATCGGATTGGTGGCGCGGGACGTATTTCCAAGGAATATGGGATAGGGCTGATGAGTGTCATTTGCATCTTGCATCAGCATGACTTGCACTTGTATCATCGTCACAACATCAGGTATTCGGAGGACATTATTTCGATTGTCGTCTGGAATTCTTTCAGTTTGATATGTCGTGCGTGGCAGACAACGCTACAATTCCTCAGTGTGTGCTCTTTATCAACAAAGCAAGTTCTAAGGAACTGATGACCTCAGATGTTAAGTCCCATAGTGCTCAAAGCCATTTGACCAAAGCAAATTTATGTAATAGGCACTATTAGGCAGCGGAAAATCACCCCAGTTTCGAAGATACAGCCCCAACGGCCGCGCAGATAATCATATGCTGTGGCACCATGGGAAATTCCACAAGGACCTTATTTCATACCCGGAGTATTGAGTGAAAATACACATACACACTCTCTTCTGAAAATTATACCTCTTCTTCTAGACGAGACACCACTGGAACCGATGGTGTATATGGTTCCAACATGTTTGCTGCCAATCACATTGGTCTCTCGTAGCAACATAAACACTGAGCGCACAGAATGAAGGCTTTCACGGCAGGTGTTGTCATCACATAACACTTCCAGACTGAGATACCGTGGTCCATACATTTAACTGTCCCCAGACATTTCTCCTTCGATTGCGGAAGGCGTCCAATGCATCTGGCGGGGATTCAAATTTCGCGGTGCGCGGTACCAGATTTATGACAGTAGTTTGGTGTATTACTTAAACTGACTATGTAAAGTGGAATGGCCAGCCAGGTCCTCTGATTTGACTCTTCCTTAGTCCTTTGTATGGGGAGTACTGAAAGGCGCAGTCTGTAGTGAAGCTGTAACTATACCACGTTATATGAGCTTCCATATTGCCACAGCATACTGTAGCATATCATGTAATGCAGTTTTATCTGCTCATCTATCTCCTGAACGACGATTTCAAATATGCCTAATTTCCTTTTTACGTGAATAGGGACTTTAATCGTTATGAACTATGACCTAACCGGCGTTCTTGTTCACAAGTACACTTCATATGACCAATTGAAGATTGAAACACAATAGTGGGACAGTGCCAAACCACGAATTTGCAGTCATTGTTGAACCTGAGGCTGCACAACATTCTAGAAATGTTCTGTTTGTACACAGAATGGAGCCATTTCTCCAATAATTTCTCATATATCGAAAGTCCCTCCCCCCATGAACCATGGACCTTGCCGTTGGTGGGGAGGCTTGCGTGCCTCAGCGATACAGATGGCCGTACCGTAGGTGCAACCACAACGGAGGGGTATCTGTTGAGAGGCCAGACAAACGTGTGGTTCCTGAAGAGGGGCAGCAGCCTTTTCAGTAGTTGCAGGGGCAACAGTCTGGATGATTGACTGATCTGGCCTTGCAACATTAACCAAAACGGCCTTGCTGTGCTGGTACTGCGAACGGCTGAAAGCAAGGGGAAACTACAGCCGTAATTTTTCCCGAGGACATGCAGCTTTACTGTATGATTAAATGATGATGGCATCCTCTTGGGTAAAATATTCCGGAGGTAAAATAGTCCCCCATTCGGATCTCCGGGCGGGGACTACTCAGGAGGATGTCGTTATCAGGAGAAAGAAAACTGGCGTTCTACGGATCGGAGCGTGGAATGTCAGATCCCTTAATCGGGCAGGTAGGTTAGAAAATTTAAAAAGGGAAATGGATAGGTTAAAGTTAGATATAGTGGGAATTAGTGAAGTTCGGTGGCAGGAGGAACAAGACTTCTGGTCAGGTGACTACAGGGTTATAAACACAAAATCAAATAGGGGTAATGCAGGAGTAGGTTTAATAATGAATAGGAAAATAGGAATGCGGGTAAGCTACTACAAACAGCATAGTGAACGCATTATTGTGGCCAAGATAGATACGAAGCCCACACCTACTACAGTAGTACAAGTTTATATGCCAACTAGCTCTGCAGATGATGAAGAAATTGAAGAAATGTACGATGAAATAAAAGAAATTATTCAGATAGTGAAGGGAGACGAAAATTTAATAGTAATGGGTGACTGGAATTCGAGTGTAGGAAAAGGGAAAGAAGGAAACATAGTAGGTGAATATGGATTGGGGCTAAGAAATGAAAGAGGAAGCCGCCTAGTAGAATTTTGCACAGAGCACAACTTAATCATAGCTAACACTTGGTTTAAGAATCATGAAAGAAGGTTGTATACGTGGAAGAACCCTGGAGATACTAAAAGGTATCAGATAGATTATATAATGGTAAGACAGAGATTTAGGAACCAGGTTTTAAGTTGTAAGACATTTCCAGGGGCAGATGTGGACTCTGACCACAATCTATTGGTTATGACCTGTAGATTAAAACTGAAGAAACTGCAAAAATGTGGGAAATTAAGGAGATGGGACCTGGATAAACTGAAAGAACCAGAGGTTGTAGAGAGTTTCAGGGAGAGCATAAGGGAACAATTGACAGGAATGGAGGAAAGAAAAACAGTAGAAGAAGAATGGGGAGCTCTGAGGGATGTAGTAGTGAAGGCAGCAGAGGATAAAGTAGGTACAAAGACGAGGGCTGCTAGAAATCCTTGGGTAACAGAAGAAATATTGAATCTAATTGATGAAAGGAGAAAATATAAAAATGCAGTAAATGAAGCAGGCAAAAAGGAATACAAACGTCTCAAAAATGAGATCGACAGGAAGTGCAAAATGGCTAAACAGGGATGGCTAGAGGACAAATGTAAGGATGTAGAAGCTTATCTCACTAGGCGTAAGATAGATACTGCCTACAGGAAAATTAAAGAGACCTTTGGAGAGAAGAGAACCACGTGTATGAATATCAAGAGCTCAGATGGCAGCCCAGTTCTAAGCAAAGAAGGGAAGGCAGAAAGGTGGAAGGAGTATATAGAAGGTTTATACAAGGGCGATGTACTTGAGGACAATATTATGGAAATAGAAGAGGATGTAGATGAAGACGAAATGGGAGATACGATACTGCGTGAAGAGTTTGACAGAGCACTGAAAGACCTGAGTCGAAACAAGGCCCCCGGAGTAGACAACATTCCGTTAGAACTACTGACGGCCTTGGGAGAGCCAGTCATGACAAAACTCTACCAGCTGGTGAACAAGATGTATGAGACAGGCGAAATACCCTCAGACTTCAAGAAGAATATAATAATTCCAATCCCAAAGAAAGCAGGTGCTGACAGATGTGAAAATTACCGAACTATCAGTTTAATAAGCCACGGCTGCAAAATACTAACGCGAATTCTTTACAGACGAATGGAAAAACTGGTAGATGCAGACCTCGGGGAGGATCAGTTTGGATTCCGTCGAAATGTTGGAACACGTGAGGCAATACTGACCTTACGACTTATCTTAGAAGAAAGATTAAGAAAAGGCAAACCTACGTTTCTAGCATTTGTAGACTTAGAGAAAGCTTTTGACAATGTTGACTGGAATACTCTTTTTCAAATTCTAAAGGTGGCAGGGGTAAAATACAGGGAGCGAAAGGCTATTTATAATTTGTACAGAAACCAGATGGCAGTAATAAGAGTCGAGGGGCATGAAAGGGAAGCAGTGGTTGGGAAGGGAGTGAGACAGGGTTGTAGCCTCTCCCCGATGTTATTCAATCTGTATATTGAGCAAGCAGTAAAGGAAATAAAAGAAAAATTTGGAGTAGGTATTAAAATTCATGGAGACGAAGTAAAAACTTTGAGGTTCGCCGATGACATTGTAATTCTGTCAGAGACGGCAAAGGACTTGGAAGAGCAGTTGAACGGAATGGACAGTGTCTTGAAAGGAGGATATAAGATGAACATTAACAAAAGCAAAACGAGGATAATGGAATGTAGTCAAATTAAATCGGGTGATGCTGAGGGAATTAGATTAGGAAATGAGACACTTAAAGTAGTAAAGGAGTTTTGCTATTTAGGAAGTAAAATAACTGATGATGGTCGAAGTAGAGAGGATATAAAATGTAGACTGGCAATGGCAAGGAAAGCGTTTCTGAAGAAGAGAAATTTGTTAACATCGAATATAGATTTATGTATCAGGAAGTCGTTTCTGAAAGTATTTGTTTGGAGTGTAGCCATGTATGGAAGTGAAACATGGACGATAACTAGTTTGGACAAGAAGAGAATAGAAGCTTTCGAAATGTGGTGCTACAGAAGAATACTGAAGATAAGGTGGATAGATCACGTAACTAATGAGGAGGTATTGAATAGAATTGGGGAGAAGAGAAGTTTGTGGCACAACTTGACTAGAAGAAGGGATCGGTTGGTAGGACATGTTTTGAGGCATCAAGGGATCACAAATTTAGCATTGGAGGGCAGCGTGGAGGGTAAAAATCGTAGAGGGAGACCGAGAGATGAGTACACTAAGCAGATTCAGAAGGATGTAGGTTGCAGTAGGTACTGGGAGATGAAGCAGCTTGCACAGGATAGAGTAGCATGGAGAGCTGCATCAAACCAGTCTCAGGACTGAAGACAACAACAACAACATCGAAAGTCAACTCATTAGAGACTACAGACCACATGAGGTTGACAACCACGTATCATCCAGCAGAGATGACAACTCCAGCAGAGGCACTGCTCATGTTATAGCCTCAGGAGTAGCAATGGTAGGTGGTGCAGGGATGAAACTACAGGATTATAAGAATACACATAGTTTGTATTGAAAAAAATACAAAGTTTATGTAATGCTGTGTATTTCCCCATAGAGGGAATATGCTGTGTAACCCAGCAGTGTAAAAGATAATAATAGAGTTATGTTGCTGAAACTTTAATGTGACATAAATTTCATGTGGATATAGGATTGAGTGATAGCATACCTGCATTTGGATATCATGTAATACTCACAGAACTTAACATGTAAAATAGATAATTGTTTACCAAATACTGCCACATGATAAAAGGTTTTGAGGAAAGAACAATAAGTACATACGAGTAAGTTTACATATACCTTAATTAATATAATTAATTTTAATTTCTTTAAGTTACAACATATGCTAAATTTCGAGTAAAGCATATCACTATATTTCCATATATTACTTTTATTTGTGAGACATGACTCCACATTAATAATAATAATAATAATATTACATCATGAGAGATGTGTAAGAGTGTTCTGACTTTAAACTTGAGAATAGGTGTATTGATTTAAAAAAATGGCTCAAATGACTCTGAGCACTATGGGACTTAACATCTATGGTCATCAGTCCCCTAAAACTTAGAACTACTTAAACCTAACTAACCTAAGGACATCACACAACATCCAGTCGTCACGAGGCAGAGAAAATCCCTGACCCCGCCGGGAGTCGAACGCGGGAACCCGGGCGTGGGAAGCGAGAACGCTACCGCCCGACCACGAGCTGCGGTGTATTGATTAATGAAAATCTACTCAGTAAGGTAACTGAAATGGTCAGTATAACAATCGACACTGTACATCACAACATGCCTCTTTGAAGAAAACCACACATAATACAAGAAGTAAAATATTTCTTATTTCCATTTACAATAATAACTGCAGCTTAAAACGGTTATTACAAAAAGTACACAATTATTTTTGTTGTAGTAATAATAATTACATTGTTATTTAACATGAGGGACTTATTTTTTATAGTTATTACTGTCCTTAGCGCATTATCATACTCAGCACGAAACTTGTATAACAATGTATAAGACATCGACCATCATAAATAGTCAGTTTTACTAATACGCCACACTACTGTCATAAATCTGGTGCCACGCGCCGCGGAATTTGAATCCCCGCCAGGCGGTATGGGCGCCGAAGGTCCCTAGAGGTCTCTGCACCATCGCGCCGAAAGCTGTGGCGGCGCGCGCCTTCTGGCCCGCATTTAGTGTGAGGGCTCCACAGTGGAACACGTGGTTCCAGCGGCCAATAGCGGTGCCCCCGATAGGGTATTTAAGCGCCTGCCTCTCGCTCAGCCAGCGAGTCTAATCGTTGCGTGAGTCTTGACACATTGCCTCGACAACAGACAGCGTGTTTATTGGTCTTTGTTTTCATTACCAGTGGACGTCTTGGATTCGTTTGGTTGACTCTGTCACTCACTCGCTACTTGCGTGTGGTCGTGGTAAGGTCTCTCTCCAACGTCCATAGTTGTTTCGTGTTCGTCCTTTCCGTTCGTTTGTTTGTTCGCGGGCCGCTCTCCGTTTGGCCCCGCCACGCTTTCTCGGCCACCCCACGACCGTTCCGGTCACGATTACAACAGATTACAACAATAAACAGTGGAGTTACAAATACTACTCACTTCAAATTCAGTTAAACGTTGTATGTGTCAATGCTATTCTCTGATACAGATTTTTAACGAAAGATATGCTCTTACGATATCTGAAACAGGTTTCCAACATCTAGCACGTGAGGAGATGAGAAGCCCACATTTAACATAAGGAGAAATACATGTGCATGGAAAGATTAGCACTCTATCTATTCCTGAAATCAAATTTTACACACAGGCGAGGCTTGCCAGAAGCCCTCATAGTCACTCGCTGTTCTGAAGCTGCTTCCAGTAAAACAACTTCGCCATCTTTCCAGAAATTTGATGGAAGGCTAATGTTAGCTGCCTACATTCTGGTAATTTTTGCATCTCTGCTGTGACAAATATGAGTAAAATCTACGAAATATTTATCCTTCACAAGATTCACAACAAGCATTTGGAAAACTGCGCAGCTTTTTCAACCCATAGATTGTTTTTTTTTTTTTTTCAAACTGTTCAACTATCCACCATAGTACAATGTTCTAAATGGCACAACTTGCATAAACTATACTAATAGATTTACTTATTCCTATTCAAGAATTCATCTATAGTTAGAAGGAGTAGCCAAGGAGATATGATTTCAGTTTACTTTTGAAGCTGTTTCTGCTGTCTGTTAGACATTTTATTCCATCTTATAATCTGCCAAAAAATTATGTAGCAGCATATTTTACCCCTTTCTCTCCCAAAGATAGGTTGATTAAAGAATAGTGTAAGTCTTTCTTTTTTCTGGTGTTATAATCATTATTGTCACTGTTATTTTTAAATTGATCCATATAGTTGAGAACAAATTTGATTAGTGAGTAAATGTACTCTGAGGCTGTTGTAAGGATTCCCAATCTTTTAAAATGATGCCTAAAAGACGTGCGACTATGAACCCCACATATTATTATAACCACTTTCTTTTGAGTATTGGATATTTTTTGTAAAAGTGTTGAGCTACACCAAAATATTATTCCGTATAACATCAGGGAGTGAAAGTATGCAAAATGTGTGTTAGCTTACTAACTTCTAAATCCTCAAAATTGGCAGTTATTCTGATTGCGAAAGTTGCTAAACCTAGTCGCTTTAGGAGATCCAAAATATGAATTTTCCAATTAAGATTCTCCTCTACATGTACACCCAAAACCTTCGTGTGCTCTACTGACTTTTGTTGATGTGTTATATTTATAGTTAGTAATATTTGTGTAGATTAATAAAGTGGGAACCTCGACTGTTTATAACAGCAATTTAGTATGTCACGTAAATTGACTACGTGTAATGGGGGACACAATATATATTTTCATTTCATTTTTATGCTGTGTATTATTATGCATATAGGCTACGATAAATCTTAAAAATAAGTCATCATTATTTTGACAACAACCAGTCAGTTTGAAAGATTTTTGTAATAGCCGTTAAAAAAGTGTGATGCTTGTAGAAGGTAATAAAACGAGAATTTTTTCTCATAGTAAAATGTGCATTTTTCTTATAATGCCCTTATAAAAAGTGCTGTCATTTTGGTGTTGAGAGTAATGGAACTACTCTGTTTTGTAGTATTAACTCTTCCAGTTACTTTACTCACTGTGTGAAATAAAAATACATCTTCATTAATATAATGAAAAATAAGCAACAAGTTGTATAAAAGAAATTTAATTTGTTTCAGGCACTTAGTGCCTTACTTCACAAGCGCCCAAAACCGGTAAAGACAGTGAATTTCTTTTATGCAACTGGTTGCTTATTATTTAATTATATATGTCAACAGTTGCTGAAGATGAACAGATTACTAATCTTTATCAATGAACGCAGGTATTCTCAAGTCTTAAGCCAGGACACATTAATAACAACATTGATAACAAAAAGAGTAGTGGGGGAACATTTCACTTGTAATGGTAATGCAGGGCATTTTAGCAATACGCTATATTGGCAATTAAACATATATTGTTACTTAAAGGAAATATCTTAATTTTATTACTCATATACACTACTGGCCATTAAAGTTCCTCTTTCTTAACTGATATAATCTACACATTCCCTTTGCGGATCATCTTCAGTTTCTATAAAACTTTTTACGTTTTCTTCATATAATAGAATACTAAGATATTTATTTCTATTCATCTATATATCTAGATTTACACTACTGACCATTAAATTTGCTACACCACGAAGATGACGTGCTACAGACGCGAAATTTAACCGACAAGACGAAGATGCTCTGATATGCAAATGATTAGCTTCTCTGAGCATTCAAACAAGGTTGGAGCCGGTGGCGACACCTACAACGTGCTGACATGGGGAAAGTGTAAAACTGATTTCTCATACACAAGCAGCAGCTGACCGGCGTTGCCTGGTGAAACGTTGTTGTGATGCCTCGTGCAAAGAGGAGAAATGCGTACCATCACGTTTCCGAGTTTGATAAAGGTTGGATAGTAGCCTGTCGCGATTGCGGTTTATCGTATTGAGACTTTGCTGCTCGCGTTGGTAGAGATCCAATGACTATTAGCAGAATATGGAATCGGTGGGTTCAGGAGGGTAATGCGGAACGCCGTCCTGGATCTCAACGGCCTCGCATCACTAGCAGTCGAGATGACAGGCATCTTATCCGCATGGTTGTAACGGATCGTGCAGCCACGTCTCGATCCCTGAGTCAACAGATGGGGACGTTTGCAAGACAACAACCATCTGCACGAACAGTTCGACGACGTTTGCAGCAGCATGAACTATCATCTCGGAGACCATGGCTGCGGTTAACCTTGAAGATGCATCACAGACAAGAGCGTTTGCGGTGGTGTACTCAACGACAAACGTGTGTGCATGAATGGTAAAACGTCATTTTTCCGGATGAATCTAGGGTTTGTATACAGCATCATGATGGTCGCATCCGTGTTTGGCGACATCCTGAAGAAACGCACATTGGAAGCGTGTATTCATCATCGCCATACTGGCGTATCACCCGGCATGATGGTGTGGGGTGCTTTCGGTTACACGTCTCGGTCACCTCTTGTTCGCATTGACGGCACTGTTTACAGTGGACATTATATATAAATAGATTTCCGGAAAGCTTTTGACACCATTCCTCACAAGCGACTTCTAATCAAGCTGCGGAGCTATGGGGTATCGTCTCAGTTGTGCGACTGGATTCGTGATTTCCTGTCAGGAAGGTCGCAGTTCGTAGTAATAGACGGCGAATCATCGAGTAAAACTGAAATGATATCAGGTGTTCCCCAGGGAAGCGTCCTGGGACCTCTACTGTTCCTGATCTATATAAATGACCTGGGTGACAATCTGAGCAGTTCTCTTAGACTGTTCGCAGATGATGCTGTAATTTACCGTCTAGTAAGGTCATCCGAAGACCAGTATCAGTTGCAAAGCGATTTAGAAAAGATTGCTGTATGGTGTGTCAGGTGGCAGTTGACGCTAAATAACGAAAAGTGTGAGATGATCCACATGAGTTCCAAAAGAATTCCGTTGGAATTCGATTACTCGATAAATAGTACAATTCTCATGGCTGTCAATTCAACTAAGTACCTGGGTGTTAAAATTACGAACAACTTCAGTTGGAAGGACCACATAGATAATATTGTCGGGAAGGCGAGCCAAAGGTTGCGTTTCATTGGCAGGACACTTAGAAGATGCAACAAGTCCACTAAAGAGACAGCTTACACTACACTCGTTCGTCCTCTGTTAGAATATTGCTGCGCAGTGTGGGATCCCTACCACTTGGCATTGACGG
The DNA here is from genome assembly GCF_023897955.1 of Schistocerca gregaria. Classification (NCBI taxonomy): domain Eukaryota; kingdom Metazoa; phylum Arthropoda; class Insecta; order Orthoptera; family Acrididae; genus Schistocerca; species Schistocerca gregaria. Next base: position 269,527,706 of record NC_064925.1, on the reverse strand, counting down.
AGGACATCGAAAGGGTGCAAAAAAGGGCAGCTCGTTTTGTATTATCATGTTATAGGGGAGAGAGTGTGGCAGATATGATACACGAGTTGGGATGGAAGTCATTACAGCATAGACGTTTTTTGTCGCGGCGAGACCTTTTTACGAAATTTCAGTCACCAACTTTCTCTTCCGAATGCGAAAATATTTTGTCGAGCCCAACCTACATAGGTAGGAATGACCATCAAAATAAAATAAGAGAAATCAGAGCTCGAACAGAAAGGTTTAGGTGTTCGTTTTTCCCGCTCGCTGTTCGGGAGTGGAATAGTAGAGAGATAGAATGATTGTGGTTCGATGAACCCTCTGCCAAGCACTTAAATGTGAATTGCTTCAGATGTGTTACGACCCGTGGCTCTACCCTTCATTCGATCCCTGCGATACCCTACATTTCAGCAGGATAATGCACGACCGCATGTTTCAGGTCCTGTACGGGCCTTTCTGGATACAGAAAATGTTCAGCTACTGCCCTGGGCAGCACACTCTCCAGATCTCTCACAAACTGATAAAGTTTGGTCAATGGTGGCCCAGCAACTGGCTCGTCACAATACGCCAATCACTACTCTTGATGAACTGTGGTATCGTGTTGAAGCTGCATAGGCAGCTGTACCTGTACACGCGATCCAAGCTCTGTTTTGACTCAATGCCCAGGCGTATCAAGGCAGTTATTACGGCCAGAGGTGGTTGTTCTGGGTACTGATTCCTCAGGATCTACGCCCCCAAAATTGCTTGAAAATGTAATCACATGTCAGTTCTAGTATAGTATATTTGTGCAAATGAATACCCGTTTATCATCTGCATTTCTTCTTGGTGTAGCAATCTTAATGGACAGTAGTGTGTGTTTGCAAACATAGTAACAAGCGCTTATTGTTCTTTCCTCACAACTATTTGCTGTATACTTCATGTTTAAGTTCATGAACATGAAATTTATGTCGCATTATATTTTCAACCATATTTTTATATTAATTTTCTTTTACACTACTTGATAATTGATATATTCGTATTATGGCGAAATACAGAGAGTTGCAACACTTTACTTTTTAAACATACATTATGTTTATTATCATGATCCAGCGCTGTACCGCCAATGACTGTTGCTACAGAGTCTGCAACGTGACCAATGCTACTTGCTGGAGTTGACATTTATGCTTGAGGGCCATACTCTGTGGTGATCTGACTGTCAACATATTGCGAATTACGACACAAGTGCCTCAGTTTCAGTCTAAGAGCAGAAGATTTTTATGTGGTAGCTCATTCTCTAGTGCAGTTGCTCCTGGAAGTGGATAGTCTTTAGTTGTTCTAACACAGATGCATTTTGATTTACAATTGGTCAAATAACACTAACTGAGCAGAGACATTGCTTTGAAAGCTATGCAAACTGGTGGATTTACACACGTATACAATCTCTCTTTATGCCATTTCCTGTCTACCAGTAATAATTATCGACATCAGATACATTGGTGAGGAGGTTTACCAAGTTGAAATCAGCCATTACAGGGTACTTATGTTGGAGCTAACTCAGGCTTCTCAGTCAAGGAAGAAGTGATGGGATGCAGAAGTTCAGTTGCATATTGCAATTATCGATTTCAGACTTCTTTACATAAGACTAAATAACATTGTAGCTTACTGAGATGTGCTTTGCTGTAATTTCAGTGTAATGTAAGGTACTGAAATATTGCTGAAACATGGGGTATTTGTTAGAAAATTATGTGTTTGTAAGGTCAGCTAACGAACAGAATTTCACACATCACTTATTACATGGGGAATGGAGTTGTAGTGCTTGGGAACGTCACTAAGTGAAGGTCGCTGTAGGTCCTGAGCTGGAGATGTGTGGGATACAACAGAACTGCTCTTTGGTAATGCACCTCATCTCCATTAGCAATGGCCGTTGGCTCAGGCTAATGGTGGTAGTGACGGCAGTCAGTGATGCGTCCACATAAGTTACAGAACAGAAAGGGTGAGGAACTGATAGAGATATGGTGTACAGGGAGCGTGAGGCGATGTGAGCACCATTGTATGGATGTCATTCGCCTACCAATCGAAGGCTGGATAGCATACATGAGCAGCTGTTTCCTTCGTAACGAGATGGACATAGCAGCGGGAAGTTGAGTCCCACAGTGCTCAGAGCCATTTGAACCATAGGAGGGTTCTGAAAATGGCCTTGTGACCTCTGCAGTACTACACAAAGTATTCTGTGCACTATAGGAATGATGGTTTCTTGAAATAAGCAGTTCCTAAATAAAAACACCAAGCATAAGGTGTACACATTTCTTTGAAACATATCTCTGGGGCCTTTAAGAGGATGGATATGTTGCATGAACCATCCTAATGCTCTATCTTTTTATGCAGTAATGTCTTACGTTCAACAACACCAAACTTTCCTTCTTTCTTACCCCAATAAGTGTATCATACAATAAGTGGGACAATTTCAAGCACATCTGAGGACTCTTAAAAGGTGTTATATGTTATGTTAATGCCTCTACTGCTCTATGTTTGCTGATGGAGTGTAATTGCTAAGTGCAGTAAGTGAAGCGCACCACAGTGTAAATGTATTTAGGTGGTCTTGTAGACACTTTTTAATTGTCCTGTTACTTCCTGAATGCTTGCAGTAATGGTCAAAATGAAGCACAACTGATTTTCATTTAGAGAGCTTCTAAATTATCCCTGTAATGCGCCCTCACAATTGTATTGTGTACTTATACATCAGACCACATTGTACAAGTATTTAGGTGGTCTTGTAGAAACTTTTTAACTGTCCTGTTGCTTCCTGAATGCTTGCAGTAATGGTCAAAATGAAGCACAACTGATTTTCATTTAGAGAGCTTCTAAATTATCCCTCTAATGCGCCCTCACAATTGTATTGTGTATTTATACATCAGACCACATTGTACAAGTATTTAGGTGGTCTTGTAGAAACTTTTCAATTGTCCTGTTACTTCCTGAATGCTTGCAGTAATGGTTAAAATGAAGCACAACTGATTTTCATTTAGAGAGCTTCTAAATTATCCCTCTAATGCGCCCTCACAATTGTATTGTGTACTTACACATCAGACACAAGACCTGTTATCTTCTTGGAGAGAAGAGGGTGGAGCAGTGACATCAGATAGGTCAGACTATTTCGACCAGTCGCCGTCTTTGTCACTGTATTCGATTGTGGCATCACACTCATATAGGCAGACATCTTTTGGCCAGCTATGTCCTTTTCATACGACATGACGATTATATCGCCTTAAGTGCTATCACTAAAAATGTTATTTTGTCGCAGTGATTGGTTGCAAACAGTTTGTGTGGCGATGGCCAGTATTAAGCGCCGTCACGACGTAACCTATAAAATCCTTGGATGGATGCTGCATTTGGAATGTAAGTCAGAGTGGGTTACATGATGCCCTCTGTCGGCCAGATCAGTGGAGATGACCCGACGTAGAAGTTATTTCGGTATGTTGCTTGGGAACTTTCTTGTACCTGGATCTGAATGATTATGAGGAAGCCTGTGTTCACTGTGGTGTTGCGTAACGTTTCCTGTCAGCCAGTTAAAAAAGACTGAAAACGAAAATGATTGGTGGATATACCAAACCGGTGGCAGCCACTGATCGGCGGTTGTTGATTTATGGTCGTACTTCCTGGGAATTATGATGAGCATTCAATTGCAATCCCAATCTTTGCATATTTTGCTTGAAAAGGCTATTCCGACATACAGGTTATCCAAAGTCAACTGTAAAGCAGTTTTGGTGAACCGTTCGTCTCATTCAAGACAAATGGTTCAAATGGCTCTGAGCACTATGGAACTTAACATCTGAGGTCATCAGTCCCCTAGAACTTAGAACTACTTAAACCTACATCTATGCCCGAGGCACGATTCGAACCTGCGACCGAAGCGGTTCCAGACTGAAGAGCCTAGAGCCGCTCGGCCACGTCGGCCGGCATTCAAGACATTTTACTCTGTATTTCTTATTACATAGAACTGGCGGTGTGGAAGATTCTTTCTTGGGTTTAACAGTAGTAACTGCTGTTATCTCAATTCAACAGTACTTAAAGTGATTTCAGAACAGAGTTTACTTTTTTCAAATCTTTACACCTGTCTTTTGATGCTCTAATTTTTTCTACACACGGTAACAATAATTTATATGTTACAAGATAGCTTGTGCACGCATTTTGTTTACATGGTGAGTATTACTAAATGGATCTTTAGTAAATGAATTGGATAATCCTAAAGTGGTTTCTTTCTCTGTAGGTTTCTAAAGCTTAAATTTGGTAAGTATTTTTAAATGCCATATTGCTGATCTTACTAACCTTATGTATTAAGATTTGGATTCAGTATCAAGGTTTCTGAAATTGTTCACAAGATTCATTTCTTAAAATTTTTTCTTAAATGTTGTATTAGAGGTTTTGTAAATTCTACCTCCAGTAGTCTTGAGTCCAAGGAAAAAGTCACCAGTACATTAAATTATTATGGTAGTTGCTCACATGTTTTAGATCATTGTGATGGCAACAGAATGGTTATAAATCAGGCTACCAAGCAGGCATGGCACATATCGCCAAACAACAGGACAATACCCCATTGAATTTCTCACTATTTATACCTCACCCCAAATGGCCTATGAAAGCAGGATAGGGATTTGGGGCCAAGGAAATTTGAGGGCGACGGGTGACCTTGACCTTGAGCTGGGCAGAGATCAGGGAAAACTGTGGAGTGACCACATCCAGCATGTTACTAAGCGGTTGTAATATTGCTGGTACTGCAGAATGAACTAAGTGCTACAAGACATTTCAAAGAACGCCTTAAAGCCAAGCTGCTTTCAATAACATCAAAATCTTTCTGAGAGCGTGCAAGTGTGCTGAAACTGGTAACGCCTGGTAACGATCTTCGCTCCAATGTAAGCTGTCAAAATTTTCGAGAGACGTACTAAAGATGCCTCCTTCGATACATACAAACGAGATCAACTGATCATTATGGGGCAGTTTATATTCAGAAAAAATGTCTTGATAACCATCATGTTCAAAGGCTTGTCAAAGAAGCAATGGTAGCGAATACTTTTAAATACTGCAGGATTTCATGGATGTATCACATGCATTTGACTCTGTGTGGCATAAGGGTCTTTTGAATAAAATCTTTGTGCACGGGATTCCTGCGCATCTCCTGAAAGCCTGTTTGGAAGGCGAAGCATTAAATATCAGGTTCGACTGTTCTCAGAGGACCGGATCGTTGTAGGAGTCCTGCAAGGTTCAGTACTTGGTCTTCAGCTGAACACTTTATTTGCAACGGACGTACTTTTTGTCCATTAGTGAAGCTCATTCTATACACTAATAAAAGAGTGTGCAACTTGTGAACAATAGACCCTGGACTACCTCCAAGAACCTGCGTCATGAGTGGCGAAATAGGAATTGACCTCACAGAAAGAAAGAACTAATCTCTCACTGTTGTTAGACGCCCTCTTCCTGTGGACATGAGCCAAAGAGACATTTGGGACAAAAGGCAAGCACGGTCAAGTACCTGGGCGTCACTCTTGGTGGACGTATAATTTCGTGTCATTATGTCGAAGAATTGTGCCAGCTATATCAATTTCCACACTACCTCAGCAGCTTGGAGCTGTTCAGAACAAGCCGTTTTGGAGTACGTAGTTCTTTGGGAAGGACAGCCAATACTCGAATTGTCTGCTTACTGCGGGTGCTAAATAGAGCTCTCAAATTCGATTTCCACCTATCTTACAATTTATCAACTGCCATCGAATAGTCGTGTTACGTTATCTCCAGGAGAGGTTTAGTAGATAAACCAGTGACTGCTGCAAAAGTGTACGACTTCACAGCAGTGACACATCTGCAAGCAAGATGTCTGGTCATAGTGCCACAACGCCACCAGATGGTCTCATCTTCTGGTGAGTAACACTGAGGACACCAAAGGAGAATCGATAACAGAATTCGATACCAAACAGCTGAAGAAGCGGGCCAAAGAGCTGTGCGTTCAGAAAAGATGGGGCGGAGTTTCCGTTCAGAAATTCGAGAGACAGTACGGCAGGAAGATGTTGGTGACTGGGGTTGAAACGTGGAGCCCATTAAATATGGCACTGGATAGGACAAAGAACATAATGTACCGATTCACTGCAAATTCTCAGGATAAAAGGTATCCACTTAAGCCACACCTAACACGTAGTCTGTGGTAACAAAAAGGAGATTGACATGATTCAACAGTGCAGTTGCTCATAATATTTTACGTCCTGCATGGTGGAGAGTATCTTGGACCACTAAGCATTCATTTCATGTGCCATTCGAAAGTGAGGTGTGGAAAAACAGCTATCTGTCTGATTTCTCCTACCTTGTCTTTTCAGCCCTTATGGGAGGTGTGTGTTGGAGGAAATAAGATATCTCTGCAGTCTCTCTCAGATTCGTGTTCTCTGCATTTTCCCAAGAGTGTCTCGCGAAAAGAAAGACATCTTCTCTCCAGAAATTACCATTTAAGTTCAAAGGGCACTTCCACAATACTCGTGTTTTGATCGAAACTACCTGTAACTAATCTAGCAACACGCCTCCGAATTACTTCAGTGTCTCAGTTTAATCTGACCAGGCCATCGTATGTGTTTCTTTAATGACATTTTCACGTCAATAGCTATTCAGGAAAGGGAGCTCTGCTTCTATTGCTTTTTTTAAAAGCTGAGGCATCTTGCCAAGGCATTTATCTGCTTGTAATTACTTTATAATGCTGACTTTATTTATATTTTATCCCGACCGGTTTTGCGGATAAACTATGTTCACTGGCCTGTATGAGATACAAACAAAAATCATTTTAAAATGCAGAAACGAAATGATATACAATATCAAGAGATTGTCTCCAATGTAACAGCAGAAAAACTATTTACGTCGAAAAATTAATCTGCTATAAACATGACATATGAAAACTAAAAGTATCGGTCATTTCGAACATTACAGCTATGACATATGTGTGAAGAGTAACTAACGGAAGAGAGTCAAGACGAGACATGCAATAGCATTACAGGGACTGAAAGAGCAGTAAAAAGTTCAAAAGTCAAGGACTAGGGCGATATAATATTCGTAGCCAAGATAATGATAACTCTAATCATACATGTCGTAACAAAACTATATTCCAACTGAACATTTTCAAGCAGACTAAGTAATAAAATTTGAAATTACACTACCAATGGGTGTTCTTATATGCTAAATTAATCTACAATAAATACTAAAGAGTAACACATTTACAATAAAATATAAAATAGTTTTGAAAATGGTTAAATACAATACTGGGAATATTCAGTTCATACTAACACACATAACTAAAAGGTATTAACTCAATTTAAGGAAACCATACCGTCCAGTAACAGTAGCTATTAAATCCAGTATGTGAAACATCTTCAGCAAAGATTATCACAACGTATCTGGTCATTATTCATAGGGTATGTAGCTGTAACTCAAAACAATTGTCATGAAGATCTCTCCATTGTCAAAAGTTTCTGATCAAGCCCCCATTTGGATCTCCGGGAGGGAAATTTCAAGAGTGAGGTGACAATGAAAAGAAGGTTTAAAGTCCTACGGAAGCTAGAAAATCTACATAGAGAAGTGCAGAGGCTCAATGTAGATATAGCGGAGGTCATTAATGTAAAAGGATGAGAAGAAAAGGATTTCACATCAGACGAGTATAGGGCAATGCTCATGATGGTGTCTTAGTAAACCTAGTAGTAGATATCGTAGAAAGTGGTACAGCAGGATAGGATTCGTTATAAATAGGTAGGCAGGACGGACAGTGAGTTTCTGCGAACAGTACAGTGATAAGGTTGTTCTTACCAGAAATCACAGCAAACGAAAGCCAACAACGATAGTTCATGTATACATGCCGATATCGCAACCGAAATATGAAGATATGGAGAAAGTATATATTGAAGGAGGAATTCAGTACGTAAAGGGAGATGAAAAAGTAATAGCCCGGGGAGACTGGAAAGCAGTTGTAGGATAGAGAGAGAGTAGAAGAAAGAGCTACAGAAGAAAATGGGCTTGGTAGTAGGAATGAGGGAAGAGAAAGATTGAGTTTCGCTACTAAATTAATTTCAGCTAGTAGCATCGAATACCCTGTTCGATAGGTACAAGGTGCGGAAGTATACTAGGAAAAGACCTCGAGATGCGAGAAGATTTCAGTTAGATTACATCATGGTAAGGCTGAGAACCCGAAATCGGACACTGTACTGTATGGCCTACCCATGAGGAGATATGGACTCAGAACACAATTTAGTGAAGATGAAGAGTGGGCTGAAGTTTAAGAGACTAGTCAGGAAGCATAAATGCGGAAGGAAGTGGAATACAGAAGTACTGAGGAATGACACTCTTGAAGTTCTCTAATGCTGTAATTACTGCGGTAATGAATAGCTCAGGAGGCAATTCATTTGAACAGCAATGGCAATCACTGAAGCTGGAAAGAAAACCAAAGGTACAAGAAAGGTAACTGTGAAGACTCTATGGATAACATAAGAAATACTTCAGCTGATTGACAGGAGGAGGAACTATAAAAATGTTAAGCGAAATTCAGGAACACAGAACTACCAGCCATCAGGAACTAAATATGCAGGAAGTGCATGGAAGCTAAGCAGAAATGGCTGCTTGAAAAATGTGAAGAAATCTAAAAAGAAATGATTGTGGGAAGGACTGACTCAGCATTCACAAAAGTCAAAACAAAGTTCGGTGAAATTAAAAGAAAGGGTGATAACATTAAGAGAGAAATGTAAAATGGAATTCCACTGTAAAATTTAGATGTGGGCGTGGATACGTAGAACAATAACACCGAAGGTCTCTGTGAGAGGGAATACTTGTCTGACTACGTGATACAAGAAGAAACAGTAGTCGACAGTAGTCGAAGAGGTAGTGGATGCAGTATTAGAATCGGAATTTGAAAGAGCTGTGAACGTTTTAAGAGCAAATAAGGCAGAAGGGATAAATAACATTCCATTCCATTTCTAGTCACTGGGGGAGTGGCCGACAAGAGTAATATACAGAAGAACGAAGAAGAAAATTGAGGATGTGTTAGACGATAGTCAATTTGGCTTTATGAAAGGTAAAAGCAACAGAGTCGCAGTTCTCAGGTTGTGGTTGATGATGGAAGCTAGACAGAAGACAAATGAAGGCACATTAGTAGGATTTGTCGAGCTGTAGACAGAGTTCGACATTGTAATATGGTGCAAGATATTCGAAAATTAGTGCTTTGCTTTAGCGAAAGACGGGTAATATATAAGATATACAGCAACCGAGAGGAAGCAATAGGACTGGAAAACAGAGAAGAAAGTGTGTAAGGCAGGGTTGTCGTCTTTCGCCCATAATTTTCTTTCTATACATCAATGGGACGATGAGGGAAATAAAAGAAACGTTCAAGAGTGCTATTGAAATTCAAGTTGATAAGATTCGCGGATGACATTGCAGACCTCAGTGGCAGCGAGGGATAATTGCAAGATGTGTTGAATCGAATAAACAGTCTAACGAATACAGAACATGGACAGACTCGAAGAAAGACGAGACTAATGAGAAGTAGCAGAACAGAGAGAAACTTAACGTCAGTATTGGAGACCACGGAGTAGACGAACTTAAGGAACTCTGCTTCTTAGGTAGCAAAATAACCCGTTTGACAGAGCAAAAAGAACATAAGAACCAGGCTAGCACTGGCAAAAAGGGCCTTCCTGGCGAATAGGCTACTAGTTTGAAAGACAGCAAAATAACCCGTGACTGACTGAGCAAAAAGAACGTAAGAACCAGGCTAGCACTGGCAAAAAGGGCCTTCCTGGCGAAGAGGCTACTAGTTTGAAAGACGGGCCTTAATTTGAGAGAGATATTTCTGGGAATATACGTTTGGAGCACAGCAGTTTATGGCAGTGAGACCTGAAGAGAAGTGAATCGTAGTATTTGAGGTGTGATGCTCCACACGACTGTTGAAAATTAGGTGGACTGATAAGGTAAGGAATAAGCATGTTCTCTGCAGGGTCGGCGAAGAAAGGAGCATATGAAAATACTGAGAAGAAGAAGGAAGAGGATGACAGGGAATAACCTCATTGGTACTAGAGAGAGCTGTAATGGACAAACACTGACGGCTGATGACTAAAAAGAAAAAGAGAGGGAGAAAGAGAAGCCCGAATAGGAATTCTGCTTACACATTCCTATCTGAGATGCAAAGTTAACGTAAGGGCCAAAACAAGATCACGTTGAGACTCAAATTTACAGTGTTTAGTGACAGATGTAGCACTTAACAATCTCTCTATAAAGAAAATTTTGATACCACGCACTAGCCAGAACTGGAGAATAAGAAATACAGAATAGTTTACAAAACGTCCAATAACAATAATGCATATTGGTGACAAAATCACACCATATATAGTAATGGATGGCTATGGAACATATTTTATATGACATTTACTGGAATTAAAGGGGTATTCTAGCTTGCTGAATCTCATTCTCATTCAGTGATATGTCGAGGATTAGCTAAATATCTCCTTTGTCTTCAAAATAGACTTAAGCCCTGTAACACTGAAAAATTGGTTCATAAATTTAAGATATACCAACAAACGGATTCTCAGAACTAACCTGTCGAGCAAGCCTGTGGAAATCCCGCTCGTGCTTGGCGATGTGTCCCAGTCGGGCAATCCAAGTTATATATGTGTCTAAAAGGCACAGTGCGAGGGTGAGATAATCGAAGTCGTCGAAGCCCATTTGCCACATCAGCACCACGTGTACAGAACACGAATAAACTAAGATCATCACACAGACAATATATCTCAGGTAGAAGATGCGAGCGGACCAAGCGCGGGTCCGTGGGTGCCGCAACGTAGCAGACCAGTGCAGAAACCACAGCAAATAGTCCAGGTTAGCTGCGTCTTCGGCTGCCGATGCCGCGGAAGCAAGTGGCTCCATGCTGCAGTACTGCGCTGTTGACAGAAGAGGCGGCGAATCTCTCTCAAATCAGTCACAAATTACAGGATGGTTCAAATGGTTCAAATGGCTCTAAGCACTATGGAACTTAGAACTACTTAAACCTAACTAACCTAAGGACATCACACATATCCTTGGCCGAGGCAGGATTCGAAACTGCGACCGCACCAGCCGTGTCGTTCCCGACTGAAGGACCTAGAACCGCTCGGCCACCACGGCCGGCTTACAGTACGGTTTGAGAAAGCTATATCAGTGGGAAAGGGAACATATGGTGTATCAGGTAAAGGATAGCTAACTTATTATAGTTACACATTCAAGTGACAATAAACACCACGTATTGCTGTGAGCCATCAAAGAATCAGTTGCGTTTGGATAAGGTTAAACCTAACACGACTGGTCGAGTGTTCGTGCTGTCAAACGTTTCATGTCATGTAATTGTAATAATGATGGTGGTATGTGAAAGGTGAATTATATTATCATATCATACAATGAAGGCATATACTGCCGGCCGTGACATCAGTTACAATTTCTGAACTAAGACTCAGTGGTCGATACATAATACAACAAAGTATTTTCTGGTATTTCGTCAGCGACTGTGGTAGACTCCTTCGGATGTGTAACGGTAACAGATGTTGTCATACGCAGATTCATTCGCAGTCGTAGTGGAAATGGAACCAAATAGTTTCAAGTATGGAATAACGGTTTTCGGTGTGGATGTATTAACAAAAGGCCTTCCCAGGATGCTGCGACAAACTTCGAGAGGTGGTCGTGGACGTCTTGAGGAACGAATCGAGGGTAAGAACCCATGTCCGAAAGTGTCATTCAACGACTTTACAGGGTTATAGGCGCTGGTGACAACGGCTAGGCCACACCTTCGGCAGAAAACGTGACTCTGGACGCTGACAAAACATTGAGGGAACGTCTCGCAACGATGTCTGTTATTCAGTGATTGCGACTGATTATCAAGTTTGCAATGGAGAAATGGGGCTTGTTGCTGCTTAGAAAAATCTACTCTTTTCTGAATGCGAAGCTCCGATCCTTGGTGAATGGCGGTTTCAGACACAGGTTTGTTTCCTGAGTTTATTTTCCTCCTGTTTACAGAAAAATATTGGAAATATTCGCGAGTGAATGCTACAATCGCCAACGGAGAACATTATTGATCGTGACTGTGAGTGGAGATCATCGAATAACAAACGGCACTGGGAGACGATCCGCATGTGGTCCGTCAGTGTACGAAGTCACATTTGCTGTCAAAGGGGAGGCCAAGTGGCAGGCGCCAGCGCTTATGTCTTCGTCGCTCTGAGGAGTCATTCGATGACATTTCCTGACATGGGTTCATATCCTCTTTTAGTTCTTCAAGACACTCTCTGCAACCCCTCGAAGTTTTATAATTGAAAACTGTGAAGGTCTACATATGTACAACGCACTAAGGTGACAAAAATCATGGCACACATCCTGATATCCTGTCGCACCTTCTTTCTGCCCGTCGTAGTGTAACATGTTGACATGGCATGGACTGAAGCTATTTTAGAAGTAAACTGCAGAAATATTTCGCGATGCTGCCTCTATAACCTTATATAATTGTGAAAGCGATGCCAGTGCAGGATTTTGTGCACGAACTGTCTTCTCGATTACGTCCCATAAATGTTCGTTGGGAATCATTTTGGGCGATCTGTGTAACCAGTTCGTTCACTTGAACTGAGTTGAATATTCTGACATGACCCCAAATCATCCATAAAAATTCCTTCGTCATCTGGGAACGTGAAGTCCATGAACGGCTGCAAATAGTCTCCAAGTAGCTGAACATAAACATTTCCACTCACTGATCGCTTCAGGTGGATCAGAGGACTCAGACCATTCCATGCAAACATAGCCTACCCCACTTTGGAGCTTGCACAGCGCGTAGTTGACAACCTGGATCTGAGGCTTCATGGGGTCTGCACCACACTCGAACCTAACCACCAGCTGTTACCAACTGAAATCTGGATCATCTGACCAGGAGACGGTTCTCCCATCGTCTAGGGTCCACTCGATACTGTCACACGGTCACAATGTCTTGCTACCAGCAAAGATACTCACGTCGGTCTTCTGCTGACGTGGCCCAAAATCGCCATATTTCAGTATGGCTGTGGTGGTAAGTTTCTATGGGACTGAAGTGCTGAGGTCATCGGTTCCTAAGCTTATACACTATTTAATCTAATTTAAACTAACTTGCACGAAGGGCAACACACCCACCCATGTCCGAACCACCGATGGGCGGGGGTGGGGGGTGAGGGGGAGTGGGGGGGGGGGGGGGATCCGCGAACCTTGGAAAGGCGCCTGAGACCGCAAGGTTCGAAATTTCGCCGCACTGTCCTACATCATACGTGCCACATCGATTTCTGCAGTTATATGACGTAGTGTGGCTTGTCTTCTCGGAGTGACAACTGTTCTCAAACGTCATTGGTCTCCGTCCTTAAGTGAAGGCCGACGGTCACTGTTTTGAACATGGTATTTTTCGACACACTCATAACTCTGTGTATCGCGGAATACTGAATTTCCTAACTATTTCCGGAATGGAATGACCCAAGGCTCTAGCTCCACCTACCATTGTGCGTTCAGAGTTTGTTAATTCCCGTAGTGCGGCCACAACCACGTTGGAAACTTTTGCAGATGCATCACGGGAGCACAATGACAGTTCCGTTAATGCACTGCTCTTTTGAAACCTTGTTTACTCGAAAATTACCACAACCTGTATATGTGGATATCGCTATCTCATGACTTCTGTCATCGCAGTGTATAGGTCGTGTTCCAGTGTTTTCAATGCTATCAGCAAGTGGCGTTTTTCAGCCACCTTTGATTACGTGGTACCTCCAGGCTTCTAATTCAGATTCTTGGGGAAGATGCCGTTTTTTTCATAATAGGATTACAATTATAGCAGAAAAATTATCAAATACGTCTGAAAGTCTCAGAGAGGCGAAGGAATTCTCCTCTAGGTTCACCACAGCACTGGAGGGCAACAGACTGCAACTGGGTCGGTGCTGCAGCTCTCGCTTCTACGTTGGTGTGGGTGTCCTGTCGCCGGGTGCCATCGCTCGCAGGATCAGGTCCCACGTACGGAACTTGTCATGTCCTGCTAGTGGTAATCAGAGAAATCCTTGCTGAGCAGGCTCCTGGCGTCAGAATTCCTGGCCTTAGATGATACGAGCAGCTTTTTGGACCACCCGCTGGACACCGCAGTGCACCACTAACATTCCACGTTGCACGCCGAAAGTGGAGCGGGCACCGTGCTTCAAATGTAGCAGCATAAAGAAATACTTAAACTTTTCATGTCGTTTACCTGAGCTGTCAACAAGCTGCACCCTCGACTCGATTATGTGGCCTCCACAAAACTGCTCTTCACCCCAGACCATAACAGCCCTAACAGTATTTTTTATTCATTTTTTCAGTTCTTTTTTCTTTTATTCATGAGTCTGATAACTCTTTTGGTTGGGCCAGCCACAAATTCGTCTCCCGTGCCTCCTATTTCATCTGAGAGTAGCGCTTCCACACTACATCCTCTATTATCTGGTTAATGTATTCCTGTTTTCCTCTGTCTCTAGTGCCGTGAATGTTATTCCATGATGTTTTAACAGATGCCCTATCATCTTGTCCTTCCTTCTTGTCAGTCTTTTCCATATATTCCTTATTTCGCCGATTCTGTGCACAACCTCCTTATTCCTAACATTATCAGTCTACGTAATTTTCATCATCTGCATGTAACATGCTTCGATTCTCTTGCTTACGATTTTCCCACAGCTCATTTTTCAGCACTGTACTGCCCTCCAAAGGTATATACCCATAAACGTCTTCCTCACATTAAAGTATATGCTTGATACTAGTATACTTCTCTTGGCTACGAATGCCCTCTTTCCCAAAACCAGTCTGCTTTTTATGTCCTCTTTTCTCCGTGCGTCATGACCAAAAGGAGCGTCATCTAACGGATCCTCACTCCATAATGACCCGGTAACGAACTCACAAGTGTAGTGAAGGAAGTCTCTTTAGTAGGTGGGCTGAATTACTTTTTATTTTATTTTACACGTCTAATTTCTTAGGACCAAATAAAGAAGCAAATATTCTGTGTCACGGAACGTGTCAGTACGTGATATTACAACACAAAAGAAATAACGCAATCAACAGTGTGGCATAGGAGTCAGCTTACATTTTAAGGGACTCCTCGACAGAATAGAAGGAGTGACCCATGAGGAAACTCTTCCGTTTCGATTTGAAAGCCCGTGAATTACTGCTAAGATTTTTGAATTCTTGTGGCAGCCTATTGAAATAAATGCAGCAGTATACTGCACACCTTTCTGCACAAGAGTTACGAAAGTGCGATCCAAATGGAGATTGGATCTCTGCCTAGTATTAATTGAGTGAAAGCTGCTAACTCTTAGAGACAATCTGATGTCAACAAGAAACGACAGTAAAGGCGTTTGTTGAGAGGGCAATGTCAAAATACCCAGACCCCTGAACAGGGTTCGACAAGAGGTTCACGAACTTACACCACTTATTGTCCAAATTGCCCGTTTCTGAGCCAAACATATCCTTTGTCAATTGGAAGATTTACCCCAAAATATAATGCCATACGTCATAAGCGAATGAAAATAAGCGAACTAGACTACTTTTCGTGTTGAACTATAACTTACTTCAGATACCGTTCGAATAGTAAAAAAGGCAGCACTAAGTCTTTGAACAATATCCTGAAGGTCGGCTGTCCACGACAGTTTACTATCCATCAGAACACCTAGAAAACTAAACTTTTCGGCTTCAGTAATCATATGCCCATTCTGTGAAATTAAAAGATAGGATTTTGTTGAATTGTATATTAGAAACTGTAAAAACCGAGTCTTACTGTGATTTTGCGATAGTTTATTTTCTACAAACCGTGAACTTATGTCTACAACTGCACTATATGCAACTGTGACAACTTCGCACACAACATCTCTTACTATCAAGCTAGTGTCATTCGCAAAAAGAAATATTTTAGAATCACCTCTAATACTAAAGGGCGTATCATTTATGTAAATAAGGAACAGCAGAGGCCCCAGTATTGGTCACTGGGGCACCATCTATTCAACTGTGCCCCACTCAGACCCACATCAAAGCCGTTCTCAACACTGAACAATGACATTTTGCTGCCTGTTATTGAAGTAAGACGGGAACCAATTGTGAACCTCTCCCAGTATTCCATAATGGTCTAACTTTTGGGGCAATATTTTGTGATCATCACAATCAAACGACTTAGTTAAATCAAAAACATTCCTAGCATTCGAACCTTTTGTTTAATCCATCCGGTACCTCACAGATAACACAGAATATAGTACCTTCAGTAGTAAAACCGCTTCTAATGCCGAACTGTACATTTGACAGTAAATTATGTGAAATAGAATGATTAGTTACCCTTACCTACACAGCCTTTTCAGTAACTTTAGCAAACATTAATGGCACAGAAATAGGTCTAAAATTTTTATGTGGTACAGCGCTAACATCTGAAGCACAGAACCATAATAGTCCGTTAGGTACTGCACCATATCCATGAGAGTCCTTAATATTGAGTGATTTAATTATTGACTGAATCTTCCCCTTTTCAATATCACAGAGAAGTGTTTCAGACATGAGCCTTGTAAATGTGGTTAGACACTGGACTCGCATTCGGAAGGACGACGGTTCAATCCCGCGTCCAGCCATCCTGATTTAGGTTTTCCGTGATTTCCCTAAATCACTCTAGGCAAATGCCGGGATGGTTCCTCTAAAAGGGCACGGCCGACTTCCTTCCCCATCCTTCCCTAATCCTATGAGACCGATGACCACGCTGTCTGGTCTCCATCCCCAAACCAACCAACCAACCAACCTTGTAAATGAATTATTCAATATAGTTATATGATTCCCTGTAGAAACTGGGTTTCTATTTAATTCCGAAGCAATGCTCAGAAAGTGACTGTTAAATACTGGAAGTTAGGGAGGTGGGAGGTAGGTAGTTAGGATGTAACGTACCGGCACAATTAAAGCGGTGAGCGCGGATCGTGAGTCGTGCTTGGTTAGCTCAGTTGACACAACACTTACCTGTGAAAGACAATGGTCCTGTGTTAGAGTCTCGATTCCGCATACAGTTTTAATTTATCAAGAAGTTTGACGTCAGAGACAATTTCGACCAACTTATTGTCTACAGGAAGAAGAGGTGTGGAACTCTAAAGATACGGAAAAGTATCAGTACTGTAGTAGTCACCTCTAGGATGAGGATTTTTAATGGATGTAGAAGCTGAGCAAGTGAGATGGTGATGATACTACCAGTGGATGCTATCAGTTGCAGTGCAGGAGGCCAGCTCAGAAGGTGATGTGGATGGTCGTCATACACACTGAGGCTTCAAAGAAACACTATTACCTGGAATCTTACTTATTTTCCACGATTTTACAGCACAGAATGTTTTTCCAGTTTGGTAGTAGGTGTGCTGATTTGCACACTCAAATGCAACAAGAGCTGTGGACACTGCAGCCTTGCCAACTGCGACAACTGTGCTGGTCAGGGTCTAGCAGCGATGTGGTGCAGGGGGCTTGGACAGGAACATGCGCCTACGCGGGTACAGACAACACATGACGGATGGCACTTACCGATATGGTAAAAGCACGGAACCTAAACGAGCAACACAATGTATGGCCAGGGATGTGGTACCATGAGCAGCCAGGAAGGCGGTACTCGGGTGCCTTGCCCAACAGCTTGCAGATGGTAGTCTATAGGCACTTGGTATGGGCTTGCACCAGGGAAGAACTCGGCTCGTCCACATCTTCTTCAGTCAAGGCAACGACCAGGCAGCACTGAAGCTTGCAGTGACTCACTAAAGCGGGTAGGATCTGGCCTCTGAGGCGAAGTCTTCTGTCGGCAGCAGGCAGCACCTCTCGATTGGCTAGACAAATTACCTTGTAACTAGCGAGATTGTCATTCCATTGGAATCAGAGCTGTAGATGGGATGATCAGACGCTGAGACTCAGGCATTAGAAATGGTATTACTCAGTCGGGATATAACATCAGTGGTGCTGGCAGTATGTCGATTTGGCCTCATATCTGGGGATGTGTCAGCAGACTTGTCCCAGTTAGCATCAGTTCACACTGTCTTCGCATTTTCTGTCCATGCTACCTAGGGTGTCATGGAGTGGCTGATCTTCAAGGTTACATGTTATGGCCCCATAGTGTATGGTTGCCTGAATGACACTTTAGGTCCTATAGTACCGTATTGTTTGCGTTCCTTAATTATAGTTCGAAAAGTGTGGAAATGTATCAGGAGCAGCGCCCTGTGTCCTGCAACATTGCTGCTGTCTTTGCATGAACCAGATACCGCTTTTATGTGCACCCGTTCTGGGTTTTACTTAGATGTGCCTAGGAAAACTGCAGATTACATTGATTAAACTTTGCAATCCCTGACAATATCTCACTAGACTTCATTACATCACTTGGTCCCATTTAAATCTAGGTTTTACCCTCTAAAACAGTCGAGATCTAGCTCATTCTACTTGCTGTAATTTAATTAAAACTGGTACAGTTAGTTTTAATTCCTGCTTCTTAGTAATGGCATGGAGTCATTCCACAGAGACATGGTGCAGAGACAGATCCGGAGGACTGGCAGCCTTACGCCTAGGTGTATATAGGGTATACGAGTTGCGAGAGAAACTCAGGTATGCTCGTAGTAGATGCACTTACAGTGATGATACTCTGACATTTTCCCCAGAAATGTCAAATATGTTCAGACAGCTGTTCGGTATTAATACAACCCGTTTCTGTTGCAGTTTGGTTACCTACCGAGAGCAGAATTTCCGGATTCAATGTGTCCTTAGGTTTTGAGTAGGTAACATCTCAACCGCTTTTCTGAATAGCACAATTTCGGTTTTGATAATTTGATCATGGTCGTACCAGTAACGGTTGCAGGAAATAGACAGGTATCCTGGCTACATCACAAGTTGGCCGTTGATCAAGATACTGTTGTTCTGGAGTTCTGTCCTCTTCATGTCATTATGCCACGGGAGGGAAAAAGAATTTCCATCTGTTCACTCTCTTATTCAAAGACGAATGACAACCAGCAACACAAACTGTCGGGTTAATACTGATACTTAGAATAAGTGCAATGGTTAACAGATGAAAAAGGAAGTGGTACAATATGGAAAATACACAGAAACAATATGAAGTTATAAAGTATTAGTTTTGTGACTGCAGTCTGCATGGGGCCATAAGTG
This sequence comes from Schistocerca gregaria, assembly GCF_023897955.1. Classification (NCBI taxonomy): domain Eukaryota; kingdom Metazoa; phylum Arthropoda; class Insecta; order Orthoptera; family Acrididae; genus Schistocerca; species Schistocerca gregaria. The sequence goes on along the minus strand of NC_064925.1, from coordinate 269,508,524 downwards.
CAGCCTTGGTGTCGGGTTATGCACTCCTGTTACTCTTCCTTGGTTTCTTGCTAAGCTGTGGCAGTGACAACGGATTTTGTGGTAAGGCATCAATTGCACCATCGCTCAAGTCTACTGATATGTACTACGGAAGTTTTAGTAGGTAACGGAAACTTAACATTGAACTGGGGGGGGTGATTTCCGTGACTTCATGCGAACCTCTTTATTCCACCAGGAACTCTATGGTTTACCCTTTGTATGTGTAACAATTGGTAGCCATCACCCACTGGCTGACTTTGAAGTGCAGAAGTCAACTCACATGCTGTCCCATATGTTCTTGTCTTTCCAGAGTTTTCGCATTTGCTCATCTCTTTGCCAACTTCCCTTATACCTTCCTCAGACTTATTTAATGTCTCCAGAACCTAACTCGTGTTTTAGCACATCAATGGGAGATCACATTTTCCTTCAGTAGGCAACTTTATAAGCCTGGAGACCACTCGTAGTATTATCCTTAGAATCGTGTGCACTATTCACAAATTGAATATATGTGGTACAGTCTGTATGTTGGCTGTTAACGTAATAACTCCTAATCTAAATTGTTCAGTGAACACATACTACTCATCCATTTGCTTGTAAATAGTAGAGACTTGTCAGTAACTTGTGAATGTAAATACATGACAAAGGTAAATAGCTTGTACCTTGATCGGTCAATGGTACACCTAAATAACGTGAGCCGATACGTGGTCTACTTTGTACACATGTAAAAAATAGTTGTCTTTACGTTACCAAGGTAAGTGTGTATGAGCATAATCGCAGTTCAATTTTAGTTTATTTAAACAACGATAAAATGAATGTAAATTGTATGAGCTAAGGTATAGCTTAACTAAACGATAATAAAATAAGCTTTTGTTATATCACTCTGTTACCATGCATAAGAGTTACCCCACAGAAAATGACCCACTTGAGGCATTAAGCATTGTTGGATTGTGCTACCTGCTTGTAAGCTGAATCACTTTGTGGCAAGGACCATAATTCTCTTTTTCTCATCTAGTTTGTTGTTTGTTTTATATTACCTACTGCTGCTCATTTGAACATATGACAACACAACTTATCACTGCATTGGCTGAAGCAATAATTAAGGAGTAGGTGTGGACTCACTATTGAAAAACATCAATGAAACAGTGATAGACAATGTTATTTATGCTTGGTGTACCTAATACATAGGCACACCCATTTGAGTGTTAAGAATCTATCTGTTCATTAATAGTAAGGCAACTGTAGTAGCCAGCTGGTCAGGAACTGTTGTCATAGATATAAACCATGAAAAATAATCAATATCATTAATATATACTTATTACCAGTTAGGGTTCTGTTAAATACACTCAAGACATCGAACTCTATAATTTGGAAAGTTCTTGACGCCACCAGCAACCTTTGAAGCGGAACTTTTTGTGCTAAGATCGGCCCGTTGCATGCACAGTACGTGGTTCCTTACATACTGATCCATAACATGTTTCCTTGTCACTCACTAAATTCTTTTGGTTGGCCTTCTGTCACTCATCAACCATCATAATCTGACAATGGATGGTCGTATACCAGTTGAATTACTTCATTCCTAAGCAAAAATTGAACCATTACACATGATCCCCACGTTTTTGACTTCAACACTAAGCTCTTGCGAAATATGAACTGTAACTCCACCCAAAATTCCTGACAGGGTGTCATTTGCCTATGCTTTCTGCTTGTAACTTACACTTTTCCCAAGTGCTTGCACATTTAAGTATCCACTATTGTTTGTTCCCAGGTTTATGAATGACTTGGAAGTGAAACTTACTCAGCTTAAGACCCCACTATATCAACCTGCTAGGCGAATCTTTCAAACTCAAAAGCCATTTCAGTGAAGCATGGTTTCTTACAACTTCGAATTTCTGTCCAGACAAGTAACATCAATAGTAATTGACCCCATCGATCACCTCCAATATTTCCTTCTGCTTGGTACTGTAATTGTATTCTGCTTTGTTAACCTTTTGAGGTGTGCTCGCTACAGGATGCTGTTTACCATCTATATTCTGAGAATGCAATCATGAGCACTACATCCCGCTTCATAGGAAAGGACAAAGTCTTCGTCAAAGCCTAGAAAGACCAGTAGCAGGTCTTTGGTTATTGCTCTTTCCAATGTCTGGAAGGCACACTCGTATTCCAGCGACTATTCAAATCTAACATTCTTCTGCAGCAAATGATTTAAGGGTTAAGCATTTTTTTTAAGTTTCTGATAAATATTCATTAGGCCTAGAAAAGATAGTAACTGTTTCATTATTTGAGGGGTTGAAAACTGAGAAACTGCAGACACCAAATGGATATCAGTTCATACACCTTCTTTACTAATAACATGGCCCAAGTACTTGACCTGAATCTGTGCGAATTCACACTTTTCAATATTAAGTGTAAGATGTTCAGCTGTTCATTAGCAATTTTTTGAATGTATCTGGTGCATTTTTAACCACAAATGTCATCCTGTAATACTGAGAATAACATATGCCCATAACAACTGTTTCAGCTCTGTCATCTGGCAGTATGCCCATCTGTTGGTAATTGCTCTACAAACTGATTGTGGAGGTGAATTTTCGTCTGCCTAAGTTATCAAGTGTGTCCACAATAAAAGTTGTCGCATAGACTTCAGTGGTGATTCAAGCACAGAAGTATCTATAATTTTAACGAATGCGATATTTCTTGTTGTCATCATGGGTCATGGATGCCGCCAGGGACTATCACTGGCTTTTAGGATGCTTTCTACCAGTTGGTGGTTGATAAACATTTCAAAGATAGTTACAGCTGCATTGGTATACAATACAGTTTACTACAATGTGGAGCATTCTTTCCTATCAGTAGGCAGTGCTAGGTACTGGGATCATGGATAGTCAACAGAGTGCACTAAAAAACTATTAAATTCTAACAGTGCCGTTTGCATGTCTGTCTGGTGACCACCCTGCAGATGACACACATTGTCTAGTAAAGAAGAATCATTGACAGTATGCCTGTGACTATGGTCAATACATGACACATCTGTATGTTCTTCATGTAGAATATGCAATGTGGTGATCATTAAGACTTTCATAGACTCAAATCGGCCATACCAAAATCACCCAGGCTAACTGGAAGCATACATTCAGCATTAACATTAGTTATGCAGACTAAACTTCTACAAACAAAACAGTGCATTGTACACAAATGTTCATTAACTTCTAGTGATTCAAACACCCAAAACATCTCCTGAGGTAAGTCTGTTACCACAGAGGTCCATAGAGACAGCACATTACTCTGAGAACTCATCTTTAGCATATGTGTATCCAATGCAGACAACACCTTTATGATCAGTACAACTTCTTACATAGCATCTCTTGTGGCGGTATCACCCAGGTGAAGAGAATCTAGCCCAATGAGCTGTATGTGGCCATGTATCTAGCAAAAACCTATGCTCCTGGGTACCAAAGACACTCCAAAAGTAGCATTCCGTCTCTGCACCCACTTGGGAAGTACTAGAATTTATTGTGGAAATTTTACAGTTGCAGATATAGCCCCATTTACGTTTATGGAATGCTTTTGTTGATATCGATTCTCTCCTTTCTTACTCCTGCATGCCTGTGCTTTGTGAACAACTCGACCACAGTCAGAGCATTATCAGGCGATTACAGTCGTGTTGAACATGGCCTTCGTGCCTACACCTGTGACGATTTATTACTGAAGCAAACACTTGGCAGTCACCGTCCTTTCTAATCCCTATATGTGTCGCTTCCAAATGTGTGCTAACCTTGATATCTGAGAAAAAATCAGAGGGATTCTTTATCCTAGTATTTGTTATTTCTCGACAAGCAGTGCCTCTGCCTCATTCTTGTAATGTTCTAGTTCCATAGCTTCCTGTTCAAGTGTTGCTTGTAAGCTACCAATCTGCTCTATCTTACCAGCATTGGAATAACCCATACTACCGGTGCATGTATCTAACGGAGTCGTCCATATTATATTAATGACGAAACAACGAAGAAATGTACAGTAAAAAGTAAATATCTCTAGGTTAACACTAAAAAGTAGACAATACACCATAAGTTTCTCTAGTTTTCATAGAGTATCATAGTTCACCTACACTCATTACAAATGACTCCAATGTTGAGAAGTGACATATGTGTCTATCAAAGCCAGAAAGATGCAAAATGCATATCTGACAAGAGTTATATGGGATTCACGACAGTTGTCTTCGTAAGCAGATAAGTCATGTGGTTCACATATTGTAAAAGACATTTCTTCAGGTTACAGTATACGTTCCACATTCACCGTGGTCAATGAATTACACAACGCTGTTACAAGCAAACTAAATGCGTTTCACTCACTGCCCTGAATTTTGCAAAATGCTGCCAGCACCATGAGAGAAACTCCTGATGTCCAGTTGTAACAGTACATCGTCGGGCCCACGTCTTCCCCAATTGCAGCATAGGCAACCACTTCTGACGCCAGTTGTAGCTGTGTTGGCTGGGTCGTAAGGCCTATTTCTGCACACAATTTGTAGCAATCACCATGTGGGTCATGATTTTTTTAATGGGCCTGTAAGCTGGGCAGGTGAGGTGTGACGCTAGAGTGCAGGAGGCGTACTTTAGGAGCTGGTGAGGATAGCTGTCGTACACCTCAAAGTACAGCGAAACAGTGTTGCCTGGAATCACATATATTATCGGTGGTTTTACAGTAAACATTGTCTTCTTCAGTGTGACTGTAGGCGTGCTACCACGCGCTATCGAGTATACGAAAGAATCCATAAACGATAGCCTTGTCACCTGTACCCATTTTGAGGGTCAGAACACGGCAAGGATTTCGTGCAGGTGGACGGGAAGAAGCCTGAAGGTGCAAGCCTGCCATAGCTCACTGGCAGCTAGAGTCGCTTCCTGCAGCGCTCTCAAAGAGTAAAAAGCAGTTAAGTGAGTGCCGACAGCATTTCACAGATGGTGGATGTCGGGAAGGCAGAATCCCAGGACCAGAATCAGCAATACATTCTGTGTTCACGAAGATGGTACTGCGTAAAAACGGGGAAACGTTACTCGACTGTCTCCCCCAACAGACTGTAGGTGGTAGTTTAATGATGCCCGGTATAGCCCTTCAGCAGGGGATGGCTGAGGCTCACTCGTATCTTCTTCAGTCACAAAAATGTTGAAATGTGTGGGAAATCTTATCGGACTTAACTACTAACGTCATCAGTCCCTGAGCTTACACACTACGTAACCTAAATTATCCGAAGGACAAACACACACACACACGCCCGAAGGAGGACTCGAACCTCCGCCGGGACCAGATTTCAGTCACAGTGGCGAACAAAAAGCAGGGGCAGCGGAGCCCAAGTACAGTTCCTGGCAGTGGTGTTAGAAGCGAGGTCTTCTCTCTGCAGCAGGCAACACATCACGGTTCGACAGTTATCCTGTATCTTGTAACACTATCATTCCGTCAGAATCAGAAGTGCTGACTGGATGACCAAGCTAAAACTGAGGCTTCATAAATGGTTCTAATTAAGCTGGACATAACGTCATCGCGCCCGGTAATGCAGTCATTACTTCTGATTATCTGGAGGTGTCAACCTTACTGTCTGAGTTATTGTCAGTTCCCCTGGGGAAAAGGAAAACGAAATAATCGTCAGCTCTGAATGAAAATATCGCAAAGACCGCTGAAGACAGAATGAAACCCACAAAAGCCCCTGCAGAATATAACAGGAAAACGTGAAGACTAGGATAAGGAAAAACGAAGCTATTCCAAACAAATAACTGTGCTATCACACCAAGAGGCACGCGACCATTTTATAACTCACATAGAACAGAATGTACATGAAAGGGAAACTTTGACCAATAAACTAATGAAACACTTAAAAAGACCAGTGAGATATACAGCAGAACTAAATGCAGTTAGTGAAGGTCAGTGGAAAAACGTTGTATAAATAACTATGGCAAACAGGATACTGACAATTGAAGGAAACGGAGATTACATAAAACAACAGTGCTGTGAAATCTATCACAAGTGAAAAACTGCAGGTAGTGTTAAATAGTATAAAAATAGGAAAGCATGTGCACCAGACTGTATTAATATGGAACTTGTTTACTATGCCAGTCTCTTCTGTACTATTAGATTATTATTATTATTATTATTATTATTATTATTAGTCGTAAAGCTCCCATGTGGAAGACGCTAAGTAAAGCTGGTTCACTTTCCGTTCTTCTTGGTCTTCTGATTCTTTTTATTTGCCCACCAGTTTTTCATTGTTTGCGAAAATTTAGTTCTTCTTTCTTCGCTCCATTTTGTTCCGGTTCTCGGTGCTTTTGTCTCTGGTTTAACCTCCCACTTTTCAACTTTTATTCTAAAATTGTTCCTTGGAGCTATTTCTTCTTTAGTAATTTTTGCTAATTCCAAATCTTTTTTAACTTTTTGGATCCATTCTCCTCCATTAACAAGAGAATCTACGTATTTTACAATTCTTTTTGTTAATCTGTGTTCAGGAAGTCTCATTATGTGGCCATAGAATTTAAGGCGTCTTTTCCTCATGTCTATCTCTATGTTCGAATATTCTTCAATTTTTGATGTTTTCTGTAATCTATATCCATTCTCGGTCCATCTTGGTCCCAAAATTTTTCTAATTATTTTTCTTTCTTCTTTCTTTAGATTTTCTAGATCAGTTTTCCTGTTTAGTGCCAAGGTTTCGCTGGTATATAACATTGATGGTTTAATGACTGTATTGTAATACCTAATTTTTGCATTTAAAGATAAACATTTTTTATTATAGAGGTTTTGCACTAATCCTAAACCTTTACAGCTTTTTGTATTCTTTCTTGTTGTGCAAATTTTTCCGAGATAATTTCTCCAAGATATTTGAAGTATGGTACTCTGTTGATTTCTCCGTATTTTGTTTGTAATTTGGAAATTTCTAAATTTGTTGTTGTAAACACTGTCTTTTCAAATGATATCTGTAGGCCGACTTTTTCTGCACATTCTTTTAGAATTTCTACCTGTTTTATAGCCATCTCACTAGAATCTGCCATTATTGCGAGATCGTCTGCAAAGGCTAAGTAGGGGATTCTTAGGTTATGTTTCTTGGTTCCTAATGAAATTGGTTTCCAGCACTTTTCTTCTTCAAGTTTCTTCTCCCATTCTTCCATGACTCTATCCAGAACTACATTGAACAACAAAGGCGACAACCCATCACTCTGTCTAACCCCAGTTTTTATTTCAAATGGTCTTGAAAGTTTTCCCATAAATTTCACTTTGTATTTTGTATTTGTTAACGTCTGTTGAATGATTTTCTGTATTTTCCGATCCAATCCTTTTTCCTCAAGAATCCTAAATAGTGGGGGTCTGTGGATTGAGTCATATGCCTTCTTGAAGTCGACAAAGACATACACTGTAGGCTTGCCTCGCATCTTCCTTATCCTTGTGATTAATTTTAGGTTTAAAATTTGCTCTGGGCATGATCTGTTTGGCCTGAACCCAGCTTGTAAATCTGAGATTTAGGGTTCTAGCATTTCTTGTGCTCTTTCAAGAATACAAGCCGATAAAATATTATATGTGACAGGAAGTAGAGAAATTCCTCTGTAATTATTTACATCATGTTTATCCCCTTTTTTGTGTAATGGATGTATTAAGGCACACTTCCAATCTTCTGGGATTTCTTCGGTGACCCATATATTTTGAATAAGTCCTACTAGCTCCTTTCTTGAATTAGGCCCTAGATTTTTGAGAAATTCAGCTACAATTCCATCCTCCCCGGAGGCTTTGTTATTTTTTAGTTTCTTTACGTGTTTGATAATTTCTTCTTCTGTTGGCGGTGAGGAATCTTTTTGCTGCGGGCTTTGGTGTTGGATATTGGGAGGGTCTCTGTTGGTTCTGGACAGTTTAGCAGTTTTTCAAAATATTCGGCTAATACTTCACAGTTTTCTTCATCGCTTAGTGCTAAATTCCCATCTGGTTTTCGGTATCAAACATTTTGAGGGTTATAACCTTTAATTTGGTTTGCGAAAGTTTTGTAGAATCCATGTGTATTATAGTTTTTAAAATCTGTGTCTATTGATTCTAATTGTTGGATTACATATTTTCTCTTCTCTTGTCTGATAATTTTATTCGAAAGCTTTCGTGTTTCTAGAAAGTTCTGGTGATTCCCCTCATTCTTATTTGAGCTATATTTCTCGAAGGCTTTTTTGCGTAATTCAACGGCATTTTCACATTTTATATTCCACCACGGATGTTTGGGTTTCTTCTGTAACGGTATTTTTTCTTAGGCTATTTCTGTAATTTTTGTCTTGAATTTTTCCCAGTTGTTTGCAGGAGAATTTTCCCATGTTTCTATTGTTTCTGATTCTGTTAGTTTCTGTAGATTAAATTTTGGTACTACCGGTGGTGTTTGCGGTGTTTTTCGTCTTGGGAGTGAATTGTACTGGAACCCTGGTGAGGTAGTGATCAGAGTCGATATTTGTGCCTTTCTTAACTTGGATATCTCTGATCTCTTTTTGGAAGTCGTAAGAGAATGCTACATGGTCGATCTGAAATTCTCCAAGTTGGTTTATAGGGGATCTCCAGGTTTTTTGTTTGCTAGGTTTCTTGTTGAAGGAGGTTGAGCTGATTTTCATGTTGAACTGTTGGCAGAGTTGGATTAGTCTCATACCGTTTTTGTTGGTCAATCTGTGTGCTGGATATAAGCCAACTGTCTTCCTAAATTTTTTTTTCTTTGCCAATCTGTGCATTGAAATCTCCAAGAAGTACTTTGACGTCGTTTCTTGGTATTTTAGAGATTTCAAGTTCTAATCGTTCCCAGAATTTGTCTACAGCTTCTCGGTTCTTTTTATTTTCAATGTTGCACAGTGCATGGACATTAATTAGGGTGTACTTTTTATTCTTATTTTTAAAGCTAAGAAGCATTAGTCTGTTGTTAATGGTTCTTACAGACTTTATAGATTTAACGGCGGATTTTTCAACAATAAAGGCCATACCAAGCATGTTCGCCCATCTACCAATTTTCCTATTAGTTCCACTTTTGAAGATTCTGAAGCCATTGTAATCAGTGGTTTGATCATCGGGGAACCTTGTCTCTTGTACTGCTAGGATTTGTATTTTCAGTTTCTTTAATTCTTCTGTTACAATATGTAATTTTCCTGGTTGTATCAGTGTCTGTATGTTTATTGTTCCAATGTAATTTTTTTTCTTGTTTTGTTTTTGGGAAGTTTTCCAGAGTGCTCCGACTCACTCATAAATCGTGTAGGCCCTGTCTCCCCAGAATCCGAATGACCGGTTGCCACCTTTTTAATAGGTGGGTGGATTTTACCACCTGGGGTAATTTTGTTATTACATACACGAACCATGATTTTCTTGTAACTCATAGTTGGTCTGGCATGTGCCAGTTGATAGGATCAAGGTTGTGGAGCCTTGAAACATGAGTCAGCCGCCACTAACATGTGGAACAGACGCTGTTGGTCACCGCCACTAACATGTGGAACAGTCGTGCCCTTTGGTACTAGTTTTGGTCCACGCCGGGTATTTTATTTCCCCGGTACCCACCATATCTAGTGAGCATCCCCCTATCCGCCACCTGGGGAGGATTATGTAATGGATACGGGCAGTAGTGTAAACTACTAAACTCTAGGAAAGGTTAAAGAGCGAAACCTACTTTTCTTAGTGTCAAAGGCACACCTGTGAAAATTATAGAGCATCTTACATTCAGCCTACAAAATTTTTACAAAAATAATTAATAATCATTTATACGAGGGTTTGAACTGAAATGGGGCCCACTATTTATTCACAACCGATACGAAAGATTTACATGTTTGCGCATTGTCGTGCAAAATGATGGGTGGGTTGTGCAGAAAGTGTCGCCGCTTCTTTGCCAAAGCTGGTAGCAGGTGCATTCGCTTCAGAACTATTCCAGAGATTCGACAGGCGGCAGACCGCTCCATTCGCACCATGAATAGAACAGACTCTGATGACGGTATACTAAACCTTCCACATCGCTGGCAACCGGTTCTACACAACGCTGGTGACTACTTTGAAGAACAGTAACAGGAGCAAACATGTAACTCTTTTGTATTGGTTGTGAACAGATAGTTGCCACTATTTAAGTTCCAACCGCGGTAAATGCAGGCTCTCTTATTAAAATCCAACGGATTCCAGAACTGTCAATTATCATCGATAGTGTAAATACCTCACAAACAATTTTAAAGACGCAACGCGAAGTCAATTTGGAGACATATAGCTTTTATGTGCTCCGATATTTCTTTTGACACTGAACAGAAAAATTTGACGGAACATAATGACGAAAGCCGAGTATCAAATACTTGTTACTGAAACCATAAAAAGCTGACACAGGGACATAAAAATAATAATAAAATTTAGCAACAGAAAATGTGAAAAAATTACTGACATAAGGGATTTAAACACGGCTGTACTTCTCACGGATTTTATTATGTAAATTGAGGGTGGAGTGGAGAGAAAGGAAGGAAAAGGGAAGGATCTAACGAAATTAGTTGCACCGTGACTTTAAGCGGAATTAGCAACGACGAGTGAAATTTCGTGCTGGACTAGAACTGGAATCTGAGACCTTCTGCTTATCAGGTGGTTGGGTTTACCACTGCGCCACCATACGCAGCGTTTATTGCAGACGCGCAGACTATCTCTGCACACACCAAGTCTGGCTCATACTCTCACCTAGTCTACCGTCTCCGTCCATATCCTCCACACTTGCTAAATTTATATCCCTCTGAACCTCGAACGTAACTGTGCAGCCACACTGACGGTTGTGGATTCATTGCCCATTGAGGCGATTATATGAATGCGTGATGTCTGTTCTTCAAGACGGGTCTGAAAGAGGCGGCATCATTCATTCATGTAACCTCACTAATCTTGTTTAATGCGAATATGATTAATTTTATTAATAATCGGAGACAGAGAGTAAATCTAGATAGATAGATTAATAGAAATAAATATATTTGTACTCTGTTATACGAAGAAAACGTAAATTATTTTGTAGAAACTGAATATGATCCACAAAAGGGAATGTATAGATTATTTCAATTGAGAAAAAGGAAATATAATCTTCATATATCAGTAAAGAAAACTAAACGCATGTCTCATCATGCTACTAAGACTTCCTTAGTTCCGAGTATGGACACATCAGGCATCCCGAAGATAAGGCAAGCCAAAGATTTAGAGAAAGAAATGGCTTAATGTGTCGCCACAGTCAACTGCAATTAGGCAGAGGCCATTCCACTGTGTGAAGCGATATTTTTCTGCTACAAGGCAATTGCAGGTAATCACTGTAAGCTTTCTGATAGTGAAAGGCTGCGAAATAAACAACGACTTTTCAACTTCTGTTTCAATGAATGAAGTGTGCGAATGACAATCACACGTCCCTGATATGTTAATAGCAAGGGTGTTCATGATGCTCAGAGCCTCTCCTTTAATGACTGCCAAGGAATCTGTTTTAGCATCACACTGAAGCACTTGCGCTAACGAAGCAAACCCTTTATAACAAACCTTTACACACATCCATCATGTGTTATACAATTTTGGTAGATAAAATATTTGTAGTTAAATTTGACCAACTGGTTAGATGTCTCAGTTCTTTATATATTGGCGACAGTCGGTATAATTAGGTATGGCGGACGAAGAATAGTGAACGGAGTGTTTTCAGAATTGACCACCGACCGCGATAGCGCCAGTAGCTGTAGTCAATGGTCACAACTGCTCGATATGCACTGAGGGTCATGGTCGCACATTCTGAGTTATGTAATTCAAGAGTCATCTGCACCAGGATCACTGTGTATTATCCTCATTCGGATATAAAAGAAAACAGTACAGTTATTTGCAGTTAATGCGTAATTTTTGACGATTGGTTTTCGTGTAGCCAACTCGATAATAATGGTAGAAATTCGTTTCCTCATTCAAGGAAATATAAGGTCTGACCTTCACCGCCAGTTTATCTTCGTTCCTGAAATAACTGTGAGTCATACGTATTAATGAAGTAGAGTTCCTGTGTGGACGACGTAGTTATAAAGTCAATACATAGTTATGAAGTCAATCTAGCGCGTCTTAACGGCGTCATCTGAGTTTGAGATTTGTTTGTAATGTTCCACCGTCAACTTTAGTACTTAAACCTTTTTTCGAACCATCTGATGACGTTTTACCCTGATGAAACACACAGGGCTTCTTTCAATCTGCTCTATACCCATCCTTCTCTAATAGGTACTGAGTAATCACACCTAAGTGGAGCTATTCACGGAGATCCAGCGTGGGCTGTAGTTACCGTGTGGCAGCGGAGCTTCGTAGATGAAATACTACGTTAATGCGAAACCGAAATGTGCTCAAAAATTGATTAGTCTCAACTGTGGCTGCCAAGTGCAAATCTGCTGCGGTACTCTGTTTTTCTGACAGTGTGATATCCACCCTGTCATTTGGGAAGCCGTAACGTGGGTGTACAATACGGCTATCGAGAAGGGAGATCGTGTGCTGTTAGTGAAATTGTTTTATGTGAACGGCAGCATTGAGAGGGTATCGTCGACTGAAGGATCTGAAGAGAGTCCTGATGTGATTACGTGTTTTAAAGAAGATGGTAAAGAAATTCGAAGACACAGGTTAGCTAGGTTCGACATTTGGAAGAGGAAGGCGTCCTATCTAGTTGGAAGTTATTGACAGGATTGCTATTGCTGTAACTGACGAGGTTACTGTTCCTGCAGTAGGCCATGCAGCATGTGAGCCAGATAGCGCTCGTGCTCTAGCAGCGTCCATCCCATGGTCAACAGTACAGAGAGTTTTGCGGTCTATTTTACACTGGTACCCGTACAAGATCCAGACGGCGGAGTAAATGAAACCTCATGATCCTCAGCGACATTATCAATTTCCTCTTTTGTTTCTCATGCGGATCAAAGTTGACAACATGCGGTTGGGCAATATTCTGTGGAGCGTCGACACTTGTTTTACAGTATAGGGTGGGGTGAATATACAAAACTGGCGAATTTCGAGAACGGTTAAACAACGTGATGCACACGAACAGCCATTGCTCTGGCCGTATATGAGTGTCTGATATGAATTCGCAAGCACCTTTGTTCTCGATACGTTCTTCTTTGAGCAAAATACACCCATTGGGCCTGTCACGTGCACTATGACGTTTGCATGTTATCGAGGCCACATTCTACAGCACGTGCGTGCAACTTTGGAAGGGCGTAACAGCGTGGTAACCACTATTTTCATGCAAGATGAGACAACGCCTCGTGTCGCTCACGCAGCGGAAGATCTGCTCAACGCAACCCTCCAGAAACCTGTTATCTCAAGACGTTTTCCAATTGCATTGCGTGCAAGATCACCTGGTCTGACTCCATATAAATTTGGCTTCGGGGATATTTAAAAGAACGCGTTTACCAGGGACACGTTTGGTCTCTACCCGGTTTGAAGGCTAGTATATGGAAAGGCGTTGCTCTCTTCCCAACCGGAAGTTGGGTTTTCTCCATCACCCTGATGTCATTGTGGAAGTACAGCGGTTGTCCTAAGTGCAAATTCGCCGAACACTGACAAAAAAATTCAGTTTGGGGCAATGTCCTTGAAATCCCAAAATACAGTATGAGGCAGGACAAGGCAAGCATGGAAAGGCGAACCCACAATAGCAGTGTCATTTGCCATTTGATTGTTTAAATTTATTTAAGCACTACATAACAACATGAATAAATAAATACAATCACCAAAAATAATCATTGATTGACAAAGTAAGGCTAATTTGTTGCTTACATCAATAATCATCTTTACACGAATGGTTTTACCTCAACAAGCCACAAAACTCAGTGGCTGAATAAATATAAACAGTAAGAAAAATTCTTTTTTTAAAAAAAAAATCTTCTTCACTTGCAAATCATAAACTGCTAAAAGGGCAACAGCAAAGATACCCTTAAGACAACTTAATAAAAGGTCACTTAAGGTCTTCAAACGATTTTCAGGAAACTAACTAACTTTTCTAATGAAACAGCCCCTTAATACGAAGGAGATCAAACGCACTACTAAAATCATCATAAAATCTACTGCAAATTTTATCAGTACCAAAACAGTTAAATAAATTAATATTGTCCACACATGAGTCAACTACTGTCCTGATTTGGACTCACACAACCAGTTATAGTTAAATAATTTGGAAATTTCACGTAAAGTGATAATCAAGACAGTACTTGTGCTTAAGCATGTTTAGAAACAACGTAGCTACTCGAAATTCGTAGCACGGGCAATACGTGCATATTCCAAAGGAGATGTACAACTTTACATAAAACTTTAAATAAGGTTCCATACATCAGAACATTGAATAATTTAGACGCCATTTAACTTAAAATTTATTAACAGGCAGCGCAAGCCAGCATTCTAACGCAATTGCGAATATGCCTCAAAGACCCCCATGAACACCAACGTGATGCGTAACAGCTACAAGTCCCGCGACACTCAGGCACTGCAAACCGGACGTGGAGCTTAGAAAACTAAGTAGGGCTGTTAACAAACACCATTTAGGAGAAACGTATGTCAAGCAAACTAGTTAAATAAACATTAATTGCCATCATCGTGGAAAAATGGTCAGCATAAGGGCTGTTAATATTTCACCAGATTCCTAAATTTCTCTTTAACCAAGTCAACAAAATATCAAAAAAGTGAGAAATGGCAAAGATAATGTCTCATAAATGATTCAGGTGAATAAAATTTGACACAGGTAAACTTAATAAATTCTTATAGAATAAGATTTGACAGTAGTTTAGCCAAAGAACCTTGCGTGAACCAAATAGTCATGTAAGGAAAATGACAAGCTTACCTCTACAAGGCGGTACTTAATAACGAAATCTCACAAGCAAAGCTTCGTTCCATTGCATTTAGACATGGAAATCTACAACACAATTTTAACACATATATTAAATACAGAAACTTTCAGTTAGCGCAAACAAAATATAAAATAAAAGATTAAATGCAAAATCCTTAAAAACACTTAAGATCACAATTCAACACTTTCCCAGTATCCCAGGGTACAAGAAAGCCAACAGCCACATCGGTGAAAATCTAACGTTAAGGTTAACCATTGAATTTAGTCTATCATACTGATTACAAACAACACGAATACACTGCAATGAAGCTCTCAGTGGTACACAGGAATCTCCACCACAACCAAAACTACATATACAGCCAAATATGTGACTGATCATAAATATAAATAAACTGAAGGAACATAGCCTTAGCACAAATAATTTCACACAAACAAATATTTCACTAAGCCACTATGTGCAAGTTGGGCGTATGATAATGTGAGAAATACTCACCATAAACGACCGATGTCACAGATATTTGATAATCCTGGAAATATCAATTGTGGCTCCCAGCACACAGTCGCACACAGCATGGAATATCAAACCGAAACAAATCAGCGGGCACAGACAGAAGGACGCTGTACTCAGTTCAGTGTCGTAACTCCAACTTCACCAGTTGCACCAAGCCTTGACATAATCAGAGCTAACAGCCGACTGATGCACTGTGTCCAGAACTGGGCCCGTGATGCCCACTAGTCCGATGTCTCTTGATAACTCCCCATCAACGCTGCTCAAGTCTTACCTTAGGACTCGCTTTGCCAGAGATAATTAGTGACAAGCTACAATCGATTCGCGCTGCCAATAGCAGCGTCAGTGAATAACGCCTGAAATCAAGGCACATAAAATCGATTACAAGCTCCCCATCGATCAGTCCTATTGGTGTACAACTCAACAAAATCTAAATGGTCATCCACGATGGGGGACTATGGGATACTGGGACAGCTGCACCACACCAGAAACCAAGAATGCATGCCTGATGCTACTGTTACATCCCTGGGATGTCAGAACTTAAGGTGGAGAACCTCCACCTACTGCAACCTCCATGATTGGTGGATCAATTTCATAATTATAGAATCCTAACTTATGTTTAAAATTATGGAGAAATATAAAAACCATAATTGTTACCTGACGTTACAGTTCACTTGCTTTAAATTTGAAAATAGTGCTGTGTTCAAATTTAAACAATTGGCCTCCTGCATCTCAGTTCAGACAACTATCATCCTACGTTTAAGTCCACTTGCGCTATATTTAAACAACTGCCACCACTGCTGGAACGTAATAGAAATATTTATATCTTTATTTAAAAAAATATCTCATTGGGCGAGTCCACTATTCCACGATCTCCAGATGCACAGGTCGCGAAGTTTGCAACAGCAGTCTATCGCAATCATGCACTACCAGGCCCTCGGCTGTGCTACAGTCCCAGCGCCATGTCGACTTGGACCTCTGAAACAATGCTGCATCTTACTACTTGGCATTAAGGGTGGTCAGCGCTTAGTGGTCATATTTCACCCCAACAACGCTTGTAAAGAAATTCAAATGCCCCTATCCTGTAGAAATAACATGTGCGATGCAAGTGTACCTACCTATTGTAAAACTGAATATTTTTAAATAAATGTAAATACATCTCTTCTATGGGTGCACTGTAGATGCGTGCCGACCTAACATAATACTGAACATTTTTTATGGAATGTAGATGTGCCTCTTTTTGCAGGAAACGGACGTGTGGAATGCATAAGTACGAGGGGCAATCAGTAAACAATGCAAGACATTATTTTTCGCCCATTTTCAGCTGAAAACAGTGCGAAATTTGTGCGGAACCTCATAAATATTCATAGTTCAGCCTCTCTAGTTTCTTGAAGTTACGATAGGTGGCGACGCTATACATATGCTTCAAAGTGGTGTCCGTAATGGAGATGGGTTCCAAGCCGTATGCTATCATTCAGTTTCTGCTGGCGGAGCATGCCAGATATTCACAGGCACTTGCAGAATGTCTACGGAGGCATGGCAGTGAACAAAAGCACGGTCAGTCACTGGCTGAGATATCTGCCACCATCACAACGAGTCGTTCAAATCTGTCTGGCCTGACACGTACCGGCGGATTCACTTACCTACGAATACTGCAATAGTTTAACCTGCAAATACCCTCATTCCAGGTGATCGAAGGTTCACAGCGCAACAGGAGTTCTTTGCTGGTAGCGCTGACGTATTCATACACCAGTTGGTGTACGCAGAGGTGTGTGCATGCTAGGTTACTCGCCGCCTAACAGAAGACCAAACAAGCAATGAACGACTATCTGCGAGGGACTGCTTGCGTGTTATGAAGCTGATCGTGACAATTTTTTATCTAACATCGTAACAGACGATGAATTATGGGTTGTGTTCAGAAAAAAGTGTTGCACCAATTATTGTACGCCCCTTGCAAATTGACATTGTAAACAATTGTACAAAAAACAGGACAGAATGAAAGTACATTTATTTGTTCAATCGTTTTTATTTTCTTCAAAGGAAATTTAACATTTCAGATAACATGTTTGTAGAAAAATCTGTGTCCTTGTATTGGACAAAATCAAGATAACATTTGTTTCAACATAACGAGGACTAGTTCATCCATGGAACAAATGAGGTATAGAAACTATATGTGCAGTATTGTCAAAATAATGTAACATAAAATACGTAAATACATGATTTGTCTCATAGCTTTTTATGTTTTCTACGGTTCAAACACTTACTAACAGTTTAAAGTGTTGTAGCGCATTTTATAGACTGTGAAACAGCTGACTGACTTGTACGATTCTTTTGGTATACAGTTTACAGTGAATGCACATTAATCAAAGTTAAAATGGAATGCTTAGAGTTTCCCTGTGAGACATCTCTAACACCATTCACAATACCCACTCCTGCTCACGATATGCAAAACCAATATAACTCACACACATTGAGCACAAAATTTGTATGCAAATCCAGTCAGTGCAATTGCATGCAGATGCACTCTCAGATACACACACCGATATATGTATACATACACACTCCGATAAGTGGATCATGCATTTGCGCTATTTATACGACAGTAAGATACATGCATACACTGCATAACTTAACAGGGCGCTTACAGTAAGGTTCTGATCCTGACAACACAAATGACACGCTTGTTATCACAATGCAGCAGTCTAATTCTCAGTTGTGATGTGGTAAATATCTTGTATCTTCATGATTGAATATTGTCTTTGTACACCATATGTGGAGAAGGAGATGGAGTACTGCAAACACTGCCGTGGAAGTACTTCAAGTAATCTTCAGCCCAGAGAGCCACTGAGGCTGCATGCCCAACACCCTTAACCTGAAACTTACCGGTAAATTAAAACTTTGTGCCGGACCGAGACTCGAACTCGGGACGTTTATCTTCGAGTCTCGTCCGGCACACAGTTTTAATCTACCAGCAAGTTTCATATCAGCGCACACTCCACTGCAGAGTGAAAATATCATTCTGGAAACACCCTTAGCCAGTCTAAGGCTAGCACGTGTGTCTGTATGGAGTGCATTTATTTTTGACAGGAGACCTACAAACTTCGCCATCAGTAATCCCTTTGCATCACCCATCATCAAGTGGCTAACACTATTGTTAGCTGACATTTTGCCATAAGGACTGTCAGCAGTATGTTCAGATGTGTTGAATGCATCATTGTGTCACATTATTACTTCTGATGGAGCCCAACCCGTCATTCAGCAGGTGATGCTTCCCATATCCATATTAAGGTACTTTGGAACTGCGGAATAAGCTTTCAGGAACACGTGAATCTGGTACAAGCGGTGTTTAGATAGGTGTAATGTATACATACCCACATAAATAGGTTTCATGAACTCTACCAAACGTATGCACATCCAGAACTACGAATTCTTCATTAAAGATTGTGGGCCATTAAAAAATATGCTCTCACAACTCGTTTCATGATGCCCCTTCTGCGGGTAACAAAGTGAATTTTCTGGAGTCTTTTAAGTTCTTAATAGTTCTCACAACTGCATTACTTATAAGCTTGTAAGAATCTTCGCTCTATGGCCAAGGGACGGTGAAGGGGAGAGTCGGGCGGTGCCTGGTGGGAAATCTTGGAGACAACGACAGAGGCCAGGTGTACTAGTTTTTAGATTAGCGTGATCAGTTTGCCAGTTGTGCCCATGTTACAGCTGCGGACCCTGTGTGTGGGCACTGCTGGCTTAGAGCTCTTCGACAGTGATTACGGCGTGCCAGGCGTTTGATGAGTAGTTTCAGTGAGCATTTGCCCGAATTGCTTGCCACGTGTGGTCGAAGGTGGAGCTTGAGATCTGCACTACCTGTTTTCATGGCGAGATTTCTTTATTTCTTTGACAGTTCTGTAACACTCTTTCTGGTCAGTGTCTCATATGTGTGAGCCGCGTCGGGTAGCTGAGCGGTCTGGGGCGCCATTCACGGTTCGCACGGCTACCCCCCTCGGAGGTTCGAGTCACCCTTAGGGCATGGGTGTCCGTGCTGTCCTTAGCGTAAGTTAGATTAAATAGTGTGTGAGCTTAGGGACCGATGACCTCAGCAGTTTGGTCTCATAGGATCTTACCACAAATTTCCAAAATTGTTGTGTGTGAGACACCAGTTTCGTGATTAGTGCCTGCTTGGTGCTCACCTCTCCGCTGTTCGGTTAGCAGCTCTGCTTTAGTAATGCCCGTTTCTGAACTTTCATCACATCTGCTCAACCCTCATCTTTGTAGGTAATCTACTGAATCATTATGGCTAATTCCTCCTAAACTAAAAAGGCAAATACCGCAGGGAGACCATTTTAGGTTAAGTCTTATAATGTTATTCGTGTTTAATTCGTTTAAAGGATCTTGCAACCTGCATGTGTTAGTCATTTTAACTGTTCAACTTTTGATTAGCAAGAAGAGAGCTTCCCTTGGTAATATCTACAACCATTGTCCAGAAGTGTTAGTGATGTTTAATTCCTGTCAATTTTTAGTTAATAGTTGTGTGAGTAATCCTTCAGACATACTGAAGTGCTTGTTACTGGCCGCAGTGTTTACCTCAAATTCTGTAGCTGAGCATTTGTTCACAGTCGAGGTAACCTGTAGTACGTGCGTTGCATTCTGATAAGAGATCTTGCATTGTTTGGTTGTTTGACATGCTTGATTAATTTCAATACGAAATTTGTTGGAGATTAATGTTTGTGTCTTCATACTGTTTAATTTCTCTTCGCTTAAGCCTTGAGTACAGTGCTACTTAACATGGGCCAATAAATTATTGTTTTATACCTAATTTCTTCAAGAGAAGTTTTACGTATGTTGTAGTTGAGCCAGTGTTAACTTCACGCCTTGTCGTTGCAGATTAGGTGCCCGAGGTCTACCTCCTGTGGGTTTGCATCCTGATCTCACACTTTTCCGTTCCCCATAATTTATTGTGGTCTAAGGAAACTCAGAGTAAACTGTTTTCCTTCCAATTTTGTAAACATTATACATAATTTTGCGCTATGCTTCCAAAATGTTTCACTATTTAATAAGGAGGATATAATCCCGTTAATTGAGTAAATTTTCTTTGAAATGCTTCGAGACATAATGCAAATTTGGTATCTTAATATAAGTTAACCTTGTTGTAGAGTTGCCTGTTCTTGTAAGAAAATTTTTAATGCTGGAAATCAGTAAACTGCATTTTGCAAAGCTTTTAGAACACATGTAAATTTGGCTTCTTGATCTAAATTATACTTATTGAATTCCTATAAATAAGTAAACTGCCCCTTGTACTGGTTTCCGAACAAATTTCAAAATTTGGATTCTCGCTTAGGTTAACCTACTCTAACGTTGCAATGTTTTCACAAGGAAAGAAAAAAATTAATTTTGCAGCTAGTAAATGTTTGTTGTCAGAAGAAGTAACTTATAAAAATGTTCTGCAGTAATAAATTTGTGAAGATATCATTTTAAAGAAACAAACGATCTTCAAACTGTTAGCTAGTCCTTCCACCAGTACCTGCTGATTGTGTTCTCCCAGTGTTAATTACCTTATTAATGGTCTCCCTCGAAGTCACTGGTGCGGCAGGTTACAATGAACCTATTTCCAACAATACGCTTTGATACCATTTGAAAATATCAGCAAGTAAACATGCAGCTGTGTCCAAATATAGCTTTACACACTCCCCTAAATTAGAGATGCTGAACTACTGCAAAAAGCTAAACATGTGTCCAGACTCAGTATCCGATACGTCTGCACCTCTAGATTGGCCGGAGAATGCCGTTATATCGGATAGTGTGATATCATTGAGTTTTCTCCTTCGAATCCTGATAAGTTTTTGGGAAAACAGGTTTCCTCGCTATGGGCTGAAGCCTGATATAATCGGGAAATGCACTCAAAGTGAGATGTAAGATCTCCTGACTCATGATTTCAGCAATTTCCTGTAGTAGTACCTGTATCAGTCTCAGTGAGTCAAGGAAGATTAGTATAATTTTTGTAATTATTATCTTTTGAAACGAATTGTATTTATCTACGTTGCCAGGTGGTAAAAAAGGGGTGATATCGTTGTGATTCAGTAGTAGCGTTGCTACTCATCCTCGGTAATTGACAGCAAATTTCTATGCATTGAACACTGGCCAGCGAGTTTAGTTATGTAAAGAGATCCAACCGTTCTGTGTCACAACACTTTGACCTGACTTGCATTCATTGGGTCTTTATACATGAATTGATACACAGAGATTTTCAAATGCCGTGAGAACTTATGGGGAATTCAATACCATCCTGTTTGTAATACCCATTAATATCTACCACTTGGTACTTACTTGTACAGAAGTATCTTTCTTGTTATTTCTTTCGCAAACCAGAAGCGACGTTAATAAATCAATTTTAACAAAAAAAAAAAATGGCTCTGTGCACTTTGGGACTTAACATCTCAGGTCATCAGTGACCTAGAACTTAGAACTACTTAAACCTAACTAACCTAAGGACATCACACACATCCATGCCCGAGGCAGGATTGGAACCTGCGACCGTATTGGTCGTGCGGTTGAGTGAAGTGCCTAGAACTGCTCGGCCACCAGCGGCCAGCCCATGTTAACAGCTTTATTCTTTGGAAAGGGGTATTCCTGGTCTCCCCATGTAGTGAATCATATACGTACGTGTGAATGTACAAATACAGGTCTCTGTTCAGAGATTTCCGGAATCTCTTGCTGGGAATTCAGAGATACAGAGTTGAAAACACTTCAGTGTAAATTTCTCAAACCGCTCCGTAACTGAGCCTCCGCACGATGTCTCGCCATTATCACCCCACTTACTTACAATCACATTTTCGGAGACACGATCCTTAGGTGGGAGCGTGATACCACAACATATCGTAGTGTCGCACTTAATGGCGGAATACCACTGATGGTTTAAGAAATTTTAAAACTCCATTTCCAAAACGGGTAGACATCCATTTAGGAATATCACTGGATATCGATACCTTTTCTATTATGGGTGCAGGCAAGCAATATGATGTACCGATGGGCACCACCAATCAGTAAGTAGGGTAATACTGTGTGACATCCATGAACATATTCATTTTAACTGTGAGTAGAGGCAGAGGCTACTGATGCTGATAGATGATCATCGCCAAAACTATGAAAGCCCAACCAAAATGGTTTCTGTGTTGAGAACACCACTGCTGCTCGCAACGATCTGGATGTTGCTAATGCAGAGATCAGTAGCCCAGGTGTTGCCTTTTGTGCTGCTGACCATGACAGTCCACGTGCAGGCTCTGTCACACACACACACACACAAATAAAAGAGAGACAAATACTGCAGTAAAAGCTCCGTGTTAACCAAATCAGGCAAGGACATGTAACTGCGCTGAAGCTTCTCCTATAGCTCCTGCATGAGCTCCTCATGTGGGGCCAAATCGTCATCATAATGGTGCATGATTGGCTCACTGGTATAAAGGGACCCATTACATAACGCGTGGCCTGTGTCTGGCTCACTAGAACAAACAGAATACTGAAATTTGTTAAACGCACATGAAAACAAGAGCACTCTGTAAGTATGTGTGCGCAAAGATAAAGTTTCTGAGTATCGCACCACGACGTGATGCAAAACACTATACTGGAGAAACCAACGTTTCGGCCACATTTACAGTGGCCTATGACATGGCACAGTAGTCAGTATACTTTTATGTAACTTGACTTTGACTATACAGTGACATCAGATGTACGTTTTTAACGTGGTTCTTACATTCGAAGATCAGTCCAAACTACTTAAACTAACTGAAACTAAATTCTGATAAGAACACACACACACACACACACACACACCCATGCTCGAAGGAGGACTCGAACCTCCGGCGGCGGGGCCGCGCAGTCCTTGACATGGCGCTTCAAGCTAAGCGGCCAAAAGTCCATTTGAACGTCATTCTGTTGATATCTAATTTCCTGGAAACAGGAAAGTGAATGCTTTAACTGTAAGATGCGATGCTTCTGAATGACTCCCTCCGTGTTCAAGGATTTCCCCCACTCATATAAGAAACTGTTGATTGGAATAGTCAAAACAGCCTGATGCTGGGTAACTATGCACACATTATCATTGTCCTCGAAAACTGCCAGAGCAAAATGTTTTGTGCGAAAATCATTCGTGGCAAATGATTTGTTTATCATATGTAATATTTTACTGTATCGGATACACTGATAACATTGCTTTTGCATGTTTAATAGCCCAAAGATTTAAAGAACTCACGGTTCTTTGGTCTTAACATTTCATGTGTCTATTGTAATGTGACATGCTGTGGGCTCCATCTGTTAGTTTTATAACATATGTCGATTCCGCTTCGAATGTAATCATTTCTTCGACACAAAATTCGATGGGACAATTTTTCTGGTGCACAGTCCTCAACTCAAGGTCACTGGGAGCAAAAGGACATTGTTTGGCATACCTACAGTTTCATATCCCAGCCCAACTGTAGGAAAGAATACACAGATTGTATGAATTACCTTGACGTTCTGAAATGCATTTGTTGCACCTGGCACGAATTGTCTTAGCTGGTTGTATACCCACTAAAGAGCTGACTCGTAAAATCCATTCCGCAGAAGTTGATCCTTTAAGAAACCTAGTAATAATCCTACTGACTATTGCTTTGTGGAGACTATTACTTGTTTGGTCGTCATCTTTTTCATTTTAAGAATATCCACATCCATGCAAAACTCGAAATGTGGTAAAACCTACACACATACACATGTAAATCACCGCTGTCATATATATGTGAGGTATTTGTTCTACTTTGAGGCTTTTCGTATGTGGGATGCAGTCGGATGTACACTTTAAACCTATCGAAGCAATACTCCCATCTCCATTCCTTAATTAGGTTGCTGGAAAATGAAACACATTTAGTACTGATGATCGATCTCTTAAGGGCCAAGTGTATGACATTGCTCTTCAAGTCCAGCTCATGAATCGATGTGGGTGACTATTGTTGTTACATATTCTTCGTAATTGTATCCATCAGGATGAACATGAGGCATATGTATCAGCATAGACATATCGAACTTTTAGTAATATTGAAATTTGTTGGAATATGTGATTACCTGAAAATCACTAAAGGAGTGACGTAAATCTTCTGGGAGCTGAAAGTCACCAAATGAGTCAGAGTTAACATATGCCACCCTGTGAGTTACAGGTCATCTCTCAATGTCTAAATTTACAATTTAGCATTCATTAAATTTCCTCCTGGTCTTGGGTACCGTATTCCACATAAATACTCCATGATCTCGGAATAAATTACTTTTTAACGAATTTAAAATGACCGATTTTTGTAAACAGTCTGTCAGGCAATATGGCTAGTAATTTTTCTTCTTATTTAAATACAAGACTTTTCCTGTGGGGTTTTACAGTACTTTCCTAACGGCCACAAACTCCATTCACCTATTACGTCCTTTCGCATGAAACTGTAGGTATGCCAAACAATGTCCTTTTGCTCCCAGTGACCTTGAGTTGAGGACTGTGCACCAGAAAAATTGTCCCATCGAATTTTGTGTCGAAGAAATGATTACATTCGAAGCGGAATCGACATATGTTATAAAACAGCTGCTGTGAGTTTTCTGCATTTATCACTGTTCCGGCGATATCTGCCATGGGTCCTTCTAAAGAGTCAATGACTGGAAGAGTCTTCAGAGGAGGAATTATGAATCGAAGGATTCCAACTGACATGCTAGGCATTTTACGACTCGACCCATGTTACTTAGTTTTCTGTTTGAGGCTATTTTAGCTGCCACTGATAACTGAATGAGTCTTTTTAAACACCGTGACGTATGCTTCTTCTTCTAGTTTTTCATCCGGGTTCATGACTTGGTTGAAATTAAGCCGCATAGCCAACTTAAATTTGCTTTCGTTGCTTTATCTACTCAACGTGCAGCGATACTTGGCCACTACCGATGTCCCTTCTCGCAAGTATTTCGTTGGCTCTGGGAGTTTCTTATTTACTGCACATGAGATATCGTCCTGCTTGCAGACCTTGCCTGAAAGACTGATTCCATTTTCATTGTGAGTGAGTCGTTTCTCAAGCTTGGAACCTGGTCGAGCTACATTAAATTTCGGTTTTGTGGATCTACCATTTCAGTATGACTTTACACGGTGTTTAGAAGTTCATTATTATGAACGTCAATTGGTTTTTTTTAATTGCCCAGCACACAGTCCAGTTATATATGTAAATGATTTTTGGGAGGATATCTGTCGATTGAAAAGAATAATAATGTTAAAACATGTTTGTACTTTAAAAAATTCCGGATAACCGTGACTGAATGAATGACCACTTAATTATAGTGGGTGAGCTGGGCACCTGAAACAGGAAGAACTCTCATTCCAAATACTTTTAAATGGAGGCTAGACAGAATCGAAACCTTAAAGTCCTGATACGCTGCGCTTATTTTATAAATCGAACCTAGGACGTAAAGGGAGGTATGTTAGTATAGTTCTTTCAAAAGAATTATGTGTAAATTTCCCGTAAACGACTTAGGGAAATCATGGAAAACATAAATGTAGAGGTTTTAACGAGGGATTGGACAAATGTCTACCTGAATACGATTCTAGTGTCTTATGCGTCCACTATCTCGCTCGATACCTTACTTGATCCCTGTGCCCAAATGTGAATCCGATATCATGAAGCTCCACCTGACTTTACATAGGCTTGCTTATGAACACTTACGCCAGTCATTCCCTGAGATATAATAAGGAAGGATTCATGTTTCGTGACCTGCCCATTTACACAACTGACTACACTTGACTTTTTTGTGTTAATGCGAAGTCAGTATTGGGACTGAATATGAGATCCTGCCAAGGAACCTTGACACTTGTGAAATTTTTAAAATAACACCAGGATTTTTCAAACAAAATAAATTTGTACCACGATAGCACGTCTGCGTGAAAATAGGGGAATGTCTCATTAAACAACTGTTGTGAGTAGAGCACTGTGTGGAGAAATAAACCAGTTAGTACTTAAATTACACTACTTGGATTTCTGTCATCAGCTGATGTACAACAAATTGGATTTTTCTTGAGTTTTCGTTATAAATTTCTAAGCAGTCATTTCCGAACCACACTATTTCTAACTGGTAGCTATGTACTTCACAACGATCCAATTTACAAGAAATTCCACAGGTTTCCAACACCCAGTACCACAAGGAAGATAACTACACACCTAGGTACCTCAGGATTACCACGTCACATCGTGAAACGGTTCAGACCACAAGCACTGGCACAATGTCATCCATGTAGTCCACTAAAGTGCCCAAGGAGGGTGTACTATTAAGAATCATAGTTAAGGACACTGAATGACGGATGTACGTTCTGGCAAAACGTCTGGCTAGAGTACTAAGTGTTCATCCCTTAAGAAATTTAGAACACTTCCTGGAAATCTTATCAATATTCAAACTGGATCCAGGAGATGTACTGGCGAGTTTTGATGCTATTTTGATGTTCATACGGGCTCTTCTCAAAGTGATGCTGGGAGAGGCAGCAATATGTATCTCATGGGAAAGTCGTGGACGACAGTCACAAGTTGCCTCCTATGTATATAATCGACTTTACCACTTTTAACCTCTTGTAGAGCTGCTGTTGCGAATACACTCCTCTGGTACCTACATCAAGAAACAAACGGTGATACACCGCAAATTCGTCAGAAGATGGTATAAAGAATAATCTCCCTAATAGGCCGCAAGCACAATGCGGTCTTTTGCGGCAAGGAACTCGTCAAGTTTTATTGTTTCGTGCCTGGAATTTATATGATCATCGTAGGTACATCAGTCCTCGCAAGTTGGAGCACCGCAAAATAAGGGTTCAGGGTCCTATGTCCGATGTGGAATGACAGACATCACGATTGAAGTGACTAATTTAATTGACATGTTATTTCTAGTTTTTATAAGACCACGCCTAGTTTACAAGAGAGTTTTTAAAGCAGACCGTGAGTTATTTTGGAAACTTCCAGTTGCTGCCCCCTTCCAGAATTGACCGCCACGTTATAACTGCGCTACTTATAAGTGCAGCTTGGGTATCAACTCAGAAACTGTAGCGTGAAGTATGTGGCTAACATGACTGATCAACAAGCTCACCTCAAGCTCCCTCTCCTGTGACGGGTGTGGCCACCTGAAATGTTGGCCAAAGTACACAAAAAAGGTCCCAATGCAACGCAGATACCTGAGAAAACAATGAATTTATCCATCATATTGGCTGAGCAAGGTGTAAATTAAGTGCAATTCTTCGACTCGATAAGTTGTTCCTGTACTGGGAAATCAAGGATTTAAGTATGAAATTAGTTATGCACTAGGTTTCAGGCCGATTGTAACTTGACCTTGAACTTCTTCATTGACGTCTCCACAGCAGGAAAAGCTTCATCTGAAGTTCCTCCCCATCAGTGAAGTCAAAGGCGAAAGAGAGCCTTGGCCGGCAGGGGTGGCCGGTCGGTACTAGGCGCTTCAGTATTGAACCGCGCGACCGCTACGGTCGCAGATTCGAATCCTGCCTCGGGCATGGATGTGTGAGCTGTCCTTAGGTTAGTTAGGTTTAAGTAGTTCTAAGTTATAGGGGACTGATGACCTCAGATGTTGAGTCCCATAGTTCTCAGACCCATTTGAAAGAGAGCCTTAAACGCTGGCAGGAAAGAGTTAAAATTTAATGTACATCAACATAAGAGGAACTAGCCCGAGGAAACAGCCAGTCATGACCAACATGGGGACCACTTAATCGTCTTCGCATGGGAACTGGCCAAAGCCATACTGTCATGTTAAAATGGGAACTCTGCAATAAGCAAGATGAGTCCTGTGCTTGTGGTGTTGAGCAAACGATGATCCATTTCCTTCACTGCCCTCTTTACACCATCTCTTCGGGAATCGTGACGCAAGAAGATCTGGCATCAGGAAACCCGAAAGCAGTGCTCGCCGCTGAGACACTACACTTTATTGGCTCTGAGCACTATGGGACTCTACTTCTGAGGTCATCAGTCCCCTAGAACGTAGAACTACTTAAACCTTACTAACCAAAGGACATCACACACATCCATGCCCGAGGCAGGATTGGAACCTTCGACCGTAGCGATCGCGTGGTTCCGCTCGGCCACTCCGGCCGGCCTCCACTTTATTTCAATGATTGTCATCGACATTCTAAGAAGAAAATCTTATGAGACACTCAACGACATCTGCTCTGATACTGTAGGGATGAGACTCCTACAGGTGTTCCCCCTGACACAAAAGAACGCAGTACGTTTTCAGTGATTAAATACATACGTAATGATAACTGTTATAAATTTTGTAGATCCTTAATACTTTTTTTGTGCTCAAGTAAGTTTGAAATTTTATGTACACTCCTGGAAATTGAAATAAGAACACCGTGAATTCATTGTCCCAGGAAGGGGAAACTTTATTGACACATTCCTGGGGTCAGATAAATCACATGATCACACTGACAGAACCACAGGCACATAGACACAGGCAACAGAGCATGCACAATGTCGGAACTAGTACAGTGTATATCCACCTTTCGCAGCAATGCAGGCTGCTATTCTCCCATGGAGACGATCGTAGAGATGCTGGATGTAGTCCTGTGGAACGGCTTGCCATGCCATTTCCACCTGGCGCCTCAGTTGGACCAGCGTTCGTGCTGGACGTGCAGACCGCGTGAGACGACGCTTCATTCAGTCCCAAACATGCTCAATGGGGGACAGATCCGGAGATCTTGCTGGCCAGGGTAGTTGACTTACACGTTCTAGAGCACGTTGGGTGGCACGGGATACATGCGGACGTGCATTGTCCTGTTGGAACAGCAAGTTCCCTTGCCGGTCTAGGAATGGTAGAACGATGGGTTCGATGACGGTTTGGATGTACTGTGCACTATTCAGTGTCCCCTCGACGATCACCAGAGGTGTACGGCCAGTGTAGGAGATCGCTCCCCACACCATGATGCCGGGTGTTGGCCCTGTGTGCCTCCATCGTATGCAGTCCTGCTTGTGGCGCTCACCTACACGGCGCCAAACACGCATACGACCATCATTGACACCAATGCAGAAGCGACTCTCATCGCTGAAGACGACACGTCTCCATTCGTCCCTCCATTCACGCCTGTCGCGACACCACTAGAGGCGGGGTGCACGATGTTGGGGCGTGAGCGGAAGACGGCCTAACGGTGTGCGGGACCGTAGCCCAGCTTCATGGAGACGGTTGCGAATGGTCCTCGCCGATACCCCAGGAGCAACAGTGTCCCTAATTTGCTGGGAAGTGGCGGTGCGGTCCCCTACGGCACTGCGTAGGGTCCTACGGTCTTGGCGTGCATCCGTGCGTCGCTGCCGTCCGGTCCCAGGTCGACGGGCACGTGCACCTTCCGCCGACCACTGGCAACAACATCGATGTACTGTGGAGACCTCACGCCCCACGTGTTGAGCAATTGGGCGGTACGTCCACCTGGCCTCCCGCATGCTCACTATACGCCCTCGCTCAAAGTCCGTCAACTGCACATACGGTTCACGTCCACGCTGTCGCGGCAAACTGGCTGACACTGACGGCGGCGGTGCACAAATGCTGCGCAGCTAGCGCCATGTGACGGCCAACACCGCGGTTCCTGGTGTGTCCGCTGTGCCGTGCGTGTGATCATTGCTTGTACAGCCCTCTCGCAGTGTCTGGAGCAAGTATGGTGGGTCTGACACATCATGTTTTATGTAAATTTTAATTCTATGCAACTCGTATCTATAAAAAACGCTTTGGTCCAACAGGAGATATACTATCTTTGAAAAATTTTGTTAAGAAGGAAGTAACGCATGAAAATGGATAGTGGTATATGAAGATGAATGGGACATGTCAAATTATTAGTGGGAAAATCAGTTATATTTTGTGAGGACATGTTTTGTTGTCAGTAACGAGTGAACGGTGTAGAAGAAAACTGGAAGTAGTGAAATACAGGTAATAGGTTGCGTCGTTTAATTAATGAACAGAATGAAAATTTCGGACAAAGGGAGGCAGTTTCTTTGTGATAAAAGTCAAAAGATTTTATATAAGAATAGAAATCTACTAGTAGCCGGCAGGAACAGGTTTTTATGAAGAGACGAAGGGCAGGCTGCATTCACCAAAAAGCTATCTTCAAAAGACTGTCGCAATAAAATACTAAGTTTTGAGGCTAGATGCGTATTTCCGATTTATAATGGAGAAGATGAGAGGATTTCAAGTGAGCCTATAGCAAGGAATAAAACAGTAAAGTTCGCAGAGGATTGACGCAGAAGTTCAGGCGATTCAGGACATTGAAAGAGCAAGGAAAAGCCATAATTCGCAAAACGCATCCCGTGAGTTCACTGAGGCAGTGTGCTGGACAGTTGCCAGCTCTATTTTAGGTTGAGATTGACTGTGAACAATACTGTTAGCACAGACCGTGTTGCAAAAAGGCACTCTCAGCTGGTATCTCGTAATAGAAACTTTCGTGTTATCGTTTCCCTCCTATTTTTGATTTTACATGAAAGTGGCTCAGTAATTTCAATAATTTATAATAACATAAACATCAGAAGCTTTATGTAGCAAAATCCTCTTACATTCATGCATAATCATTTAGCTGACAGAATTTTCATATTACAAGCTTCATTCCAATTAGCATTTTGGATACAGATTACTCCACAGATGGTGCACATAATTTATACATTCATAGTTTCCATAAAGTAAATGAAGCTCTATTTAATTTGACTGACAGGAATTCAATCGAAACAAAATAGGTTATCTGTCTACATACTCTTAGAAAGAACAAGGCAACTTCATATTTGTAAATGTCTTTATGTACGTGTGAATGTGTGCATATGAGTGTTATGTCATCTTTAATAGTCAAGGGGAATTGTGAGGCTAGCAGTTCACAGGTTCAACAGAAGCTTTAGTCTAGTACTGAATTAGTTTTGTGAAATTTTAGCACGCAAATATGGTAGATTGTTATTGATATTGACTGTAATCTACCATTCCATCTTCCTTCAGTCACATTTCGGTGTACGAAAGCAGTATCGCAGGTTATCTGAATAGTCACTGGGTACTAACATTACTGAGATATGGTCTTCATTCTCTTATCACGAAAGGGCGTGTACAGTTACCAAGAGCGTCAAGAGGACGTTTGATACCTGTGAGAACCTTACCGAATTGCCGGAGCGAAAGCGTTGCCTCTTTGAACGACTTCGCCTGTTGTATTTCAGACTGGGTTACTCAGCCATCGAGAAAGTCTTAAAACCTCTTTAGCGTGGGAATATTTTCATTCATTTTCGTCATTCCACTGCACTTTAATGAATATCGATTCCCATAGACAGCCTGACCAGTTATTATTCCGTCATTACAAAACTCTTTATCTTGTCTATCGTCTAATGTCGATAATCACGTCACAGCACCTCTCCATAAATAATGAAGAGCCATGGGAACTCGACTTGCAACGATGTTTCCTGTAAATGTTACAGATCAGTTAGTTTAACTTTTTCTGAATGTTAATGAGCGACGGTGATGGGAAGCGTATTATGGTCCCCAGTGGCTTAGGTTCTTAATCATTAGGCACTTTCTTTGAGGAGAATGTTTATAATGAACCACTGGCTAGAGGGCCTCACACCTAGCCACAACGTATTGTATCAAGTGCTATGTCATTTTCAATTTACAGTACTGAATTAATTACGAAAGTTCATAAGATAACAATTAAACTTTATAAAATAAAAATTAAAAATTGTTGGCAATATTGCATGCAGTTGGTCGTTCGTTTTGATCCCGCCACACGCCGAGTAATTTCATCCAGTATTACAAACACCTTTGTATCGAAAAACTCTGCTACGAAAATTGAAGTGGCAGTTGATATCCGTATTTACATGGATACTTGCGATAATGTATTGAAAAAGAGAACTCAGATTTATTATATCTGTTTCGATACGGTTTATAAGTTACTTTACGGAATAAGTTATTTTACGGAATACATTACATAACACATTTCAATGGCGCCTACATCTTTCCATGCGCTAATACAACAGGGTTTCCATACATTAGCGTCATTTCCATTTTTCTGCATTATTCCTGTAATTTAACTGCAACTGTTAACACATTGGTTTTTCAATCTCAATGCGTACAAAGACAAGTGAGTAGCAGCACTGCTGCTTTCAAAGATATGTTCAAATGTGTGTGAAATGTTGTGGGACTTAACTGCTAAGGTCATCAGTTCCTAAGCTTACACACTACTTAACCTAAGTTATCCTAAATACAAACACAGACACCCGTTATCAAGGGAGGACTCAAACCTCTGCCGGGACCAGCCGCACAGTCCATGACTGCAGCACCCAAGACCGCTCGGCTAATCCCGCGCGGCATTGCTGCTTTCATTAACCGTTGTCATTACTTGTACGAGAGAAGACAGATTATGAGAAATAACAAGGGATTTGAGTATAGTTGAACAATAGGATCGCCCTTGATTTGTAAATATATATTTTGTTGTACGCGAAGATATTTCTAAACTAAAAACTTTAATAATGTGGTTCGATGTTTCATAAGTAATTCTAGATGACGAGATGGAGACAAGTATGAAATTACTATTATCACGAATGAGGAACGTCCAATAAGTAATGCCACACTTTTCTTTCTCGGCTAATTTCTGTTGAAGATATGCGGAATTGGTTGTGGGATATGATGAATCATGCCCGCTTCAGACTCTACAGTTTCACAGAAATTCCGATAGGTGGCGGCACTAGACATAACCTTCAAAATGGCGTCTGTAATGCAGGTGTGATACAAGGAGAGAGAAGGTCAACCACTTTGTTTGTCCGGAAATCAGAGGATCGCAGAGATTTATAAGCACTTGCAGAATGTTAATAGAGATCTGACAGTGAAATAAAGCACGGTGAGTCGTTCGGCGAGGCTTCTATGGCTATCGTGAAAAGGTCGAACAAACACGTCCGAGCTCCCCGTGCCGGTCGGCCACACAGCTGTGACTCCTGCAATGTTGGAAAGGGCGGACACTCTCATTCGAGGGGATCGGCGGATCACAATTAAAAGCCTCGCTGGTTAACAGGACGTCTCTGCTGATAATGCGGACACAGTCGTGGTACTCAGAGGTGTGTGTGCCCTCTAGGCTTGCTCGGCGCCTACGGAGAGAATCATAATGAGCAGCAGAGGACCATGGGTGCGGGATTGTTTACGCGTTACGAGGCTGATGGTGACCAACATTTTGTCGAATTTCGTCACAGGCGATGAAAAATGGGCTCATAACTTCAACCCGAAAACAAAACAGCAATCCATGGACTCGCGACACACCAACTGTCCTCGGAAGAAAAGGTTCAAAGCTCCACCCTCAACCTGTAGTCATGGCAACGGTCTGCTGAGACTTTGAAGAGGTTATTCTGTCTGATGTCTTCCCTCATCGTACAATGATCAACTGTGAAGTGTATTGTGCTGCGTGCAGGAAACTGAAGAAGCGACTTCAGAGTATTCGTCGCCACAAAATTGCAAAAAAACTTCTACTTCTCCGTGAAAACGCAACGTCTCACAAAAGTCTGAGCATCGGAGAGCAAATCACAAAACTTCACTCTATTGTATTTACTGACAGACCTCACAGCCTGGATCTCACACACTCCGACTTCCATCTGTTGGACCCAACGAAGGGTGCACTCCCCACAAAGTAGTAGGTGGTTGATGTGGAGGTCATCGATGGTGAAAGACGTGGGCTCCGATGTCGACCTGTGGGTGGTATCAGGCGAACATACAGGCCCTTCCAGTAAGGTATAGTGAGGCAGTCGTATTGGACGGAGATTACGTTGAAAAATTGGTTTTTGTAGCCAAAAGGGTGGGGAATAGTATGGTGTATTGGAATCATGGTCGATAACCAACCTGCTTTTAGAAGAAATAATGCGTTACTTACTGAATGCCCTTCGTACTTCTGCAGCAGAAGCCTGAAAATGGTGGTCACTGGATAATCTGATGGTCTGAGTGATTTTAAATTTTCATTTCTTCCTGATATAAATGAAATCTCCAGCCTCAACTTCACATCCCATAGTGGTTCATGTTCCCTGACTAATTGTGAGTTGTAACGTAAATTTCCTACATATTGTGCGAAACTACACAACCACGCTTAATAAACAAACAAACGTGTCGCAGCTAGAGAGCCGTACCACCACACGTCGCATTCGATTCGTCATATTGGATCTGAATTCCTAGCCATCAGCGACCGGCCGCTAGGACCTCAGATTTGCTCAGAAACGTTCTACCTGTGAAGAAATCGCACGACCCGCTATCGGATCGCTGTGATCCATCTCGTGTGTAACTCCCCTTAAACACACTTCCTACTATCTTCAGATCGAACACAGAGTGCAATATATATTTCTAGACCATATATTTCTAGCATGGCATTCTTGATTCAAGTAATGCCTGAGTCAGCCGTAAACTAAAGGGGAGACACCTGGCAAGTTGAAGCTCTCGTTTTAATTTTATAATGGTGTCCAGTACTTTCTCTTGTATATCTCTCTAGATGGTACTTGACAGGATCTGTGAACTGGCAGGAACCTTTTCACAGCACCCAAGATGCCTTTCAAAGAGCAGCATTGTCAGTAAGGAAAACCGATCTTTGTGCAGTCGATCTCCTTAGCGACGTTAACACACACTGTCTGCTAGGCGGTAATGACAACCAGAGAGATTCAGTATATTTTCCCCCTGATTCATCACTTATTCTTGTTAGATATTCCATTTAGGAGATTCTTCAGTTCTTGTACGTACTCCTGTTGTTTCCTGATGCCTTTTAGCGAAGCTGTTCTCTTGCTATTTTGTCACCTGGTCAGACCCAATCTTTTTCGTGACGTAAGCCCATAAGCACATACCATGGATTTTTTTATACTTCTTACTTTGCCCTCTATTTCTGTCGCCCTTTATTAATACCGTGATCCAAGTGCCTATCTTCAAATGTGGTAGTGTGTGACTAGTTTCATTGGGTGGCTGAGGGATTAGGCTACACCTTTCCTGCGAAACTCAGTTTTTCATATGTGGAAAACAACATTATTTTCTGTATTCGTATTTGCTTTACATTATTTTTAATTACCT
Organism: Schistocerca gregaria; assembly: GCF_023897955.1. Taxonomy (NCBI): domain Eukaryota; kingdom Metazoa; phylum Arthropoda; class Insecta; order Orthoptera; family Acrididae; genus Schistocerca; species Schistocerca gregaria. The sequence goes on along the minus strand of NC_064925.1, from coordinate 269,473,137 downwards.
TTTCATTTTTATTACATGAACTAAGAGCACTTTATGTTAAATTGCTAAAGCTACTATCTCACAGCAATGTATTAACTCTGCGTATAATGATGGCAAGATGTTATTTGATTAAATGAACTGTGAGGCAGGTCCACAGGGGCAAAATCGATGAGCAATAGTTGTCAATAGATTTCTGCCCTTTATAGTACTCACTCCATATTTATTCAGGAATAGTCCACTGCGGCTCCTTGTCTTTTACTGGAAAAGATGTTACTCTTGGTTAGCTTGAGAGACGTAATATAGGCGTCTGAGATAATCACCCAAGGCATATAGGTATATTATGCTAGTTTACATTGAAAATATTCCAACAAAGCGCTTATCCGTGTTATCAATTGAAGTACTATTCATGATATTCTCCCAATGTCGTGAAGGAATGCAAGCGGTTCGGTAATTCTACAAGTCTAAATTTTCTTGCACCCTGGTTACAGGAAAGAAGTGGCCGACGAGAGCCTATGCTACTTGGCACTATAAACAGATTGTAAAGGTACAATGCATGTAATCTATCTCTTGGCGTAGAGTAGTGAGTCTGCTACTGCATGCTTACATCAAAAAGGCACGACAGGGGATGGAGGAGTCACTGCAGTCAAACGACTGCTAGTAATGACTAAAAAGTCAGCTCACAGTAATGTGTAGTTAGCGCTGATGCTTAGGCATCAGTAATCCATCTGCTACATTGTATCTCTCTCCATCCATACAGGCCTCGGAAGGCCCAGTGGTAACAATCTACCGCCGTGTTATCCTCATCCAGTATTAGTCACTGGATGCGGCTATGGAGGGGCACACCGCTACTCCGGCCGTTGACAGTTTTCGTGACCCAAGCCGCTACTTATCAATCAAATAGCTCCTCAATTGGCCTCAGAAAAGCTGAGTGCACTTCACTTGCCAACAGCTTTCGGCAGACCTGGACGGTAAGCCATGCAACTGTTGGCGAAGCCCAACAGCCCAAACTTAGTTGATTTGACAGGAACCGTTGTTACTAACGTGGCAAGGACGTTGGGTTGTACATTGTACACAATCTAATTTTCTGTGTATGTCACGAAGCTCTGGAGTATACAAGGTTGTTACTGTTAAATGAACGAAATGCAGGAAACGATTCCCAAAATAAAAAGTATCATTAACTGTCACATTGGTATGTGGACGAAAATGCATGTTGTCTGTGTTAAGAGTATTTATTATTGCATAATGTCTGTCTATTACAATGCAGTGCGCGAAATGCAATGATAAGATCACCATTTGGAGAAGGTGTTCAAAGAGCCCTCCGTGGTCCTCTAAGTATGTGTGATTACGCAACAGTAGCTACTAATGTACACGCGCAGGTATGCGTCCTGCAACCGAATAGTGTCACAGACAGAATGAGTTCGTTGCTCCAGTACCTGCACATCTGGGATAGGCGCTGAATACAGATGCCTCCACTGGCTACAGTCTGAAGGGTTAAGGTCCAGCGACCAGGGAGGCGTTGCATCCTGACCACTTTGACCGATCCGATGGACAGGGTAGATGATGTTGTCAACATGCCACTACACGAAGATGTAGAGGTAAAGTGGAGCACCTTAATGCAGAGATGACATTACCCTTTGTACGACCAAATGGTCAATGCAGCAGGCAGTGCCGAGAAGCCTAGCTTGAGAGGCGTTGTGGAAGGCTGTTCTCAGGAAGAGGAAACCAATAATCCCAGCCCGCTCATTGATAAAAGGAAGGAGGGAAGATTAGGGTTCAATGACCCTTTGACATCGAGGTGATTAGAGATGGACCACAAGTTCAGGCCGGCCGCGGTGGCCTCGCGGTTCTAGGCGCTGCAGTCCGGAACCGCGGGACCGCTACGGTCGCAGGTTCGAATCCTGCCTCGGGCATGGATGTGTGTGATGTCCTTAGGTTAGTTAGGTTTAAGTACTTCTAAGTGCTAGGGGACTGATGACCACAGCAGTTGAGTCCCATAGTGCTCAGAGCCATTTTAACCACAAGTTCAGAATGATCCGGTCACGTTCACTTTAGAGGATTCCAACTACATTTTCCTGTTGTCATTTAGAGAAATCACGGAAAACCTAAATGATGTTGGGCGGATGCGGATTTGAACCGTCATCCTCTCGACTACGTTTCTAGTGTGTAAACCCTGCTCGTCACCTTGAATGGTGCTGAAGGTTATTCTCAGTACCTAGAATGTGGGTGCTGCGAAGACAGTTGATACTGCCCGTTGAAAAGGTGGCTTAATCTCTGATTATGGGTGACAGAAACCACAGTAGCTTGGTATTCTGTGCGACGAAATAAACTATCACTGCAGAGGCGAGACAGAGGGTAATAAGGCCTGCACGTGTTGTAAGTGAAAAGTACAAAGGCAGCTATCTTGGAAAATGCTACAAACACTCCTTATCCCACGCTGGTGGAACGCCTTCCTAGCGGTCCATACAGACGAAATTTCTACAGCTGGTCATTCCTTTGAAGGCCTGTGTACGTAGAGCGCACACCCGATTTTCATGGTTACCTAATCCCACAAGAGAACCTCTCTCACACGATCTACAAAACACTGTTGCAGACAGTTCATGATGCTACTGTTGCCGGTAGGAATACTTTTCCCGATACATTCGTGCTACTGCCCGCTCGTTGGTACATGCCTGTCAACATGTAAAGGGTACGTCATCCTATTTATCGTTTGGCATGCAGCAATATGCGTACCTAATATATTCTAAAACACAGAGCATAAAAAGGGGATTTTCCGTTCCTATAATCTCGGGTTCTATTGGAGACAAAAAGTTAAGAGTCAAGTGTTTTCGATAGCACTTTGGGAAGGGGCCGTTTGTACATCCAAAAGTACCATCGTCAGAGCGTCACTATCCTACAGGACAGGGTGTAACTATCAATATTACACACTAACTCCTGTTTAATCAACTGCAGTAAATCGGTTGGTTCTTTTTGCATTGGATGTAATCTGCGATGGTCTTGATGGAACATATGAAGGAAACATCAGTTCATGCGCAGGTCCTCGATAAACACAAAAAAGTGTTCTTCACTATATTTCCACCGTCACCGGTGGACCAAAACCCAGTCCGGAATTCCAAGATGGCTATGCACAGAAAATGGCTGACATTTTTGCTACATGTTCCTATGATCTCTATCTCAAACAACCATGAATACTGTGTAGACATCTTTATGCGTTTCCAAGATCCGGAAATTAAAAGTTATCCTACTTCTATACGTAAAATCCAGTATGGGGCGAAATCTAAATAATAAATAAGTGCAGTACATTGCTCACATTTTAACAGTATATTTTATAGGCACTGATGCCGAAGAGCCCTCTCCTCGTTTTCAAAACCCTTACCCATTATCGAGAAAAACCGCAGAAACCAGTTTTTTGGTACAAAAGTCCATCTGCACATTTCAAGATGGCTGTGGAGAGCAAATGGCTGTAATGTTTTTGCAATAGATTTCTAAGATCCCGATCCCGAAGAACCTTTAAAATTATCTTCACATCATTATCAGTTTCCGATCTATGTAGGTTCAGAATCATCCTACTTTTACACATCACATGCACATGTAAAGTCCGGTGTCAGGCAAAAATGTAGTTCACACAGTGTAGAAGCACGGAGAAACATGCTATGAAGTGTCTCCGTTATCGTCTGGGGACCCCAGGTTGTAGTACTGAAGCATATGCAAAAATTTTTTGCACGTAAAGTCTGGTCTGTTCACATAAATGAACTATATAAACTTTACTAACATATTTCTTTTTATATGAGTTACATACTCTGTAGCAGCAGTGAAAATAAGGGAACCTGTGAAACAGTGCTCCTATCGGAGCACAAAAAGTGCGAATATGTTCGTCCTAATTTCCAAAACTCTGACTGAAAAGCGGGGTACCAGCTGTCTCATTGTACCTTCCTCAGCATCATTACAGATTTTCCCGAAAACCTTGGCATACACATATGTTACATATTTTTACGCTGAGAGAGGAAAGGACAGTATCAGTGAGAAAGAGACGGAAAATAAATAAATGCTAGAAGATGGTAGACAGTGGTTGTACTATCAAAAGAGCGAAAGAGACAAGGAAAGTGTGAAGAGAAAGAGAGGTAGTCAGTGTCAGTGATACATTCTTGGCAGCGGCAGAACAGTGCTAGGAAAACATTGACAGTGCCGGGGGGGGGGGGGGGGGGGGAGACTGAAAGAGGGTGAAAGCCAGTGATAATGATAAACAAAGCATACAACAGTTACAACGAGGAAGAGAGAGATACAGGCAGTGAGAAGAGACAGTAGTAATACGAAAGAAGGAATGAGAGGCTAGAAGCAAGAGAGAGCAGGAGGGAGACACTGAGAATAGACTGTGGTGGTAGGACAGGCTGTTGTGTATCTGTGTATCTGCACTGAAGGCTATCATTCGCCATGGTAAGCAACAAACGCGGAACTGATTCTCAGTCCTGCACAAATTTTCAACTGGCCTCGTTTGCATAAATCAGTGACCACTGGTAGTTAAAGTCAGTAATATCTTTGTGTATCTACACAAATTTCCTGGGCTAATTCCGTCTAATAAATAATTTAAACTTGCCGTAAGTAAATACTGAAGTGTAGTAGAGGATTGTAACCTATCTGTTAGGTCAGAATGATATAATGTACTGTTTCAAAGATGTACGTTGCAGGTAACTAATAGCACTTCGGAGAACAAAAATTTCATAACCGTGTAAGATAGACTCAGACTGATGGAATAAAAGAGGAGGGTGATTCATTCGGAGAAGTGTACCTGTAACCGGTAGTTATGATAGATTTGTAGTCGGTAACCGAATGAATAGAAGACATGCTTAAAACTTAGCCAGGTGCGAAAAGGACTCGCGCTGTGAGGGTTCCGTACAAATTTAATTACATATGCAAACAGTTCATCCATTCAGGGAATCTAATATATTGACGATTTTGGCCTATCGACATTCATATTGACCAGTATCGGTCCGAAGATTCTAAGGCTTTCGAAAACGTGAAAATTTCATGTTTGAATTCGGATAGTAAATGGCATGAGAACTATTTTCTCATGTGATACAATTTCACTTTCACAGTTTGCTGATTCTTTTCCTTTACTTGTAATGTCAAAGCTTTCTTCTTGTCAAATTTCATGATTTTATGTCAAGGGGCAGTACTCTCTATGTTTTAATGAGCAATTTTTCAAGTATCAAACTGTGTGACATAAATGGCCGTATCTTCTAATTGCAATGGTGTAGAAGCTTAAAATTTTTACATCACCAGATGAGTATAGACCTCAATATATGACATAAATTTCAACTTGTCACGTCTGCCATCTTCTGAGGGAAACGGGTTTCAACAGACTGACGGCTGATAAGAAAAATATAAAGAAAAATTTTCTTGTGATACAATTAAAAGCTAACAATTTTCTTTTTTTGCGGAAGGGGAGGGGCCAGTGTGAAATCTAGCTCGTTGCCAAACTTAACGGGATGTATTCCGTAGGTGTTGATGACTGAGTTTTCAAATATCAAAATATTTGACATAAATGGCCGTATCTTGACTCTGAACCCCCACTTTTCTACATCACCAACTGGCGGTTGATTTTAATGTGTGACATGTGTGATATAACATTTAGCATGATACGTCCACAATTTCCTGAAAAAAATAGATGGGCAGACAGACAGACGGGCCGACAAAATGATCCTATAAGCGTTTATTTTTTTATCGATTGAGGTACGGAACCCTAAAAATAAGGTAGAATAGTTTTCACTGTCTTTCGTCCAGATGACGTACACTTTCTGAGTATATTGTGAGTGTGGAATTCTTAACGGGATGTGCCGCAATATGTGACTTGCAGTAAGGGGTTTTCCGGTAAATTTAGACTGGTGATGGGAGACCTGTAATCCGCGTGGTTATACGAGTCGATGATAATTCTAGGTCTACAATATAGTCTCGCTAATCGTTCGACGAATACCAACATGACGGAGAACTAGGGAACTACATGTTATTGATTAATGTGTGACGAGTTTTTTTTTTTCTTTTTACCTTCAGTTGTACCCTTACGATGAGGAACGTTTAATCAAAGCAGATCATTTGCATGTCAAAGTCAAGTGTTTATTACCAAACACAGGTGACACATTATTAGACAGTCACTCTTACTTTTGTGCTGTGAACACGTAGTCTGACAGCAGCAGTGCAGTATCGGCATATTTCCTCAGAGGAACTTACTTAAGGAATGAAATGTTCTTCAGAGGCAAGGATATCGTCAGCAGAGGCCCAGAGAAGTGTGATAGGAGTACACGTATCCTATACGTATTACGGCAAGAAAGGAAGAATGAATTGATTGTTGGTATTAATAACGATCATCCGCCTTCACCTCCTCTGCATTGCTGCAGATGCCGTGTCACTGTACACATTTCTTCCGTGCATGCAGTACACGTGAGGCGTCTAGTTGTTTCCACTGCACTGTGTGGAATACGAAGGCTCTGTTATAGTTCACTAACCTGCTGTCTTCAAGTTAATGTCCCCGGCGCAGAAAACAGCACGCAGGTCGTAGGCATCTTGAGGCTGAAACTGACTTTTAGCGAGGTTCTGTTCTGAAATAATGTATCACTTCTTTGGGATGCCACTCGCATATTTTAATGTGACCACACGATAAGACTATATGATCCTAATATAACACCTTCTGATATAGCAAAGTACACGATCAAACACAACATTAACGAAAATGTATCTTTACACTATTTGTGGCACTTGTCTGTGCCTCATGACTACCGGAGTGAATCTTTTAATACTGAATACTGGCAAACACATCCTGCCACAGACAACATATCCTAATTCAGAGGTACGAACAGGAACTTAAATAAAAATTGGAAACACATCCTACGACAGACAACATGTCTGTTCTTCTCGACTGCCTAATTCAGAGTAACGAACAGGAACTTAAATAAAAATTGGAAACACACCCTACAATGGACAACATGTCTGTTCTTCTCGACTGCCTAATCCAGAAAGTGACGGACAGCCCGAAACCCTTGGCGCCCCATACCAGAAAAGGCGTGACCCGAACGATTCCGAAGTGCTTAGTCTGCAATTTCGTCAGTCTTTTGTTTTTGATTTAAATTGTTTTTAATAATTCTAAAATGACTGATTGATAGTCAGCCGTTGAAACATATTTATATTAAAAAGTGAAGTCATTCCAATGTGTAGTTTAACTAATTACAATAACTATACTTTAACGTTCTGGCGCCCTTGCTCCGAACACAGAAGTCAATTACAGAGCAGTAGTATTATACAGGCAGTCTTTCTCGCCTGAATGGTATCGAATCTAACATCTGTCACAGGCACCTCACACCACATTTCGTCATCTGTATACTTCTTGCATCTCCACTGTTCTGGGAACAGCTTCTTGGAGCGTAATATGATGGCTGACTAAGCCAGAAATACTACAGTATGTAAATGATCTGATGCACAGAGTGAGCAGCAACCTACAGCCGTTTGCTGATGAAGCTGTTGTGTGCGGGAAGCAGTCGTCGTTGAGTGACTATAAGAGGATACAAGACTACTGAAGACAAATTTCCAGTTGATGTTATGACTGGCAGCATCCTTTAAACATACGTTGGTGTTACTGCAAACGGGTAGTGTTTGCATACAGCTGATTGGCAAAGTCACAACGTTTAAGCATCTAGCTGTAACACTGCAAAGATATTTGTAACAGAACGAGCACGTAAGGACGGTGGTAGGAAGCCGCATCGTCAACTTCGGTTTATTTAGAGAATTTCAGGTAATGGTAGCTCATCTATGAAGGAAGTCGTGCATGGAACACTAGGGCGACCCATTCTTGAGTACTGCTCTAACGTTTGCGATGATCACGAAGTCCGATTGAAGGAAAACGCAGTAAAATGAACAACAGTTAAATTCAACACGGGAGTATTACGGAGATGGTTTATGAATTGAAATGGGAATCCCTGGAGAGAAGATGACGTTCTTTTCGCGGAAGTCTGTTGAGAAAATTTAGGGAAACGGCATTTGAATTTGACTCAGACGTATTCTACTGACGGCACCATACATTTGCGTAAAGACCACGAGGATAAAACAAGGGAAACTGTGGATCATACGGAGGCTTTTAAGCAGTCATTCTTGCCTAGCCCTATTTATGAGAGGCTCAGGAAAGAAAATAACCAGTAGTGGTACAAGGTACCCTTCGCCGTGCAGCATTCTGTGGCTTGCAGAGTATGTATGCAGATTTATGTCTACATTAAATTCATAGTTGTATTACTCTGAACGATTATCTTCTATGTACATCACCTTTGGTCATAAGCTTTATGACTGTTGTGACTTGCCCTTCATCATTTTGCAATTTCCTGTCCGTAGGTTTGTTGACAGGCTGCTCATGCCGAATACCAGTGCGCCGACATCATAATCACTCATTTGTCATTCGCTGATGGATAAAGTTCTTCTCCAGACTTGTTGATATATCACTGTTCACAGCAACACCCAGCCATGTTGCCCTTCAGTGTTTTTTATCTTAATTAGACAGTTTCAGCTGAATAGTCCCCACCGTATTTTCGTACCTCTTGGAACCCTGCAAACGACTTCCTGAACTCCAATCATCAATTCGCCTGCTTACATGTATGTCCCACCTACATTTCTTTTTCATTGCAGTCTTTCCTCATATGTAGCAATGGTTTTCGGATTAAAGGCCCAGCTTCACTGATGTGATTCTCCGACGTTAGGAGCTATGTTCGATAGCAATACCTTTCCTTTGGCCAGCGATTCCTTTTTCTCCAGAGTTACTCTGCTTTTTATGTCCTTCTTGCTTCGTTTCTCGCGTTTGCAGACTACATTAACTTCGGATACTTCATGATTACCAACTTCTATGTACATTTTCTCGCTATTCTCAGTCTTGCTACTTCTCATTATTTTCGTCTTTCTTCGATTCCTTCTCCTTCCATATTCGGTACTCATTAGACTGCTCATTCCATTCAACAGATCCTGTAATTCTTCTTCACCTCTGCCGAGAATAGCAGAGTCACAGCGAATGTTATGAGTGACATTCTTTCATCCTGAATTTTAGTGCTACTCTTGAAAATTCCTTCTATTTCTTTCATTGCTTCTTCGACGTATAGACCGAACTGTAGGGGCGAAACACTGCATCCCTGCCGTAACACCCATTCTTTCTTGGTTATCCAATCGTGTTTTTCCATATTGATACTTTATTACCCGCCTTTCCCTGTGGCTTATTCTTATTTTTCTCAGAATTCCGAACATCTGGCACCATTATAGATCGTCGAATGATTTTTCAATGTTGACAAGTCTTATGAATGTATCTTGGTTTTTCCTCAGTATTGCTTCCGTGATCACGCGCAACCTCAGAACTGTCTGTCCACTGCCCTTAGTTTCGTAGAGCAAAATTGATCGTCATTAAACAGATACGCGACTTCATTTTCAATTCTTCTGTATATTATCGTTGTCAGCAACTTGCATGCATGAGATTTTAGCTGATTCTGCAATTTTTCTCACACATATCACCTCTTGTAATATTGGGCTCGTAAGGATAATATTATTTCCCAAGGGCTGATGGTACGTCCCGCAACACAACAACTTCGATAGTCGCTTTGTTGGCACTTGCCTCCATTATGTTAGAGATTCCGATGTGATGTTGTCTATCCATTCTGCAATATTAGATCCCAAGTATTCCAAAGGTCCTTGTGGTGTCACCGCCGGACACCACACTTGCTAGGTGGTAGCCTTTAAATCGGCCGCGATCCGGTAGTATACGTCGGACCCGCGTGTCGCCACTATCAATGATTGCAGACCGAGCGCCGCCACACGGCAGGTCTAGAGAGAGACTTCCTAGTACATCCGACTTTGCTAGCGATTGTTCACTGAATAAATACGCTCTCATTTTCCGAGGCGATAGTTAGCATAGCCTTCAGCTACGTTATTTGCTACGACCTATCAAGGCGCCATATTCAGTTACCATTGATATTGTAAATCATGTACTGTCACGAGCGACGTTCATCATTAATGGATTAAAGTTAAGTATTAGACCAGCTACGTCCGTTTTTCTCAATTCTAATTCCCTTGTCATGTTCCAGACCTCACGCCAGCCTGCGTGAGCTAAAACGCGCGCATTTCGGCCTCCTTTCGTAACACGGTGTTGGCTCTCCTGCCAACCACAACAGTCCTATGAATCCTGACTCTACTGTTGAGCCTCTTAGTTCAGCCATATCGGGCCCTGGTTTGATTCCCGGCCGGGTTGGACATATTTCTCTGCTTGCGGTCTGGGGGTTGTGTTGTCCTCATCATCATTGCATCCTCTTCGCCGGAAAGCAAGTCGCTCAATGTGGCGTCGACTGAAATAAGACTTGCAGTTGGCGGCCGAACTTACCCGGATGGGGCCTCGCAGCCAACAATGCCATATGATCATTTCATTTTTTTCTGCTTCATTTACGTCATCAGACCACTCCTCCCCCTCATAGAGACCTTCAAAGTGATCTTTCCATCTATCCTATCTCTCTTCAATGTTTATCAGTGGAACGCCATAGCACTCTCAATGTTTCCGCTCGTCCTTGCACATTCTCCGAATGTTGTTTTGACTTTAATCGTCTTTCCGACGATCATTCTTTTTCTGTTTTTTCACATTTTTTCCTGCAGCCATTTCGCCTTGACCTCACCCTATTCCCTATTTCTTTCATTCCTAACTGTCTATAGTGCACTATTCAACTTTCTCTGAGCATTATTGTACTTCCTTCTTCCGTCGAATATTTGTTCTGTTACCAAAATTTTCTATGCAGTTACTTTTAATGCTGCAGGTACCTGTGCATAATTTGTGACTGCAGTTGTTTGAGATGTCCACTCGTCCTCAACTCAGCTGCATACTGCGTTATTCTTTGCAGCACTATCCACGTCTTTAACGAATTTCAAACTCGTCTTGTCCTTCCTCATGCTTCAGCATCCCACGTCCTTCCAAATTTGTTCTTCCGCACTGTTGTCCTAAAATTCAGTCTGCTCTTCATCTTTATGAAACTGACATCTGACAAGAGAATTGTCTAATTCGATATATCTATACCTACACTGAAATTTCTCACGCAGGTAGTATTCACAAAAAGAAATTTATTGTCAAAATTGTAGGCACATGTAAATTATTCAGAATCTTTATATGCTTTACTGAGAAGTAAGCGGTCTTTGAGTGTTGCTGTATTGCAAGATAGAGCACAGTAATTTTTTTTTTCTTTCCCACATCAGCACAGCTGTGCGTACGATCCGTTTTGCAGAATCTAAAGAAACAACATTAAATTTTATTCCATCTTCTTTTACATTCCATACACAGACTTATACTGATTATACAATTACAATGGAAAAACATCAGCTTAATATCTTCAATACTTTAGGAGGTAAAGATTTTACATAGTTGGTGGATGTTTTAAGGGGCTTGAATGGACCAGACTACAAAGGACCATGTTAACAAAAAAGGAAAAGCCAACCACCAAGAGACACACTAAAAACCTAAAAACCCCAGTCTAAACCCGTAGGCCAGAGGCCAGATTCAACACAGAAAGACACAAACCCTCACATCGAGCGATAAAAGCCGTTTGCGTGAATAAAACTCATAACTAACCCTGTCATTCCAGCATCATCTGTTAAAAGAGTAGGGAGCGTATCAGGCAGCGCCTGCGTGAACGCAGTTAAAACTGGACAGTGTAACGTTGCTCTTGGGGGCCCAAAAGAAAGAGAATTGTTATTTTATATTTTTTGAAAAAAAGTGAATATTTTGGTGGGTCACCTGGCAACAGAATCAGGGATTGATTACACTATTATTATAACATACGTTGAGCATTAAATACGTAGTTGGATTATTTTGAACAAGTGCAGCAGCTTGATTTATTTGAGATCGTTCGGAAGAAACATTATCATTTCCGAGCATTTTTATAGTCGCGATGTAGTCATACCCGGAACAACACAAAGGGACCAGAAGATTTATAGACTTTAAAAGAAATGCAACACTACACAATTAAAAAAAAGAACTGATTCAGAAATAACAGGAAAACTATAATGTTCCTTCTGCCTCATACTGTGTTCGGCCCATCAGAGTGATCGTAATTACTGGTGATGAAGTAACACAAAATAATTAACATTCAAGTAAATGAGGAGGTGGAAACCATCAAGGTTAATTTACTAAAATAAGCACACTTATCTTTAACTCACGTCTTTTAATGCTACGTACATTTTCATGTAAAGTTACAATAGTTGACCATTGTGGTTAAATACTTTATACATAACAGTCAAAATGTCCTCTTGATGCTCTCTGTTCGTAATCAGTTACAAGAAACTACATGCTTTCTGAGTGGAAAAATAACAATTAGCATATTTCCTGAATATTTTCACACAAAATATAAAACACCGATGCGGAACGCAGCAAGTACGCGTCCGCCTTTCATGGAACACTAACAGTAAAAGGTGAGGCGCCCAATGCCTCATTTGTCTTGAAACAACAGAATTCTTTTTATATCATTAATCGATACATGCACATAGAGATTTACAGGCAGCGCGCAAGAACGGCAAAGATAAATAATAATAGATTTTGTTGCTGCTATGCGTAGGTTTATTTCTTTTACTTTACAATTGTTAGATATATTTAAGCCATCAGGTGTTTACTTTTGAGCGTATATTAATGTTTGTAAGGCGAAAATTACTAATATTACAAGTCCAACAAAATGTGGACCTCCGTCAATGCTGGACCACAGCTACAGAGAGGTAAGTACTCGCGGCGCAATAAGTAACCGTGCATCAACAAGGTGTGTCCCATGCGTAGCCGGCAGAGTACAACAGAGTCCTTGCGAGAGGCCCGCAACGAAAAACGCCATACACTGGTAGCCTCCTTCACGACCTTAAGTTCGTTGGGTGAAGGCACTATGGGCCACTCATCAGACTAGGTACCAAGTACCTTCTGCCACAATACTGACTGGAGATCACACTCCAAAAGGCCAATCTCCAGGGCCAGTGTACTGACAGCCTGTTTGGCCAATGTGTCAACCCGTTCATTACCTGGGATGCAGACATCACCTGTGGTCCACATAAAGACCACGGATCGGCCCCAGCGGGCAAGAGTATGGATGGACTCCTGGATATCCATCACCAGACAAGAGTGAGGGAAACACTGGTCGATAGCTCGTAAACCACTCTGGCAGTCACTACAGATAACGAAGGCCCCACCTGAGCAGGAGCGGATATACTCTAGGGCATGAGAGACTGCTACCAGCTCTGCAATGAAACCACTGCAGCCAGCCAGCAATGAGCGTTGTTCAGAGTGATTCCCAACAGTAATAGCATGACAATCTCGACCAGCAACCATCAAACATCAGTATAGACCACGTCAGAGCCGTGAAACGCGCAAGGATGGAAAGAAAGCGGTGGCGGAGGGCCTCAGGAAAGAGTGAGTCCTTCAGGGCCTGTGTAAAATGCAGCCAAAGGCGTGAGTGGGGCACAGACCACGGGGATGTATGTAAATGGGCCTGGAAAAGAGGTGGGAGAGGGGAAAACTGAAGCCTAGAGAGAAGAGCTCGTACACGAACCATGATCGTACACCCTGACCGGGGCCGCCATCCTGGAAGATGGACGACCGAGTTGGGGAACAGGGGACAGTAATTTGGATGCCCGGGCAAGCTACAAACATCTGCAGCATAAGCGGCTAGTAGTCGTTGGCGCTGGATCCTTAATGGACGGACACCAGCCTCGACAAGTATGCTATTGACAGGGCTTGTGCAGAAAGCTCCAGTTGTGAGTCAGACCCCACAATGAAGTATGGGGTCAAGCAACCTCAATGTGGAAGGAGATGCCAAACGATAAGCCAGGCTCCCATAAGCGAGAAGGGACTGAATCAACACCTGATATAGTCATAGAAGGGTAGACCGATTGGCACCCCAGCTCGTTTGACTCAATCAACGAAGAGTGTTAAGATGTCACCAGCACGTTCATTTAAGCTGTCGAATACGAGGGAGACAAGTCAGCTGCGAATCAAAAAGCAATCTCAAAAACCGATGTCTGCCCCACAATAAGAGGTTCACCATCAAGATAAAGTAGTGGCTCAGGGTGAACAGAGCGACGCCGTCAGAAATGCGTGACGCAAATCTTGGCGGCCAAAAACTAAAAGCCGCGCGATACGGCCCAAGACTGTGCCTTGTGGATAGTGTCCTGCAGCTGCCGTTCAGCAACCATAATGCCAGTGGACCTATACTACAGGCAAAAGTCATCAGAATACAAAGAAGCTGATACGGACGTTCCCACCACTGCAGGTAGCCCATTGATAACAAGTAAAAAGAGCCAAATACTCAAGACTGAGCCTTGTGGGTCCCCATTCTACTGGACTCGGGAGGAACTATGGGAGGGACCAACTTGCACATCGAAGGAATAAAGCGAGAGAAAATTTTTGAATAAATATCGGGAGAGGGCCCCTAAAACTCCACCCATGGAGTGTGGTGAGGATGTGGTGTCGCCGTGTGGTATGATATGCCATCCGCTGGTCAAAACAGACGGCAACCAGATGATGACGATGGACAAAGGCCATACAGATGGCAGACCAGGCTCTCGGTGGCAGAGCGGCCCTTCTTGAACCTACCCTGAGATGGAGAGAGAAGGCCTGAGACTCAAGCAGACATCTCAACCTCCAGCTCACCATATGTTCGAGTAACTTGCACAGAATGTTTGTGAGGCTAATGGGGTGGTTGCTGTCCACGTCCAATGGGTTCTTGCCAGGCTTCAACACTGGTATGATAACGCTTTACCGCCACTGAGATGGAAACTCACCTTCAACCCAGACACAGCTGAAAAGGTCTAGGAGGCGCCGCTGGCAGGCTACCAAGAGTTGTTTGAGCATCTGATAGTGGATGCAATCAGGCCCAGGAGCCAAATCAAGGCAAGAAGAGAGGGCACTTTGGAATTCCCACTTACTGAATGGAGCATTGTACGATTTGGGGTGGCGCATACGGAATTAAAGGCTCTGATATTCCAACCGCTCCTTCAGGGACTGGAAGGCCAGTGGGTAATTTGTAGAAGCAAAACTCTGAGAATAATGCTCTGCTACGAGTTCTGCAATCGTGTCGGATTCAGTACAGACTGCTCCATACAGGGTAAGTCCTGGTACACTGACAGGGGTCCAACAGCCACAGAGTCGCCTAATCTTGGCCCAAACCTGCGACAGTGTTGTACGGATGCCAATGGTGGAGACATACTTTTCCCAGCACTCCTGCTTCCATTGGCAAATAAGGCGTTGGGCTCGGGCACAGAGCCACTTAAAAGCAATGAGGTGGTCCAGTGATGCACGGTTATGATGTTGGAATTCCCGCCTGCGATCTCTAATCACCTCAGCGATCTTGGTGACCATCAAGGCACAGTCCTTCATCTGGAAGAACAGGAAAATTCTGATTCCACTGCAGAAACAATGCCGTGGTTATCGAGTGAACCACCACATCATTGTCGTCAAGAGAAAGAGGCTCAATAGAGGCAATGGAGGCGAACAAGTCCCACTCAGCCTTATTCAAAGCCCATCTGGGGAGACGCCCAGGAGAGTGATGCTGCAGCAGTGACAGAAAGATCGAAAGTGGTCACTATCGCTCAAGTTGTCATGCACACTCCATTGAACAAATGGTAGATGGACAGGGCTGCAGACCGAAAGGTCGATGGATGAGTACATGCCATGTGGCACACTGAAATGTGTGGGGGCACCATCATTTAAAAGAGAAAGGTCGAGCTGTGCCAACACTTGCTCAACGACAGTGCCTCAGCCAATCCACCCCACAATTCATTATGGGCGTTAAAGTCGCCCAGTAACAGAAAAGAGGACAGCAGTTGCGCTGTAAACACAGCCAGAACATTCTGCAGGACATCACCATCTGCTGGAAGATAGGGATTGCAGACAGTGACAGTCTGAGGCGTCCACACACGAACAGCGACAGCCTCTAAAGGTGTTTGAAGAGGGACACACTTGCTGTAAAGAGAGTTAAGGATGTAGACACAGACTCCACCAGCTACCCACTCGTAAGCTGTCCAATTTTTATAACACCGCCGATAGCCATGGAGGGAGGGGTTCACAACGCTGGAAACCAAGTTTCCAGGAGAGCAGTGCAGAAGAAAGGGTGAAGGCTGATAATTTGTCGGAGCTCACCAAGGTGGTGGAAAAACCGCTGCAATTCCAATGGAGAATGACATTGTCTATGGCCGAAAAAGGCATAAAGGGGACGAGGAGGGAGATTACGCCACTGGGTCATCTACTGCCACCAAAGGAGAGCCTGAATCGAGAACCATTGCATCTGAGGCAGAGGCGAGATTTAGGTCTTTGGGGGGCGCCAAAGTCTGCAAATCGTCCTCAGATGCAGAACTGGTAGTAACAGGTGGCACAGAGGCAACCTGAACCTCTTCCTTCATACCCAGATTTTTCTTCTTTTTCTTCTTCTTCTTCTTCTTCTTTTTTAACTCCTGCTGCAGCTTTTGAGCAACCTGGAAGAGAGTCCCAGAAAGAGAGTCAGGGACAGATGATGATTGGGAAGTTCTGCGATCTGCTGTTTGTGGCTACTTGGGCCACTGAGTGATGTCAAATGTCATACTGGTGGATGCCTTAGAAAATAGAATTCCAAGAGACCCTTTCCACACGAGAGAAGCCAGAGGAAGCTGACACCTCCGGCAGGGGGCGGGGTCCGACGTTCCCGTCAATTTGGGGGGGGGGGGGGGGGGAGTTTGTCTCCCAAAGGAGGTACCTTGGGAGCACCAGAAGAAGCAGTGTCCCCCATCACGGACATAGGTGAAGAGTCAGGGCGGCTCTAAGGGACCACTGGAGGTTTATTAATGCAGTGACAGCCGTTGCCAACGAGGACAACGAAGTTGCAGTCGCAGCATATGAGGTAATCACCGAAACAGGATGAAATCTTTCCTATTTTCTGTTTGCATCTTCATAGGATGGCGTGTCCAGGGTTTTTATTTCCATGATTCGTCGCTCCATATGGACAATAGGGCAGTCAGGCGAACAGGAGGAGTGGTGCTCCCCGCAGATGACACAAGTGGGAGGCGGCACACATGGAGCACCCAGGTGCAGAGGACGACAGCAATCTCTGCATGCAGCACTGGACATGCATGATGACATTTGTCCAAACTTCCAACCCTTGAAACACAACATAGGGGGCATGACGTGTGGTTTCACGACACAACGGTAAACCATCACGTTGACCTTTTCAGGCAACGAATCACCCTCAGAGGCCAAGATGAAGGCACCGGTAGCAACCCTGTCGTCTTTGGGCCCCCTACACACGCGCTGGACGAGGTGGACACCCTGTCACTCTAAGTTGGCGCGTATCTCCTCATCCGACTGCAAATGAAGATCGCAATGGAAAATAAGACCCTGAACCAAGTTAAGGCCTTTATGGGGAGTAATCGACATGGGGATATCTCCCAGCTTGTCACAGGCGAGCAACGCCCTCGACTGGGCTGGGGGAGGCTACTTGGATTGAAATCGCCCTGCTGCGCATTTTAGACAACGCCGCTTCTTTCCCAAATCTATCTTCAAGGTGGTCAATTAAAAACTGGGGTTTCGTTGTCTGAAAGGTCTCTTCGCCTGTCCTGCAGCTAACTAGGTAAAGAGGCGAATACGGCTCACGAGACCGAGCAACCCTGAGGTCCTCCCAAGCGTGGCCAGAGAGGGGAACGATCGGGAATCATAGGTCGCACCATCAAATCCGTCTCGAACGCGCTTCGATACTGCTGGGGCCGAACGGCCACCAGCTTGATTTGTTTTAACCCGTTTCATTGTGGGTAATCCGCTCTGATGCCACTAATTTCGACTAGGGGCTCTCCCATGGGCGCCACCGAGCCTCAGCAAGGGCCACCTGGCGGGATG
Source organism: Schistocerca gregaria (assembly GCF_023897955.1). Lineage (NCBI taxonomy): Eukaryota > Metazoa > Arthropoda > Insecta > Orthoptera > Acrididae > Schistocerca > Schistocerca gregaria. The sequence continues at coordinate 269,455,277 of NC_064925.1, read as the reverse complement.
GCCATTGCAGGGAGTCCTGGTGCTCCTGAAGGATGGGCACCTACTCCTTGGTATACGTGGGGAGGTCTCTCTCAGCTGTGGCATCAGCAGTGTTGTCACGGGGCCACATGACAACCCCACCACGACGGAGTGGTTACCGCGCTGGATTTCGGGTGTCGAAATGGTCCAGAATTTTCGAGGGCGCGATGGATGGTATGGCGCAGGAGACGAGAGGTAGGTAACACCCAGAAGACGTTGAGTGCAGAGCCCGCCACACGACAGTAAGTAGCATGCCAGATCTTGGTGCATGATGTAAAAAAAAAAAAATTAAAATCGCCTAAGGCGTCGTTCCCCAAATGGCACGCACTAGCAACAGAAATTAGGAAAAGATGGAAGTCAAACCCGAGAGGGGACCAACACATAAAGGCCAAGACGTTGGAGACTCCTTCTAGTCGTATCGCGTTTCGTGAAAATTTGGACGAGAACTTTTCTGACCGCTGAATGACTTTATGTAGTAACTCGAGAAAAGCTGTGTGTCAGCTACAGAATAGGATGTGAAAATAATTATGTTGAGATTGATAAACTCCTGGTGGCTTTCGTGTGCAGAACGTGTGAGGAAAACAATAGCTAACGTGCACCAGAGATAGTTTAAAGGGTAAATACGGTCTTCATAACCGATTGCAACTTGTTTTAGGGAAAATAATATCTAATTAGTTGCCATCCAACATTTTCAGGCAAGTTATTTAGTATCTCGTGTGACAAAAATTTTTACGAACTTAACAAAGGCTGCTTTCAAGTTCGAGTTATGCGGCATTTGTTTTGTAAGTATTTACTAGATGTTATTTCTTCGCTGCTTTTCATCGGCTAAACACTAATATCCATGTTACATATAGTAGTCTTATGTAACTTCTCGGTCAGTTTTTACTTAACAAGATCTCTGTATCACCAAGCTCTTTGATGTGACATCTGTGTAAGTGTTTTGTTCATTATTTATGAAAATTTATGTAATTGTAATGTTTGGATATAATTGCAAAAGCAAAGTGCTCTTAAAGAACAGAAAAGTTAAAACCTTACTAGTGATACTAGTTTGTGCTTAGGGCATGTAGGTTTATACAGGGTGTTTCAAAAATGACCTTTATATTTGAAACGACAATACAAACTAAACGAGCAGCGATAGAAATACACCGTTTGTTGCAATATACTTGGGACAACAGTACATTTTCAGGCAGACAAACTTTCGACATCACAGTATTTACAATTGTCAACAACAGATGGCGCTGCGGTCTGGGAAACACTATAGTACGATATTTTCCACATATCCACCATGAGTAGCAATAATATGGCGTAGTCTCTGAATGAAATTTGACAACGTGTCTGGCGGAATGGCTTCACATGCAGATGAGATGTACTGCTTCAGCTGTTCAATTGTTTCTGGATTCTGGCAGTACACCTGGTCTTTCAAGTGTCCCCACAGAAAGAAGTCACAGGGGTTCATGTCTGGCGAATAGAGAGGCCAATCCACGCCGCCTCCTGTATGTTTCGGATAGCCCAAAGCAATCACACGATCATTGAAATATTCATTCAGGAAATTAAAGACGTCGGCAATGCGATGTGGCCGTGCACCATCTTGCATAAACCACGAGGTGTTCGCAGTGTCGTCTAAGGCAGTTTGTACTGCCACAATTTCACGAAGAATGTCCAGATAGCGTGATGCAGTAATCGTTTCGGATCTGAAAAATGGGCCAATGATTCCTTTGGAAGAAATGGCGGCCCAGACCAGTACTTTTTGAGGATGCAGGGACAATGGGACTGCAACATGGGGCTTTTCGGTTCCCCATATGCGCCAGTTCTGTTTATTGACGAAGCCATCCAGGTAAAAATAAGCTTCGTCAGTAAACCAAATGCTGCCCACATGCATATCGCCGTCATCAATCCTGTGAACTATATCGTTAGCGAATGTCTCTCGTGCACCAATGGTAGCGGCGCTGAGGGGTTGCCGCGTTTGAATTTTGTATGGGTAGAGGTGTCAACTCGGGCGCATGAGACGATACGTGGACGTTGGCGTCATTTGGACCGCAGCTGCAACATGGCGAACGGAAACCCGAGGCCACTGTTGGATCACCTGCTGCACTAGCTGCGCGTTGCCCTCTGTGGTTGCCGTACACAGTCGCCCTACCTTTCCAGCACGTTCATCCGTCACGTTCCCAGTCCGTTGAAATTTTTCAAACAGATCCTTTATTGTATCGCTTTTCGGTCCTTTGGTTACATTAAACCTCCATTGAAAACTTTGTCTTGTTGCAACAACACTGTGTTCTAGGCGGTGGAATTCCAACACCAGAAAAATCCTCTGTTCTAAGGAATAAACCATGTTGTCCACAGCACACTTGCACGTTGTGAACAGCACACGCTTACAGCAGAAAGACGACGTACAGAATGGCGCACCCACAGACTGCATTGTCTTCTATATCTTTCACATCACTTGCAGCGCCATCTGTTGTTGAAAATGGTAACTACTGTAATTTCGAAAGTTTGTCCGCCTGAAAATGTACTGTTGTCCCAAGCATATTGCAACAAACGGTGTATTTCTATCGCTGCTCGTTTAGTTTTTATTGCCGTTTCAAATATACCGGTCATTTTTGAAACACCCTGTAACAACGTAAAAGGTGGGGGCAGAAAATCCTTCTCAATAGAACTGGCTAGGCGCGAACAGAAATGGTGGATCTGACGGTCGAAATGTGTGGCATGAGTCAGTCAGTGGCTAGCACGCAAATGTGCGCATCTTGTGAATTGAACGAGGTGAGAACACCTGCAATATTATATTACATAGCCTCGGATATTGACGTAATTTGACTTAGTATTCATGGCATTCTTTGGCTGGCTCTGTGATACGAAAAATCAATTCTAAGAAGAGAATTTTCCGAGATAGTTATACTGCAATACCCATGCATACTTTATTGCCTTTTTTGAAAAAAAAAACGGGGGACCGATATTGACATCACCTTCATCTCAAATTACCAGCTGAGTGTTGCATGGACCAGTTATGCGGTTTCTTTTTCAATAAAAAGTGCTTATTATTTCATGAGTTATTTAGTTATTTGTGTTTCTGATTTGTTCAACCTTGATCCGAGTGTAATGAGGGATTAGTTTCTGGTCCCCACATTAATCATTCAGCCAGTTTTAAATTTCATATGTGTATTACAATAACAGTAAGTAAAAAGTACCACTTTTATTCTTATAAGATGTGTGTACTGCAGTATGAAAATACCTGCAACTCATACAACTGTAATAGATTCAGGTTTCACAATTCGCATTTGAGGTAAATATTATTCCTTTAGAATAGAAACAGAAATCAATAAAAAAATACTGTTACTTGAAAACTATTTGAATGGCAGTAATTTCCAATAACTAAACTGAGGATAGTGCCCCTTTCCCAAGTTAGTACTGCTCCATCACTAATAATCATTAATCTATAATGATCATTACCTTCCTGACGTATCGTACAGGTAGTAAACGTACTACTAAGACCAATTTGTTGCCTAAACGTATTTATACTCCTCATACGTAGTTCATGTCAAACCACTGGTACATTACTCCCTAAATCGAGCTTCTACATTTTATATTATCACAGAGTTTCTGTATCAAGTTCATCCCTGTAGTTATTTGCTTTATGTACCTTGATTCTGTTTGTACAACTTTGCCTGAGTGGCCTATCAACCGTTTATTTTTACGTAATTACAGTTTATCTGCTTACTAATAAGACCTGGGTTCGATCACCATTTGTTCTGCTATGGCTTCCTTTTAACAGAAATCGTTAGAGAAACGAAAATAATCCGATGCATTAATCACTGTACACACAATCACGCTCAACGAAGCTGTCGACTAGTTATATATTATCTCCATGTATTTCAGCGACAACGTTGTATCTCATCTACATAAACTAGTTGAAAACATGCTAGGAAATTTTAAGACGTAAGTACCGAAATTTGGAAACTGTATGTAGATGTCTATATGGGGATAGAAGCAAAGGCCACTAATAAAAAAAAAGTGCAGTTAACGGTTTTGCCTGATAAGTGACGTTCTAGCTCTCTTGGCAGTCATGTTTATTCTTCTTACAAACGCAATATGATCATATATAGAAGGAGCGGCCCGGTTAAAAACTTCTTTCTAGTACAAAAAGTGCAGAATGATCTATCGAATTACATGTGCACTTAGTTACTCAACATTTAATACAGTTTCAAAGTGCTATTAGATACTCAATGTCAACATATAGCCCAGTATTAACAAAGTCAAAATTTATCAAATACGTATCTATTTGAGCCACCGCGGGCACAGGCGATAGGGCGCCTGCAGGGACTTATCCCTTGCACGCCCCCCGTGTCACCCACATTCCCAACACGTCCACACCACTACATTCGTAGTGCGCCTAATAGATGTTTGTAAACATCCCTGCAAGCGCACTATCCTCCGTGCCCTCGGTGGCTCAGATGGATAGAGCATCTGCCATGTAAGCAGGAGGTCCAGCTCGGGGCACACATTTTCAACATGTCCCCAATAAAGTACATGAACGCCTGTTTGCATCTAAGGTGTCCATTTAATTATCATTTCATTCCTTCATTAAACGTGTGCTGTACAAGAGACGTGAACATAAAATCAGTATCTAAACCATGTCTATTCTTCTTTGAAATTCCGAAGAATGGCGAAGAATGAGTAAGACACATTTATGATCTGAAACAGAAAACGCACATTAACAGTATCTTTAAAATATGAACTAGGAAAAACAGAGAAATCTTTTATATCGATGAGTACTCTGATCCACAATTCAAGTTTCAACCGATACTATTGATACAGTCGCCGAAAAATCTAAGATGATGTTGGTAGAAATTTTGAAACATGCAAGATGGGGTAACAAGGAAACAAAAATATCAAGTTAGCAGCGGTGGGAATTGAAAATTGCAAGGTATATGTGGCGAAAATTTTGTTTTATAAATGAAGTATGGCGTTGTCAGTCAATTTAAAAATTGAGGAGGGCCGAACTAACCCATACGAGGTCAGTACCCTCCTTTACAGACGTTCTGAGTGTCGTGTGAAAATGAAGCCATCAATTACTTGAGTTGCATAAAAATGGCATGAAGTTCGACATCATATACTGTTTTCGGAAAAATCTTTGTGAACTCTGCTGGGATTGGCGATATGTTTGGAGATATACATGAATACCTCTGTTCTTCATCGGTGCAGTATAAAAAATTAAGCAGTCAATCATTTGAGCTGCTTAATGATATTCAGGTAACTACTGAAATACACTCCTGGAAATTGAAATAAGAACACAGTGAATTCATTGTCGCAAGAAGGGGAAACTTTATTGACACATTCCTGGGGTCAGATACATCAAATGATCACACTGACAGAACAACAGGCACATAGACACACGCAACAGAGCATGCACAATGTCGGCACTAGTACAGTGTATATCCACCTTTCGCAGGAATGCAGGCTGATATTCTCCCATGGAGACGATCGTAGAGATGCTGGATGTAGTCCTGTCGAACGGCTTGCCATGCCATTCCCACCTGGCGCCTCAGTTGGACCAGCGTTCGTGCTGGACGTGCAGACCGCGTGAGACGACGCTTCATGCAGTCCCAAACATGCTCAATGGGGGACAGATCCGGAGATCTTGCTGGCCAGGGTAGTTGACTTACACCTTCTGGAGCACGTTGGGTGGCACGGAATACATGCGGACGTGCATTGTCCTGTTGAAACAGCAAGTTCCCTTGCCGGTCTAGGAATGATAGAACGATGGGTTCGATGACGGTTTGGATGTACCGTGCACTATTCAGTGTCCCCTCGACGATCACCAGAGGTGTACGGCCAGTGTAGGAGATCGCTCCCCACACCATGATGCCGGGTGTTGGCCCTGTGTGCCTCGGTCGTATGCAGTCCTGATTGTGGCGCTCACCTGCACGGCGCCAAACACGCATACGACCATCATTGGCACCAAGGCAGAAGCGACTCTCATCGCTGAAGACGACACGTTTCCATTCGTCCCTCCATTCACGCCTGTCGCGACACCACTGGAGGCGGGCTGCACGATGTTGGGGCGTGAGCGGAAGACGGCCTAACGGTGTGCGGGACCGTAGCCCAGCTTCATGGAGACGGTTGCGAATGGTCCTCGCCGATACCCCAGGAGCAACAATGTCCCTAGTTTGCTGGGAAGTGGCGGTGCGGTCCCCTACGGCACTGCGTAGGATAATACGGTCTTGGCGTGCATCCGTGCGTCGCTGTGGTCCGGTCCCAGGTCGACGGGCACGTGCACCTTCCGCCGACCACTGGCGACAACATCGATGTACTGTGGAGACCTCACGCCCCACGTGTTGAGCAATTCGGCGGTACGTCCACCCGGCCTCCCGCATGCCCACTATACGCCCTCGCTCAAAGTCCGTCAACTGCACATACGGTTCACGTCCACGCTGTCGCGGCATGCTACCAGTGTTAAAGACTGCGATGAAGCTCCGTATGCCACGGCAAACTGGCTGACACTGACGGCGGCGGTGCACAAATGCTGCGCAGCTAGCGCCATTCGACGGCCAACACCGCGGTTCCTGGTGTGTCCGCTGTGCCGTTCGTGTGATGATTGCTTGTACAGCTCTCTCGCAGTGTCCGGAGCAAGTATGGTGGGTCTGACACACCGGTGCCAATGTGTTCTTTTTTCCATTTCCAGGAGTGTATGTTTGCCAGTGGATTAAGTACATAAACGCGAAACGCTCACACATACACACACACACACACACACACACACACACACACACACACAAACACTCACTCACACATAAAATAATGTTCATAGCATGACCTTAGGGTTAAGCTGCACTAGCGAATGTTCCAAAATTACATCTGTGTACCTTACGTGGCGTAAGGCACAACAGAGTCTCAGATTACTTATTTTGAGTATCTAAGTTGTTCTATGATGTTTCTCAAGTGTCATAAAGCTAAATCAACCCTTAAAATGTCTGCAAAAATGCATCACAAAATATGTGTGCATATGATGATTGCATATGGTGCCACAGTGATATTTTTCACTTTTCCACATACAGCACAAGTACACACACACACACACACACACACACACACACACACACACACACACACAAATGCTACACACTGTACTCTAAGGTGTGATAGGAGTAGAACTCAGGTCGGGAGATCTGAAATTTTGGGCTCATACACACACAAATAGTACACACTCTACTCTAAGGTGTGATTGGAGTAGAGCTCAGGTTGATGGATCTGCAACTGTGGGCCCAATTTAACAACCAATTTGTTAAATATGAAACATTCTTCATAACAGAAGAACAACATTTATACAGAACTGAATTTGCAGCTCTGCATAGTCCTGTTAAAATTGTTTCAGCTCAATGAAATATGTGTCGACGAAACGATTAAATCCCATAATTGTTCAAATAAAAATACTATGTTATTTTCTTGTTTGAGAGTGTCTCATTTATGTATTGTACATAAGATTTTATTGAGATATAGGTTGTCCTGTGGTTAGTTAGTAGTAGCTTGTCATTCTGATGGTCACAGGAGAAGCTTTGGCCAATGTCAGGCTGTATGGTATATGTATGATCTTAATAAAGTCTGTGTGTTGTCTTATTGTCTGATGGTTAATCTCAGAGGCTATATTTATTATTTCTTCCTATCTGTGACCGAGGGCTACATATTGAAGGTATTATTGTTGTTGCCCAACAGTGTGTACTGGTGTAAAATTGCTTTTAACACTGTTTCGTTGAATTCTGATTCATTGCGTTGATGCCATTTTTAATTGTCACTCTCTTGTTTGATCTCTTATTTCAAGAATTACATTGTGCCATAAATGAATCTCTTTTAATTGTTGCTATTGTATTAAAAAGATTTTATGTTTTATAAATTAGTTGTTAAATTAAGCATATAGCTGCACAACACCGCACCCCCAAATCCCACGTTACAGTTAAACGTTGTTAGTTGCAACAGGCATAAGGGGTGCTATTTCAATGTTACACATTTAGCGATTTTGACTGATATAAAGTCCAGCTGCAGTGTTCTTCTTCAGCATGTCAGTGTAGATGTTGGCTCAGAAGAAGCTCAGAGAAAAATATTTCTAATTCACATATTTATATTGTGTATGAAATTCGACCCCGCAATTTTCGTTTGTTTGAGGCCACCTGTAATAGACTCCTTTCCCAATCTCTAATTTTATATTCGCATACTTTACTGTTAGCGTTGCTTCTGTGTAATGTTTGGTTAATTGTATCCGTTACCCATTTGTATTGTGATACACTGAAATTTCGAACTTTCCCAGATGTCACGATATTTTCCACAATCGTCACTTGTAGGCTTAAATTAATTTGTGCTCATTTAAAATTTTTGATAACAGTGGGTCTATCTTCGTTCAAAACAATCGTTCTCTACTTTAATTGTATAATTACGTGAAACATGGGTTATCTTTGAGAAATTTTGGGACGCTACAAGGACTATATGTCCATAAGTCATCAGCGCAAGTGATTTGGATATGCAAGATATTTCATAGCAACGGAGCGTTTGTGGTTCACAGCTACTGTCAAAGAATATATCACACATGAATATCTTAGTATATCAACGTAGATAATTAGGTATTTTTGAATACTTTTGATAGGTACCATTGTATTGTGCAGGTATTAATTTTTAGTAATTTGTTTTTTTTTTAATTTAGTTACTGGAACAGATATTCTAACATATTGTATTCCATCTATTTTTCCTATTAAGATATATTATGTTGGAAGAGCTCCTGAGGGTTATGCACTGATGCTACCATTACCAAAGTTACCTTGTGTGCTATGCTCCTGTCGATCCTGTGTCCTCTGCATAAAGTACGGGATCTGTCATTACTCGTCCACTTGACTATGAGTGTCGTCTCAGTGATAGAGCCAGATGTCCTGTACAGGCTGGTTGGGGGACAGGGAGGACTCAAGGTGTTGCACCGATCCCCCTAACCAACAGGTTTCTGGTGCTGTCTTTTACTGAAACTGAAACTGAGGCAGTGGAACTCACTTCACTTGTTTTGGGAAGACCTGTTTTCTCTGCTTTCAAGAGGAGGCAAACGCTAAAGCTTATGGGGCCTACTAATCGTCGCCAGTTCAAAATGATTGTATCCCTAAGAGAAATGGCAACAAGGGACAGGAACGTACATCTGGTGCACTCGGTCTGTATGCCTGGGGGCCTCATTCAACATGTTGAAGATGCTATTCCGGCAGCCACTGAGGGAACAGGATACAACCAAGTGCAGACTGTGACGCACCTTGGAACAAATGATACCTGTCGTCTAGGATCTGAGGTTACAGTTGGATCATTTTAGCGTCTGGTAGAGAAGGTTGAGGAGACCAGCCTTGCACATGAACTTTAAAACGGTGCTCACAATTAACAGCATTGTTCCCAAAACTGATCGTGGCCCTTTTGTTCTGAGTCGAGTGGAAGGACTGAATCAGAGACCCCAAGGGTACTGTGGCAAACTAGGCGGCGACTTCCTCAACTTGCGGCAAATAGTTGAGAATTGTAGGGTTCTCCAAAATGGGTTAGGTGTGCACTACAAATCGAAGGTTGCTACTCAGGTAGCTAACTGCATGTGGCAATGCACCCAACGGTCGTTTTAGGTAAGGAGACTCTCCATCCAATCCAGATAACGATAGCTGCGGGAAACCCAGAAGAGTCAGAGCTCTCACAGGTGAGAGTATTAAAATTCTAATAGTTAACTACCAAAATATTCGCAACAAAGTCCCAGGGTTTGAAGTTGGGTTGGGTTGTTTCGGGGGAATAGACCAAACTGCGAGGTCACTGGTCTCATCGCATTAGGGAAGGACAGGGAAGGAAGTCGGCCGTGCCCTTCCAAAGGAACCATCCCGGCATTTGCCTGGAGCGATTTAGGGAAATCACGGAAAACCTAAATCACAATGGCCGGACGTCGTCCTGCAGAATGGGAGTCCAGAGTGCTAACCACTGCGAGAGTTTGAAGTGCTTCTGAAGAGCTGTGAAGCTGGTTGGAACGTGAAACTGACAGCAGTGGGAGAATTTTAGCGTCTATCGAAATGATAGGCATATGGGAAATGCAGACAGACAAGAATAGACGAAAACTTTAGAGAAAACCGCAGTTCACTTGCACGTAATTTCCCATCGTCGCTGAAGACTTTAATCACACAGCAGTCAACTCGAAAACTACAGTTTTGTTAGTGGTGTGCGTGATAGGACAACCTGTGAAACATTAGTATACGCCTTTTCTGAACCCTACTCATGATGAAAATAGACCTGAGCTTTTTTAGAATGTCCACAACGAAACTGGTATCACTGACCATGACACAGTTGTGACAACAATTATTACCAACGTACACACTACAATTAAAACAAGTAGATAGATATACACGTTTAGTAAACAAGATACAAAATCAGTAATCTCATATCTCAGTGAAGAACTTGAAACTTTCAGCAGGTGAATGTAGAGAAACTATGGCTGAAGTTTAAAAGAAAAATTGATCAAGCACTGGATAAATATTTGCCCAGTAGAACGGTTCATAGTGGGATAGACCTTCCTTGGAATACAGTCGCTGTAAAGAAATTTCTACAGGAACAGAGGTTTCTGTATGATGTGGGTAAACACAGTGTAGAGATGCTGAATGAAACGCATTTGGTTGTCAAGAGAGCAGTGTGTGACGCCTTCTGTGAATATTGTGACAGAATATTGTCACATGATCTTTCATAAAGACCAGAGAAATTGTGGTCATATGCTAAGCGTATTGCTGGCGCCAGAGGTAGTGTCCAGTTCCTAAGGAATGACACAGGAGCTGACATTGAGGGTAGCAAAGCAAATGTGAAACTCTTAACTCGGTTTTCCAATGTTCCTTCAGACAGGAAAACCCATTAGAACTACCACAATATAATCCTCGTAAAACTAAAAAATGAGCGAAGTAAGTTTTAGTGTCAGTGGTGTTGGCAAATAGCTCATTTCATTAAAATTAACGAAGCTCCAGGGCCGGATGTAGTCCCTGTCAGATTCTACACTGAATTTGCGGCTGAGGTAGACCCTCTTCCCACTATAATCTATCGCAGACTCAGTTCTTGGAAAAAAGTACAAGTCACACCCGTCCAGCAGACGGATAGTAGAAGTGATCCACAAAACTACCGTCAGCGATTTGTTGTAGACCTTTAGAATACATTCTGTGCTCTCGAACAGAATGACATTCTGCATGCCAAGCAGCATGGATTCCGAAAACATCGATGATGTAAAATCCAACTCTCATTTTTCTCAGATGAGATACCGAAAATTTTGGATCAAGGTTGGCAGGTAGATGCACTATTTCTTGATTTCCGACAAGCATTTGAATCAGTAGCACACATACGCTTATCGTCAAGAGTTGAATGATATGGGGTATCAGCGGAATTTCGTGACTGGATTGAGGACTTTTTGGTAGAGAGGACGCAGCATGTTATCTTGGATGTAGACCCATCGTCAGATGAATAAGTAACTTCGGTGGTGCCCCATGGAAGTATGTTGGGACCCTTGCTGCTCATGTTCTGTATTAATGACCTGCAGACAATATTAATAGCAACCTCAGGTTTTTTACTGATGGTGTAGTTACCTATAATGAGGTACTGTTTCGAAAGGAACTACATAAATATTCAGTCAGATCTTGACAAGATTTCTAAGTGCTGCACAGATTGGCAACTTGTTTTAAACGTTCAAAAATGTAAAACTGTGCACATCACAAAACGAAAACATGATACTACAATATCGGTGAGACACTACTGGATTCGAGCAACTCATACAAATACCTGGTTGAAACATTTTGTAGGGATATGAAATGGAATGATCACATAGGCTCAGTTATGGGTATTGCAGGAAGAAGACTTCCTTTTGCTGGTAGAATACTGGAGTAGAGCAATCAGCCTGCAAAGGAGATGGCATGCAAATCACTCGTGCGACCGGTTGTAGACTATTGCTCGAGTGAGCGGGACCCATACCAAATCGGACTGACAGGGGATATTGAACCCGTACACGGAAGGGCAGCACGAATGGTCACAGGTTTGTATGACCTGTGAGGGAGTGTCACAAAGATACTGAAGGAACTGAAGTGAAAGACTCTAGAGGATACGTTAACTTTCCCTAGAAAGTCTATTAACAAAATGTCAAGAACCCACTTTAAACGATTACTCAAGGGAAATATTACAACTCCCTCGCTCACATGCGGATCATGAGGATAAATTTAGAATAAATACTGCCGCCACAGAGGAATTCAAACAATCATTCTTCCCACGCTCCATACATGAATGTAACAGTAAGAAACCCAATAACGGTACAGTGAGGCATACCCTCTGACATGCACTTCACAGTGGTTTTCTGAGTATGCTTGTAGATTGATTCATGTAACTGGTCAAGTGTAACAACGGTATATTCACACCTGAAATATGTAAATTGTGCTGTCGTTTCATTCTGTGGCATATTTTTCATGATTCATTGAAAGAAACGTCATCATATGACTTTTCATAAGTTTTTCAGTAATATTCCTCCTTAGTAAGTACCCATTAAGGGTGAGGGATGGCGAATATATCGTGCTGTACTATATACAGTCAAAACCGCAGTGTTGGTAGCTTTCCGCAACAGTCCCACTTTCGGTACTGCCTTATGAATGAAAACCAAGTCTCCTGGTCTGTGCTTGGCTCTGTAGCTCCCTCAGTCCTTCTCCTGGGTGTTCATGTTCCATATGCCAGCTAAATGCCTTGTGTCTTCGATCAATGCGATGAGCTGCTTCACATATTCGTGCTAAGAATAGGCCAGTCGGGAACAGAAATAGTGTATCCATTGTCCAGTCTGTCTAGCAACCATGCAGCAGAAAGAACAGTGTCAAGCCTGTAGTGCCTTGCTTTGCAGTATGTGTGTGGGAATGTTATGAAGGACAGTTTCGTATCCAAATTTCTCTCTTCATTATCAGTGTAAATGTAGAGGCTATCTGCCGCACTTGTTAAAGTGTTCTCTAAAGAATTGTTATCATGTGGGCCATGTCGCAACGTGATATTACCTCTGATACTAAGCCCAACTGTAAAAGTTTCCCAGAATCAGAGATTAACACAGAGGATCCTTCATGTTTCAACGTGACGCCTTCTATAAGCTTCTTAATCATTTCCAGGTCTTCGTTACTTATCAAATATTTAGTGAGGCCAATACGGGAGGCAGACAGTGCAGAGTATTATCCATCGTTTCCCATTCGACGACTTCGGGATGTCGATTCCAGTTTGGTGGAATGGTGCTGCTGCAGGCGGGATTGGTACCAGAAGCCCCAGAAAAAATTTGGCATCTGCTCGTTGGCATGCCTTGCAGTCGATCACATTGTGTGAAATGGATTACTAAAGACTTGGCCAAAGATACACCTGTCCGATTCTGCCTAGAGGATTCGCGAGGTTGAGCAGATGTTGGAGCAGTGTGGAAAAAACTTCACAACGGTTGGCTGTAGATGAGCTGGGACGACAAGTAACAATTTGCGCGTCATTGGATGACTGTTCTTCTTTATAATGTTCCATTAAATAAATCTAACTCTCCTTTGGTCGGTTTGTTCTCCTTCAAGGCTTCTATGGTCTCCAGCAGCGCTATGTGTTCCCTCAGTTCAACAGTAACTTCATTTCATGCGGCGATAACTGAAAATTCATTTCAACTGGTGTGTTCTGCGGATTCCATATGTTTGCATCCGCTTTTGTATACCACTGTAATGTCGTACTCTTGAAGCCTCAGTGCCCATCCTACCATTCGATTCAACCATTTCTTCACGCTACTCAGGCAGCGGAGAGGACAGTCTATCACAATGCTGAATTCTTTCTGAAGAAATTATGGCTGTACATTCTTGATGGCCCTAACAATTGCAGCACACTGTTCCTCCGTTGCACAGCAGTTACCTCTGACTCTAAAAGAAAGCTATCATGTTTTTAACATCTGCCTGGACGGCACTACGGGTTTAGGTTGGCACTAGCCGCCTCTGTTGGTCGTGCTTCCTCTCAGCAGTGAGGCGACCTCACTTGGACTTGGGGTCGCGAGACATTAGCGTGACAATGAGCCCCGGCGATGGCGCTAGAAGGAAGTGAGTGAGTGACAGATGCAGCTGAGTGCTGGAGTTGTGTTGAGGACGAGCAAGAAGCGCACCGGAATGCTGGAGATTGCTTGTAAATGATGCAATGTCACTGAGGTACTGTGTTCGACCAGCGTTACCAACCGACCTATTTTCTGTTTATTCGCCTGCTGCGCACCGCTTATGGATGACAGATTTGTTTCTTTAAGAACTTGCATTAGGTACCTCACGACACGCCGGTTTTGAGGGTGCTTATTAGCGAAGAAGTTATGTGTGCCTTGTTGTGTGAGCAGGACGCGTGTGGAAATTGATACTAACTAGCCTTCACAAACTAGTGTCGTACCATGACAGAGTTTATATAACCGCCTGTAATTAGGCGTTTTGCATCGGTGGTGACTAATACTGCCCGTTGCAGGTGCGATCTTGGACGTTGTCGTTGTGTTTCTTTTTTCTGACAGAACGGGGTGGTACGATCCGTATTCGAGGCCGGATGAAAAGGGATCGGTGCTAGGTATACAGACCTACAAACAGGAAAGGGAAGTAACGCGCGCGGTCGTTACCTCTATGTGTAACCTGCTCCTGATTGTTTGGGGTATGTTAATTTAATGTGTGTGGAAGGTAATTGTTCCTTACATATTTTGATGGTTCAGCTTAAAGTGAAAATATGATGATTATTTCTACCAGATATCATGTCTGGTATGATGAATCCCTGTACTGGAAAGGACGAAGAGTAGTGGTTGATAATTTTATTTATATATTATATTTGTTCCAATGTGTGTGGTCTGATATTCTTACTTCGCATATTTTTTGGGTTGATTATTGATAAAACGGCCGATGGATCTCCAATCAATTATTTGCGAAAAGTCAATGAAATTTTACTAACATTATTAAGGGAATCTCTCCTCCTGATTTCATATAGGTGAAGAGTCACACGTCGTCGGTGGTTGCTTCCGTACGTGGTAGCTTAATTGTACAATAAAATCAATTTTCACATATATCACTGAACTCAATCGAATGTTTAATCCGCATTCCTGTGCGATGTTTCTATTCACGTGCTTCACCACGATCAAGTCAAAGTGCGAAGGCAGCTTCTTCAATAAATTAAAACACTTATTTAAAAAAAAAGCGCATGTGTTTTTATTATTATTTTTTGAGTCGTCAGTCTTCTGACTGGTTTGATGCGACCTGCCTTCAATTCCTCACTGTGTCGACTTCTTCATCTCAGAGTAGACTTGCAACCTCTGACCTCTATTGTTTACTAGATTTATTCCAGTCTCTGTTTTCTTCTACAATTTTCGTCCTCTACAGCTCCCTCTATTCCGTGATATCTGAACAGATGTCCTGCCACCCTGCCCCTTCTCCTAGTCAGTGTTTTCCAGATGTTCCATTCCTCCTCAGTTCTCCGGAAGACGTCCTCACTGCATATCTTATATGTCAATAATATTCAACATTCTTCTGTAGCACCACTTCTCAAATGCTTCAATTCAATTCTTTTCCGGTTTCCTCATAGTCCATGTTTCCCTACCACACAATCCAGTGCTCCAAACGCACTTTCTCAGAAACTTATTACGTTTCATACTAGTAGATTTTCTTGACCACTAATGCCCATATAATTAGTGTTAGGTTGCTTCTTATGTCCTCCTTGCTCCGTCCGTCATGAGTTATTTTGCTATCTCATCTACTTAGAGATCACCAATCCCCGCTGTTCTCATTTCTTCTACTTCTCATTACTATCTTCTTTGTCCATTTACTCGCAAAGCATGTTCCGTACTGATTAGCCTGTTCCTTTTATTCAATACTTCCTGTGACTCTTCTTCACTTTCGCTGACGACCACAATGTCTGCAAATTTTATCATTAATATCTACCACCCTGAATTGTCATACCACTCTTGACTTTCATTTATTCGTGTCATTGCTAACTCAATGTACTAATTGAAGAGTATGGCCGAAAGACTACATCTCTGTTTTCCACCTTTTTTAATCAGAGCGCTTCGTCCTCGGTCTTCTACTCTTATTGCTGCCTCTTGGGTTTTGTGCCTGTCTTTCTGTGGCTTACCCCTATTTTCCTCAGAATTTCATCCATTTTACACCATTTGAAATCCTAAGAATTTGTCTTGCTTCTCCTTTACCCTTGCTTCCGTTATGAACTTCAGTGTCAGAATTACCTCTCTATTGAATTTATCTTTTCTGAAGCCAAACATGTTGTCATCTAATTTATCCTCAACTTTGTTTTCCAAACTTATGCGTAGTATTCTTGTCAGAAACTTCGATGCATGAGGTATTAAACTGATTGTGAAATATCTCTCGCAGTTTTCGCCTTTTGCAACCTTCCAGATGGTACGCTATGTGATCAAAAGTATCCGGACACCTGGCTGTGACTTACACGTTCGTGGCGCCCTCTATCGGTATTGCTGGAATTCAATATGGTCTTGGCCCACCCTTAGCCTTGATGACTGCTTCCACTCTAGTAGGCATACGTTCAATCAGATGCTGGAAGGTTTCTTGGGAAATGGCAGGCCATTCTTCACGGAGTGCTGCACTGAGGAGAGGTATCGATTTCGGTCAGTGAGGCTTGGCACGAAGTTGGCGTTCCAAAACATCACAATGGTGTTCTATAGGATTCAGGTGAGGACTCTGTGCAGGTCAGTCCATTAGAGGGATGTTATTGTCGTGTAACCACTCCGCCACAAGTCATGGAAAACACGGCCACACCATAACACCACCGCCTCCGAATTTTATTGTTGGAACCACACACTATGGCAGATGAAGTTCACCGGACATTCTCCATACCCACATCCTGCCATCGGATCGCCACATTGTGATTCATCACTCCACACAACATTTTTCCACTGTTCAGTCGTCCAATGCTAGCGCCCCTTACGTCGAGTCGTCGTTTGGTATTTCCGGGCGTAATGTGTGGCTTACGTGCAGCCGCTCAACCATGAAATCCAAGTTTCCTCACCTCCCGCCTAACTGTATAGTACTTTCAGTGGATCCTGATGGCGTCTAGAATTCCTGTGTGGTGTTCTGGATAGATGTCCCCATATAACAAATTACGACCCTCTTGAGCTGTCGGCGGTCTCTGTCAGTCAACAGGGAAGGTCGGCCTGTACGCTCTTCTGCTTTACGTGTCCCTTCACGTTTCCACTTCACTATCACATAGGTAACACTGGACATAGCGTGCAGACGTATGACACAAGTGACACCCAATCACCTGACTACGTGCGAAGTCCGTGGGTTCCGCAGAGCGTCCCATTCTGCTCTCTCACGATGTCTAATTACTACTGAGGTCGCTGGTATGGAGTAACTGGCAATAGGTGGCAGAACAATGCACCTGATATGTAGAACGTATGATTTTGGGGGTGTCCGGATACTGTTGATCACATCGTGTATATCGCCAGACTCATATATTCCACACACCAACGTGAACAGACGTTTTGTTGCCACCTCTCCCCAGAGATTTTAGAAATATTGGTAGGATGTTATCTGTCCCTTCTGCTTTACTAGGTCTCGGGTCTTCCAAAGCTCTTTTAAATTCTGAATCCCCTGTCTACTCCCTGTCAACTCCTATTTCTTCTTCTGTCAAATCATTACTCAAGTCTTTCCCCTCACAGGGGTCTTAAATTTACCACCCTTGCTTTTAATTTTACCGAAGCTTGTTATTTTTCGATTTCTTCACATTATTCATGCAGCCATTTCGCCTTAGCTTTCCAACACTTCTTATTTGTTCCATTGTTCCATTCCTAAGTGAACTGTTTGTACTGTTTTTCAAAATTTCACTGACCTTTTTGTGCTTCCTTCTTTGATCGATCAACTGTAGTATATTTTTCTGTTACCCACGGTTTTTTCGCAGATACCGTCTTTGCACGCCAGTTTTTCTTGCCTGCTTGAGCAATTGCCCTTTTTAGAGATGTTTTTTTCCTCCTCAACTGAACTGTCTACTGAGGTATTTCTTATCGCGCTGTCAATAGCTTCAGAGAACTTCAAGCGTATCTCCTCATTCCTTAGTATTTCCGTGTCCGACTTCTTTGTCCATTGATCCTTCCTTACTAGTCTCTTAAGCCTCAGTCTACTCTTCATCAGTATTAAATTGTGATCTGAGTCTACACATGCTCCCGAGCACACGTTACAAATCAGTATCTAATTTCGGAAGCTATGCCTAACCACAATGTAAACAAAATGGAATCTTCCCTTATCTCATTTCCAGCCCTTTTCCAAGTATACCTTCCCCTCTTGTGATTCTTACACACAGTATTCGTCATTACCAAGTGACACTTATTGCAGAAATCAGTTGGTGTTCCCTGCCTCTCTAAGTACCAAACCCAAATTCTCTCGTAACCCTCTCTTCTACTCTTACCCCTACAACCACATTCCACCCCCAACCCCCCCACCCCGTCCCATGACTATTAGATTTGGCTTGCGTCGGCCTCATCTATAACTTAAGTATAGTTGTCGCCGTTGGTTCGCTGTCGATTCTGATGAGAATAACGGTAAAACGTTCACAGTAACTCACTCTCTGCCCTATTTCCCTATTCCTAACAATTTTCTGCTGCTGTTGATGTTACCTTATACGCATCTGACCAGAAATTCTTGTCTTCTTTCCATTTTACTTCACTGACCCCCACTGTGTCTAGATTGAGCCTTAGAAATTAGAACTTGTCTCTTCAGAATTTCTATCTTCTCTACGTCGTTAAGACTTCTGCCACTCCCCCCCCCCTCCCCCCCCCGCTTCTGATTATTAGAATTTTATCCTTTCATTCGTTACTCAATCTTTATCTCATGGTCAACTGCCCCTTGACAGTCCCTTCCTGGAGATCCGAACTGGAGATTAGTACGGTATCATCATGAAACTTTTTTTAATTACAGAACATATGTCTTGTAGATAACATGATGTTCCTTTAATGCAGTGGTGTTCATTACCTTCAGCATCCACTTCTTGCTGATCATTGCTGATTCTTCCGGCTTTCGGGGCAATTTCTCACACCAAGAGCAAGAGATTGCCCTGAACTTCTGTCTGTTCTTCCGCCCTCTTTGACAAGGCCGTTGGCTGAATGAGTGTGACTTCTTATGCCGGAAGCTTCCGGCCGCCATTGCAGATGATTTTTATTCAAAATTTAAGCAGTGTCGTGGTTCGAAACCAGAACCAAGGGCATTCTGAATACTTATCAACAACCTAATCATCAGACCACGGGTACGCACCGAACACCAAAATAAAGCCACAACAAGACTGACTCCTGTGATGTATAGTGCATCTATTTATTTAAAAATAACATATTTCAAATTGGTGGTATTTGTACAAACATCGACTGTTTTAGAATGTACAAACATTAGAAACATAAGATATGTCAAGAATCTTCCAGGTATTACAAATACTAAACAACAATTGATTCCTAGTGATCAGGTTTCCACTGGTGAGCTACAGTACACCAGAAATCGAAGCTAATCACTACAGAACATTGCAAGTGCTACGGCTCACATCAGTATAATCGATGACACTGATTGACAGTCATTGCTTTTCGTTACAAATGATAGGGCTTAGTTACAGTTTTAAACAACAACGAATTTCAGTGAAGGCTGCAGTAATCAACAGTCGGAATTATGGTTCAAAGGCTCTCGAAATTTGTATTACCCGAAATCAGTTACCAATTAACACCAACATCTAATAAATATACATTACGTAAAAACGGTACAGTTGCACACATCATTGCCAAAACAAACTAGCCAAACACGATATTAAGAAGGAGGGAAGAGGGAATTTTAACGAGATTCTATAAAGAAAATTATCTTAAATATACTTATATACCACAAGAAATATTTAAAATTAGAGTCTCTGCAGTAATACAGAGAATTTTAAAAATTGAACAGAACTCACTGAAGTAGAAAATCTCCTCAGGTACACTTAATGAAATTCAAAAGCCTTACTTGATAATCAGTGTTACAAAGACCAAAATATGCACACACATTAATCATAAAAGAATCTTTCAAGATAACAGTATATGCAGTATAATAGATATTAATATAAAAGGTGAGCATTATTTTAAAAAAAACAAGTATAATTATTCACAAGACCAAGTAACGAAAAATAGAAAATAATGAAACTGAAATGCATGTACTAAACAACGTGTTGAAATACGTGTACTAAATAAACGTACGGTAACCGGCTTGAGCATACCCCACACCACAAACGGCTGTTCGTCACAGATGCTAAATCTTGCACACAGAAAAAAGCATTAAATTTACCCAACATACACGTGGAAAACAGCAAATGGGCCTAAATATGACAAAGCAAAGTTGAGTCCTTACAACCCACAAGTACTTTAACGGAGTAGAACTGACAGAACTGCATAAGTTCAACGCGTATCTGGGCCTTTTCAACGCGATGATGATGATGATGATGAGGTCCCATACTCTGAGGAGCGTAGGGAACGTAGCGAGAGATCCGCACCGCCGACTAGGCAAGGTGGTAGCGGAGGTGGTTTGCCATCACCTTCCTCCGACCGTAATTGGGATGAGTGATGATGATGAAGACAACACAACAACACCCAGTCATCTCGAGGCAGGGAAAATCCCTAACCCGCCGGGAATTGAACCTGGGAGCCCGTGCGCCGAAAGCGAGAACACTTCCGTAAGACCACGATCTCAACTTAACTGACAATAAAAAGTTAGAGATACTTCATGTTACAAGATTTATTGGTATGGTAACAGAGGGAGAGCTAATTGTTCAAGACAGAGGTAAACTGACAACAAAACATCCATAAAGTATCTAAACCCAGAACGCAGGTCAAATGAATTCCTAGTAGCAAATCAGAGCGGTTTTGACGAAAGGCAGCGACAGATTAACTACGTTATGATATCTGTTATTCCTGCATCACGCTCAGGACAACTTAGGATTGTGTATTCGTCTACCAAACAAGGGAGCAAAAAGCAGGGCTTGTCGAACTCCGCAGTATGTCTCGGCACCGCAGGGCAGCAGGGAGCGGTGACTCCACAGCAGGTATAAGCACGATTGCCACCGTAAACGTGAGACACTGAAATGCAGAGAGCAGATTCCCACGGCTAGCACGTCCAAATCGCGATCCTGAGACAATACTTCCGAGACCGTAAGTTCCCAATGAACAGGCCTCTACTGTGAGGTGCGCACGCGCTTAAATACTACTCGTGGGGATGCAAATGTATCACCTAGCGAGACCCCTGAGGAACTGTAGCTACATAACGAAACTACTTAAGTGGGACCTGAGCAGCCTCACAATGGCTCAGTCCAGGACAAGGAAACTAATTGGGATAATCATATTTATGACGTCGTAAGGCCCCACAAAGCGAGAACTGTTGCCCTCAGCCTTTCTCTGTGCCTAGAAATTTTTAAAAACACTGTGTCAACCAACCTTAGTGAGGCATGGCATCTACCACTGTTAAACTGGGCGGCCTCCTTCCGGTGGGCAATGTGAATACTGTTCCAGCAGAATTCCGGTTTTCCATGAGGACCTTGAGATTAATATCCTCAGGAAGGCTATTACTTATCTGCCCTAGATATAATATCAGCTAGTTATCCAGAAACGAAAATTTCGCCTTGGGTGATGTAGCTTTATGAGCGAATGTAAGTCAGATGATGGACTGTTGCCACTTTTCCTGTACCGAGGCGGGGAAAATAATCATCGCTGATTTCAAGTTACGATTAACTCGCTCCACAAATAATAGCTGCGGGTAATGGGCAGAGTCAAGATGCGAGATATCACACTATTGAAACATAAGCTTCTGAAATCTCTGGACATAAAGGCTGACACTTCATCACTCGTTAACACCTTTGCTGCTCTGTACACCAAAAATATTTTCGTCTGCTGCAGAACGGTAATCCATTTGTGGTGGATTACCTCGAAAGCAGACAAACACGTCAGTCCACGAAATATGTACCTGTTACAATATTTAGTATGGTATATTATGCCCCACGTC
Organism: Schistocerca gregaria; assembly: GCF_023897955.1. Lineage (NCBI taxonomy): Eukaryota > Metazoa > Arthropoda > Insecta > Orthoptera > Acrididae > Schistocerca > Schistocerca gregaria. Next base: position 269,433,240 of record NC_064925.1, on the reverse strand, counting down.
ATCGATAAACAGGTTACCAATAGGTTTCTATGCCCAGCTGGACTTCCCTGTACATACTAGAATTAGGTTTAGCCATTTTACTTTCTTGGCGCTAGGCAACTAGTTTCCTTACGTTTCCATTCGAAGTTTACCAAGCGAAATGCTCTTTAATCCTCATGATGGTTTTGTAAATACTGCGATGTCTCCCACACAGAAATCGGTGAAAGTGTTTGAAAACTGCTGTAATTAATTTCTACAGAAGACAATTCTTGACCATCCATTCATAGCGTGTGCAATAATATAAGACGTCTTTATTGATGGAATAGCCCAGAATATCTGACTGTCACTAAGCTGTTATTTGACGTTACTCAAATGAGTAACCACACGTTTTAACTCTTTTAAGTTGGTGAACGGTCTGGAATATCCCCCAGAACAACAAAGTAAATTCCTGGCTGCATCTCAGATGTACTTCCCTAAAATGCTGAAGGCTGATATTGCAACCGTCCAGTGGACAACCTCCCTATTTTATGGGGCCTAGCCAATACCCAGGTCAGATCCTGGTTGTGGGTTTCTTATCGATATCATTTGTGTTTAAGGTACAACTTAAATTTCTTCTGTCCATACAAGACAGCCAAAGCCCCCAGTTCATAAATAATGTAACTGGCTTTGGAGGACGATAGAGAACTCAAAGCACAGGTGATCATCCTACAGTAGGCCTCAACATAGCCACTATCCATTAATTGGTGGCATCAGCTTACAGCATCAGCTTACAGTCGAAATCAGATGCATCTGCAATAGGCATGATGGCCAAGGCTGTTAAAGTGTGAAACACAGGTTTCTGCGAGTCTATCCACCAAACGTTTTCACCATTTCGGCGCTACTAATTCAACGGCCAATTGGGCAAAGTTATCGATGAATTTTCCAATAATATTTGCCATTCCCATTAACCTAGCCATGCGTTTTTTGTCTGTAGACAGAGGCCACTGACAGGCAGTCTCAGTACAATTGTGACTGATGTTGATTTCTTCAGCTAACAATGCGTTCCAAACAAGAAATATCCCAGGGAGCCACATTTACGTTGGAAGATTTCACAGTCACTTCAGCTCTAGGTAAATCGCACAACACTTGGACTAAATCGTCAAGATATTAAACGAAGCTGTCACTGTGTACTGTATATTACAACAGCTTCCAAATATTTGTAAAGAATTTGAAATTCTGAAGCACAGAATCCAATAAAAGCTACAACACACAATCACAGTGATTAACCCGGAAGCTGAATGATTTTATTCGCTGGGTGACATTGTCATTCAGGACGGCAGGATGGATCAACACAAGTAGTTATTTATTCTTGGAGACCATGTCTACCTCTACAAACAGTTTTATTTTCCCCAACACGATGGCATCGATCAGAAAGTCAGTGCAACGTGTTACACAGACCGAGGTGTACATGAGTGGTTGGAAGACTGCCAGGATCAATTCACCGTACTCACGTGACCACTAAATTCACCGGATTTAAACCTAATGGAGAATATGTGAAACCACCACGATCGGGCTGTTCGAACCATGGATCATCAACCAAGAAACCGGGCGCAGCTGACCGTTGCATTGGAGTCGGCTCGGCTTCCTTACAGAATCTTTCGGAATCTCACTGACTCTCGTCTTCCATGTCTCGCAGAGGTTCGCGAGACTAAAGATGATTATTGAGGCTTTTCACAGTGCCTCACCAGAAGCAACTGAAGCTTCGAGATGGCGGAAGGGGAGGAACGTTTCACTATGTACGCTTAATAACTGAGTTACACGTAACTTTGAACGCTGTAGTGGTATAAGTCTCTGAGTATTAATAATAGTAAATAGCGTCGTGGACAGTGAAAAGTTTCTTCTCTCTTCGAGTGTTATATTTTGCCATCCTGTGAATTTTCATGGGTGGGTGTATAAAGGTAAACATGCTAAATTCGTCACAAATTCGTGTCTGTAAGGTACAATTCAATACCCTTCCTAGATTTTGTTTGCACACTAGACGGTCAGATACAATATTTCACATCTCCTCAAAACATATAGAGGCCGCTTTTTAACATTAGTGACATAAATTTTACGCAAGTCGGAGACCACAGCTCTATTATAGCGACATGCATTAACTTCCAGCACCATTTCGATCGTGTTCTTGTGAATGGAGGTAAACATAGCGGAAGTTGTGGTAGTGTATTCAGGAAATCTTCCGTTTTTGCGCTACATCACAATAAAATGAAATCTCAGCAAAACGCCTACTACATTCCTTCCTAAAATCGTATTCCGATAGTTCGTCTGTGGGTATATTGTGTATAATTGTAAAGTTCTTGCATCACACAGATTTTTTAAATGGTGGTCCTGTTTAGTGGTCGACTATGCGAAGTACTGGTTCAGAAAGCCCTGGAACCTTAGGATCGATTGGTAAATACTACTGCTTTCACCTAAGGTGCTTATTGTATATGATTTCGAATAGACCCAATCATTTGTAACAAAAATGAAAGATTGTCAGTCAGTATCATCTTCCGGGTGATCAAAAAGTCAGTATAAATTTGAAAACTTACTAAACCACGGAGTAATGTAGATAGACAAGTAAAAATTGTCACACATGCTTGGAATGACATGGGGTTTTATTAGAACAAAAAAAAAAAAAGTTCACAAAATGTCCGATAGATGACGATGGACAGCAAGACGTCAGTGACTGCGCATGACAATTGTGTATAAAAGGAGCTATAATGAGAGAGAGAATCAGATACGCCAGCAGACGCAGTATGTTGATGTTACCTGAAAAGTTGCTTTTAGTGAAGCTGTATTATCAGAATGGGGAATGTGCTAGTTCAGCGCTACGATCCTATCGCCATAGGAACGGGATTCGAACGGGTAAAGGTCCGTTAACAAATGCAGCTGTGGTGAGAATAATTTCGAAGTTCGAAGCCACGGGTTGTTCAGACGATAGATCCCGTAGTGGCTGACTGAGCACAAGGCGTAATGATGCTGACGCAGTTCAGGAAGAAATGGAGACTGTAGTGTGTTCCTGTATGCACGGGGGAGTCAGCGCCTGTGCAGTCGCACGTCGCACCGGCATTCCATACACTACTGTTTAGTTGGCACTCAGGCGTACCCTCCTATGCTATCCGTACAAAGTCCATCGGCATCATGAACTGTTACCTGGCGATTTAGTGAAGCGGAGGGCATTTGCGGAGTGGGTGTTTCAGAAGATGGCGGAAGATAACGATTGGTTGAGTAACGTGTTGTGGACCGACGAATCTCATTTCAAGCTCCGAGTGTCTGTCAACGCCCACAACTGCAGAATTTGGGCTACCGAAAATCCTAGAACTGTCGTGGAAACTCCATTGCATGACGAGAAAGTCACGATATGGCTTGGATTCACTACATCTACCGTTATTGGGCCTTTTTCCTTCGATAAAATGCGTGATTCTGGTTTTGTAACTGCTACCGTGACGGGTGAGAGGTACGCCGATATGTTACAGCATCGCATTATCTCCAGCCTGGCTGATAAACACCTGCTGAAACGTATGATGTTTACGCAGGATCGTGAATATTGCTAGACGCCTGAGAGATCTCTTGCGCGCGATGTTTGGTGATGATCGTGTGCTCAACCGCCACTTTCGTCATGCTTGGCCTCCCAGGTCCCCAGACCTCAGTCCGTGCGATTACTGGCTTTGGGGTTACCTGAAGTCCCAAGTGTATCGTGATCGATACAGCTGAAGCTGAAAGACAACATCCACCGCCAATGCCTCACCATAACTCCGGACATGCTTTACAGTGCTGTTCACAACATTATTCTTCGACTACAGCTTGTTGAGGAATGATGGTGGACATATGGAGCATTTCCTGTAAACAACGTCATCTTTGCTTTGTCTTACTTTGTTATGCTAATTATTGCTATTCTGATCAGATGAAGCGCCATCTGTAGGGGATTTTTTGAACTTTTGTATTTTTTTGTTCTAATAAAACCCAGTCAATCCATGCATATGTATCATTTTGTACCTCTCTATCCACATTATTCCGTGATTTACCCAGTTTTCAAATTTATACTAACTTTTTTATGACCTGGTACTATATTACCTAGCGTAATAAATGATAAATATGTTCTTCTCCCTCCTCACACCTCCCCCACAACTCGTGATTGGTAAGCTAAAATTACTGAAAACTTACGAAAACATCGAGCAATGAAAGTTAACGTTATGAACCATGAACAACAACCACATACTGAAATGCCCCCAACCAACTAGGGATTTTGACTATATGACTACCCAACTGCAGAGAATCTGAGATGATATCCCTCCTCAGAATATCCATCAACTCCATCAGTCAATTCACTTGCTGAATTAGCAAATTCCTTTCTCTTCAACCTGTCATATACTTTCCTCATATTGTTATCATTTGTTTGCCTGTACATGCACATCGCTTTTCCCAATATCTCACCCGCTCGTACATTTCCTACACGGTGTGTCAAATTTTTTGTCTTAAATTGTATTATAGATGTGAACATACCATAGAAACATTTGACAAGGATCACAGAATAATTGGAAGATGAAATTATTTAAAGCGCCGTTCTGGTATACACCAAAGATACCGGTACTCATAAGAATTACTGGCTTTAGTTGTTATTTACTGCCTACATGTGTTTCATAATAAGTAAGTATGAAAGTTGCCCAGTGTCGCTTTAGGTGCCCATCTGACAGATATGTCTGTAGTTTGTGTGTGAGTGTACGTGCACGCGCACGCGCTTGTGTGTGTGTATGTGTGTGTGTGTGTGTGTGTGTGTGTGTGTGTGTATACAGTTCAGAACTAACTCTCATTTATATGACTATCCTTAGACTAAATCCCATTTTATGTAATATAATTGTTGACCCCCTCACTTAAATACTATGCAGATGAATGTTTTTATGTATTTGTGCATGCGATTTAGAGGCAAATATCTTTGAACAAGACGTCAGTGTCAATGGACACTTGCATATTTTTTTCTGAAATACTACAAATCTTCGAATTAGGCATTATCATTATAGTAAGTGCCTCTTTTAAAACTACCTGTGACTGACTGGAGAGGGGGAAGTGTGTGGGAAAGGGACAGGAGGAGTGAATAAGGAAGAGGTACAAAGGACAAAAATGGCTCTGAGCACTATGGGACTCAACTGCTGTGGTCATCAGTCCCGTAGAACTTAGAACTACTTAAACCTAACTAACCTAAGGACATCACACACATCCATGCCCGATGCAGGATTCGAACCGGCGACCGTAGCAGTCGCACGGTTCCGGACTGCGCGCCTAGAACCGCGAGACCACCGCGGCCGGCTACAAAGGACAACTGTCGCAGTTCCACCGCACTGTACCTGTGTCTTTTTTGTGCAAATTTCTTCCTGCAAACATGTTGAATATTTAAATTTTCGACAACTACCACCTTGTTTTTTTTTTTTTTTTTTTTAAAAAAATCCCAGACACCGCATTCTTGCGTCGTTTAATTTCTCGCCATTGCCATCTGGGATTCTTCGACTACTGCAAAACTATCTAGCCACGGAAACTTGATCTGTAGATCAAATTCCCTATGGATCTACAACTAAGAAGCAATTTGTCACACAGAGTCCAGCAACGCCACTATAAGTTTCTTCTTACAATCAGGGCTATTCATTTATTGCTATGTTTATTAATTCGTTTACCTTAAATTGCATCATGAATTGTAGTACACACAAAAACCAAAATTATGTTATATCACTAAAACAATTAATTTACAACTACGATATTTAATTAAAGCGCCAGCGATACTATTGTCTATCATAAAGCCTTTAAGAAATGCAGGTCTGGTCCTAGCTATTTCTACTGTGCCATCTGAACGGAAATAGCATGCGAAAATCCTATGCCACTAGGTAAGATCTGTAGGTGACTGTTTCTTAAGTAGTCACTAAAGTGTCCCCAGAAACGCCCTTTAGGCACTTCCGTCCTCTCATTTAAAACGCCGACGCACTCCGCTTTCACGGCACAATAAATCTCTACCTCTCCGAATTTAATAGCAACCACCCCTTTCCTTCATCGTGCAACCTTCTCATACTTTCCATTAGATCCCCCAACGAATGCTGCTCACTCCTGAGCTGCTTTGCTACAGCTGAGGAGCCGTTCTCTCTATTATTATGCTCTTTAAATCTAACCTAAAATTCCATCGCGCCTGCCCCACATATCTCGCTCCACAATCATGACATTTTACTTCATACACTCCAGATTTCCTCATTCGGTTCTCACCTGTGTCGATCTGATGCCTCCACCTCTGTCCTAATTTGTTGTCCATGCTGGAATCAATTCTCACCTTTTTCTTGTTGAATGACCTCGACAATGTATGTGAGATAATTAGAAAACATGTTGCGGCAATAATCACCCGATTGACAACTGAGTTGAATATCCTCGATATTGGTAGTAACAGTTCCTTATGTCACTGTGGTGCCAACCATTGCTGAAATTGCTGCAGTGGATGCTGTACGATGAAACAGAGCCATATGAAGGACACGATGAACTTCATTCTCGATAATGCCGCGTAGCTGTCCGGAAGCGGGTCATCTTGCGACCGTACATATTCGTGGCTACCGCTACCAGAAAACATATGGAGTGGCTAAGTTCCTGCCATGGCTTTCTGAAATATCGCAGAAGGAACGTCCAGCTTCTAATAGCCTTATTACATAACCTCATTTATACTCAGTGACATGTAGTGGCCTCTTTTTTGCATTAAAAGTACCTTAACCTAACGGTGTGTGTGTACAGTAAACCTTATCAGCGTCCACAAAGCGGTGCCACTGGCGCCCCTCTTAAGTGACTGGTTCGACATATGAACGGACATCATCTTTAAAGTGTAGAAATGTGCATACTAATTATCGCCTTATTTCGGAAAGTCTTTCTTGGTGTTGCGATGCTTCCTTGCGTCATTGCATTTATCATCAATGATCTGAACTGCTGGTACACAAGTCTCTTTTGCCGTGTCGCTTTTTTATATTTTTACTTACGCAGAAATTTGGTGATGACAAACAGAAAGAAAGAGATAACAGTTTATGACATGAAAACAATACCTACCAGTTACCATTACTGCCTAGTATTTTTTGTAACTTTTCAAAATGTGAGCATCGTGCCTATCTGCACTTACAGGGCGGTCCATTGATCGTTACCGGGCCAAATATCTCACTAAATAAGCGTCAAACGAAAAAACTGCAAAGAACGAAACTCGTCTAGCTTGAAGGAGGATACTAGATGGCGCTATGGTTGGCCCGCTAGATGGCGCTGCCATAGGTCAAACGGATATCAATTTTTTTTAAATTTCTGAAAACGCATGGTGTTAGAGCGTGATTACCTGTAAATACCACTTTAATGCAATAAATGCTCAAAATGATGTACGTCAACCTCAATGCTTTTGGCAATACGTGTAATCACATTTCTCTCAACAGCGAGTAGTTCGCCATCTGTAATGTTCGCGCATGCATTGACAATGCGCTGACGCATGTTTTCAGACGTTGTCGGTGAATCATGATAGCAAATATCCTTCAACTTTCCCCACAGAAAGAAATCCGGGGACGTCATATCCGGTGAACGTACGGACCATCGTATGGTGGTTCGACGACCAATCCACCTGTCATGAAATATGCGATTCAATACCGCTTCAACCGCCCGAGCGCTGTGTGCCTGACATCCATCATGTTGGAAGTACATCGCCATTGTGTCATGCAGTGAAACATCTTGTAGTAACATCGGTAGAACATTACGTAGGAAATCAGCATACATTGCGCAATTTAGATTGCCATCGATCAAATGGGGGCCAATTATCCTTCCTCTCAAAATGCTGCACCATACATTAACCCGCCAAAGTCGCTGATGTTCCACTTGTCGCAGCCATCGTGGATTTTCCGTTGCCGAATAGTGCATATTATAGCGGTTTAAGTTACGGCTGTTGGTGAATGACGCTTCGTCGCTAAATAGAACGTGTGCAATAAGTCCGTCATCGTCCCGTAATTTATCTTGTGCCCAGTGGCAGAACTGTACACGACGTTAAAAGTCGTCGCCTGGTGCATAGAAATATGGAACGGGTGCAATAGATGTTGATGTAACATTCTCAACACCGACGTTTTTGAGATTCCCGATTCTCGCGTAATTTGTCTGCTACTGATGTGCGGATTTGTCGCGCTGGAGCTAAAACACCTACTTGGGCATCATTATTTGTTGCAGGTCCTTAAATAATGTAACTATCCGGCGAACGGTACGGCCACTTGGATGATGTCGTCCAGGATACCGAGCAGCATACATAGCGCACGCCCGTTGGGCATTTTGACCACAATAGCCATACATCAACACGATATCAGCCTTTTCCGCAATTGGTAAACGGTCCATTTTAACACTGGTAATGTATCAGGAAGTAAATACCGTCTGCACTGGCGGAATGTTACGAGATACCAGGTACTTACACATTTGTGACTACTACAGCGCCATCTATCACTAAGCGAAAATTGTGGTCCAACTAAAACATTCATATTTCTTTACGTACTACACGTATATGTAGTAAAAATGGGGATTCCTATTTTTAAAAAACGCAGTTGATATCCGTTTGACTTGTGACAGCGCCATCTAGCGGGCCAACCATAGCACCATCTGGTTTCCTCCTTAAAACTAGACGAGTTTCGTTCTTTGTAGGTTTTTCGTTTGACGCTTATTTCGTGAGATATTTGCCCCTGTCACTATCAATGGACCATCCTGTGTACATACTTTGGCACTAGTATTTATACACATCTTGTGATATACGTGGGAGTTTTCAGTAGCTGCCAATTTTATTTATTTGTAATTTTCTCTTGCCGTGAATTGTCTCAAACTTCTCAAAAGATCCGTTTTCACGTCTTCAGGTCCCCTATTTGTTTTGTTATTTTCCCGGATCCCATAGAGACGACTGCTTTTTATTATTGATTCATGTAAGCTTTGGTTCTGTGGTTCCTAATTTTGCCTGGCCGAAGGATAGAATACGTTTATTATTGTTTTTCTTGTCCTCTTTCTTATTTGTTATTCATTGGCACACTGAACTGAGACTGTAACTCCCAGATATTTCTACTTAGGACATGCCCCAGCAGTTGTGATCCTTCAGCTTCTCCCGGCTGGATGTCAGTGCATCTGATGACGGCAACGTGGTCGTTTGCGTTTGCCGAAGTATTGTGCCCGTTGGACACTGACTTCCAGCATGTCACCCGTGAAGTATTTCGACACTCCTTAACAGTATTTCCATCTATGACACTGTCATGATGTTTACGTCATACAGAGGGATATTATGTTTTGTTTTAGAAGGAACTTTTGTCAATCTGTCCTTCTTGTATGTATCTACGATTATCTACATTATGTGCTCTCCTTAATAGTCATCTGCAACCAATATTATTTGATCATCCCCGAATAATAAACTAGACACTTAATCCCCATCTACGTTTAGGCGCATTAGTTCACACGTTTTCATCAGTTCTTTAAGAACTTTGTTCAGATAGATTTTACACACAATAGATACTATGCCGCCCCCTTGTCTGGAGCCACTGATTGATAGTATTACTGGGAGATTTCCTTTTCTAATTTAACTTTTGTGTTCATTACCTCGTAACCTTTTCCAGACTGAAGCACATCGAGCTTATTTATTGTGCCCTCATCAAGATACCGATATAGAATTTTTTGTTGGTACATTGTCGCTTTTTGTTTTGTAAATCAACGAAAATCTTATGTGTCGCCTCCCCTGGCTCCTTTTTCTTTAATTGTCTACTAAGGATCGGCCTGCGGTAAAGCTACTTTCTTCTCCTCCTATTATGGCATCATTCTACTGACGCTCTTACAATCCGATCTTGCAGCTTTCCCACTGACGCAATAGGGCTTATGTCCATCGAGTTGCTGAAATCTTCTATTAATCCTTTCTTACGAATGGTACCAAGCATGCTGTTTTCCATTTTTGCTGATTCTTCTTGATCAGTCAGATACTTGTTACAGACTAGGTGAATTGTATTTATCGTGCCTTCTGATGCATTTCTTATCAATTCAATGGGTGTTCCTCCAGGAGTTGAAGAGGTGCCACTTTTAATTTTTTATTGATTTTGATAGTTCTTTCAGGAACGCATGTGGTACTAGTCCCTCCTTAATCGTCCAGATTCTATGTGTAGGAACTCTACTCGATTATCTGTTAACATATATTCACAGTATTTCAGCCATCCCCCATCTTTATCAATGTTGTTTATTTGTTTTTATTCTTCTCACTTCTTACGTTCTTTACTATTTCTCCACCTTTTTTGATCTTATTCCTCCTATACTAATTACTATGCAAAGCAATCTATCTGAACCCCTCCCAGCATTTTCAGTCCACACTTTTAGTATCAGGGCTACCACAATTACCACATGAAAACCATTAGCATTGTGAAAGACTAACACTAAACACAAGATTTTATGGACACAAATAGCGCATAATTGCTCACCGACACGAAGGATTCCCTGGAGAAAGGGAAGAACCCCGCGGCAGTGATGCACAGTGGCCTCTGGGCTCTGAGCATGATCAAAAGGAGCGTCCGTTTGATGGACACGGGGCATTCTTGCATTGACGTCACCACATCGTACGCAGCGAACGCCACCTTCTCGCTCTGCAACACCCATTCAGCTCTCTGCATCAAGCTTCTTGCACTAACCTGTTTAAGCACAGTGATAATGTAATTAAGCTTCATTAACTATAATAGAGATGGATCGTATAATCATTGCCTAGGAAACATAATTGCTTTACTTAAATTACTGCCAGTTGAATCAAGGCACATCAAAATCGAATGGCAGATAAAGAAAGTCAAAAGTGCAAACAGACGCAGAAGTCGAAACTTCTCGTTTTTGTATTCTCTGTTTGTAGTTTCTACACAAAACACTTGGCCATTCTGAGTTGCTGATCCAGCGTATTTTTTATTTTCTTTCTTTCGTTTTTTAATATGCACAAGCTGGTTCCTTACTGTTACAGAGAACAAACGGCATTCTGCTCCAGCTGTGTGCATGTCACGGCCACATGGCAGCTGCTTACTGATTAAACATAAATCACACGATCCGACATCATCTCCGCAAATTATGACGAGCAGCAACCTCTTTGTCGACAACTTCTGCTCGGCGCTCTGCAGCTAGAACGTCCCGGTTCCTCCTCCTGTTCCACACACAGTGAACAATTTCTTCCATTCAGGGTCGTATCTGCCGTGGAACTTTCATCTGTGTATACGTTCAGCTTTGTGAGCACATCATCAGGTGTAAACAGCAGTAAATACTACTTGGAAAAAAACAACAACAGTTAAGTTGTTTACTGAGCTTTTAAAGCGGCACAAGGAACCCGGATTTGGTAGACAGTAGTCTGCCATGGCACGGATTGTTTACGGACACGTAATTCAAAGTATTGCTCGTTCATGACCTGGTATCGCAAAAATTTTAATTTTCACGTCTGAAGGCAATCAATATATATATATATATATATATATATATATATATATATATATATATATATATATCCATCCTACAGTGTGCACGCAACTGAGAAGGGAACGAGAGCTTATTCTACCACCGTTTACTAATCAGTTGTGTCTATCAAGGCTTAAGGTACAGGATGGCGGCATCTACTATCACGTGGTCATGAAGTCACTTCTGGTTATCCCATTCAAATCTAGAGGTGTATGTGAGATCAAGAAATTGCTAGAAATTTGTGACGTTCCCTGTATCCCTCCATAGTGCTTGTAAAGGAGAACTGTACCTTGTATGTTTTCTACAGATTCTCTTCTTTTGCTACCGTAACTAATAGAGTGGGACACGGATGTAAAGAGAAAAAAACCTGTATGGACCAATAACTGAGGCTGAATATGTTTTTTTTAAAAAAAATTCTTCCTTTATTTCTTCTACAATCGTATTTACAATATTTCGTTTAGAGTTAAATACCTGTTATGTCAGTACTCTTTGTTCCCCATTCGCGCGGCCTCAGTGCTCCTTGCCACGGTTTCCCTCGTTGGAGGATCGAGTCTTCCCTCGGGAATGTGTGTGTGTGTGTGTGTGTGTGTGTGTGTGTGTGTGTGTGTGTTGTCTTTGAGTAAGTTAGTCTAAGATTAAACAGTGTTTAAGTCTACGGCTCGATGACCTCAGCAGTTTGGTCCCACAGGAACTTATCACAAATTTCCAATTTTTTCGCTCTTACCCAGTAGATTAAAGGCCTCATTCCTGTCACAGAATCGTCAACAACAAGACCGTATGGTACCATTTTTAATGGAAATGGTATCTTTGTTTTCATTTCAACTCTAATGTTAGTGACAGACGATTTCAGTGTTTCCTCGTCTTTCAGCGAACAATCGATGAAATGTATGGGAGACTTATGGAACTTTGTACGATTCATGAGTGTATTTCCGCTTACTGTCTCTCCCTCCATACAACAGCGACTGAGAATTGCTGTACATTGCATATGCCAGCGCAGTTTTCTTTTTGCTAAAATCGACTGAACAGCCCTCTTGGAGGTATTTATATGATTTCAGGAATCATCTGATTTAGAATTGACTGAAAATCTAAAATTAGTGTTTTTCTGTTTCGAGTGGTATCATTACTTTCGCTTCCCACGTTCTTGTTCTAATTTCAGTTAAATGCATTCATTGAAATCCCAATGACGGTATGCTGGACTCAGATCTTTTTTTACATTCGTATTCCCGGTCGTTTCGATGATGTTTTTCGAGAAGTTTCGACTTGGTGCCTGGTTTATCTGACATTAGTGTCTTGTATACTGCGAATCAGTACATGTCCATGGCGAGAGTATAAAACTGTCTTCCTGTAATCCTCTGCCAACCATGTACCATAGCGATCGGGATGTAGAAGGAGAAACGTCCATCACCACCAACGAATTCTTTAATTTCATCTCTCGTTCCTCAGAAACCACTCTGCAATTCGAGTGTGTCACTTGTCGTAAATGATGTATATCCTTATGTGATCAGCACTTTTGTTGTTCAATCAATACGACGTTTCTGAAGAAATGCAAAGTGCACAGTTTTATTATAGGCAGTGCGAATAGCTTTCTGCACTGTGTTTCACTCAATTCTTCTTTGAATATACGGACGACTCTTGCAAGGCGGTAAGTGAGTGTTTTCACTTAGTATCATAATCTATATGGCATCGTTCTGAGCGACAATTGGTTGACAAAATGGTTTCTGCTTATGATGCACGAAGCGTCTAATAGAGTCATCAATGACAATTTTTTCTCTCATATTTCGTATGTAACTCATCAACATCATTTTGTTCTTCTTATTCTTCTTCACTCATCGTAATTATGAATTAGAACTCACGTGGTGTGTTGTTAGTACTTATACCACTGAGAATCTTAGTGATGACAGTATTGGTCGAGTACACAAAGAAAACACATCTCTCTTTTTCTAATTTCCTTTCACCTTCATATTCACCTTTTATTTTCTAACTTAACATGATGCCTGTTTACAATGCCTATTATGTTTCTTGAAATATAGTCGGACAATTATTTATGTACTATTGAAATCCACAAAAGTTGCTTCTTGATATCTACAGAATATAGTTCATTCTGAAAAATATTTTACCCCACCTGGTATTTAAATGTGTGAATTTTGTGATTCTTCTATCTTATATCTAGGTGATAGAACATTCAGAACTGATGTAACGTGTGTGCAGGAGCAACATTGTAGAATGAAACTCCAGAAATTAATGCAAAGAACGCAAATGTTCCGAATATTACTGAATCTCCTAGTAACATTTACGCTTACATTTCTCTCAAAACCGATCGCATGTTATTATTTAGGTTAAAATTAACATGTGCATTATTCCTCATCTCACATGGTTGGAGAGTGTTATTGTAACTGATATTCAGTTGTACCTGTCTGTGTGTGCTAAAAGTTTACCAATTCATCTAGAGTTCATAAACTTTAACCAAAGAGGGCCACACATTTGACTTTTAATGTAATAGAAACGTATTGCACCAATATGTTATTGTTTAGTATTTGAAGTACGTCATTGTTTCCGAAGGAAATGGTAAATTGCCAAAGCCATCGAAGTAGTACAAAACAATGACTTTCTTTTTACAAGATACAAAATGGAAACCATATTAACTTTCTGTCTGAAAGCTAACAATAGCCCTCTCATATCTCTTAGGTTCTTTTGGTAAATTGTCACTAATAAACAATATTCTATGTTGATAAATGTTCTTGTTGGAAGACTGCTTAAGGAGAACTCATTTTTCGTCAAATACAGACCAAATCTGTTGTTCGTATATGATCCTAAATACCGATGATTCCCTTCAATATGTATTTTTACATTGAATGATCATCTCCTTGAATGTCAGTTTTCTGTTTTCAAAAATGTTTTTCACGTTTAAAAGGCTCAGCAATCACTGTTGCATCTCTGGCTGAATCTCCAAGTACTGATAACGTAGCAAATGTTTAAATTATATTAGCTTGTTTGGGGATGTGCATTATATTCTCTTCGTCAAGCCGTTTTCTTTTGGAGTAACTTGTGAAGCAGTTTCACACGCACTTCTGACAACTACTGTGAGATTATTGTCTGGTTAGACACACTTCATACGACTTCAATCTGTTTTTATTATTCTGTTCATTACATTTACTCCATTTTTTCTTGTTCTTCTTCTGGTTCCTTTATCAGCCTTCTATGTCCATGCTACTTTAACTTACGTTTCCAATCCTACACTACCTACAAAGGTATCCTAATTTTTCACTGAACTTAGCATCTCCTGCTTCCTCTCTGTGCCATGTTTTTCAGTCAGAATCTCGTCTAATCAATGTTTGTCTGACAAACTGACAGCACTGCATAAGCGCTGTTGTATTTCTCGCACGCGCATCTAATGGATTACTCCCAACACCACCTCCACTTGGTTATTTCATTCACTTCATTTCTGCTACTTATTGTGAGTAGCCAAGTATATGACGCTCTACGGAAAGTTTGGTGATAACATGGTCAAGGAGAGATTCATCTTGCTTCTCCTTATTCAGTGGTCGAACTCTACATTACCAGTGATGCACTGATGATACAAAATCGGCATTATGGCGGGCTATCTTCAGATGCAGTGAAACGCGTTTTATCCGGCCCATTCAACTGTGGAAAAATTAAGTATTAGCCTTCATCTCCATGAAAATTTTCTCTGCCTTCTCTCTCTCTCTCTCTCTCTCTCTCTCTCTCTCTCTCTCTCTCTCTCTTTCTGTCTGTCTCTCTCTCTCTCTCTCTCTCTCTCTCTCTATCTCTCTCTCTCTTTCTCTCTTTTACACATACATACACTGCGCTCGCCTTTTATGCCCAGTAGACTAGTAGTCCTGTATTTATCTTAAGGTCCGTGTGTGGTTTTCTGTTTAAGAGACGTAATCTCGCGTTTTTGTAGATTCACTCAGTTCCCATTTCTTACTCGCTACACAGCTCTGTAGGAGTCGGACTCATTGGTAACACGTCAAGAGTATACTAAGTTGCACTTTTAGGCTTCTCTTTGTGCTTGTAGAATTTACTTCTTAAGTTAGTCGTGCTAAGATAGATTGGGTGTGTGCTCGTCATATACACACGCAGGGGGATCTGGCACTTTTAGGCTTCTCTTTGTGCTTGTAGAGTTTACTTCTTAAGTTAGTCGTGCTAAGATAGATTGGGTGTGTGCACGTCATATACACACGCAGGGGGATCTGGCCGCATTCCGAAAACTGTGGTTGTGCTTTTGATTCCGGTCACCTATTTCAGGCTGCCACTTCAGAGTGTATTGGTGTACCAGAAACTGGCGCGTTGCATGGGACACTTCAGTGTCTCTTGTTTCGCACTCAAGCTCTGCTGCCGAGGCGTCTTTCACTGTACCCGCCGCGGTGGATCCGCCCTCACCACAAGGTGAGTGGGTGGTGGTGACGTTTCGCTCGAGGCACAGGTTCGGCATGAAGCCTGGCCATCAGGTTTCGTTGTGAGTAAACTGGTGGCAAGGGTGTCAGGAGGGTCCGAGCAGGCACAAGGGATGAGGGGTTTGCTAATTTATCGGGAGCTCCAACGTTATGCACATTATGGAGCCTTTCGGGAAATAGCTTTCAGGCTGAAAGAAGGGCAATGTGTATTCGGTACGTGGCCTTGCCTGCAGCTGTCGATGGTGCACGATACAGTAGACTGCAAGTTGTTATTTATGTCGTTAGGCCGGGCACCAGTGACACCTGCCTCGGGCATGGATGTGTGTGATGTCCTTAGGTTAGTTCGGTTTAAGTAGTTCTAAGTTCTAGGGGACTGATGACCTCACAAGTTGAGTCCCATAGTGCTCAGAGCCATTTGAACCATTTTGAACCAGTGACACCTGTCGCTTGGGCTTTGAGGCGATCTTCTGTTCATATGAGCGGCTGTCGGATGAAGGTTGCTGGCCTCATGAGCGGGAAGCAAGTGGAGCTCGCAATTGCAGCATTATCTCTGGCGGTGATAGGGTTCCTTCGGTCTGAAGCCAAATAGAGGGTCTCAAACGAGGCTTCGAATGGAGATCTCTGGACCTGGTTGCGCTACATAACAGCAACTCGGGTAGCGGATTACTTCTGGAACGAACATAGGTCTCGTTAAGGCTAACCATGAGTTTGAGGTACTCTCGCGAATACCCACCAGTCGACACTACGATAGTGAAAACAGATCGTGTCCAGAGTGAAGACACAACGGATGTTAAAATTTAATCAGGGCTTGTCGTAGTATTAGTAACAAAGTTATTGAATTTACTGCCATCTGCATAATTAACAGTACTCAAATTATTCTTGAGATTGAGACCTGGCAGAAACACTAAGTACATATTAAGTGACTCGTGGTACATATTTCGGAAAGACAGATTAGATGTCTAGGATGAATGGAGTTCACTTCAGTCAACGCAAATATTGCCTTTATTGATATCGAATTTGTGTGGCTGTGATACTCTCTAGATGTGTATTACAGGACCAGTGAAATGAAGCTAAATGTTGGACATTTTTACCGGCAACCCGATTCCACCGTGCAGTTTTTGAGTCACTCAAAGTTTGCAGGGTTACATACAGGCAGTTTTGGAAAGTGATGTTGAAGTTTTTCCCGAATAGAAATATTTTAACTACAAACTAGCCTGACAATATCGAGTGACAGTATAAAGACAGGTACCATTAATCATAATTTCATCATAGCGATGATGGTTACTAAACTTAATATATCATCAAGAGGGAAAGGAGCTCATTTTTGCTAGAAAGGCCAGGTAAGCCGTTGCTGGCATCCCACTTTAGTTCCAGTATGATGGGTAAAGTTTGCATAGACTGTAAATAGCCCTCTGGAGAAGTAAAAGCCGCCTCAGTGCATTAGGGACGGAAAAATACGAACACAACCAAATTCATATAATGTTGAGGAAGCAAAGACTGTAGAACTCTAGGTTCACAAAAAGAACGCGCAAATGTGGACACATCAATGAGCGAAGCATACAACTACCACCGTCATGCCTGAGCAGAAAATCTCGCCGAGCACCAGAGAAAATTTGTAAAGAGTGTCGAAAGCTTCTAACCAGTTCCTCATTAATCTGTTTAGTGTGGCAATAGAAGAAAGAAATAGGAAAACAGAAGATTTCGTGTTTAATAAATCGTTCACGGGCAAGGGTCGTACAAACATACCGTCGTTTCAACGTCGCGATACTTCCGTATGAAGGACATAGATATACGCATCGTGTAAAAAAGATTTGGAAACAAATAAGTCGCCACGTACGGATGGAATGCCAGTTCGGTTATACAAAGAATACTCTACGGCATTGGCCCCTTCCTTAGCTTATATTTATCATGAAACTTCCGCCCAGCGCAGGTGCATTCAGTACATAAGAAGGGTAAAAGAATGGTGCCTCCAAACTGCACACCGCAGTCTTTCTTTCTGGTTTCACGTGGCCTGCCACACATTCCTCTCCTGTTCGAAACTCTCCATCTCAGAATACCACTTGCATTCCACGTCCTTAATTATTTGCTGGATGTATTCCAATCTCTGTTGTGCTCTACAGTTTTTGTCCTCTACAGCCGCCTCTAACACCATGGAAGTCATTCCCTGATGTCTTAAGAGATGTCCTATTATCATGTCATGTCAGTGTTTCCCACATATCTCTTTCCTCTCCGATTCTACGCAGAGCGTCCTCATTTCTTGCCCTATCAGTCCACTTAATTTTCAGAATTCGTCGGTAGCACCACATCTCAAATGCTTCGATTCTCTTCTGTTCCGATTTACCTACAGTCCATGTTTCACCACCATAAAATGCTGTGCTTCAAGCGTACATTCTCAGAAATTTCTTCCTCAATTTTAGGCCTATGTTTGATATTAGTAGACTACTCTTGGCCAGGAAACTCCTTTTTGCCAGTGGTAGTGGGCTTTTGATGTCCTGATTGCTGCGTTCGTCCCTGGTTATTTTGCTGCCTAGGAAGCAGTATTCTTTAACTTCATCTACTTTGAAATCATCTACCCTGATGTTAACTTTCTAGCTGTTCTAATTTCTTCTAGTTCTAATTACTTTCGCCTTTCTTCGATTTACTCTCAGTCCATATTCTACACTCATTATATTGGTCATTCCATTTAGCAGATCATATAATTTTTCTTCTCTTTCACTTACGATAGCTTGTCAATTTCAGGCCATGTGTAATCTGCATACACGTTATGTTTCTGTAATTCTGTGGTTTCCATTGCCTTCTGCATCCTCATGCCTTCGATGATTGCTTATTCTTCCACCTTTAGGGGCAGTTTCCCACCCAAGAACAAGAGGTTGCCCTGAACCTCTATCCGCTCTCCCTTCCTCTTTGACAAGGTCGTCGGCAGAATGAGGGTGACTTGTTACGCCGGAAGTCTTCGGCCGCCACTATCCTTAACATCGTTTTGCTGAAGAATTCTTGAACATATTCTCAGTTAGAAAATAATAAATTTCCTCTGGGTGTCATATCCAACACCGCCTAAGTCAAGGTATTGACACTTAACAGGGCCTTGCGGACATGCATATTATCTAATGCTGCAGCCAAGGTCTGCATGTATGTACAATATTTTTCTTAGTTGTGAGTGAGTGCTAGAGATCGCGCGCTTTGTGTGTGTGTGTGTGTGTGTGCCTGTGTGTGTGTGTGCGTGCGTGTGTGTGTGTGTGTGTGTGTGTGTGTGTGTGAGTGTGTGTGTGTGTGTGAGAGAGAGAGAGAGAGAGAGAGGGACAGGGGGAGGGAGAGAGATGGACAGAGATTACTTACTTTCTGTAAAATGGTGCAGGTCGTTTGGATACTCATGAAAATGGTGTAGAGTTCATTCAGATACTTTTGAACATGGAGCTAATTTGTACCTTTCTGGTGAAGGTTACATGTTTTTTAAGCTGAAAGTAGTGTAGCATGCGTGTATATGTACATATTTTGATTAAAAGCTCAGGTCGTTCGAGTACTTTTGAACAAGACCCAAAACAAGTTAATGTCACTTGAATGCTTTTGATCAACATTGGTAAAGTACTGGGCTCTGACTGGCTATATTGTGAAGTCATTACCCCTACATCTAGGCAACGTCCAGATATAGGCGAAAATGCCCTTCCTGGGTCTTGAAGCTGGGGTTTCTAGAGCCGAATGCAGTGCTGAGATATGTGCATATATGCCTGACTCATTCCTGCTTTGTTCATGAACTGAATGAAAGGTTCGCAGTTGTGATACGAAAAACAACGTAGAACCTCCTCCAGTCCGATTTACATCCTCCACAGGTGACCACGTTATTGTACCATAGTGCATTCGACGTCTAGTACTATTTTGGAAAAAGGAAAACCGTGTTTCGTCGTACCAGAACACACGCCTCCAGCCGGTGCCGTCGATTTTCGGTACAAATTCGCCCACTGAAGATGTGCAGCTGTGAGCAATGTCGTCTGGCGAAATACCTGAGTCCAAGTGACTTTCAGTGCAATATTTATTCGGAAATTCTGAGATGAACTGCATTCACGAATAGCAGCATTTCCTGTTTTATTTGAGACTGATTGCCGTTGACCACGCGTGTCGCTTGTCTCTGTCGATATGAATTGTGAGGTGTATAGACTAGTGGTCTTACGTTGTATCACACAACTGCAAATGTTACATCACACCTTGTAGGCCCGTAGGACAGTCCGCGCTGATACACTAACATATCGGGCAATTGCAATCACAGTGTGGCCATGACTACACCCAAACACGAAAGCTCCCTCCTGTCACATTGTCACGCCCACACCTCGACCTGTCCACTGGCTCCTTACAACCATCTGGCACTTAGACGTACCTTCATTTCCATGATACATGTCTACGGAGGAACGTCATATGGCCGCCTGATACTACGCCTTCACCACCTACAGTAGGGTCGGCCACAGCGTGCAGGACATCACGCATGCTTGATGTGCTGCGTGCGTGTGGTCTGGAACTTGTTACTACTTGGCAGACCTCTCCTTCGTTGGGTCTGTCTCGTCTGTGATCGGTGCGTCTCGAAATTACCTGATACAGAGCGACTGTTGAATTGGCTGTGCGATGCGACACTGTTTTTTCCAGCATTTGGTGTGGTATTTTTCGCTTTGCATGACATTCTTCAGTTCGGCAGAATCGTAGTGTCAGTGCTGTTTATTCCTTTGCTAGTGATATAACGGAAGTTCAAAGGCCCAGTGGCTGTTGCTCAAAGTGAGCCAGTCTAGCGATGAATCATCACTAGCCTTTAAAAATGAACGAAAGGTACAATACGTATCGGAGGGAAAGACGAGAATTCTCAGTATGTATATTTCAGAAGCATACTGGTCGGGGACCAGACACAGCTGGAATGGCATTACAACACCATGCACAAAGAATTTAAAAGATTTAGTTGACGATGAAAGAGGTATTTGTGCTTGATTCGTCGTTTTCTACGTTTAGAAGCACATTCTGTTAAATGGAGCATTTGATGAAGTTGGCAGTACAAATAGTTATTTTTATGAAGTCACATGCGTTATTAAACACTGAGTTTCAACAGTTCTTGATGAAACTGAACAAAGAGTATGGTGAATTTATATTTTATTGCGAAGTTCATTGGTTAAGTCGAGAGGCATGTCTGGAACTATTTTTAGATTTAACACCCACTATTGTTGAATTTCTGCATATAGTAACTATTATTGGAGTCACAAACGATGTCGGTCGAGTTAAGGCTAGTTCTGCATCCTGTGACAGCCAAAGAGTGTTCAATAGTGTTCTGAAGGCTCTGCCTAATTCAAACACTAAAGATGATCGTAGCATGTTATTCAGTGAATTTTAATTCCATTGGATGCGAGGTGTCATGGCTAATAGTGGCGAAAATTCTGAACTAGCAAGTGACAGACATAATCTGCAGGATACAATCATACATCGAGCGCAAAGCAAGTTTATACGCGTACCGTAACTGTCGCTTGCAACCGTTTGTTTGTCACCTTCGTAAACCGCCTTCGTACGTGAGCGGAAGATGTCGAATGGGCTGCAGACCTTGCACTTCTCTGCGCACTTGAAGTTCATGAGCAGAACTTTACGAAGTGAGAGGGCACTTAATTCTGATTTGAGAGGAAATTTGATGCATCTAAAAGGAAAATTGCGCTATGGAAGCGACAGTTTCTGCAAAAGAACGGTATCCATTTCCCTAATTCTCTGGATTTGAAGCAAATGCGAATTTTGAAGAATTAAGTGCAGCATTGAAAGAATTACAAGAATAATTTCACAAAACTTTTGAAGACATGGCAAATCTCCTATCTTTCTGTGGGTTACTTTATCGACAGTTTACCGTTTCGGTTGAATGTGCGCCTGTACTCCTGCAGATAAAACTCATCGGTCTGCAGTGTAACATCTGTTTTAAAGAATTTTCGCTATATAACTACCCAAGAGTAGAAAGACTCTTCACTTCTCTACAATGAGACTCCAAACCCGATATTAATGTTTCAATCAAGATATGTGTGTGAAAGACCTTTTTTCCATTATGGAACAATACAATCCACGATTACGTGGCGACACAAGTGATTAAAATCTGAGAAATATTTGTGTCTGCCTGTGCGCCTTTGCGTTTTTCGTACATATATTTTATTGTGTCTTCAGGTAGCCAAAAATAATTAGATAATATCTAATTGTTTTTCGCGTTCAGTGTTTTTCAGAAATATGAAACCACACAATTTGGTCATTGTTCCTAAAGTGACTGTATTTTCATCTGATGCGACGCATACGCAGTTTCACCTTGACCCCACTGAGACGGACTGCCGTGGCAGTGGCGTAAGCGTGCACTAAGATTATAGAGATCGTACACTCCTGGAATTTGAAATAAGAACACCGTGAATTCATTGTCCCAGGAAGGGGAAACTTTATTGACACATTCCTGGGGTCAGATACATCACATGATCACACTGACAGAACCACAGGCACATAGACACAGGCAACAGAGCATGCACAATGTCGGCACTAGTACAGTGTATATCCACCTTTCGCAGCAATGTAGGCTGCTATTCTCCCATGTAGACGATCGTAGAGATGCTGGATGTAGTCCTGTGGAACGGCTTGCCATGCCATTTCCACCTGGCGCCTCAGTTGGACCAGCGTTCGTGCTGGACGTGCAGACCGCGTGATACGACGCTTCACCCAGTCCCAAACATGCTCAATGGGGGACAGATCCGGAGATCTTGCTGGCCAGGGTAGTTGACTTACACCTTCTAGAGCACGTTGGATGGCACGGGATACATGCGGACG
This sequence comes from Schistocerca gregaria, assembly GCF_023897955.1. NCBI lineage: Eukaryota > Metazoa > Arthropoda > Insecta > Orthoptera > Acrididae > Schistocerca > Schistocerca gregaria. Next base: position 269,410,555 of record NC_064925.1, on the reverse strand, counting down.
TGCATTGTCCTGTTGGAACAGCAAGTTCCCCTGCCGGTCTAGGAATGGTAGAACGATGGGTTCGATGACGGTTTGGATGTACCGTGCACTATTCAGTGTCCCCTCGACGATCACCAGAGGTGTACGGCCAGTGTAGGAGATCGCTCCCCACACCATGATGCCGGGTGTTGGCCCTGTGTGCCTCGGTCGTATGCAGTCCTGATTGTGGTGCTCACCTGCACGGCGCCAAACACGCATACGACCATCATTGGCACCAAGGCAGAAGCGACTCTCATCGCTGAAGACGACACGTCTCCATTCGTCCCTCCATTCACGCCTGTCGCGACACCACTGGAGGCGGGCTGCACGATGTTGGGGCGTGAGCGGAAGACGGCCTAACGGTGTGCGAGACCGTAGCCCAGCTTCATGGAGACGGTTGCGAATGGTCCTCGCCGATACCCCAGGAGCAACAGTGTCCCTAATTTGCTGGGAAGTGGCGGTGCGGTCCCCTACGGCACTGCGTAGGATCCTACGGTCTTGGCGTGCATCCGTGCGTCGCTGCGGTCCGGTCCCATGTCGACGGGCACGTGCACCTTCCGCCGACCACTGGCGACAACATCGATGTACTGTGGAGACCTCACGCCCCACGTGTTGAGCAATTCGGCGGTACGTCCACCCGGCCTCCCGCATGCCCACTATACGCCCTCGCTCAAAGTCCGTCAACTGCACATATGGTTCACGTCCACGTTGTCGCGGCATGCTACCAGTGTTAAAAGACTGCGATGGAGCTCCGTATGCCACGGCAAACTGGCTGACACTGACGGCGGCGGTGCACAAATGCTGCGCAGCTAGCGCCATTCGACGGCCAACACCGCGGTTCCTGGTGTGTCCGCTGTGTCGTGCGTGTGATCATTGCTTGTACAGCCCTCTCGCAGTGTACGGAGCAAGTATGGTGGGTCTGACACACCGGTATCAATGTGTTCTTTTTTCCATTTCCAGGAGTGTATAATATTTGGTTGGTAAACTGCTGGTAGTCATAATGCTACTCACCTCTGACATGAGTTTGTCTCCGAACCAGCAGTAGACAGACAGCTCGGTGAACATGGCGCACAAATAGGCGCCAAATTTTCCCGTCTCACGCGCGCTCTGCGCACTCTACAACAGTCAAAAACGCTGAGCATCAAGAGTGAACATTCTGAAGTCGTCAGACAAGATGCAATTTAATAATGCAAGAAACTACTGATTGAGAGTAGTGAAACGTTTAGCAGCTGTAGAAACAGATTGGTATGTCTTCGCGACTTTGACCCCCTAGCTGGAAGTGACATAAAATTTTATGTTCTTGAGGAACCATTTGCGGGGACATTATAAGGAGAGAAATCCAAACCAAAGTCATGTTTCAGGTATTCATTGCTCTATTGTTTTGTTTCTAATATCCTTATTTTGGCTACGGTGCCATTTTGTAGCTGCCTGTGAATAATGTATGCTCCGTCGACAAAAGAAAACAGACATCATTATGTTAACTAAATTAAACCACAAACTCATCACAAACGATGCTATAACCTTAAAGGCAGATAAAGTCACTAGTCTGATCATGATGATTGCATAACCAAACTAAAAAGCTTGTTTAAATAATAACAATATCAAAACAATTAACGCAGACCAAGGCTACCAACTCAGACAAAAAATTCATTAAACCTTGTTACAAAATTCTTACATATTACAGAAGAAGAAAAAGCATAGTAACGACCCAAAATCACGTGGCCAAAATAACATTCAAGAAGGATTTAATCCTATATGTTCAGTAACCAAGTGCACAGATATCCCCTCTTACGTCATTTGTAAGGAACTAAACAATCTTTTTATGTAATATTACACAAGTAACAAAAAATTCAGAATGAAAAGTTGTCAAACGCTGCCAAACAATGTAAAAGATATAAAAATTCCAGCAAAGTTGAAATTCTATCATTTGAGAGCACCAGCCTCAACACCAATATACCAGACCAGGAAACTACAAGAACTATAGAGGAAAAGCGACTGGTTCACAGAAAATCGTCTATAACCTCTGTATATGACATTAGAGAACTGCTAAAAGTAATATTGACATACAATTTTTATGACTTCAATAACGAAATCTATACACAATACGATGGAAAGGCCATGAGCTGCAGTATTGTTTACAATGTAGCAGACATCTTTTTAAACACGTTAGAAGAAAGTTTTTTCTGACCGACGAACCGGCTATTCAAAAAAATCGTAAATACTTCAGATTTGTTGACGACATTTTGCTCTTGATACAAGCAATCAACCTAGACAATCAACAAATATAGGACATAAATCATTAAACGAACTACGTCCAAAAATGTAGTTCACAATGGTATCAGAGACTAATAAAATAATAATTCACAATCGATACAAAAAAGTTACATGTTTGCACCTGTTACTGTCCTTCAAAACAGGCGCCAGCGTTGTGTAAAACCCGTTGTCAGCGATGTGGAAGGCGTAGTATACCGTTAGGAGAGTCTGTTCTGTTGATGGTGTCAATGGAGCGGTCTACTGCCTGTCGAATCTCTGAAACAGTTCTGAAGATAAACTCACGAAGTGGTTCCTTCATCTTCGGAATCAAATCACTGTCACAAGGACATGAGTGTGGGGAGTATGGTGGATGGTACAGTACTTCGCAGTCCCATCTACCGAACAGAGCAGCCACAGCTTGCGCTGTATGCGCCCGCGCATTGTCGTGCAAAATGATGGGTGGGTTGCGCAGGAAGTGTCGCCGCTTCTTTCGCAAAGCAGGTCGCAGGTGATGTTCCAAAAACGAACAGCAATAATGTTCATTGACGGTCTGCCGTGGAGGGGCGTAATCCATAAGAATAACATCAACACAGTCGTACACGAGAATCACCATAACTTTAGACCGCTACATTAGCACCATCAACAGTACATACCCTCATAACGGTATATACTACGCCTTCCACTTCGCTGGCAACGGGTTCTACACAACGCAGGTGACTACTTTGAAGGTCAATAACAGACGCAAACATGTAACTCTTTTGTAACGGTTGTGAATAAATAGTTGCCACTGTTTAAGTTCAAACCCTCGTATTAATAATATTTATAGAAAGCCACGCTGACAGACATCATCATAAACGCAAAATCGTTTCACCCTGTAGCACATAAACATGCATATCTTCATACAATGATCAACAGACTAACCAAACTACAACACGAACAAGCTGCAGTACAAAAGAATTAGAAATTATATATTATATAGAGCAGCAAATTAATTATAAGAAAAATATAATACGCAAATCTGTAAAAGACACTCCAAACCAGCACACAGTGACATCTATAAACACATAAAACAACTAAAAGAATCACCAGTGCCATAGAAAATTTGTTACCTACCAAATTATATGTACTAGTGAAAAAATACAGGAGTAAGATTAGACCACCGAACCAAACATAGATTAAATTTTAATTACGGCAGTTACGGCGTAGTGTACTTATGTAGGGAGCGAACACTGAAGACTGGGAATTATGTAATGTTACGAAATGATTGCTTTACGAATACAATTAATTTACTGAGCGCACAAGGGTACACACGAGAACCTGTCACCCGCAGAGCAGGAACAGTATTAATTATATACGCCATTGTCAACATTACCACACTACGTTGCCGATAACGTAAGTAAACATAACCTAAAACATAGATTCATTCTGGGAAAAACAAATTACCATACCTCACACATGATCACGTACAAAATCAAAGGTCAGTATTGCGATGAATTACACATAGGGCAAACAGGAAGAGGTTCAAGAACTAGGAATCGAGAACATACAAGAAAAAGCGACACAAATCCATCCACTTTCTTCAGTCACATGAAAAGAGAAAATGGCAAAGTAGATCAGATTGTTGTTGTTGTGGTCTTCAGTCCTGAGACTGGTTTGATGCAGCTCTCAATGCTACCCTATCCTGTGCAAGCTTTTTCATCTCCCAGTACTTCCTGCAACCTACATCCTTCTGAATCTGTTTAGTGTATTCATCTCTTGTTCTCCCTCTACGATTTTTGCCCTCCATTTGCCCTCAAATGCTAAATTTGTGATCCCTTGATACCTCAGAACACGTCCTACTAACCGGTCCCTTCTTTTGTCAAGTTGTACCACAAACTCCTCTTCTCCCCAATTCTACTCAATTCTTCATCATTAGTTATGTCATCTACCCATCTAATCTTCAGCATTCTTCTGTAGCACCACATTACGAAAGCTTCTATTCTCTTCTTGTCTAAACTATTTATGGTCCATGTTTCACTTCTATACATTGCTACACTCCATACAAACACTTTCACAAACGACTTCCTGACACTTAATTCTATACCGTATCTTAACAACTCTTCTTCTGAAACGCTTTCCTTGCCATTGCCAGTCTACATTTTATATCCTCTCCACTTCGACCATCATCAGTTATTTTGCTCCCCAAATAGCAAACCTCCTTTACTACTTTAAGTGTCTCAGTTCCTAATCTAATTCCCTCAGCATCACCCTACTTAATTCGACTACATTCCATTATCCTCGTTTTGCTTTTGTTGGTGTTCATCTTGCATCCTCCTTTCAAGACACTATCGATTCAGTTCAACTGCTCTTCCAAGTCTTTTGCTGTCTCTGACAGAATTACAATGTCATCGGCTAACCTCAAAGTTTTTATTTCTGCTCCATGGATTTTAATACCTACTCCGAATTTTTCTTTTGTTTCCTTTACTGCTTGCTCAATATGCAGATTGAATAACATCGGGGAGAGGCTACAACCCTGTCTCACTCCCTTCCCAACCACTGCTTCCCTTTCATGCCCCTCGACTCTTATAACTGCCATCTAGTTTCTGTACAAATTGTAAATAGCCTTTCACTCCCTGTATTTTACCCCTGCCACCTTCAGAATTTGAAAGAGAATATTCCAGTCGACATTGTCAAAAGCTTTCTCTAAGTCTACAAATGCTAGAAACGTAGGTTTGCCTTTCCTTAATCTTTCTTCTAAGATGATTCGTAAGGTCAGTATTGCCTCACGTCTTCCAACATTTCTACGGAATCCAAACTGATCTTCTCTGAGGTTGGCTTCTACCAGTTTTTCCATTCGTCTGTAAAGAACTCCTGATGGTATTTTGCAGCTGTGACGTATTAAACTGATAGTTCGGTAATTTTCACATCTCTCAACACCTGCTTTATTCGGGATTGGAATTATTATATTCTTCTTGAAGTCTCAGGGTATTTCACCTGTCTCAAACATCTTGCTTACCAGATGGTAGAGTTTTGTCAGGACTGGCTCTCCCAAGGTCGTCAGTAGTTCTAATGGAAAGCTGTCTACTTCCGGGGTCTTGTTTTGACTCAGGTCTTTCAGTGCTCTGCCAAACTCTTCACGCAGTATCGTATCTCCCATTTCATCTTCATCTACATCCTTTTCCATTTCCATAATATTGTCCTCAAGTAAATCGCCCTCGTATAGACCCTCTATATACTCCTTCCACCTTTCTGCTTTCCCTTCTTTGCTTAGAACTGGGTTTCCATATGAGATCTTGATATTCATATATCAGATAGAACGGGCGAAAAAAATGTTGTGCATAACACTGAAATGACTAACCATGAATTTCTAGGAAGAAACAGAAATTCATATGCACGCTATAACTATATAAAGATCATATTTGACGAACAAACTGATCTCAAACAGAAATTCTATACTGAAAATTGTATTGACAGCTTAAGTGTAGATAATGGATAAACGTACACAGCCAAAACATAAATAAAATAAATACCAAAGATCAAATCACTAATGCACGGAAACTGATAGATTAATTAATTAAAACATAATTGTACTCATAGTCTAATACAACAGTCATGACACTTCGCTTCGTTTTTGCTACCCTTGCGATAGCAACGCGCCAAGCGGTCAGCAAGCGACACTTCTGAATATCATATCGGATCTGTATATATAGTAACGCTTTTATTGAGTTGTGACATAGTTTTTACAATGTGGACCGAATGTAGTGCCATACAAATTGATAATAACTAAAACCTGACACCACATTTGTCGTTCGTAAGTTTCCTAAGGATCCAGGGAGATAAGATACGATACATTACGCGACAGTTTATTTACCACTGTATGACAACATACAGATATTGACTGAAGGATATCATTTTCGTTTAACAACAAAAAGTATTAAAAATCATAAGACCTCACCTTCTCCAGAAAGATGTCGTATGTCTATCCAACAAAGCAAAGTTTTCTTCAATAAACTTCCAGTTGAATCAGTGAATGTGAACCGCAGGAAACTTGAATGAAATGTAATACCTACATTATCTAACGTTGCACACAAGCCACCACACCTGTAACTGAAGGGAAAACTGCAAAGAAGTGTCAATAAAGCACCAAAAGGAATAAAATTTGTTTCCCAATGTTCAAGAAACCGATTTCATAATTTTTGCTACATCTGAGCGACAAACAGCAAGAATCAAGCAGGTATACAGATGGCTTTCCATGTATCTACGAATTTCTAAAGAAACTCTGAGTAATTTTTTGTGAACTTAGCGGCATTATATAGCTGCTGAGATAATTAGTGCCGCTAATATAGAGTTGGTTTAGATGAAGAAAACATTAAATTTCAGAGTAATTCCTTGTGTCGCCTAGTTCATTTGATAAAAACAATTAGATTCATTTATTTATATTACGGTTATTAAGTCTGTAAGGAACTTAATAAACTTTTATTTCATTAAAAGGGACGGATTGCAGCGTGATGCTATCATCCCCTGACTGATCGTTTGGACCTCAACTGACGCGTCAAAGCTAACTGAGGTAAATCCTAGCGTTCATTTATAGTCTCAGCCTAAGACACATTTAGTAAAACAAAGTGTTGACTGGCAGTATTTTAAAAGGCAAATTAAGATTAATGATGATGTATAGTCCTTTCTCTCCTGAGGATAAGGTTCTTCTATAAATAAGAGTATGTTAAGGCTGAGTGAATACACAAGATGAAATCCTAGTCAGTTTTGTCCTGACCTTATGAGATACTCTGTGGCAACGCATTATGCTTGTTGTGGAACTGCACTTTTAACAGACTTCACCTTGTTAATGGATGTGAAACAAGGCGCGAGTAATTCTGGAATATCAAAAATTTCTGTGTAGTCACTGAATGAAATGTGGAACTACAGCCCTGTGCGCTTAGCTGCAGTTATACATGGCACTAAGCGAACAATACTTACCAGACCGACCTGGAACAGCAGAATACAGATGGCAACACCAAGTGCGAGGCTCTGTCCCAGTAACATGCCTCCAAGACACTTCTGCAGGAACTCAGTGTTTCTGTCAACATGAAACGCAAAGAAAGCACATCCGTACTTGTAAATCAGGTAAACAGAGAACGAGCTGCGCCTTGAAATATTCCTCTACATAACTAATAATTAATACTTTTATAAGAAAATGTGACACTGAAAATGTGGAAGTCCCGTATTAGAAACAGATGAAGCCTCCTCTGCACACAGGAGACGATTAGTACTGAGAGTGAGAAGACGTATTGCCAGCTGGTCTTCATCTCGGGGACCTGTGACCGACGTATGTTTAACGATTTTTCTATTTCTCCAGTTGGAACGATTGATTCTGTCAAAGATTTATTGTTGACTGTAGACTGGAGTCGAGGTCGTGGCCAGAACTTATATATACGAGGAGCGGTGAGAATATGGGCCAAAGCGTGTATCGAAACCAATTCACACGGGCCAATATGTGCATAGACTATCAAGTCATCACACAAGCCTGAAAGAAAGAATGGCTAGTACGCCTGTAACGTGCACAAGGCGAATATGTGAGATGCACATCATTGAACATGCAACACCTGTGATTGGTACTCCACCAGTTGGATAGGAAGTGTCGTGGTACCTGACACCCAGTGCCATATTAGGAGAAGATATGTCGGGTTAAGAGTTTCTACAATACATACCCAGAAAAATGAATAAGATCAGTGTCTTTTTACACAAATATGCGCTGACAATTTACAGACTGACAAAGAAGATCACAGAGTGCCTCAGATCGGAAAAGAGCAAAAGGAAGCCACTCACAATATTAGGAATTTACCGCATATAGTCTACATGTGGAAATTTCCACTGTACAGGTTACTTAGCCAGCTTAATAAGTATTTCAAGTTTTTATTTTATTTCTGTTCTGTCACTTTAATATTGTCTTGCACTGATCAAGTACAGTTCGGTGCAACCTACATGCCAAGTAAAATCATTGCTTGAACAAAGGTTGTTTACTACTTTGGAACGCTCTAACAAACAAATAAATTATCTGTTATGGGTAGACAACAAAAAGTATGGGAGATACGTCGCGTGTTAGCTGCTGGTCGTGGCCTCGAGCATCACACAGGCAGTATTCTATCTCTGTCACCGCCGGTTGGTTGGTTAGTTTGGGGAGGGGACCAAACAGCGAGGTCATCGACCCATTGGATGAGGGAAGGATGAGAATGGAAATCGGCTGTGTCCTTTCACAGGAACCAGACTGGCATTCGACTGAAACATTTTACGGAAAACACGGAAAACCTAAATCAGAATGTCCGGGCGTGGGTTTCACCCATCGTCCTCCCGTATGCGAGTCCAGTGTGCTGACACTTGCGCCACCTCGCTCGCTGTCTTTCCAGCACTCCTAATTTCTTGGACATTGTCCTAACACCGAAATTAAAATCTGCTCTTGATCACCATGACTGGATGATAGCCTTATAGCCTGACCTGGGCACGACCATATGTATCCCCTCTAAAAATTAATATGAGTTAACTTTTAAAAAGCTCTGTCTGTGAGAAAACTCCTTCCAGATTCCTACATATTAGCTTATCCTTTCAGGCACCATTTTGAGCCTGTAAGAACTGGTGTGGAAAAGTTGAATGTCCCAACTTTCTGTTCGAGAAGGACGCTGTGATTACACTCCAACTGACACCGAGAGATTTTCACATGCAGTACTCAGACAGCCCGCTATCATCGTTATTGTTGACCACTGCATCAGTGCGTTCCACGTCGCCAAACGCGCACAAAGCCAGCAACTGCGTTTTGCAAGAAGGCAGTTCCAATTTTCAGCAGCAATGACGTCACTGTGTCGCCACGAGAGTCGCTGATGCCTCGACACATCCGTCTTACCTCCTCTTTGAGACGACTTTAGTGGGTGTTACTAAAGCACTACAACTTTCCACTAGCACTGCTGTAGAGTGATGGTGGCGGGGGGGGGGGGGGGGGGGGTCAATGATGCAACAGCAATTCAAGAAGACAGCGGACAGCGGTATCTTTATGTCGACATATTTGGGCGTGCAAAGCCCAAGTCTGAAGTGTTTTTGTTTCATTTTTGCTGTGCATAGCTTGTCACTACGTTTAGAGGATATAAGGGTTGATAACTGCTCCAGAATGTAAGGTGCTGCAAGGAAGAGCAGTAGTGATCCATTTAAGGCTTTGCATGATCACATAGTAGCCCTGGTTCTTAAGCATCTGGAAGAACACAACAGCTGGAAGCAAACGTGAACTGCCATCTGATCGAAAACTAAAGCATTCTGGCAACTCGTGATGATTTCAGCAGTCTAAGGCGCTGCAGTCATGTACTGTGCGGCTGGTCCCGGTGGATGTTCGAGTCCTCCCTCGGGCATGGGTGTGTGTGTTTGTCCTTAGGATCATTTAGGTTAATAGTGTGTAAGCTTAGGGACTGATGACCTTAGCAGTTAAGTCCCATAAGATTTCACACACATTTGAATATTTTTTTGATGATTTCATTCTGAAGCGATTGCCCCATTCAGGGAGAATGTAAAACAGAGGGCACAGAGAAATCCCAGGTTATCAAGATAATGGAAGGTACTGATTGGGAAATGAGAGGAAAGCCATTATAGCAGCCAATTCGAGATCCCATTAAAATATCTTAATCCCATTACATATCAGGGATTAATTGACTTTGCCATTGTAATTGGAAAAGTCAATATAAAGGTGAAAACAGTAAAAATTTTAAAAGAGAAATGTGCTCAAGTAAGCGTATTACTTTCAGCAGTTACACCTAAGCAGTCATTAAAGCCATCATGCTGTCGTATCAGTGAACTGGATGTAGAAACTAGTAGTCCAACGGAGACATGCCATGTTCTGTTGGGGAACAGTGAAGGAAAATATAAATAGGGTATGGAAGATTCTTACGAGAAAGTGTACAGAATTTGGATGTTATTCTTGGGAATGATTTTTTGCGCAACTTTCAGGTACTTATGGCCCTTTGTTCGAAAACTGCCGAAGTCAGTGATCCGTTGCACCGATTTGGGGAATTAAAGGTGTGAGTAACTCATCGGAAAAGGCTTATTTCCCAAGTTCATTTAAAACAATGAGTCTTAGTTTTAAAATTCTGCACGCCTGAAATACTCCTGGTGGAAAATGAGTTCTCTGGATAATAACTGAGACAAGAACGGTGTTTTTGATTCATCCACTAACAAGAAGCGAATTTCTACATCAACCCCAAGCACATGAAACAAGAGATATTTCCCAAGTCGAGAGTACTATCACAGAAATGTGTGTTCCCATTATGTTTACACACTTTTGTAACACACGACGTAATCAGTACACAAATGATAGTACAGGCCACAGGACAAGAAATAGAAGCAGTAGATGTTGAACAGTTTGAGATGAAAAGAATTGTGTCTAAAAACCTTCAAGGACCTACCATTGTATTAGAAAATATGGTAAGTGATCCATGAACAATCAGAAAATATTCCTGAACAGAGAAGTATATGCAATCATGTCACTGTCTAAACTCAACCGAGAGAGAACTTAACGCATTTCTCAGAACTGGACAGGAACATAAAGTAACTAGTACCAGAGAAATCAGTGTGGTTGTTTCAGAGAATATCCTATTTATCAATCACAGATTTAATGTGGACAATATTTATATTGTAACTGCACAGCCTATAACTCAGAAGCCTCACTGCATCCTCTATCATGTGCAGTCCATCGTGGAAGAAAGCATTCAACAGCAGTTTGATACAGCAGTAATTCAGCTTTCCTCTAGGCTTTGTCATAGTGCCTAAAAAGAGTATCAGTGGGGAATAACGTACTGTCCCAGTGTTGATGTGCAAGCAGTACAGAGACAGGAGACACCTGACACTTATCCACTTATGTCGACAAAACACTATGTCACATCGGAAATTACAAGTATTTTTTCACATTAGATGTGTGATCGTATTACCATCAGATACTCCTAGCACATCATAACAAATCCAAGACGGCATTTTTCATGCTTTCTGTGTCATATTAACTCCTCAGAATGCCATGGGATTTAAGAAATACATCTGCTTCCTTTCAGTGCTTCTTAGACTTGATACTAGTTGGGACGAAATTAACTATGTCACTGATATACCTTAATGATATTGTCGCAAAGAAGCTGAGGACGGATCTCAGCGGTTACAAACTGAAATTTGTGATCCTACTGAGATGTGACACTTGTTACTCAGTAGTCACGAATGAGAAAGTCACAAAATATGATATGGTCCCCTGTAATCTGGGGTATATTTCTTGACTGTTTCCTTTTTACTTGCAGGATATATCAATAGAATCCAGTCTCCCTGTTGGCAGAGCAGTAGAATAGTATCTACATTAGTTTATTTGCCCAGATACTGCCCTTGAATTACTGTGTTGTACTTTCCGTCTTGCAGTCTTAAACCTCAGTATTAATCCATTGACTTAAAAAGACTCAATATCTACTGATGATATATTTTAATTCCAATGGTGAGCTTATTTTTGGGTTGTACACAATTACGTAATGGAGAATGTCCAGTGGATTCATGGATTCGACTGTGGTATGCAGATAGAACATATTGCAAATAACATTCCCAGTCATCGTGTTTTCTATGGACATCTTATGTAGAAGCAAGAGATATGATTTTCAATCTGAGTCTTAGCAATGTAGATATTCTGCAGTGCTGGCACAATCCATTGAAGCACCCAGTATTCCTTAACCAAGGTATCTGAGTTAGATTGCTGTGTGCAGCTTGTTGTCTGTGGAGACAACAATGTGATGCTACTAGCGTTACAGTACTGTTAAGGATTGTCCTGTTACTGAGAAGCCAGTCACACTCACCAGCTGTCACTGCTCCATGTACCCCATCTCCGTCGAGTTGCTAACACTGCCCACGGTTTTTATCACCTCTCTTCACATGCAGCACAGTATTTCAACAGTATAATTCGATTTAAAGCCATATTTACTGTTAATCGACCGTAACTGTTTCAAAACCTCTATAAGATTCTCCAGGGACCTCTGTCAGTCGAAAATCTTATAGAATTAGTCAAATGATTTAACGAAGCAAACTCTTTCAATGTCCAAACCTCATCTCCAGGCTACAATGGCAAAAGAAACATATTTGGCTAAAGTACACACAACCTTATCATCTGCTGTGGTCATCCTGTGCACAAAGAGAAGGATAACGTAATATGAGATGACATTCACTTCGATTGTTGATATGCTGTCCGTACATACATTTTTAAAAAATTACTCACTTTTTTCGTATGGAACGGCTATTTTTTTGAGGCTTGTTCAGTTACTTTGCTGTTGTGATTTGCTGGATCTTGTTAACCATCGTTCATAAAAAGTACAGGTCAAGCACGACAGCAAAATCAATTATACTGCCCAGTTTCCATTTAGTTTTCGATGTCTTATCAGTCATCTAAACTGTCATTTGCACATCGTAGTGTCAAATCATTGATCTTCGATGACGAAATACGTAATAAGAGAGACTGTGGCAATATGATGCACAAAATAAGTTAAACATTATTTTAAAGATAACAAATCATTGCTACTGAAAGATAGATTGACATATATTCTTAATCGTTACATATTATCTACCGTAACAGTGTTGAACTGAAGTTAGCGAAGAAATTTGAATTCTGTGTACCTAAGTTTAGCATCACAAAGAGCTTAGTTTTGACTTTAAGTCTCAACATATTTCCAGTCGAATCTCAACATTTATATTCATTTATATTCAGAACTGTAACGCCACTATGCCAATAGCAATGAGGTTACCTTCATGTTTTCAAAGTGCTCTTGTTGATTGCTGAGTTCATTTAGCTGTTTTCTGTAATTCCACTTTAACTAACCCAACAAAAGATTTAAATCACTGATGTGAGATTTTGCCAATCATGTTTTTGTCTGTGAGAAAGTTACTAGCAAAACTGCTATTTATTAATCTAAATTCAATTTTTATATATTGATTATAATTTTAATGGAATTAGTACATGAGAGTTGTGCTACCTTATTCTAATCTCATTTTGAGTATTCGCTTGTGGTATAATGGGATTTAAGAACTGACCACAATAGGCGTTGGTTTTATATTTTCTGTTAATGCTATGGCATTAATTCTCATTTGTATTTTGTTGTAGGCTCTACAATGTTCCAGGGTTTTAATCGTATAGAGACGTGTTTGGTTATTTTAGTGCAGTTTTTATGAAAATTTCTGTATAATGTAAAAGTATTATAGATTAACATTGCTTAACTACTCTTCCAAATTCATTCCACTTCTATCAAAATTACAATTTTTGTATGTGTTCATGTTGAATGCATTACATTTACATTTTGATTCTGTTTTTTATGAACATCTAGACTGAGATTTTTTCCTGTTGTTCATTGACACAATTAAAACAAACTGTTCTTTGTAATGTTTACCTCCATGATCGAATGCCATATTAATTTGTCACATCTACGCAAAGGCCCCCTGTAATACCAGTTGCATGAGTGTTGTAGTTCGTGATACTTAAATGCTGCGAAGGGCCAGTGCCACCACCTCAACTCCAACGACAGTACTATTCGGCCATGCTTGTCACACAAAAAATTGTAATGTCATTGGCGAAATGTCGCGCGGGATTAGCCGAGCAGTCTAAAGGCGCTGCAGTCCTGGACTGTGGGGCTGATCTTGGCGGAGGTTCGAGTCCTCCCTCAGACATGGATGTATGTGTTTGTCCTTAGGATAATTTAGGTTAAGTAGTGTGTAAGCTTAGGGGTATTTCACACACATATGAATATTGTTTTAACATTATCCAAATTTGGCATTTAGAACTATAACGCTTTGTATTGTGCTGTATTTGAGGTATAACGGTACGAATGAAAGTACAGCACTATGGAATATTTCAGTCTATTCTACCATTGATGTGGCTATCTTTTTCCCTTCCTTTTTTCGTGTTCTTTGTGATGGTGATGTCGTCACTATGTTCACCCAGTTCGTAAATAATTCTGCATAGTTGTTATGGACCTTTATGTTCGATGTGCTAATTCTGTGAATGATTAATAATCGTTGAATGGCAGTTATACTATGAATTATCTAAGTAGCCACGCGTCCGATCTTCTAAATTACTGCGTTATTTATGGATTGTGGGTATTGCATGTTTTATTTTATGTTCGCAACTGTCGTTACAGTGTAAGACCCGACATCAAAACGGTTCTGTAAGTGACGAGGTCACATGTGAGAATTGTGTTGAGATAGAATTGTATGCATCTACATTTACATTTACAATCTCCAAACTACTGTGAAGTGCATGGCAGACGATAGCCCCATTGCACCGTTTATCATGGTTTTTCCCGGTTCCATAACCCAATGGGGTGCGGGAGGAATTAATGTTTAAATGTCTCTGTGCTTATTGTAATTAATCTGATCTTGTCCTGAAGATCCTTGTGGAGCGGTAAGTAGGGGTTCTAGTACGTTCCTAGAATCATCATTTGAGGCCAGTTGTTTCAACTTCATTAGTTTACTTTCTCGCGGTAGTCTCCATCTGCCTTTAGGTTTCTGTCAGTTTAGTTCTTTCAACATATCACTGACATTCTCCTGCAGGTCACACAAACTTTTAATTATTTGTGCTGCCTTTCTCTGTATACGGTCAGTATTCATTGCTAATCATATAAGGTACAGGCCCTGCTTATTCTACGATTGTCTGCACGTTTGATTTGTAAGCAATCGCGTTAGTAGACTGATTGCATTTCTCTAGTTGTTGTTGTGGTCTTCAGCCCTGAGACTGGTTTAATACAGCTCCCCATGCTACTCTATCCTGTGCTAGCTTCTTCATCTCCCAGAACCCACTGCAACCCACATCCTTCTGAATCTGCTTAGTGTAGTCATCTCTTGGTCTCCCTCTACGATTTTTACCCTCTACGCTGCCCTCCAATACTAAATTGGTAATCCCTTGATGCCTCAGAACATGTCCTACCAATCGATCCCTTCTTCTGGTCAAGTTGTGCCACAAACTTCTCTTCTCCCCAGTCCTATTCAATACTTCCTCATTAGTTATGTGATATACCCATCTAATCTTCAGCATTCTTCTGTAGCACCACATTTCGAAAGCTTCTATTCTCTTCTTGTCTAAACTATTTATCGTCCATGTTTCACTTCCATACATGGCTACACTCCATACAAATACTTTCAGAAATGACTTCCTGACACTTAAATCTATACTCGATGTTAACAAATTTCTCTTCTTCAGAAACGCTTTCCTTGCCATTGCCAGTCTACATTTTATATCCTCTCTACTTCGACCGTCATCTGTTATTTTGCTCCCCAAATAGCAAAACTCCTTTACTACTTTAAGTGTCTCATTTCCTAATCTAATTCACTCAGCATCACCTGACGTAATTCGACTACATTCCATTATCCTCGTTTTGCTTTTGTTGATGTTCATCTTATATCCTCCTTTCAAGACACTATCCATTCCCCAATAAATGGAAGTCTGCCACCAGCTTTACCCACAACTCAGTCTTTGTGATCATTACATTTCATGTCTCTGATATGGGTTACACCCAGTTATTTGCACGAGTTTACCGGTTCAAACTATGACTCACTCATATAATACTCATAAGGTACGATGTTTTCCGGTTTTGGAAGGGCAAAATTTTATATTTTTGAACTTTAAAACAAGTTACCAATCATGGCACTACTTTGAAAACTTATCAAGCCCTGACTGAATATTTTTGCAGATTCGTTCAGACTATACTTCAGAGCAGATAACTACACCATAAGTGACAAACATGAGGTTACTATTAACATTGTCCGCAAAGCCATTAATATAGAACATGAACATTAAGCCATCCACCACAGTTCCCTGCAGTAAAACCGAAATTACTTCTGTGTCTGTTGATGACTTAACATCCACAATAACATGCGTCGTCCTCCCCAGCAAGAGATCCTCAATTCAGTCACACAAGTCTCTGATACCCCACGCGATCATACTTTTGATAATGAGCGTAGCTTTGGTTATGAGTCAAATGGTTTTCGTATATCGATAAATTATGCATCTACGTGACTACCATGATCCATGAGTTTCAGGATATCGCGTGAGAAAAGGATGAGTTGGGTTTCACATTAAATATGTTTTCGAAATCTACGCTGGTTAGCATGGAGAGGTGGTTTTGTGCAAGCTGTCTCATTAAATTTGATTTCCCAGTATATTCTAATATTCTACAATGAATCGATGACAAAGATATTGGACGGTGGTTCTGTGGATCATCTCAGCTACCCTTCTTGTACACATGTCTGGCCTGCGCTTTCTTCCAGGTATTGGGAACGGTTTCTTGTCAATGTATCTGCAACAGGTTATAGTTAACAGAGGTGCTAGCACCACAATGAAGTGGGTACGGATTCTGATAGAGATAGCACTGAGACTTGTGCCTCTGTTCAGTCTGTACCATTTCAGCTATTTTTCATCCCTTCTGACAGTAATATCTACGAGGATTCACTCATTTTTCAGTTCTACGAGGATAAAAATGAGACGGTATTCCTGCACTTTCCTTTCTAAAGGAACATTTGAAACCAGAATTAAGTATTTCTGCATCTACCCTGTGGTTTCTCAATTTCAGTTCTTGTCTTGACCATGAGTAATCACACACTAAGTTTGGTGCCACTAACAGCCTTTGGGTTTTGTGAAACATCCTTCGACAATATTCTGCTACGGTAGGCGCCACACATTGGATTCCCTTAGGATTTTCTTTACAGTGACTGTATACCACTGAAGATAACTCCGATTCTGTCCTCCTGTGTACATATCTATTCAGTTCAAGGTCAGATATTTCTTTATACTTGAGTAATAGTTCCTATACATCCTCCTGTTCGGAGCTAAAAGTTTCAACTTTCTCACTGAGATTTGACACTATTGCTTCTTGGCCTAGTTTGCTTACCAGATAATTCTTTCTACGGGTTCTTGTTGCCTTTGGAGTTATGATCCACATTGTTGGTATAACCACCTCATTGTCGTGGTCACTGATATCAGTTCCAATTCCTATTGTTCCTTAATTGGAATTTTTTCTTTAACGATCATGTAGCACAGGAACATTTTATAGAATGTTGCTGGTGTAGATTCGTCCAAATGGTTTTCCTGTTAGCTGGAAATGTATGTCCCCTAAGTGATTTAACTTGTTGCTCTTCGTTAAAACGTCCTAAATCATTTTTTTTTAAAAAAAAGAAAAGAAGATTTGCATTTTATTGCAGCTCTTGTATACTTACCGTAATTCTGAAAAGTATGACAACACATTTTCAAGGTCTTGGTGTACTTATGTCGGCTTGCAGTTCCATCTTTAGACCCACCGCCCCCTCCCCCATGTGTTGATTAAGGCCTTAACAACACTATAGTTCCAGTTTTCTGTGAGAGAGGTTTGCGTTTTTGCATTGGGTCGTTCAGGTTTAGATAGTGTTCTATGTACTGTTAAGGCAACATGACAAACCAGCATAGTGGCCTTTGTATGTTGTGTCCTATGGAAACGGGTGCTCAAAGGATCTCCACCAAGTCAGCAGTACAATTTGGTGTTGGATATAATTTTATTTACCATATCTGCCAATTTCTTGTTGACACTTCATTGGCTATTGCCTCAAGACATATGCCAAGATATCTGCGGCAGCTGCTTTGATGGTACCAGTCATAATGTCCTTTATCACCAAAGTTTATCGGGCCTTCGTTATCGTTGACTCCTCGCATTGGTCTTTTGCGAGGTACCCAGCTCTAACTGTGAAAAGTATGCAGTTCTGTTCGAAATGTTCTCTTGGAAACTGTTTTGGATAGGCCTGCAGAGTTTGTCAGCGGAAATTCCTATCACGTTGGAACCTAATTGTCATTAGGCACGTGTGATGTTTCCAGTCGCTTACGTTCTTTTTACAAGAACTGGTAAATTCCATGTTACACAGCTGCGTGTGGTTGACCATTCCTTGTACACATGTAGGGCAGTGCACTATGATACACCAACAGAGAGGGAACCTTCATTCACGGTGTGGTTACGGGCACATCCAGACACCACAACTACTCCCAGCTCTCTTCCGATTACAGTGATTCAATACAACGGACTAGACAAACTTACTTCACGGTCATGATGTATGTTAGAATTGGAGAGGGGGGGGGGGGGAGGGTAACATGATGGCATCGTACGAACTCTACACCACCTACCATAGTTCCAAAGTGGCCACTGTGGTGTATTAAGGACAGGAGACAGGGGTGACTGATCTTTCTTTCAGTGAGCACATCGTAAGTGTAAATTCACACTTACCATTCCTTATAGACTTGTAGGGCAGTCCACTATGATGAGTGTAAATTCACAGTATGATATTATACTGAACCATGCTGTGGCTCGCGTTGGTGCTGTTTGTAGGTTTCCGCCCCCTTTTGGAGGCTAGACGGTATCGTTTAGTCGGCATGGTTGCGATTGTTTATCTTCTTCTCGTGTTGACTGGCGACACTCGGTTTATCAAACATGTCCTGTCCGCTAGTGGGAGCAGATGCGGCTATCGGCATATTGTAAGTGGTGCCCTATCTTCTTCAACTTGTTACAAATTGTTAAGTTCAACCAGTGGTAAATTTTCTTGCCTGGTTTCCGCTAACGCCCCAGTTACCTGCCCTGGGGGTAACTGTATGTAACAGCAGTGTTCGTTTCCTCGCCTTGCCGCTGCTGTCCGGTAAGGCGTGTAGTTTTGACAGCTTTCTTGATTGTATGCCGGTTGGTGATTCTTCTACTCTGGTGGTCGTTCCGGGCACTCTAAGCACAGTATTCTAGGGACGTATTCTGGTTCCGGCTTTGGTCTATCGTTACATCGTTGCATTTGGTTGATCGGACGTCAGGTAGCTTCAGCAAGATTATCATTAGTCATTCGTTAGACTGCCACTAATCTGAGCTACCAACTTGTGAAGTGAATGCAACACTTGGCAGCCCTTCTCATATCTCGCAAAAGAATTTGTTGGCAGACCTTCTCAGAGGTCTATTCCCGGAGCATCATCTGTGGCCCCTTGCTTCTTGTAATCCATGTGTGTT
Organism: Schistocerca gregaria; assembly: GCF_023897955.1. Lineage (NCBI taxonomy): Eukaryota > Metazoa > Arthropoda > Insecta > Orthoptera > Acrididae > Schistocerca > Schistocerca gregaria. The sequence goes on along the minus strand of NC_064925.1, from coordinate 269,391,272 downwards.
CCAAAAGAAGGTCTGATGGCCATTCGTTTAGTGTAACGCTCCTTCATTCTACGCCTTCTGCGGGTATAATCTGCCTCAGTACCCTTTAAGGAACTTATGTACTGGTCCTTGTGTTTTATTATTGCATTATTTATTACAATACCTTGCAATGCCTACATTAAAGGTTATATACGTCTAGTTACTAGACCTGGTGGCCTTCTGGAATAAATCTAACAGTGTAGTGTTTAGTGGATGTTAAGGGTTGTGTTACAAAGTTTACCATCATGTTATTTCACCCATTTTGTGATCAGTTCCTTGTTTTTTTTAATTAAGCTTTGCTATAGTGCTTGCTGTTTTACAGCAGGTTTCTAATTTTTTTATTTCATTGACGTTCCTAGCGTGTATTGCCTTCAGCCTTGATTGTGGTCGTTTGCCTTAAAATTCTAATTTGGTGTTTGTATTTTAGCCTTAAGCCTTAGAACCTTATTTACTGCCATTTCTTGCGTCTGATGCCGTCTGCTGTGTTTGTGGCGACTTGCCTTTCATATTTCAATACCTAATTTGTAAGTTACAGCGAGTTTTAAACAATTCTTAATTTATTACCATTCCTAGCGTGTAAGGCCTTCTGCCCAGATCACAGTAGCTTGCTTTTAAAACAGTATCTGTATTTAATTTGCTACATTGTAACTCACTTAAAAGACTATTATTTACACAGTTCTTAATTCCTTCATAATAACGTTTGGTATTTTTATTTATTGTTGATTCTGGAACTACTGGTTTAAAATAGTTTGTTACTGTAAAAGGCAACCAATAGGAACTGATTACGCCCCTGTCCAAAATTGCTGTTGCCTTTTTCAATGATTTTGCTTTCTGCAGTTCATTCCACTGCTGTGTCAGCTAGTTGACAGTCTTAAACCCATTATAAAAACCGGGTCTTGTACTGTAAAGAAGTTTCTACAGACACAGTTCTTCAAGTGCGTTATGAAACATGCCAATAATATACAAGAACACAAGATCAAAGAGTAGTAATTCTGTATCTTTTGATACTGGTAATACAACCTTTAAAAGCAGATAAAAGAGTCATTCATCATAATCTTCCCCAAAAAATGCTTAATAGCCTACCTGATTATAGTTTGATGTTGTATGATAATCCTTTTCAGTCGATAATGTATATCGTTGCTGTTGGAAAATTCAGATGACTGTTGATGTTTTTTAGCTTCTGCTACCAGCATTATGGAATTCATTTTCTGATTATGATTATTGAACTTCCTCAGTGGGTAGGGCTTGTACATTCGAGTATACAATTTCCATGGTCGTTCAGCTCCCTTGAAGGTTGTCCGTGACTTTGACGATACCGCGCTTTCGCCATTGCTGGCCAAGTCGTTAATATTTTTTCTTAGAATGATAAGCTGCATGCGGAGCTGCGCCATGAGGCTAACGTTGAAGGCGTCAGCCATCATGTTCATCACCACAGCGTGCACCGTGATGAAGGCACAGTACAGCCACCCGGCGGCCCAGCCAATGGGGTGCGCCGTGTCGAAGGGCAGAATCACGTCCAGCGGCAGGCCGGTGTCCCTCATGGGGGACGTCAACCACGTGCTGACGTCACACATTCCCAGCGACAAGTAGGCCAGCACAAAGCGCCGCTGGTTGCGGCTGTGGCGGCGCAGCAGCGGCACGTCCCGCGGAGCCATGAATTCCCCAAAGTCGTCGCGCACCTGTGGGCAGTATATGTAGTGTCGACACTACTGTGGTGACTCAAACTGGCTAACATAGACCGTAAAATGATTGCGTGTTAAATGGGAAATTCCGTCTACTACTTTAAAACAGTTCATGTTATTATCGATTACAGTTTTACAAATCATAGCCTCGGGTACTGGTCTTCAGCTAGCTACTGAAGACTCTGCATTAGCCACCTGAAGCCTCAAAGATATTCTTTGCTTACAAATGTAAATTGTCTTAGAAAGTAAATTACTGTAAATGCAAATTTCAAAAAACTGACTCTGGGGACGATGGGACTTAATTTCTGAGGTCATCAGTACCCTAGAACTTAGAACTACTTAAACCTAACTAACCTAAGGACATCACACACATCCATGCCCGAGGCAGAATTCGAACCTGCGACCGTAGCGGCTGCGCGGCTCCAGACTGTAGCGCCTAGAACCGCTCGGCCACTCCTGCTGCCTGACTATCCTCAGTAGTCAGTAAAAACTACAAGTCTTGTTGAACCGAATGGCGCTAAACTTAATAACAGATGTAGAGACCACAAACTAGATGAAATGAAATAATTATGATAGCTCAGAAGTAAACCTGCACATGATAGGCTAAGCAAAGAGCACGTAAAAATTCGGCTGGCAAAGGCAAAGAGGCTTAGTAGCGTAAAATATCTGTCATAATTAGAAGGATCAATTCCTGTGAACGTACGTTTGGGACACAACATTGTAAGGGAGACATTCACTGCGGGAAAACTGGCAAAAAAGAAAATGGAAATGATTGAGGTGTGATGCTTTAGGATACTGAAAATCAGATAGACTGATAAGGTAAGAAACTAGGATGTTGTATGTAGACTCAGTAAGGATAGGAACATGTGAAAACATAGATGTAAAGAGAGGACAGGGTGATTGACACAGATCAGGAAGTCATGGAATCACTGCCACACTGCTTGAAGATGTTCTAACAGGTCAGAACTGTAGTGGAGAACAGATATTGGAGTATATTCCATAAATAACTGACTGATGACCCCCACCCCCTGCAATGAAAGCTAGCAGAATTCCTTGAGTTGAAGTACTAAATGGATCATTGCAATAAATTCCTCCGATAGACAAAACATGGATAAGATGGATGATGGGGAGGTGGACGATTACGCTTCTGTACGTTGAATATACGGGGTGTTAATTTCTGGATGCAAATGGCAAGGATGAGATGAGGTGATCGTAGACTGGTGGATGATATGGATGAAGCTTAGTATCATTTTCTTGGGCGAAGGATCAGGGTATGGGCGTGAGGTACTGTGCGGGCTACAGACATCTGGGCAATAAGGCTGACAGACAGTGTAGGGTCAGGAGGAAGCAAGGGTTGAACTATGCATGTATGCAGGATGGTGGGATATTCGAATCTTTGTCTTCTGAGAAGGTTGGATATCATTTTTACTTTGCAAGTAGGTGACCTCGAGGTGGCTGACGTGCAAGCAACTATGTGCCATGTCACCAAGCGAGATGGACAGTGGTTAGCACCTTGGATTGGCATTCGACAGAATAACGGTTCAAACCCGCATCCGACTCTCCTGATTTAGGTTTTCCATGAGTTCCATAAACCATTTTAGGTAAATGCCAAGATGGTTCCTTTGACAGGTGTCTACCGATTTCCTTCCCCATCCTTCCTTCATCCGAGCAGGTGTGCTCACCACATGCCTCTCTGTAACCACATCCAGTGACACCTAAGGGCTGAGAATGACATGGCGCCTAGTTAGTACTGTTGGGTCTTCAAGGCTTGTCTGGGCTTTTTCGATTTGTGTTTAGTGTACTCTGTTCCTGGATGTATCGCATGTGTTCGCCCCCTTGGGACACTAGGGTCTTTTGCATGAACTCTTTGTTCATGGAATTCCTTCCCTAGCGTGGGGGAACAGGATGACCGGTCCTCATTGCTTCAGATCCCCGTGGGAGCACTACAGATTTCAACTGTCTGTCCTCACCTGAACCCTCTGTACACATCGTTTCTACCGTCGTGTCTAAGGGAGCAGCTCTTTCTGTACGCCGACAACATATTTCTATATGCACATAGCTTGAGCACGCAGCTTATGCAACGCAGACTAGACCGCCTGCGACGATCTGGGACATGGAGGCAAACCTGAAGTTAGCTTTCAGTTTTCATTGTTGTGAGACGCCCAGGCTCAGTAGACGCTACTGAAATATACACCCCGGTGGGGCTCTGAATCGGAAAACCACGCGGAAGTAGATAGGCGTCACTCGCCACGGACATATAACTTGGCGCCATTATGTTGTAGAACTGAGGGGCAATGCAGTGGGGAGCCAGCCCAGTGTTCACGTTACCATAGGACCTTGCAGTTGTTCTGCAAAGGCTGTTTCTACCCACAGTTTTGGAGTATGCAGCTGTACTCTGAGGAAACTCCGCCAATACTGGTATAGAACGGTCACAGAGGGTACAAAATCGAATTATTTAGCTGCACCTATCTTAGCGCCTAACAACGGCGAAGCTCGGTCAAATAGTCGCAATACCTTACCTCTGGGAGAGATTTAGGTAATCAACCGCTGATTTGTATAAGTAATGTTTACGAAAGCGAAACATCTGAAACCAAAGTATGTGCTATAAATTCGAATGCCTTGAACAATGCTCACAGAAGTAGTATCGGTTTATAATCATACAGGCGGAATGAAGCGTTAATGTTTGCCATTGGAACAAATGAGTTGATGTAGAACTAACTAAAAGGTTGCGGTATCTCAGCAGGCGATGTAAAGGAGAGAAATTCAGGACGCAAACCAATTTGCGAAATCAGTTTCATACAACTCTGGAAATTTTTTAAGGAAATCGGCTCTCAAGCTTTCCAACCATCTTTAATACCCTGAAACAACATCTTTTTTCCCGACAAGCAGCGTGATTCTGTGGTAAGTGCTTGCTTGCCACTTGGGGAGTCTAGGGAAGATTCTAGGTGCAATCAGATTTTTAAACTAAGGGGCATATTGATTTTAGAATGCCTAAGAGTATGAAAAAATGCATAGCACTGGAGAATGATAATAACTGGATTGAGTTTCATTTCGGTCGTAAATTTTTTTTTTTCATTCGTTCAGTGACAATATCGGCCTCATTTAAATATAAAATTCATCAAATATGTTCCAATTAGCATAGACATTTGCCATTTTTATAAAACATGCGTACCCTCCTGCTAATTACATATCTCGCACACAAATCCAGTTTCCATTGCAGTCATAAATTGTTAATTAACTATCTTTTACAAACTAACCATCAAGATTGTCTAAACTAAAAACCATCGCAAGTTAAATTTGTTTTCATGTTTACGTAATATACACTTCATGAAAATACTCGTGAAACATGCAGCTCTGACTAAAAATTTCGCTTCACGATGAATGGAACCCAGGCTTCTCATATGTATTGCAAGCACTCTACCACAGATTTTTTCTGCTTTCGTATTTACTGGGCTTTGTTTTTGAACAACAGTGCTGTGTAAAAAAATAGACTTATCAGTCCTTTTATGTCAGTTTTGGACATCACCTGAATAGTCGCAGCAATAAAATGATATCCTGCAACTAAAGAATGTACACTAGCTTTGAGAGAGAAGTAAATCATTTATATAGCTATACACACCAAACTGCAGAAACTTTTTCACCAAACAAGGAAGATAAGCATAGGACCTTTATAGTTTGATATAATGGCAGTTTTCATTGAACGCCATTGACAGCAGTTCAATAGAGGAATTTATTTGCAGAGGCTTATTTCAATAGAAATTTCCATTTGTAAAACATTGTTATGTGCTTTGCCCACATCAGTCATTTCTTGCTGCATAAATAGATCTGCACAAAATAATGTGGAAGCAAAAGATGCAGAAGTTACTGTATTATCTTTCTTTCTTTGTTTCTTTCTTTCTTTCAGTGGTGCCTTATCCCACAGTTTCGCAGAGTCGGCAGGGTTAGGAACGGATGTGGCAAGGTTAGCTAAGGGGTGGCCAGATGTTCTTCCTGCCGCCACCCCGTAGCCCCTAGGGCGTAAGTAGTGTACCCCAGCTGTCTACGTCTAGTGTAATCCATGGAATAGTGCGAACGTGTTTGTCTGCGAGTCGTGTAACTGAGGCAGAACGTGGGGACCAGCCCGGTATTCACGTAGTAGGATGTGGAAAGCCGCCTAAAAACGACATCCAGGCTGGCCGGTACACCGGCCGACGTCGGTAACCTGCCGGGCGGATTCGATCCGAGGCCTGTGCGCCTACCCGAGTCCAGGAAGCAGAGCATTAGCGCTCTCGGCTAACCCCGCGGGCACACAGAATTTACTGTATTATGATTTACTAAAATTCAACTAATTACTGAGAACTGAACAGCGTTTATTTTGAATAATTTTGAATTGGTGAATAGTGCCAGGGTACGTCTTGCTTCTTGATAAAGGCGGTCTTACTTAAGCTTATTAATAACGGTCAGGGAACTTTAAAGTCGATTTCTTCGAGAGTATTTTGAGAGTTTAATCGAACTGCTTTTGTGATTAATACATGAGTTCTTAAACCCAACTTCTATAGAGAAAATACGAAAATCCTATCGGTGTTTGGTCTGCTTGTCAGCATTCCTTTTGTTTTCATCAGTCCTAAGCATCAGTTACACTGTTTTACATAATTATAAAAACCACCAGAAAAAGCATATTGAGCCTCAGAACTAACCTGTACAGCAAGCGTGTGGAAATCCCGCTCACGTTTTGCGATGTGTCCCAGACGGAAAATCCACGTTGCGTACGTGTCTAAGAGGCTCAGTGCGAGAGTGAAGTAATCGAAATCGTCGAAGCCCGCTCTCCACATCAGCACCACTAGTATACCACAGTAATAGCCGATAGTCAATATACAGAAGATATATCGTAGGTAGAATATGCGAGTGGACCAAGAGCCTGACCGCGGGTGCCGCATGGTACCGGAACAGTGCAGAATCCACAGCAGGTAGTCCAGGCTGGCTGCGTCTCCGGCTGCCTGTGCCGTCGACGAAGGCGGCTCCATGCTGCAGTGCAGCTTACACAGAAGGCGCACCGGATCTGTCAGATCAGTTACAAATTATTTGATGATTAGACAAGGCTATGTCAGGAGCGATATAGAACACAGAGTGAATCACGGAAGATGGCTGCAGGAGACAGGCGACTAATTTCTTGTACACTACTGGCAAAGAAAATTGCTACACCAAGAAGAAATAAATGGGTATTCATTTGCACAAATATACTATACTAGAACTGACATGTGATTACATTTTCACGCAATTTGGATGCATAGATCTTGAGAAATCAGTACCCAGAACAACCACCTCTGGCCGTAATAACAGCCTTGATACGCCAGGGCATTGAGTCAAACAGAGCTTGCATCGCGTGTACAGGTACAGCTGCCCATGCAGCTTCAACACGATACCACAGTTCATCAAGAGTAGTGACTGGCGTATTGTCACGAGCCAGTTGCTCGGCCACCAATGACCAGACGTTTTCAATTGGTGAGAGATGTGGAGAATCTGCTGGCTAGGGCAGCGGTCCAACATTTTCTGTATCCAGAAAGGCCAGTACAGGTCCTGCAACATGCGGTCGTGCATTAACCTGCTGATATGTAGGGTTTCGCGGGGATCGAATGAAGGGTAGAGCCACGGGTCGTAACACATCTGAAATATAACATCCACCGTTCAAAGTGCCGTCGATGTGAACAAGAGGTGACCGAGACGTGTAACCATCACGGCGGGTGATACGCCAGTACGGCAATGACGAATACACGCTTCCAATGTGCGTCCACCGCGATGTCGCCAAACACGGGTGCGGCCATCATGATGCTGTAAACAGAACCTGGATTCATCGGAAAAAATGATGTTTTGCCATTCGTGCACCCAGGTTCGTCGATGAGTTCACCATCGCAGGCGCTCCTGTCTGTGCTGCAGCATCAAGGGTAACCGCAGCCATGGTCTCTGAGCTGATAGTCCATGCTGCTGCAAACGTCGTCGAACTATTCGTGCAGATGGTTGTTGTATTGCAAACGTCCCCATATGTTGACTCGGGGATCGAGGCGTGGCTGCACGATCCGTTACAGCCATGCGGATAAGATTCCTGTCATCTCAACTCCTAACGATACGAGGCCGTTGGGATCCAGCACGGCGTTCCGTATTACCCTCCTGAACCCATCGATTCCATATTCTGCTAACAGTCATTGGATCTCGACCAACGCGAGCAGCAATGTCGCGATACGATAAATCGCAGTAGTGATAGGCTTCAATCCGACCTTTATCAAAGTCGGAAACGTGATGGTACGCATTTCTCCTCCTTACACAAGGCATCACAACAACGTTTCAACAGGCAACGCCGGTCAACTGCTGTTTGTGTGTGAGAAATCGGGTGGAAACTTTCCTCACGTTAGCACGTTGTAGATTTCCCCACTGGCGCCAACCTCGTGTGAATGCTCTGAAAAGCTAATCAATTGCATATCACAGCATCCTCTTCCTGTCGGTTAAATTTCGCGTCTGTAGCACGTCATCTTCGTGGTTTAGCAATTTTAATGGCCAGTAGTGTAGTGCCACAATCAGGGGATAGAGGTCCCAAATCATTGTTCTGTGTATTGGAGAGATGAAAATTACCACCACTGATCGAAAGTTCACGTTTTTATGCGAGAACGTCGGAAGGAGTATGTCTCACTGTGATGAAGTTTTTACAATTGTATGGCAAAACTAAATTACCTAATAGTCTGTTTCAAAATTGGGAAGATCTGTTAATGTAAAATATTGGTCAGTTTCCATGTCTCAGCTCATATCAGTAACTGACGTTGTTGAGCCATGTTTGGTCTCGTGATTCCACTAGACAGCTCATCCCCGTACTTGCAGAAGGTGTCACAATTTTTCACGGTAGCTATATGCATCCAATCTTCATTTTTTTCCCTTGTAGCAGAAAAAACCTCGAACGTATTTCAGCTCGTCTTAGAGAGGTAACAGGTTACGACAGGGGCTGTCTGAAGATTAAGTTACTGCACACAGTACTCTGAAACGACACCTAGAGAAGAACAATAATAAAACAGAGTATCTGAGTAACTTCCGGGAAATAAATCGTGAAACCTCTCTCAGTAAAGGCAATTTTTATTAAATAACTTTAATTTTGGAATATGAAACCACAATTTAAGAATTGGCATTTTCTTTAGGAGCTGTATTATTCTTTCGAGAAATTAAATTAGTAACGTTTAAAACAGTATCCAAATCGAGGAATAACAATTTTTTAGTTACCAGTTACCCTATTTTACAATTCAGATTCTGTCTTCCTTTCGAAATGTTCATTCACACGATTCTTACAAATTATTGTGCTGACGACGGACTAACAATATTAAAACACAGTTCCCTGTACACCTGGAGCGCATAACAAGGGAAACATCTCTAACTATGTAAGAAATCTTCCGTCTTCAGAAATTCTTGCTGCTCACGACTCTCTGCGAAAGCTTGTTTTTCTTATCGCTGAACGCAACCATTGCACTACGTCTACATGCAGTACATCTTACGAAAAACGAAAACCGAATTTTGGAAACCATTTTCCGAAGTCGTTTTTACATGTTAAAGTCTGAAGCGGATTTGTTACGCCAGTTAAATACGTATTCTGAACTAGTACCTTTGGATGAGACAAATTCCACATCGCTTGCAGGGCACAACGGCAGAAACATACGAGAAAGAGTAGTGACACGTGTTCTTGGTCGAACTTCATTTTGCAGGAAGAGATCATTTAGGGACATTTCAATTAAGCCGGTTCTGACTCGCGTTTTAAATGCAGGAAGGAAACGGCTGCTGTATTCACAGACAGACAGAACTTGGAATAACTCACTGCTGAAACGAGAAACAATGGAAAGTTCGTAAGCAACTGAAAAACAAACTGAAAGTATAGTTTGTAAAGTAAACTACAGTGATCTTGCAGGATCTCAAGTATACAAGATAATATACGTGTTCGGCAGGAAGTTGCGCACAAAATACGCGACAATACTAAATGGAAAACAAAATTACTCTAAAATTTACTTTGAGTAACCTGGGCAAATAAGGCTACAGATTAGAATGCCTGAGGTGTTGAATTCAAATGGCTCCAAGCACTATGGGACTTAACATCTGAGGTCATCAATCCCCTAGACTTAGAACTACTTAAACCTAATTAACGTAAGGACATCACACTTATCCATGTCCGAGGCAGGATTCCAACCTGCGACCGTAGCAACAGCACGGTTCCGGACTGAAGCGCCTAGAAGCGCTGGGCCATAGTGGCCGGCTAAGATGTAGACAGTCGCATCTAATCGTACAAGCAACTACACACACAACTTGCAAACGTAACACTACTTAAAATTACCTGTTACTTAGAAGCAAAATTATGCTGATGCAATGATTTAGGCATGAAAGGTACTTTGCATCTGAAGGAGATTATGGTACAAATCAAATTTCGTCCATTCAATCTCTATCAGGGAATATTCGTACATGTGCATGGAATATGGCCTGCATTACAAATTGTGTTTCTCTGCCTCGTGAAGACTGGGTGTTGTGTGATGTCCTTAGGTTAGTTAGGTTTAAGTAGTTCTAAGTTCTAGGGGACTTATGACCATAGATGTTAAGTCCCATAGTGCTCAGAGCTATTTTTGAACAAATTGTGATCAGTTTCACTGACCGATGATCATACACACAAGCATTCGTAGGCTCGTTAATATAACAGGACCAATTCCACATAACATAGACATGACCTTGCTCTAAGAAAAAAACTCCCCTCAGGCGTGAAGGAGCCGTGACTTGCAGAATTCCAGCCAGGGTGTTATTGCCTCCAATCCGTACATTCGCTCTTTGAGGTGCCACAAAATTTAGGTTTACAGATTAGGTCGGGAACTTGCCGACCAGGTTACACGCGACGTCCGCAGCTCCCAGCTACCAACCCTGCAGCGAGCCGGCAAGGCTTTCCTGTGACCGATTTAACCATGCACGGCTTCCCGAGGCCCATACCGGACAGCCAGAGCCGCTCAAAAGCAACAACTTGCCAGCCACGTACCCTACAGCCAGCTCACTGTGCCACGTCCCGCCAAATCAACAACACACGCCTCGACCAAAGGCTCTAGTTCGCGACGTACGATCAGATCGATATCGGCAACCCAAGCAGTTAGTGGCGCCAGCGGAGTGCCATGAAGCCAAGATTAAAGCCATCGCGGCACATTTCTTGTTTGGTGTTTTATTTTCTTTCATTCCCTCTCTATTACATTGTAGTAATGACGATAAGGCAGATGTGAAATAACATTTAACGGTGCGAGGCCACACACATAAAACGAAATTAATTGAACAGGCAGAGAGGGAGAGAGATACGAAATTTACTTTGTGTATAAATCATACAGATGATGGTAATGTAGATTTGAAAATATTATACATATTTCCTTACAAAGTTTAATGACAAGCCAGACGGTTAAAGAGAGGGTGAGGGCTGGAAATTTATAGAGGTGCGTATATCAGAGAGACGATGATCATGATGAGGCATAAGTGGAACTTTGCGAGACGAAATTTAATGACGTCAAGTGTAGCTTACACGAATCCTTCTTCAGACTGGCACCGCTTTATGCAATACAAATGGAGATCATGTAATTTCACAGCTGTGTTCTGACAGGCTGCCTCATTTTAATGCTGTGCTTGGGCTTCCTGGAGGGCGAAGGCTAAAGGGAGAGTGGTAGGTGGATGGGGGGAGGGGGTGTGGCATGGCTCATCACATGATGATGATGATGGTGATGAAATAGGACCAGGCTAGAAAATTTGATTTGACCTTTCAAATTCTTTTATTGCGGCTCTCCACCGGAATACATTTAAAATAGCAGCAGTGTGACAAGTTCGTCCAGTTGCCTCTTTCGTGTGTGTTCCTGACGACCCGCAACGCGTGGGGTAACATCGCATCTTCTATCAGCAACGTGCTCAGAACCCTGCGTCTAAAGCAATGGTGGCTGAGACACGTCTGTTGTGTCCAGCACTGAACTGGCCGTTACTCACTGTAGGGCCGTTGTGGCGGGCGCGCTACGCCCTCGGGTTGCTCTTGCTTGGGATTTGCTTGCCTTGCTGGACGTATACTAAACACTTCGGGGGTCGCTGTCGTGGAAATGCCTCCACCTTCTTCCGCTTAGGTGCCGCTGTGTCAAATATTTCCACAAGTCGCCTTCCTGGCTAACTTCGTAACGCCTGACGGCTGTGCTGTGCTTCGTAAGCCATTACATCCACGCCTGCCTACAGTTGCCTCGACTCTAATCTACTTCCCACTTTCCACCTACGTGAGCTCCAATGCCTTTGGTAAACGGCGGGCTTGTTGTCCTCTTCCTTTGTGACACCATTGTTTCACATGGCAAACGGGAAAGACAATATTCAGTTACATTAATACAACAGAGGTCGAAGGCTCTATGACATATGTTTCGGTGCGCATACTCAGATAGGAGGTGTAATGGAAAAAGGGACACTGAAATGCACTGTTCGATAATTTAAGACCTTACGTGGGACAAAAAGTGTGTCGAGGTGGCTGAGGTGGCTAGCGCAACCGTTGTAGACAAATACAGCATCCGCCTTTAATTCACACTGCAGCAAATATTTTCAACTTCTGCCATTGCCAGGGTGTCTACATGGACAAGGAAAAAAAATTCCCGAATCTCCTGGGCGAAAATACACTTTTTCCGTGTTAAGTGACCGTATACTATTCCTTGGCACTGTAAAAATCATAAATCCTTTCAATGTTTATGGTTTTATATACCGACCTAGAATTACCCGCCTCTTTAGAAAACGAAACGCAGGGGAAAGAAACACGTTTTGAAACACCTTTGATGTGCAGCAATATGTACCCTGCATGTTTTCGTATTACGAAGGTATAAATTCGAATTCCACTAAATACCGCATGTTACTTTCCGAAGCATTGAAATCGTGTTTCTGATGCCCTTATGTAAGCCACTATCACTCATGCCACGTGATCTCGCCAGCTGATGACAGCATAGGACACGTGATGTAGTCAGCCAATAGAATGATCACTCTTAAGTAGCGCGAAAACACAAGTAAGAAAAGTAAATGGTTTAAATTAATACACATAGCATTCACATATAATATTGGTCTCCAAGATTAATAAGCTGGAAGAGAAGCTAAACTTCCACGTGTAATGTTGATCTTTTCCGCGCGTGATATACTTTAAAATACATCCCACAAATGTTCCAGTAAAATTTTTAATAAAGACGTAAATGTGTGATCTTCGGAGCTAGAAATTCTTCTAAATGGCCGTCCTCAAAGAGTTCATTTTTAAATGAGAGTCAAACGCTTTGCTATTTACGAAATTGATCGTACATTCTCGAACATAGTTCATCTTGCGTAAAAGGAAATTTGCTTTCAATGTATGTAACGCTTTTCAAATCACCGTTCGCAATATTTTCCCGCTACCTGTTAGAAATAGGTTCGTTTTAACAGTTGCACGAGAGAGCCAGATAACAGATGTTACTGCGCGATGACGCGGGAAGGCCATATGTTCGTAGTGTAAATCATTAAAAGATCTTACTTTACGTCATAAAAGAAACAAGACATCGAAGGATACTTCAAGAGTATCGGAATTTCGTGAACCATACTAAAATGCATAATTCGGCTGAAAGTGCACATTCGTATGTCCAGCTTCGGATGTAAATTTTCTGGGAGTACCAGTATTGTATTACGTCATGTTTGCTTCTTTATTATGGCATAATGTCATATATGCACTTAAAATCAGCGAACAGCTGAAACCAGCCAACAGTGTGAAATTAAACAGTTCGTTTCAAATAAACTGACAGCCTCAGCAGAAAAGATTAATTAAAGCAAAATCTCTTTAGCAAACCGACAAAGATAACTTTATTGTTCTGCAAGACGATTAACGCTTGACTGTCAGAAAGGTGGAAATAAAATCTGAAACTAATGACATATTTTAGCCATCCGTAATTATGCGAACGTATTTTAATTCATTTGATATCTCCCGGTCACAAAATCCGTTTTATCATTTAACGTGAGAGCAATAAACGAAGAGGAAACAACAAAATCACTGAACGTAAACACAGGTCACGTGGAGACGACCCACCTCCCCACCACAACTCAGACTGCTCCGTGCATCGGGCCCGGATTTACTATATTTCCGACCCGGGGCAATATTAAGTAGTGGCTCCAAGCCACACTTCTGTAACCAGAAGCGGGAGAAGGTACGTACTACCCATACGCGACTCAACTGCGCATGCGCAAGAGCCCACCCCCAACTGCTCAAACGATTCTAATTTAAACAGTTGTCACATCACGCTCATTGGAGGCAATTTGTTGTTATAAAGCATTGCATAGTCTTCCAAAAGTCTTTGACACTTTTTGCTGTTGGCAGAAGCTTGTATGAGGACTGTGTTTTGTTGTTGTATACGGCGCACTTCCTTTGCAACTTAAGTTTATTTTACTTTTTTTATTTTCTCGTTCATGTTTCGTTGCAGCAGTGTTATTCTGCGGTAGCGGGGTATAGTAATATCATTTGTTAGAGTATTGGTTCTTACCACTCAAAATCACAAAAATTTAACTGAAAACTAAAACAATGAAAAATTCCCGGAACTGTAAACAATTCCTGGGTTTTTCCCAGATCTCCCGGTTGTCCCGGGTCGTATACACACTGAATTGCAATACCGAAATGCCCTCTATGGCTGGGAGTCATGATATCCCACCTACCTCTTTCCCTTTCTTCCCCGTTCCTCTGTTTCAGAAGAAAAGAAACATGGATCATGACATCCTAAGTGTTGTCTGTTCTTTTGAACGTGTCCAACTCGATAGCCAACTCCCACTTACATTAATATAACACAGTGAGAAGGCTCTATGACGCACGTTTCGGTGTGGATGTACAAATATTGTTCGAACCCGTAAGAGAATCAATAATTTCAGAGTAGGAGGTGTAATCGACGAAGGACGGTGCAATGCAGCGTGCTACAAGCTGAGAATATGGGATGTATGGGAAGCATGTCTAAGCGGCTGAGGACAGTCCGGCTTTCGCAACCGTGCCGTGCGGACTTGCTGTTTGTTCTGCGCCTGCAGAGCGCGCGCGCTCGCTATTTACTTTTAGTAGCCGTCACTTACGTGTCGCTTACGTTGTACTAGAACCATGACCAACCATTTTCTAAAATCAACACTACTATTCAGCTTCTGCAATGATTATACCAGACCAAAGGCCTTGGAAGTGGAACGCATTCATTTGTCCATATTAAGCAGTACAGTGTACATCAAAGTCGTCAATGACCCGATGTACGAAAGAATTTCTGACACCAAACGTAGACTACGGTTTTGCCGCGCCGATGGCAGTGTGTTTGGCCCCAATGGCCGAGCGGTTCTAGGCGCTTCAGTCGCAGGTTCGAATCCTGCCTCGGACATGGACGTGTGTGATGTCCTTAGGTTAGTTAGGTTTAAGTAGTTCTAAGTCTAGGGGACTGATGACCTCAGATGTTAAATCCCATAGTGCTCACAGCCATTTGAACCATATTTGATGGCAGTGTTGGCGCGGTCACTGTCGACCACGCAGGCTTGGGAATGGCCACTCATATTCGAGCTCCCGGCGGAAGACGTTATGGCCCCTATCTGCCCCATCTGCCCCTATGGCACTGTACATGGCCATACTGCCAAACGTTGGGAGCAATTCCAAACGTACCCAATTCATAACGGTGTACGAAAGATCACCATCGATCTCCGTTTCCACGTGCCATCTTACCTGCAAGTCAGCGGAAGCCTCGTTGTTGTCATAGACGACGGCCAACCCAAAACTTGTTCCTGATATGGTAAAGAAGGCCACCTCAGGTCTGAGTGTCACCCGCGGTGAATCACCCAATTGACAGCCGATACCGTCGAATCACCCTATTGCCAGCCGCTATCGTGGTGCCTCAGATTCCGACGACGATTTTACGCATCACCTACACATCGGCGCTCTCTTCTCCTCCCGCCGTCCTCCATCTGTCAGACAATGTACCGATGATCCTTCCTGGTACTACGGATACCGCCGCGGTCCACGCGTCGCGCTCACAGCCTGACGCTACTCCGCCGCCACTACCCGCAGCAACGACTTCCGACACCCTCCCGCTCGATGATATGGACGCCCCTTATCGTCCAACCGAAGGCCTTCCTCTCAGACTGCCACGACACCCTTCGGTCTTCTGACGGGACGAACACGAAAACAACGTTCTTCTAAAAGGCGCAAATGGAGGCTCCATACGGTCTCGGAACCCCCTGATGCTCCAGAGGTTGTCCTACTCGAAAGGCCTCGAAGAAGCTGCACTATGACAAGGTTTCTGTAGCTCGCCGAAGTGCACCTGAACCAATACACTCCACCACTGCAACCGGCACCGAAACGTCCTCCAATCCTATGGACGAGGTGTAACAGAGAAACACAACAACGACAGCGCTATCGATGGCGTTGAGTGACAACCTTAAGATGACGCGAACCACACGTTGGGGACGGCGTTACCATAGACGCAGACGTAGATATGCAGCCGATAACGCCGTCAGGTGGGGTAGGCATGACTCGATACTGCCTCGCCCCTCTTCACCCTCCCCTGATGGAGTTTGCGTCAAGGTGGGACACGTCTCCAAACCTACTGAGTAGCAACAATCAACACTAACACCATTAGCTTCCTAGCGAAAATTCAACTGCTGTGAGAGATGATGTGGTATCGGACATCAACAATCTGGAGCCACTACAGATAGTACAATTGGCCACACTTCCAGACGTCGAGAGATATAACACTTATTCTTCTTCTGGAAACCACCTGTGACGTGGCGTAGCCATCTTCACCCAAGAAGGCATTGCAGTGGCACATATCACATACCTTCCGTCCGCCAGAGGCATGGCCATCACCGTCATGGGGAAGTGTACTGTCAAAATTTACGCTCCGTCAGGATCCACCCGCAGACGCGACAGGGGACACTTCTATTCAGAAGAAATCACCCCTTGGGCGCTGTGAAAATTGGGGGTGATTTTAATAGTGTCCTGCACCCTAAGGATCAAATGCTTCTCTAAAACACCAGTCAATAACTGCGTCTTGTCGTCCATGAACTTGGGAAGTTTGGCACTACGACGCACCTGGACATACTTACCAGATGAGTCATTTCGCGAACCACCTTGATGGGATTTACGTCTCTCAGGAACTCACACCTACAGTCCAATGTGCAGAACTTCGGCCCTTATCCTTTTTGGATCACTGTGCCTACATTTGCAGCATTCTTCTCCCGCAACAAGTGGTTCCGCGCCGTCGTGAACCATGGAAGCTAAACACCTCCCGTCTTCTTGAGCCCGAATGTCTTCAACGCGTTACCGAGACATGGGCCACCTTTCAACGTCGCTTAACTAAGCACAGCACATCCTTGACTTGGTGGCTGGAATATGCCAAGGCTGCCATTCAACGTACTTTGATTCAGTATGGCAAGAAAGTAGCTGCATGATGCCAGCACACTATCGACTATTTCTACGCCTTTCTCCGCGGCCTGGATGCTCAGCCGCCCACCCCTGAAACCCAGAGGGAACGCAGCAGGTTTAAGGCACGAATTGTAACGCTGACACGCTGTAGACTGTAGGGGGCGATGGTGTGGAACCGACGTCAAGATTCGGTGGAACCGAAACATCCCACCATGTATCATATGTCTTCCGGTAGGAACCAACGAAGACAACGACTCATCACCGAGATCTCCTCCTGTCTAGTCCAAAATGTCGCTCGCAAACGTGAAATCGTCAATTCCTTTGTAGACCACTATCATGCAACGTACCAGGGGGAGACTACCAATCACCGTGCTGAGGAGTTTGTGTTACCACACGTAACTCCCACTCTTACCGGCGACTAGGCTTACGAGCTGATGGAGGCTTTTACATGCGACAAAGTTCACGATGCAATCCACTAAGGAGCTCTGAGTAAGTCGCTTGGCGTCGACGGATTTACGATAGAATTTTATCGCACTTTCCTTGCGCTAATGCCGTCACGGTGGACGACAATGTTTCATGAATTGGAACGCCAACCCGCCTTCCTTCGACACAGGAATTGTTACACAGATCCACAAACCGACAAAGGGAGTAACAACAGCACGTTACGGTTCCCTAATCCTGCTTAACAATTACTACAAAATTTTTGCACGAGTCCTGGGGACGCGTTGCCGCTAGATCCTTCCAAGCGTTCTATCCCTAGAACAGTGAAATCAGGGTGGCTCAGTTAATACACAAACGGCTGCAGTAGAATGGAGTGATTTAATTGCACTGGCAGCGGCGTGGAGACTCCGCGCCGCTGTGGTTGCCATTGATGAGAGCGAGTCCGACAAGGTGCGGCATCGTTTTCTGTTCTCAGTGATGTCATCCGCGCCTGTACGGCAGCGCCGAATAGCTGATTTATGTCAAGGGTTTGTTTTTGTGGACGGGACGGGACCAGTGACAATCAGGCGTTCCATAAGGCAGCGTAAAGACAGCGTTGCACACTTTCGACACTACAGTATGCCATAAATCTGGAGCCACTCGTCGGGAGTCTGACGACGCACCATTCTTGTCTCACTTTGCGATAGCACACTATTCGGTGTCGTCCGTATGTGGACGATCTCGTCCTCTTGCTCCGATCACGGAATGAAACACGAATGGTTCTTGATTTGATATCAACGTAAGCTGGCAGTAACATGAATGTGGCTAAATCCACGGCGATGCCCATAGGACGTGGCTTCTCACACGACGACTTAGCACCTCTCCCGTGTGTACAGAAACTACGATACCTTCACCTCCACCGCGCACCGCTCCCCTGCCATCAATTTTCGGCATACTCTCCAAATTATCCGCACGGCGGTGCGGCAAAATCTCCTCCACCAACTCGATTCTTACAACGTGTCGAATACCGCAATCAACATGTGGCGTCCAGAGTGGTGCACATGAAACAGGTACTGCCGCTGCCATCAACTATTGGACACAGCCTCCAGCACGCTTTCTCATACTTCCTTGCAGCCGGTACTCTATTTGAGATCCGTTACGAAACGTTCATCCTCCCCCTGCGAGCGGGACGGCTCGGCCTTGTCAGTGTGCGACTCCGAGCGGCGTCTTTGTACATGTTCATCATGCACAAGCAGTGGAACGGGGGTCGCTCCTTTACGCGCAGCTTGCTGGAAATCCTCATGCCCCCGACCATAAGGTCGCCAGCACCAGACGGCCACATCACGCACCATCTGACTCACATTTCTGGTGTCATCGTCGTCTTCAGTTATGATCACACTCGCTTACCCAGTACGCGTCTTCCTCGAACCAAAGATTTCTACACCACAGTGTTTTCTTACATATCCAGAAATAAAATCGAACTCAAACATTCATCAATTCAGTGGCCCACGGTTTAGCATCATATCCACTAGCGTTTCCTTTCTTCCGACGTCCCGGCAACATGTTATCACGTCGCATGTGGAAAATTGGCCGCAAATCAACGTTTTCATGCCATCGGACTATCGGATGCTCCGATTTATTCAATTGGCCACCTCGTTGATGACGATTCCCACCAACTGACTTGTTTTGCCGCCAGTTACGTCTGGAAACTGGGTCGACAGTTCGTTGTCCGTTACCTCCGCGATCCACCAGATTCGACTGACCCATGGATTTTTATCTATCCTGTGGATGCTTATATCCCTACCACCAAAAATCATGTATTGATTAAGGGTGGACTATCACTTACATGTATAATGATGGCGGTAAATGACGCCTTGGCTTCTGGCGGTACTTACAAACCGACCACAGTGAAGTCGAGCACCGAACGCGCTACCGCGCTATCTTCTGCTGACATCTGAGACTCTCCGCGCTACTTTCGATATCATAATCCACAGTAGAGTGGGCGCATGGACACCCGCCCCCTTTCGTTTATGCACTATACCAAAACACGCAAGTCATTCCCCCAACTCTGAAGTCTCCTCCTCCTTGGCTTCTGTCTTCCTTTCGGGAGCTTGAACCCAGTAGTGGCGCCTTCACGCCCCACCTTCCAGGAAGATTCCTGCAAGTCTTACCACACCCCCGCACCTTCTTCCCACTTTTGCCTACGGCCTCATACCCGTCATCATACTTCAGTATAATTGTTATTATTTTTTTCCTCATCTTATTAATAGAGACTGTTGCCCGCCTCGATCGAGTGTAATGTGTAATGTATCATGTTGATTCCGCCGGAAGAATAGCCTTTCTGTCGCATTTATGCTTGTACAAATAAAGATATTTTGTTTGCATACCATTTTTTCCAGTGAAAAAAAAGAGAAAGTGTACGAAGAAAGATGTTTTATTTACATACCCTGTTTCCGGAAAAAAAGAGGCAGTAAGGCAATGGTGGTACAGAAGTGAAGCATCTGGGTTCGAGTCCTGTACGAGGCACAAATTATGAACATCCGCCAGGGCGATACTGCAATACAGCATGTGGCTTGCAATTATGGTTTTCTACCTACACTTGTCTCTATTTCAGAATAAAGCTTTTTAAACATTATTCGACTAGTACATATATTCTGAAGACATTTCTGTGCAATATAATTGTTAGTGAACTCCTCTAATGAGGCGAGGATGGGGGGGGGGGGGGGAAGAGTACATATTTAACGGCCGTTTTGCCTAGGTCCAGCCACCACCTGCAGCATCTACTTCCTTCACTCCTTTCCTTGTAGTGTTCACTGCAAGCAAGCTGAAACGTTGCTGTAATAAACCAACAAATACTGAGGGCAAAAAAAGGGATAACTATGCTGCCAACTCACGTAATACGCGCCTGATATGGCTTGCCGTTGTTATTCAGCAACACGTTTCACAAGGCTGCACAGTCACACATTATAACCAATACCCTGAAGAGAAACCCACATCCATTCACCGCAATCCACCAAGGCGACGGCCGTAGCAATATGTTTAACCCCGTAATTCTGGTTACACGGCTAGAAGATGCATGTGTCTCTCGTGAATCGATTCGTATGGACACATTTCACGAATCCCCGTTTTCGTTACCTGAAACGCCCAGACGACTGCACATCGTTAGTTACCGATCTTTCTAGCACAATTTCAACATATTTCCGAGACAGATACTTCCGTGGTTTTGTTACTTACGACAGCCAACTACTGATTGACTCACTCTTGGCTCGAACCGTTACCTAGAGACAAACGCATTAAACAAAACAGAACCAGGATGCACTGCTCTTACAATCCATATCAGCTGTGGTAGTAGCTCACATTCTTACATAGTTTTGTACAAAAGTGAAAAGTGCGCCGTAAATCCTTCAGACAAGAATATAATTCCAGCTTTTGAATGTTGTGTTATAGAAGAATGTCAATATTGAATGAATAAGTAGAATAACTAAGGATGAGATACTGAATAGAACTGGAGAGTAAGTATGGCACAACATGTCTAAAACAAGGCACTGGTTGATATCTATGGTATAAAGGTGGCAGTGGCGTGAAGTATGAGCGGTAAAACGTCGAAGGAAACCGTGATTTGACCACAATGAGCAGGTTTAAATGGATGTAGGTTGTAGTACTTACGCAGAGATGCAGAGGCTTCAAAGGATAGAACTACGTGGAAAGCAGCGTAAGGTCAGACTTCACAGTGGAGACTAGAACAACAAAAAGAAAACTACACTTTACGGGCGAGTAACGTAAATACTAAGATGAGATAAAACAACGCAGTGTGTTTCGGTTTATTCACGACAATTCCTGATGCCGCATAAAGCGATGCTCCTTGTTATGAAATGAGCAAATACGCTCACGAGATACAAAACTGGATGTTCTTACCTGTTCGTCTGTTCCGGGAGTACGGAATATGTGGAGGATACCACTGCAGCTGCAATTGTGTCACCTCTTGGTTCCACCTAGCGTATAATAATTTAAGAGCTCCGCTGCGTGAGAGTGCTTGAATTCTTTCCGTGATTTAAAGTAATCATTTTTTAATTAAGATGGCTCACGAATGCTGATCACCCGACTATTATTTCCACTCCACGATGAAGCGAATTTCCAATCGATCTCCGTAAAGAACCAGAGCCACGTGTCAGGTCCTCTGCTTTAGTGAAGATATCTGCTTCATAATTGACACACGAATAAAACATTAAGAATTTTCAATTTCTCCGTTTTGTCCGATGCTCATTAGTGACAAGTACAGTAAATATTTTATTTGAACTTACAGTGGGAAGAGTTATTTCCTTAATTGGGCTTAAAAATTAGAGTTGAAAGTAATGCTTTTAGGTTACATGTTGTTCTTCTTACTATTATTAAAGAACTGGTGGTTTTCACTGCATCGCACTGAATTTATTATTTATTTATTAATCGTTTAGTAACAACAGCAAACACTGGTGAGTACATAAAGTTTAATTTTACATGTATATCTACTTAAATATTTACGTATACTTTAGTTTTACTTTTTGGCACAAATCAAATTTTATACACATTTTTAAATTGTGAAAATTACAATCTTAATATCATTGTCTATTTTGGCTGATATAACTGCAAGTTAAAAAAGGCAGATACATTTAATCATAGTTCAATATCTAATGATTGCTGAAAACTAACTGCAGAGGATGTAGCGTTAATAAAGTCACTATATGGTCCATTATACTTCCTCTGAAGACAGTCTCTAACAATACGTTGAACAGCTTGTTCTTGGGCCCCATAATCACAGGCTGGAGAATCTCGGAGTCTCCACTTGTGCATCGTAGCGTTGCTCCTGGCGCGGCCAGTTCTTATTCTGTTCAGCCTATGCAGATGAAATCCTGGTAGGCTGTTGCAGCATTCCGCCTCTTGCGTCACTCTTCTTTAATGTGGAACTTCTCTTCGTTCCTTCCATTATGCCGCAGTGGATTGCGTGATTTTAAGCGGTGTGGGGTTGTTTAAGACTGTTTTAATTGGGAGGTATTGTGGGTAGTAAGGAAGGTATAGTTTCCTCCATTCTCGATCGATTGCTTCTTGGCGTCGTAATTTAGGTGGTAGGATGTTGCTGATGGTGTGCAGCCAGGAGATCAGGGTGGATTTTAATGTGCCCGTTATAATCCTCATTGTCTCGTTGAGTTGTACGTCCAGCTTCCTCGTGTGGGCACCATGTTGCCACACTGGAGGACAGTATTCGGTACACCAGCGTAAGTACTGTAGTACGTAGAATCGATGCGTCGGCATCCCATGTTGTACCAGCTAGTTTCTTTACTATGTAGTTTTGCGCCTTTAGTTTTTGGCTTGTTTTTTCCAAGTGTTTTTATACGTCAGAGACCGATGTAGTGTTACACCAAGGTATTTAGGCTGACATTCAGCTGATGGTTTGCAATTCTGTTTTTAGATGGAAGGCGCAGGCTTCTCTCTTTGCTGCATTTGGATGGAGTCTCGATACTTTGTATATGTGCTGAGAGTTCTACGTTTCTAGATAACATAGCTTCTCCTTCCTCAAGTGTGCTGGTTTGTGCGTCTATCGCAAGGTCGGCGACATAGTAAAACTTTGCGCTAGCAGTGTTTGGCATGTCACTGGTGTACAGATTGAAAAGTAGGGGTGCTAGGACGGACCCTTGGGGGAGCCTATTTTTCAAGGTAAATTACTTGCTCTGTTTTTGTCCAACCCTAACCTTAAGTAACGGGCGGTTAACATATTTCCCACAAGTTTCGTCAGTTTCTTACTTATGCTTATTTAACTTCAGCAGGAGTGCATCTAGCCACACAGCGTCATATGCTGCTGACAGATCAACAAAGGCCACTGATGTCTTTAGTTTCTTTTGGAATCTAGCCTCAATGTAAGATGTCAAGGCTACGACCTGCTTACAGCAGCTCCGCTTCTCTCTGAATGCAGCCTGATATGTTGGGGTTATGTTGTTCATTATTTCTTGTATTCTGTTATGGATGAGGCGTTCTAGTAGTTTGAAGCACACGCTCAGCAGTGCAATTGACCAGTAACTTGAGCGGCCATGTACTGGCTTTCCAGATTTGAGGATTGCTAATGTATGTGCGTTCTTTAACTGTTGAGGCGCCCTTCCAGTTGAGTATATCATTGTAGAACTTCTTCAGCCAAGTTCTTCCATGTTCCCCTATGTGTTTTATAAATTCAGGGAATATGCCATCCAGACCTGTGGTTTTGTCATTTTCAATGTTTTGATGGCCTCATTTATATCTATTTCAGAAGATAGGTCTGATAGTGTGATGTTATCATGGAGGTGCCTATTGACTACATTCAGTTCGTTCTTTACTTTTTCTTTATGGTTGTGTCTAGAGGGACCTTCTCAGCTCATTAGTTTATATGTAGTGCCAGTTCTGATGGCGTTATTTTCGGTTGCTGATTGCAAACGTTGTTTGCAGTGCCAAGTTTTCTTAGTAATCCCCATGCCTTTCTGCTTGAATGAGTGAAATTTAAACTAGAAGTCAGGCCCGTCCATTTCTGCTTTCTTGTTTCATTATCTGTTCTAGTATTATTTTACTAGTATCAGGGTTTTCAGTTTGTTTGTATTCTGCGATCTCTAATGTGTCATCCCAGTAAGGGATGTATTGATTCCTGAGCCCTAGAGGTATATTACGTTTGGCTGCACCAATTATGACTCCTACGAATCTTTTGTAGTTTTATGCTTCTGGGACTACCCAGCGTAGGTGACTGTCAACTTCTTGTATACTCCTCTCAGTTAGCTTTCTTGAATTTCCATCTTGGCTTGTTAACGCAATTTGTTATGGGTATCTCTAGCCCAGATGTGATTATTGTTGGGCGGTATTGGCATCTTGGGAAGCCCTTTAGACTTGTCCTTGTATGACTCAAGGGGAGTGTGTTTTCATCAGTGGAGAGGAAACACAGGTCAGGATTGGTGTCAGTGTGTCACCTCCAGAAGAAAGGTTTCCGGTTCTTTGGCATCATAGCTGACATAGAGTTTTAATCCTTCTGCCCATTCCACTAATTTTTCTCCATTTAACTGTTAGTATAACCCCAGGTTGTGTGGATGCTGTTGAAATCACTTAGATATATGCATGGCTGGGGTACAGATGGCAAGATTGGGGTGGGCCACTGGACGTTCGGTGGTTTGTAGACTGAAACAATAGTTAAGCCACTCTGCTCCAGAGTTATCACTTCTGTGTCACTGATCACCTGGCAGCACACTCCTTTAATTTCAGAAATACGGTTTTTGGCGTACATGATAGAGCCATATGTAGATGATGGCAAGTATTCTATCATTTTGTAACCTGTAACCTTTCCCTTTGATATACAGGGTGAGTCACCTAACGTTACCGCTGGATATATTTCGTAAACTACATCAAATACTGACGAACCGATTCCACAGACCGAACGTGAGCAGAGGGGCTAGTGTAATTGTTTAATACTAACCATACAAAAATGCACGGAAGTATTTTTTTAACTCAAACCTACGTTTTTTAAATGGAATCCCGTTAGTTTTGTTAGCAAATTTGAACATATAAACAAATACTTCATAAGTGCCGTTTGTTGCATTGTAAAATGTTAATTACATCCGGAGATATTGTAACCTAAAGTTGACGCTTGAGTACCACTCCTCCGCTGTTCGATCGTGTGTATCGGAGAGCACTGCAACATACATCGCGTTTCTACAGAATGATCTGCCAACGTTGCTCGAAAATGTCCCACTGGAAACGCGTCGACGTATGTGGTATGAGCATGATGGTGCACCTGCACATTCCGCAATTAACACTAGGCTGACCCTTGACAGGATGTTCGACGGGCGTTTCATAGGACGTGGAGGACGTATAAATTGGCCATCCCGTTCTCCTGATCTTACACCTCTGGACTTCTTTCTGTGGGGTACGTGAAAGGAGAATGTGTACCGTGATGTGCCTACAACCCCAGAGGATATGAAACAACGTATTGTGGCAGCCTACGGCGACATTACACCAGATGTACTGCGGCGTGTACGACATTCATTACGCCAGAAATTGCAATTGTGTGCAGCAAATGATGGCCACCACATTGAACATCTATTGGCCTGACATGTCGGGACACACACTATTCCACTCCGTAATTGAAAACGGAAACCACGTGTGTACGTGTACCTCACCCCTCAAGGTAATGTGCGTCAGTGAAAAAGACAAATAAAAGGTGTGGACGTAATGTGCTGTTCCAGTCTGTTCTGTACCTAAGGTCCATCACCGTTCCCTTTGGATCCCTACGTAATTCGGTGCTCTCCGATACACACGATCGAACAGCGGAGGAATGGTACTCAAGCGTCAACTTTAGGTTACAATATCTCCGGATGCAATTAACATTTCACAATGCAACAAACGGCACTGATTACGTATTTGTTTATATGTTCACATGTGCTAACAAAACCAACGGGATTCCATTTAAAAACGTAGGTTTGTGTTAAAAAACATACTTCCGTGCATTTTTGTATGGTTTGTATTAAACAATTAGACTATCCCCTCTCCTCACGTTCGGTCTGTGGAATCGGTTCGTCAGTATTTGATGTGGTTTACGAAATACATTCAGCGGTAACGTTAGGTGACTCACACTGTATTGTCTTCGTTTATATGAGATTTCTGGAGGGCTATGATATCAGTGTCGTGGTCTGTAGCCAGTTTACTCAAGTAGTCTCATGTATCTTTTGACAGTCCTTCTACATTTGGTTTGTAAAATACTAATACTTTGTCCAAAATTCTTCATACTCTTTGTCTGGCTCTGAAAAGAGCCTTTGTTGCGAAACAGGAGGTTTTGTAGTAAAAATAAAATACAGTGTTATCATATAATGCTAGAAAAAAAGAAATGTCCTCAAAAAACGGTAACATTTAAAAAATGGCAAAACGAAAAAAATATAAAACATCAATCGAGTATTAGTCGAGTTTATATAAAAAATGGTACTGTAATTCATAAGAAACGTGCGCACATACTAATAATTATAGGAAGCTTTTGCCTTTCATCTTGGTGAAGTATGTTCTATTAAGTACTAAATAACAAGGGCAATTACGTTTTTTTTATAATTGTACATGTGAACTGTACGTACACAAAAAGTTACTGCTTTGGTTACATGAAATAGCGGAAGATATGCCATCAACTAATTTTATTTGCTTTTAAAATGCATCTTACATTAATGATATAAAATACACATGGACTGACTGATGTGCGATTCTAATTATACACAAAACAATCAAACAAGCAAAGACGTCTTCGGCTCCCACTTTCTGCCTCGCAAAGTCATTTATATTTCTTTTGCTACAGATGATACCAATAACATTGGTAATCGCACCATATACTACGTCATTTATATACTGTACCAAAATTACTGTACCAAAGTTATGTTACTGTGCAACTCTCTGAATAGTCTAAAAGACCACGTTTAATATCGTGATGGCAATCATTAACTCACTGATTTGAATAACGTCTGGCCTAGCCAGTATTTGAATGCTCCAGAGAGGGTTAACAGTGGTGTTGTCATTTAAAAATCGTGTAAGCTGCTGAATTAGCATATTGTCACAGGTTACTCGCTTTACGCATCGAGTGCTTAGGCAGTATATTTATATAACTCACATTGGTTTGTAGATACCATTGTACTGCATAACATTAAGTAATTTTACTGTATTGCACTTAAATTATGCATCATTGACTAATGTTCACAATCCAGTGACTCCTGTTGGTGGAATCGATGAGTTATTATTCACGAAATATGGAACAGAATTAAAGCTTCAGTTTGGCTTACTCATACGTTGTGTAGATTGTGGATTTGGTATATGCTATTTTACCTCATCCTTCACTGATCAGTTACCTGAAACACTGGCATTATTCTTACAATGTTGTAACTCTTACGAGTTAAATTAGTTGATTGATTATAGGACTCAGTAAATAAATAAAAATTAACAATTGAATGAATCGGTCGGCTGGTCAGAAAGGGTGCTTTTCTTGGCACATATTGGTCCAATTCCTTCCTTTTTCATATGTACATATGTGGCGTGCAGGTGGGTGAGATGGATGATTGTATAATGCAATGATAAGTGCTGAACGTTGGAGATGAGAGAAAGGAGAGGGTGGCAGCCGTCAGCGATCAGTGCTGGAAGGCAGACGTCCATCTGACTCACCAGGAGATCCGTCCGTCACCACCGTTGGACGATCCCTTTGCCAGAGGCAAGAGAATGGGAAGAGTCAGCCACTGCTCGGGTATATACGTGTCATATCTGAGTAATCTCGACAGTTTGCCAGAAGATAATGAAAGAGCCACTTGTCCAAACATTGCGTAATTTAAGTGCAGCCGTACAAATGAGAGTGCATGGAAAAAATGCCTTTGCATTGTGATTCTTTGCCTTCACATGCTATAGGTGGATCATTTTATACTGGAAAAGGTTTTGACCAGACAAAAAAAAAAAACAGTTGTTGCTTCTGGTGTAACTAAGAAACAAATAAAGACATTGTGACGAGTCATAACAAATATTACTATGGATATTTCGTTCGCAAGTGTTGTGAAATGTGAAGAACTATTGCAGGGAAAGATTACATCATGATAATCATGAGGGAAACCAAATACATAATTCCAGCAGAAATGCAGACTTCCAAACCCACAAAAGTTGGTGGTTTCCACTGAGCAGAAGGCATGTACGTACACATACAAGGAGTGAGGGGATAATACTTACTGCCCAACAGAGAGTACTGTAGTGGGAAAAGCCAAATACAACGCTATACTGCGCCTTTGTTATACTGGCCAACGTGTATTACCAAATACAGTATTACGTTGTAGTAAATGTTACCCTCTGGGAGGATTGAAGTAAATTGACCGTGAGTGGCCTAATGGAAATAATACTAGAAACCAGAAAGCTAAATATTGAAATTTTAAGTAACCAACTTCACTTACAAGAAATAAAATACGGTCGTAAGCCTAATTAGGCATAGTGATATGAAACATTATTTTTAAAGAATCTGTATTGAATTTTGGTAAAGGAAAGCTACCATTACTTTTTTCCCAGAGAAGTGCAATGAACTCTACCGTAACCAGGCAAGTTGTACAGTGATGCTAGCAGCTATAAATAGGGTATGCACGTTCTCGCAGAAACAGTTAAGAGCTTCCAGAATGAGATTTTCATTCTGCAACGGAGTGTGCGCTGTTATGAAACTTTCCTGGCAGATTAAAACTGTGTGCCGGACCTTTGCCTTTCACGGGCAAGTGCTCAACTATCCTTTCTTCTAGGGGTGTTAGTTCTGCTAGGTTCGCAGAAGAGCTTCTGTGAAGTTTCGAAAGTATGAGACGAGGTACTGGCTGAAGTAAAGCTGTGAGGAAGGGCCGTGTTGTCGTGCTTGGGTAGTTTAGTTGTTAGAGCAATTGCCCACGAAAAGCAAAGGTCCCGAGTTTGAGTCTCGGTACGGCACACAGTTTTAACCTGCCAGGAAAGTTTGAGTTAACAGCTTACTTATTCCCATTAGAAATTACTTTGTTATATACATATTTATGTAAGTTATCTCATCATCAAATGTTGTAAGAGACAATATTAAACCAAAATTGGACACAGACATAGTGCTGTTTCAGTAGTTACTTTTCATATAGTACAAAGATAATTACAAGTCACTTGCAAAAGGACTTTTACACTCTCTATGAAGCAATCTTATTTTTAGTTTTATGAATAAAAGCAATTAC
This sequence comes from Schistocerca gregaria, assembly GCF_023897955.1. NCBI lineage: Eukaryota > Metazoa > Arthropoda > Insecta > Orthoptera > Acrididae > Schistocerca > Schistocerca gregaria. The sequence continues at coordinate 269,362,020 of NC_064925.1, read as the reverse complement.
AGTAACTTTATCTTTCATAGGCAAAGACTTAGGTGGGGGCTCTCAAACTGTCTTTCCAATTTTTATTACACAAAGCACACAAAACTCTAGAATTACTTTTTAATGCAATTAGTAAATTCATTGTTCAAGAATGTTTCTTCATATTAAGAAACACTAAAGTGAGGATTATCAACTGACCATTACACTAAAGCAAACTAAACACACTTTTCTGAGACGATTTGTAAGATGCAGATTTAGGTATTACTCTTTCACAAATTTCACACATCTTACAGGGCTTTTAAAACAGTTAATGCCTGTGGTCTTTTATACAGGTTCTTAAGAATAACTTTAAATGCATTTTACTCTAACTAACCTCAAAATAAAGTGCTTCCTTTTGTCATTAGAACAATTAATAATTTTCACTGACAGAATTAAATGCAGTTAATCTTTGAAGCACAAATACTTTGAATTAAAACAATACTAACTGCTTCCCTTGATTTCAATGAAACCTACAGTACTTCTATACACGTTGTTGGATTCAGAATTAAGCAACACCAACAGTCACTTATTTTCCATCGTTTTTCACATAAATGATACTCGGATTCAGTAATTATGTGGAATGGATCCTAAGAGGTATGATGAGAGGAACCAATTCAAGGGTTGGACACACAGTTTAACATAATTTGGTTTATTATGACAAATTAAACAACACTTAAATGGACTGGTTCATACTTTGACATAAATCTGACCTCTTAGATTTTGCTGAAGTGATGGCACAAAATTGGTGGCGGACGTAATTTCCTCTATCATCTTCTTCTTCGCGACGACTTTTAAAGGGTAGAGCCTTTTCCATCAATAGAGCACCATTTTATAGCCGTACACACATCCGAGGCCTTTCCATATTAATCCTGGTACTGGATGCCACCCTCGGCACTTGCACTGTTCACTCGCTGCTCAGACCAGAAATCTCCAGCAGCTAGCTGCCGACTAACTGTGCTCTGTCTCATGGCGCCCAGACTGTGCGCCACATCCACCTTTGAGCCAGCGCCAACCACTTTTTGGCGCGCGCCAACTCACTTCCGTTGCAGATGGGAAGTACTGTTGCTTTTCATTGTATACAGTGCAAGTCCCTAGGTATGAACCAGCTTATACATGGTTGTAAGCAAACATCCTTAAAAAAAATCTTAATATTTAAATACATTAATATGTCAACACAAAAGCCACATAATTATTTAACATTTTCCTTCAGTTAATACAAAGAATTTAAATAGTAAAGAGAAAACATTTTACACAACTTTCCACTTCAGTACAATAGGCCAAAGACATTACATTGTGAAAAATACGTACTTGATACTGAACGGAATTAATCAGTATAAAATATTTACAGAATTAGTTATGGTGTTACAAGGGGATGGTCTGTTTGTTGGCCCACACTGCATTGTTGCCACATTTCCTCAAAATCTAGCCTGGCCTGCATTCTTACCAGATCACGCCTCTTTCCCCTGTTCTCATCCCAACTACCCATCCCCACCCTCCTACCCCTCTCTTCTAGATCAATTGGGAAACATGAAATAACTGAGAAAGCTGGTCAACCCTGCCTGGTTTCCACACTATTACTATCGCGCTACCGAGGTAGCTAGATTGCGCCCAATTTCAAGCTTCGTAAGCAGAATTACAGTGGCAGGTAGACTGATTCCAAGACCTGCTACCTCTGCTCTATGATTTATGACCCAAAAATGGCTGAAGGTCCTGGTCTTATGTTTTAAAAGATATGTCTGCAGTCGCCACTGTGACATGAAACTTTATCTTTTTGTGTTACTTTAAATTACACTGCCACCAGTCCAAAATCGTTAATTCAAATTTAAAAGGGCTTGGTGTTCAAGAAATGCAAGACATCTCAATAGTTACATCTTTTTAAAATGATAGTCTACTGCCTTTTACAATCACCATTGTCAGACATGATGCAGAACCTTTAATATACATTGAAATGTGTCCGCAGCTCGTGGTCGTGCTGTAGCGTTCTCGCTTCCCGCGCCCGGGTTCCCGGGTTCGATTCCCGGCGGGGTCAGGCATTATCCCTACCTCCTGATGACTGGGTGTTGTGTGATATCCTTAGGTTAGTTAGGTTTAAGTAGTTCAAAGTTCTAGGGGACTGATGACCATAGATGTTGAGTCCCATAGTGCTCAGAGCTAGTAGCTAGCAGTGGCACTACTCTTAAAGGTGTGTACACTAGGTAAGGTTTGCTTTACTTTCACGCTGCACCTCTCAACGTAGTAGGAAGCAAGTAATGGGAGTCTGAGTGGACTGCACGTGGTGTTTTATTTGTTTTAAACAACGTTGCTCACAGAACACACACCATGAGTCACACTGCTCCCCACGGGTAGCTATCTGTATCACGTAGCACAGCGCAGCGCCAACACCTCAGCTGCCACAGCAAGCAGCGGACTAAGTGTGCAGGGGGACCTCCTGCTTCCTCTCCACCCACACACGCACGCACCAGCCTCGCCTCCATGTGACAAAAGAAACATTCAATGGCCTGCAATTCTTAAGATACGTTTTCCAGGCTGCGGTAATTTCCCACAACGTGCTGCGTAATGCGCATGCGAGTCCACGCTCCTCACTTACAAAAAAACATGAAAGACCTTTCTCTTCGGGTGCTGGCAACGCAATGCTGCTTTGGGCTTTACCTCAGGGAAACGCTTGTGTGCTTTGCGAGGAGCACGTCGCAGCGAGTTGCTCGCTTGAAGGAGTGGGGGAAGCCGGTCTGAGCAGCAGCGACTATTAGGCGATAGCTGCTACTTTTTTTCGGGAGCATGGACGGCAACAGGCTAGGTAATTCTGAAGGTTTCTCTGCCACAAAGGAAACGCAGATTGTCGAGTTGGTATCCCAACTCCATATTTTGTGAAACATGGCTGATGCCAAGTTTAAAAAGCAAATGCAAAAGGACTTAAAATGGGCAGACACCTACCAAGGGAGTATTTTATCGCATAAGCTCTGCCCTCGCACATTCCGCTTCCCTACGATTTTTCATCATTAAAACATTATTTTATTAGTATCATGCGTAATTCCCTCTCCTGGTTTGTTCTTACTGCAGCGGCCCTCAAACGACTTGACAATGGACAACAATGGACACAGTGGTATCTGGTATAAAAATATTTCCATTATCACTACATACGGTAAATTTGAAAAGTGAAATTGCAGACGTATTTCAGTTTGTTAGACGTCGTCATAATTTCGAAGTGTTCAAACTACACGCCAAAGTTTGAATTGAATGTGTTATGTTACACCGATACAAACGGAGTGAAAGCTACAGGAAAACATTTCTCCGTCAATTATAATTCAGAACGGTATTGACAGAGACAAAAAGATAATATCGTGGCTGCACAGCCAAACTCCAAATCTTTCGTGGACCTAAAAGACAGTAATATCCCGAAATTGATAATGGTGTAATTGCTTATGTCAATGAACCTCGGAATGATGGTTGTACTGTCTCTTACGAAATGATGCAGAATGAAGTTCACAAGATACCTACCACGCCCAGCTTTGACAGAAAGGATTTGAAAGCGAGCATTGTTTGGTAGATTCGTTTCATGAGACTGCAAAATCTCCATCTATGAAGGAGAACATCTTTGTGCCAAAGTTTACTTTGAGACTCCACAGATGAGATAATCCAGTTCCATTGTTACGTAATCCAAGTGCGACAGCAATATACACTCCTGAAAATTGAAATAAGAACACCGTGAATTCATTGTCCCAGGAAGGGGAAACTTCATTGACACATTCCTGGGGTCAGATACATCACATGATCACACTGACAGAACCACAGGCACATAGACACAGGCAACAGAGCATGCACAATGTCGGCACTAGTACAGTGTATATCCACCTATTCTCCCATGAAGACGATCGTAGAGATGCTGGATGTAGTCCTGTGGAACGGCTTGCCATGCCATTTCCACCTGGCGCCTCAGTTGGACCAGCGTTCGTGCTGGACGTGCAGACCGCGTGAGACGACGCTTCATCCAGTCCCAAACATGCTCAATGGGGAACAGATCCGGAGATCTTGCTGGCCAGGGTAGTTGAATTACACCTTCTAGAGTACGTTGGGTGGATCGGGATACATGCGGACGTGCATTGTCCTGTTGGAACAGCAAGTTCCCTTGCCGCTCTAGGAATGGTAGAACGATGGGTTCGATGACGGTTTCGATGTACAGTGCACTTTTCAGTGTCCCCTCGACGATCACCAGAGGTGTACGGCCAGTGTAGGAGATCGCTCCCCACACCATGATGCCGGGTGTTGGCCCTGTGTGCCTCGGTCGTGTGCAGTTCTGATTGTGGTGCTTACCTGCACGGCGCCAAACACGCATACGACCATCATTGGCACCAAGGCAGAAGCGACTCTCATCGCCACCACTGGAGGCGAGCTGCACGATGTTGGGGCGTGAGCGGAAGACGGCGTAACGGTGTGCGGGACCGTAGCCCAGCTTCATGGAGACGGTTGCGAATGGTCCTCGCCGATACCCCAGAAGCAACAGTGTCCCTAATTTGCTGGGAAGTGGCGGTGCGGTCCCATACGGCACTGCGTAGGATCCTACGGTCTTGGCGTGCATCCGTGCGTCGCTGCGGTCCGGTCCCAGGTCGACGGGCACGTGCACTTTCCGCCGACCACTGGCGACAACATCGATGTACCGTGGAGACCTCACGCCCCACGTGTTGAGCAATTCGGCGGTACGTCCACCCGGCCTCCCGCATGCCCACTATACGCCCTCGCTCAAAGTCCGTCAACTGCACATACGGTTCACGTCCACGCTGTCGCAGCATGCTACCAGTGTTAAAGACTGCGATGGAGCTCCGTATGCCACGGTAAACTGGCTGACACTGACGGTCGGGTTGTTTGGAACTGCCTGCAACAAATATGTGGACACAGACATACAAAAAACGGAGCAAATGCATTTCATCTGTAGAATATTTAGTTGTGAGTGACTGGGTGTATTAGAGTACAGAGCTATATTATACTGTCTGACTGATGTGCTGTTCTATACTGTATATAAGAATAATACCCATCAAAGACTATCTCTATCCTTCCAACAGACATCTAACACACAATGTAGTGAAATTGGGATGAAAATATGTCGTTATCATGGATCCTTAAGAGCATAAAAGGAGGTATGATAAGCGCAACAGGATGCCTTGGTTTGTTGTCATTATTGGAGAATCTAGGAACATATTACAAAATATAGGTAACATAACTCGCATCGAAGATGGTACATTGTTTAGCAGGATGAATGTACTCACATCCCTATAGAACCGTTTTGCAAATAGTTCTTCGCTACTTATAGGGCTGTAGCACTGTCGAAAATAATGAACACACCTCTGAAATCAAGACATCACCACTAGTAATATGGATGGATATGTCCCCATGGCCGGCCGGGGTGGCCAAGCGGTTGAAGGCGCTACAGTCTGGAACGGCGAGACCGCTACGCTCGCAAGTTCGAATCCTGCCTCGGGCATGGATGTTTGTGATGTCCTTAGGTTAGTTATGTTTAAGTAGTTCTAAGTTCTAGGGGACTGATGACCTTAGAAGTTAAGTCCCATAGTGCTCAGAGCCATTTGAACCATTTTTTTGTCCCCATGTGTATATCTCTATAAGTTTGTTTGTAGAGCTGTCAGCAGTGGACGGCTGTGGTTTGAATCCATAACTTTTTAACTGTTCATCTATAAATTACGTTGCCGGGGGTGCACACTCTGTAAGTATGGGGAAGGGAAACTCTCAAGTTCCATGACGCTAATTGCAGTCAAGCCACTGTAAACTAACGAATAACTTATTACTAGGATAAGAGAAGTCCCGAAATCTACTGTAGATGACCGACATGGTTCTGGGGACGTATCAGAGTTGGAAGGTGTAAACCAAACTAGCGAAGCTCATCTGGTAAGCAATAAGAACATATACTTATGGGCAAAAAATATCAGAATAGCATTAGAAGCTAACTATGTACACATGTCAACTCCCTGTTGCATATCCGTACACAGTAGAGTGGAAATCTGATGAAGGTGCAGAACCATGCCAGACTTTGAGTGAAGAATCAATGCATTTATCAGACTTAAGCCATTCCCTCGAATGTTTCGTAGCAGTGTGGGCTGATGCCACATGTCACGGTTATCACCTTTAATAGTGTGACGGGGCTTTACTCGGGAGACATGGTGTTAGGACGAAATTGCTGTATTATTCTGTACACGATGAAGATTACCTGACGTCAGATCAGGACTTCTTTGTGCAAGAGGAATGTTACCAAAGTCATGATCATGCTACTGTAAACAGCAATGAGGCTGTTACATCTACATCTGCGTCATTTCTCTGCTGTTCACAATAAAGTGCCTGGCAGAGGGTTCAAGCAACCATCTTCAAGATGTCTCTCTACCGTTCACTCTCGAACGGCACGTGGGAAAAACGAGCACTTAAATTTTTCTGTGCGAGCCTTGAGTTCTCTTATTTTATCGTGATGTTGATTTCTCCATGTGTAGATGGGTACCAACAGAATGTTTTTGCAATCGGAGGAGAAAACGTGATTGAAATTTCATGAGAAGAACCCGTCGCAACGAAAAACGCGTTTGTTTTAATTTATGCCACTCCAGTTCACGTATCATGTCTGCGGCACTATCTCCCCTACATCGCAATAGTACAAAACAGGCTGCCATTCTTTGTACTTTTCGATGTCTCCGTCAGTCCCATCTGATGCGGATCCCACACCGCACAGCAGCTACACGTGTGCCCCAGCCTCCTCCTCCCACTCACCTTCCTGACCCTCCCACATCCAACCCCATTGACGAGAATTTCGAATTTTGGTGGTATTTTCGAATTATGATGGGAATTCCGAGTTTTGGCGGGAATTTCGAATTTGGAGAGAATTTCCTCGTCCCAGGGCTGTGCTGACATCCCACCCAAACCCACCCCCCACCTGGAAATTAATGAGAAATTAAAATTGGCAGTACACTTTCCGGGACCCAAGCACTCGTCCTCCTGCGTGGAAAGCCCAAGTGTACCTCCCTAACATAATTAAACTACCTGAGGAACTAGGAACTGATGAGAAATTAAAAATGGCTGTGCCCTTTCTGGGACTCAAACCATAGTCCTCCTGAATGGAAAGCCGAAGTGCTCCCTCCAACTCATGGAAACTGTCCAGATGCGGGAGAGGAAGGTTAGGTAATTCTTATTTTGTTTGGGAAACTGACGCAAAGATCGACCCTAATTACGTAATTAATAACAAATATATTAACAGAAATATAATTAACACAAATATATGCTTAACGCTAGACAAGGACGGCATAAAAGTGCGCAATACAAATCAAAATCTGGCGATACCATACAATTGGTGTCATCCTGCTGGGAAAAAATTCTCAACACCCCGCGAAACTAACGACAGACACACTCAAACTCTATCCCAGACCTACAAGCTGGAGGGAAAAAGACAGGGGTGTAAGGTATTATTTTTATTCTCTTTCGACGGGAAATACGATCAGTCGACAGGATGCTAATGCTGGACAGAGAGGAGTATAATAAGTGTACTACCTGTAATTATACAGCTGAGGCCAATATTCATTGTTGTTTGACGTAAGAGGTCGCTACAGGTGCCTGCTCCAAAACCACCCTGCAGTTCAGATAATCGAAGCCAGCACACGATGCCACAACCGATGGACGTAAAATGCATCACAGATTTAAATGGACTTCGAAATTGTCGTAACGAAACCAGCACTCAAAATGAATGGGTCACAATGCCTCACATGTAGTGGGGAAAATCGTCGTACAAAAGAACTCCTCGACAGGCGTCCACAAACTGCCAAAAATCGAGGCCCTTTTCCTTCCTCCCTCCATCCACCTATGGGGGAGGGGGGAGGGCAGGATTCTTGAAACAGCAAGCTGCTCAACCTACCAATTCGCGGCATGGCCAGGCTACTGTTTGCATTCGACTTTCCACCATCTGGCTGCCGACATATGGCGACAGTCATAGACAACACAAAAGGAAAATTTAGTAGCATAACCCCGCCCATCCGAAGAATGCTCCAGATAACTATTCAAACATTGGGCTGCTTGTGAAACAGAAAGCCCCTCCGTTTAAAGCGAGCGCAGCCTCACATCGGCATCCCTCAGAGCCATGATAAATGTCTGCTATCCCGACCGAGGGAGCTCGCCCGCTGTTCTGCGTTGAACTATTTACTGTAAACGCGACTCCTATAGTGAAGCAACCATTAAAAAAGGAAAGCACATTGGTCGTGATAACAAATGTCCGCTTTCCACGAAAATAGGCAAAGTCCATTCTCTATTAATTTTATGAGCAAAAGCGCTATAGTTTTTACTTTCGACTGCAGTCGAATCTCATTATTTTGAGAACTCCACGGAAGTAGACCATCGCCGATTTAAACTCCAAAGAAAAAAATAATAATCTATTCTAAACATTTTCTTCCAACTTGTTGAACAAATTACATGACCTGAGAGTGTCTCTTGCAGCGTCTGTAAATAAACTATGATGCACTTAAAACAACAGTAAAGGACATCGACCACTATTGGCAAATATAAGTAAAAAACACACTGTAAGTCTCTGTAACATGTCAAGGTACAGTGTGGGGGCAACTGTACAGGAATACGATGAAAGACCCCCAGGATGCCGCTAACTTAATATTTATTTAAGAATAAAGCAAAAATGAAACACCGATCGAAGGGATGCATTAGGAAAGACCTTAATTATGAATGCGCGGTAAGATGCAGGCAAAATAAAACATTTAATCGTTAAATTGTTTGTATAGTTGTTTTATGTTTTAAGAAAGAGTCAGACTTTCGAGTATGTAGCTGGACGTTCTGTGATAGCGATGTATTCTGTCGTATGAGTGAATGATACAAGGTTAAAGAATGTGTGAAGCATTTTTATTTATTGAGATTGTAAGTAGGCTGTTTAGGTTTTTTTTATTGGTAACGCCGCCGCCACGTAGCGCTCTGTATGAAAATCACTGGCTGTGCCGTGTGCAGTCTGTGGCTGGTTTGCATTGTTGTCTGCCATTGTAGTGTTGGGCAGCGGCAGCTGGATGCTAACAGCGCGTAGCGTTGCGCAGTTGGAGGTGAGCCGCCAGCAGGTGTGGACGTGGGGGGAGAGATGGCGGAGTTTTGAAATTTGTAAGAATTGATGTCATGAACTGATATATATATATATATATATATATATATATATATATATATATATATTATAACTATTAAGGTAAATACATTGTTCTCTATTAAAATCTTTCATTTGCTAACTATGCCTATCAGTAGTTAGCGCCTTCCGTAGTTTGAATCTTTTAGTTAGCTGGCAGTAGTGGTGCTCGCTTTATTGCAGTAGTTCGAGTAACGAAGATTTTTGGTGAGGTAAGTGAATTGTGAAAGGTATAGGTTAATGTTAGTCAGGGCCATTCTTCTGTAGGGATTACTGAAAGTCAGATTGCGTTGCGCTAAAAATATTGCGTGTCAGTTTAAGCACAGTCTTCTATAAGTTTATCTAACGGGACGTTTCAAGATAAAGTGAAGAGAAAAACGAAGAAACTGGATTATTTGTGATTACGACAACCACCGTTATCCCTGGGAATCCTCTGCTGCTTGCATCTTCGGTGAAGTCCGATCGTTTAACGAAATTAAGCACAAACGAACTTTTCAAAAACGCAATATAGATTTTAATATATTTTTTATTTGAATACATTACAACAGACCGGTGTAACCTTTCATCGTCTGTACTGTACGACAATCTTTTCCCACATGTTATCCATTGCAGGAGATGGTCTCTGTTTCGTTTTTTAATACACCTCTCTATCTGCTGTAACAAACTTTGTACATTGTTATACATTTTGTTTTTTCTGCCACAATTTCGACCTCTGGATCAGATTCTAACCTGACATTAACACGTTTGGTCCATTGACTCCCCCAAGAAACTAGACATCGTACGGTGTAAATCACATTATTTAGTAACCAACAGTGTACCAGTATACTGTTCAGGTGGAAAAGACACCATCCATGTACTGTAATAATAAGCATCATAGTTGATAGTGCTATCATTTTTTGCAATTTTATCGCAATTTCATCACCGATTAAGAATGCGGCAGCATGCTTACCAGTTTCTGTATCATCGCTGAACAGCCCCTCCACTGCTTTTCGAGTACCATCGAGAATGTAAGTAGATGACCGTGCAGTATGTTCATTCATTGTTAATTCTCGAACAAGTACACCAAAGTGTACCAGATAGCGACCTAAACACCTCTAGCACTTCGATGATAGAGCCTAACTTACAGTCTTTCTCTATGTGGATGGGAGTCACAGGGCATTCTCGCATTCTTAGGATAAAGACCGAAAGATCTCCTCGGATTGTGTTGGACCAACGCTCCCTGCAGCTGACTAGAAGTAGACCGTTACATTTCACGTCTCGCGTAGGAACAGTGCGAACCGAGGCTGTAACTGCTGCTCTGCACCCATCCAAGAGCACAAGAATGTTAAGGTTAGCATCCCTTATCGTTGTACAGTAGATGTGAAACTGTTGAGATGATATAAAAGACGGTTCAGAACCAGAAACACGTGGTTTTTATGCATGATAGGGCTCCAGACGGATGAAGTTTGCTGCACTTTACATAAATCAACTGCGCAAGCAATTCTAAAGTATTGTTCTAGTATCTGGGGTCATTACCAAGAAGGTATTGGTAAGAGAGAACATAAACACATGCAAGGATACAATGTTTTGCACTTACAACATCCTATAATGTTAGAGTGTTGCGTTTTCCGACCTATTAGTCGTATGGAATACAATGCTGTTACTATCCCAATGTAAGATATACGTTTCCAGCGCATGACATACATTCTCTTTACAGGTTTCCCTACGATAAACTACGGTGATAAACTGTGAAATGAAAAAGAAGTTCCTTAAAATATCGATTCCTTGTGATGCACGTACAAAATAGCTTCCAGAGGTGTGTAGCCCCCACCATTCACATCCGATCACGTTTAAGAAATTATGCTATGCTTGCATCAGTCTTTTATAAAATGATTGTTTGTAATGGGGAATGGCTCTTACAAAGCAAGGGACAAACGCATAGCAGCGATGTTTGACATGTAAAATTACACGTCATTCCGACACTAACTCCGTAAACGGGACATCTGTCAAGCAGATGTGTACACGGGGACTTTAATACCTCACAAACGCCTGTCGCTAACAGAATCACTTTAGTTATGAAACTGAAGACTCGATTTCATGCTCAAAATGAGACATGGGAAAAGAGGACGTCGCATCCGGGATAGGGCTCGAAGGTGGATCAATCGAGCGTTACGTCCGGAGATGTGTTCTATGTTCGAGGTTGAATCCACTTGCGGAAACGTCATGAGAGCTTTCCGCAACACATGCACTGTTACAGACATGCAGAAAACGGAGCAACCGTTCTGCAACTGTGGAATATGCGGTTCGAGGTGACTGGTTGCTGGTGCAACTGACATCGATCACTGGCCACCTCCTCCAATGGGTAAACACCTGTACGTTTAACAGGATCGCCAGTTGTACTCGATGCCGGCACATAGCTGGTATTCAATTTCAATATATCGGATGAGAGAGGTGCAGTAAAAATCTATAGGATGAAATTAACACAGTTTTTACAGTTCGTGTATTTTCTCTGCTGGATGTTGCAGAATATCGATGATAGAATGTTTGGGTGTAGACATGAATGTATTCTGAGCGATGCGGATCTGCTTGAATCTTCCTAATTGTAGCAACAAGAAACACCACTGTAACTGTTCGTGCAGTCGTCGTGTCGCCAGAGCAGTCTTCATTTGGCGCTGACCTTACTGTCGTACACCGGTCGCGGAGCTACGACAACATGTTCCCACCGAGTGGTCAAAGCACGCTCCTATAGTATTAACTTAGCTCACTCTGTTTCTACATAACTTGCAAAATGTGTTAGATAGTTCTTTCTCCGACCTCTGTGTAAAATTAATCTAGCTATCAACTGTGGTATGTATTACAGTAATCGCCCCATATCAATAGTGTCTTTTCCATCCCATCCGTCCCCTGGGCACGCTGTTGATTACCGCATAATGACTGACACCACTCTGTTGAGATGGAGAGAACAATGGATATCTGCTACTTGTCGCTGTGGATCATGGGATTAAATATAGAGGTCATCAACTTAATACAGTTGTTTGGAAGCGTTTCTGATTGCTACAGATTCATCCTATATCTATGTGCTGTGATCCCCACCAGATGTTTACATTTTTCATTTTTTTATTTTTTTAACCAATAAGATAACATTATATCCTTTATTGTGCTAACTCTAGCGTGTTGTGAACAGCACGTTCCGACGATGGTCAAACCCGGAACAGTAATCACCCAGTGGCTCCAAAACGAAGGAATGATGCTTTTTGAAACAGAGCACCGAGACATCCGCTACCCTGCCGTCACCATCGAATAGCTGTTGGAAGCACTCTACAATACCGTAAAATCTTCCAGTTTCCAATTTTTGCGACGTCTTCCACATTTCTGTCGATGAGAAACATCGCCTCTGTGTTTTGTTTCTACCAGGCTGTGTTGTGTGTAGCTTTATGCCAAGCTATGTTCATTTTTCTGTGAGAGCCAGAGGATGGAAATGTATTAATGTCGGTTTGGCAGTCGCTGACACGGGTCTCGAAGTCATCGTAGAAAGAAAGAAAGTGTATGGCGGTGTACACTGATTGGGTGTGTTACAACCGATTAATTTTTATTAAACTGCTTATGAAGGAACAATACAGGCACCCTCTCGAGTGATTGATAGCCAGTTGGATATGGTTATTCCACATTGAAGGTGATTAAACTTTACTCCGGTCTTTGGAATCAATTTCGATCACGAAACACCTGCTCCAATGAACCAATACCTATACATTTAATACGATCGCCACATATGTTTGGATGATAGAAAGGAATGCACCCTGCGGGACACAGATATACTTTACTACCTGTATGTAGTTTGGAGATGTGTCGCTATGCAGAAGAAAAATCTTGGTTTTTCCTCCATGCCATGCATGATGTGTAGTCTTCCTAATTTTCCCAACAAGAAACACCACATTAACTGCTCGTACTATCTCTCCTACTACCTCGTGCTTCAGAAGAAAGCTGCGCTTGGCGCTGACCATACACAAGGTACACGGTTGGCGGAGCTATGACACCATGTTCCCATTTCCACCGAGTGGTCAAAACACACTCCTGTCGCACTAACTCTGCTCGTCTTGTTTCCTCACAGGATGGAGAAGGTCTTACTCGTAGATATAGCGCTCCCCGACTCCCATACATACCAGACTTAAATTGGAACGATCAAATGGACTAAGCTGCAGGGAGGGCGGGGCAGAGACTTATGAGCAGTTAAAAGGCTTCGAGGGACTCTCTAAAAAAACTGCTAGGGAGTTCCTGGTGTATGGGATCATTAGCATATGGGCTCAAAAGGAAATGAAAAGCAGTCTCGTTTCGAGATATGAGAGTGTCAAAAATATGATTCACCAGTGGCTGGATTAATAAAACGACTCTCTACAGGATCCAATACAAATGTGTAGTTGAATGGATAGACTTAATTCCAAATTGCGTACAGTATTTCTGCCTGAAAGCATAGCACTGCCAGTGACCCATGTGTTCCTGTAGACTCAAGACCGCTTTTTAAGCAGGGTGATACTAACATAGGCGTTATGATAGTGTTTTTAATAGTGTGGTCCTTACGCAAAATGTATGATTTGGGCTGTAGAGTCCCTCTGTGGTCAGCTTCAGATGTCATTTCTCAGTAGTGTTCCTGGAAAAGAACATCGTGTTCCCTCCATGGACTCCCAGTTGCCCTACTTGGCGAGTGTAATCCCACTGCTGAAAAAAATTATTCTCCATGCACAGTGACTCTCATGATCAATTTCATTAATTAACCTATCAAATTGATATCAATGACGTGCTGCCTGACAGGTGGAGGAGATGGCTAGGTCTCCACGGAATGATTCTTGACAAGCGTTTCTTTTTTTTCTGTTAATGTCTTTTAACGAAATTTCAATTACCCACCGACACAGGGCGAGACAGGCTCTCACGATTCGTCTTGTAAATGCTAGAATGATGTAGCATCGTACTTATAAAATGGGACCCGTTGTAGTGTACAAAACGGTTACGTTCTCTTGAATTATAGCTTGTTGTTGTCGAATGTAAAATGATTGTATTTCTTTCGACATATGAGGTAATGGCATGAAAGACTGTATCTTCTAACGTTACTTCACTAGCATGACAGTTTTTGTTACAGACACTCGTAAGAAATGCTATCAGGTCATGTAATTTCTTCAACAAGTTGGAAGAGATTGTTTAATGTAGATTTTTTTTCTTTGGAATTTAAATTATCGCTTTTTCTTTACTCTGATGACGGTTTCTAAATAACGAGGACATTCCCGGGTGATCGGTAGTTCTCCACCAAAATAGACGAAGTTTTTTTCCCCTGAATTTACGCAGTGTGGGCATGTCTCTGCTGATAATCTGTAATCGGCGGCGGACGTCACAAAATAATGAGATGCGACTGCATTATAACGTAAAAACTATATTGATTTTGCTTATAAAACTAAAAGAAAATGTACTGTGCCTATTTTCATGGAAATTGGACATTTATTATCTCTGCGAGTGTGTTTTCCTTTTATAATAGTCGCTTTATGATATGGGTCGCGTTTATATTAAACAGTCCAACGTAGAATGGCCGTCGAGATCCCTAACACATGCAGTTCACAGTCATTTATCATGGTGACGTGAGGCTGCGCTCGCTTTTGACGGAAGGGGCTTTCCGTTTCGCAAGCAGCCGACTTTTTAAATCGCCACCTGGAGCGTTCTCCAAGTGGGTGGAGTTATGCTACTAAATTTCCCTTTTACGTTGTCTAGGACTGTCGCCGTAAGTCGGCGGCCAGTTGGTGGAAAGCCGAGTGCAAACAGCGGCTTGCCCGAGCCGCGATTTGGTAGGTGGTGTGGCAGCTTGCTGCTTCAAAAAGCCTGCCCCTCCACCCCCTGTAGGTGGATGGAGGAAGGCAGGAAAAGGGCCACGATTTTCGAGGAGATCGCACGTTCAGCTACCGTCCCTTTTGCAGTCTTTTTGGATGACGATTTCCCCGCTACATGTGATGCACTATGACCCATTCGTTATCATTGCTGATTTTTTTACGACAACTCCGAAGTTCAATTAAATCTGCAATGTACTTTTTTCCATCTGTTGTAGTATCGGGAATCAGCTTCGATTACCTGGGCTGCAGGATGGTTTCTGAGAAGGTATCTGTACCGAACTCTGACGTCAAACAACTATAAATACTGGCCTCAGCTGTATGCTTAGAGGAAACACACTTACTAAACTCCTCTCTGTCCAAAACCTCGCTGTCGCTAGTTTCGAGTGGTACATTGAGAATTTTTGTCCAGCAAGATAACACCAGTTGTATGGTATCACCAGTTTTGTTTTTTATTGCGCTTTTATGCCGTTCTTGTGTGGCACTATGCTTATAGTTGTGTAATTAGGTCTGATCTTTGCCATTAATTACACAATTAGGATTAATCTTTGCGTCAGTTTTCCGACCAAAATAAATAAAGTACAGTAACCTAACCCTCCTCTCCCTCATCTGGACAGTTTCCATGAGTTAAGGGGTGCACCAAAATTCGTAATACCAGTCAAAATTCGAAATTCCCACAAAAGTGGAAGGTTGTTGGAGAGAAAGGGGTAGGGGAAGGGAGGGAAAGCGGAAGGAGTGGGTTGGGGCACCTGTGCAGCTCTTAAAACACATGATTTCATCTGGAGGCGTGGGTGGACGTGGTCGGGGGTGGGGGTAGACGGGCGTGGGTGAGAGTGGTGGTGAACAATTGATCAGTTTCATTAATTTCCATATCAATTTGATATCAAAACTGCACCTGTAAACCCACAATACCACCAGTCATTTCTGTGATTTTGGGAGTTCAGAATAACGCATATGTAGCGGGGTCCCTAGTTTACTTTCTGTACACATACGTACTAGATTATATGCCTTGCAACAACTCTGTACCTTGGGGATTTCACAATAAATCACTTGTGACATGAAACCCATACCATATCATTTAAAAATGGTGTAGTAAATAGCAATTATTGCAACTTTTTTTGCCTTGGCCAGCTCAGAATAAAGCACTTATTACAGGATCCACAGTTCTTGTCTGTTACGAGCAATTTAGAGCGATTAGATATCTTGCAACATCTCTTTGACTTGGGAAACTCGGAATAATGCAGTTACAACAGCAAACACAATTCGCGTCCTTTAACAATGGTGCATTATGCGCCGCCCCCCTTCCAGCAGCACCTCTGTATCTTGCGGAGCTTCAAATAAAACGCTTATAACTAGAAATCTAATTCATATTTGTTGTATCTGTAGAATAGGAAACATATTTTATATCTATTCAAAGCGATCTACTAAATGACATACCTTGCAGCGGCTCTGCGCTTTGCGAAGTTCAGAGTAAAGCATTTACAATAGGAAAGCCAGTTCATGTCCTTTAATTGATATACTAAATAGTGTACCTTGAAACATCTGTGTACCTCGAGACGTTCAGAACAAGCATATAACAGGAAACCCAAAACACGTCCTTTGCATGTGATATACTCTACAGCATATTTATCAAGATTTCTGTGCCTTTTGAATCTAAGAGTAAACCACATTTAACAGGAAAGTCAACTCTAGTCCTTTACAAGTGACATACTAAATTCCGTACCTTACTATATCTCTGTGACTCTGGAAGATCAGAATTCAACAGGACAGCCTACTCATTTTCAAAGGCCTATTTTACATGAGAAAAATTGCGAGATAGTTTTCGCCACTAGTGAAAGCAGGAGACTGCGTAAAATCGTTTCCTCAAAAATATTATCTTTGAAGCTGACGCTATTGTCAGTGTGTGCTGACTTGTTAAAGCAAATTGTTGGTGGCTTTGCTGTCACTTAGAATAGAGTTTCAGGGGACTCCTTTAGAAACATGAATCCAAATGTTCAAATGTGTGTGAATTCTTATGGGACTTAACTGCTAAGGTCAAAGTTCCTAAATTATCCTAAGGACAAACACACACACCCATGCCCGAGGGAGGACTCTAACCTCCACCAGGATCAGCCGCACAGTCCATGACTGCAGTGTCTTTGCCCGCTCGGCTAATCCCGCGTGGCAAACATGAGTCCAGAGATTGTTGGTAATCATTGCTCAAAAGCTTACAAGTAGACAGAGTTTAAATGTATTCCAATACATCTCTAGGTGCAACCAAAGATGTTGGTGTTTTGTTTTATGTGTCTATTTATTATGTTTAATGGCTATATATGACCTTATGGTGTTTTCACAAAACAAGGTGACAACGATCTACGACTAGATGTGTGTCCTGGGAGACAAGATTCAACAGCAAACAGTTTACCATGGGGTAGGCAGCTGTGTCTGAATACAGGAATTCCAAAATATAAAATACAGATGTGGGCACGTGGAAGGTCTACTGTTAAAATCAACTACTGTCGCAATACTTTAGACTTCCAATGGAATCTATCCACGATGAAAAGTATTCAGCTATATATAGTATCACGATCATTCTGTATCTAAAGCAAGTTCTGACGCGTCTACACAAGTAAGATTACGAAAATTTGGTTTAAGTAGAAACTGAAATTAATTACTGGAAAGAAAACTGTTGAAATTAACTGGAGGAAATTGCCATTGCTGATGGTGGATGCATTTTTGTTAGTGATCAAACTGACTTCCAGAAAAATGCTGTAAAATTTATAGAAGATTACACATTTTACTACACCATCAATTTTGCGGGTATTGGGCATTGGCTGCAACAATAAAACATGTTGCGTATTTTATATCTATTAGGAGAACTGTTAAAATGATAACTCATAAGTCTTAAGTAATTTGCATTTATTTAATTACAAATGGTTCTAAAGCTACATCGGATTCGTCCACTAAAAACAAAGATTAGTTGCTAATGCGCAAGGAACGCAGCTATAGTGCGTCCTATCAGTACAAAGGCTAACAGACGAGAGATGGAAATCCGAGCACGAACGCTCTTCACTTGCTTCCTAAAACAAAACAAAAAAAGGTGTTGTAATCGATCGCAGTCAGCCACATGCTGACTCCCGCTATACCTTCGAATTATTATTTATGACATTATAATTACATTTACCAAAATTAATGTACTTAAGTTTTTTATGTAGATTTGTTCTCATTTTCGTGGTTCCCGTCGTTTTTACAGGTCACATTTACATAAAATTACATGCGTATGTTCATGTAATGCTTAATTCGCCCCCACGAAGTCTTGAAGCTATTTCATTTATAAACTGCCTTCAAGCCTTCGGTACATGCGAAATGATTATATTCTTTTTGGTACAGTTAAAATGACATAGTTCTCGTTGTGCAGTTGTTCATACAACTTATTTTAGTATTTAAATTTGTTGGTACACAAACTGTTGTTTCAATCCACACACCGTCAGGTGGCTTGCAGAGTATGGATGTAGATGTAGATGTAGATACTTGAATTAAAGAAGTATTTGCATATGCACATATAGACACATCAAAACAAGTTTTGCATCACCCCGGTTCCCAGAACTCCTGAAGACAGACGTTGACTGTGGTTTCTGTATCACAGACACAGTTCGTTTAACTGTTCAGAGATCTCATCAAACCCTCCCAGAGATATAAACAACCGTGCATGAGATCCGCCTATTAGACGGAGGGGGGTCTGACAGCCAATCAGTTCCAGTCATTCCGCCAGGAAGGAGGTACATGGCTCTTGTTGGCTGTGGTTAAACTATGCCTAGAGGGTCAATACCGCGGTTCGATCGCGCCCGCATTGTTACTTTGTGCCAGGAAGGGCTCTCAACAAGGGAAGCGTCCAGGCGTCTCGGAGTGAAGCAATGCGATGTTGTTCGGAAATGGAGGCGATACAGAAAGATAGTAAGTGTCCATGACATGCCTCACTCAGGCCGCCCAAGGCCTACTACTGCAGTGCATGACCACTAGTTACGGATTATGGCTCGGAGGAACTCTGACGGCAGCGCCACCATGTTGAATAAGGCTTTTCGTGCAGCCACAGGACGTCGCGTTACGACTCAGACTGTGCACAATAGGCTGTATGATTCGCAACTTCACTCCTGACGTCCATGGTGAGGTCCATTTTTGCAACCACGACACCATGCAGCGTGGTACACATGGGCCCAGCAATACGCCGAATGGACCGCTCAGGATTGGCATCATGCTCTCTTCACCGATGAGTGTCGCATATGCCTTCAACCAGACAACCGTCGGAGAGGTGTCTGGAGGCAACCCGGTCAGTCTGAACGCCTTAGACACACTGTCCAGGGAGTGCAGCAAGGTGGAGGTTCCCTGCTGTTTTGGGGTGGCATTATGTGGGGCCAACGTACGCCGCTCATGGTCACGGGAGGCGCCGTAATGGCTGTACGATACGTGAATGCCATCTTCCGACCGATAGTGCAACCATATCGGCAGCATACTGGCGAGGCATTCGTCTTCAAGGACGACAATTGGCACCCCCGTCTTGCATATCTTGTGAATTACCTCCTTCAGGATAACGACATCGGTCGACTTGAGTGACCAGCATGTTCTCCAGACATGAATCCTTTCTAACATTCCTGGGATTGATTGAAAAGGATTGTTTATGGAGGCTGTGACCCACCAACCCAATCTCAGGGATCTACGCCGCATCGCCGTTGCGGAGTGGGACAATCTGGACCAACAGTGCCTTGATGAACTTGTGGATAGTATGCCACAACGAATGCAAGCATGCATCAGAGCAAGGGGGCGCGCTAATGGGTATTAGAGGAACTGGTGTGTACAGCGATCTGGACCACCTCCTCTGAAGGTCTCGCTGTATGGTGGTACAACATGCAATGTGTGGTTGTCATGAGCAATAAAATGGGCAGAAACGATCTTTATGTTGAACTCTATTCCAATTTTCTGTACAGGTTCCGTAACTCTCGGAACTGAAGTGATGCAAACTTTTTTTGATGTATGTATAAGTAGAACAGTACATTAGTTATACAAATCGGAATGCAGTGAATCAAAGTGCATAGAGTATATGGCAGAATGAAGTTCTTACATAAACCGGTATGCTTCATATATTTTTGTTGTTTGATTGTGGTATTTTTCTCTTTTTTTCATTTCTGTAGATTTCGATGGTTTTGATTTTGTTCAGTGTTACTTAGACCCTTTCTGCTCATCGGATGGATTTACAAAGTTTTGGTAATGTCTGGAAGATCGATGGTTGTAGGTGTCGAGCCGGAAAATTTCGACGATATGAATTTATACAATAGTATGTAGGCTTTCTATTCTGCTGGTAGAAGGAATAACAAAAGTTTGTTGTTCTCTCGATGTTCGCAGGTTGCAGGCGTAGAGCAATAGAATTTCAACGATATGAATTTGTACAATGCCGTTACGTAGATTCGTTGTTCTGTTGGGAGATGGAATTGTAAATGCGTGTTATATTTTGCTGCTCCACGACCTCGGACTAGGTGTGGGGTTAATTCGCAGGAGGCACCCCACACCCTGCTGATGGAATGTTAAGATTTGCATCTCGCCAGCGCATGACTGGCTCAGCTGTCTGCTTGCTGTGACATCTGACGCTTGCGGCAGCGTAGGCGAGAAACGAGCAACTGCGGTGTCGCCAGCTCGTTCACCAGCGTCTGACATTGTTTACGGAAAAGATAAAATAGTAGTATCAGCTTTCTTGATAGTTCCTGCAAAACGCTAAGCTGCACACAGCATAATTGCTGACTGACAGTTGATCTGAGTAAAAGTGCACTTGAAATTGCTTTACTGATCACTACTTACAAGGGGAGGCCTCATACACGGCCAACCGATTCGGCTCAAATTTCAAAAATGGTTCAAATGGCTCTGAGGACTATGGGACTTAACATCTATGGTCATCAGTCCCCTGGAACTTAGAACTACTTAAACCTAACTAACCTAAGGACATCACACAACACCCAATCATCACGAGGCAGAGAAAATCCCTGACTCCGCCGGAAATCGAACCCGGGAACCCGGGCGTGCGAAGCGAGAACGCTACCGCACGACCATGAGCTGCGGACCGGCTCAAATTTGGCAGGTGGTTTCTGTACAACCTAAATCGAAGGAATCTAAGATATTTTGGGTCAACAACCCCGCGTTTTTTAAAAATCACCCATAAAGGTAATGACGAGGAATCGACTCAAAATTGGCGGGATCGGTAGATAATTATAAATAGAGCATTTTTCACCATCATATGTGGGACCCGAAAACGTATACTTTTCCAGAAATCGAGGTAATAAACTTTTACAACTGTCCCTTCTGTAACCACATGGTAAACGATTTTCGCTGCCAGCACCGATAGCCCAACGGCCAAGGTAACTGCCTGAGAATCGGAGAACCCGGGTTCGAATCTCGAAGAAACTGTATTCATTCACAAAACATATTTCATTCGGCGCATTAACGACGGAAAAATCACTTCATGTCTCCGCGAGGTTCGCGGCAGCCTGATGACGGAAAACAACTCTTTCCGATTGACTTCTATAAGGCTCATGCTGGACACCTTCACTCTTCCAGGTTCACAACTACAATATAACGAAGAGGCAACTGGGATAACATAACTCTCCCCGCGTGCATTCTGTCCCGTGCGTCGCGCGGTTGGCTATCTGTGATCCCTCGTGAGGAATTCGCAGCACTCTTACTCGGAGTTGTTTTCATGTGACAAGTCTTGAAATTTTCATACTTCACTAACTCACGGCGTTTGGGAAATTAGTTTCCTTACCTTATTATTATCATCCCTTATTGATTTACTTACCTAATTAAACCTCCTATCCCTATCAGTTGAGATATGGAAAAATACAAACGAAAGGAATGACATCGAGATTCGAACCCGGGTTTTCCGATTCCCAGCCACTTACATTTGTGTGTGTGTGTGTGTGTGTAGGTCATTGCGGACGTTGCAAGACATCCTGCTCAAGTTCAGTGGTTGATCCTTCCACTCAATTTTTTGTTACCTAGGCCAACAGGCTCTCTGACCCGTGCCGGCACCTAGTCCGTTGCGCTATCGGCGCTGTCGGCGAAAAGCGTTTACCATGTGGGTACAGAAGAGGCAGCTGTAAAAGTTTCTTTCCTCGATTTCTGGAAAAGCTTGCGTTTGCGGACCCCATACCTGATGATGAAAAATGCTCTATTTACAATTATCTATCGATCCCTCCAGTTTTGAGTCGATTGCTTGTCATAACCTTTAGAGGTGATTTTCTCCAAATTGCGGGGGTGTTGACCCAAAATATCTTAGATTTCTTCGTTTTAGGTTGTATACAAGCGACCTGCGAAATTTGAGCTTAATTGTTTGGCCGTGTCTGAGGCCTTCCCCTTGTTGGAAATTTGTCTTACTCAACACATCACGCTAACAATTAGTCTCTGTACCATCCCAAAGTGTTGTCGGCGGCATAATTGACCGGCGAAGGTTTATAGAAGCACTAAGTTTGCATACGTTAAGAGTTTTATGAATGTGTTTGTGATTTCTAACATTCTGTCGGAACCAGAATACTGTGTTTAATGTTTCATCATTTGTCTCTTCATGTCCCAGCCTGGCGAAGGTGTGTACTGCACTATTTACAGTAGCGTCGCTTGTTTCATTTCGGTAGTAGATCGTGACATTTAAGTGTCTTGGACAGTTTGTTCTGCTCTACGAAGGTGTTTTTTTCATGACTATATAGTCCGTCCAGTTTCGCTTACACAACTGTTTGCAGTGAATTCAGTGTCGTCGTTGCATTACTTCGTGTCGTGAAACTTTGATATTTAAAATTTTACAATTTAGAAAACTTAAAATTTGTCTGCTCTCGTTTTGACACATTCATGTACCCGTGTATATGATCCCATGGTCTAATAGCTTTGCTTGTTCCATATCACACACATTTAACTACTTCGACGGTGAAAGTTTAGGACCCACATTTCTGTAGCACCGCCTATTACGTTGCACAAATCTCCTAACTTTACAAGACGGAAATTTAAGTGACGAAGCGTCAGCAGAACGCGAATGACACAAACAGTCGTAGCCAAGCAACAAATCCCAATAGCGATTTCATCCTTCGCGTAGATAAGGCAGAGCCCATACCCACTTAGATTTCCTGACATATGCATCCATGTGAGAAAAATGGCATAAATATACAAAGAAAAGTAAAATGACATCTTATTTCTAGTACGAATCATAAAAATGAGAAACTAGTAGTATCGTAAACATAACACTTACGTGCTTGCTTCTGAAGCTACTCATGAATTTCTACGCATACTGTGCGTCATGTAAACATACTGTTATTTGGAATCTGCCTTTTTACTGAAGTCTGGTTTTGTTTCGTGCGTTTTTGTACATTGAAAAAATTACCGGTGTTTGATATAAACTGGGTTGTTCTCGTTAACCAGGTTTGTTTAAAATTCTTTCATCTCGTAAGAATAAAAAACACATCTTAGTTAATGTTGATGACGTAAATAAATTTCTTCGTTATGACACTTCATATTAAAGATTTTTAGCTTTCTGCTCATGAGGCACACTTCGTCAACATGGCATAGCCATGCTGTCTTTTACACATTCAAAATAATAGTATATTGAAACTTCCAGACAGATTAAAACTGTGTGCCGGACCGAGACTCGAACTCAGGACCTTTGCCGTTCGCGGGAAAGTGCTCTATCAATATAGTATGTTGTCAATTTATGGCAACACGAAACAGTATAAGATAAAAAAACTATAAAACACACATTTGTATACGTGGTAAAATATTTATTGGCAATTCTTTGTCAAACCACGTAAATATATATCTTTACTGGATAAATCTTTTCAGATCGTGGTGGTGGTACAATCCTTTGATCTTGTTTGTGTCTGGAGATTCCAGTAGATATGATCCTTCATAAGTACCACAGTTACAATTATTTTGTTTATGTTTCGAGCGACAAGTGCAAGACGCACGTCCCCACCTGCTTTATTTATTGCTAGCAATGGATGCTCCTATAATATTCCAGGCAAGCATATTTTCCATTTCGCGTTTGACTGCATCCATTTTTGACAAAGAAATGGAATGACTTTGAGATGAAAATGTTTTATGTGGAACAACATTCATCATGTGAATGTATCCTGTTATGACTCCTCATTTACAAGGAAACACATTTACAAAAGATAAAAAAAGAAAAAAAACAGACAGCTCAGCTTTCTGCTGTTCGCTAAGATATTCTGAACCTCGTCCATTAGAGACGATCTTGTTAGAATCAGGCAAATAATAATTTACATGATTAGATACGAGCTTGCTATGTTCATAGTCAACAAGATGATTGTCTGCCTACAACACCTTGCTGCCTATAATATTCAATTTAAGGTTGTGGCAAAATCTGACTTAACGTGCCTTAGTGCCCAACAAATTCAAAATGAACTCTTTACCTCCACCATTCATTTGGCAAGTTCCACTCTGTCAATCTTTGCATCCCCCTTCGCAGAAATTCCATACCTAATATGCAGACTCAGACGAGCCCTTAACGGTGAAAAATGTGCGTTCTATAACTCTGTTTTAGAAAAATATTTCAAATCATGCCTGCTTTTCAATCCTTTGTATCCGTGCAACAATGGCTTCCTCGACAACACAATTCTGCACAGGCAAAGTCGGAACCTTATTTAAAAAATTTAAGGCAACTACACTTAATTTTGCCACCGCATCCGTTAA
Source organism: Schistocerca gregaria (assembly GCF_023897955.1). Lineage (NCBI taxonomy): Eukaryota > Metazoa > Arthropoda > Insecta > Orthoptera > Acrididae > Schistocerca > Schistocerca gregaria. The sequence continues at coordinate 269,337,303 of NC_064925.1, read as the reverse complement.
TAATATTTGTTGGTATCCCACCTATTGCAGCGTTTACTACTGCCAGAACTTGCTCTTCATAACATTCTGTACTCGATATTGGATCGTTATATAACTCATCTTTTATGTCAGTCCATTCTTTATAAAGAATCCTGTTTGTCATAACATCATTCACATCGCCCCCATCCCATTCCGCAGCCGATATCCAGGAACAGGATAGGACCGCCTTTAGTTTGACGCCCGATTCTGTTGTTGAGGTTGCTGATCGGTAACCTGAGCTACTTGTGTTGATTGGTTATTACATTTGGCTTGATGCTGCTGGTCTTTCCAGCCAGGGGGCCTTGAAAAATTAACCTGCGGTGGGATTCAAAAATTAGGCTGCCATTGATTTCAGTTTTGGTTTTGTTTTTGCCTGCAATATCCCTAATTTTATGAGTGTCTATTATTTTGGTGATATCTGTGCTTATTAATTTAATTATGGGTGCCGACAGTCATTCCTGAGCTCACCAGTGATGGTGGAACCGCTGCCGTTTCCAACGTCATTGCTGCCATTGTTGTGGTTCGTATTACGTAGCGGGCCGTCACTGCGGTTGCCGTTTATTCTTTTCTCGTTAACTTGAATTAAATCAAGCGAATCCACCACAGATATAAAGTTTTCTGGAGTACTGATTGGTAATTCATCTTTTAAACTTCCAGTCACTTCTTTGTCTGATAGGGGTTGCCCCAATACCGTGTATTCCCAATGTACTTATTCTGCTTGGCACTGCAAGTCTTCTGGTTGAAAACATCACGCCTAAGACGTGCTTGAATATGTGGTGACCACTATTAGCTTAAAAAAGCCTGTTCGAACTGTTCATACTTCGAACAGTATTTTGCGGTTGCCGCGGCTCATAACATGGATTCGCCCAGTAGTCCAGCATTTACAAGGCGGAAACTGAATTTTCTCACGCTCGTTCCACGCCTTTAGTATTATGCCCTTCACGCTGCGTACAAATGACACCGGATGTGGAAACCTTTCTTTCTGGAATGAACACCTGAAACTGCCTGTGCTTAAGAAGGCTTTCTTCCAACAGCACGACTGCTAATGTCGGTGCTGCGCCAGCAGAATCGCATCTGCATCCTGCACCAGTCCTATAAGATCCTTTTTAATTCTGCACTTGCGGCTTGTACATCGGTACACTGTCATACGTTTCCGTCATCTGCATGGGCGTCTGTATTCTGTCACGCAACGTGTTATCAACTCCTTCGATCTGTTGCCCGAGGTCGGTTAAATGGGCACGCCATTGGAAAAATCGTTCTGCTAAAATTTTCCGCCTTTCGCCAAGTTCTGAGCGAATAGTTTCGCCCTTAGTTCCTGGCTCGAATCCAACCTCTGCGTATATGGCTTACACCGCAGCACGCATTTCTTGTTCGATCTTTTTCGTTGTTTCTGTATCTTATCTAGAAAACCATTCTTGAAATGCTTCCTCAGATTTTTCTCCCTGACCAGTTAGCTTCTGACTCTGCTCAAGCGATAAGTTGTCAACCTCGTCAATGAAATTCGAGACCTAAGTCTCAACTTCGGATTGCTTGTGTTTCATTTTTGTGACATCAGCTGATAATTTATTCACGATACCGTGAATCTTGCTCTACATCTTTTGAAATTTCTGTTTTGAGCTCTTCCAATTTCGTAGTGATCCTTGATTTTATATCTTCCACTACGGCATCGAACTTTGTATCCAATCGCATGTACCGATGATTCGCTATTGCGATATTTTTTTGTTTTAAATTTTCAGATTACTGTTTGAATTTATCTCCAATGCTTTCGGATTGTTGACTGAATTTATTTTCAATGCTTTCAGTTTGTTGTTCAAGTTTATTTTTAAGTTCTGTCCGATTGTTCTCTGACAACTTGCGTGAAACTCGCAGCAATTCGTGCAATTAGATCGTCCAACGTCGAAACTGACCGCTCGCGGCATTGCCGGTTCTCAAATTTGCGATAGTACATCCACGCCGGCCGCTGTTGCCGAGGGGTTCTAGGCGCGTCAGTCCGGAATCGCGCTGCTGCTACGGTCGCATGTTCGAATCCTGCCTCGGACATCGATGTATGTGATGTCCTTAGGTTAGTTAGGTTTAAGTAGTTATAAGTCTAGGAGGCTGATGGTTCAAATGGCTCTGAGCACTATGGGACTCAACTGCTGTGGTCATTAGTCCCCTAGAACTTAGAACTACTTAAACTACCCTAAGGACATCACATACATCCATGCCCGAGGCAGGATTCGAACCTGCGACCGTAGCAGTCGCACGGTTCCGGACTGCGCGCAGGAGGCTGATGACCTAAGATGTTAAGCCCCATAGTGCTCAGAGTCATTTGAACGATCTGTAAATCCACTCCCTCAAACAAAGCATCTATATCTTCTGCTCCAGATTCTGCTACTTCTGTATTGGAATCTGCCATCTGCTCAGTCGGTCGACTGCACTGTCGGCCAACGACCGGAGATTGGTTTTGTTTTTGCTGATTTGCATGCATTTTTCAGGCTTTCTGATTTTTGTCGTAATCTGACAATAATCTGTAAATGGAAATGAAGTCCCATGCTTCTCGACAGAGCGTACGGGAACGATGCGGGAGACCCTCCTAATGGAGATGGTTTGCCATTACCTTCCTCCGACCGTAATGGGGATGAATGATGATGATGAAGACGACACAACAACACCCAGTCATCTTGGGACAGGTGAAAATCCCTGATCCCGTGCTCAAAAAGTGAGAAGACTACCGCAAAACCACGAGCTGCGGACCACAATAACCTACGCAAATTTGCACAAAGTTAAATAATTATGCACTTATAAAAATAACAAAGAAAGAAATAAACATTGCAGAAAAATGATTTACAATAACGAAAAACAAGATGGATGCCTAATTGCAGAGGCAGCAGATTTCGCAACTTATGATACAACAATGCTTTATAAGAAATTTTTTACAAAAGCTATAATAAAAATAGTTCTTTACAAATCCCCTATTTAATGAGCCACACATTAAATACGCGAATTATGAAGGATGTTAGCGAAATGCAAAGGCGGGCTAGCAATGTTGGCGTCGCTTACCTCTTTCACAGCACGGCGTGTGAGGACTCGAATGATTTTCTGGTTTCTCTGATACGCGCCGGTTAACATTGAGTTTCCCTCAGTACGCTGTATACCCAGATTTTTAGTTTAGTACGTCCTCCCATAGACTGGGAAATGACGCGTCTGCTCAAGCAAGATTACTAAATTTGTTCTAAGTGCAAATTGAAATTAATCATCGAAAAGAAAACCCTTAAAATTAACTGGAGCACACTGCCTTTGTTGTTGTTGGATGCATTTTTGTTAATGGCCAAACTGACGTCTAGAAATATGTTGTAAAATTTAGAGAAGGCTACATCCCTTACTACCAACTACAATTTTGCTTTTTAGGTACCTCTATTTACGGTTCAAATGCAATCGTAGCTTGGGGACTGTGGTAAGATCATTTAAGGTTCCGCGCGTAAGTATTTGAATTTGAAAATCTCTTCCTGATGATCGACAGTTAATCAGCAGGCTACAAATGAATAAATGGCAGAATATTAAGTGTATTCGTCCATTACGTCTCCACGCCACGATCCGTTAAGCTCATATTGGTCGTTGGCTGTAACAATAAAACATTTCATTTATCAGATATCTAACAGGAGAGCTCATGAGACTTAACTAATTAACATTAATTTAATTACAAATGGTTCAAAAGCTAACACATGAAACATCGGATCTGTCTACACAAAAGAAAAATTAATTACTCATACGCAAGGAACGCAGCTATAGTGCTATCAGCACAAAGGCTAACAGACAAGAAACAGAGACCCGCGCAGGAACGCTCTTCACTTATTTCCTAAAACAAAAAATAAATAAACAAAAAACATATAAGCGATCGAATTTTTTGCTTTCCGTCGATTTAGCAACTTTACATTTACAAAAAATAGTTCAAATGGCTCTGAGCACTATGGGACTTAACATCTGTGGTCATCAGTCCCCTACAACTTACAACTACTCAAACCTAACTAACCTAAGGACATCACACACATCCATGCCCGAGGCAGTTCGAACCTGCGACCGTAGCGGTCACGCGGTTCCAGACTGAAGCGCCTAGAACCGCACAGCAACACCGACCGCCTTACATTTACATAAAATCACGTGGGTCTGTCCATGTTGTGCTTCAGTTAGTTAGTTTAATTGGACTTTGTATTGATGTGACATGTACTGCTCTATAGCTGATATCAATTTTGTAGATTAAATGTCGTGTGACTAGGGCCTCCCGTTGGGTAAACCGTTCTCCGGGTTCAGGTCTTTCGATTTGACGCCGCTTCGACGACTTGCGCATCGATGGGGATGAAATGATGATTAGGACAACACAACACCCAGTCTCTGAGCGTAGAAAATCTCCGACCCTGCCGGAAATCGAACCTGGGCCCTTAAGATTGACATTCTGTCGTGCTGACCACTCAGCTACCGGGAATGGACAATTTTGTACATTGAAACCATGTTTCACATACGAACCTAAATTATTGTCTGGGGCTGCGTTAGTTGTTGAGGTCTCTTATAACCCACACTGCTTTGTAACTTTTAAGTTGCATCGTCTGGTGCAAATATAAATGCTATGGCATAGGTTACAGAATGCCGCAGAGCAACAATTGTCGTGACTATGTAAAGTTTTCTATTTGCTCAGTTGATAAAAAACCACCATTTGATAAAAAGACCATCATCGATTATGAATGTCACGTCCGTGTTAAGTTGCGAACTGTACACTTTCCAATTACAGTATGCTCTGGTTAACCTATGTCAAACAACAAAATGCCCCTCGTAGATGTTAGTCAGAGAAGTACTGGACCTTTTAGTGACAAATGCCGACACGCTCAGGTGTGTTTTACTCCAATATGGCACCTAACAAAATGAGCTATGGACGTTCCGTGTGTTGTCGAAGCGTGTGCTGTGGCTGTCGTCCATTGCTGATGATTTTTATTCAAAATTTAACCAAAGGATTTGGATCAAATAACGTTTTGATTACTACTGAAAGACAGTACCCACAGCCCGCGGGTATGGAGATAAACAGAGAAACCGTAGCACACGTGAAGTATAGGAGCGAATTCGGAGCTGCCTAGCGTGGGTGAGCAACGAGCTCATCTCAACCGCGTGGTTCTTCCTTGACTCAAAATGTTAGCCCATGAATAGTTAGCCAGAACACCAACGACATATTCAAAATACAACACAGATATCCACCACGTAGGCATAGTAAGGTGTGCGAGTGGTTGTCTTCGATTTTACAAGTCGGTTCAGCAATGAGAAATTATGGGTTTAGGAACGAAGATGACTATGAAACAATTGGACGAAGTCTAATGGAATGGTATAGGTATGGGACGATAAAGCATATTTTTTTCTGGCACAAAACCAAAACGTGTATTTTGAATGTCTAAATACGAGTAGCGTGCAGTAAGAAATGCAACAAATTACTTTTCTCGGACGAATTTGGTTGAAAAAATATAGAATTCCCACTTCAGCCCCTATAATTTCATGGAGATCCGATAGGTGATGGCGCTATATGTAGCATTCAAACTGTCGTCCGCGACGGAGGTGCGTTTCTAGCAGAGAGCTGTCATTGAATTCCTTTTGGCGGAAAACCAGAGCATCCCAGATATTAACACGCGATTGCAGAATGTCTAGGGAGACCTGGCGCTGAACAAAAGCACCGTGAGTCGTTGGGCGTGGCGATTGCCATCATCGCAACAAGGGCATGAAAACCTGTCTAATCTCCCACGTGCCGGCCGTTCCCACACAGCTGTGACTCTTGCAATGTTGGAAGGTACGGACACTCTCATTCGAGCTGATCGATGGACCAGAATCAAATAACTCTCTACGCAACTGGACGCCTCTGCTGGTAGTGCTGGCACATTCATCCCCCATTTCGGGTACTCCTATGTTCCAACTGGGTTCCTTACCTGATAACAGAACACCGTGCAGAGCAACAAAGGACGATCTGTGCAGTGTTGCTTGAGCATTACGAACCTGATCGTGAAAATTTTTTTGCGAATGTAGTCACAGGCAATGAGACTTCGGTTCGTCTCTGTGGACTAAAATAAACCGACAATCCATGACGTGGCGCCACACAACCTCTCCTCCAAAGAAAAGCTTCAAAGCCCCACCCGCAGCCGGTAAAGGCATGGTGACGGTCTCTCGGACTCTCAAGAGCTTACTCTGTTTGGTGTCTTCCCTCAAGAGGGAACGATCAGCTCTGTAGTGTATTGTGCTGTCCTCAGGAAAGTGAAAAAATGGCTTCAGTGTGTTTGGCACCATAAAAATGTACACGAACTTCTCATTCTCCTTGCCTGCGCACCCGAGAGGAGATTACGTAAGTTCACTACATTGCACCTCCTAATTTACCCTACAGATCGGATCTCACACCTTCTGTCTTCCATCTGTTGGCCCAATGAAGGATGTACGTGGATGATGGGGATGTTACTGATCCAGCAAAACGGTGGCTCCGACATTGACCAGTGGAGTGTTACATGCGATCGTAGAAGGCCTCTTAGTAAGATGGCATAAGGCTGTCTCGTTGAGCGGAAGTTGTGTTGTAAAAGTAGGGTTTTGTTTCCAGATGAGTGGGGAATAATATGGTGTATCGGAATACTCAATAAAACAAACCTGCTATCAGAAAAAGATATGGTCCTTCATTTATTGAGCCCCTCGTACCTATCTGGTGATAATGTACATGATTTATTCATCCTCCATTCAGTTTTTTGACTTGCGTCCAAGTATAAATGAGGTGTAATTTATTTCATAAATACACTCCTGGAAATTGAAATAAGAACACCGTGAATTCATTGTCCCAGGAAGGGGAAACTTTATTTACACATTCCTGGGGTCAGATACATCACACGATCACACTGACAGAACCACAGGCACATAGACACAGGCAACAGAGCATGCACAATGTCGGCACTAGTACAGTGTATATCCACTTTTCGCAGCAATGCAGGCTGCTATTCTCCCATGGAGACGATCGTAGAGATGCTGGATGTAGTCCTGTGGAACGGCTTGCCATGCTGTTTCCACCTGGCGCCTCAGTTGGACCAGCGTTCGTGCTGGACGTGCAGACCGCGTGAGACGACGCTTCATCCAGTCCCAAAAATGCTCAATGGGGGACAGATCCGGAGATCTTGCTGGCCAGGGTAGTTGACTTACACCTTCTAGAGCACGTTGGGTGGCACGGGATACATGTGGACGTGCATTGTTGTGTTGGAACAGCAAGTTCCGGTCTAGGAATGGTAGAACGATGGGTTCGATGACGGTTTGGATGTACCGTGCACTATTCAGTGTCCCCTCGACGATCACCAGAGGTGTACGGCCAGTGTAGGAGATCGCTCCCCACACCATGATGCCGGGTGTTGGCCCTGTGTGCCTCGGAAGTATGCAGTCCTGATTGTGGCGCTCACCTGCACGGCGCCAAACACGCATACGTCCATCATTGGCACCAAGGCAGAAGCGACTCTCATCGCTGAAGACGACACGTCTCCATTCGTCCCTCCATTCACGCCTGTCGCGACACCACTGGAGGCGGGCTGCACGATGTTGGGGCGTGAGCAGAAGACGGCCTAACGGTGTGTGGGACCGTAGCCCAGCTTCATGGAGACGGTTGCGAATGGTCCTCGCCGATACCCCAGGAGCAACAGTGTCCCTAATTTGCTGGGAAGTGGCGGTGCGGTCCCCTACGGCTCTGCGTAGGATCCTACGGTCTTGGCGTGCATCCGTGCGTCGCTTCGGTCCGGTCCCACGTCGACGGGCACGTGCACCTTCCGCCGACCACTGGCGACAACATCGATGTACTGTGGAGACCTCACGCCCCACGTGTTGAGCAATTCGGCGGTACGTACACCCGGCCTCCCGCATGCCCACTATACGCCCTCGCTCAAAGTCCGTCAACTGCACATACGGTTCACTTTCTCGCAGTCGCGGCATGCTACCAGTGTTAAAGACTGCGATGGAGCTCCGTATGCCACGGTAAACTGGCTGACACTGACGGCGGCGGTGCACAAATGCTGCGCAGCTAGCGCCTTTCGACGGCCAACACCGCGGTTCCTGGTGTGTCCGCTGTGCCGTGCGTGTGATCATTGCTTGTACAGCCCTCTCGCAGTGTCCGGAGCAAGTATGGTGGGTCTGACACACCGGTGTCAATGTGTTCTTTTTTCCATTTCCAGGAGTGTACTTTGTTACGTTTCATGTAAATTTTTTTAATTTTATCCTGTCTCACCGCATAGAAAACGCTTTGATCCAGTGGAGGAAACATCATCTTTGTAAAATTTGTTGAAGTCAGAACTAACGAAATGAAATGGATAGTTGACGACTCGATATGGTAGTGTGAATATGGACGGAAGTAACATTCCGAATTAATAATAGAAATATCAGCTCAAAAATAGTGAGAAAAAGATGTTTTATTGGTAGTAAAGAACGGATGGCGAAATTTGGAGAATTCGAAGAATTAAAAATTGAAGCTGCCGAGATTGGGAAAGATGTATGTTTAATTAGTGAAAAATATTCATTTCGAGGAAAGGGAGACAGTTTCATTGTAGTGGAAGTCAGAAAGTTTTCTATGGAAACGAGTAAAATAGTGAGCCCGAAGTAGCAGTCTGAATATGATGAGACCAGCGTAACGCTAAAGTTGCCGGAAAGCTATCATAGATCACTATCGCAGTAAAATACTAAATTCTGAGAAGAGACACGTTTTTCGTATTTCCAGAGACGAAGCGGAGCAGATTTTAAGAAAGATGGTAACAAGGAAGAAAATCGAAATCTATAAAACAGGGCGGAGGATTGACACAACGCACAAACGCTTCAAAACGTTGAAAGTATGAGATAGAATCAGTTATCGTCAAAAAATACGGATATTCAGTGAATGCGCAGAAACAGTGTACTGGACAGTCATCATTTTTATTTTAAGTTGGGGAGACTGTGAACAACACCAGTAGAACGGACGGTATTGCAAAAAATGATTGTTACCAATTATTTAATTTCTGGAAGAGTGAACTCCGAAGATATTATCTATTGATAATTTATTTGACTGGACCAAAGTGCGTGTTAATTTGAAAGTGAAGTATAGACTAAGAGACACAAAATGAATCAAATACACTGTTATGTGGTGGTCCATTGTTGTGTGCATGAAACTGCGTCTGCGTATTGTACCACTTCCAGGCTACTTATAGAGGAATTTAAACGTTTTGACAGAGATAATCATACTATGGGATGGTGCACCAGAGTAGAAATGGGAATTATTTACAATTTTCTAATTTAATTCATTCAATTACGAATAGCACCCCACCATCTGGTCGCCTTCCAATGCAGCGCCAAACATCTGGAATGCGACAAGAGAGGTTGTCGGCTCCAGCAGCAGTATCCAAGGTGAACCAAGGAAACGTTACAGTGATAGAGGTTTGCTGATAGGTACTGTTTCGACCTCTGGGGAAGTACTTATATTTACATTGGAATAGAAGTTCCCATGTGTACATCAACTGAAGGTAGACAAACGCGAAAGACGTTCAAGAATAGGAACAGTCATCCAGAAGAACAACGGTAGGCTAATTCTATTTTATTTTCGCTGACACATAGATTTCTCTTGCAGAAAAATATGGCTGTCATATTATTTAATCTGGTAATAAATATATTTGACTGTAAACTGCGAGTACATTATATTATTCATTACTTCAGTAAGTAATGGTGTTATTCACTGTTATGTCGAAAAAGCTATATATATATTTGTTGTTGTTGTTGTTGTTGTTGTGGTCTTCAGTCCTAAGACTGGTTTGACGCAGCTCTTCATGCTACTATATCCTGTGCAAGCTTCTTCATCTCCCAGTATCTACTGCAACCTACATCCTTCTGAATCTGATTAGTACAGTCATCTCTTGGTCTCCTTCTAAGTTGGTAATTCTTGACGCCTCAGAACATGTCCTACCAACCGGTCCCTTCTTCTAGTCAAGTTGTGCCACAAACTCCTCCCCAATTCTATTCAATATCTCTTCATTAGTAATGTGATCTACCCATCTCCTCTTCAGCAGTCTTCTGTAGCACCACATTTCGAAAACTTCTATTCTCTTCTTGTCCAAACTATTTATCGTCCACACTTTACTTCCATACATGGCTAAACTCCATACAAATACTTTCAGAAACGACTTCCTTACACTTAAATCTATATTCGATGTTAACAAATTTCTCTTCTTCAGAAACGCTTTCCTTGCCTTAGCCAGTCTACATTTTATATTTTCTCTACTTGAACCATCATCAGTTATTTTGCTCCCCAAATAGCAAAACTCTTTTACTACTTTAATTGTCTCATTAACTATTCTCATTCCCTCATCATTACATAACTTAACTCGACTACATTCCATTATCCTCGTCTTAATTTTTTTATGTACATCTTATATCCTCCTTCAAGACACTGTCCATTCCGTTCAACTGCTCTTCCAAGTCCTTTGCTGTCTCTGACAGAATTACAATGTCATCGGCGAACACCAATGTTTTTATTTCTTCTCCATGGATTTTAATTCCTGCTCCGAATTTTTCTTTTTTTCCTTTACTGCTTGCTCAATGTACAGATTGAATAACATGGGGGATAGACTACAGCCCTGTCTCACTCCCTTCCCAACCACTGCTTCCCTTTCATGTCCCTCGACTCTTATAACTGCCATCTGGTTTCTGTACAAATTGTAAATAGCCTTTCGCTCCCTGTATTTTACCTCTGCCACCTTTCGAATTTGAAAGAGAGTGTTCCAGTCAACATTGACAAAAGCTTTCAGTAGCTCTACAAATGTTAGAAACGTAGGTTTGCCTTTCCTTATTCTTTTTTCTAAGGTAAGTCGTAGGGTCAGTATTGCCTCACGTGTTCCAATACTTCTACGGAATCCAAACTGATCTTCCCCGAGGTCGGCTTCTACCAGTTTTTCCATTCGTCTGTAAAGAATTCGCGTTAGTATTTTGCAGCTGTGACTTATTAAACTGATCGTTCGGTAATTTTCACATCTGTCAACACATGCTTTCTTTGGAATTGAAATTATTATATTCTTCTTAAAGTTTGAGGATATTTCGCCTGTCTCATACATCTTTCTCACCAGATAGTAGAGATTTGTCAGGACCGGCTCTCCCAAGGCTGTCAGTAGTTCTGATAGAATGTTGTCTACTCCCAGGGCCGTGTTTCAACTTAGGTCTTTCAGTGCTCTGTCAAACTCTTCACGCAGTATCATATCTCCCCTTTCATCTTCATCTACATCCTCTTCCATTTCCATAATATTGCCCTCAAGTACATCGCCCTTGTATAGACCCTCTATATACTCCTTCCACTTTTCTGCTTTCCCTTCTTTGCTTGGAACTGGATTTCCATCTGAGCTCTTGATATTCATGCAAGTGGTTCTATTTTCTCCAAATGTCTCTTTAATTTTCCTGTTGGCAGTATGTAGCTTACCCCTAGTGAGATAAGCCTCTACATCCTTACAATTTTCCTCTAGCCATTCCTGCTTAGCTATTTTCCTCTTCCTGTCGCTCTCATTTTTGAGACGTTTGTATTCCATTTTGCCTGCTTCATTTACCGCATTTTTATATTTTCTCCTTTCATCAATTAAATTCAGTATTTCTTGTGTTACCCAAGGATTGCTACTAGCCCTCGTCTTTTTCCTACTTGATCCTCTGCTGCCTTCACTACTTCCTCCCTCAAAGCTATCCATTCTTCTTCTACTGTATTTCTTTCCCCCATTCCTGTGAACTGTTCCCTTATGCTCTCCCTGAAACTCTGTAGAACCTCTGGTTTTAGTCAGTTTATCCAGGTCCCATCTCCTTAAATTCCCACTTTTTGCAGTTTCTTCCGTTTTAATCTATAGTTCATAACCAATAGACTGTGGTCAGAGTCCACATCTGCCCCTGGGAATGTCTTACAATTTAAAACCTGGTTCTTAAATCACTTTCTTACCATTATATAATCTATCTGATACCTTCCAAGATAATCTGCAGTATTTCAGTTCCGTATATATTTAACGAAAACTGAGTTTAACTTATATGTTCCCATACTTATTAACTGAAATCCCAACATAGATCAGTCATGCTACCATTTCATTATGAACTGTAATTTTACTTCAAAGAGCCCAGTAATTTATAATTACTTACACATCCTTCTGTTTACACAGGAAATCGCTGTACATTCAAGCTGAAAGACTGCACATGTTGCAAACTTAAGTCGAATTAGTATATTAGCTGTAGAGTGCCCCATAAATGCCAACAGTATAGACTGGATTCTGCATTCACAGTTCTGTACAGTAAATGACGCACTATCTACTTCGAGAAGCAGTAATTTAGTCGAAATCAGAAAATCAAGATATCTGTCTCCATAAGTTTTATAAATGGTACTCTGGTTTCAAATTTGTAAATTTTTTTATGTAAGTGTGAAGGCGTGTTTGAGTTACGTCATCTTTCATAGATAAGAGAAGACGTTAAATTAGTAGTATAAAGATTCCACAGAAGCTTTAGTGTAGTACTGAATTATTTTGCTTAAACTATGGCAAGCAGTGGTGTAACATTTTGAGGGACCATTATCCACACTTACTTGGTATACTTGTTATACTAATGAATTCTTTCTAAAAATCAGGGTGAAATTCAAAGTGTTGTCATGTTTATACTCTTTCAGTGTGGTTGCACATTACTGAAAGACGGTCTTGATGCCATTAGCACGAAAGACAAAAGCGCCGAGAGGGCGTTTGCTGCTTGCTATTATCTTACCTGATTTCCTGCACCACAGGCTTGCCTCTTTGAACAACAGCGTCTAATGTGTTTCACAGTGGGTCACTCAGACGTCAAGAGATTCTTAAAAGTCCTTTTGCGTGGGAATATTTTCATTCATTTCCATTACTTGACTGCACTTTAATGAATATCGATTCCAACCGACAAGCTGAGCAGTAATTACTCCACCGTTAGAAGTCTCCTTTTCTTGCCTATCGTCTAGAGAATCACGACACAGCATCTCTCCATAAATAATAGACTGCCAAGGGACCGTGACCTGGAATGCTATTTCATACGATCTTACAACAATGTTAGTTTAACTTCTTCTGAGTGTAAATGAGTGACAGTGATTGAAATCGTATAATGGACTTCAGTGATTTGGGTTTTGAAGCAACATAAACCTTCTCAATGGAATTTGAAACGGTTTAACAGATACTTTTTACTCTCGTCCATTGTAGACTATGTATGTTGCCTATAGAGCCACATACCTGGCCACAGTGAGCTCTATCAGCTCTCAGATTATTTGAAATTTACAATGTTGAGTTAATTATATTAAGGTCATAACACAGTAACAAAGGTTTATTTTAAAATATGTTGCCTGCAATCAGGGTAGCCCACTTCAGTCCCACCGCACATGAGCGATAAGCCAAGGAATTTCAACGAGTATTGCGAAAACCACTGTATTGAGAAACTCTGCCATGAAATATAAAATGCTAATTGCAGCAGCTGTGGCTGGTGGTCTCCGTATCTCCGTCGATATTTGGATTAGGAAAAAGTGAACTGAAATTTATCATAGTCGATTTGAAACGCTTTTACAGGAATCTTTAAATTAATTTGCATAATAAACTACGCAATACATTTCATTGACGATAGGATTGTTTTGAATCCTAATTCTTTTCATGTCCTAAAAATTGATTTTTTGTTTATTAGACTTAATGGCTCTGAGCACTATGGGACTTAACAGCTATGGTCATCAGTCACCTAGAACTTAGAACTACTTAAACCTAACTAACCTAAGGACAGCACACAACACCCAGTCATCACGAGGTAGAGAAACTTTGTTAGACCTCAATTTCCTTTTCTTCATTTATATTGTGCTTTAAGTGAAGGGTTTATGGAATGGTTTTATAATGAAGATAAATTCTTCTCGGGTTGACAGCCGAGTCAATGCGTTGTTCTCCAGCAACGTTTCAGCAAGTTTCTTACTTGCCATCTTCAGGCGAAGTGTCGGGTTCACGTCTCGTCCGGGTCTTTATAGCCGCTGGACCACGGGCATCTCTGCATCCTTGGCGCGGGTCGGGCCAATCAGGCGCGAGCGGAATCGGCGCGGCGGCGCGTGGAAGGGGGGGGGGGGGGGGGGGAGCCCCGGGTGCCGGGTCCTGGCGTCTCATCTCGGTGCGGCCTGTTTATTCCATACGCCGCCACCGACCTACCTCCATCGGAGCTCTCTCGTCTTATTCTTGATAATGTTGTATTCCACGCGCTGCTGAGTTGGAAGCCACTGTCCCGATTGACCAGGTTGTCACTAACCCGTATCTCCACTGCCTCTTTAATAACTGAGTCCCAGAAACCTTTCGCTCTACACAGTCTCTTGGTTTCTTCAAACTGAAATGTGTGTTCTTCACTGAGGCTATGCTCCGCTACCGCGAATTTTTCTTTTTGTCCGAGGCGGACGCTTCTCACATGTTCAGAGATGCGTTGCGTTATGCAACGCTGCGTCTGCCCAATATATTGTTTCCCACATTCACAGGAAATACTGTAGACACCCGGAGTTCTTAGACCCAAGTTGTCCTTCATTGAGCCCAGCATATTTCTGATTTTTGTTGGAGGATGGAAGATGGTTTTTATGCAGAGATGCCCGTGGTCCCGCGGCTATAAAGACCCGGACGAGACGTGAACCCGACACTTCGCCTGAAGATGGCAAGTAAGAAACTTGCTGAAACGTTGCTGGAGAACAACACATTGACTCGGCTGTCGACCCGACAAGAATTTATCTTAAAGATTCGCCGAGAAAGCCTGCATTCTCATATGGTTTTATAATTTTCACATTTGTAAAGAAACGACATTAACAGCAGTTCTGATTTCCCTAACTCTTGTTATCAGCCATATGAGGGAGAGTTAGAGTGTACAGGGTGCTCCATTGATCGTGACCGGGCCAAATATCTCACGAAATAAGCGTCAAAAGAAAAAACTACAAAGAACGAAACTTGTCTAGCTTGAAGGGGGAAACCAGATGGCGCTATAATGACTCGCTAGATGGCGCTGTCATAGAGCAAACGAATATCAACTGCATTTTTTAAAATATTAACTCGCATTTTGTATTACATACTCGTGCAGTACGTAAAGAAATATGAATGTTTTAGTTGGACCACTTTTTTCGCTTTGTGATAGATGGCGCTGTAATAATCACAAACATATGGTTCACAATTTTAGACGAACAGTTGGTAACAGGTAGGTCTTTTAAATTAAAATACAGAACGTAGTTACGTTTGAACCTTTTATGTCGGTTGTTCCAAAGTGATACATGTACCTTTGTGAACTAACCTCAATGTACTTGGCAATACGTGTAACGACCTTCTTCTCAACAGCGAGTAGTTCGCCTTCCGTAATGTTCGCACATACATTGACAATTGCGCTGACGCATGTTGTCAGGCGTTGTCGGTGGATAACGATAGCAAATATCCTTCAACTTTCCCCACAGACAGAAATCCGGTGACGTCACATATAGTGAACGAGCGGGCCAATCCACCTGTCATGAAATATGCTATTCAATACCGCTTCAACCGCACGCGAGCTTGTGCCGGACATCCATCATGTTGGAAGTACATCGCCATTCTGTCATGCCGTGAAACATCTTGTAGTAGGATCAGTAGAACATTACGTAGGAAATCAGTATACATTGCACCATTTACATTGCCATCGATAAAATGGGGGCCAGTTATCCTTCCTTCCATAATGCCGCACCATATATTAACAAGTCAAGGTCGCTGATGTTCCACTTGTCTCAGCCATCGTGGATTTTCTGTTGCCCAATAGCGCATGTTATTCCGATTTACGTTACCGCTGTTGGTGAATCACGCTTCGTCGCTAAATAGAGCGCGTGCAAAAATTCTGTCATCGTCCAGTAATTTCTCTTGTGCCCAGTGGCAGAACTGTACACGATGTTCAAAGTCGTCGCCATGCAATTCCTAGTGCATAGAAATATGGTACGGGTGCAATAGATGTTGATGTAGGATTCACAGCACCAACGTTTTTGAGATTAGCGATTCTTGCGCAATTTGTCTGCTAGTGATGTGCGGATTAGCCGCGACAGCAGCTAAAACACCTACTAGGGCATCATCATTTGTTGCAGGTCATAGTTGACGTGTGGCTGAACACTTTCTGTTTCCTTAAATAAAGTAACTATCCGGCGAACGGTCCGGACACTTGGGTGATGTCGTCCAGGATACCGATCAGCATACATAACACACGCCCGTTGGGCATTTTGATCACAATAGCCGTGCATCAACACGATATCGATCTTTTCCGCAATTGGTAAACGGTCCATTTTAACACGAAGAAAATACCGTCCGCACTGGCAGAATGTTACGTGATACTACGTACTTATACGTTTGTGACTATTACTGTGCCATCTATCACAAAGCGAAAAAAGTGGTCCAACTAAAACACTCATATTTCTTTACGTACTACACGAATGTGTAATAAAAATGGGCGATCCTATTTTTAAAAAAAACGTAGTTGATATCCGTTTGATCTATGACAGCGCCATCTAGCGGTCGAATCATAGAGCCATCTGGTTTCCCCCTTCAAGCTAGACAAATTTCGTTCTTTGTATTTTTTTTTTCGTTTGATGCTTATTTCGTGAGATATTTGGCCCGGTCAATATCAATGGACCACCCTGTATTATGAAACGACAAGGGACTTCATTATAGCAATGAAGTTCGTTTGTCCTATACCTTCAAACTGAAATGTCTACATAATATTGTAGTACTTCATTCTGTTTAGAACTTACCAATCTTTAATAATGTGTGTAGTGGTTTCAGAAATAACCTCGCAGGTCCCGCCTGGCAGTTTTATTCTTCGTGGTGTGTGCTCAAAGTGGGTTTTAAGTGGTTTTTTCCGGAGTGTTTTTACTACTGTGGCCGACTTTTAACGTGTGCATGCCCATTCAGTGCCTTCACTGAGTTTTCAAGAATCGCCAACTGTGTTTTTTAACAGTCTGGTGCCTTTTTTTCAGCTGTCCTCCGTGTTAGTCTATATTTTTGACCTCCATTTTCTCCAGTTATTCTGTTTTAAGTTCCACTTTATCGCCTTATGTATGTAACATTTTATTCTTCTTTTAAGTTGTCATGCCCATATGGGTCTGGGGAATGAAATCACAATAAAGAAAAAAAGTTCAGAAATAACTTAAAACCCCAGATGGTGCCCAGTACGTTACAAACTGTCCTATTACTATAAATTCCTACATATACAGTGCAAGCTACAAAATTCTGCGAAATTATTATTATATTTATACACTTATACTATTTCTCAACATAAACGGCAATCCAAGTGCAACTACCCACCTAAGCGTGGTCTTTCTTTCCAAGAAACTGTAAATTCCAACGTATATGTCTTTCTTAACGTGAACGAAACTACACAACCACGCTTAATACCTAGAGAAACGAAGCGCTGCCAGGCAGTTATGTTGTCACACATTCCATGCAATTTATCAGATTGCATGGGAATTCCACGCGATCAGCGATCGATAGCTGTCATCTGTCATTTGCCCAGACACTCTAAACTGCTGACATGTCGCACGACCTGGCGAACGGTTTGCTGCTATCCTCGTTTGCGTGTGGGTCCCCTTAAAATTAATTTTTACTGTCTTCAGGTTGACAGTAGACACTGGCGGTTGTATTTTGATCTTGCAGTGGCGCATTCCGGTCTTCGAGTTATTCGTTCATCAACCAAAAACTGAAGTGGAGATCTATGCCAGGTTTAAGCACTCGTTTTAGCGGGAACTCTAGTATCTCAACTTTTATATCTGTGTAGATGGAGCTTCTCGGAGCTTTTCCCTGGATCGAGGATGCCCTTCATAGTGTAGCATTAATCTTGTGCAGTCCAACTTCCTAGGAACGCTACAACACGCCTGAGAATCTGCGATGCGTTTAAGACGAAGGTTTCATTATTTTTTTCCTCTAATACATTACTTGCTCCTGTTACGTATTCCATTTAGGAAATAATTTATTTGCGATCTGTACACCTGGTCGTTTCCCAATGCCTTCTACCAAAAAAATTTTCTTGCGACTTTTTCAAGTGGTCAGACCCAACTATTTTCACATTTTCATGACATAAGCACGCAAGAACAGACTTTTTTTTATGTATGCTCCGGGCTACGCATGTTTCCCTCCACTCTGACAGTATAACGACCAATGTGCCTAGCAGTAAATGAAGAAGTGCTTTGGCTAGTTTCATTAGATAAGTGACGGATTAGGATATACCTTTGCAGAAAAATTATCTCACTGCTTCATGTGCGGAAAAGAAGATTGTTTAGTGTATTTATCTTCCCTTTAAGTCTTCTTAATTACTTTTTTAATGTTTATAATTAACAACAATTAATAGTACATTTATTACCGTAATATCTTACTGACGTGTATTATCTCCGTGCATAATAATGGTAACATGCTGTTTGAACAAATGGACTCTGAGGCAGGTCCACAGCGAAAAATTCGATTACCATAGCTATCAGGAAGTTTCTGCTCTTTAAGGAAGGAAAGAAGGAAGATTGGGTTAAACGTCCCGTTGACATCATTAGAGACAGAGCACAAGCTCGGATTAAGTCAAGGATGGGGAAGGATATCGGCCGTGCTCTTTCATAGGTATCATCCCGGCATTTGCCTCGAGCGACTTAGTCGGATGACCAGATGTCCGGATTAATCCGGATATGTCCTCCTTTTTAGCTCTTTGTCCAGAGTCTGGGCGGATTTTTACAGTTTCCGGCTTTTTCTCAAAGTTGAGCGTTATATGGTTAAATTTACAATTCGTCCCGTTCTAATGCTCTTTTCTTAAATACTTCAACTATCGGCACAGCCTTCCTGATAAACACTCATGAAGGCTGCGTTAGTAGGTGGCACCAGGATCGTCGACCCTATAGTTGATCGACCTATAAGCGAATGCAAATATCGATTAATTAAAATTTTCGTTTCGTATCTTCACTTTGTATTAGCTTGGCTTCCTGTAGCGCACGTGTGATTTGTGAGTGTAATCTTTAACCGAGTGAGTTACGGAAATTATTTGGCTATGCCTAAACGAAAGTGTACATTTTCTGATGTCCTTTCCTGCAAATATCCGGCTTTCAAGAAAGGTAGAAATGAATCTGAAGCGGAATGTAAGATTCGTGGAGCTGGAACGTACGTCTCACTGGTCAATGAAGGTAAGAAATAACTCGACAGATTAACTGTCATGGTCTTATTTCATTGTTTCACAGTCATTCAATTTATTTGCATTCGGAAGGTTAAGTGCAGATTACGTGTCGTCAGTTGCTGCTTGAATTGTAGATGTTGGTAGCGCTGTGGCGAATGAAGGGAGGTGAATGGTCTTACGTTTTTCGCTTTGTAAACAGTTCTGTGTTATTTAAATAACAAAACAATCGACGCCACACTGTCACCACAATCAATGTTTTTAGTTTTTTTGTATTGCTCAGTTAACCAGCACCTGACCATCAGGAACAATTGACAACTAGTTTCAATTCCAGGCAAAAACACGCAATCTTATTGGTTGCCTGAACGCCATTAAACGAAATGCATGTTGCTTTGTCACTGTAATGTTAAATTTCTTGCACAGGTGGCCAGGATCTTGAACATCACATTTCCACTCAGAAGCATAAAAAAAACCTTCAGGCTTCCAGTTCAATGTCTAGGATAGAGACATTATTTCAGCAAGAACAATCTACTTCTGCTATAATCCACACAGTTCTTGCTGGAGACGGAGCATTAGCTCCTTTTCAAATTACGGAAAACCTAAATCTTGATGCCCGGACACGGGTTTGAAGCATCGTCCTCCCGAATGTAAGTCCGGTGCGCTAACCACTGCGCCACCTCGCTTGGTTTTGTTCATTAAACAGTACTTACTCTACATATATAGGGGAGTAAGCCACTGTTGTCCGCCTTCATTTACTGGAAAAGACGTTATTCTCGCCTAGCTTGAGAGACCAAATGTAGCTGACTGTCATCAACCAAGTCCCACAGCTATATTTAACCCGTCAGATAAATACTTTTACGTATCGTATTGATCGAGGTTTACTTTAAATTTTCCAACTAATCGTTTCGTGGTTGATGGGGCATTATGTCCCACTGAAGGAATATGCGCGTTTGAATGTTGTAACGTCTGTACCACATATCAATCTAGTGCTAGCGTCTAGCGAGATCCTTTCGGAACTCGAAGTCCGCCCCGACAGCTGAATGGTCAGCGGGCCCGAGTTCGATTCCCGGCTGGGACGGGGATTTTCTCCGTTCAGGGACTGGATGTTGTGCTAGTGCTATCTTCATCATCATTTCATCCCCATTCGGCGCACAGTTCGACTAATGTGGCGTCGAATGTAATAAGACCTGCACCAAGGCGGCCGAACTTGCCCCCCCCCCCCCCGTGCCGGCCGCGATGGTGTCGCGGTTCTAGGCGCGCAGTCCGGAACCGTGCGACTGCTACGGTGCAGGTTCGAATCCTGCCTCGGGCCTGGATGTGTGTGATGTCCTTATGTTAGTTAGGTTTAAGTAGTGCCAAGTTCTAGGGGACTGATGACCACAGCAGTTGAGTCCCATAGTGCTCAGAGCCATTTTGAACTTGCCCCGCAAGCCCCCCCCCCCCCCCCCCCCTGCTAATGGCGCCAACGCTCATTTCAATTTCGGAACTCGAAGAAAAATATTACGGGCTAAGATGTGGATATATAGAAGGCAATGAGCTGACAATTGCAACACTATATGTTTATAGTATGTCTGTTTCACCAAAATCAGATCAAACCACCATCTACTCCATTCCAAGAATGTATGAAGTAAGTAACTGTATTTTCTTATACTTTGCAGATATCGTATTGAAACGTTGCTACACATCAGTAATTCCCCTGGTTTGTACATAATTTGTATATAGTGGGACATACAGGCCCCAGAAAACTTCCTAGAATGTGGAGGAATGTCAGAGGCATTTTCAAATTTTATTTTGTGAACTGGTGTGTGAGATTTCAAGTTTTTATTGGCAGGAGAATAAATGAGTTTAATACTGATTTGTTGAAATTTCGTCCATAATTGTCATCGTGATATAATCATTTTAACATTAAAAATGTTACTGTGAAAATCGTAGGTGCATATAAAACCATGGATCTAGTTTGGTTCGTGTGATACATGTGGCACACATCACCGGTTTTTAAAACTGATAAGCCTAAGATTTTTTTGATAGTGAAAGCATATTATTTATCACATGGGATAACAGGCTTGGATCTTTTATTTTTCAAATATATGCTAAATAGATTTTAACCACCTGATGTACCTGCAAATCATTTAGGGCCAAAGAGTAATCATGAAATTCTCCAAATGTCCCGAAGGAGAAAGAGCTGATTTTATAGTTCCACTTCAATAATTCTTGCACATCGCTTTCCGTAAAACACAGAGCGAAGAGAGGCTACGCTACTTGGCACTACCACCCATCGGGGATGACACTATTAGCGCAAAGTACTGCCTTGCGTTGTGATACCACACAAAATGAAGAGAACGCCCTGAGAGAGGGAGCTGGACACATATCCTGGGATTAACAGATAAAGGAGATGGTATTGATACAGGTGTGCAGAATCGACAACCACGGTGCGGTGAGTATGAAAACGATGAAATTGCTGGAGTTGCGAGTTAAATAGTCCAAACCATGACACTGGCCTCGTAGGGCTTTTGGTGATGTTTCCTTGTGGATGAAAGATAAATTAGCAAATTTTTGGTAAGGCCTTATAGGACCAAACTACTTAGGTTACCGGTCCCTAACCCTACACTCTACTTCATCAAACTTAAACTAACTTACGCTATGGACAACACACACACACACACCCATGCGCGAGGGAGGACTCGAACCTCCGCAGGGGAGAGCCGCGCGGACCGTGACAAGGCACCTCAAACCGCGCGGCTACCCCGCGCGGCCGGATGAAAGTGACGGAATTTTTTATATGTAGCTGATGCAGTTTTCAAGTTATAAGGGGAATTTAAAAGGTGGAAAAAAGAAAAAAAGAGATATGACTAAGGCGGGGAAACAAAGCGACGAAGATGACGAAAGAAACCAAGGATTTTTCACAAATGTAAACCTGTTGTTAAGTCAGCAACACAGATGGGTGAGCTGTAAAGCTGATTATGCGATATTTCTCGCACTTCTCAGCTTTTGCAGTCTTCGGAATAGCGTGGATGATAGTTTTCCGAAAGTCAGATGGTATGTCGCCAAACTCATACATTCTACACACTAACGTAAGTACTCGTTGTGTTGCCAGTTCCCAAATGATTTCAGATATTCTAATACCATGTTGTCTATCGCTTCTCTCTTAATTGATCTCATGATCCCCAAATCCCTCTTAAATTCTGATTCTAAAACTGGACCCCCTATATCTTCTAAACCGACTCCTGTTTCCTCTTCTATCACATCAAGCAAACCTTCCCCTTTCAATATTTGTTTGTGGTATTGAAAAAAATTTAAAAACCTCTCTCACACCGGCCTGATTTAGCTTCACTGATCAGGATAGTAAACACATGAGTATGTTAAGGGAATTTTCATTCACAAAGCAGGCTTATCTCATTCACACAGTTGAGTACTGTCCTATCCTGATTAAATTGAGCTTAACTTAAATTCCATAAAGCTGTGAAGCAATTTCGAAGTCTCTGTGCGACGAAAATTGTCAGTCGATCTCCTGAAAACATTTGTAATAATTATTAACTTTCGGTGATCACATGGGGAATACCGGAGATCTGCTGGTAAGACAGTGTTAGCCAATTTATTTGAAGTAACTGGATATCTTGAGCATACAAAACGGCAGGTTCGTCTAGTGCAACACAGCGTAGTAAGCAGACACTGTCAATAATAATCAGTTAAATAATACGCTAACACACTTACCTTAGTTTAGTTCATTTATTAAATTCCTCCTTTCGCGGCTAATCGGCAAGCTCTCCATCATTCTTTTCATAAGAGAAAACATAGACAGCAGAGAAGCTATTCCATGGAGTAAATGGGCCCTCCAAGGAATAATAGGGCTTGGAACTACTTTGCATTGATAATTATTGTATATTAAAGTTTAGGAATCGGTAAGATAAGAAGAGATATTTCGAGATATGTACTGAGTTATATAATTTATAAAATTTCTGAAAATATCGCCGTGAGACCGCTGCAAGAGACATTACACCCTCATAGGAGGCTTCAGTGTACTCTCTCCTCATACCTGCTATCTCTTCTGCAATTAACAGTGGAATTCCAGTTCCACTATTAAGGGTACCATCCCAGCTTTTCATTTCTCCGAAGGTTGTTTGACTTTCCTATATGCTGATTCAGTCCTTCCTATAACCGTATCTTTTATGATTTCTTCACATTTCTCAAGCATCCGTTTGTCTTAGCTTCCCTGAAATTCCCATTCATTTCAATCCTCAGCGACTTCTATTTCTATGTTTCTGATTATCCCTGAACATCTTTTTACTTCCTTCTTTCATCGATCAACTGAAGTAATTCTTCTGCTACCCATGGTCTCCTTGAAGTTACCTTCTATGTACCTACGTTTTTCTTTACATCTTCGATGATTGGCCTTTTTACACATGTCCATTCCTTTTCAACCGTACTGCCTACTGAGCTATTCCTTATTGCTGTATCTATACCCTTGGAAACCTTCAAGAGTTTCTGATCTTTCCTTAGTACGTCCGTACTTCCTTAAGTATTGACTCTTCCTGACTAATCTCTTAAGCTTCAGCCTACTCTTCATGACTACTACATTGCGATCTGGGTTTACATCTGCTTCTGGGTACACTTTTCAGTCCAGTATCTCATTTTGGTATCTCTGCCTGACCATGATGTAATCTAACTGAAATCTTCCCCTATCACCCGGCCTTTTCAACTCTGCTCCCTACTGGTCTATTCTTGATTGCTGTATCTGCAGCATTAGAGGACTGTGAGTGTATCTCGTCACTCCTTAGCACTTCCGGATACGACGTCTTTGCCTATTGATTCTTCCTGACAAATTCAGTCTACTCCTCACGACTAAGATACTGTGATCTGAGTCTATATCTGCTCCTGGGTGCGCCTTACAATTCAGTATCTGATTTCGGCATCTCTGTCTGAGCGTGCTGTAATCTAACTTAAATCTTCCCTTATCGCCCGGCCATTTCCAAACATAGCTCCTCCTCTTGTGGTTCTTGAACACAGTCTTCGCCATTACTAGCTGAAATTTGTTGCAGAATTCCATAGGTCTTTCTTCTCTCTCATTCCTTGTACCAAGCCCATATTCTCCTGTAACCTTTTCTTCCACTTCTTTCCCTACAACTGCGTTCCAGTCCGCCATGACTATTATATTTTTGTCATACTTTGCGTATCCTCATATACTTTCAATATCCTCATATACTTTCTCTATCTCTTCATCTTCTGCCTTTAACGTCGGCAAGTAATCCTGAGCAGTCGTTGTCGGTGAGGGTCTGATTCGATTCTGAAGAAAACAGCTCTATCACTAAACTGTTCACAGTAAAACACTCTCTGCCCTATCTTCCTCTTCATAAGGAATCCTAATCCCCTTATGCCATTTTCCACTGCTGTTACCCTATACTCATCTGACTAGAAATCGGTATCTCCTTTTAGTTTCACTTCACTGACCTCCACTGTATCTAGATTGTGTCTTTATGTTTCCCTTTTTAGATTTTCTAGCTTCCATACCACATTCAAGCCTCTGACATTCCACGCCGCGTCTAGTAGAATGTTACCCTGTCCTTTTTATTTACGCTTTCTCTCATGGTCACCTCCCCTTGGCTGTCGCTCTCAGAGATCCGAATGATGGACTTTTCTGAAATCTTTTGCCAATGGAGAACTCATCAGACACTTTTTGAATTACAGGCCACATGTGTCTTTAATGCTGTGGTTTCGATTGTTTTGTGCATCCTCACGTCGTTGATCACTGCTGATTCTTCCGCCTTTAGGGGCACCCAACTGTATCAACGTATTATACCCTAGTGCCACTGACCACATTCCTTGAGGGTGCTTCATGGTTTTTCTGGCATCGTGAATTAAGAAACGGAAAAACGAAAGTACCTGTAAAAAAACAGTGCTGGTCCAGCTAGGCAAAATCTTTATCAGGTTACCCTCCATTCAGAGGCTGTTCCACGCAGCAACCGTTATTTTCATTTGTAAATAATAGATTTCAGCTATCAGTCGTCATTTGGGATATTTATTGGCAGATCTAAATTTCGGCTAGCAACTAGCCATTCTCAATGCACTATCATTTTTTGGTCAGTGCATGTAACGCCTGTTGGCATGACCAACAGGCATTATATGCATTGACCAAAATAGGATAGTGCATCGAGAATGGCAAGTTGCTAGCCGAAATCCAGATCTGCCAATAAATATTCCAAAGGACGACTGATAGCTGAAATCTGTTATTTAGAACGAAAGTATTTCAAGAAACTGAACAGACTGATATCACTACCAGCACCGGCTGTGAAGGATAAAATCACGGAAGAAGCAAAAGGTCACGTGCTGGCCAAGGACCGGATGACAGTAGGTATACTATCAGTGATTTATTACATACCACGTAGTATTAAAATAAACCTAGAGAATATCATGATTACATGAGTACATTAGGATATATATTATGATTTTGTCTTGCTTCTTCTCGTCAACAGTTCCTCAAGCCTCCACCGACTTTGATGTGCAAGAGGATAATTGAATTGGCTATCCTGTTGTCCCATTCTCTGAGTGGAGCTCAGTCAATAATCTAGGGCACGATGGACGAGATAAGAGGCCTAATTATTTGCCGACCTACGAGAAAACTACTGTCAAGGATAAGGAGAAGGATTCAGTGAGAATTCCCAAGACGTGGAAGTACATTTCATGCATACCAATACCCCACCCAGTCCTTGTAAGCGATTCGACCTTCCTTATTGGTCCACACAATCACTTTGTCAATGAGGGGTACAAGAAAGAACAACATAAAACAAGATTCTTCACTATCAGTGCTGCTAAACTAATAACTTGTAGGTCCCTGGTTCTTTTTACCCCACCTACAAGAAATTCTAGCTATAGGAGCTGTAGCCCAAATTTCATTACGATTACGAGAAAGCAACAGAAATTTTATTAAATCGTTCTTCTCCATCTGCGTGAAGGGACTCTTCAAGATCATCATCTTCCTATAGTTCTGAGTTTTAGCGGCGTCCATCTCATTATCATCACAGGAAGATTCACATTCACTAGGTGGCTTTTTAGAATTAGAAGACTGTTCCAACAATTCCATTATCCCTTCATAATAGTCGTCTTCTCCGAAAAATTTTCAGTTTGTAGAACATATAACTGTTGTGAGGTAATGCACCAAAATAAGCATGTGTTTATCACAAAAAGGACTGTTGAATACTGAAAGAATAGCAATGGGAGTCAACAACGACAAATGACATAACAGACGGTGCCCATAGAGACATGTGGTTGTTGATAAATTACTTCTAACCCAGGCTTTTATGGAAGGAAACGAGCACCAATACTGTAACAGGAACCCACAGGGAAATTTTTATTTTTTTTCCAAAATTACGACTAACTTGACAAATTGGTAAAAGTCATATAATTTCATTAGCATAACATGTATGTTCAGTTATACAGAAGATATCAAACCTCACGGATGGTCTTCTGAGGCATGATAGATGATAGGTAAAGGATTAAGCGTAGATGAAGAATCATACACTCAGTACAACCAATGGAATCTTTCACAATATCAGTATTGGAAGAAGCATATTAAGAAACCGTTATAACAGAGGATGCTCTGCCCAGCACTCCCCCTAAACTGACGACACTGGAAAACGCTGAACGACTTCGTACTGCAGCGGGGTGATCGAAGCAAGCTGTGAAAAGGTGAAGCTATGCGGATACTGCCATGTGTGTATGTGGTAAAACATAAACGATGGAACACTTTCTAAAATGCCCATTAACAGCTGCATCCTTAATCAAGGGGACCTACTACATTCTACTACGAGGTTCATTGTCAATACGTCCCAGAGATGGCAGCACCGTACGGCAGATGGAATTTTACCACCAGCGGCGAGAATGAGAACTGTTTTAAATACTTAAAATGGCGACGTTTTCCTTACTTGAACAGCGTGCAATCATTCGTTTTCTGAATTTGCGTGGTGTGAAACCAATTGAAATTCATCGACAGTTGAAGGAGACATGTGGTGATGGAGTTATGCATGTGTCGAAAGTGCTTTCGTGGGTGCGACAGTTTAATGAATGCAGAACGTGGTGTGACAACAAACCGAAACAACCTCGGGCTCGCACAAGTCGTTCTGACGACATGATCGAGAAAGTGGAGAGAATTGTTTTGGGGGATCGCCAAATGACTGTTGAACAGATCGCCTCTAGAGTTGGCATTTCTGTGGGTTCTGTGCACACAATCCGGCATGACGACCTGAAAATGCGAGAAGTGTCATCCACGTGGGTGTCACGAATGCTGACGGACGACCACATGGCTGCCTGTGTGGCATGTTGCCAAGCAATGTTGACGCGCAACGACAGCATGAATGGGACTTTCTTTACGCCGGTTGTGAGAATGGATGAGACGTGGATGCCATTTTTCGATCCAGAAACAAAGCGCCAGTCAGCTCAATGGAAGCACACAGATTCACCGCCACCAAAAAAATTTCGGATAACCGCCAGTGGTGAAAAAATGATGGTGTCCATGTTCTGGGACAGCGAGTTCGTAATCCTTCCTCATTGCGTTCCGAAGGGCACTACGGTAACAGGTGCATCCTACGAAAATGTTTTGAAGAACAAATTCCTTCCTGCACTGCAACAAAAACGCCCGGAATGGGCTGCGCATGTGCTGTTTCACCAAGTAAACGCACCCGCACATCGAGCTAACGTTACGCAACAGTTTCTTTCGTGATAACAACTTTGAAGTGATTCCTCATGCTCCCTACTCACCTGACCTGGCTCCTAGTGACTTTTGGCTTTTCCAACAATGAAAGACACTCTCCGTGGCCGCATATTCACCAGCCGTGCTGCTATTGCCTCAGCGATTTTCCAGTGGTCAAAACAAATTCCTAAAGAAGCCTTCGCCGCTGCCATGGAATCATGGCGTCAGCGTTGTGAAAAATGTGTACGTCTGCAGGGCGATTACGTCGAGAATTAACGCCATTTCATCGATTTCGGATGAGTAGTTAATTAGAAAAAAAATCGGAGTCCTAAGAACGTGAATGCACCTCGTAAGACAGTAGCAGCTTACAACGAATTCTGAACGAGCTACATATAGTATATCTTACATTTTTGATCATATATTTCTGTATTTGTCTAGTATGCTTTTATACAAACAAGCCTATTTTGAATTGTAAATTATTTACTTGTTTTCTTTCACTTGCTATATACTTTATGATGTAGTTCTTTCAAATGGTTCAAATGGCTCTAAGCACTATGGCACTTAACATCTGAGGTCATCAGTCCCCTAGACATACAACTACTTAAACCTAACTAACCTAAGGACATCACACACCGCCATGCCCGAGGCAGGATTCGAATCTGCGACCGCAGCAGCAGCGCGTTTCTGGACTGAAGCGCCTAGAACCTCTCGGCGAAAACGGCCGGCTATGTTATTCGTGACCCAATAAACAAGTACTAATTTTATTATCAATTTAAAAGTTTTTATTTCTTATTATATGTGTCATATCACAGATCGATAACCATGTCGTGTCTGAATTAACAGCCCCTCAAGGAAATCATGATGTGTAAGTTATTTATCACGTGATTATAGGACCGGTCGTCATGGTATGGTTCAAATGGCTCTGAGCACTATGGGACTTAACTTCTGAGGTCATCAGTCCCCTAGAACTTAGAACTAATTAAACCTAACGAACCTAAGGACAACACACACATCCATGCCCGAGGCAGGATTCGAACCTGCGACCGTATGGGTCGCGCGGTTCCAGAGTGCAACGCCTAGAACCGCTCGGCCGGCGTGATGATATCTTGTGGGTTTTGTTTTGTTAGTTGTTGGCAGGATAAGTGAATAACTGAGTCGTATGTTCAATGAGGAAGAAGTAGTACGAATCTAAATACATAGATCTTTGTTTAGTAGTATAGATATGGGTAATATTAGATGATTCAAGCAACATAACAAGTATGTGTGGTTACAAAAACATTTGAGGGAAGCAAAAGGCTGGATTGCATTTAACAGTGGATTGCATTTAACAATGGAATTCCTATTGCCATATTCATATTACTACCCTTGCTTTTAATTTTTTCGAAGGTTGCTTTGACTTTCCTATATCCTGTTTCAGTCCTTCCTAAAACTCTTTTTTGATTTCTTCACACTTTTCATGCAGCCATTTGTCTTAGCTTCTCTGCACTTCCTATTTATTTCATTCCTCAGCGATTTGTATTTCTATGTTTCTAAATGTCCCTGAACATTTGTGTACTTCCTTCTTTCATCGATCAACTGAAGTAATTCTTCTGCTACTGATGGCCTCCTGGCGGTTACCGTCTTTGTACCCATGTTTTTCTTTCCAACTTCGATTATTGCTCTTTGTAGAGATGTCCATTCTTCTTCAACCATACTGCGTACAGAGCTATTCTTATTGCTGTATCTACATTCTTAGAGAACGTAAAGAGTTTCTCGTCATTCTTTAGTACTTCCATATCCCATTTCCTTGGGTATTCATTCTTCCTGACTAATGTCTTAATCTTTAGCCTCCTCTCCATCATTACTACATTGCGATCCGAGCTCATATCTACTCCTGGGTACGCCTTACCGTCTAGTATCTGATTTTGAAAGCTCTGTTTGACCATAGTGCAAACTATCTGAAATCTTCACCTATCCCTCGGCATTTTCGAAGTATATTCCTCTTCTTATGATTCTTGAACAGAGTATTTGCTGATACTAACTGAAATGTATTACAGAACTCAATAGCCTTTGGCATCTTTCATTCCTTGTCCCAAGCCCATATTCTCCTATAACTTTTTCATCTGCTCTTTCCCCTACGACTGCGTTTCATCAGCTCATAACTATTAGGTGTTCATCTCCCTTTACGTACTGTATTACCCCTTTAGTATTCTCATATGCTTTCTCTGCCTCTTTATCTTCAGCTTGTGATGTCGGAGTGTATACCTGAACTAAAGTTGTCGGTGTGGGTTTCCTGTCGATTCTAGCCTTAACGTGACCAGTTCCAATGTTGAGACCTGTGTAACGACATTACGTCTATGGAGAGAGAAACACATGTATCAGTTAAACAAATTACCTTCTACTAGGAAAGTGGAATGCGCTCAAAGACTGTGATATGAGTTCCAGAATAATAGAGAACTGCAGTCAGACACCGTTTCCAGTCTTTCTTTATCAAAGGAGGTCAACATTTTGCCTAGTAACTAGCCATTATCAATAAAGAAATACAAGAAGTATATAGTCTGGGCATTGTATACCAGTTACTAGCCGAAATAGTAGACTATGACTTGAAAATGTAGTTCTTGATACTTCCTGGCAGATTGAAACTTTGTGCCGGATCGAGACTCGAACTCGGCACACAGTTTTAATTTGCCAGGAAGTTTCATATCAGTGCACACTCCGCTGCAGAGTCAAATTTCATTCTAGAATGTAGTTCTTGAATTTGTAGCATTCATAATGGCTAGTTAGTAGCCGAAACCTTGATGTGCTGTAATAAAACAACTGATTGCTGCTCTCCATCATTGTGAACCTTGTCAATTGCTTGTCTAACTCACTACAAGAGATAGTCATGATGTTAGGTTTCCTGTAAGCTAGAGCCCATGTGGTCATCCAGTGTATTAAAAGTCGTGATTCATCACTGAACATAATGTGATGCAATTTACTAGCTTTCAGTGCTTCAAGATCACGACACCGTTCTAAACTCAGCCGTTCGTATTGTGGTATTCCCGGAAGCTTATGGGTCGGACAGTAATTCCATAGTACGGCTGCTGCTAGTCCCTGACATACAGCGCTAAGTGACACAGAATACTGCAGCGAGTACATTACATGTTGTTAGATGTCGGGTGCAGATCTGAATGGATTACGAAGTACTTGGTGCACTATAAGGGAACCTCGCTTGTGATGTTCAGACGTGGCCGCTCAGAGTATGCCTGCCTTCACTTTTGCTGTGGCCGCACACTTCCGACACCGTAGCGTCTACTGCATCGGCATCCCACTTTACGTCGAATCATCACGGGATGCCTACACCACAGGGTGTTTATTCACCAGGAAAACTACGTCGTCTTTGTTTTCAAAACAAAGACTTCCCGGCGGCCACGACACAACACAGTATCAGGTCTCCACCAACGGCCACCAGCCAATGTTACCCGTTCGCTGAGCTTGGAGAACAGCTTCATCAGAGGTCGCAGCTAGCCTAGGAACTACTTTGCTACGCCAGGCACGTGATCGCAAATAGTTCCGGCAGATACACCCGCCAATGGGCTTTATAAGGCGGCGCACTTCCAGCAAAAGACAGTTCGAGGCACCGTTCGGAAGGATACAGACCTGCCGCCCCAACAGCTACGGCCAGACGCCTCTTCTAGTTGGCCGATCTGTCGGTATAGTCGACGAACCTCTTGACTTTGTAAAACTGTTTGTGTTCTCTCCCCGTGAAGAGACGGCTGTTTTATTATTAATATTGTTATTTGTTGCCTTGTGTTTGTGTCAATCCGCAGTCGGGATCGAGTCGGTTGCTCTTTTGGATATTGCATTATTGTTTCGTATTGAAGAGTCCAATAAACTGTTTTCGGATTTGTGTTTTCCGCATTTCTATTCTGCTAACGCAGATACTTCAACTTTCCCATTCAGTCCAACATCGCGACACTATCACCTCCGAATACCCCATAAAGTTGGATATTACTCAGTTTGATCATCTGGTCAAATGGAGACCAACAATAAGGGCCATTTAAAACTTTTTGAGGTGCTTATAACACTGTGTCACACCAATATGCGGCGTCTACGAACCCTTCACGCTGAGCCCTCAGCGTCACTCACTTTTCACGCACTTCCTATACACTACCAAACCTCGTAACAACACTAAAGACGAAAACCGTTCTGGGGGATATTCTACCGGTTACAGAGAATAGCAGTTCCCATCATTTTCAAACCCGTCAATGGTGTACATGTGTCCAAAGTTCCACTGACATGTGGTATTTTCTTTTGGGTGCGTCACTTTCTTTGTTTGGCTGTAAATCTGGTGATGAATATTGTGTGGTTAAAATCTTTTACACTCTAAACTACTGAGTCAGTCACAGAATAAATTAATACATTTTAATGTGTTTGTAATTATAGAGCTGCTATTTGTACGAAGTTCGTTGGTGCTGCAGTGATGTTTGCGTTGAAGAGATGGGTCAAGCCGAACGTTTCATGTCACAAATCAGTAACCAGTCATGAAACGTAATGCTACCACTGTAATGAAGTACGTCGTCCACATGGCAGTCACAGACAGAAAGGCAATGTATAGAGAAATTTTTTATTCAAGGCAAACTGTCAATTAGCCAGTGTTCGTCATTTCTTAGGTACGAAGCCAGAGTAATTACAACATTTATATGTACAATGCTAAACATTAATGATTTAGTGAATAGTCTGATGTGAATTTTATACTTAAATTTACTAATTTTGCCTTGGAAAAAAAAACATGTCAGAAGGAAAAAGTGTTTTGATAATGTAACTGATTTATTGCTTGACTAAAACAATGTCTTTTCTTAATATACAAAGGCAACTCATGCTGGAAATACAATGTATAAACAACCACCCACACACAAAGTTTGGTATCTAGGAAATTTGATCCCTGCACCAAAACAAATTTATTTATGGAGTAAGTAAAAATCTTTAGTACAAAAGGAATGAAGGTATTATACCGACATCTCTTCTTTTAGTCGTCTTCTTCTTTTTTCTTGTTTGTCCCGGCTTCTTGAGATCTCTTAATGAAGAGACACGATATAATAAGTTCCGTAGTGATACAATGAAGTTACGCAACAGTTGGTGATTTAACTTTTGCAACTGCCGGTTTATTGGCATTTATGGAAAGAAAAACACCCCCATACTCTCATGCGGTCACGTGTAACACTTTGTGTGTGTGTTGGGACTTACAGCGTCACAAAACGTTCTGATAAATTAATTAAACTGAATTAAACTGCATTAAAGTGTTGCTAGGCAACGTAATCAACACGATGATGCGTGTCTCAATTAAAACTGAACCTCGATATTTTAAATAAACTTTCGGTACATTTTTAAAAAAATCAGTACGTGTCTCAAAATTAACTTCCTACTCAATGTACTAAGCCGAAGCTCTTTTCTAACTATTGTGTGTGATTTACAGGACAGCTCGATTACGCACTGGCGTGTAACGTATTTTAAATCGGGCGATCAAGTTTGTTTTCCCTAATGGGTAAAAGACTCTTTTTGTAATAACGTTATCTCACGTAAAGTCTAACTGGAACTGGATTTGTCTCCATCTGAGTCAAAATCACAAAAATAAAATTCGCCTCAAAGGTCAGCGAACTGTACACGCGCTCTTATGCACTCTAAGTGATAACTCGTCTCAGAGTAAAAGCCTCACATAAATTCACACGTTTTTATTCATACAAAAATCAAAACGGTTATATTAAACAGATAAATTATGGCATGCAATTACTAATTAAACATTTCCGATTCTGAATAAACTTCAAGAACTTGTATTTCATAATCAATATAATTTATTGCCTGAGAGAAACTATTAGGTTGCCAAAACGGATTCAGATTACAGTCAACTCGTGTCTGGACGATGACGTCACGAATCGACACTTGCTTGGAATGAACGCAATATCTGTACTGAAAAATACTGTCTGCTGAGTGATTTACTGACTTTTACGACAAATTAGGTACCCCTTGCATCGCTACACTACGTTAATGTGTTGCTGGTGTTGTCGGTGTTGTGGTTTTCAGTCCTAAGACTAGTCTGATGCAGCTCTCCATGCTACTCTATCCTGTGCGAGCCTCTTCAGCTCCAAATAAATACTGCAACCTACATCTTCCTGAATCTGCACACTGTATTCATTTCTTCGTCCCCTCTACGATTGTTATCTCCCACAGTTCCTCCAATACTAAACTGATGATCTCTCTATGTCTCACAATGTGCCCTTTCAACCGAGACTTCCTTTGGAAAGTTGTGCCTCAAATTTCTTGTCTCCTCAATGGTATTAAGTACTTCCTCATTAGTTACACGATCGGCCCACCAAATCTTCAGTATAAGTCTGTGGCACTACATTTTAGTAGCTTCTACTCTGTTATCATCTATACAGTTTGTCGTTCATGTTTCACTTCTATAGGTGGCTACAGTCCAGACAAACATCTGCAATCTCATCGACAAACAATAAAGTTTTAATTTCTTCTCCCTGAACTTTAACTCCCATTTCAAATTTTGCTTTGGTTTACTTTACTGCTTCTTCAGCGTACATTTTTAATAACAATGGGAATAGGCTACAACTCTGTCTCACTCTCTTTTCAACCACTGCCTCCATTTCATGCCTCCTGACTCTTATATCTTCCACCTGGTTTCTACACAACTTGGAAATAGCCTTTCACTCCCTGAATTTTACCCCTGCTATCTAAAGAATTTCAAAGTGAGTATTCCAGTCAACACTTTCAGAAGCTTTTTCTAATTCTAAAAATGCTATAAATGTAGTCTTAACCTTAATAACTAGAAGTGCCACTTAGGATTACTTTAGACCCATGAGGGTATGCGAGCGCCCTTCCCCCTCCATAATCATCACAGGACCTAACGCTTCCATGATCTGTAATCCTTTATGAGATTGTACAACTCAACAGAATTTTATCACCCTGGGCTACCTAAAACCATGATAAATGTACTTGTAATACCAGTAGTACCATGTTGGGCATTTTTGCACCTTACGAATTTTAATGCAGTTTGATATCAGTAATACCGGTTTTCAGACGCTGAGTAGTTTCTGTGGATGCCAAGATTTTATTCACGAGATCTTGTAGTATATTTTGACGCTTTGGGCCAAAAAGAAAGTAACATACGAAGAATTCTGAGGTCGGGCGACACTTTTCACCAGCGCAGCTTTCCATTTTCTACAGACTGGCAATATGCAAGCCAACTGAGTGACACTGGGAAGCCACATAGTAGCATATTATACTGAGGGGATGCCTCCCCTTTACCTACACAGCTGTGTGGGGCACTGCTAATAGTTCTTTTACACGACAGCAGATGTCAGACGCGTCGCCCTTACAGAAGTTTCCTGTCGGTATATCTTTGTCTGTGGTCAAGCCGAGTGAGCTGACGTAGTCCTGAAGCCAGAGACGCGAGCTTGCAGTTTATTTCCGCCAGTTCGAGTCACTGAAGCTGCGATGGCTAGAAGACATGGCCTTACAGAGGCCAAGATTCTAAACTACACAGGCAACGTTTCACCGTTGCACTAGAGTGATGAATCCCATAGTGAGAAGAATACGAAGGAGAACGACAATTTTGTTCCAGTGGACACTGCCGTCTCATGAGATTCAGATGGATCTAATGAACAACAAGCAGAGTTTAATCCATCTGACGACGACCTACTTCTTGCACAACGTATGCATGAATCACTCTGCCTATATTCTTAAACCAATGAGCGCACAGTCCATTGTACGACTTTCTTCTCTTATTCATGTGCTGCATTTATGGATTCTACATGAAGGCATGGATGCCTCCCAACGACGAACCAAACGGTTGCACAATATAGAACAGGGCTTTCGATAAACATGAGATGCTCCGGTTATTTAACTCAATGTTGCTTGTCTGTTAGCACTGACAATCCTACTCAAACGCCACTGCTTTCGGCCATTAAGTGAAGGTTTTCGACCACTGCTTTGTCCGTCTAAGAGGTAACGTGTGCTATTTCTTATTCTGTGCACGTTCTTGACACTGTGAAAGTACTGAATTGCCCAAATATTTCCAAAATGGAATATCCCATGCGTCTAATAAGTATACTGAGGTGATAAGTTATGGGATAACGATATTCACGTATCTAGATATCGGTAGTATAAAAGGCCACTGCAGTCACGGAGCTGTCATTTGGACTTAGATGATGCACATGAAAAAGTCTACGACGTGGTTATGGTCATTATGACCACACGAAGGGAATTAACTGACTTTCAACGTAGAATGGTCGCTGGAGCTAGACGTATGGGACAATCCATTTCAGAAATAAGTTAGGGAATTCAATATCGCGAGGCCCATAGTGACGAGATGTCCCGAGAATACCAATTTTTAGGCATCACGTCTCATCACCGACAACAAAAACGTTTGCATAGTATTGGCAGTGCTGACAAACAGCAGTACGTAAAATAACCGGAGCAATCAATGAGAGACGCACGATGAACATATCCGTTAGGACAGTGAGTCGAAATTTGCCGTTAATGGGCTATGGCAGCAGAGCAGACGACCGGACTGCCTTTGCTAATAGCACGACATCACCTGCAGCAACTCTCCTGGATTCGTGATCATGTTAGTAAAACCCTACAGACTGGAAAACCGTCGCCTGATCAGATGAGTACCGACATCACTTGATAAGAGGTAACGGTGTAGCGGGGAACCCACAAAGTCATGGACCCAAGTTGTCAACAAGGCATTGTGCAACTTGGTGGTTGATCCATAATGGTGTGAGCTGTGTTTACACGGAGTGGACTAAGTTCTCTTGTCCAGCTCAGCCAGACATTGACTGGAAATATTTATGTTCAGCTACTTGGACACTATTTGCAGCAATTCGCGTTACCGAACAACAATAGAATTTTTATAGATGAAAATGTGCCACGACACTGGGTCACAATTGTTCGCGGTTGGTTATAGCATAGTCTTGACCATTCTGGCAAATTATTTGGCCACCCACGTCTTCAGAGATGAATCACATTAAACGTTTATGGGAATAACTGAGAGATCATTTCGTGCATAGTCCCTGCAGCAGATTCACTTTCGCCATTATGGACGGCTTTAGAGGCAGCTTGGCTCAATATTTCTGCAGGGGACTTCCAGCTACTTACTAAATCCATGGTAAGTCGAGTTGCTGCTCTACGCCAAGAAGGAGGAGATCTGACAGGATACTGAGAGGTATCCCACCTTAGTCTATATATTCTTTACAACGCTTAGTCGCTAAATCTTCTTATCATATATTTTCTTCTCAAGTCACATATATATCGTTTATAGCCCTGCCTAATAGTCAAATGTCTTCCTTTCAAATATATGGTTAGGTATACAAAAACCAACACACACACTTTTTTCAACCATGTTAATTATGTAAGGTTTTATTTTGGGGATATTTCTTAAGATATGTACGTATGGTTGCGTATAGTACCATACTTTCTAATGAATGTTACGCCCTTGACTGGCGTTTTCTCGTATTTGTAACGTAAGCTCCACAAGCAATTGTGTATGTGAATCTTATGGGACGTAACTGCTAAGGTCATCAGTCCCTAAGCTTACACACTACTTTACCTAAATTATCCTAAGGACACACACACTCACCTATGCCCGAGGGCGGACTAGCACCTCCGCCGCGATCAGCCGGACAGTCCGTGACTGCAGCGCCTTTGATCGCTCGGTCCACAAGCAATTGTTGAGTGTGTGTTTAACTGGCTTTATGGATATTTGCCAGCCAGGCAACGGCTGAGTGTATGTATGGCTGAGGTTGTGGAAATTAAACCACCATCGTGGGGTATGGGAAGTGACTTGAATGAATGGCTACTTATGTGCATTACCTCCACTATCACCTTCTTCACCCAACTGCTTAACATAAAAATGCTTGTGGATTGCCTCCCTGGAAGATTTTTAATGAAATGCTAGGTGATGGAATACTTTGGACACTAATGTGGCCATAGATTTCATAACTCGAGCCACATTAATTCCCAAACACTATAAGGCGAAAGCGAATTACACTTCTGGAAATGGAAAAAAGAACACATTGACACCGGTGTATCAGACCCACCATACCTGCTCCGGACACTGCGAGAGGGCTGTACAAGCAATGATCACACGCACGGCACAGCGGACACATCAGGAACCGCGGTGTTGGCCGTCGAAAGGCGCTAGCTGCGCAGCATTTGTGCATCGCTGCCGTCAGTGTCAGCCAGTTTGCCGTGGCATACGGAGCTCCATCGCAGTCTTTAACACTGGTAGCATGCCGCGACAGCGTGGACGTGAACCGTATGTGCAGTTGACGGACTTTGAGCGAGGGCATATAGTGGACATGCGGGAGGCCGGGTGGACGTACCGCCGAATTGCTCAACACGTGGGGAGTGAGGTCTCCACAGTACATCGATGATGTCGCCAGTGGTCGACGGAAGGTGCACGTGCCCGTCGACCTGGGACTGGACCGCAGCGACGCACGGATGCACGCCAAGACCGTAGGATCCTACGCAGTGCCGTAGGGGACCGCATCGCCTCTTCCCAGCAAATTAGGGACACTGTTGCTCCTGGGGTATCGGCGAGGACCATTCGCAACCGTCTCCATGAAGCTGGGCTACGGTCCCACACACCGTTAGGCCGTCATCCGCTCACGCCCCAACATCGTGCAGCCCGCCTCCTGTGCTGTCGCGACAGGCGTGAATGGAGGGACGAATGGAGACGTGTCATCTTCAGCGATGAGAGTCGCTTCTGCCTTGGTGCCAATGATGGTCGTATGCGTGTTTGGCGCCGTGCAGGTGAGCGCCACAATCAGGGTTGCATACGACCGAGGCACACAGGGCCAACACCCGGCATCATGGTGTGGGGAGCGATCTCCTACACTGGCCGTACACCTCTGGTGATCGTCGAGGGGACACTGAATAGTGCACGGTACACCCAAACCGTCATCGAACCCATCGTTCTACCATTCCTAGACCGGCAAGGGAACTTGCTGTTCCAACAGGACAATGCACGTCCGCATGTATCCCGTGCCACCCAACGTGCTCTAGAAGGCGTAAGTCAACTACCCTGGCCAGCAAGGTCTCCGGATCTGTCCCCTATTGAGCATGTTTGGGACTGGATGAAGCGTCGTCTCACACGGTCTGCACGTCCAGCACGAACGCTGGTCCAACTGAGGCGCCAGGTGGAAATGGCATGGCAAGCCGTTACACAGGACTACATCCAGCATCTCTACGATCGTCTCCATGGGAGAATAGCAGCCTGCATTGCTGCGAAAGGTGGATATACACTGTACTAGTGCCGACATTGTGCATGCTCTGTTGCCTGTGTCTATGTGTCTGTGGTTCTGTCAGTGTGATCATGTGATGTATCTGACCCCAGGAATGTGTCAATAAGGTTTCCCCTTCCTGGGACAATGAATTCACGGTGTTCTTATTTCAATTTCCAGGAGTGTATATAGCTGGAGAAATGATTAGTATTTGGTCGACATTAAGGCGTGTTCCCATTAATCTTCTTGTTCTGTCGGCCCAAGAATCGTAGATGAGGTATTCTCTTACCAGCCTTTAAGAATCTTTATAATTTTTTTCAGACGAGCTGCACAGTGTACCTTCTGTTCTGTGTTTGCCCACACACTTGACGGGGCACATAATTTTGAGATATTTCAGTGTCAGTTGGTCCGCAGAGGTATACTCGGCCAGACATGAGGACTTGGAATGTTTGCTTTGTATGTGTATTTCAGAGTGTTATCTAACTGTTTTAAAGAGACCGTCGTTTCCTTCATGCACTACTTGTGTATTACCTATAATTTTGCTGCAAACTACTTGTTTAACTTCCAGTTTAGTAATGCTATAAGATAAATAAATATTTTCATAGTACACCTTTCAATGTTCAGAATGCTACGGAAGTGTTTGCTAATTGGTTTCCTATAGATTAATAGTTTAATTGCGTGATTAAATTCTTGTTTTTATTGTGAACTTAGCCACGTGGCCATAGGTCAGTTGGCCTGTGCTTTGAAACCAGTTAAGCTTTTCGTAGCTGTTGTATATGTAACATACGTTTTGTTCTTTCTTTTCGTATGCTTTCCTACTCTAGTAGAGCGTTAACAACCATTTCTCTGAACTCTTCGCATACTCAAGAAGCACAAGCGACTATTGCATCTCACTCTCTCTCTATATCAAAGTCGAGTGTCCTGCTCTTGTGGACACTACGATGAGCTTACCACTAAAAAATTAGTGATAATGGTTTACTTCCTCTTCTAATGTGTGTAGAATTATTGAGTTCACGTTCCTTGTTCAGTGTATCACAAGGCAATGTATGGTGTGTGACTTATTCATATAACAAATGTTATTGCAATTTTCAACGTTTTACTCGACAATCAGAGTTGGTATCCTGATTAGGAATGACATACATGTGTCCATGGGTTAACGTGTAATGTGTTTAGCTGCAAAATGGCTAAACAGCCTCGTTATCATTCTTGTTTCTCACGACTACTTACTAGTAAAAGCAGGCTACTTTCTAAGTATTACTCTCGATGTACAATTTCGAAATACCTCCATATGTGTAAAAAGTGTCATACATAGAGTGTCTGAAGTAATACTAATGAATTTAAACACTGATAAAAGTGAACTGATGTAGTAGGGGTCGCTCCACTGCTGGGCTGGAAACCCTTACTCTTTTGCCAGGACGCAGATCGAGAACCTGTATGGGGTCGTTACACGCAATACAACAATATTCAAGATGATTTCATTTATTACTTAGAATACAAGTCGTTGCCATGTATTCCGCGAGTGCTGGCGGTTATGTAATCCGGAGAGAAATCTGCTGCATTCAACAGCTGACTCAACGCTGCTATGGACGCTGCATCATCTTGGAGTCGATGACAGCCTTGTCCAGCAGTTTGCCGCCGGCTGGCGAGGGAGTCACGCCCCCTGGGTAGCCCTGGTTGAAGATAGCGGTGACGGTGAGATGTGTGTTTGATTCACACACCGTTTCGGATAGTACTCAATCCCTCCCAGGTCACTGGCCGAATTGTCGCATCAAGTAGAACCAGGTGTCACATGCCGTGATTTCGCGCTGAAAGCTGAACCTGGCTCGCCATCAGACTATTGCGACGCTGGAGTTTTATTACAGCTTGTGCCGTGTTGGTAGACCCGCGAACTACTCCCATCAGTGTTGGCTCCTGTTCTGACTTCAATACTGTGCACTTCATGATTTCTTGTAAGGCATCAATCAGTAAAAGATCAATGATTGAGCTATCTCACACACAAATTTTACCATAACTTACACAGAAAATCGAGTGCAAACAAAAAGACTGCCATCGGTCCTACTGACCGAGCACTAGGCTACTTGGGGTGGTGGTGGTTAGTGTTTAACGTTCCGTCGACAACGAGGTCATTAGAGACGGAGCGCAAGCTCGGGTTAGGGAAGCATTGGGAAGGAAATCGACCGTGCTCTTTCAAAGGAACCATCCCGGCATTTGCCTGAAACGATTTAGGGAAATCACGGAAAACCTAAATCAGGATGGCCGGAGACGGGATTGAACCGTCGTCCTCCCGAATGCGAGTCCAGTGTGCTAACCACTGCGCCACCTCGCTCGGTCTTGGGGTGGAGTATTTACGTCGTCGAAGTGAGGCTGTGTTTTACGATGGGATTCGTAATGACCGATTCGGTTCTGCCCTACTTGAGTCGTCAGAAGTCTCCAGTTACGTTAAATTTGCTTTACTAATTTTTTCCAGTGACTTTGCCGCTTAGTCAAACCGTTGCTACTAGACGTTAGGCCGTACGTATTGTCTTTTACGTAATGTTACGAAGGCAGTTGGGTCTGCTCTCTTCTGACAAATTTCAGGTGAGCTCGCTCGTAGTCTCGCTCAAGAATGTCGACGTTGAAGTCTGTATGAGTGGTTACCGATGATGAAAATGTTTACGCTTCCCAGCTGCTGGCTGCTGATACTTTTGCATGACTGAGGTATGCCACCTGTTCAACTTAGAAAATGTTTCTCTCCAATTTCCTTACTAATTTGTCATGAAAAAGGTAAAATGATAAACTATGCCGTGGAAAACTCCTAGTCCAAATTCATAATCTGTGATGTAGTCGTTTGACATAGAGTGACTACATTCTCTGTAATTGTGATTTTCACTCTTCTAGTAATTTTCGTTTTTGTATGTTGTGAGCTGTTTTATTCCCATGTCAGTTTGCTTCAGTCCGCATATTATCAATGTTTACAGGCAAACAGAATCAGCATTCAGTGAGGGTTCCTGAATACTAATTTGATCCAGTGAATTCCTTTGGAAATTGATGAAATATTTGTATAGTTTATAACACACTCAGTAATGTTGATAAGGGGCTTGTTGATACCATAGTAATTACGTCACAAACCACCATAATAAATAAGCAGCTCGGCTGAAGATGGACACCTCAGGGGAGTTTAGAGTTAGTGAGGATAGTGATTCCAATAATTTGGTACTAAGGTAGCAACTCTGATTACACCAGAGGGAATTGGAGTAAGCTTTCCTGATTTTTCTACTGAACAATAATATAGAAACATCACGCAAACGTTTGGTTGTTATTTGTATAGTTAAGGCAACCTCCAGCATAGTCAGATATTTGAATCTGAGATCATGTATAAACCAGTGACCACATCATATATGCACAGACATTGTCGACTTGAGAAACTGATGATGAAGCATCGTTTCTTATGAAAAAAATAACGAATTATTAGTAGATCTCAACCTGTAGGAATTCTCGTATCAGAGGATACCCACTCAATATCTATTTTGTTTCAGTACTCCCATTTGTGTAAAATCATCCATTATCGCCTTAAAGTTGGATTTAGAGCTTTTTAGCAGTTTCTATAACTCTTTGCTGAGGTCTTTTATCTCTTTATCAGCATGTGAATACTTTGGGCACGGATGTGAAATATTTCCATGAAATAACTTTACGAACAGTTTATTTAGAGTCATGCTTACATATGCCGTTAACAATGCATTAGTTTCAAGATGATCAGATATAGGATTAAGACGATTTACGATAATATATTCTGCTTCTTTTTAGAACAGGTTTCTCAATTCAGTACCAAGTTCGTTGAATACATGTAGTATAAGGGGTGATCAAATAGTTTCTGTACGAAGGCTGTACAGTCCAGAATCGGTATGCTAATCAAACAAAATCGCCGTGAGCATTGAGGCAACCAACCAGCATCATATTCAAGATACCCTTTCGGTAAACCACCGTGTCCTACTGTTTGAATGAGTCTGTAACTTAAAAATGAACGTGAACGGTCACAACGGAAAGGAACTTTTTTTATGGGATTACATGCTTGGATCTAATTTAGACCATCTTCAGACCTCACTGCGTTAGCGTTTGTGGAGTTGTAACACCTCCTCTGTTTGTAACCACCGACTTCCATCACCGTGTCAGGTTTGAAGATGGTCTAGAACAGACC
This sequence comes from Schistocerca gregaria, assembly GCF_023897955.1. Taxonomy (NCBI): domain Eukaryota; kingdom Metazoa; phylum Arthropoda; class Insecta; order Orthoptera; family Acrididae; genus Schistocerca; species Schistocerca gregaria. Next base: position 269,294,021 of record NC_064925.1, on the reverse strand, counting down.
GAAATCGGTAACCACCCCTCCTGCCCCCCCAAAAAAGAAAACTTTTTCTGGCTGTGACTGTTCATGTTCACTTTTATGTACTAAAGAAACCACTGTACTCCAAGAGAAAAGTACTTAAAAATTACTGAGTCTATAACTGCCTGCTGCACATCCTCGTCTGACATGAATCGTCGACCCTTCAAGACAGTTTTCAGGGGACCGAAGGAGTGATAATCACATGAGGATATTTGTGGTATAGGGATGATCGTTACCATGAAACAATTGCACCCATTGCTGCAGTTTTCCTGGACATTTCTTCTTAATTTTCCCATACATCTCCTTCATTCTCCATTGCATGGTAGTCTACTGGGCTTTGTGTTTCGGCAGCCAAGACAAGAACAACACAACGGTCTTGTTTAAACGTATTTGTAATAGTGTAGCCACAGTCTACGTTTCGGCATTTGCCGCACCCGATTTGGAAAGATATGACTGTCACATTAAACCCTTGCCTACAAGTCGCTGCTTATCTATCATCGAAGTCCCACAACATAGAATAAACTTTTCAGCAACAACCACAGATAGAAACAGTGTGATATACCCTCATACTAGTTCAGTTTTATATATCGGGTATAATTGGTTCATATGGCTCTGAGCACTATAGGACTTAACATCTATGGTCATCAGTCTCCTAGAACTTAGAACTACTTCAACCTAACTAACCTAAGGACATCACACAACACCCAGTCATCACGAGGCAGAGAATATCCCTGACTCCGTATCGGGTATAATTCAGTTTTTCTTGAGATAGTTGCGTATCATCTTTATCTACGATAATGATAGCTCAAAAAATGAATTAAAATTTGTGTCACGGCGGGGACTTTAACGCGGGTCCCCTTGCTTAGTAGACAGATGTGTTAGCCATTACACCATTACAGGATGGAGAAAATAAGCTGAAGACGTGAATGCAAGTGTGTATTACGGTAGGCACTGGACTAGAATAGTCCATGCAGGTGTGTTAGCAATAATGCTGCGGTGGTGCAATGGCTAAGACATCTGCATAAAAGCAATGAGATCTGGGTTAAAGTCTCAGCGGTGCCACAAATGTTAATTTTTTTCTTGAGCTTGTATCAGTAATCTAGTTCTGTTTTGTTACGTACAATGATTTTCGCATCTGAATTTACTCTCAGCTTGTTGCCTCTATAGCAAAACACATGTGCAGACATTTGTTCAACTTAGTATTCTTTTCTTGTTCTGTTAATACTAGTACACGACTTTTATGTTACAAATACTGTAGAGGTAGCTAGGTTTCTAAGGAAATTTTACTGATAATATTCTTCTCGGGTGTGCAGCCGGATCACAACGTCATCTTGACACAATATTTCCGCGGTCCAACTGCCCGCCATCTTCACGTGAGAGTGCTGGTACACGATCTCGCCGGAACTGACTTCTCAGCGCAAGCGGTGGCCCCTATATAGGCCGCAGAAGGCCCACAATGCGTGCGCGAGAAGGTGCCGCAACTGCCCTTCAGCGCAAGTGAACATACCGCGCCGCCAGTGGTGGAAACAGGCGAAATCGTGATATCGCTGTCAAAAATTAAAAATTATTCCGACGATCGAAACACAGACCGTTGTTTTTTAATGTCTGATAACACCAGATTCCAAGTCTTACTTAAAAGGTAAACTTTGTCTCTAATAATATCAGATGTACGAATCTCTATGGATTCTTTTAAAACACAGTCGCAATAGCGAGATGCAGGGGCAACCATTTGTGTCTCGTCATACAGCATTCTGTGTCCCTCGGTGAGGCAGTGCTCCGGCACTGCAGATTTCTCAGGTTGAAGCAGCCACGTGTGCCGCTGATGCTCAACACACCGGTGCTAAATGGTCCGGATTGTCTGACCAATATAAGCCTTCCCACAGTGGCTTGGGATCTTGTACACACCGCGCTTCCTCAAACCCAAGTCACCCTTAACAGAGCCAAGAAGCGCTCTAATTTTAGCTGGCGGACGGAAAATACTTTTTATATATCTTTTCTAGAATTCTTCCCATCTTCGAGGAAATGCTCCCAGCACAAGGTAGAAAAGCCACCAATTTGTAGGTATCTTCTGATGGTTCAGGCGACTGTCCAAACTGGAAAGCACGACGGATCTGTTTATCGGTATAGTCATTCTCCTTGAACACAACCTTGAGATGGACCAATTATTGTGTTAAGCTTTCTCCATCAGAAATGGAATAAGCTGTTATCGCCAATTTCCGCAGGATCCCCGTATGCTGGAACGATGGATGACAGCTAGAAGCATGCACGTAACGGTCCGTGGGCGTAGGTTTTCGATAAACAGTGTGTCCCAGTGTCCCATCATTCTTTCGGTACACCAGAATGTTATCCAGAAACGGAAGCTTTCCATCACTTTACCTCTATGGTAAACTTGATGCTAGGATGCAGGGAATTAAAATGATCTAGGAGGCGATCAAGAGCTTCTCTCCCATGAGGCCACATCATAAACGTATCGTCGACGTATCTTCAGAAACATGTTGGTTTTAAAGAGGCCGTTTTCAGCTCCAAGTCTTCTAAATCCTCCGAGGGACATAGAATGCTGTATGATGAGACACAAATGGTTGCCCCCGCATCTCGCTACTGGGACTGTGTTTCAAAAGAATCCATAGAGATTCGTTTATCTAATAATCTAATTACTGGAGACGAGGGTTACCTTTTAAGTAAGACTTGGAACCTGGTGTTATCAGACATTAAAAAACAACGGTCTGTGTTTCGATCGTCGGAATAATTTTTAATTTTTGATAGCGATATCTCGATTTCGCCTGTTTCCACCACTGACGGCGCGGTATGTTTACTTGCGCTAGAGGGCGGTTACGGCACCTTCTCACGCACGCGTTGTGGGCCTTCTGCAGCCTATATAGGGGCCACCGCTTGCGCTGAGAAGTCAGTTCCGGCGAGATCGTGTACCAGCACTCTCACCTGAAGATGGCGGCCAGTTGGACCGCGGAAATACTGTGTCACGATGACGTTGTGATCCGGCTGCACACCCGAGAAGAATATTATCAATTACTATGCTTTCGTAATTACGTAAATGTTACTGTTTATTCATTCACATCGTAGTTAACAGGGCAAGGCTGCAAAATTTTATTGGCAAGTCATATAACCTAAAACCACTAGTTATTTTCCCTCCATACACTTCTCTCAATGTTCTTCAGTCACACCCCAGCATCAATCCTGCCATGAATCGCACCTGGCAGTGGGACCTGTGGGATCATTACCTATGGAATGAGTAAGGGTTCTGAGAGTTTAGTGACACATGTGAACAGTGATAAACGTTGGAAGAGTTATGCTCATACCATTCCCAGCACAGAGGGTACGCGTATGTGTTCCTTCCAGTCAGAGCTTGTGATCCGGACATCTAGTACACAAATCAATCAAGTTCCAGAGGTGAGCTAAGGCCCCCAGGACTCTAAATGTATTTACTCTAGTCGTTTGTAAACGCTGGCTCACACTGCAGCCTGCAAGACTACTTCGTCAGCAACTCACCGATGTTTGTTCAGAAAACGGTTCAAATGGCTCTGAGCACTATGGGACTTACCATCTGAGGTGATGAGTCCCCTAAAAGTTAGAACTACTGAAACCTAACTAACCTAAGGATATCACACACATCCATGCCCGAGGCAGGATTCGAACCTGCGACCGTAGCGGTCGCGCAGTTCCAGACTGAAGCGCCTAGAACTGCTCGGACAGACCGGTCGGCCGAGGTTTGTTCCCAAAAATACAATCAAAAATGGCTCAAATGGCCCTGAGCACTATGCGACTTAACTTCTGAGGTCATCAGTCGCCTAGAGCTTAGAACTAATTAAACCTAACTAACCTAAGGACATCACACACATTCATGCCCGAGGCAGGATTAGAACCTGCGTCCGTAGCGGCCGCTCGGCTCCAGACTGTAGAAAATGCAATGCAATAAAGTGGCTACCTTATGGGTAGCTACTTTTGCACGGCACGAGGGTAGGCGTATGGACATTCGGAACTGCAACGACTGGCGATCTTAATCGTCCCTCTTGTGAGGCCTCTTCTGCAGCTGACTATTAAAAGTTTGGATGCCGACAGAAAAAAAAGGTTTTAATTTCTCTACCGAGAAACTTGTTTGTTCTCCGAACTGAGGACAATACACTGATTTTTTAACTGAGGGTATGTATTTTATGTTGCGATGAAACGCACATATAGCTGGTTGTTCTCCCTTTTGCTGACGAGAAGTCAGTGGTCAATGTTTTAAAGTTTTGCGTACTGTTTTAACTCCAGCCTACGTTTTTAAGGTGGAGATATAAGTGGATGGCAAAGTGACTGGCTCATCGTTTTTAATCCAACGATTAGTCAGTTACAGCGATCAACTCTACAATTATCTATCCACTGAATTTCTCCTTTCATTATAAATTTTCGAACTGGTGTGTGTGTGTGTGTGTGTGTGTGTGTGTGTGTGTGTGTGTAGGCTATTTTTATTGCAGTTCTATCACTACGCAGTTCTATCTATACAGCTCTATCACTGTTATTCACACTCACCATGTAGAATTTTAGTTCGGACGCTGAAGATCTTGTTGCAGTGGAGCTAGAACAATACATTATCACCTGCATCCCATACAGTTCTTATGTCTGTAAACACAGTATTTGAAGTCAGGACATTATAATTTCTTCTTCATTCTACTGACTTTCTTATGTGTCTGTCTTATTGCAACACTAGCTTCCAACACAAGCAAGACGATTTTATTCCACGTAAAACAAAAAATTAGGAAATGATGCAGGTACAGATACAGATATTGACACTGAGTTAGGTGAATTCCCATAGTTTTTCATGCTGACTTGTCTAAATCCGAGAAGTATCTTCCGCGAAAAAATTTCTAGCAATTGTGTAATTATGCAGCGTAAAGGTATAGTATATTATCTCCTAGAAGACAAATTCTTCCAACTGAAGCCAGGTGCCATCTCTAGACGCTTTTGAAGTTCCGAAGAATGGCGAAGAAGGAATAAGACATATTGACGACCTATGAAAAAACCATAAACATTTATTTAGTGGAGTCTTGCGCCAGAAATCTGGAACAGAAACATGTTTCACACAGGTATATATTCAAAAGAGTCAAATAATTTTTACAGAAACATCATAGCTGCAATCTCATCTATATCTTTAGCAACCACTAAGCAACAATAGGACTGATAAATAATATCATGTGTGAATTAATGACTTTAACTATTGAGCAAAATATTACACAGCACATTTAGAAGCAGATAAAAACAAAGATTAATCTGAAAAATTTATTATTATAAATACATTATATTCTTATCTGTACCAGAAAACGCTCTGTTTCTGTGATCCATCATATGTTACTAAAATCAGTACCTGACGAAATAACCATTTCAATTAGAAGGTGTGTAATAAATATTCGCATGTGATAATTTCGAGTTGTGTGTACGGATTTCATGCTTTTGAGGTAAAATCTATGGACTTAATCTATGTGCAGATGCATATGGCAACAAAATATAAGTATCTGGAGAGAGATTCTTGAAAAGAGTGAAGTACTGCAAAAGAAGAACCTTAACAAAAAGTGGAAACGTTCAAAATGAACAGAATGTACTATCACGCGGGGTAGTGTCTGACAACCTGAATTCTTTTCCCTCGATTGTTTGCAACTCCATAACGTAACTTCTTACAGTTCCTCTGTCTCTTGGCGTTACAGTCGTTCTACGAGTACTATACAGAATGATTACTACAAGAGACCGCTGAAGACCATTGCTGTGTGGCATCACTTCAGATGCAAGTTAATACTACGATAAAGCAAATACTGTACCGGAGATGGGACAGTCTTTAAAGCTTGAGAATAAAATTCATTAAGATAAATGGCATTCCGAAACCAAATATAATCTTTAAATTACATGACAAAATTGTAGAATTGACAGGGACCTAGGTATCACATCCAGCATCTATTGTCCCTGTTAACTAACCACGAAAATTTTTAATATGATTTCGTTTATACGTAACGAACTGCCCTCACGTTGCAACTTGAAATGACAAGGTAAAACTTTGTGTTCAGTTGGTATTTAAATCGAGCACTAATTGACTGTTAACTAAGCATAGGGTGTTGAATAAAACTGCGAAATGGGATTCGAGTCCGCCACCTGCCGCTGTTCTTTCCTAGCCACAAATAGACGCTAAATATCGGCTTATTTCAGCTGTAGTAACATATACGGAAGTTTTAGCTGTAAATAACGTGACGAATATTTTTGCGCTGACTGGGAGTCGAAGCTGCACGTATCATTGTTGTTGACTACACAGAAAGAAATTCTTTTCCACTAGAAGCTAGGAGCGGCAAATTTGGATGTGAATAAAAATAATGAAAGGCTCTGTGTTAAATGGGAGTCATTCAGGCATGACTCTATATTGTTCCCATAGCCTGGACAGATTTTAAAAACCAGAATTCGTTTTCATCTGTACTTTTGTTTGTTTTGTTTTGTTTTAGGGCACAAATAACAACAGGGGTCATACGACCCCAAGTCAAAATCATAGAGACGCGTGGGGTAGCAGTGCGGTCTCAGGCGCCTTGCCACGGTCGGAGATTCGAGTCCTCCCTTGGGCATGGGTGTGTAAGTAGTCCTTAGATTAAGTTAGATTAAGTTGTGTGACCTCAGCAGTTTGCTCCCATAGAACTTACCACAAATTTCGAAAATTTCAGAACAATAGAACACGAACACAGAGAGGTGGGAAACGACTATAGGTCAGTCCCATTGGACAGAATAGGGGACATCTAAACTCGGGCACGTGGAAAAAGGGCTAAAAAAACACCATACAGAAACGGAGGACCAAAATTAAAAATTAAATGGCCTTCGCCATATTGCTTCAGTGGATAAAAAGGCCGGCCGCGGTGGTCTCGCGGTTCTAGGCACGCAGTCCGAAACCGTGCGACTGCTACGGTCGCAGGTTCGAATCCTGCCTCGGGCATGGATGTGTTTGATGTCCTTAGGTTAGTTAGGTTTAAGTAGTTCTAAGTTCTAGGGGACTAATGACCACATCAGTTGAGTCCCATAGTGCTCAGAGCCATTTGAACCATTTGAATTTTTGGATAAAAAGTAAAACGCGGACTATAGCCCGCGCGTTGTTCGCTAAAACAGCCGATAACTTTTTTTTTTTAAAAAAAAGGGCATTCCAACAGGGAGTGATGGACAGTTAAAATTGGGGCGCAATGCGTACAAAGTGTAGTATAGCGCCACTGAGCAAATGACGATGGCTAAAGTGGTAGTGCCCAATACGCAGCCGTATTAAAAAATCTCCTCTCTGCGGGAGGGTGAAGAGGAGATTGTCTAAGGCGCTGGGAGAGGCTTAATAAGCCGAAGCTTATTCCCGCGAGCGGAGGACCATTGGCGATGCCAAAGGGATACCACCTCCTGACAGACGGAGATGCAGAGACCATCGTAGGGAAAACAGGTACTCGCAGCCTGAGATACGAGGACTGAAGCCTTGGCAGCAGCGTCGGAAGCCTCGTTTCCTTGCAGACCGACATGACCAGAAACCCACAGAAACATGACATTGGCTCCACCAAGAGTGAACAAGTGACAGTTTTCCTGGACGCGCTGCACGAAGGGATGAGCAGTGTATAGCACACAGAGATTTCAGAGGGCGCTGAGTGAGTCTCAGCAGAGGACACAATTGGGAAGGCTGTGTCACCGGATGTACTCCATAGCCTGATACAGGGGGAAGAGCTCAGCTGTAAATACTGAAGAACGCACCGGAAGCCGATATCGAAAGACACGGGTGCCAATGACGAAGGCACACTCGACCCCATAGTGAGTCTGAGAGCCATCAGTGTGCACAAAGATACTATCGCTAAGTTCCATGTGAAGGTCGTGAAATTGAAGGCGATAGACCAAGGCTTGAGTAGTGTCCTTAGGAAGCGAATGAATTCCAAGGTAAACACGGGCTGCTTCACGAAGCCAAGGTGGTGAAGGGTTCACATCCATTGGGAAAGTTGCAGGTAGCGTGGAATTAAGCCGCCGTAGCAAGTGGCGAAAGATCACTCCACGAGGTAACTATCAAAGGAATCATCAAAGGAGGCGGCATAGGAGGGGTGGCCACGCATGGTAGACCAACATGATGCATACCTGCTGAGTAGAAAGTCAAGGCGGTAGTACAGTAGTAGTTCAGCAGCTTCAGCATAGAGACCCTCAACTGGGCTGGTGTAAAAGGCGCCTGTGGCCAAACGGATGCCATGGTGATGGCTAGTGTTGAGACGGCGTAAAAGGGATGGGCGTGAAGATGCAAGAACAAAGCACCCGTAGTCGAGTTTCTAGCGGACAAGGGACCATTACAAACGGAGGAGGGTTGTTTGATCGGCACCCCAGCAAGTACCATTGACGACACGTAGGACATTGAGGCACCGCGTACAGCAGGCTCCCAGGTAAGATATGTGAGAAGACCAAGGGAGTTTCCATTCGAGCATGAACCTCAGGAATTTCGTAGTGTCAGCGAACAGAAGGGCAACAGCCTCAAGATGTAGAGATGGTGGGAGAAACCATTTTCGCCTCCAGAAATTCATACAGACGGTTTTATCAGTGGAAAAGCGAAAGCCATTGTCGATGCTCCGGGAGAGAAGACGATCCAGATAATGCTTAAGATGCCGCTCAGTGAGACAGGTCCGTGGAGAACTGCAATACATGGCAAAATCATCGACAAAAAGGGAGCCGGAGACGCCCTGTGGGAGAGAGGCCATTATAGGCTTAACGGCGATAGGAAAGAGGACGACGCTCAGGACGGAACCCTGAGGCATACTATTCAATTTTGGAGTGCGCATGCTACAGAATGAAATGACATGCTGAAGATTTTTGTGCTGGAATCAGTGACATGCCTTTTGTGGAAACATTTATAGCTTTGGAATCTTGGGGGAACTCCGGGAAGTTCGAACTGTATCGTCGGGAAGGTGACAGACTCGGCGGAAGGAAAGATCTAAGGCGCAATCCCAGTCCAGCATCAATATTTTGAACCACTTCAAATACAACAAGAAATAAATGCCTGTGAACTTATATGAATATTATGTTATTAACTAAGTAAAATTTCTGATGTAAGAAAGCTTATTGGTGACCGAAGCTGTGTTAAATGAGATGTCCGCGAGTTAGATGGACCAACCTACACCGACCCTGCTCCTGTTGGTATTGAATGGCATCACGTTCAACGTGGGTTTACAACCTGGGTGCAGTCTTACGTTTTTCTGTTGATGTTAACAGAGATGAAGAGTATCTTTCCGTGGTTGTTAAAAATGTTAACTGAAAGTGCTGTTCGAATCCAGAGCTTAAGCACACAAAATTAGAACCATTTCCACACAGCGCCGAAATCTCTGCTTCTGTAATTCCATCTTGTTTAAAAGGAATGGGACTAAGGCTGACCGAAGGCTTGGAGGAAATAGATGCAGCCCGCCGTAATTTCATTTTTGTGGAGTATCTGTATTTGACAGTGTCGGTAAAGTTTACAGACATAGCCAAACAAAGACTCTAAATTAATGTATCTCATGCCAAAGTTAACTCAACTAAGACAGTCGCTCCCTGTAGTGGAATCTCATAATTTTGCGAGCCCTATGGAAAGGAGGCACTGGAACATTTGGGAGTCAGGTTCTCTGCGTGAAGTGTGCTGAGGTAGCCAAAGAGCCAATCCACTTTTAGCAGAAGCGAAAAAGGTTTGATGGGTTCCACCTGTGAGGCCGCAAGCGAGTAGCCTACGTTTAATTCCTCGGAGCTCGCAGTTTAGTTTTGTTTTTACATTCAATGTGTGTGGCACGTTGCTATAGACAGGACATGATAAAGATCACTTTTCAGCTAGACCACACCCAACCACGTGCTTATCTCTAGGTGAATGCGGCAGGACACAGCATTATCGTTGCAACACGACATAGGACACAAACACAATAACCCCTCCAGAGACCCAGAAGGCCGTAGTTATTACTTTACCGGCTTAGAGTGCGGATTTGAATTCTTTCTACGGACAGACAGATGCTGTGGCTCCAATAGATGCGTTGCCATTTTGCTAGCGGTTCGACGTGATGAACGCATGTTTCATCGCCTGTGACGACGTTCGACAATTATTGTCACGATCAGCCTCTTAACGCGCAAGCAATTCCGCGCACATTGTCCTTCGTCGCTCTTTATATCCTGCTGACGAGGAAGCCAGTGGGCACGCACATTTGGGTACCCCAACTGATGAACGAGAGTGTCAGCATGACCAACAGAGACGATCAGTTGAGCAGCGAGGTGTTTGCGCCCCATAGAGCTCTTCGACCGAGAGTGTCCGCACGTTCGAACGCTGCAGGACTCACAGCTGTGTGCGGCCGCCGGCACACGGGAATGGGACAGGTTTCTTCCTGTGATGACAGACGCTTCTTCCAACGACTCACCGTGCTTTCTGTTCACTGCCAGGTCTCCGTAGGCGTTCTGCAAGCGACTATGAATATCGGTGACTCTCAGGCTTTCCGCTGAAAGTAACTAAATGACAGTTCTCTGTCTAAAACGTACGTCCGCCACAGACGCCATTCTGAAGGCTACGAATAGCGACGTCGCCTATCGCAGCTTCATGAAACCGTAGGCGCTGAAGCGGGAAAATTCCATGATATCCCACAGCAAAGTGCGCAATTGGCTGAGAAAAGAATGTGTTGCATTGTTTACTGAATGTTTCTCTTATTTGCGTACCACTTCTGTTGAGTTTCGAAACATTGAAAATTACTTGTTGACACTTCTCATTAAGAAGAAGAACCAGATACATTCTTATACGAGGGTCGTGAATTTCTCTCAAAGTACGAAACTATCCAACTAAAGAGAAATTACGAATCTACCTTGCTGACCGTCATCTATAACTGTAAGTGGAGACTTTATGTGCCTTGGTAAAAGACAATATGAAACAATACTTTGTTTATGTGAATCTATTTTCGTGTAAAAATGTGTACTAAATATGATATTTAAAAAACGTTGAAATCTCGGGAAAAAATCTAAATCTACATGACTACTCTGCAATTCACATTTAAGTGCTTGGCAGAGGGTTCATGGAACCATAATCATACTATCTCTCTACCATTCCACTCCCAAACCCTTTCTGTTCGAGCTCTGATTTCTCTTATTTTATTTTGATGATCATTTCTATCTATGTAGATTGGGCTCAACAAAATATTTTCCGATTCGGGAAAGAAAGTTGGTGACTGAAATTTCGTAAATAGATCTCGCCGCGACCCAAAAACGTCTTTGCTTTAATGACTTCCATCCCAACTCGCGTATCATATCTGCCACACTCTCTCCCCTATTACGTGATAATACAAAACGAGCTGCCCTTTTTTGCACCCTTTCGATGTCCTCCGTCAATCCCACCCGGTAAGGATCAAGAACGTTCGGCATTAGCAAGAGGCAGATCTAAGAAACCTGCGAGTACAATTCAAGCCATCTTTCGAGATGCATTAGTTTTTCGATAAGGTTAAAAATGAATTTACAGCTCCATTGTTGCTGTGATCTTCACTCCAAAGACTGGTTCGATGAGGGTCTCCCAGATAGTCTAGCCTGTGCAAACTTCTACTGCAACTTGCATGGAATTTCCATTGAACTTCTTTGGTCTTTTCTACAGTTTTACCACGACACTTCCCTCCATTAACAAATTTGTGATTCCTTGATGTCTCAGGACGTGTCATGTCAAGCAAGCCCTTCTCTTTAGTCGACCTGTGCCATAAACTTAATTTGTCCTGTTTGATTCAGTAACTCCTCATTAGTTATTCGATCTACCCATCTAAATTTCAATATTCTTCTGTAGTATCACATTTCAGCTCCTTGCAATCTGTTTCTGTCAGAACTCTTTACCGTCCACTTCCCAGTTCCACATAAGGCCCACATCACACAAGTACCTTCAGAAAATGCTTACCAACACTTATATCCATATTGTGTGTTAACAAATTACTCATTTACAGAACAGTTTTATTGCTATTTCCAATATGCATTTTATACCCCCTCTGCTTATGCCATCAGCACTAACCTTGCTGCCGAAATAACAAGTCGTCTACTTTACTTTCTCATTTCCTAATCTCATTCTGTCAACATCGATTGATTTAATTCGATCGGACTCCATTGAGCTTGTCTTACTTTTTTGAATCCTCTTCTTGCAATCTCTTTTCAAGACACTATCCACTACATTCAACTGCTCTTCCAATACATTTGAAATCTCTGACAAAATTATACTGTCGTCATCAAACCTCAACGCCTTTAATTATTCTTCCTGACTTATAATTGTCTTCCAAAATTTTTCCCTCATTTATTTCACAGGTTGTTCATTATACAGATTGAATAACATCAGGAGCATGTTACAAACCTGTCTCATTACCGTCTCAGTTACTGCTTGCCTGTCATGTTTCTCGACTTTTGCAACTCCAGCGTGGTTTCCGTATGAGCTGTGAATAACCATTCACTCCGTGTATTTTATTCATAGTACCTTCAGAATTTTCAACAGTTTATTCCAGGCAACAGGTTGCTTGTGTATTCGCTTGTTTGATGTCAACACCAGCACGTGCACGAGGTATGTTCTTTCAGGTAACTATCTTGTGTGTTAGCATATGAGACTGAAAGTCATTTTTGTGTTACAATGTTAATTCTTCAATGGTACAGTTGCAACTGAACTCTCCCACTATTAACTCGATTGGCCGTGTATCTGAGGGGTTGGAGAACGACGTTAAGCTTTTCTATCTTAGTAACAGCATTCGCTTTCAATGGTAACGTTTTCCCGGCGATCACCTATCAGATAAAGATAAAGTCACCCAAAAGTGCACATAAATATATAACTGATATAATACGTTAAAAAAATTTAGAAAATAAATGAAACAGAAGATTGGCTGATGAAGTCAACACAATTATGATAACGATTTAAAAGTGGAATACTCTATTTTCATGCTACTCAACTTCAAAAACAAAAATTGTAACGATTTCATTTGCTTTGAATAAAATGCGAACTGTTTGGGGGAGCCCCCCATACATTCAGCTAAACCAGTTCTAAAATACAACTCCAAATCTCGACGAATTAGTACTCTGGAATTTCCTCAGTTATATTGCGCTACTACTCATAGTTCATCACAATGTACAATCAACAGCGACAGTTTCATATTTTTCAGTCGCAAGAAAGAACACATTACTCGACAGGAGAATGACAAAGACTCAGACAATCTGGCTGCTCGAATTCTATCCGAGAATTTTCTAAATGTTTAAATGGTGCAGCTGTACTGCCACTCAGAAAACTTAGTCCACCTTCCGTCTCCGCCATCTGTACATGCTATAAGTGCAAATATGTTTATGTTGGTACCTCAAGACATGTACGCATTAGTGTGGTGATTGTTTTCTTTTTCTCTGTGTCAAACAGTCTTCCCACACACGCGTAAATAACAAGCTGATGTTTCCTGCTTGGTCATAATTGCCCCATTAAGTGGACTACGTCTGTCAGTAGAGCCTAACAGTTTGGCGTCCACACTTCATCATATGATCTGCCACTCAGGGAAATTAATCATTAATCACTTACTCTTCCCACAAGTACTTTAAGATAATAACCAACTTAAAAACATACTACTTCTAAATGATATAATCATTAATCTGCAAATGACATAATACTGAAGTCACGTTGTTAAGTACACCGTCCTGTGTCAAACAGAAATACCTGCACTTTTGTGTACCCGTATTTTGGTATTTACAAGATCATTCCTCCATTCAAGACTCCAAAAGGATACCTTTACTTAAATCACGGTAGTAGCTCATTCCCGTTATTGATAAGTTATACCAAACAATGTGCAATCTATTTAATTATTAGCATTAATTTCCGCGGAAGGGACATTGTTAGTGAGGGAACCATAGCCTAGCCAACCGACTTTATGGATCTTGTTCTAGACCTATTACACCAACCACCGATATGCGAAAGTGCATCTGATATCAAAAGAATAAAAACATATACCATTTGTAGAATCAAGGGGGGGGGGGGGGGGTCTAAATTTGTCACGAGGAACTTCTGTGGTAAATGTTTCCCTTTTTCAAAAATGGTTAAATTGTTAAAATGGTTCAAATGGCTCTAAGCCCTATAGGACTTAACATCTGACGTCATCAGTCCCCTAGACTTAGAGCTAGTGAAATCTAACTAACCTAAGGACATCACACACATCCATGCCCAAGGCAGAATTCGAACCTGTGACCATAGCAGCCGCGTGGTTCCGGACTGAAGCGCCTAGAACCGCTCGGCCAGCTTCCCTTGTTCATGGCATGCTAGTTTTTAGTAATAAGCAACTACTGTATCAATTATAAAAGCCAGACTCGGAAATGAATCTGAAACAGTCGTCGAAAACTTGTCTTTTCACTCAAACTAGATGCGAAAGTAAACTTAGAATGTGACTTCTGAAATTTTCCCGGCGTATTTGTTCACCTGGGCTCTTCAGTAGTTGTGTACTCACCTGATGATGGCCGGACGTCTCTGGGCCGAAATATCGTGGCAGAATGTCGACGGGATCCGGCTGCATACCCGGAAATTATTAGAATAAACTTAGAATACTATGTCTAAGAATTACCCACGTACTCTGTAAGCACAAACACGTGTAGAAGTTGTAGAACGCATTTTATGTTAAGGAACAGGCCCTCACCGACACAAAGGACTCCCTGGAGAGAGGAAAGAAGCCGCCGGCTGTTATACGCAGTGGCCTCTGTGCTCGGACCATCATGAGCAGCAGCGAACGCTTCTGGGAGAGAGGGATTCCCTGCAGAGACGTCACTGCCGAGTAAGCTGCCAGCGCCACCTTCTCGCTCTGCAACAAGAGACTATCAGTTGTCATGGAAACATAAACTACTAGTAAGGGATAGTTAACATTGTTGGTGCGATGCATTTAGTGGACATAATATGTGACTGCTCCTAATGAGAACTTCAGTAGCGATACTACTTGGATTCCATTGTGTGGGAGTCTCAGTATCGAATAAATATGATAGAGCACAATTCTTACAAAAATGTGGCTAATTTCGATTGGGAATGTCATTAAGTTGTTTCAATGCTGCACATAAAAGTATCTCAGAAAACTGATCAAAGATACATACATAAGTTAATGGACATATGAAGAGTGGAAATGGAAAACGTCGTAAATGCCAAAAATGATATTTGTTTGTACATAATTGATTGATATCCAATAGACTGTAAAGCTATAACCGCATCACAACAAAAATAATGAGATAAATAGAAAATAATTACTGTATTAAGAACATTCCAAGTGGCATACCAGCAAACTCTTTAGTTACAGGTGCCAATAAGAAAGTTTTCTTAAGCTTATTCTTGTAAAGAACAAAACAAAAACTAGCCACTGCTCATAAAGCTACTTATTTACCAAAAATAGCACCGTTACCAGTTTCCAACTGCCAGATTAATCTGCAGTCTGATGTTCACATTTATGTTTCCCTTGTTGTTTATATTACTTGTTGGCTGTATTTCCAACAACTAATGAAGACAATGGTAAATAAAATATAAGCGATAACAGCCATTTCAAGATGAAAATGTGACTTAGGTGCCAGAAAAAGCGCTATTTATAGAAAGTAACTGGTGGTTGTTTCCTTCCTGAAGCATTAGCTTGTATTTTGTACACAGGCACTAAGAAATGCCAGTCTTCGACAGAATAGCAGGAATAATGATTTCGATCTAAGTGTCATAAATACTGTAGCTCAATTTTTTATTTGTGCTACTAAGAGTACACAAATACAGCATCATTTCTGTTAAAAAAGCACTTCGCATAACTTTTACATATCGTAACTCTGTCTTTGGCGAAAAGACCAAGCGCCGTCCACTGACACATGTTCCAGAGTCTTCCTTCACGGTTTGGACCTGGATCAAGTCAAGGCATATGCAACTAACTGACTGTCAAGAACAAAAACGCAATGAAAAGATTCTTTTTTTGTTGAGAAATGGCAAATGGCACTTGGAACCTTTTTTCTATTTGTACAGTTAATGTTTATTTATGTTCAAACGAGATTAATTACGGAGAGTTATACTGTGAAGAATGCTTAACGTTAAACACGTCAATCGATTAATACAAAATATGACTGCAGTCCTGAAAAAGTATTTCATAATTTCACACTTTTTTAAACGAAACAAAAATCGCAAACACGAAAAGTTTTCGGCCGGTGGGTAATCAAATATATCTGTTTTTTGTTTTCTGTCATCGCCCCTTATTTTCTAGTTAATTTTTTTCCGCTAGAACGAATAAGGTTAAAATTGGGTGCTGCTGTTGATATGTTCATTTGTGTCTTAGGTACTGCACCTTTTTAATTACTTCAACCACTTTTCGAATATAGTAATGGGTGTGCAGTGAAATTATTGATTTTGTGTTTAATGACGTTTCGTGTTTGTTTTTAGATGCAGTTATTCTGATTTTATTCATTCGGAGAAACAGTCTCCAAGGGAATCATTTTGATTTTGGTATGACGCAATTTAGATGAATTTCAAAAACCTACTTTCAAAAATGTAATGACTTTACCAACCGATTTTACGGCGAACAAAACTACTGTGTTTAATGACTAGGGTCTCAAATTGGATAAGTGATTTTTTACTGTGAAGTCGTAAATATGTAATTATTTGATACAACTGTCCTGATATTAAGTGAAAAGTTACGTTTCTTATTTTTTACCTCTGAACACTTCTAGCGCTTAACAATAGTGTTATCAGGGTATCACATAAAATTCGAAATTTCATTATCGAATGCAATTGTTGCAAAATATTGCTCAAAACATAAGTAAAAGATGATTTCTCCATGAGTGTACTAGATACATAACAAATGTTGCTTACTGCATGAAATCTAGAAACGTCAAACCCGATTTAAAATTGTTTCTGCTCAGCGGCCTTCTCCAAAGTACCATATTTTTGATGCTCCCAGAACAAGCTGATATTAAGAAAACTGAACACCATTTAACAAAATGATTAAGAAAAATTTTGTATACTATTACGCTTCTCTACAACAGCACTGATTGATGTTGATGTGCATGTGCGATTGTGACGGTTGAATATATTTTGATGAGTGTTCACAGCTCGAAACATCTCATCGATGTATAAATAAATACTGAATTCTCTCTCCCTAGTGTATTAGAATTGCAGAACATCATGGAAAGCATCGCAGTATGTAGATGCGCATCTATTAGGAAAATGAAGAATACGACAGACAGTGTCAAAGAATTTGTCGAAAGGTAGATGCTGAAAAACTGCAAAAGCCAGTAACTGATTTTTCCAAAAGAGAATAAAATACTGTATATAAACTTCCACTACACAGTATAAACCCGCAAGACTGAAAGCAGGAACTCAGTCTTTACTATTATGCGACTTGTGGAGACCCAAAATGCAATTTTCTGTTGAATGCGTCGTTTAACATGAAATTATTTTAACATGGAAATATGTATCAGTGTCCTAACATTTGTGTTAAACCCTTTCAATTATTACTCAAAATCGCCGTACCAACTATGCTAATGTTTTCAGCCTTATTTACGGTATTGTATATTGTTATTTGGACGGCGTTTCAACCACTTCCATGAGAGAACTGTACATCACTAAGTTCAGTGTTGTGTGTATTTTCTCATTGATCATGAATTTCTGTTTCACTCACACCAAATGTTAAAGGTGTTAGGAGTGGATATGAACATTCAACCAGCAGTATTAACAATTCAGTGAAGGAGATTAAGGATATTTCTCCTTCAATGTAACATTACCTGACGACGAAAATGTGCAAACATAGCTGGTTTCTATTACATCCACATTTTGCAAGGTCCCCGTTCACAATAAATTTTTATACAGTTTGTTGACCCCCCTCCCCCCCCCCCCAACCCGAACCATGGACTTTGCCGTTGGTGGGGAGGCTTACGTGACTCAACGATACAGATAGCCGCACCGCAGGTGCAATCACAATGGAGGGGTATCTGTTGAGAGGCCAGACAAACGTGTGGTTCCTGAAGAGGGGCAGCAGTTTTTTCAGTAGTTGCAGGGGCAACAGTCTGAATGATTGACTGATCTGGCCTTGTAACACTAACCAAAAAGGCCTAGCTGTTCTGCTATTGCGAACGGCTGAAAGCAAGGGGAAACTACAGCCGTGATTTTTCCCGAGGGCATGCAGCTTTACTGTATGATTAAATGATGATGGCGTCCTCCTGGGTAAAATATTCCGGAGGTAAAATAGTCCCCCATTCGGATCTCCATGTGGGGACTACTCAAGAGGACATCGTTATCAGGAGAAAGAAAACTGGCGTTCTACGGCACGGAGCGTGGAATATCAGGTCTCTTAATCGGGCAGGTAGGCTAGAAAATTTAAAAATGGAAATGGATAGTTTAAAGTTGGATATAGTGGGAATTAGTGAAGTTCGGTGGCAGGAAGAACAAGACTTTGGTCACGTAAATATAGGGTTATAAATACAAAATCAAATAGGGGTAGGTTTAATAATGAATAAAAAAATAGGAGTACGGGTAAGCTACTACAAACAGCATACTGAACGCATTATTGTAGCCAAGATAGACATGAAGCTCACGCCTACTACAATAGTACAAGTTTATATGCCACCTAGCTCTGCAGATGACGAAGAAATTAATGAAATGTATGATGAGATAAATGAAATTATTCTGGTAGTGAAGAAAGACGATAATTAAATAGTCATGGGTGACTGGCATTCCAGAGTAGGAAAAGGCAGAGAAGGAAGCATAGTAGGTTCGAGCTTAGAAATTAAAGAGGAAGCCGCCTGGTAGAATTTTGCACAGAGCATAACTTAACCATAGCTAACAAGTGGTTCAAGAATCATGAAAGAAGGTTGTATACATGGAAGAAAACTGGAGATACTTGACAGGTCTCAGAGAGATTATATGATGGTAAGACAGAGATTTAGGAACCAGGTTTTAAATTGTAAGACATTTCCAGGGGCAGATGTGGACTCTGACCACAATCTATTGGTTATTCACTGTAGATTAAAATTGAAGAAACTACAAAAAGGTGGGAATTTAAGGAGATGGGACCTGGATAAACTGAAAAGACCATAGGTTGTACAGGGTTTCAGGGAAAGCATAAGGGAACAATTGACAGGAATGCGGGAAAGAAATACAGTAGAAGAAGAATGGGTAGCCTTGAAGGATGAAGGCAACAGAGGATCAAATAGGTAAAAAGACGAGAACTAGTAGAAACCCTTGGGTAACAGAAGAAATACTGAATTTAATTGATGAAAGGAGAAAATATAAAAATGCAGTAAATGAAGCAGGCAAAAAGGAACACAAACGACTCAAAAATGAGATCGACAGGAACTGTAAAATGGCTAAGCAGGGATGGCTGGAAAACAAATGTTAGGATGTAGAGGCTTATGTCTCTAGGGGTAAGATAGATACTGCCTACAGGTAAGTTAACGAGACCTTTGGAGAAAGGAGAACCACTTGCATGAATATCAAGAGCTCAGATGGAAACCCAATTCTAAGCAAAGAAGGGAAAGCAGAAAGGTGGAAGGAGTATATAGAGGGTCTATACAACGGCGATGTTCTTGAGGACAATATTATGGAAATGGAAGAGGATGTTGATGTAGATGAAATGAGAGATGTGATACTGCGTGAAGAATTTCACAGAGCACTGAAAGACCTGAGTCGAAATAAGGCCCCCGGAGTAGACAACATTCCATTAGAACTGCTGACGGCCATGGGAGAGCCCGTCCTGACAAAACTCTACCATCTGGTGAGCAAGTTGTATGAGACAGGCGGAGTACCCTCAGACTTCAAGAAAAATATAATAATTCCAATCCCAAAGAAAGCAGGTATTGACATATGTGAAAATTAGCGAACTATCAGTTTAATAAGTTACAGCTGCAAAATACTAACGCGAATTTTTCACAGACGAATGGAAAAACTGATAGAAGCCGACCTCGGAGAAGATCACTTTGGATTCCTATACGTTTTGCAACACATGAGAAAACACTGACCCTACGACTTACCTTAGAAGAAAGATTAAGGAGAGGCAAACCTACTTTCTAGCATTTGTAGACTCAGAGAAAGCTTTTGCAATGTTCATTGGAATATTCTCTTTCAAATTCTGGGGGTGGCTGGGGTAAAATACAGGGAACGAAAGGATATGTACAATTTGTACAGAAACCAGATGGCAGTTATAAGAGTCGAGGAGTATGAAAGGGAAGCGGTGGTTGAGTAGGGAGTGAGACAGGGTTGTAGCCTATCCCGATGTTATTCAATCTGTATATTGAGCAAGCAGTAAAGGAAACGAAAGAAAAGTTCGGAGTAGGTATTAAAATCCATGGAGAAGAAATAAAAACTTTGAGGTTCGCCGATGACATTGTAATTCTGTCAGAGACAGCAAAGGACTTGGAAGAGCAGTCGAACGGTACGGACAGTGTCTTGAAAGGAGGGAATAACATGAACATCAACAAAAGCAAAACGAGGATAATGGAATGTAGTCGAATTAAGTCGGTGGATACTGAGGGAATTACATTAGGAAATGAGACACTTAAAGTAGTAAAAGAGTTTTGCTATTTGGGGAGCAAAATAACTGATGATGGTCGAAATAGAGAGGATATAAAATGTAGACTGGCAATGGCAAGGAAAGCGTTTCTGAAGAAGAAAAATTTGTTAACATCGAGTATAGATTTAAATGTCAGAAAGTGGTTTCTGAAAGTATTTGTATGGAGTGTAGCCATGTATGGAAGTGAAACGTGGACGATAAATAGTTTAGACAAGAAGAGAATAGAAGCTTTCGAAATGTGGTGCTACAGGAGAATGTTGAAGATTAGATGGGTATATCACATAACTAATGACGAGGTATTGAATAGAATTGGGGAAAAGAGGAGCTTGTGGCACAACTTCACTAGAAGAAGGGATCGGTTAGTAGGACATGTTCTGAGACATCGAGGGATCATCAATTTAGTACTGGAAGGCAGAGTGGAGGGTAAAAATCGAAGAGGGAGACCAAGATATGAATACACTAAGCAGATTCAGAAGGATGTAGGCTGCAGTAGGTACTGGGAGATGAAGAAGCTTCACAGGATAGAGTACCATGGAGAGCTGCATCCAACCAGTCTCAGAACTGAAGACCACAACAACAACAACAACAGTTTGTTGGAGACAGGAGTTGAGTGTTCTGAACCGTCTTCTCCATCTAGGAAAATACCTGTTGCATTTTTCACAAAGAGTCAGATTGTTTCCATTTCATAATGTATATATAAATACATTCAGTATACACAAAGTTGAACGATATCCTTTCAAATATTTGTATTACCACACATATGCACCAAGGAGGTTCTACAGTTTCAAACCTAATACAAGGTTATGAACTGTACACGTCAACGTAACATCGCCTTCTCTACTCAGCCAGTGGACATTCAATAAAAGTTATTGCGAAATTTTTATCTCTAAATTGTCTGTTCAAGAGACTGCTGCGTTTCTACTTTCGCTCCACACCCTGGCATAAATCTAACACTAAGGCATCTTGAGCAATAAAATATAGAGAAAACAACGTACTACAAGCGACCAGAATTTAGTACTGTTCCTAATCTAAAAATTAGAGAGCAATGGATTTTGAGTATTAGGCAAGATTAATTCAGAGTTGTAGCATTTACATTACAATACTCCTGTACTTCAAAATTTCACAAAAATGTTGTGGAAGTTGATGGCTATTTCTCACAAGTTCTGGTCGTGACGATAAAATTTCAGACGTGTGAAAAGGTTATATTGAAAAGCGGTGGCTCTGAGATTCATGTTGAGAGATCGATATCTTGCCAGCCAAGATTTCCTGTCTGTTCGCCAACGTCAGCCCTTGCATTATAATGGGGGAGCACTGTTTCTAATATAAGAGCCCTTACTATGTCTATAAACTGAAGTTTCAAACCATCTGTCAACATTCTATGAGGTTTAGGGGTTGCAGCGGTATCAAGCTGTTTACTTGCGACAGTACTCTGGCTGACAACTTTTCAGCCGTCTTCAGGTGAGTGTCCGCCACTAGATGGCGTTGGCTTGTAGAACTAGGAGCAGAAAGCGTAACTAAACACTAACTTGGCGCCAACTTCGCGATGTGTCATAGTTATGGTTGATTGTTATTGTAAGTTACTGAATGTTATCTTTCGAAATGTCTCCCAAAGGATAGGGAAATGAAAATGAGAACAAAAGGAAGAGGTTCAAGGAGACTAGAGTTCATGGGTTGCCATGTAATGACTACAGTGAGAAAGCAGTTCCTGCAAAATCTATCGTGCTAATTGAAGGTAAGTACTGACATTTACCCATTCAATAAGTTCAGTGTAATACAAATTCCATAACATGTGCTACATGCTTTGCGATTACTTAATAAATTCCAGATGCCGAATGGAATGTTTCCAACATATCAGTGAAGATAATGGCATCGAAATACTTTCAGACTTGTTAAATATGAAAAAAATCGTCGGGATATTCATCTAAATGGTGTAATTGTGGCAAGTAACATTAGGAAAGTTGTCAGTGACACCGATAGCGTCTAGAAACAACATTCCTTTGTTTATCATACCATTTTCTGTGTTAGAACAGTTCATGTGTATAAAAGTGCTTTTCTGAGTCCTCATGTTGTATCACAGAAACGTGTTTTTTTCGTATTTGCCAGTACTATAAAAAGATCAAATTCCAAAGGACATACGTGGAAAAAATCCATGCACAACCAAAGTTTAGGAAAACGTAATAAAGTAGATAGATACCCGCATCGCATCTTTCCAACTCAAAGAAACTCACCATCCTAAGAAGGAAATAAAATACGTAGATGTACACTTGGGTCTGAAAACTATGCACGATATGTTCCTTACAAAGTATCCATAAGTAAATATGAAATACGACTTCTACAGGAAATATTTTCGTGAAAATTACAATTTTCGTTTCGGTCGTCCCCAAATTGATGTATGTGCCAAATATGAAGAACTTCAGGATAAGTTAAAAAGTCCACATATTCTGACAGCAGTAAAAGAACTGTACAGCTTAAGTTTGATATTCCCAAGCGGAGCAGCAGGACATATTATAAATTCATGAAAATAACTGAGGAACACTATGGGCAGGGATGATATTGTTGGACTAGCTTCTGACTTCATGTAAAACTTGCCTCTGCCAAACATCCCAGTGCAGGAAACATTCTATTTGCTCAGCCATGGGTTAACTGTTACTGCATTTATGATATAAAGTCCAGGTGTTCCAGAGAGTACTTACATCATGAAGGTGAAGCGGAAAAGGGAGCAGTTCATTCCTGTACCACTACATTGAAAACTATATTGCGAAGAATGTTATAGAAGTACACCTGTTCTCAGACGGAGCACTTAGTCAAAATAAAAAATAATACAATAGTAAGGATGCGCCTTAGATTGACAGACACAACATTTTTTTAAAAATCTCTCACAGTTGCCCCAAAAGAGATTACTCGTTTCTCCCATGTGACCGTGTGTTTGGAACACTGGTGAGACAAATACGGAAATGTGATGGAGTTTACACCACTAAAGAGTGTGTGGGAATCATAGCAAACAGTATTTTTGAAGTTACAGTCGTTATGATGAAAAGTGAAGACATAATGGATTTTGATACTTGGTGGCCTCACCATTAAAAAAAAAAGTACAGTCTAGGGAAACGCACTTCTCAAGACGCCTTGTCAAGAAGAACAACATTTTTCTCTGGCAATGTTCCAATGTTCCAAGAATTTCATTGTGACGCAACGAAACTGGGAGTCACAGTTGAAGATAATTTTCCATTAGTTAATCAATAAATTTGAGTTTTAGACCAGAAACTCGCGAAAAGTGCTAAATTCCCTTCTTGACTGGAGAAAGAAACTATTTTATAAATTTTTAATTTTTTTCTTCATAAGATGCTTTTTAAAATACATGAAAACTACTTTCATTCACAGTATGTATGATCAGCGTGCAGCAAATGCCGAAACTTTCAGTGATATCTATCAGATTGTTTAACAATAAGACAGTCTCTTGTCTCTCCTGACCGATTCAATTATTGGCTGGTTTTTGGAGTGGTTGATCTTGAGCAGCAATTGGTTACACCAGTAGGTAAATTGATTGAGATGAATTTTGAGGGATCGTTGGGATTTCTGGAGTGTAGGTTGACGAGGAAACTTGAGTCATCAGCTTACTGAAGGAGGAAGACTAGTGGGTTCATATCATCAATGTAGGGGAGATAAAGGAGAGGAGAGAGAGAATAGAACTCCTGCAGTTGGATGGAAGATACAGGATTTATTGATATTGTTAATTGACAGAGGATGGGTGATTAGATAGGAAAGGTCCAATAAAGCGAACATAGTTAACTGAAAGTGCGTATGTCTGGAGTTTGAAAAGGAGACTGAAATTCCACCCACAGTTGTAAGCGTTTTCTGTGTCGAGGAAGACAAAAATAGTGGATTTGCGGGAGCTGAGGGATAGGAGAGGTGCAAGAGATGTTCATCAGAGGAGAATCTGGGATGGAGGCCACGCTGGGCGACGGGAAGACAAGGTGTGCTGCAGGAAGGACGCAGCATGAGGGGCATCATTTGGTTTCTGGAAGGTCAGGAGATGACTTACAGTCTTCATTTGTATGAATTCTCGATAGGCATTCCAATTCGTATGGAAGTAGTTTTGGATAACTCTTGATTGTTGATTCGAATGGGTTGCACGGGGATGAGGCTATGCAGAGGAGATTGTTAAGAGGGCGGTAAGTAGTCATTTCCAGTTGTATCAAGGACATCTGCAGTGAGGCGTCCAAGACGATTGGGAGATACTAGGATGACAACAGGGGTAGTGTTGTTTTACGACGTGTATAATGTGGGATGGAAACAATATTACCTTGCAGGGAATCAATAAACTAACACTACAGCTAGAGATATGTGGGGGATCTACTATGGATGTTGAGGTCTGTGGAAATAAAATAGGTGGAAAAGGTATGTCTATGTGGGTGAGGAAGTTACTCATGATGGGGTGGTTACGTCAAATGTAGGTTGAGGCAAAGGTAATGGGTAGAGTGCAGTGAAAAGAGGCTAAGGATAAGTGTTCAGTATGAGTATTGCATAACGGTTGTGGACAAAGAGAGATTTTCTTGTTGTGGGCAACTGCAACTCCATCTCTGGCAAGGTAAGGATATTATCGGTGTGGTGGAGGCATAGGGAGAGGTGCAGATGGTGTGATAGGATTGGAGGTATGTTTCGTTAAGGATAAAAGTGTGTACGTTTTTACGGGATAGGGTACGCATTAAACGGTGTTTAGTGACAGGGAGGGAGCGGATGTTGTGGTGCAGGACTTTCTGGTGTAGTCGAGCCACTATAATGGATAACAGTGGTTTGTGTGGATCAGGTGAGAGTAGGTTTAAACAAGAATGCCAAGGCAGGTGAAAATAAATGTACCGAGTTGTGTGAGTAGGTGGCTTAGGAATTGAGATAGAAGATGGAGTGGGCACCGAGGGAGAATTGTTGGAGGGTGTATGGACGTTGGAATGGATGGCAGTTTTGGAGGACGATTGTAATGAATTTGATAATACTCGTATCTTCAGCAATGGTGATTGGGGGGAGGAATTTTTGGGATGGGTGGGGCTTGGCACGTTAGGGCATAGCTTTGCATTTCGCAGAATAAGTTGGGTGGGAGTCATTACAGGGGATGCTATGGGGGCTTTACAGTGGGGAGAAGTAGGTAGACTTTTTCAATCTGCAGCAAAGTCATCATTGTAATGAAAACATTTTTGGCTGTTATAGGACTGTGCGGGATTTTGAAGGTGCAGTCTAGTGGCAGTGGTGGTAGATCAGTGCTCACTTTTTAAGGAGAAGATCTGTGGTGGCAGGATCAGAGAAGACATGGACAAGGCTACTGGGACCGAGGTGACACAGGTCCACAGGGGTTTTTAACTTCTGAATCTGGATTTTTATTCAGCTCAGATGCCACTTCTTCATCCATGATCCCAAGGTCGACATTTGTGACCACTGCCGTGAGGGAGGGAGGACAGCATGGAGGGTGAGGTTGTTGGAGTGTAGTGGTGAGAGGTGTTAAGGAGACCTATGGGCCAAAGTTAATGCAAGGAAATATGGAGAGGATGCCTGTATGGGAGTAGTGGTTCTTAAGATAGAATCATTTCTTGTGATGATTTGTTGGATGTGTGGGCTGGGTAAGTGTTTTTTGATTTCGAAGCTGAGGGATTTGGGTGTCAGGAACTTTGGGTCAGTTTTGCAGAGGATGAAGGTGTGAATTGTAAGGAAAGAAGTTAGATAAGGCGCAGCTGTATCCACATGTTGAGTGACTTTATGTCCAGTTCTTGTTTTTTAGGTGTGGGAGTGGGAAAGATGTCAGTGATTACACATTTTGTAGAATTCTTAATGACTGTTGGAGGGATGGCTGGTTGTGGCCTGGGGGTTGTCGGGATATGACGTTCTTGATATTTACCTGGGAGTTGTATAGGTCCTTGACCACGGCGTGCGTTGGTCGGTGGAGAGAGGCTAGATGAGGTGACGCTTAAGACGTCATCTGTCGCTGCTGTTACTCAGTGGGCAGTGACATGGGCGGCAGCAGTGTAAGCGGATGGTGAGTTATGGCTGAAAGATAAAAGATATGGGGAGATAGGGACTCAGAGAGATGTATGGGTCACAGCTACAGTAGGACAGGATATGGTAGGTAAGGGGGATAGTTGTAAAGGGACGGGTCGGAGGAAATGCTCCATGAAGTGACAGTGGGAGCAGGAGACGGAGAATTGTAGATGATTGACGTAATAAGGTAGTCCATCGTGACAGTGATGAATGGCGTTGACTGCGGCGAACAGCCACCGGGAGGCGCTGGGACGATGATGACGAGCTGTAGTGAAATTGTGAATGATGAGGATGGCTCCGATGTCACAAGGATGATAGCAGCTACGTGATTGATGTGGTGGGGGCGATAAACATATGGAGGCGGCGGCGACGAAGAAAAGCGATGAAACTATGGGGACAGTGATGGAGATGCAAAGACTGGCATTGAAGATGCAGGTTGGCGATGAGCAGTTGTGAGGGCTAGATGTCAATGCGAAGATGATAACTCGTGGCAAATTCCATGACAGCCACCCAGCGCTGGCAACGAAGGTGGCGCTGAAGACGATTATAAACTATTCCTTGTCGGAACTTAAACTTTCAGAGCAGCACAGGCAGCTCTTAGTCCCGAGAGGAACCTCAAATGTGGGAAGACTGCTAGTTAACGGTGTCTGATTTGTAGCAAAAATTGGCTCAGGGAACCATGCATATAGGCACTCATCACACGAGCGTCGCCCTCTATTGAAATCCACGCCCTCTGCAAATACTGTTCCACCTGTGACCCGCAGACGAGTGCGTAAAAGTGAAACGAATGGTCCTCCCTATGTCGGAAGGCTTGCTCGTGCAGCTAAAAATAAACGTCGCCAGACCTATCATTATGAATAAAATGTTTCCTCTCAGAAGAAATTAAAGAGGTCACCAGGTCACAAGCCTTTTCCAGCTAAAAGCCGCTGTCACGATTTATACGATATTGTATGTTTTTCACGAACGCGCTCGCGGACCTGTGAAGGCGATTGCAGGCCAAAAGGCTCGTGACCTGAAGATGACATGGCCCCCATTTTGGACGCAGAGATGGGCGCCAAAGTGGGTGACAGTACACAACAGTTACTGAATAACGATAAGGGACAAAGCTCGAAGGCGATGTCTTCTCCAAACACCAAAGTGAAGCATCGTGAGGGGAAACTAGCAGCCGCGCATGATTAGCCGAGCGGTCTTGGCCGGTGCAATCATGGACTGTGACGCTGATCCCGGCGGAGGTTCGAGTCCTTCCTCGGGCATGGGTGTGTGAGTGTTTGTCCTTAGCATAATTTAGCAGTTAAGTCCCGTAAGAGTTCACACACATTTGAACATTTTTTTTTTTAACTAGCAGAACAGAGACGTCAACGTCAACAACTACTGGAGGAAAATGCGGAGTATTCAATGAAAAATACTTGAAGAGACCGATGCAGACTTTGACGTTTCAACCTCGTCCGATGTCTCTGCAGTCACAAGTCGCCAAGTCACCAAAAACACAACAGCTAACCTTCTGGAATTCCGAGATGAGGGATTTCAGCTTCTACAAACGAAGAAGACTATCCGACGGAAGATACTGCACACTTTGAAGCAAACCACGCAGCAACAGTAGGAAATTACCAATGGATTCAATACTCTGTAAATTCGAAGTCGAAATTAAAATCCATGGAGAAGAAATAAAAACTTTGAGGTTCGCTGATGACATTGTAATTCTGCCAGAGACAGCTGAACGGAATGGGCAATGTCTTGAAAGGAAGATATAAGATGAACACCAACAAAAGCAAAACGAGGATAACGGAATGTAGTCAAATTAAATAGGTTGATGCTGAGGCTATTAGATTAGAAAATGAGACGTTTAAAGTAGTAAATGACTTTTGCTATTTGGGGAGCAAAATAACTGATGGTGGTCTAAGTAGAGAGGATATAAAATGTATACTGGCGATGGCAAGGAAAGCGTTTCTGAAGAAAAGAAATTTGTTAACATCAAGTGTTGATTTAAGTGTCAGGAAGTCATTTGTGTAAGTATTTGCATGGGGTGTAGCTATGTATAGAAGTGAAACGTGGACGCTAAAGAAGATAATAGAAGCTTTCGAAATGTGGTGCTACAGAAGAATGCTGAAGATTAGATGGGTAGATCACATAACTAATGAGGAGGTATTAAACAGAATTAGGGAGAAAATTTTGTGGAACACCTTAACTAGAAGAAGGGTAGGAGATGTTCTGAGGCATCAAGGGATCACCAATTTAGTACTGGATGGCAGCGTGAAGGGTAAAAATCAGAGAGGGAGACCAAGAGATCAATACACTAAGCAGATTCAGAAGGATATAGGTTGCAGTAGGTACTGGGAGATGAAGGAGCTTGCACAGGATAGAGTATCATGGAGAGCTGCATCAAACCAGTCTCTGGACTGAAGATCACAACAACAACAACATGATACTCTGAGATATGATGCACCGCAGGAGCCTGCAGCTACCAAACCACTGCCCCTACTGACGGCTCCGATACTGCCAAAAGTCCCACTCATCATAATCTGTAATTGCTCAAACACGTAAAACTATGCAGAGAACTAAAGGCACTAATCTCTGGAAGTTTAAGAGCAGCTTACACAGGAGAATGGGAGAAATTTTACGTCGATACTTTGAGGAATTAGAAGGAGTTTTCTGTCTACCATGAATCAAAGTTACCTTTCAGTACGTATCAAGATATCAACAGCAGGATCCTATAGATGTAGTTAAGGATTTACCACCGTCTGCACAGATAAACAAGTTCTACACGACTTGCAAGAACGGTGCTTCACTATTGATAACGTGCACCAGTTCAAACGCACGGAGCAATATGAGCTCTGCACATAACCAGTACATGCTGTGAAACTACATCAAGGAGAAACGTCCAACACCACTCACGGAGTACTTTCAACAAATGTGCGAGTGGAAGATTATCGATCACAAAATAAAGTCTCACAGTGTAAGCGCTGCCTATGATCGACCCATATCACTAATTACTGTTTCTCACCAGTAAGATGTGTTAAATGTGGGGACATGCACGCGAGCATCGAATGCAACCAACCACCAGGCACACCCCCTAAATTTGCTGCCTGTCAGAGCCAACGCACAGCTTCTTAGAAAGGACGTAGCGCCTTCCAAAAAGCTCTGAGAATGTTCTGAAAATCTGCGTCTAAAACCGCAGAATCATACAGTGAGTTTAAACCCATAGCTACCAACGTGTAACTGATGATATCCGACAAGAACAGGTCAGAGCTCAACTACCCTCACCACCAAACCAGTGAAACCCGACACCGGCTACGAGCAAAACAAGTGAGTAACGTACATTTACTTCAGCAGTTCAAGGAGAACGAGGCAACAACAGACCAAGACGGATACTTCGAGATAAAGACTTAGATGCAGCACTTAACTAATTTACTATGTCCTTAAAATTTCAAAGCAGCCAAAATTTTCTACCCAAACTGATCCGCGCTGGGAACTGAATTCTGGCAACAGAAGACAAACTGTTAAAAGTAGTGATCTTAGTAGAAACCCTAGCGCAACTCGAAGGGTCAGACTAACATTATGGACACATAAATACAGCATTTTCGAATTTTTATGTGGAACGCCTCAGATGTTCGCTCCAAAAAGAATAAATCACCGAACTGCAATGAAAGATGACATTTTCCTTCTCTTTGAGAACCACCTCCGACTGACTGAAAGGTTCAAACTCGATAAATGTGGGATATCGTAGGGATAGACAACAACGACGAGGTGACGCCATAGCTACCTATCTCCGCATCCATCGAGTAGACTTAACGCAACTGCAACAGCTAGAGAAATCACTCTAGTTGCGACATATCTCCGCTCAGTAACCCAACTAATCGAACAGGACTTACGAAACGTGTTTGATCCACGTGGATTGAAATTTATTGGAGGTGACTGGAGCGCCAAGCACCCCACTTGTCACTCAAAACTGACCAACCTAACAGCCATAGAAAAGGAATTAGCCTTAATGTTTTGAGGCCACTCGAACCAATTTATAATCTGCTAGCCACCAACACCCAGATGTAATACACTCCTGGAAATGGAAAAAAGAACACATTGACACCGGTGTGTAAGACCCACCATACTTGCTCTGGACACTGCGAGAGGGCTGTACAAGCAATGATCACACGCACGGCACAGCGGACACACCAGGAACCGCGGTGTTGGCCGTCGAATGGCGCTAGCTGCGCAGCATTTGTGCACCGCCGCCGTCAGTGTCAGCCAGTTTGCCGTGGCATACGGAGCTCCATCGCAGTCTTTAACACTGGTAGCATGCCGCGACAGCGTGGATGTGAACCGTATGTGCAGTTGACGGACCTTGAGCGAGGGCGTATAGTGGACATGCGGGAGGCCGGGTGGACGTACCGCCGAATTGCTCAACACGTGGAGCGTGAGGTCTCCACAGTACATCGATGTTGTCGCCAGTGGTCGGCGGAAGGTGCACGTGCCCGTTGACCTGGGATCGGACCGCAGCGACGCACGGATGCACGCCAAGACCGTAGGATCCTACGCAGTGCCGTAGGGGACCGCACCGCCACTTCCCAGCAAATTAGGGACACTGCTGCTCCTGGGGTATCGGCGAGGACCATTCGCAACCGTCTCCATGAAGCTGAGCTACGGTCCCGCGCACCGTTAGGCCGTCTTCCGCTCACGCTCCAACATCGTGCAGCCCGCCTCCAGTGGTGTCGCGAAAGGCGTGAATGGAGGGACGAATGGAGACGTGTCGTCTTCAGCGATGAGAGTCGCTTCTGCCTTGGTGCCAATGATGGTCGTATGCGTGTTTGGCGCCGTGCAGGTGAGCGCCACAATCAGGACTGCATACGACCGAGGCACACAGGGCCAACACCCGGCATCATGGTGTGGGGAGCGATCTCCTACACTGGCCGTACACCTCTGGTGATCAACGAGGGGACACTGAATAGTACACGGTACATCCAAAGCGTCATCGAACCCATCGTTCTACCATTCCTAGACCGGCAAGGGAACTTGCTGTTCCAACAGGACAATGCACGTCCGCATGTATCCCGTGCCACCCAACGTGCTCTAGAAGGTGTAAGTCAACTACCCTGGCCAGCAAGATCTCCGGATCTGTCCCCCATTGAGCTTGTTTCGGACTGGATGCAGCGTCGTCTCACGCGGTCTGCACGTCCAGCACGAACGCTGGTCCAACTGAGGCGCCAGGTGGAAATGGCATGGCAAGCCGTTCCACAGGAGTACATCCAGCATCTCTACGATCGTCTCCATGGGAGAATAGCAGCCTGCATTGCTGCGAAAGGTGGATATACACTGTACTAGTGCCGACATTGTGCATGCTCTGTTGCCTGTGTCTATGTGTCTGTGGTTCTGTCAGTGTGATCATGTGATGTATCTGACCCCAGGAATGTGCCAATAAAGTTTCCCCTTCCTGGGACAATGAATTCACTGTGTTCTTATTTCAATTTCCAGGAGTGTAGATATTGTTACCACCAAAGGCCTCAGAATCGACCCTCAACTGGTAACTATAAATGATTTATCATCGAGCAAGGACCCTCTTCTGGCAACACTTCCGAGGACGAACCACACAACCGGCCGGACTGACCGAGCTTTCTGGGCGCTTCAGTCTGGAACCGCGCAACAGCTACGGTGGCAGGTTCGAATCCTGCCTCGGGCTTGGATGTGTGTGATGTCCTTAGTTAGGTGTAAGTAGTTCTAAGTTCTAGAGGACTGATGACCTCCGCTGTTAAGTCCCATATTGCTCAGAGCTATTTGAACTAATTGAACGAACCACACAGTCCCAATAAAAACATCAATAAAACAACTGGGCACAATATAGAAGATACTTGAAAAACACCAATCCTACACTGGAGATCCAGGCACCGGCTCATATCGACTATGTGGTGGACTATATAATACGAAAAATACGGAAGCATAATTTGTCCTCTATAGCGTATGTAGAGGAACATCCAACTAACGAACCACTTTCGCCGCCATCGAAGAACTGCGAACCCAAAAGAACAGCTCCCAGAAGCTGTGGCAACGAACCAGAAACACGGCCAAACGCTGACAGATGTCAAGGGTCGAATGGCAACTTAGGCGAAGGTTTCTGGAATGGCGCGTGGAAAGGTAAGAAAACAAGATGTTCAACTTCTTAACCCAGACAAAAGATGGATGGAAACTAGTTAGAACAATAAGAACCGACTCAATTCCAGTAAAACCAATCCGAACCCTGCAGGAACTAACTGAAACCTACCAATCAAAGCGGAAATATTTGCAACAATCTTGTAATAGCTCACACCGTTACTGAGGGAAGCATTAAACGTAGCCCAGAACAGAGTGCGAATATACCATCAACCAACTTGTGAATCAGATTATGACAACAGACGACGGATCGCAACCAAGAATGACTGCACCAAGTGAGTTGTTTCGTAATGTATCTTGGCAAGCTGAATTCAGTGATTAAAAATATGATTTTCAAAACAAAATTTTTTTCATACATTTTTCATTTTTGAGTTTTGAAGAAAATTAACATTTTTGAAATCCATACATGAAATTTTTAGTTTTCATGGAATATATTCACACAAAATGTTTTACACAAATATGTTTAAAATTGGCAGAGGAGTGGCATTTTTCGCTGTGCACATTTTTTAAGAAAAAGTTGACGCACATTAAGTGTATGTGAATATGTCTGCATATATGCACAATCTATATGTACATCCGTAATGGTAACGGGCCTTTTGAAGATGTACACCCGAAATCAACGTAAATAAAAAAGTGTGAATTTAATATACATTTTCTTGCAGTTTCCAGACATATGGATTTACGTTTGCGGCAGATTCTGTTGTGGACTGGAAAGTAGATACACTACATTATCAAAAGTACCCGGACACCTGGCTGAAATGAAATGCATGTCCGTGGCGCCCTCCATCGATAATGCAGGAAATCAATATGCCTAGCATTGATAACAGCTTCCACTCTCGCAGGCATACGTTCAGTCAGGTGCTGGAGGTTTCTTGGGGAATGGCAGCCCATTCTTCACGGGGGGCTGCACTGAGGAGAGGTATCGATGTCGGTCGGTGAAGCCTGGTACGAAGGCAGCGCACCAAAACATACCAAAGATGTTCTGTAGGATTCAGATCAGGACTCTGTGCAGGCCTGTCCATTACAGGGATGTTATTGTCGTGTAACCACTCCGCCAAAGGCCGTGTATTATGAACAGGAGCTCGGTCATGTCAAAGGTGCAATCGCCGTTCCTGAATTGCTCTTCAGCTGTAGGAAGCAAGAAGGTGCTTAAAACATCAATGTAGACCAGTGCTGAGATAGTGCCACACAAAACAAGGAGTGGAAGTTCTCTCCATGAAAAACAAGACCGCACCATAACACCACCGCCTCCGAATTTTACTGTTGGCACTACACACACTGGCAGATGACGTTCATCGGGCATTCGTCGTTCCCACAACCAGCCATAGGATCATCACATTGTGTACCGCGTTTCGTCACTAGACACGACGTTTTTCCACTTTTCAATCGTCCAATGTATACGCACCTCACACCAAGAGAGGCGTCGTTTGGCATTTACTGGTGTGATGTGTGGTCCATGAGCAGCCGCACGACCATGAAATCCAAGTTTTCTCACCCCCCCCCCCCCCCCACCTAACTGTCATAGTACTTGCAGTGGACATGTAAATCGAAAATAAAGAATACAACTTTCGAACATATCGTCTTTTATTTATTTTTCCTTAATTCTGGACCAAACGTTGAATAAATTCGTTGCAATTTCGATTTACGCTAAATTCTTGTCACATATTTTAGTAATTTATTTACACCTTTCGTATGTATGTAGCGTTAAAAGGGTAATTATACTTCAATTTCTTTGAAGAAATTCAAATGACCGAAACGAAAAAATGCTACTCTTCCGTTATTTTTTTAAAAAAATTGGCTCAAAACATTTTTGTGAATACAATCCGTGTTAAGCAAAGACTCTACGTATGAGTTTGGCAAAATATTGATTTTTTTCAACAATTTCAAATTATAAAGCGATGAAAAGAAATTTAATTTCATTTACCCACGGAATTCAGTATGTTATGAAACGAATGTTTAGTTCCCTGCGATTTTGTGACTGGTTTGAGATTTCACCGGTATCTCTCGTTAAG
Source organism: Schistocerca gregaria (assembly GCF_023897955.1). Classification (NCBI taxonomy): domain Eukaryota; kingdom Metazoa; phylum Arthropoda; class Insecta; order Orthoptera; family Acrididae; genus Schistocerca; species Schistocerca gregaria. Next base: position 269,259,334 of record NC_064925.1, on the reverse strand, counting down.
CATTATTAACAACGGTCGCCTACTGAACAAATATTTTCCTACATCCTGGAAAATCACTAAAATAGTGCCTGTCCCAAAGCGATCGAAGGATATGACAAAATCTACAAATTTCAGACCTATTAGCCTCCTCAGCGGAATGAGCAAAATCTTCGAAAGGGATATCTATGACCCTTTCCTTGAACCTCTAGTGGCTCATGGTACAATTCGGGAGAACAATATTGTTTCCAACGGAAATTGTCAGAGGAACTGCCATTATTATGGCAATCATAATATCTTACAAAGAACCGTAGCATAACCAGTGCCACCGCTACAGTTGCTCTAGACATAGAGAAAGCATACGACAAGGTTGGAGAGAACATCTAAACAGGAAACTGCAAGAACAAAAGCAAAAACACACTAATTTGATACATCAGACTCATTGCTAATTACCTGGCAGATAGGAAAATGATCGTAACAATCCAAGGTCAATCATCTGAGGCCCGTCCAGCAAGAGCGGGATGCCCCAAGGATCGGTTCCCTAACTTCGATTATACGATATTTATGTCAACAATACGCCAACAGTCGCTGGAGTGCAAATAGCACAGTTTGATGAGGATACGGCCTACTTTACCAGCGGAAGACAGATCCAAGCCAATGTCAGACGACTGCAAGAAAAACTCTACGCTACAGCGACGTGGTGCAGCATTGACAAAGTACCATTAAACTTGGCTAAGGTGTCTGCCATTTACTGCAGTAAAAACGCCCCCAGATGCCTTTACACTGAGACTGCATGGACAAGCCATTCTACGAAGTACTAAGGCGACATACGTAGGGGTTAAGTGGCCGAATGTTTCTAGGCGCTACAGTCTGGTACCGCGCGACCGCTGCGGCCGCAGGTTCGAATCCTGCCTCTATCATGGATGTGTGTGATATCCTTAGGTTAGTTAGGTTTAAGTAGCTCTAAGTTATAAGGGACTGATGACCTCAGCAGTTAAGTCCCATAGTGCTCAGAGCCATTTGAACTACTTTGAACGTAGGGGTCAACCTGGACAAACAGTTCTTCCTCAATAACAAATAGAACATCTTACAAACAAAGCCATTGGAAGGGCTAACAAACTTTCCCTGTTTCAAAAGCTCGTGTCTAAGCACCACAGCCAAATTATGACCGTCTAAAGCCACAACACTTCCATTACCGCATATGACATTAAACTCGTCCTCTGCTCCAAACACAATACTGCCCCTGGTCACGATGGTGTCACCTACTATTACCTCAAGGAATCCCCCTCCCCTTGCTTCCTCCCTGCCCTTGCTATCCTGTACAATGTCCTCGTCTCCATTAGCTTTTACCCTGATCTGTGCAAGACTTACCGTGTCCTGCTGTTCCCTAAACCCAACAAACCACCTTCCACCCCCTCTTCTTATCGTCCCATCTGCTTCACCTCCATTTTCAGTAAGGCCATCGAGTCCATCATCTCCCACCATATTCATCACCACCTCAACCATCATCACCTGCTTCTCCTTACCCTTCTCAGCTGATGACTAGGTCCTTAACCTTACCAGCCTTCTTTCACTCCAACTTAACTGCTGTCACTCCACTGTTTCCATCGACCACCAGAACGCCTACAACCATGTCTGGCACCCTGTGCTCCTCGTTAAACTCAAGACCTATGCTCTTCACATAAATTTCGTCTGTCTCATTGCTTCCTTGCCCTCCCACCATCACTCCTGTGTCACTATCCACAATGCCATCTCCTGTACTTTCTATCCCACTGCCAGCGTGCTCCAAGGCTCTGACCTTTCCCCTGTGCTCTATCTTCTGTATACTGCAGATGTGCTTAAACCTCCCCCACTTGTCCACCTCCTTCAATTTGCTGATGACATCGCCTTCCTGGCCCTTTATCCTACCCTGCAACAGTCCCAAAATAAAACCCGCCTCAAAGACTTCACCATCTGGTACAACCAGTGTCTCCTTTGCATCAAAACGTCGAAGACCCAGGCAATCATCGTATGTCATACCACCTGCTCCTTTGGGCCTACGATTTTTACCTCACCATTTGTCCTACTGACCTCACTCCTTCCCTGAAATACCTTGGCCTCACCCTCGACTGCCACCTCACATGGACTCCCAATCTCCTTATAATCCAACACAAAGCCCACAATAGACTCCACCTCCAGATACCCCTGCCTGGCCAGACATGGGAACTACATCCTTCCACCATCCTTGATCAATCCCATCATTTGTTACGCCAGCGTTGCCTGCATTTCCGCCTCTTCCATATTCTCGTATAAAGCCCTCCAAATCCTTGAATAACACGCACTGGACCTTGCCTTCCTTATCTGCCTCTTGTCCCCCAAGCAGATCCTCTATGACTTCATCCCATTCCTACATCTTATCCACTTCCTCGAACACGTCCGCACCCTGTACATAGTCTGCAGACTCGATCCCCCACCCCATGGTGTCTTCTACCCTCTCTACCTCCAGCCTGTTGCCACTCTTTGCATATGCACACCCTCCACCTATATTACCAATGCAACTTTCAGCACCTACCCTCAAGGATGATGAGCTTCACCTTGATATCTACCAATTCTACCTATTGTAACCCTACCTTTCCTGCACACCCCTTGTGTGTCTCTTTGCTCCCTGCTGACTTGCCTTCTCTTTCCATCTTCCACCCCTTGGTGCGTCCCCCGATCCCCATTTCCTCTTCATCCCACCCCTTCTAGCCCCTGTTCCCCTGCTGCATCTTCCCCTCCTACCTTTTTCCCTCCTCTCAGGCCTTGTTTCCCCCTTGTCAGGTCCCTCCAAGCAGTTTTTATTCTTCATCTTGTGTGCTCCATCTGTTACAGTGGTTTCAAAGTGTCTTCACACAGGGTTGTTTTAATTCTGTGGCCAACTTTTAACTTGTGTGTGTGACTTCAGTGTATTTTATCTGCTCCAAGAATCACCAACTCTGTTTTTTATGTTTATGTCAATTTTTCTAATGTCCCAAAATGAATGTATTTGTGTCAAAGTATATTTTAAAGCCTATTGTCTTCACTTCTAATGTTCTTATGCCCCCCCCCCCCTTTGTATCGCCTTTCATGTGTATCGTTTCCTCCTTTTATTAAATATAATGTCACTCAGCTGAAGAGAGGCGGATTATGGCGCTGTCAGCCCTTCCCTGCCCATATGGGACAGTGGAATGAAATCACAATAAAGAAAAAAAAGATTAGCACTCTACAGTGACCGACAAGCATCTGAAGATAGCTGAACGAATCCCAGAAGAATTGTTGCAAGAAGCTAACATGATCCTCCGGTTGAAATCTCGAAACCTCATACAATATTCAGTACGCCGGGAAAACTTCCAGACTCACACCTGTAAACATTAACTGAAGCTTCTTAAATATATAGGCCTTACGTCTCACACCATGTGCAACTGGTTTACTAGTCAACTCTTCCGGGTTAAACAGCCAGTTATGATTCGTAGATGAGCGCAATGAGACTCCAAGTGCTAAATTTTGGTTTGATGTATGGCACAGATCATCAAGATCCATTAGCAGAAATGAATTATGTACCATGTTAGTGCTAACCTGTAAGAGTAATGAGTAACATCATAAATCCACTATTAACTGTATTCAAAATACACACAACAAGCCCCTGGGTAGCCATTAAACATGGAGGTCAATGGTTTGTCATATCGATGTATCAATACTACATTCATTCTCAAATTGGAAACTCAGTCAACCTAGCAAGGTGTGTGCAGCTCACCTCCGTTATGAATTCATCTCCGAACCAGCAGTAGACGAACAGCTGCGCCAGCATGACGCACAGGTAGCAGCCAAACTTGCCGGCCTCTGCCAGGCTTTCAGCACTCTGAAAAGGAAAACAACGTCTACACATTCATGGACAAGGACTGCAATTGAGGGTAGCAATGCAAAAGCAGAAATGCTGAACTCTGCTTTGAAGTGTTCCTTCAGAAATGAAAACCAAAAGGTATTGTCCCAATTTAATTCTTGCATCATTAAAAAGATGAGTGATATTGATAGTAAAGTCAGTTGTACTGAAAAATAGCTGAATTCGCAAATCAGAATTAATGTTCAGGACCCGATGGGATCTCTATCAGATTCTATGCGAGATTTTTGCGTCAGTTACACTCGTTTCTACCAGTTATCTCCCGTACATGCCTCCAACAAAAGACCGTGAGCAGTGGTTGGTAGAAAGCACAGGCCGAATCCGCCTGCATGAAAGGTAACACATGTAAACTGTTAAGTTACCATCTAGTAGCGCTGACATCCATTTATTGCAGAATGTTATACCATATTCTGAGCTCACAAACAAAAAAATATTTCAAATATAAAGAGTTCCTCCTCGCCACACAACTTAGATTTCAGAAAAAAAAGAACATGCAAAATTCAACTGACACTTGCCTTCCATGACATCCAGAAAGCCATGGATGAAGGCGGTCACGTAGATGCACTATTTCTTGATGTCAGATTATCATTTGACTGAGTTTCACACCTACAATTAGAAGTTTTCAGAACTTGTAACACCACTGATTAGGTCGCTAGCAGTTTAAAAGTTTTGAAAATTTTGTAGACAGTGGTTTGATTCCTCCTACGAGACTTCATGTCGCATGTGAAAAAAAGGACGTAGAAGCAACTTAAGTTGTCCTCTAAAGAAACTTTGCTGTTCATGTCGTATATTAATGACCTTGCAGATAACATTAATAGTAACCGCAGACTGTTTGTAGGTGATGCGGTTATCTAGACTATTCCACAGATTTTCAGATAATGATAAGTTATCAAAGAGGAGGAAAGATAGGTAACTTTAAATGTCCAAAATGTAAAACGGTGAAATTGAAAAAAATGTATTAACATGTACAGCGCAGGTAAAGGAAATGGTAGGCTTCGGTAGAAGACTTGAGAAATGTATTCAGGCTACAAAATATATTGTTCACCTATCACTATTGCGACCTATCCTAGAGCAGAGCTCAGGTATGTGGGATCCGTACAAAGTGAGACTAACGAGAGACACTGAACGTACACACAGAAGTGCACAAATATGTTTGACCCTTGAGATAGTGTCTCAGAGATTCTGAAGAAACTGCAAACACTTGAAGGTAGAAGCAAGCTATGCCGACAAAGCCTACTTACAAAATTTCGAGAGCTGGTTTCTAAGGAATTCAGAAACGTTGGGAAGAAGACAGAATAACAGGTACAGCGGGAAATACCTTCTGTCATGCACATTACAGTGTAGAGTAGAGATGTAGGTGTTGTAGTAGACAGGAAATCAAATACTCAGCGTTATTATACTGAACCTAAAATATACTTGGTACAGTATTGATTAACGTGCCAATCGAACAATTATTTTAATATCAGTAGCATATATTCCTCGTATTATGACGTAATGTAAACTGAGTAATCTAAATGTTCTAAAAATTATATGGAGTTTGTAAGAATTTTTATTTCACAGGGTGTATAGCAATGGAGTTCTAGATTTCAAAATTAAATATCTCGAAAGCTATGATCGATGGCTGTGTGGAAAAAATATATATGTTTATCGCGAATGCTGTAAGAATTTTATGCAAGAATTACTCAGAATGTTCTACATAATTCGAAAACTTGCTAACAGATGGCGCTGCAGGCAGTGTTGCTCGTACAGTACCCACGTGCATAATTAAACTTGTCCTCTACAAGCAGTCTTTACAATCATATCACAATATTTCCGAAATGTCCATCACTCCCAATATGGAGATGGCGCAAATGAACAATGAAATTTGTCGTCACACCGTGTAGTGTGCCAACAGGAATGGATTCAAATGTCACACAAACCGCCCGTTAAAGCTCGTCCAGTCTGGTGGGATGGTTCTGGTAGACAATGCCTCTCAATGTGCCTCATAAAAAGCAGACACAAGGAGTCATATGTGGCGAATGTGGAGGCCTATCCATCCCTGCGCCAGTAAGTTTGCAATATTCCAACGCACTGACTGTATTACTTGCGTAATCATCAAGAGAGATAAACAGCTGTTCGGTGCGATGAGATCTGGTCCAACCTTGCATCAACCACTCGGTGCCTGGTCGATCCCCTAATACAAATTGCTCGAAAATTTCAAAATAATGTTCTTATCGTTTCTCGTTTGCGAAAAGAGCCAATAATTGCTACATACTGGAGCCCAAACAGTAGCCATTTGGCTTCACATCACAAAAACGAGGATTTTCGGACCCCAAAATGGCCAGTTTTGTTTCTTCACGGCTCCAACCAGGTGAAAGTGTGCATCATCTGTGAACCAGCTGCAGCCAACATCCAGTCCTTCATTATTAATCTTTGTGAGTATCTGGTTCACAAAGCTCGCCGTCAGTATCGGAATAAATCCGTGGATTTGGGTGAATTACATACAATCAAATCTACACTCTTCTTTATGTAAGTAGAAGTCTGTGTCATTATCAGATTAATCCGATAAAAAAGACATAGTTTTATTTACAAATATAATGTTTCTCTATAAACAGAGGTTTTTCATGAACGACAGAAACTCTGTGCCCAGTGTTGACAGAACAGTGATACTCGGAGGCAGGTTCGTTTCGCAGCATGTGCGCCTAAATTAACTTTGGCAAGTGGGGTATCGTCTTCAGTTTAACGAGAGAGAGAGAAAGGAGCGTAATTGGATAGAAGTTTGAGAAAATTATTGTGCCATTTAGCATCTCAGATCGATTTTTCAGTAGCTTCTGCTAACAGATTGTGGAGAAACGCAAACTGAAAACAAGCAAAGGAATGGTTTCGCACGGCCCAAACAATTAAAATACTATTACTGGACATCAGTGCAATAACAGGCCCCTGCATTTTGTGCGTGATGGAGACCCTGATCATGAAACACAATTCATTTCCAGATGAAGCATGGTTGCTATTATCGTGTCTCAGAACAATATCACAGTTCTGAAAGATATCAAAAAGTCTCTGCGTGATGCGAAAAAACGAGTCTGGTGTGCAGTCTGTGGAACATAAATTACTGGACAGAACGTTTTCGACCAGACCATAAATTCTGATCGGTGGTATACGGGGTAGTCCGTGAAGCATTTCAGAAAATCGGTACATATAAGTGGCCAAATACAAACGTAATAAATTATACTGTACCTTAAAGAGCTCCCAGTTTATCTTTTTCATATGTTTATAAATGTTCTATGTGCTCAACATTCGTCACATGGAACACATCTAACCCGTACTCCATTACTGCACATAGGCGACTCAGCATATCGGAGTGACAGTGAGGACAGCTGCTGCTGTGTGGCGTCGCAAATCTCCGAGGTTCTGTGGTAGAGACGGAACATAAACACTGTACTTGTAACCCCACAAGAAAGCCTCGTAAAGCGTCAAGTCCGGTGACGGCGGTGGCCATTACAGTAGCGCCAAATCGTGAGCCGTAACACGGCGTATCCCTCACCGAGGAACCGTCTCATTCAGATAATCTCGTACACAACTGTCTAAATGTGAAGAGGTGTCATCTTCTAGAAATGTAAGTTGCGGCATGAACCACAATTGGAACATGTCGAGATAAGCGATACCATCGACCCTTCAGCGAAGAACGGTTCATGGAATGCCTTGTTGGACACAGCACAGAACACGTATGTGTTCAGTAATGTCATGTGGATGCTTGTGCTCCATTTGCGTGTGTTGCGTCGGCTGATGTTTTCCAAATGATAAAAAGTGGCTCCGTCATGGAAGATCAATTTGTTTACGAAGCTGTCTGTTTCAAAATGGTTCTACCTCTGTCGGTGGGTTTGAAAATAATCTTACGGCACCATGTTCAAAAAGATCTGAAAGTTTGTCTTTCAGGTACTGTGTCGTTTCGTGCGTTACATTTAGCCACTTACCCACAACAGTTTTTAAAATGTATCATGACTTTAATTCTAGATTGAGCTGAACTTTTTTGTTGAAGAACCAACAACTAACAAAAATAATTGAGGTTATTTCAAGCAGAGAAATGCAAGAGCACAAAGCGCAAATGCGTTTATGAGAGTCTTACGTGGTGTTTCTGCTAACCTGAAATATCATCTTAATACTGCCATTCGCGTATTGGATATGTCTTTTTGAAGATACAAACAACCTTCATATATTGTTCGACAGTCTCTAAGGAACAACAGACACTTCCTACAGAACTTCTGATACGCAACATCCAACGAACGATATCGAAAGGAAATATAGTGGCTGGACATTTTAACTGCAGCAAAGCCTCTGGCCGAATTCTCGGCGTGCATTTGATAGTTCATGCAGTTCGATGTTTTCTCGAAAGGAGTCTGTGGAACCGATGAGTGCGACTTCCTGTGTGATATTGCAACACGTCTGTAAGACATCATTTGGGTGCTTACCATCGTGGATGAGCAATTGAACGACTGGAAGCCGGTCAAGGTGTCACTATGATGGCCATAGAAATGGATGTCTCAAAAAGTGTCACGTCGCCATTAAAAAAGGCCGCTGAAGATGAAAATGCCGTGCAATGCATGCTGATGATCGTTGACGGACGAGCACATCGCAAGAGGATGGATACTTTGCCCTAATAGTGAAAAGGAGCAGACATCTCACTGCTAGGCAGATCGCTGCAGACATCGCAGTCTCTTCCGGTACGTGTGTCTCTGCGAGAACCAATTCGCAGTGATTAAATCACACTGGTTTGTATGCTTGGAAGCCTATGAAATGCATCCCACTTCAACCACGACATAGTTGAGTGTAGAGAGCTTGCTGACTGGTTCAAAAAAATGGTTCAAATGGTTCTGAGCACTATGGGACTTCTGACGTCATCAGTCCCCTAGAACTTAGAACTACTAAAACCTACCTAACCTAAGGACATCACACACATTCATGCCAAAGGCAGGATTCGAACCTGCGACCGTAGCGATAGCGCGGTTCCAGACTGTAGCGCCTGGAGCCTCCCGGCGACTCCGACCGGCCTGTTGACTGGTGTCAGCAACAGTGCACCAGAGTGACATTCTCCGAAAAAAGCCACTTTACTTTGGCACGGTATTCTGGTCAACAGTTATTGTAAAGAGAGACGGGAAGACATTACACACCACAGAATGTTCCTCTTCCTCATCGGGGTGGTGTAGGCGTCATGGTGTGGGCAATCATTTGCGAAACGGCCGCACACCGTTGCACATTTTCGCGCAAGATACTGTTACAGCACAGTGGTACTGCATGCAGGGAGATTATTATAGAGCATGTTCGTCTTTTTAGGGGTGTGATGGGTCCCGACTTCCCGTCTATGGGCAACAGTACCATCTCTACGGGCGACCATACCATCCCACACAGGACAAGGTGTCGAACACATTGGAAACTGAAGATAATGACGTATGGAATGGCCTGCGTACACTCTGGATCTAAATCCTACAGAAAATGATTAGGATGCTCTTGGCAGACCTTTTTCAACGATCTCCCCCTTCCCTAACCCCTTAAGAACTGAAAATCACCTTGAGAGAGTAGCAGGACACTATGCACCAACGACTCCTCAACAGCTTTGTAACCAGGATGAATAATAGGTGCAAAATGGTCATTAGTGCCCGATGAGGGCTTATTCCTTACTGAGAGTCAAATATCGACCCTTATATGGTGAGTCCGAAGGTCAAGAACGTTATTTACGTCTGTTACCCAACTTTGGAAAATTTTGGAAATTTGTGGTAAGTTCTATGGGACCGAACTTCTGAGGTCTTCGGTCCTTAAGCTTACACACTACTTAAACTCACTTAAACTAACTTATGCTAAGGACAACACACACATCCATGTCCGAGGGAGGACTCGAACCTCCGACGAGGGCAGCCGCGCGAACCGTCACAAGGCGCCGCAAGCCGCGAGGCTACCGTGAGCGGAAATCCAAGTGGTTGTAAATGTACCACTACAGCTCTGCTGCGCACGAGCTGTGTTTTGTGTCGTTATCACTGTCTGTGATTATTCCTGACCAATAGTGTCTCTGTGATTCTTGAGTTTCTCCAGGCGTATTTGATAATCAAAATATCCACGGGTGTACTGCCTGTCTATAGTGTCCAACGGGCACAATATTTCGGCGATCAAACATGTCGCCATCATCAGGTGAACTGACGGACTGAGCTCCTGTGAACGTGCCGGCACGGAGATCCGTACGCTATGGCTGCTCAGGGGGAACTGGGTTCGGTCGCGGCGGCGGCCGATTTAAATACCCTCCGCCCGCGGCGCGCTCCCTCTGCCGTCCGCGCCCCGCGCCACGTTAGCGCGGTGGAACAGATTGCGACGGCGTCTGAGATGACGTCGGTGTGATGGCTCTGTCCGCCGTGGTCGTCACAACTATGCGTTTGCTCGATTTACTCTTGATTAACCCAATCGCTGGTTCCCAAGCCTTGCTAAGATTATAGCCACAGTCACGGTTTATGAGGTCGTCATTGGTGCGAATTTCGATGGCCTCTCTAACAACGCTGTCCCAGTATCTCGACGTCTGTACCAGAATCCTCGTGCGGTCATACTCCATAGCGTGATTTTCCGACAAACAATGTTCAGCGACCGCCGACTTGCTCGGATACATCAGTCGAGTGTGCCTCTGGTGTTCACGGCATCGATCCTCGACGGTGCGCATCGTCTGACCAATATACGACTTGCCACATTGACACGGAATCTGGTACACGCCGGCCTTCCTCAAACCGAGGTCATATTTGGCGCTCCCCACCAGTGCACGAGTTTTATTCGGAGGACAAAACACAGTTCCGACCCGGTGTTTCTTCAGAATACGGGCGATTTTCCCCGAGAGTGCGCCTGTGTATGGAATAAATGCAGTGCCTACCTCCTCCCTCGTGACTTCATCCATCTCAACAGGTTGTGCTGCAGTGGTTGGGCGGAGAGCACGTTGGATCTGCCATTCTGAGTACCCATTCTTTCGAAACACCGTTCTCAGATATTCCAATTCCTGGGGTAGACTCTCTGTGTCAGAGATAGTGCGCGCCCTACGTACTAGAGTTTTAAGTACCCCATTCCTCTGTGAAGGGTGGTGGCAGCTGTCTGCGTGCAAATACAGATCAGTGTGTGTTGTCTTTCGATACACCCCATGACCTAGGGTGCCGTCAGCCCTTCTCCTGACCAAGACGTCAAGGAAAGGTAATTTACCATCCGTTTCGGTCTCCATAGTGAATTTGATGTTGGGGTGTATGGAGTTTAGATGTGTAAGGAAGTCAAGGAGTTTATCCATACTATGTGGCCAGATGACGAACGTGTCGTCCACGTAACGGAGAAAGCAAGTAGGTTTCCATTCGGATGACGACAGGGCTTCCTCCTCGAAGTTCTCCATGTACAAATTCGCTACCACCGGTGAGAGTGGGCTACCCATGGCGACTCCTTCCGTTTGTTCGTAGTATTCTCCATTAAAAAGAAAATACGTGGAAGTCAAGACATGCCTAAAAAGTTCAGTGGTATTCTCGTCAAACCTCTGACCAATCAACTCTAGCGACTCTCGCAGGGGTACCCTCGTAAACAAGGAAACGACGTCAAAACTCACCATGATATATGACTCATCCAACCTGAAGCTATCAAGGCGTTTAACAAAATCCACGGAATTGCGGATGTGATGAGGGCATTTACCCACATAAGGACTTAATATTCCCGTCAGGTATTTGGCCAACAAATATGTAGGTGCCCTGATGTTGCTGACAATGGGGCGTAATGGTACGCCCTCTTTGTGAACCTTCGGGAGTCCATATAGTCTAGGCGGTACCGGACCTTGGGGTAACAATTTCTTAGCGTCCTTTGTCAGCCGGTAAGACAACAATTTCAGAGCGTTCCCTCAGATCACGAATGGCCGCCCTCTCTTTACTGCTGATATTTGACTTCATCGGCTTGGATTTCGTCAGCGGGTTCTTCTCAAGGACGCAGATTTACCGGAGGGTGACGCTAAGAAATATCATGGTGAGTTTTGACGTCGTTTCCTTGTTTACGAGGGTACCCCTGCGAGAGTCGCTAGAGTTGATTGGTCAGAGGTTTGACGAGAATACCACTGAACTTTTTAGGCATGTCTTGACTTCCACGTATTTTCTTTTTAATGGAGAATACTACGAACAAACGGAAGGAGTCGCCATGGGTAGCCCACTCTCACCGGTGGTAGCGAATTTGTACATGGAGAACTTCGAGGAGGAAGCCCTGTCGTCATCCGAATGGAAACCTACTTGCTTTCTCCGTTACGTGGACGACACGTTCGTCATCTGGCCACATAGTATGGATAAACTCCTTGACTTCCTTACACATCTAAACTCCATACACCCCAACATCAAATTCACTATGGAGACCGAAACGGATGGTAAATTACCTTTCCTTGACGTCTTGGTCAGGAGAAGGGCTGACGGCACCCTAGGTCATGGGGTGTATCGAAAGACAACACACACTGATCTGTATTTGCACGCAGACAGATGCCACCACCCTTCACAGAGGAATGGGGTACTTAAAACTCTAGTACATAGGGCGCGCACTATCTCTGACACAGAGAGTCTACCCCAGGAATTGGAATATCTGAGAACTGTGTTTCGAAAGAATGGGTACTCAGAGTGGCAGATCCAACGTGCTCTCCGCCCAACCACTGCAGCACAACCTGTTGAGATGGATGAAGTCACGAGGGAGGAGGTAGGCACTGCATTTATTCCATACACAGGCGCACTCTCGGGGAAAATCGCCCGCATTCTGAAGAAACACCGGGTCGGAACTGTGTTTTGTCCTCCGAATAAAACTCGTGCACTGGTGGGGAGCGCCAAAGATGACCTCGGTTTGAGGAAGGCCGGCGTGTACCAGATTCCGTGTCAATTTGGCAAGTCGTATATTGGTCAGACGATGCGCACCGTCGAGGATCGATTCCGTGAACACCTGAGGCACACTCGACTGATGTATCCGAGCAAGTCGGCGGTCGCTGAACATTGTTTGTCGGAAAATCACGCTATGGAGTATGACCGCACGAGGATTCTGGTACAGACGTCGAGATACTGGGACAGCGTTGTTAGAGAGGCCATCGAAATTCGCACCAATGACGACCTCATAAACCGTGACTGTGGCTATAATCTTAGCAAGGCTTGGGAACCAGCGATTGGGTTAATCAAGAGTAAATCGAGCAAACGCATAGTTGTGACGACCACGGCGGACAGAGCCATCACACCGACGTCATCTCAGACGCCGTCACAATCTGTTCCACCGCGCTACCGTGGCGCGGGGCGCGGACGGCACAGGGAGCGCGCCGCGGGCGGAGGGTATTTAAATCGGCCGCCGCCGCGACCGAACCCAGTTCCCCCTGAGCAGCCATAGCGTACGGATCTCCGTGCCGGCACGTTCACAGGAGCTCAGTCCGTCAGTTCACCTGATGATGGCGACATGTTTGATCGCCGAAATATTGTGCCCGTTGGACACTATAGACCGGCAGTACACCCGTGGATATTTTGATTAATAGTGTCTCTGTTCCTTAGGAATTGTCAAGCAGTGTAACATCGTCGATGGGTTTCGGCAGCCTATTAATCCTTGCACTTTTTATAGATCTTTCCTTTCACCTCTGGTAATCATCTGTTGAAGCAAAATTCTGCGACCTACTCCGTAGTTTGGACCTCACGTAAGACTGTACGCCCTACCGTAGCTGACTGCGTAATTCACTTCAAAGTTTGGAAGAACACAAACGCGTACCGCTCCTAATGGAAATGTGCGTCGTGAAGTTGTGGAAGATGTTCAAATCAGATTCAGGTTGATTGGAGGTGTTCTTGCCTAGACTACTTTATCGATGGGAATGAGAGAATTCCGTCTACTATATTTTTGACGAAACGTAGGAAATATTTTATTTATTTATATATACCCCTCACAGTGGGAAAGCTTCAGACACGATCAACTGATTCGGTTCATATTTGGGAAATAGCTTGTGTACAGCCTGAAATGGAAGACTCTAAGACATTTTGGCTCAACGACCCCCATTTCCGAGAAAATCAGCCCTAAAGTTCATAATGTTCCAACGACTCACAGCTGACGCGATTGAGAGATAATGGAAAAATCAGCATTTTCCACCCATATATATGGGATCCTCAAACGCATGTTTTCGTAGAACTCAAGGAAATAAACTTTTCCCAGTGCCTCTAAGATATATGCTCCGCAACGAAAACCTCACTGGTGTACCGACCAAGGTGTCCGGCTGGTGAGTAGAGAAAGTGTATTCGATCCCGAGTTGCATTTTCACCTATTTTTTCATTTGCACTTTTCCGCAGTGAAATTAATCGTAATAGGAGGTAAGTAAATCAATTATGAATAATAACAACGGGAGTAAATAATTTTTACCGCGACTGGAGTAGTAAGGAACTAAAATTTTAAGCCTCGTTGTATGAACAAAATTCCGAGTAAGATATTGCAAAACAAGAATTCGACCCTTACACATAATCTAACGCATTCATACAGGGCGCAATATTCCTTCACAGTGTCTGAGAAACATTTGTCTAAGTTTTTCTGATGCTTATAAGATATTAACCAGCTCGTTAAAAAAATGTTTACTTCAATTGCTCGAAGTATGGGAAATAGAAGAATGCTGTTTACAAAACATGTATTGAGAACATTTTAAAAGCATCCATTTGCTGACAACAAGCATTGTCTGATGTTGGGTTCTTAGGGCGAACAAAGTAATAACGTCATATATAACATCATTTTTGTAGGTGATGATGCACGATAGAATAAATAGCGCCAAACTAAACACCTGTGTGACAGCTGTGTGATATATAAGTTTATCGCCGAAGTTAAACACCTTATTTCGAGGCTGCAGATTACGGTCTGCTTCTGAAAACCTAGCGGGAACTGCATAACCGAGCGGATGTAATAAGTATTCACTGCATAGTTCATAATAAACGTGCAGTGCTGATTTTTCAGACAGTGTTATCGTTGTGGTTGTATACATCAAAATTACTTCCCAAAAAGTTTGATTTCCTTCTAACCTTTGGAAAGAACGATGTAGTTTGTGGTGACCACATTCGTTAGATGTACTTGGTGCGACGAGTATGTTTGCTTCGAATGTTTATGTCACAGCTACCACACAACCAGTTATTGAAGGAAACGGAAGATACGTAAGAGAGTAAAAGAAACATTGTAAGTCAACCAGGATTAAAAAAATTTATATTGCTTACTAATCCAAATCGTTTGAGAAATTATTTTCCTAGATTGTTATTATTTTCTGTTTGTTTATTAACTTTATTAACATTCCTATTCGTAAAAGTAATTTCGACGCGGCAAAAAATACGAATGAAAAATAATAACTTTTGAATGCAACTGGAAAACAAACATACTTTCTTTGCTCCCCAGCGAGACGCGTTGACCGCTACGCCAAGCGCGCTTTAGTTTAACAGCGCTTACTTTATGGGTACATAAGCGACAGTGGGGACAGCATCTTTCCTCGATTCCTGGGACCCCATATATGTCGATGAAAAACGTTAAGCTTTCAATTATCTATCGATGCAGCCAGATCTGGTTCAATCGCCCGCCATGAACTTTAGGGGTTGTTTTCTCAGAAACGGGCCAGAATGAGCCTTTCCTTTTAGGCAGTACACAAGCGACTTGCCAAATATGAGCCGAATCGGTTGTCCGTGACTGTCCTTTTTCCCGCCAGTAGCAAGTGTCATCAGGATTCATCTCTCTCTTCTTCCTCTCTCTCACTCACTCTCTCAGTGTGTGTGTGTGTGTGTGTGTGTGTGTGTGTGTGTGTGTGCGCGCGCCTATGTATGTACAACTTCTGACAATAAAGCTCTGTGAATGACGTAAGAACGGTCTACCGCACAACACTGGCGATTGACAATGCTGTACCTGCGAAACGGCTGGTGTTGACAACCTGGCCCCAGCGTAGTACAGTTGAGCACGTGTGTGTGTTCCGTGTTGGACGAAGTGCTTGTTTAGTGCGTTGGTTCTGAAGTGAGAATAGGACAATGAATGATCAAAGGATCAAATTAAAGTTTTGTTTTAAGCTTGGCAGGACACTGAAAGAAATTGATGCAATGCTTGTACATGTTTATGGCGATCACGAATGACCATGAACTGTGTGTGCGAGTGGTTCACTGGTTTTCGAGGAGGCCGGGAAAGTGTTTCTGACAATCCCCGCAGTGAACGACCGGCGAACGCTGTCAGTGACGAAAACACTGTGAAAGTGAGGACATTAATCACGAATGACCGTCGATTAACTGTGCGCATGATGGCAGATGAACTGCAGATGAACCGTGAATCTGTGCGACGAATCCTTACACAGGGGTTAGCGAAGAGGAAAACGTGTAGTCGTCTTGTGCCACGTCACTTGACTGACGATCAGAAGCAGGCACGTTTAGAGGCTTCACAGGATTTTGTCAAAACAGTGGATGCGGCACCGAATTTCTTGAACAGTATTGTCACTGAGAATGAAACCTGGTGTCCCCGGTGCCACCCTGAAACGAAAAGTCAAAACATGGAATGGCGTTCTCCAACATCATCTCGTCGGAAAAAGGTCAGATCCGAAAAATCACGCATCAAAACGATGATGGTCAACTTTTTCGACAGTCAGTGCATTATACACAAGGAATTTCTACTTGAGGGAACGACGT
This sequence comes from Schistocerca gregaria, assembly GCF_023897955.1. NCBI lineage: Eukaryota > Metazoa > Arthropoda > Insecta > Orthoptera > Acrididae > Schistocerca > Schistocerca gregaria. The sequence continues at coordinate 269,242,813 of NC_064925.1, read as the reverse complement.
TGAACGCTGCACGTACGTTGAAATTTTGACCCGTTTCATGCTACGTCTACGCAAGGTACGACCCCAGTACGCACAACAAGGTTCCTGGTATTTTGTTTACGAAAACGATCGCCCACACACAGCCAATAACGTCAAACAGTTCCTGACAAAAAAGGGGGGTGACGCAGCTTGAATATCCACCATACGCGCCGAATCTCAATCCTCCAGACTTCTTCCTTTCCCTCGACTCAAACTCGCTTTGAAAGGAAAGAGATTTGACGATGTTCTTGACATCCTACAAAACGCGACGCGGCTTTTGAACACCATCCCAAAGGAAGGCTTCGTGCGACGTTTCAAGGACATGTATAGGAGAGCTTGGTGGTGCATAGTTGTGGCAGGTAACTACTTCGAAGGGTAGTAAGGTAACTGTAGTTCATCTACGTTAATGTTACAGCACTATTCTTCTTCTTCTTCTTCTCCTCAGCGATCACAGGTCCTGTAGACCACGCGCTGCATCAACAATCTGTTTCCACCGCCTTCTATCTCTCGCAGTCTCTCTCCACCCTGCGTATATTCCTAATGCTGCGATGTCCTTCTCTATATCACCTTCCACCTTGTACGAGGTCGACCCAATGGTCTTATTGCCTGGGGAGTTCCTAGGACTATTCACCAAACTTTATTGTCAGACTGTATTGCCTTCTTAACAATGACGATCCAATACGAGTTCGGCTCTATATACATCTACCTACCAGCGAGTTGGCCCACCTTTGGAAAACAATTACACAGCGACTCTGCGTATCATTGAATCGTAAGATCCTTGCTTTGTTTCTGGAGTGGCACTAGACGGCTACCTAAATGTGACGCGTTTCCCGCAAATTACCGACCACTTGTTTATGGGTGGGCAGATGGCGTTTAGAAGCGTCCTAGGTGTGTTCTATCGGGTTCACATAAGACAAATTTGGTGGCCAAGACATAAGTGTTAGTTCATCATCATGCTCCTCAATCAACTCTACAAGACAGTCACAGATATCCTACTATAATTTGCCACACCCTTCGTGACAGACATCAAGCAGGAAGGGATTCACACGTTCGGCAATAAGGTTCACGTACACCTCAACTTCCGTTGTGCATTTGTTTACTACTACAGGTTACATGGAAGTCCACATAATACTGCTGTCACTGGGCTGCGCTTGTGGCTTCATGCATGCTTTCAGCAGCTTTTCGCCTGGATTACGATGTATCTGAATACGACCATCGACTTGGTGTGAAAAAGAAACATTATTCACCCGACCAAACGATAGTTTTTCATTGATCCACGGCCCTACCTCGATGATCCCGTGCCAACTGCACTCTCAGATGAAGATATCCCTGGAACAACATGGGAAGACGTACCGATCGACTGCTGCATCGATCGACAATCTGTACCTAATAGGTGTGCTTCGAAACACTTGTGCTAGGACCAGCATTGTGCTGCGTCGTGAGATCTGCCACAAATCGCCATCTGTCCTACCTTACAGAGGGTGCAAGACACCGGCCTCCTTGTTCAGTGATGAGCTTACGACTTCTAACACCTTGTCGCCTACTCGGAGTTTCATCGTGTCTTCAACCAGTCTCCACGGACACTCACGACACTAGAACGAAAACAGCCAATCAGCCTCGCCGTTCCCGAGTTTCTGGTTGCCAGGCGTCATCACAATCTCACCTGCGTAGAAGTCAGTCATGTTAGTTGATTTCCCCACTACCGGCATTCATTCTGGTGGTGCGCAGCTGTCATCACCCTTCGCCCTCTCAATGTTTACTACGGCCGCATTTTACAGTTCAAAAAATGGCTCTGAGCACTATGGGACTTAACATCTATGGTCATCAGTCCCCTAGAACTTAGAACTACTTAAACCTAACTAACCTAAGGACATCACACAACACCCAGCCATCACGAGGCAGAGAAAATCCCTGACCCCGCCGGGAATCGAACCCGGGAACCCGGGCGTGGGAAGCGAGAACGCTACCGCACGACCACGAGATGCGGGCGCATTTTACAGTGTGATGCCGTCGCACACCAAGAACAGCTTTTCAAAGCATTTCATTACTCAACATGATTTATCAAAGGGTAAGCTGTTGTTAGCGTTTCGCATTATTCTGAAAGGGAATTTTCATGGAAAGAAGAAAAATTCCATAGAGAAACAGCTAAATTATTTTTGTGACCAACTAGTTTTTCAGCTTTGTCAAGTAATGTCGACAGTAAAAGTTACGTTTTGGAGTTGTTTCGACAGTTGGTTCTGAGCAGCAACAGGTAAGAGATTTGCTACAGAGATATCGGTCAGCTGGTCAAAGGCACGAAATAAATTGCCTGTTTGTGGAGATATCAACTTATCCATCACCAAAATTATGTGTCAGCCTATTACAAATATTGTGATAACTGAGTTGACAGCGAAACAAAAAAAAAAGGAGGGATGGAGTGGTCAGAGGAGAAACAGTTGCTGTCTACCAAGGTGTTTCAACTTTCCATAAAGCTGCTTTGTCAGATAAAAGTTTCTCAGTACTTGATCGCTGCTATTCCTATGAATAATGTTACTTTTTCCTCTTTAACAGAAGTAAGAGATTAAAAAATACCCTAGTCACCATTTTTAACGCTACCTGACAATGGTAATCAAAAAATTTACAAGAAAGACTGTGAGACTCACTAAGGCGACTTGGAACAGTTGGAAGCAGACTGCAGCCCCGATGGACAAGCTCTGCCCCAGTAGCATGGCGCCTAAGCACTTCTCCATCAACTCGGTATTCCTGTGGGCAAATTGACGGAGAAGGACAAACATTAGCACTTCGTTCCCAAGAAAGTTCTCATTACTATACAAAGGATCGAAAACTGTTTGTCAACTAATTGTCTCAGGAAGAGGAAATTGTCCTCTTGTGCCCAACGTAACAGAGCTGCTGATTTACAGTCCAGGAATATTCTCTACTTAAATTCTACTTCAAATGTTGTATACTTTTATTGGGTGATTTACAGTCCAGGAATATTCTCTACTTAAATTCTACTTCAAATGTTGTATATTTTTATTGGGTGATGGAAATTATACTGCTTAATCTGCTGAAACGGTTAGGTTAAGCTACTTTGCTATTAGGGTTATTGCAAATTTTTTTGATAAATGTATCGGTGTATTAGCCGACTATGCCTATTTTTATTCATTGCTTTCATATGGCATCTTTGGCATCTTATTTTGGGGCAATTCATCATTAGGAGATCATTCCACAAAAGCGTGTAATCAGAATAATAGCTGGAGGCCACCCAACATCACCTTGAACTCGGGATATTCACAGAACCTTGGCTATCCATATAATCACTTACGAAATTTGTTATTAATAACCCATCCCAGTTCAAAAATAGCAGCGAAATGCATAGCTACAGCACTAGCAGAACGTATAATCTTCACTATTCTGCATTAAATCTCACATTGGCATAGAAAGGGGTGAACTATGCTGCCACAAAAATCTTTGGTCAGTTGCCAAATAGCATTAAAAGTCTGACAGATAGCCAACCAACATTTACAAACAAATTAAAAGATTTCTGAATGAGAACTCCTTCTACTCAGTAGATGAATTTTTAGATATGAGGTAGTAACTGAAAAAAATATTAGATATTTTGTGTAAAGAAAATTTACGTTAAAGTGGCACGTTCCACATCATTACGAAATGTAATCGTGATCTATGGAACAAGGATTAATGTATGTATGTATGTATGTATGTATGTATGTATGTATGTAATCATGACGCCTGGTCGTTCAAGCTGAACTACCCACTCGAAGTGGTAAATCTTTATCCCTACCAAGTAGCGACGCAGAAAATGAGGCGTTTTAATCCGTACTTGTCTTGATCGTATTTAGTGGACTACTGATCGTTTACCGGCTTCAAATCCAGTCTCATCTTAGAAGCTAGTTTCTTACTTTTTGCAAAAGTATAGAACCGTATAGTCACTTAATGCCCATCACTTTCAAGAGACCACAAATGTGAGCTTTACGATTGAAGTGTTATCTTCGTAAAAACCAAGACGCTAGTTTGATGATGGCTCATACGAATTGGAATCGTTAAACTACCAGAAGTCCTACATGTGATCAAGATGCGACATAAAAATATTTTACAAATTAGATCACGTACTTCATTCTGAAAAGTTTCAAATTTCATAGAGAGGGATAGCTTTGAACTCTCTCTGCGTGGTAACATCGATATGAACGATGTTAACTGGTCTAGGCAGACCGCTGTTACGACCACTGTTGGTAGGGACTTTCGTAAGGTAAGCTCTTTCATCTGTTTACATAAGACGTGTGGTAATGTGACACCAATATCTATTGATAACGATCCTATCACTGCATCTGTACTGCCTTTGGATGCTATAGGATTGGTTATCCCTCGTTAAGTAGCCTTCGGTTTTTCGTCCCAGTTGTTAAAAGGTTTGCAACCTCTTCTATTATTTCGCTTGTTCACGACAACGCATCGTAGGTGATCTGAGTGTATTGGTACTCCTCGTCTGCTATGGACTCAGTTGTGCTGGCCGCAAACCTATGACGCTGTCCTCCAAAGATTTATATTCAATAACTACTAATATTGTTTAGGATGCGACCTTAGTGAGTGTGGTTACAGACAGACAAATCTTTAAGATTTTACATCTCATTTTGCGAAAACGTAAACCGCTGCTCCTTACACATTGTTCCCTCCTATTTATACTTTCTCGATAAATGAAAGAACAAACTTTACTACCTCTTCCGACTTTTCTAGATGTAAGTCAGGTGACCATGTGCCGGTCTCACCACGTTTTCCTCATTATTTTCGTAGATCTTCTTTATCGAGGGCTGTATCATAAAATCTGCAGCAATCACTGGAAATATTCTTTCTGTTTAAAAGTTATCCGTAGGGTATTTTTGTAACTGCTGTCGATCTTAATTTATTCTTTGCAATTTTACTTATGTTTTTGTTGTTCTACTCCAACCTTTTACCGATACATACCGCCATTTTAGATGTCTGTGTTTATCTATCGTATTCCTTCCTCTGAGTCTAAAATTTTACTTGGGCCTCTACTCTTGCTTTGATTTTGAGCTTTCTTTTCGTACAACACGATAGGCAAAGCAATGTACTGTTTGGAGTTTCTACTTATGTACATCAGAGCAGAGCACTAAGGTTAAATCATATCGTTTCCTTCTCTTTTGTACACTCGTGTTCCATTATGTGCGGTTTATGACTGTAAGAATCATTATAGCCACTTGCTGTCATAGGTTATTGTTTCAGTGGAAATGCTGTAGATGTGAAGTTGAAACATATTGTAGCATTGGATACACGAGTTTTGTTAGCTTTAAGCTGATCTGCAACGCGTGAAGACGAATTTATTCCACTTTATTTTTCAGAAATGGACCACCATATTTCTCTTCGTTCTGACCAACGAGACTCACTTTGTGTAATAAACGACAAGCGCATCAATTCTTTCCGTAATTTTTCACTCAGTCAGATACAGAGAGCACACGTTTTTTCGTCCATAGTGTTCCAAAATATGAGTTCAGTATCCTAACTTCTCTTGTGAAGCACACTCCCTTGACTTCATGGTTGTGTTGTGTGGTAAAAAGTGTACTGCCAGTTAATCTGATGCCTAAATGCATTCTGTAGTTGCATGGTCTATCTAAAACAGAGTGAGGCACTCTAAACTACCGACGTTCCCACAAATAGGTAGGTCTCCGTCAGTTTCCCCAAAGCGATTACAGATAAGCTGAGCAGGTCATGAATAGCTCGTGGCAAGTTGCTGTTAAATGTATACGTTGCTCGCAGGTAGTTCGTGAGCCTTTCGGCGAAACCACCAGCTACAGCACATCTTCTCGTTTCTGCGGCGAAAAGACTGATCCATTAAGTTTCTGGCGTGCAGCCGCATAAATTAAACTCCTTCACTTCATCTTCCAATATTTCAGCCGTATAACGTTCAGCTATCTTCAGAGTGAGCCGAAGGACTCTACACGTCGCTTTAAGACGACGACGCGAGCTTTAGTGCTTGAAACTCTTCACTTCCAGTTTAGGATGAACTTGAAGACTATGTCTTAGCTTCAGTCTTCTATTGTGGTCTGCCATTACTTGAAGCATATTTTAGTGGAGCCTAGTACAGCTCCCGAAATAGCAGTTTTGTAACGTATTATTTTATTTATTTATTCTATTATCACAGTAATTTGATATGGCCATCGTTGCCCAAGTTTCTGGTATGCATATATGCAGAGCTAACGGTATGAGAGTAGAGCGTCATTTCAGTATCTAGATTCGTTATTCGTTCATTCAGTCGCTGTACACAAGCCAAGCTACGTTCTCGTGAAGTGTAGTCACGTAGAAGGTGGAGAGCCAGTCGCAGAGCCCTCTTGTAGTTGGCTGGGTTTCTGGATTAGAATTTGGAGCCCATTCGGTACTGCAGCTATGGGAAGCTGAGCAAGGATCGTATCCAAGGTTTGGTGCACCGTACTAAGTATTTTAGCCAGGTCGACAAGGCCACAGGTGGTAGTCCGGCCGCCAGCCTGTAGGATTTCGTCAGTGGTTTCTTGCGTCGCAGCTATTGAGGTCCAAGGGAGCTGTGAGCCACTAGTGGTTATAGGTTGCGTGATTGGTACAGGTCTGGACTCTGCGGTGTGTTGTACTAGTAGTTTGTAACCCGCTGTGATGTGGGTTGATGTGTCCGATTCAAAGCTATGGCTTGAACGTAGCTGTGCGGGATGATTTTTCAAGCCTATTGGTTACTCATTTGAATGCCTTCCATCCTTTAAAGCTGGTGAAGGGGTTTTATTGCAGGTGACGCCGAAGGGGTTGTTATTCTACACTCCTGGAAATGGAAAAAAGAACACATTGACACCGGTGTGTCAGACCCACCATACTTGCTCCGGACACTGCGAGAGGGCTGTACAAGCAATGATCACAAGCACGGCACAGCGGACACACCAGGAACCGCGGTGTTGGCTAGCTGCGCAGCATTTGTGCACCGCCGCCGTCAGTGTCAGCCAGTTTGCCGTGGCATACGGAGCTCCATCGCAGTCTTTAACACTGGTAGCATGCCGCGACAGCGTGGACGTGAACCGTATGTGCAGTTGACGGACTTTGAGCGAGGGCGTATAGTGGGCATCCGGGAGGCCGGGAGGCCGGGTGTACGTACCGCCGAATTGCTCAACACGTGGGGCGTGAGGTCTCCACAGTACATCGATGTTGTCGCCAGTGGTCGGCGGAAGGTGCACGTGCCCGTCGACCTGGGACCGGACCGCAGCGACGCACGGATGCACGCCAAGACCGTAGGATACTACGCAGTGCCGTAGGGGACCGCACCGCCACTTCCCAGCAAATTAGGGACACTGTTGCTCCTGGGGTATCGCCGAGGACCATTCGCAACCGTCTCCATGAAGCTGGGCTACGGTGCCGCACACCGTTAGACCGTCTTCCGCTCACGCCCCAACATCGTGCAGCCCACATCCAGTGGTGTCGCGACAGGCGTGAATGGAGGGACGAATGGAGACGTGTCGTCTTCAGCGATGAGAGTCGCTTCCGCCTTGGTGCCAATGATGGTCGTATGCGTGTTTGGCGCCACGCAGGTGAGCGCCACAATCAGGACTACATACGACCGAGGCACACAGGGCCAACACCCGGCATCATGGTGTGGGGAGCGATCTCCTACACTGGCCGTACACTTCTGGTGATCGTCGAGGGGACACTGAATAGTGCACGGTACATCCAAACCGTCATCGAACCCATCGTTCTACCATTCCTAGACCGGCAAGGGAACTTGCTGTTCCAACAGGACAATGCACGTCCGCATGTATCCCGTGCCACCCAACGTGCTCTAGAAGGTGTAAGTCAACTACCCTGGCCAGCAAGATCTCCGGATCTGTCCCCCATTGAGCATGTTTGGGATGGATGAAGCGCCGTCTCACGCGGTCTGCACGTCCAGCACGAACGCTGGTCCAACTGAGACGCCAGGTGGAAATGGCATGGCAAGCCGTTCCACAGGACTACATCCAGCATCTCTACGATCGTCTCCATGGGAGAATAGCAGCCTGCATTGCTGCGAAAGGTGGATATACACTGTACTAGTGCCGACATTGTGCATGCTCTGTTGCCTGTGTGTATGTGCCTGTGGTTCTGTCAGTGTGATCATGTGATGTATCTGACCCCAGGTATGTGTCAATAAAGTTTCCCCTTCCTGGGACAATGAATTCACGGTGTTCTTATTTCAATTTCCAGGAGTGTACTTGCCTAGTGTGACTTTAATGGCTGCCTTTTCCGAAGCGCACTAGCTTGATACAGTAGATGGCCGACGTTTAGTTCGCAAGTCTTCGGCAGTTACGTCAAATGGTGCGATTGAAGTTATTTTCCATAGTTCTCGGATATTCTCGTTGTTGGTGGCATTAGCGAGAACCACTGCAGCGTTTAGGAGTGGTGATTTCATTCTGCTGAGAGAGCGCACTTCGTAACTTTCCTGTTGTACTTCTTGCCTTATGACATCTTTAGAGGGCTGCCTCTGTAGACGATCTAGAGTCTTTTCCTGTCATCTTGGTGCAAGTGTAAAATTCAGTCACGTCCTGCAATCACGTCAGTAGCACCGTACTGGGGTGTGGGCATATTTAATACATGCCTTTTCAGCCTGTTTTGAAGGAAATGTGTGTTCCTACACAGCTTGCTTCACGAGATGGTAGAGCGTCATGTAAGCTTACGAAAAAAGCAAGGCAATCGTAAGTGGCGTCGCGAACCGGCCCATGGTGCAGTGGTGCATGACGGTTCAACATTATCATCAACGTCTGCCAGTGGTACGAAGTTATTGTTGGATGTCGCCAGGTCTGCTGCCACAAGCTGGCAGCGTGGGATGTCCTGTGGGATTGTACGAAAACTTCTTCATCCTTAATTGGTGGACGCGTAGTCTTTGTGAAATCGTTTCTTAGACGCCTTCTTGCTTCTGAGAAATGTAACGACCTCGTTGCTAAAGGCTGCGGCTTCTTTCTTACTGTTGCTGTTGCATGTGCTCTTCAGTAGCAGGCTCTTTTTTTTTTACTTAGAGGACGCACGAGGCAGTCCCATTAACATAGCAAGTCCTGATCTGTAGTGACGCCCACGTCGTCGTCATTCGTCGCAAGAGCCGTCATCGTGGGGCGACTTCGGACGAGCCGAGACATGCTGATTGCTGACCCGCCGACATTGGTCGGCGGCGAAGAATTACACATGTGCCTGAACTGAACCTCTGACTACTCGCTCGACCTCTTCGGGAAGTCGATAAATCATTGTGAAATAAGGTGTGGCGGCGTCCTTACAAGGTTATTAAGGAAAGCGCCGGATTCTATGTTGGTTTTTTTTTATTCAAATTTGTGTGAAATCTTATGGGGCTTAGCTGCTAAGGTCATCAGCTCCCAAGTTTACACACTACTTAACCTAAATTATGCTAAGGACAAACGCACACACCCATGCCCGAGGGAGGATTCGAACCTCCGACGGGCCGGTACCAGCCGCACAGTCCTTGACTGCAGCGCCTGAGACCACTCGGCTAATCCCGCGAGGCCCGGAGTCTATGTCTTGTCCAATTTGAAACTCATATCTGTTTTAATTAACTTTCTCGCCAAGAAAATTCCAACGGTTTCTTTCACCACCCGGTCCCAAAGTATGGGTTAGACGCTAGAATTTCGACATTTTAGTACAGCACAGACCGACACGCGTCAATGCTAAAATTTCGATATTTTCGTGCAGCATCGAGTGATACTTGAGCGTCCATACAAAAGTGGTTGGAGAATGACATCACTGCAGTCAAGTACGGTGGGTATTAGTGTCTCTACGTGCTTCTTCTTAAACGTGAAAGAAAACACATTTTCATATTTCTGCAGGGAGTGAAGTGACGCTGACACTTTCTCACTGACTGTAGCTGTTTGTTCTGTCCAGTCTAAAGGGTGGCCCAGAATTATTGCAAAGATCTTTGCAGAAGAAGAAAAGGTTATTTCTCTGTTTCTCTGCCATTTAGGATTTGAACAGAGGTATAGTAAGTCTATTGTGAGCGACTAAGATTACTTGTGTTTTAGATGAGTTAAGCTTTGCTGAAATCCAAACAAAACGTAATAGCTTGTTTCAGTTCTTCAGTCGTCGTGCTGCGATTCTACCACAAACCGGTCTGGTATTCATCCAAAAGGTTGTTTGCTGTCAAACAATTAGTACGCTGTTCGCGAACTATGTATTCTAAAGCACTGGGCACTGCTGGAAGAATGCAAATTGGCCTGTAGTCGGAGACTTTAAGGAGGATTCCTTCTTGAGTAACAGTTTTATGAGTCGTAGCTTCCAGGCTGTTAGACAAATGCTAGAGATCAGAGAATGGTTAAAAATCTCCATTATTTTTGACAGTACTGTATCAACGTGAAGATTGATCATTTGCAGCGTCATATCATTGTACTCTGCCCTAGGCTATGAGATCCGGATGTACCTGCTGTGTTCCCTGATTCCTCCATGGAGTGTACGAGTCGTCTGTTCGACGTATGATAGGCCACTCTGGAAGGGGATCTTATGAACTCCAGCCTTCTGGAGCATCAAATAATTTTTAACGGAAACTGAGACTGCTGCTGTCTCCAGTGGAAGGTGAAAAATCAGTTTGTGCTTGCTTTGAATCCACCCTATTTTTGGCGATAAGATTCCCACATGTGACAGGGAAAGCCATGAATTTAAATCTTTCTGTATGTCTTCTTCCGCGTTCCTTATGGCCAAATTTGGTCTCATTGGTAGCGCTTTACATATCCGCTGCGGAGATGGCCCATTCGCTTCAAAATATCTCCGTAAGTAGAGAAGCTAATACTGCAGACATTTTATTTAATAATGAAATTTTTGAAGAGACTCACGATGTCACCATGGGTATTCCCTTGCCGCTTTTGGTGGCCAGTTTGTTTATGAAGGCCTTTGACAGAAAAGGACTGGAATGTGCTAGTTTGAAGCCCACCGCTTATTTCAGCTAAACTGACATGTTTGTAGTGTAACCCCATGGTGATATAAATTACATGAATTTTTAAGCAATCAAAATTCCATCCATGGACAAATGCAGTTTACATTTTGGCTTGGCACGGAGATAATAGCAGTTTCGAACATGGAAATATATCGGAAGTCGACATATACAAATTTACATTTATATGCAAATAGATGCGACCATTCTTCCCAGACGTTAGATTTCTCAGATCTTTGGTTCACAGTCAACTCATCACTACTGACGACAGTAGTCTGTGGAATGAGTCTCTGCACTTAAAGAAGTTCTGAAGCCAATGGATATTCCTCACAGCAGATACACAAGGTTTTGTGAATGAAACCAAAGACCTACATAAGTAATGAAAAAGAAGAAATAGAAACATGTAATCGTCGCTCTTCTGCCATATGTGAGAGGTCTGTTGTCAAAAACACGACTGATCCTCAGAATACCCAAAGTAAAAGCTATTTTTCGGCCTCCACAGAAGACATTAGCACACTTGGGTCCAGTTAAAAATTAGTTGATGCTTCAGAAGCCTTCAGTTAACAAGATCTCCCGTGTTTGTAGCCTTTCAGATTTCAAATAGACGGCCCATACAGTCTACGAACGAAGCACAGAATGGTGTAGGTACACCTGGACCTAACACAGGACACTTCAATTGCATCTACTTAAAGCCTCATTACCATCAACTATTATGGGAAAATGTATTTCAGAGGCCCTCAGTAAAGGGGCTGATATTTCAAGGCCGTAAAGACTTGAGAAATACACAGATTGCGCGCCGCTCTGAATGAGGCTGGTGTGACTCAAAGCTTTGTGCTGGCTTGCATGTGTGGCTTTTCTTTAAGTCGTGGTTAGCGGCCTGTGTCGTGACTCCCCTCTTGAGGTGGCCAAGGGCTACAGTTTCATATGCTCGTTGCAGCACTACAATTTATGACGGAAAAGTACAAGTATTAGAATTTTGGGGCAAACCACAGTGAGAACACGGACCTCACAGAGATCACGTCACGTTTATTTCTGCTCGGGAAATTCGGAAGTGTTAAACTATGCTCTGAGTCGGCAATCGCTGGCAGACGTCTGACGGGAATTTCTAGGATAAACTGTAGAGGAAGAGCTGCTCTTATTGCCCTGTGACTGACGACATTCCTGGGTGGGAATTTGTTAAACGTGGCATTGACACACTATTGGCGGAAAATAGTAACACTTTTCCTGATTGACGTTGTGTTCTGATTGACTTAAACTGCCGAATCAGGAACTGGTAGAAGAAAAAGCGAGCCTCTTGATTGGATGGTGGATGGCGACAGGTCGCTGGTTCGAGATGTCATACCACCTCCAGGTGTCCTGACGAATGAGATTCTGATTCTCCACTATGACCACGGTCCTCCGACCTACCGACACAGAAGACTGGTGAGAGTATACAGCAGCTCGGCTCACTACATGGGGGTCAGTATTTAGATAGGAAGGGCACCATTCCCACAGCTCCGCTATACCCGATTCAAGCCTTAGAATCGTATGATGTGATATTCAATGGGCCAATGGAGTTTCTAGATTAATCGTTGGCTTGTATTGGATTAATGATTTAATGAGCAGCCAGGATGCGGTAGCTGTTCCACTGCTTGCCTATCTTGTTAGCTGCTGTCAGCAATTAACTTTGGTTTTCGTAGAATGTTAATCCCAATAATTTGTAATTGTTTAGTAAACATTATTTTTATGTTTCATTACCATTTTTATTTTAAAAGCGTATATTCACTGATTTATTCTATTGATTCAACAGATAGTTAGATACTATGGTTACTATATGAGGGCATTTTAAGATAATGATTCCGTTGCGTAATTTATAGTTAACATGGGGTCTTAAGGGTAGTGTGATGGAGTCTGGGTAGGTCCATTACTGTGGTAGGTTTCACCTTCTCATACACCGCACAATAATGTATAAATTGGCTAACCATGCTCAGTCTTCGTACCTTGGGAGATTCTGTGGGCAGACTAACTTCTTCTCTTATATCATGTAGTATGTAAGTAGATCAAATATACAGTTCATTTTGTCATTTCCTTTTAGCGACCATCTGTGGTACACTTAGATCTGCGCTCATATAAGCCGGCCGTGGTGGCCGAGCGGTTCTAGGCGTTACAGTGTGGAACCGCGCGACCGCTACGGTTGCAGGTTCGAATCCTGCCTCGGGTATGGGTGAGTGTAATGTCCTTAGGTTAGTTAGGTTTAAGTAGTTCTACATTCTAGGGGACTGGTGACCTCAGATGTTAAGTCCCATAGTGCTCAGAGTCATTTGAACCATTTTTTGTTGCTTGAATGTTCTGACAAAATGTTCCGCTTCGCCGTTTGACTGCGAATGGAACGGAGCACTAGTAACATATCTGTAAGGTTACCAGTTGCTGGGAAAATTTTTGTGTCATGAAGCGAATTTTGTAATCTTGTATACTAGTGTTCAGTGAGTATGATCACGAGAAGTAAGGCTCGGGGACACAAGGAAGTTGATACAATACCGAATATGGAGCACAGAAAGACAGACATAAGGTGTGTATGAGCGTTAGTGCATGCAAAGGCACGCGTTAGCTTGGAGGATTTAGTCATAGTTGAAGGGTCAGAACAGATAGACATGAGTAGAGAAGGCATTGAGCAAGATCAGGAGGATGTCACAAGAAGAGGAACTGTTATGAAGGGTTTTGAACGATAAATGTAATTTTTTGCGTACGTGTTTCAGTTTGGTTGGGTAAATGTTTGGGGGTCCTTTGATTCTTTGAACCTCAGTGACAAAATAATGAAGTCTGCAGTAATTTTAAAACGGACCAAAGGCAATGAGACACTCCTTTCCTACATGATCTATTTTCTGTTATTAAACTGCGCCGTGAACATCAATGTGCAGAACTATGTGTTTGTAATTTTTTTTAATACCTTATTTGGGAGATTTTCGTATGCGTAATTCGATGCCATCTCCTGAAGAAAGTTAACCACGTCGTTGCAACGTGAAACTTACAGCCGGCCGAAGTGTCCGAGCGGTTCTAGGCGCTTCAGTCCGGAACAACGCTATTGCTATGGTCGCAGGTTCGTATCCTGCCTCGGGAAGTCCTTTGGTTAGTTAGGTTTAAGTAGTTCTAAGTTCTAGGGGACTAATGACCTCAGATGTTAAGTCCCATAGTGTTCAGAGCCATTTGAACCATTTTACTTACTGTTCGAATGCAATAGATGCTCAATACATGTAACATGAGAGGGTCGATCACACAGTTGAGTTTGATTATTTCTAAGGTGAGGCTGATGCCCACCGCAGTTATGATATCTCAGATACGAACAAAGATGAGGTTGCATCATGATGTGAGAATGATCAAGAAGACACACTGGATGGTGAGGCAAGCTCTGGCATGCCTAGTCGACCAATTGCATCGTCAAATTCACACACATCTCCATGCAACAATAGGACTGAAATTGAACATAACGAGGACGATCGGTTAATACTCCTGAGAAGTGGAGTGGAGGGTCTGAATCAGAGGCTGAGACGGTTCTGCGACCGTGTGGGCTGCAGATTCCTCGCGCCATAGGGTGGTGGGGTTTCGGGTTCCGCTAGGTAGGTCAGGAGTCCACTACACTCAACAAGCCGCTACACGGGTAGCAGGGGTTGTGTGGCGTGGGCTGGGCGTTTTTTTTTTTTTTTTTTTTTTTTTAGATTAGATGACCTCGGACAAGTACAGGAAGGGCAACAGCCTCAACGGGTGTTGGGCACAGTCAGGACATGCGGGGACCAAGCAGCTATCGGTACGGTATTGAAATTGTAAACTGTCGAAACTGCGTTGGTAAAGTACCGGAACTTCAAGCGCTGATAGAAAGCACTGAAGCTGAAATCGTTATAGGTACAGAAAGCTGGCTGAAGCCAGAGATAAATTCTGCCGAAATTTTTACAAAGGTACAGACGGTGTTTAGAAAGGATAGATTGCATGGTGGAGTGTTCGTCGCTGTTAGTAGTAGTTTATCCTGTAGTGAAGTAGAAGTGGATAGTTCCTGTGAATTATTATGGGTGGAGGTTACACTCAACAACCGAACTAGGTTAATAATTGGCCCCTTTTACCGACCTCCCGACTCAGCAGCATTAGCGGCAGAACAACTGAGAGAAAATTTGGAATACATTTCACACAAATTTTCTCACCATGTTATAGTCTTAGGTGGAGATTTCAAGTTACCAGACATAGACAGGGACACTCAGATGTTTAGAACGGGTGGTAGGGACAGAGCATCGAGTGACATTATACTAAGTGCACTGTCCGAAAATTACCTCGAGCAATTAAACAGAGAACCTACTCGTGGAGATAACATCTTGTACCTACTGGTAACAAACAGACCCGAACTATTCGGCTCTGTATGTGCAGAACAGGGAATCAGTGATCATAAGGCCGTTGCAGCATCCCTGAATATGGATGTTTAATAGGAAAATAAAAAAAGGGAGGAAGGTTTATCTGTTTAGCAAGAGTAATAGAAGGCAGATTTAAGACTACCTAACAGATCAAAACGAAAATTTCTGTTCCGACACTGACAATGTTGAGTGTTTATGGAAAAAGTTCAAGGCAATCTGTAACATGCGTTTTAGACAGGTACGTGCCGAGTAAAACTGTAAGGGACGGGAAAAACCCACCGTGGTACAACAACAAAGTTAGGAAACTACTGCGAAAGCAAAGAGAGCTTCACTCCAAGTTTAAACACAACCAAAACCTCTCAGACAAACAGAAGCTAAACGATGTCAAAGTTAGCGTAAGGATGGCTATGCGTGAAGCGTTCAGTGAATTCGAAAGTAAACTTCTATGTACCGACTTGACAGAAAATCCTAGAAAGTTCTGGTCTTACGTTAAATCACTAAGTGGCTCGAAACAGAATAGCCAGACACTCCGGGATGATGATGGCATTGAAACAAAGGATGACACGCGTAAAGCTGAAATACTAAACTCCTTTTTCCAAAGCAGTTTCACAGAGGAAGACCGCACTGCAGTTCAAATCCTCGCACAAACGAAAAAATGAGTGACATCGAAATAAGTGTCCAAGGAATAGAAAAGCAACTGAAATCACTCAACAGAGGAAAGTCCACTGGACCTGACGGGATACCAATTCGATTCTACACAGATTACGCGAAAGAACTTGCCCCTTCTAACAGATGGGTACCGCAAGTCTCTAGAGGAAAGGAAGGTTCCAAATGATTGGAAAAGTGCACAGGTAGTCCCAGTCTTCAAGAAGGGTCGTCGAGCAGATGCGTAAAACTATAAACCTACGTCTCTGACGTCGATCTGTTGTAGAATTTTAGAACATGTTTTTGCTCGACTATCATGTCGTTTTTGGAAACCCAGAATCTACTTTGTAGGAATCAACATAGATTCCGGAAACAGCGATCGTGTGAGACCCAACTCGCTTTATTTGTTCATGAGATCCAGAAAATATTAGATACAGGCTCCCAGGTAGATGCTATTTTTCTTGACTTCCGGAAGGCGTTCGATACAGTTCCGCACTGTCGCCTGGTAAACAAAGTAAGAGCCTACGGAATATCAGACCAGCTGTGTGGCTGGATTAAAGAGTTTTTAGCAAACAGAACACAGAATGTTGTTATCAATGGAGAGACGTCTACAGACGTTAAAGTAACCTCTGGTGTGCCACAGGGGAGTGTTATGGGACCATTGCTTTTCACAATATATATATGACCTAGTAGATAGTGTCGGAAGTTCCATGCGGCTTTTCGCGGATGATGCTGTAGTATACAAAGAAGTTGCAGCATTAGAGGATTGTAGCGAAATGCAGGAAGACCTGCAGCGGATAGGCACTTGGTGCAGGGAGTGGTAACTGACCCTTAACATAGACAAATGTAATGTATTGCGAATACACAGAAAGAAGGATCCATTATTGTGTGATTATATGATATCGTAACAAACAGTGGTAGTAGTTACTTCTGTAAAATATCTGGGAGTATGCGTGCGGAACGATTTGAAGTGGAATGATCATATAAAATAAATTGTTGGTAAGGTGGGTGACGGGTTGAGATTCATTGGGAGAGTCCTTAGAAAATGTCAACATAGGAGGTGGCTTACAAAACACTCGTTCGACCTGTACTTGAGTATTGCTGATCATTGTGGGATGCCCAAGTATTGTCCATGTTCGGCCCCACAACACCAAGTCAAGGACAACAGTCTGATAGGTTTGGCCCGACAATGGCCTGAAGGTACACGGACGCCGTGCCGGCGCAAACAATAGTGGCCTAAGGGACAACGCCTTCAGCGGCCGACTAATCGAGGCCACCCGACATGCTGCTAGCTGTAAAGCCCATTCCGCGCGTCTGGTTCAGGCATTGAGGTATGACGTTGGGATTGCCCCGTTGTCTTTCTTCCTCTGGGGAGCATTATAGTAGCTACGTTGCTGTTTTCCGGAGAATCCACATATTTGTACGAGATACATCCAACGACAGTTCCTTAGATACAGTATACATATGTGGACCCTACTCTACTTCATTTCATATGTTACTGCTCACGAGCTCTCAGCAGTTCTCTTAGTACAGACGAGTTAACCCCGTAGGTGTTGCTGGACGGGGCGCGCCGAGAATACAGCGACCAGAGGATAACCCTTATGTCCAGGCCAGCTGCCACGATTGAAGGACGCAGTTGCGCAATTGATACCGCTGCTCGTGATAACTCTGGCCTTGGACGTGCCGACAGCTGTCCAGTCCTTTAAGCCTAAAGCAACACCAATGGAGAATATGGATCTTCCTGCAACGCCACATAGAGCAGTTCACAGCCTTCTCACTCACGACACTCTGCGAAAAGACGCACCGACCTAAGTGTAGTGACACACATTTCGTGTGACCGTGTGACAGCGATTCGCACCTCTAATCTGCTTCATGTACTTGGCAAACGTCTCAGCCTACGTTAGTACTTTCGCTGTTTTCTTTACAGCAGGTTCTGTACAACTGTACAATGCCCCCTCAATCTAGAGTACTACAATTGTTTTCGGTGCAATGTTCATAAATGTAGCACGTTAGCACTTGAAAATTCTCATGTGGGTAGCAAGAATCTTGCCAATATCAACTCTAACCAACGGCCATGACCGATACAATGTGACCATATAGTATCCATGTTATAAACCAAAATATTCGCTCTAGTATGTGGCTGTTATCCGTATGCTTTGACGTAACCTAAGACGTCTTTGAAATGTTGTTGTTGTGGTCTTCAGTCTGGAGACTGGTTTGATGCGGCTCTCCATGCTACTGTATACTGTACAGGCTTCTTTATCTCAAAGTGCCTACTGCAAGCGACATCGTTCTGAATCTGCTTAGTCTATTCATCTCTTGGTCCCCGCCTACGATTTTTACGATCCATTCTGTCCTCCAATGCTAAATTAGTGATCCCTTGATGCCTCAGAACGTGTTCTACCAACCGATCCCTTCTTCTAGTCAAGTTGTGCCGGAAGCTCCTCTTCTCCCCAATTCTATTCAATACCTCCTCATTAGTTATGTGATCTACCCATCTAATCTTCAGCATTCTTCTGTAGCACCACATTTCGAAAGCTTCTATTCTCTTCTTGTCTAAACTATCTATCGTCCATGTTTCACTTACATACATGGCTACACTCCACACCAATACTTTCAGAAACGACTTCCTGACAATTAAATCTAAACTCGATGTTAACAAGCTTCTCTTCTTCAGGAACACTTTTCTTGCTATTGCCAATCTACATTTTATATCCTCTCTACTTCGACCATCATCAGTCATTTTGCTCCCCAAATAGCAAAACTCCTTTACTACTTTAAGTGTCTCATTTACTAATCTAATTCCCTCAGCTCCACCTGATTTAATTCAACTACATTTCATTATCCTCGTTTTGCTTTTTTCGATGTTCATCTTATATCCTCCTTTAAACATACTGTCCATTCCGTTCAACTGCTCTTACAGGTCCTTTGCTGTCTCTGACAGAATATTTGCAATATTTGTTTGATAATGTCTTATTTACCTAAATCATATCTTGTGCGCAACGTTAGTCACATCACACTCACACTTGCAATATTTAGCTGTTACATACTAGATAATTTGCCTAACGTCATTTGTATGCACACAACTTAACTCTCTATTATGTAAACTATATCACAAATTTCTCAGTAATGAACTTAACGAAAAACTCATTTTCTTCACCTCTAATTTTATTTTCCAAGGCTTATTGTTCATCATTCACGAAGTAAACAATTTAACTGCCGACTCATTGTTTATGCTTCTCATTGCAGTGGCATGATATTATGTGCATCACGTCTTTTAGTAACCGACAGGTCTTACAGCTTATCCAAAAAGTTTTTGGTCGCTCTTTTGCTTGAAAGAGGCAGAAACTGTAACTTAATCAAACGTGAATAGCTGGTACTGTAAAGTCATAAGAATACAATTGATGCTGAAGTGATATTCACGGTAAAAACAGATAAATCAGTAATTTTCTCAGCATCTTGCACAATTTATAAAAGACGCATATCTACGATGACGTGGTACTCTTAAAGTCTCTGTAGAAATACCAACTTGATTTCCATTCATGAAATGCTCTCTCTCATCCCACAGTTTTGAAGCTTTTTGATAAAATTCTAACAATAAAAACAGATATCGCATGTTTTCACTAGGGAGTGCATTTGGGGGATTCGCTTTAATACTCCACGATGGCAATCTTTCTTTATATTCAAAAATCTCTTCGTACAATTTTGGATTTATAATTTTGTATTTATAATTGAGGATTTGCCTGTTCTCCCCAAGAGCCAGTCTGGAAAAGGAATTTGGTCTCCTGCACCTAGGGCCTAACTGCATCAGTGATAATATTACTTTTCATGGCTTTGATGAAAACATTAATAAATGCAATAGGTTGACAGTTGTTTCAGTTTGTCTGTAGTGAAGTAACGTGAAGACTGAAAATAAAAAAATACTTCCCACATAGGGCGTCAAGGACACGATCCACGGATTAACGTCCTTTGCTCTTTCCGCTGCACGGATAGTGGGCTGGAAATAACAGTAGATCAAATAGCTAATGCTTCGATAAGTCCGTGGTAAAAACGTTATTTTTTCTGGACCCTCCACTTCCATCAATTTCTGCCAATTCCTTTCAATTTGTACTAAATCGGTGATGAGTAGTAGGCGAAGTCTGCTTGTGAGACAAAAAACTCTACCTTGAGAATAAGACTGACGTCACGAACCTGAGTTATCATGTTATCACACGGTCATCAATCCACAAATTTTTACTAATAATACACTGGTGAAAAATGATTTCATTATCTTTCAACATTTGGTCTTTCTTAGCACAATGTCACATACGAAATAATTAGTCAAAACATGGTATTCCATTTCTGCCATCTAGTTTTGCAATTAGTATTCTATGTTGCTGTTTTACACATAAGACAAGTCGCAGAGCTGCCTGCCAGCTCAAAAACTAGTTTTCTCCTAACGCTTGAACCACCGTGTTTAAAAATTTTGCTACTATAATGCATTTGAGCTCGAAATAATATGTACATCATAAGCCAGTATATCATCACTTACCTAATAATAGCTTGATGGTGAAGAATCATTTTTCGTAGTTGATGTCTGATTTCAATGCCACTCATGGCGTCAGATGAGGGTGAAGTTTCAGAAGCCATATGTTTGGTTGAAAACGTAAGGTCTTGGTCTTCATTAGCAAGGTCGACAATGTTTCTGGAGAGTAGGATGAGCTGCACCCTCAGCTGTGCTATGAGGGAGACGTTGAAGGAGTCTACAACTATAGTAAACACGGCCGCGTGCATAGTGATGAAGCTGCAGAATACCCAAGTGGGGATGAATGTGAGTGGACTTGTCACATCGTATGGGAGCTCCAAGATAAACGGCAACCCTGCAGCACAGAAACCAAAGCGGAGCAGAGGAAATATGATCCACCACAGGCAGCCTGCAGTGCCGAACCAAATGTAGGCCAGCACGAATCTGCGCAGATCTCGGTCACGTGCCTCCATCAGGTGGACATCACGTGGGCACAGGAAGTCTCCAAAGTCACGGTCCAGCTGCACGTAGATAGAAAATACATTGACTGAGTGCTGTCAAGTGAATTTACAGATAAACTGCCTCTACTACAAAAGTTCTTCTCTTCACAACAGGTAAAATAGATTTGGCAGATATCACTAGTCACAAAACCACCAAGAAATTACTTTATTCCTAGTAGACTTAAACTTTTACAGAAAATATAAAGATACACAACAATAACCAATTTCAGCGTAAGGTAATCCCATGTAATGAAAACTGCAAGTTTTCAGTTTCAGATCCCCGCTGTATAAACGTCAATTGTAATGCAGCAATGGTGCAGATGGATGAAAGTAGTAATATGCCATGGCCGTGCTCAATAAATTGCCGTCCATTTACAGTAAATCTTGGGGAACTACAGAAATCCAAACCTCGACAGCCAAGTGGAGATTTGAGGACCCCTCCTCACAAATATCTGTCCAGCATCTCTCACCCAAGACCAACTTAACGTACCATGAGAAGCATTTGTTATGTGAAGTACACTAATCTACTACAAATTATCGAAAGAAATTTGGGCATTTGTTACTTTCAACCAATTAAAAATAATAAATACGGTTTACAAATGGGGTACATTGCTGGCTTCAAATGACTGATATATTATATTATTGTCAACCATTGACCACATACCGGGTGATCAAAAACTCATTATAAATTTGAAAACTGAATAAATCACGGAATAATGTAGATAGAGAGGAACAAATTGACACACATTCTTGGAATAACATGGGGTTTTATTAGAACCAAAACAATACAAAAGTTCAAAAAATGTCCGACAGATGGCGCTTCATCTGATCAGAATAGCAATAATTAGCACAACAAAATAAGTCAAAGCAAATATGATGTTTCCAGAATGAGATTTTCACTCTGCAGCGGAGTGTGCGCTGATATGAAAGATGATGTTCTTTACAGGAAATGCTCAATATGTCTACCATCATTCCTCAACAATAGCTGTAGTCGATTAATAATGTTGTGAACAGCACTGTAACGCATGTCCGGAGTTATAGTGAGGCATTGACGTCGGATGTTGCCTTTCAGCATCCCTAGAGATGTCGGTCGATCACGATACACTTGCGACTTCAAGTAGCCCCAAAGCCAATAATCGCACGGACTGAGGTCTGGGGACCTGGCAGGTAGCCCCAAAGCCAATAATCGCACGGACTGAGGTCTGGGGACCTGGGAGGCCAAGCATGACGAAAGTGGCGGCTGAGCACACGATCATCACCAAGCGTCGCGCGCAAGAGATCTTTCACGCGTCTAGCAATTTTTTTTTGTTCTATATAAACCCCTGTCATTCCAAGCATGTATGTCAATTTTTACCTCTCTATCTACATTATACCGTGGTTTATTAAGTTTTCAAATTTATACTGAATTTTTGATCAACCGGTATATAAATGCTTTCTACAAATCTGGCATTTTCTCTGCTCGTTTTATCTTAATTTTAAAGTCAATATTTTTGAGTAAACAAAAACCGAGAATAAAGAGTAGTAAATTTCGTATATAGTATATTTATAGAGAGAAGATGGTACTTTAAGAATCTATTAGAATAGATCTAGAAGGTACCTTACAGAAACTGTAAAGAAATAAACCTTGGAAAATAAATGAGGCTTGGAAATAACGCAGAAATGAACAGAAATTATACAAAAACATCGAAGAAAAGTAGCAAAACATAGTAATGATTACTTCGTAAGTAAGATGAAGATTATGAACACGCAAACTAATAGTTTCTAAACAAAAGGATAAGACATTTGAATTAACAATGGTTGTACAAGGCAGAACACTAAGAAAATTTGACCAGACAACTGGAAGATTCGTAGAAAACAATTAACTGTGCTGAAAGCGGTTACAAAAGCTGACTGTATCGACAGCATTAACCCAAAGATTGTGGAATGAGAAGCGTGACTCTTGAACGACAGTTGATGTGTGCTAAACACAACTAAAAGTAACGGCTCTACTCAGTGCAACAAATATAACTTTTCACTGAAGAGACATAGTTCTTGCAACAGTTACGGTGATATACGTTTACTGGCAGTAAACTACAAAATTAATACCAAGCTGATAAAAAAAGGTATTTGTTGTGGTGTTCAGAACGGTGACTGGTTGATGCAACGCTCCACAACAGCCAGTCCTCTGCAAACCCCTTCATCTCCGCACAGCTACTGCATCCTACATCCATTTGAACCTGCTTACAGTGGTCGACGCTTGGCCTTCTTCTAAATTTTTGTTCTACATGCTTTTCTCCACTACCAGAATGACCATTCCTTGCTGCGTCAGCATCCCTCTCTGAACTTATTGTTTATCGTTCTCTCTATCACTTCAATTTATATTAGATATTCTTTTTAATCCAGAGATACTTTCCTTGCTACTGCCAGCCTGCCTTTTACCACCCCTCTAATTTGGTCATCGTCAGTTAATTTGCTAACCGAATAGCAAAAGTCTTCTATAACAATTTATTTGGTTCAAATAGCTCTGGGCACTATGGGGCTTAACTTCTAAGGTCATCAGTCCCCTAGAACTTAGAACTACTTACACCTAACTAAGCTAAGGACATCACACAAATCCATGCCCGAGGCAGGATTCGAACCTGCGACCGGAGCGGTCGCGCGGTTACAGACTGTAGGGCCTTTAACCGCTTGGCCACCCCGGCCGGCACAATTTATTTCCTAACCCTATTTCGTTAGTGTAGCCTGATTTAATTCAACTAATTTGTTTCACTTTTATACAGTATCTTTTCAAGACCCTTTGCATCCCGTTCAATGATCTTAAAAGTCATTTGTCGTCTCTTACAGAATTACATTCTCGTCCTCAAACCGAGAAGTATGTCTTTCTTCTCCCACCACTTAATTTTCTTTCCTGATTTGATCTGCGTTCCCATTACTCAACCAGTGTTTACCTCTCATGTCGGACGGTTCTTATGATTGCCGTTTAGTTTCTATATAGCTTGTCCATCTTAGGAACGAAATACATCACTGATTCTGAACTTTAGGGGTCCGACAATTTATTGATAGCTTTGTGGAAGTACGTCAAAGTAATTTGCGTAAACAACGGCCCGATGATTTTCCTACGCGGTGATGGGGCCCGATAGCTACACAGATGGGTTCCACAAGATTTCCATCAGGTGAATTTGGTTGCCGAGACATTAACGTGAATGCCGTGGAGGAAGACATCAAGAATGAAAGGATGCAGTTGGTTCGAAGTTGTCAGCGTGTCTTCGATTGTCTTCGGTTACTACCACAGGTCCTATGCAAGAGCAGACGAACTTCTCCCACAGCATACTATTGCTCCCACCAGCTTGCATCCGCGCGCTGCACCTCTCAAATCGCCGTTCACGTTGATGACGGCGTTTGTGGAGACGGCCATTGACCTAGTGCAGCAAAAGTGTTATCCAACGGAAACAGCCGACACGTTTCCGTTGCTCGACAGTCAAATCCCCAGCCCATTACAGTCGTAACTGACGATGACGTTGGGTCAACATGGAAAATTTAGGGTAGTCCGCGGCGGATCTCCATGTCCAAAAATGTAGGACGAACATTGTGCTCTGAAATACTTGTGCGTGCACCAGTATTAAGCTCATTCCGCAGAGATGCCCAGGCTTTACAGCGTAGACGAGCCTCCGGACCCCACGTTCTGTGAACAATCGTCTCCATCCAGCCAGCCGTTAATAGTGCCTAGTGGTAGTTTCAATGTCCTTCTACTTCTTTCCATAGCTGCTCTCGACATTACCAAGTGCATATTCGATCAGCTTCTCCGTTTTCGAGACACTCTTTTACAGGCTCTGCATAACGATAAACTGCTGTTTCTCAAAGTCGCTTATCGCAAAGGATTTCCCCATTTGCAGTCCATACCTTCTCTGGGGTCATCCCCCGTCCTTGTCTGCTCCACTGAAATATTTTTGTTACCGTGTCACAAGTCTGAAACGCCACCGGGCGGCATCCAACGTCGTGACGGGCAGTGGTCACAATGTTTTGGCTCATCAGTGTATTACTACGCTGCCTCATGACGGAAATAACTGAATTGCAAGTTGATTGGGGTTACCGTTTGGGATTCAAAACATTTCTGGCGAATGTCGAGCGAACTGCTGTATGTCGGTAACTTCCTGCCTCCAAAACAAAAGAAGAAAGACTAGGTTTAACGACATCGAGGTCATTAGAGGCGGAGCACAAGCTCGGATGGTGCCAACGATGGAGAAGGAAATCGCCCTTGAAATTTTGTAAGGAACCATTCCGGCATTTGCCTAGGGCGATTTAAGGAAATCGCGGAAAACCTGATTCTGGTTGGCCAGACGCGGGGTTTGAGCCCTCGTCCTCCCGAAAGCGAGTCCAGTGTGTTAACCACTGCGCCAGCTCCCTCTGTCAGAGTCTTACAGCCACATTCAAGTGCATACTCAATGTACTTTCAGCGGTACGCACCTGAAGATGGCCAGAAATATCAAGGATAAGAAATAACGACTTCCAGCAGTTAACCCAAAATTTCATGGAAGAATAGTGAGAAGTTTATTCCAATAAAAGTCGGCCTTACGTCTGCCGTTCTACTACAGAGTGCGTTACCAAAGTGATACAAGTAATTTTATGGTGATAAGACTGCACATCGCAGAGCATTTGAACTGGCTGCGCTACATGCAATAGGAGAAGGGGAACGTTTGGCTTCACAAAGTGCCCATAGTCAGTCTGGTGCAAACAGCGTTGCGGCAGTACCACTGATTTCGTGAAACTCGTCTCGAAGATCTTGTCATGACGCACAATGGACCAAACGCCTAACAATGGTAAGTCGTCGTCTACCGTTCCGAAAGTTATACTGATACCTATTAACGTTTCAGCAAGCATACAAAAATTCTTCTCTACTGTATTCAAATTTTTCAATTTGACTGATTATGCTGAAGTAGGGCCGATAATAATCAGCCAATGGTCCCGCTCTAAACGGCCATCAGTCAGCCACACCGAAGAAAATGTGTCGCATGAGCGTGTTTGTTGTACTCTGACATTCTAGAGAGCCTTAGAACAACTAGACAGGCATCTAACCTTCCTACAGCCGCAGTGCACGCCATCGGGACAAATTACCTCAGCATATAAAATATATGGTTCAAAGTATTGACGGACGTCCGAAATGCACGTAGAATGGCAATGGTAAGTGAATTTTTGGAACTGGTTCCAACTGAAGCTGATGTTTTAGTATTTGCTACATTATAGGAGCGTGAGTATTTGAGTAGAACACGGAGATAAAGCGCCAGTGCACCTAATGTAACATCCAGAGTCTCCCAATGAAAGATGACATGAATCAGCAAGTTAGAAGTGATATCAATGCTGACTGTGTGGTTCACAAGAATCAAAATGTTTGATTCACAAGAATTTGCAAAGTTTGTGATTTACAAGAATTTTCGCCTAATTATTTCTAAATGTTTGTAGCTGAACTTGCATTGTTTCAAATTCTGAAAGGTTCAGGGGTGAAATACAGAGTACAAAAGGTTATTTACAGAGTTTACAGACACTAGACTGCAGTTGTAAGTGTCGAAGGTCACGAAAGGCGGCCGTTGTGGCGGAGTGGTCCTAGGCGCTTCAGTCTGGAAACGCGTGACCGCTACTGTGGCAGGTTCGATTCCTGCCTCGGGCATGGATATGTGTGATGTCCTTAGGTTAGTTAGGTTTAAGTAGTTCTAAGTTCTAGGGGACTGATGACCTCAGATGTTAAGTCCCAAAGCGCTCAGAGCCATTTGAACCATTTGAAGGTCATGAAAGGGAAATAGTGTTAGCGAAGGAAGGAAACAGGTTATAGCCAGTCCCAAACGTCACTCAATCTGTTCACTGAGCAAGCGGGGAAATCAAGGAAAAATATGGAGACAAAATTAAATATGAAGTTTTCTCAATGACACCGTAATCCTGTCAGGTACAGCAAAGGACTTGGAAGAGTAGATTAACAGAATGAACACAGCGTTGAAAGGAGGATATAACGTTAACACCAACAAAACAAACACGGCAGTAATGGTGTGGAATTGAATGAAATCAGGCCATGCTGAGGGAATTAGATTATTAATGAGACACCAAAAGGAGTATATTCACGAAAAGGAGTATATCTACTAACTTTTAACTAATCTAATTCCTATTCTGCTATTTCTGCAACAAAATTACGGGTGACAGCCGAAGTCATTGGCAATCGCAAGAAATACTTTTGTGAAGAAGAGAAATTTGCTAACATCAGACGTGAAATTGTTGTTGTTGTTGTTGTTGTTGTCTTCAGTCCTGAGACTGGTTTGATGCAGCTCTCCATGCTACTATATCCTGTGCAAGCTTCTTCATCTCCCAGTACCTACTGCAACCTACATCCTTCTGAATGTGCTTAGTGTATTCATCTCTTGTTCCCCGTCTACGATTTTTACGCTCCATGCTGCCCTCCAATACTAAATTGGTGATCCCTTGATGCCTCAGAACATGTCCTACCAACCGATCCCTTCTTGTGGTCAAGTTGTGCCACAAACCTCTCTTCTTCCCAATCCTATTCAATACGTTCTCATTAGTTATGTGATCTACCCATCTAATATTCAGCAATCTTCTGTAGCACAACATTTAGAAAGCTTCTATTCTCTTCTTGTCCAAACAATTTATCGTCCATGTTACACTTCCATACATGGCTACACTCCATACAAATACTTTCAGAAACGACTTCCTGACACTTAAATCTATACTCGATTTTAGCAAATTTCTCTTCTTCAGAAACGCTTTCCTTGCCGTTGCCAGTCTGCATTTTATATCCTCTCTACTTCGTCCATCATCAGTTATTTTGCTCCCCAAATAGCAAAACTCCTTTACTACTTTAAGTGTCTCATTTCCTAATCTAATTCCCTCACCATCACCCGACTTAATTTGACTACATTCCATTATCATCGTTTCGCTTTTGTTGATGTTCATCTTATATCCTCCTTTCGTGACACTGTCCATTCCGTTCAACTGCTCTTCCAAGTCCTTTGCTGTCTCTGACAGAATTGCAATGTCATCGGCGAACCTCAGAGTTTTTATTTCTTCTCCATGGATTTTAATACCTGCTCCGAACTTTTCTTGTGTTTCCTTCACTGCTTGCTCAATATACATATTGAATAACATGAAATTATAGTAATGGGAAGTATTTTCTGGAGGTATTTGTCGGGGTGGAAGGGGGGGGGGGGAGGAGTGCAACATTGTACATGTACATCTACAAGTACATATATATTCCGCAAGCCACGGTAAGATTTTGGGGGGAGACTACCGTGTACCGCTACTAGTCATTCCATTTCCTGTTCCACTCGCAAATAGAGTGAGCGAAAAATGACTGCCTGTATGCCACCATGCGAGGCCTAGTCTGTATAATCTTATCTGCTTGGTCCTTATGCGACATGTGTGTTGGCTGCAGTAGAATGGTCGTGAAGTCAGCCTCAAATGCTGGTTCTCTAAATTTTCTCAGTGGTGCTTTCCCTGCAGTGAGTTCCCAAAGCATCTCCCAAACACTTGCGTGTTGTTCGAAACTACCACTAACAATTCTAGCACTGACCTCTGCAGAGGTTCGACGTCTGCCTTTAATCGGACCTGGTGTGGGTCCCTCGATCAGTACTCAACGATGGCTCGCACTAGTGTCGCATATGCTGTCTACTTTACAAATGAAGAACACTTTCCTCAAATTCCCCCAATAAACCGGCGTTGACCAATCTCCTTCCCTGCTACCATCATCATATGCTCTTTCCATTTCATACTGCTTTGCAACGGTATGCCCAGATGTTTATCTGTGTGACTGTGTCAAGCAGCTGTACTCGAACATCATGTAATTGTTTTTCCAACTCACTTGCATTAACTTACATTTCTCTACAGTTAGAGTTCGCTGTTATTCATCAGACTTGCTCTAAACTGAAACGAGCACGATACATCTACATCTACATATATACTCCGCAATCCACCATACGGTGGTGGAGGGTACCTCGAACCACAACTAGCATCTTCTCTCCCTGTTCCACTCCCAAACGAAACGAGGGAAAAATGACTGCCTATATGCCTCTGAACGAGCCCTAATCTCTCTTATCATATCTTTGTGGTCTTTCCGCGAAATGTCAGTTAGCGGCAGTAAAATTGTACTGCAGTCAGACTCAAATGCTGATTCTCTAAATTTCCTCAGTAGCGATTCACGAAAAGAACGGCTCCTTTGCTCCAGAGACTCCCATCCGAGTACCTGAAGCATTTCCGTAACACTCGCGTGATGATCAAACCTACCAGTAACAAATCTAGCAGCCCGCGTCTGAATTGCTTCTATGTCCTCCCTCAATCCGACCTGATAGGAATCCCAAACGCTCGAGCAGTATTCAAGAATGGGTCGTATTAGTGTTTTATAAGCGGTCTCCTTTGCATATGAACCACGTCTTCCCAAAATTCTACCCCACCACTGCCATTACATTCTTGTTCCACTTCATATCGCTCTTCAGTATCACGCCCAAATATTTAATCGATGTACCTCTGTCAAGGGCTACACTACTAATGGAGTATTCAAACATTACGGGATTCTTTTTCCTATTCATCTGCATTAATTTACATTTATCTATATTTAGAGTTATCTGCCATTCTTTACACTAATCACAAATTCTGTCCTAGTCGTCTTGTATACTCCTACAGTCGCTCAACGACGACACCTTCCCGTACACCACAGCATCATCAGCAAACAGCCGCACATTTCTATCCACCCTATCCAAAAGATCACTTATGTAGATAGAAAACAATAGCGGACCTACGTATAAGCGGTTGAGATAGGAAGAGAATAATAGCTTTTGAAATGTGCTCTTATAGAAGAATGCTGTAGATGGGCACATCACGTAACTAATAATGAGGCACTGAACAGACTTGCGGAGAAAAGAAATTTGTGGTACAACTGGACTAAAGGAAGATAATTTTTGCAGGGCACATTCTGTGACTGAAGGAATCATCAGGGAAGTGTGGGGATAAAAATTGTAGTAGGAGACTGGAGACAAGCGTAGTCTTGGGGTCCAAAAGGATGTAGGCTGCAATAGTTTTTCGAGTATGTAGAAGGTTGAACAGTATAGCGTAGAACGGAGAGACCATGAACTGAAGGCCATAACAGTAATAACATATACTGATTTTTGTTTAGCACGACATTCACATTACCTTACGAAGACACTTCATCTTGGTTGGAAAGGGGTAGAGTACAAACCTGGGCGGCGAGGTAGTGAAACTGGCGCTCGTGAACGGCAATATGTCCGA
This sequence comes from Schistocerca gregaria, assembly GCF_023897955.1. Taxonomy (NCBI): domain Eukaryota; kingdom Metazoa; phylum Arthropoda; class Insecta; order Orthoptera; family Acrididae; genus Schistocerca; species Schistocerca gregaria. The sequence goes on along the minus strand of NC_064925.1, from coordinate 269,212,597 downwards.
GCCGGAAGAGCCAGGCGGCGACGGTGTTGAAGGTGGAGAGCAGGAGTGTGAAGCGGTCAATGTCGGCGGTGCCGCCCCTCCACAGGGCCAGCGCCTGCGAGCAGAGGAAGGCCGCCACGGCGGCGTTCGCGACCGCGCTCCGCAGGTAGTAGGCGCGCGCCGCCCAGGACTCTGCCCGCGGGTGCCGCATCACACCCGTCCAGTGCAACAGCCGCAGCAGGTACTCCAGCTCGTGTGGCGGCCCGGCGGACGGTGGCTTCGACAGCGCCAGCTCCATCCCACCCGCACTACCTGCACGTGCCGAGTGTCATCTCATCTAACGTGACTACAGTACGTATACGTCACAACCATCATCACCTCCTTCTAAGCATTAAGTGACACTGTCACCTGTTCTGGTCCCATTCATCCAGCCACTTCCTGCAACGTCAGCCCAGTTTTTCCAGCCGACCACTAATTCATTACCTTTGCAGTATATTTTCTATTATCCTATCAAGAACACCCACTTCGTTCAGTTGTCATCTGTCTTGTCCTTAGCTGAAATGATTTTCAAATCTTATGTTATACTACGTGCCATTAAAATTGCTACACCTAGAAGAAATGCACATGATATACAGGTATTCATTGGACAAATATATTATACTAGAACTGATATGTGATTACATTTTCACGCAATTTGGGTGCATAGATCCTGAGAAATCAGTACCCACAACAACCACCTCTGGCCGTAATAACGGCCTTGCTACGTCTGGGCATTGAGTCAAACGGACCTTGGATGCCGTGCACAGGTACAGCTGCCCATGCAGCTTCAATACAATACTACATTTCATCAAGAGTAGTAAGTGGCGTATTGTGACAAGCCAGTTCTTCGGCCACCATTGACCAGACGTTTTCAATTGGTGAGAGATCTGAAGAATGTGCTGGCCAGGGCAGCAGTCGAACATTTTCTGTATCCAGAAAGGCCCGTACAGGACCTGCAACATGCGGTCATGCATTATGCTGCTGAAATGTAGGTTTCGCAGGAATCGAATGAAGGGTAGAGCCACGGGACGTAACACATGTCAAATATAACATCCACTGTTCAAAGTGCCGTCAATGCCAACAAGAGGTGACCGAGACGTGTAACCAATTGCACCCCATACCATCACGCCGGGTGATACGCCAGTATGGCGATGACGAATACACGCTTCCAATGTGCGTTCACCGCGATGTCGCCAAACACGGATGCGACCATCATTATGCTGTAAACAGAACCTGGATTCATGCGAAAAAATGGCGTTTTGCCATTCGTGCACCCAGGTTCGTCGTTGAGTACACCATCGCAGGCACTCCTGTCTGTGATGCAGCGTCAAGGGTAACCGCAGCCACGGTCTCCTAGTTGATAGTCCATGCTGCTGCAAACGTCGTCGAACTGTTCGTGCAGATGGTTGTTGTCTTGCAAATGTCCCCATCTGTTGACTCAGGGATCGAGATGTGGCTGCACGATCCGTTACAGCCAAGCGGATAAGATGCGTGTCATCTCGACTGCTAGTGATACGAGGCCGTTGGGATCAAGTACGGCGTTCCATATTGCTCTCCTGAACCCATCGATTCCATATTCTGCTAACACTCATTGGATCGCGAGCAGCAATGTCGCGTTGCGATAAACCGCAATCGCGATAGGCTACAATCTGACCTTTATCAAAGTCGGAAACGTGATAGTACGCATTTCTCCTCCTTACACGTGGCATCGCAACAACGTTCCACTTGGCAACGCTGTTTGTATATGAGGAATCGGATGGAAACTTTCCTCATGTCAGCACGTTGTAGGTGACGCCACCGGCTCCAACCTTGTGTGAATGCTCTGAAAAGCTAATCATTTGCATATCACAGTATCTTCTTCCCGTCGGTTAAATTTCGCGTCTGTAGCACGTCATCTTCGTGGTGTAGCAATTTTAATGACCAGTAGTGTACTTCAATTTTTCAGCTCTTGCCGGTTGATCAATGAGATTGATGTCAATGACAGTAACAGCACTCGATTCCATGATAACAATACTGAAGTGAAACTATATCTTAATAGCTGCAGCAACGTCTGTGAAGTAGCTGCAGATATATTCGAGGTGCTAATCTTTATTTGGTGAACTTCACACTGCTTATAACTGTCATCTACTGATGGCGAAACTGTCTCCCAACAACATAGCAGAATGCTGCCAACTTGAACTGTAATGTGGAAGCCAACAGTAGGACCTCTCTGGTTTCCACATTCCTACTCAACACTCAGACATCTCTGAGCGCAGAGACCTACAAGGCCAATATGGAGATAATCTTCCAAGCATACGACTACCGGCTCCAGGTGCGCCGCTACTGGGTCAATAAAGGTCCACGTATAATTCAGAGTGGGATCGAGGACACTCCAGCAGCCAGCAAGAGACCACTTCATGCTGGATAATGACTGTCCCAGCTCGCCAGCAACCCAGGCAGTCGTTAGGGTCGCTGACACTTTCTCCTGGGCGTGCAGATGCTGACCTGACTGGACAACATTTCGCTACAATCCAACATGCAGCTGAATCAAGCAACAGCAGAAGCTGGTGAGAAGAGCAACGAATTGTAAATAAAGTGAATAAGCAGTTACACTCTAATACTGTTTTACTACCGTCAAAGGAGCTTCCTAGTTTTCCAACAGGTGCCATGACTTCACACAGTGGTGTCCGTACTTGGTCTCTCTGTAATTTATAAGTTCTATTACAGCCATTTACAAATTTCATGAACATCTCCGCCTCCTGTTATGTTTTCTTTTTTGTTATCAAAGATTTTGAACCATATACAAGAATGGGTTCAGCCATAACATGATACAATTTCATTTGTGTTCCCTTGTTCTTATCACAGTTTTTACCATTGTCTTGCAGGTAGCTTGTAGCTTCCACACACCAAAAACGTTTTGCATCCTCTCGGTTCCGAGAGTTCCCGAACCTGAACAGAAAATTGGAATAGAGATCAACTAAAACATAGTTTCCTCCCTTTTTATTGCTGATAAAAACCACACATTCCATGTTGTACCGCCGTACAGTGAGACCTTCAGAGATGGTGGTCCAGACTGCTGTACACAACGGTACCTCTAATACCCAGAAGCACATCCTCTTGCATTCATGCATGCCTGTATTCGTCGTGGTGTACTATCCACAAGTTCATCAAGGCACTGTTGATACAGACTGTCCCACTCCACAGTACCGATTCGGGGTAGATCCCTCAGAGTAGTTGCTGGGTCACGTCGTCCACAAACAGCCCTTTTCTATTTATCCCATAGGTGGTCGATAGGCTTAATGTTTGGAGTACGTGCTGGCCGTCCCTAGTCAAGTGATGTCGTCATCCTGAAGGAAGTCATTGACGAGATGTGCACGATGGAGGCGCGAATGGTCGTCCATGACGATCAATGCCACGCCAATATTCTTCCGATATGGTTGCACTATCGGTCGGAGAATGGCGTTACGACAGCCGTTACGACATCTTGAGTGACCACCAGCGGCGTATGTCGGCCCCTGATATTGCCCCCCCAAAACAGCAGGGAGCCTCCACCTTGCTGCACTCGCTGGACAGTGTGTCTAAGGCGTTCAGCCTGACCGTGTTGCCTCCAAACACGTCTCTGACGATTGTCTGTTTGAAACCATATGCGACACTGATCGGTGAAGAGAACGTGATGCCAATCCTGAGCGGTCCATTCGGCATGTTGTTGGGACCATCTGTACGGCGCTGCATCGTGTCTTGGTTGCAAAGAGGGACCTCGTCATCTAGGTCAGGAATAAAGTTGCAGCCTATTGCACACAGTTTGAGTCGTAACACGACCTCCTGTGGCTGCACGAAAAGCATTATTCAATATAACTGTTGATATCAATGTTCGTACGATTCACAGGAAGTTTAGAGTCATTATATTCCCCCATAACGGTATCAACCCACAGAACGAAAGCTAAAAAAATTTTGCAAGTAGTGGCTAGCCGTTTTGTTTCCTCACTAACTGTGGAACAAAATCTCAAGCACATTGTATTTTCTTTAACTTCTTAATTAAATGCCGTAATGTTTCTCAAAACCGGGGAAAGGCCGATTGCTTCATAATTGGTCTTCGACTTAGCTTCTGCCTTCTTTCTAATGTGCTGAACGTCAACTAGCGGAAAATAGTTTTATCAGAGTAATTGGTACAACTGCTGCCGAGGGCGCCATCTGTTTATCAAAAATACATCCGGGCTTGGAGACGTCAAAGGAAAATTTTACACTCGAGAAACTTTTATAATGTCATTACTGTCCTTTCTACATGACACTCTCGAAACATTGTTGTCGCCATTTCTGCACGTACTGTTTATCAGAACCGTTCACTTCGCAGCACGATTTTGCAGCCTGAAAGGAAAAAAACGGAGTAATTTATGTTACAACAGATTTTTCCGACGTTGTCTACTTTTTGATGGAACGAGTCTTGATGAGCGTTTTTCCAGTGAGGAGATTCGGTTCCTGAAGAGCGACTCGAAAGCCCTTACAAAACAGAATCGAGTAAGCAGCGTTGATGTTTCAAAATCAGATCCAGCACTTGCGTCGTTGACGAAGCAGAAAGTTAGTTTCTCCTGAGGACCTGTTTCGCTTTTTCAATCATGGGCTGTCTCATATTGGCATCCAGAGGTCGAAAAGAGTTTCATGTCACTTGGTAATTGTTGTTTAACCCCTTGAAATTAAAAGAAAAGAATCACTTTATCGTTTCTGGAAAAGCTGGCCATTTTTTCCCATGTAAAATCGATTTAATTTTTTTGGTGCAGTGCCACCCATTGTTCCAGTTTCATTCCAGTTCTGATGTGAAGTGCACAACAATATCAGCTGAGATCTTTGAAAATGCGCCGCCGTGAACTCAGTAAAGCACTTCATGAGAGGCAACGAGTCCCAGCGTGGCACGCAGTTCGGATGTGCTAGATAATTTTAAGTAAGCACAATTTTCTCCAGAGACAATTTCAGATATTTACGGATATGAATTTATTAGTTTGCATAGAAACTTATTTATCTATTGGTTTACCGTGTTTACAGATTGTTCACATTAGTAAATGTTAATTACAATAGCTATTGTCAATATAGCCTCCTTTATGGAAACAGTACTACGTTTCCGAATGCCCGTTTTTATGTCCCAGAAGTGTATTTTATTTTGGTACTCTTGTTTTCAAGTTCAGTAATCGGTGATTGGAAAAGGAAAACCAGCAGTTGTGTATTTTACTACAGTCTCATTAGCATAGGTTGTCGCACCTCAACATGTTATCCATAGACGTTTAATGACACGTTAAAAAATTATGATCTGTGCAGAAACCACTGTTGGAATGTGTACCTTGTACAGAGAAATGTTAAAGCAGGTGTTAAGGCAGTGATCTAGTGTACTAAAGGTTGTTGCACATTTCAAACAGTACTAAGCTGTTAACCATACGTATTTTTTACGTTCGTCGTCATTTCGACGGGCTTTGTATCAAACTGAAGAACACTTTCGACATTACAAACACGGATCATATTACGAAGCTGCTCGTGAACTGGGCGCTGTTGTCCTTCGCACCATTTTAAACAAGGTAAGGGGCACGAATTTAGGTGGAACCGCTATTTTACAATTGCATTTTTGATAAATTGCGTTCAGCGATACGTAACAGTTCTGACTGGGCAGTTTTTTTCAGTGTCTTTACAATTATACGATGTACGTGGGCTACTCTGAAAGTAAGGAACGATCGGTCACGAAATAGAAACCACAGTGAAAATCAAAACTGTGTTCTTTGCACATTTAGCTGCACCTTACAGTCGCCGCTCCGATTTAGACATTTGTCGGAACGTTATACCAAATTTCCGACACCATCGTCATAGAAAGCAGCCGCTTGTGCTTTCCAATAATTCTCTACGCTGGTCTACAGCTCGTAGCCTGCGCCCAAGTGTTGTCTTCGTATCCAGCGTTTCATGTGAACACAGATGATACTCAGGACGAGCCAATTAGGGCTATGTTGTGGGTGATCGAACACTTCCCATCGAAAGGGCTGCAGGAGCGTCTTCACTACCCCTGCAAAGTGCGGCTGAGAATTCCCATGAAGAAGGCAGTGCGTGGCAGTTGCGTTAGGTGGGTTGCATTCATTAAGGCGAAGCCTCTCAGCGGGCCCTCCTACTTAGCGGGAGATACTTTCGTTCTAGGCACCTTTACTCCCTCACAGTGCTCTCACAACTGAAATAGCGTCTTGATGCGATTTCGCGGCCGATCGTTCCTCACTTCCCGAATAGCCCTTGTGTATCTCAAAGACGTGACAGCTTTCAAAGCACTCGCTTCTCATGGAAGAATTATCTTATGAGATACCACGATAACTGAAGCTTCTACAATATATTTTTTCTTTCCGATTAGCAGTTTATTTGAATATAGCTAATAAGTCAACAGGAAAAAATTAAGGGACTCAAAGAAACACATGGTGTGTATGTCAGTCCGAAGCATCTTAGCATGTAAAAGATTTTCTTGATATTGTTTAAACAGAAAATACGTTAAGAAAAAAATATAAGTTTTGCTAACCTACAAAGGTTGTATGGAGAATTTGTTGTATAAATGTTATTGACCACACTTAAATCCATTTGTGAATGCACGAACTCTTAATAGTGAAACAGCACCCAAGAGCAATAGCAGACGTACTGCACAACAATCGAACTGTCTGCATGTATTACTTCCTGTGACAATTTTTCGAACACACGAAAAGCGCCTGATACTGAAAGTTTTTGTTATGAAACTTAATGACAGATATAATTGACACCACACTAGTATTCCCAAAAGCATAGTTATCTTTGTCTTTTCCCTTGCAACAGTAATACTGTTATTTCGTCAGCGATGAAATTTTTAAAACAGCATCAGTATTAGCCATGACTTTTGATAGTCAATAAACAATCTGAAAAGCTCTTACCGTCCTGTTTTGCAGGAAAACTTAGTATCTCGAGAAATGCACTTGACCTAAAGATGTTCTATGACGGACATCCTCGCTTGGAGAAACTATTTGAAATCTCTTGTGCATGCCGATTTAAAGGTCCCCTTGTTATTTATGTATGCTTTAATCAGCATTACTCGCCCCATACATGCACACTGACAATTATTTTCGTATTACGGGAAGGCGTGTATGACAATCTCCCAGGATCGGCTACCACGCCTCTATTCTCTAGATAAGTAATGGTGCGCTTCACCACTACTGAGCCACAGTTAACGTTTATATGAAAAATTTAACATCTTCATTGCGGAGTTAATGAGTGAAGGGACTACTTATTATTTATGGACACCAATTACCGAGAATCGGATTAATGTCATAACGACTCTGTTACTTAGTATTTTTCACTGCCAGAGAATCGAAAACTTTTGATGTAACTGGTTCAATGGCTGTTATCATTTTCTTCTCTTTCCTCTTCTTCTTCGTGCTCTTCCTCTTTCGTTATAATTCTCTGAAAGCAGCAGATAAGGTACTCAGTACCATTTACGTCACTGACTCGCTGCTTTTGTAGAGAGAGAGAGAGAGAGAGAGAGAGAGAGAGAGAGAGAGAGACAGAGAGAGAGAGACAGACAGAGAGAGAGAGAGAGAGAGAGAGAGACGTTTGTAAGTACGACTCAGTGTAAGTAGACGCATTTTCCAACCATATTTTTTTGTCTCAGGAAGAGTTTGCTGATAGGAAATTGCCACTCCAACTTTCGGGAAATATCTGACTATCTTAGAGGCCAATGGCAAAATGAGAGAACTTGAAGCATAGGAAGCTAAGGCTAATTGTTGGCTAAAAGTATCCCTACAATATAGCTTTATAATAGATTATTCGAATCGTCTACAGCAATGGGGCAACGGGTTTCACAGCCCGATTTTTTAAACATTAGCGAGCAGATGATCTCTGCAGGCTTGACTGACGATCCTTCGGTACAGCTTCAATCAGCATCATCCCTCACGTATTTTAGTAACACCAAATAAGCTATCCTGTATTGCCTTCAAAGTTCATGATCGTTTTTCTTCTTTTTTGGTCTTCTGAGTGGTTTGATGGAGCCCACCACAAATCCCTAAGCTGTACCAATCTCTTCATCTTTGAGAAGCACTTACATACAACTTCCTGGATTGATTTATATGTATCTCCGTCTGTGCCTACACTTATAGTTTTTATCCTCTACAGTTTCCTGTGTTACCATCGAAATAATTTCCCGATGTCATAACACATGCCCCTTCATATTGTCCTACCGCCTAGCTAGCGTTTACATCTGAGATTCATTTACTATTGTAGTAACACATCTGAAACATTTCTATTTTCTTCTGCTTTTCCCACAGTCTCTCATTCACTTCAATGCAACTCTTCGTTCTGGAAGCACATCCTGAGGTACTGTTTTCTGCAGTAAGACGTATATGTGATAGTAGCACATATACACTCCTGGAAATGGAAAAAAGAACACATTGACACCGGTGTGTCAGACCCACCATACTTGCTCCGGACACTGCGAGAGGGCTGTACAAGCAATGATCACACGCACGGCACAGCGGACATACAAGGAACCGCGGTGTTGGCCGTCGAATGCCGCTAGCTGCGCAGCATTTGTGCACCGCCGCCGTCAGTGTCAGCCAGTTTGCCGTGGCATACGGAGCTCCATCGCAGTTTTTAACACTGGTAGCATGCCGCGACAGCGTGGACGTGAACCGTATGTGCAGTTGACGGACTTTGAGCGAGGGCGTATGGTGGGCAGGCAGGAGGCCGGGTGGACGTACCGCCGAATTGCTCAACACGTGGGGCGTGAGGTATCCACAGTACATCGATGTTGTCGCCAGTGGTCGGCGGAAGGTGCACGTGCCCGTCGACCTGGGACCGGACCGCAGCGACGCAGGGATGCACGCCAAGACAGTAGGATCCTACGCAGTGCCGTAGGGGACCGCACCGCCACCAGCAAATTAGGGACATTGTTGCTCCTGGGGTATCGGCGAGGACCATTCGCAACCGTCTCCATGAAGCTGGGCTACGGTCACGCACACCGTTAGGCCGTCTTCCGCTCACGCCCCAACATCGTGCAGCCCGCCTCCAGTGGTGTCGCGACAGGCGTGAATGGAGGGACGAATGGAGACGTGTCGTCTTCAGCGATGAGAGTCGCTTCTGCCTTGGTGCCAATGATGTTCGTATGCGTGTTTGGCGCCGTGCAGGTGAGCGCCACAATCAGGACTGCATACGACCGAGGCACACAGGGCCAACACCTGGCATCATGGTGTGGGGAGCGATCTCCTACACTGGCCGTACACCTCTGGTGATCGTCGAGGGGACACTGAATAGTGCACGGTACATCCAAACCGTCATCGAACCCATCGTTCTACCATTCCTAGACCGGCAAGGGAACTTGCTGTTCCAACAGGACAATGCACATCCGCATGTATCACGTGCCACCCAACGTGCTCTAGAAGGTGTAAGTCAACTACCCTGGCCAGCAAGATCTCCGGATCTGTCCCCCATTGAGCATGTTTGGGACTGGATGAAACGTCGTCTCACGCGGTCTGCACGTCCAGCTCGAACGCTGGTCCAACTGAGGCGCCAGGTGGAAATGGCATGGCAAGCCGTTCCACAGGACTACATCCAGCATCTCTACGATCGTCTCCGTGGGAGAATAGCAGCCTGCATTGCTGCGAAAGGTGGATATACACTGTACTAGAGCCGACATTGTGCATGCTCTGTTGCCTGTGTCTATGTGCCTGTGGTTCTGTCAGTGTGATCATGTGATGTATCTGACCCCAGGAATGTGTCAATAAAGTTTCCCCTTCCTGGGACAATGAATTCACGGTGTTCTTATTTCTATTTCCAGGAGTGTATATAGGCCAAATAGTAAAATTCCTTCAATACATCTACCGGTGGTTACCAATCTTTTTTAGTCTATGGTAATCTCATTTATACTATTCCTCAGTACTATCGTATGTCATTGCTTTCCCAGTCAATCGTTCTTCTGTGTTCAGTCCACGATTAAAACTATTGACCATATCCTGTAATTCTTCCTCACCTCCAAAGAGACTCGTTCTTATTTGATATAAAACACTGTCTGTAAACTGTAAGCAAAAGCATATACTATAGCACGCAGTACAGTGTCAGCTCTGGGTGACCACATTTTCTCCATGCCTGCCCTTAAAGCTCCGTCTACGCTACTGTCTCATCGCTGGAATTAATCAAGGACTGTGGAACTCTTTGTGTCGACACACTTACTGCTGACTGAACTGATGGCATGCATTCAATTGCATTGATTTTAATTACGGAAATGGTGATGCGCTGTCGTGTTGGGGGAGTAAAAGTAACCTTGTGTTTTTGGACGAACATGATTCCAAACGTCATGCAACGATGGCCAAGGGAACTTCAGACGTAAACTTGACGTCGCATTCTGACAGCCTGTTTCGTTGAAGAGACCAGTAGACGAACACCAGATACACTGATTTGACTTGTCATTGTATATAAAATGGGATCTTGATGATTATTTAATGAGTATGCTCTAAACAGCTGGCATTATGTTATGGAGCATTTAGAGCTTGTGGAACTGTCACCTAGAGGCACTTTCATGAGATGTACTTCAGTAAGGGAATGCATAGCCACGTGTGATGACTAGCGCCCAGGTTATATTCGAAAAGTTACGGGTACTGTGAAGAAGCAAGCGCTTTCGGCTTCAGAGTAGCGGTGACGAGCTAGAGAGACAAAGGGAGAGAGAAAGATAAGGAGAAAGAGAGAGAGGGGGGGGGGGGTAAAGAGAAAGAAAGAAGGACTTTGTCTGGTCTGCCCACCCTTCCACCAGTTCATACTGAGCGCACCTTGTCCGTGTAGTGGCAGAGACAGCATAGCACAACTATAAGGTGTCCCAAAAAACACCGACAAGCCTTAGGCACAGGTTCCTTACACCAAAATAAGAAAAAAATTTGTAGTAAGTATGGGCTCCAAAATGCATATGTTACGAGCTGTCAGCTCTTTTCCTGAACAAGAGATTTGGTTCACATTAGGGAATTTGAACAAGTCTTCATAGTTCTCACAGTATGCATTTTAGAACCCACGGTAACTGGGAAATTTTTGCTCGTCTGGTCCATACTACCTTCTCCCAAAATAAGAAAAGCAATGTCCTTGCAGTTGAAGGGATCTGTTTCATACAGTCGAAGATTAACAAGTGCTGACAGCTCTTAAGGTATGCATTTTAGAGGCCATGTTTACTGGACTTTTTCTTGTTTAGATGCAATGAACCTGTCCCTAAGGCTTAGCACACACTGCAGAGGACACAGAAATGAAATATTGTTAGAATATCATAATGTTGTCATAGGAAAGTGTAGAATGATGTAATAAGAAATACTAATTTTGAGAAAAGCTGAAAAAGCAATACCCACAAAAATTGACATTTTTGTAATCATTACAGGCGACAGAGAAGGATATACGAAGCTGAAATTTGAAGAGTATCTCCATATGGACATTAAAATATAATGTAGATGATTTGATAGAATGTTCTTTAATACATTAAAATATTTTTATATAATTGTATATTTTGACGCAGCAAACCAGTGAAACGTGGTAGATTATGAAGCCGTTACATAAAAGCCAGAACGGAAAAAATACAGCACAATGATCAACATTCTAATTAATGATGATGTCAGTGCTGTCATTGGACTTTGGAAGATTTAGTAATAGTACAAGAAACAGTTCAGAATCTAGAGACTACTCAAGATTCCAAGAAATAATCAGTCATAATTTATAAGAGCGGTGTGTGGCGGAGCGCACTATTCGCGCCAAAGTCATATTCCCCCCACCTCCACGCCTCTGTTCCACTCGCGGATCTTTGAATTTTGAATGGTGATCATTGCGCGATTTGAAAATTGGTGGTAATAATATATGCTCTGCATCCTCTGTGAAGATCGGATCTTGCAATTTTGTGAGCAGCCCCTTCCGTTTAGCGCGTCGTCTATCTGCAAGTGTGTCCCACTTCAAACTTTCTACGATGTTTGTAATGCTCTCGTGATGGCTAAATGTACCAGTCACGAATCTTGCCGCTCTTCTATGGACCTTCTCAATCTCTTGAATTGTTGTGTGATGTCCTTAGGTTAGTTAGGTTTAAGTAGTTCTAAGTTCTAGGGGACTGATGACCATCGATGTTAAGTCCCATAGTGCTCAGAGCCATTTGAACCATTTTTTTTTAGATCCAACTGGTGGAGGTCCCATACGGACGAACAATGCTCTAAGACTGGACGAACTAAAGTATTGTAAGTAATTTCCTTTCTTGAAGAACGGCATCGCTTCACGATTCTACAATGAACCGCAATTTAGAGTTGATCTTAGAAGTTACTTTTGTTATATGATCGTTCCAATTGAGATCTTTTCCTAAAGTCACACCCAGATAGTTGACGGATGTTACCGTTTCCAAAGACTGGGCACTTATTTTGTACTCGTAAATGAGAGGGCATTTTCGCTTTGTTATACGCAGTAGGTTACACTAATACTGAGAGATAATTGCCAGTCATTGCACCACGCAACTGGAACGAGAGGCTTTGGATGGCTGTGTACGGACATTTTCACTGTCGTTGAAAAACCTAAGGAACTCGAATAGTGCAATATTCGAAAAGCCTCTTTCGTTTCGGTCTAACATCATCCGCACATTGCCTTTCGTGTTATAAAATCAACAAGGCGAGTTGCGTACTGGTAGTTACCACATTTAGACGAGTATCGAAACCATTAGTTTCCGAATAGTTACTTATGTACACTGGGACGTTGAGGACATTTAAGCTCTGAAATGGGTCTAGTGCTGAGTAGCTTATCAAAAATTCATACAATTCATAAAAATATATGTGCCTATAAAATTGTAGATATTTTTGAATACACTACAAGGAACGTTGCAATTTATCGCCATTTAGTTCTCTTTCTTAGCAACATAGAGAGTATTGTAAGATCCCCTTTTAAGTAAATCTTCAAAAGTATCTCATTTTAATTACTGAGACGTTGGAGGATATAAAAAGAGTTGATGTAAATGGGATTTCATGTAAGTGAATTTCCAGACTTGCTTTATTGTTAGTATTTTGAGATTTGTCTCTAAGATGTCCCATGTATGATACTCCTTTACAAGATAATTTAGGTACATTCTTAGCCTTGCTTATTTTTCTCCGGACTGTTAGTTCAGAAAGGGTCCGAATTACGTAGATTTATTTTCGGATTCTTTTTAATTTTTTCGATTTATAGTGCTTAAAATTGTTTAGTCTTATACGATGTTCATTAAACTATAACTTAAAACACATACGTGAAACTCAGCACTACATAGAAGAGCACAAAGTAAATCTTCATATGCTCAATTCGAAAGGTTAAACGTGCCCCAGGTATGTGTTTATGCATTTCACAGAATTCAGTAATGAGTAAACCAAACAACGCTAATAAGATTTCCAAAATACATTTTATTGCGAATAAACAAAATTAATGTCTTCCTTACACCAATTAACGCAGTAAAATATAAAACTGGCAGTAAACAATCATTTTGGCGAACTTTCACCTCTTGGAATGACATGGCCTAAAATTACGATGAGATTGGAGTCATGTGGTAATTCCTGTAATACTGTTCAATCTAACCAAATCTCCAATAACCGCCTTTTGCGGCAAGGGCCTCTGTGAGAGGCTCTGGAAGGTACTGATGGCGAAGTGGAACCTTTTAGCCTCTGGTGCCATGGCCAGATGTGCTAAGTTTCTTGGTTGAGAATCCATGGCACGAACAGCCCAATTGAGATTCTCGATCGGGTTTTAATTCGGGTAGTTTGGAGGCCCGGGGAGAACAGTAAATTCATCCTTGGAATCTTCGAACCTGGCACACTTACCGCGAACTGTGTCACACGTTGCACGGTCTTGTTTGTAGGTACCAACGAGTCCAGCAGTAACAAACTGGATGTAGGGCGGACATGGTTCTCAAGGATAGATACAGACTTGTGTTTGTCCATTGTGCCTTCCAGAATGACTATATCATTCACGGAATGCCATGAAGCCACACTCCAGACCATAATGACCCTCTTTGTTTGTTTCCATACATTTCACACCATATCTGCCAACAACTGTCTTTCCGATAGAAAAAAAAAAAACCTGTCGTCACTCAGTTGCAGCACTGGCATGCAAATTCCAGCCTTCGTCGCCGATGAACAACAGTCAGACTGGGTCCATGAACATCGCACCTGATTGATTAGACTTTGTTGGTAGCCCCTTGGTTCTTCTGCGCGGTCAGTTGCTGAAAAGTAGCATGTCTGTTCGCCCGTATACATCTGCACAGCCATTGTCCACACCTGTTATCTATGGGCCATGGTACTCCACAGCGGTCTCAGTGCCCGTTTTGGATAGCACTATTTTGCCATGTACGGTATACATTAACCATGGCGGTACGCACGCAGCTTACAGATTTAGTCGTATTCTAAATGCTTGTGCTCTTGATCCAAAATCCCTTTTGCACATCAGATAAATGGCTCCATTTCTGCTTTGCGATAACAACTGGACTATTTTCTTCGTCATCACGAGACATTGTACAGAGCCTCCACTGCCAGGGCTACCAACTTCCAGCTGTGAGCTCTTATTATACGTTCACATCGAACGATGGTGGTGACCACATTAATGTGACTGGACTGTAAAGAAGATGAATGTTAATTAAACGTTAATTCAACATCATTTTCCGAGTTACAATTTATGCACACAGTAATGAAAGTGTTCCTGTGGCGCAATGGCTATGTGCCCATCTTTTACAATTAAGGCAGTAGATCCACTCTCTTGATTTGTTTTTCATTGGTTGTATCGCTTCAAATTTCATCCTCTTCATTATTCTGCTTCAGGTTGTAAGAGAAAGGAATAAGACCGACTACTACTTCCAAAACTATGGGCGAGATTTTCTTATTACCTTGCGCATACTGCACAAACTACACTCCCGGAAATGGAAAAAAGAACACATTGACACCGGTGTGTCAGACCCACCATACTTGCTCCGGACACTACGAGAGGGCTGTACAAGCAATGATCACACGCACGGCACAGCGGACACACCAGAAAACGCGGTGTTGGCCGTCGAATGGCGCTAGTTGCGCAGCATTTGTGCACCACCGCCGTCAGTGTCAGCCAGTTTGCCGTGGCATACGGAGCTCCATCACAGTCTTTAACACTGGTAGCATGCCGCGACAGCGTGGACGTGAAACGTATGTGCAGTTGACGGACTTTGAGCGAGGGCGTATAGTGGGCATGCGGGAAGCCGGGTAGACGTACCGCCCAATTGCTCAACACGTGGGGCGTGAGGTATCCACAGTACATCGATGTTGTCGCCAGTGGTCGGCGGAAGGTGCACGTGCCCGTCGACCTGGGACCGGACGGCAGCGACGCACGGATGCACGCCAAGACAGTAGGATCCTACGCAGTGCCGTAGGGGACCGCACCGCCACCAGCAAATTAGGGATACAGTTGCTCCTGGGGTATCGGCGAGGACCATTCGCAACCGTCTCCATGAAGCTGGGCTACGGCCCCGCACACCGTTAGGCCGTCTTCCGCTCACGCCCCAACATCGTGCAGCCCGCCTCCAGTGGTGTCGCGACAGGCGTGAATGGAGGGACGAATGGAGACGTGTCGTCTTCAGCGATGAGAGTCGCTTCTGCCTTGGTGCCAATGATGGTCGTATGCGTGTTTGGCGCCGTGCAGATGAGCGCCACAATCAGGACTGCATACGACCGAGGCACACAGGGCCAACACCCGGCATCATGGTGTGGGGAGCGATCTCCTACACTGACCGTACACCTCTGGTGATCGTCGAGGGGACACTGAATAGTGCACGGTACATCCAAACCGTCATCGAACCCATCGTTCTACCATTCCTAGACCGGCAAGGGAACTTGCTGTTCCAACAGGACAATGCACGTCCGCATGTATCCCGTACCACCCCACGTGCTCTAGAAGGTGTAAGTCAACTACCCTGGCCAGCAAGATCTCCGGATCTGTCCCCCATTGAGCATGTCTGGGACTGGATGAAACGTCGTCTCACGCGGTCTGCACGTCCAGCACGAACACTGGTCCAACTGAGGTGCCAGGTGGAAATGGCATGGAAAGCCGTTCCACAGGACTACATCCAGCATCTCTACGATCGTCTCCATGGGAGAATAGCAGCCTGCATTGCTGCGAAAGGTGGATATACACTGTACTAGTGCCGACATTGTGCATGCTCTGTTGCCTGTGTCTATGTGCCTGTGGTTCTGTCAGTGTAATCATGTGATGTATCTGACCCCAGGAATGTGTCAATAAAGTTTCCCCTTCCTGGGACAATGAATTCACGGTGTTCTTATTTCAATTTCCAGGAGTGTATTAGTTCTACAGAAGAAATAAACAGGGCATTTTTGTAAAAAATTTAATGAATTACATAAGTATATAGTGTTCTGAGAATGCCTCCGAAGGAAGCCACAGTTTTCGAGTTAATCAAGAAAACGTGTTTGAATGTCACTTTTGTACACTTTTTTGGAGTTGTTCAATAACTATGAGCTCTAGAAACACATATCTCAGGATAAAATTTAACTGTGTTAAATTAACTACATAAAGTTACTCTTCATTTTTCCTGCAGGATATCGAGTACTTGTATGATTAACGAATGAATTAATTAAGAAAACAATGAAGAAAACACTTACATGTAAAAGTTGTAAATCATAAAAATAAAAATCAGCTTCTGTTGTAAAATTGAAATAAAACTGTCATTATGTCAGGGAACTGATTATTTCATGAAAAGGTATTTTTTTTCTTCCAGATAGCACCTGTCTTGAAATTCTGAAAATAGGAGACTGGGACAAATTCATGCACAGGTCAAATTTACACAGAGCCCGTTTCTTGGTAAACATTCAGAGCGTTATTGAATATGGAAAATTAGCACTGCCATCTGCTGTGGGCTTTCAAAACCTTCATGGCACCAGTCGAGGGAACATCTCAGTGCGAGAAACAATTGTGTCTTTTTACAAGATGCGTAAGTTTGGTTGCTCCGATCTCAAAGTTCCTAGGCAGCATACTTTTTAGAAAGGAGAACATATAAGTATACAAAGAGATCCAGCTGCTCCTGTCGATAGGTTTCATGCTATAGAACACAGTACTAATAAACCTAAGGTGAAGGTCATAAATATAAGCCAGTAAGAACAACAAAATTCAGGCTTGGTATATGATGTACACGATATACATTAAGTATTTAAAATTCATACACTATAGTATAAACCAGCTTGATAACTTCACTTTATGCTTTTTATTTTTGCATCAGAGAATCGTATAAATACTTTTTACCTCTCAGTTTAAGGTAATATCTATTAAGGGAAAGAAAGCCGACAAGCATTAAATCTAGTTCAGAATACTACACATTTACGAATTAACTGTATTTCTCTTTCCAGTTCACAACTGCTTTTGGTTTGAGTATCTAGTTGATACCAACAATGAAACGTTCTCTCAGTCAGGCATCATCAGAAATCCATTTCTGAATACAAAAATACCAATCGTGAATTTTATCAAAGGTTGTTCTTTGTTTAGTCTGCTATGAGTTACTGTAGCTCCCCTGACCTTTACGCCAACTATATAATTAACATATTTTCAACATAAAAAATTTCTTACCCAGCTCCAACTTTTACGTTAATGAAAGGACTTCATACTAATATGTGTGGTGTATCTTCAGTATTTTTTTATATTTTTACTGACATCATTAGGTGTACTTCTTGATACGTACGTTATCTTTCCTAGCAGCTTAATCTTCAATTCTGAACTGAGATTCTTTGTTTCATCACTACAATTTCTAGAGTTTCCAGTTTCGCATGGACCTTTTCTTTGTGGCTGCATGAAAATGTCTACCACGTTTTTAATTGTGAAACCAGGAAGGTCAATGCATGAGGGACGATCCTTTTTTTGTCAGAGTTGATCTAGCGCCCCTCCATTAGTATGTTTTCCGAAGATTAATGATTTAATGTGCCCAGTGAAAGACAACTAAGATTTGTGACACTTAGTATCTATAAAGTGACCTCCCAATGTTGCAAAAATGACGTAGGCAGACTGTCTGCATGGTAGCTGAGGGCTACACTGTTTGTAGATAACATATAAAGTATAGAAAGAGAAATCAATGGCAGCAGAACACAACCTTACAGAAGGACAGACCATCAGTTTTGACTAAATGTAGGTCCTCAAGCTCCCTCTGGTATTCTGAAATAAAAGAAACGGTAGAAATTTTTTTTGGACAGACACAATTTCCACAGAGACAGAGGCTACAATCTGAGCGGAGCCTGGAGACGAGAACCTGAGTGTCTACAAAGAATTTCTCATTCAAAATGATACTCCTATGGATATAGGTGGTCATCATTCACCTCCTGCCCCCTCAACCATTATATGGTGTTGGATTAGGGGCATAACGATGCATTACCTATTTCCTGCGTTTGCGCATGCGAATGTCACCTTCCAAGTGACTTCACTGTCATAGGAGAATTTCAAGTCATTTCTTTCATCAGCCAGAAGTTTGAGGACCACTACGAAGGAAGTCATCTTCTGATTAAAAAGATGCTGTTAATGTTCGAAAGGCCAACATTAGCCAGAAAGGATTACTAAAATTACCACATGACTCCAGACTCATCCTAATTGTATAGAGAAACCTTTCCTCTGTCTCCATTGTTACGCCTGTTCTTCGCATTTTTTTCAGTAGATAAAGCATCTTTAACGCCACTACCAACCGATCTGCGAGCTGACTTTGACACTTTCAACATAACAGACTATACATAACTTATAATTTTGCGATAAACTCCCATTTTTTGTAAGAACTGATTGCATCTGAAGCTTCACTCCCCTCACCTCATTTTCAAAACAAAACAAAAATCTTTATTTAACCAAAATAATAACTTACTTGTTCATAATATTCTTCTTCATTTCTCACGATTACTGAATATTTGTTTAAACCATTATCTCTCAAATAAACATCATTCACCCCCATTGCCTACCACGGACTTCCATTTCATCCTTTAAATCCCCAACTCCAAATTCTTTTTGCCCTGCCAAACCCCCCTCCCCGAAAGTCTTGATCAAAGAGTGTTTGTAAATTCTCTTCCTCCAAATGAAACTCATTAACTTTTACTTCTTCACCTTCTTTCACTTCTCTGTTGTCATTACGGTCAAAATCTTGTTTTCTACATTGATCTCTGTAAGTGGTCCCCGTGATGAAACAATTATCGTAATAAAATAAGAGAAATCAGAATTTCCAATGAAAGATTTGAGTGTTTGTTTTTCACACGTGCTGTTCTAGAATGGAACGGTAGGTAAATAGTCTGAATACTGTCCGAAGAACCCTCTGCCAAGCACTCGAGTGTGAACTGTTGCGCAATCTTGTTGATGTATAGTATTTTATCCATCTTCAGCAACTGTAGTCGTGTATAATGAAATAATAAGCAACCAGTTACATAAAACAAATTTTATTTATTTTATGAAACTGGTTGCTTATTATTTCACTGCAAGTTGATGTGGTTGTAGATAAAATGCTCTCACATTATGAACTATCTATAGAGCAATTCTTAGTAGAGTGAGATACCTCATCACTGATCTACATCCAAGTGACTACTCTCCAATACACACTCAGTAGACAGGTAGAGGGTTCATTGAAATACTTTGGGACTATTTCTCAAGCCTTTCACTCTCGAACAGCACGGGAAAAGGAACACCTATATCTTCTGTGCGAGCTCTGCCATATATTACTGCGATTATCATTTGTCCTTATGTACGTAGGCGTCAACAAAATATGGTGAAAAGATGTAGTCATACCGAGAAACGCTTCTGTTTTAATGACTGCCACCCCATATCACGTATCACACCCCTGACGTTCTCTCACCTTTTTCGCGACAGTACAACAAAAGCTGCCCTTCTTTAAAGTTTTTCGATGTCCTTCATCAATGCTGTCTGGTAAGGATGCCATATCGTGCTGCAGTACTCCATAAGAGGACGGACAAACGAGAACGAGAACTGTTGCATCTTGTAAGTGATTTGCCAAAAGTTCACGATATTATTTTCTAAATAAATGTTCCAACTTAAATTGTTCATAACCACATTCCCAAGGTATTTGCTTGAAATGGCTGCATTTGGATTTATGCGATCTGTCGTGTAACCATAATTTAATGATTTCCTTTCAGCACTTATGTGGATGTCACACTTTTCGTTACTTAGGGTGAATGGACACTTTTCACATCATACAGACATCTTGTACAAAACATTTTGCCATTTGTTTTTGATCTTCTGGTGACTGTACTTGATAGTAAACGATAGCATCGACTGCAAACAGACTTAGAGGGCTGCACACATTGCCTCCCTTATCGTTTTTATAGATCAGAAAAAGCACAGGCCCTTGGAAAACTCCTTGGGGAACGTAAGCTATGACTTCTGTTTCTCTCGATGAGTCCTAATCAATTACTGCGAACTGTATCCTTTCTGAATGGGAATCACGAATCGAGTTGCACAACTAAGACGACACTCCATAGGCAGACAGTTTAATTAGAAGTCATTTGTAAGGAACCATATCAATAGCTTTCTGCAAATCTACAGATATGGAATAAATCTGAGGGCCTCTGTCGAAAACACTTCTTTCTTCATGTGAATAAATAACTAATTGTATTTCAAAAGAATGATATATTCTGAGTCTGTGCTATGTATCAATAAATCGTCTTTCCTTCGAAGTAATTCGTAATGTTCGAACACAGTATACAGGCTGATTATAATTAAACTTTCAAACCACTGGTCAGAATGACGTCAAATTGCAATGAATACGAGAACTTTTAGAAAAACTTGCTACAGGATGGAGAAGAGGCAGGAAAGCAAAATCCTCGGATGACGAGAATCGTCTGTGCATTACTGGAAGGCGCTTTAAATGTCATTCCAAGTGATTAGTCCAAGAAACGTTGACTATGGCGTAGATGTACAGTTTGCACGAAACAGAATGTGCACAGAAAATCGAAACCTGAATGTATAACATGTAACATACCATTGTGTGTTGTTGGTTGGTTGGTTGTTTGGGGAAGGAGACCAGACAGCGTGGTCATCGGTCTCATTGGATTAGGGAAGGATGGGGAAGGAAGTCGGCCGTGCCCTTTCAGAGGAACCATTCCGGCATTTGCCTGGAGTGATTTAGGGAAATCACGGAAAACCTAAATCAGGATGGCCGGACGCGGGATTGAACCGTCGTCCCCCCGAATGCGAGTCCAGTGTCTAACCACTGCGCCACCTCGCTCGGTTTGTGTGTTGTACCATGTTTTGAAGTATACCATACAAAGAAAAAATTTTAGCCAAGCTGCTACATCTGGAAGATGAAATAGAGACCTTACTTCTGAAAAAAAAATATTGAAAAATGAATAAGCAAAAAATGGAAAACGAGTACAAAAATATTAAAAAATGTTTTAACATCACCATTGCCAATCCAGAGCCCGAATGAGAAAGAAGAAGAAATTTACAAGTGCAAAAAATTGTTCAATAAAAATAAAAATAAGGAATCAAATAAAAACACAGAATTATCTGAGCTTGAAGAGCCTCTCCAGATGAATTACTGTGCTGAAGAACACCTTATGTACGGACGTGTGAAAAATCGCATTTGTGCTGACAATAATGCTTCAAGCTCAAGACCATAACGAAGAAAATAAAAAAATAATTACTCATATTGATCGTTTCAGTCGTGAATAACGAAAATTGTGTAAATCCCATACACAAAATCTCTCTCAGTATTTACAGAACTTTCCAAGTTTCTATGAACTTTTCCAAGCTTTTCTTTACGACTCACACGCCCGTTTCTGAGGCGCAAATGGCCATTAGGAATTAAAGGTGAAGTTTAATTAGGTAGTTTAGAAAGTTTAGTACTTCCGTATCGAATTTTTTAACAAAAATTCTACATCACCGTTTTTTCTAATGTCAAATAACAATTTCGTTCCATATAAAAAATAATTCACAAACGTTCACTTCTTGGTTTTGAAGTTACCTTAGGATTATTTTGGGTTAGGGAGCTCAAAATTCATGGTGTACACAGAGTTCGGGAACACTTTCAATTATTTACTGCACAAGAACCAAACATTGTACAGACATCATATGTGTGTCATTTTGAGGAGAAACCCAGAAAGTTTTTTTTTTTCTTCATGTGCACCGCCGCAGCGTAGTCTGCCAATAGTCAACGCTAGTGGCAAACATGGCGGGTTCAGGCGCGGAGCGAGCTTTCTTTGTGTTGGAGTTCGACAAAAACAAGTATTCCACAGCTGTTCAACGGATGTTTAGGATCAAGTACGGTAAGAAGCCACCGTTAAGAAATTCCATTTATCACTTACACAACAAATTCGTTGCGACGGATTGCTTGTGCCCGTCAAAGAGAAGCGGATGTCCCAGTGTGAGTGAAGTGAATGTGGAATGCGTACGAGAGACATTCATAAGGAGTCCAAAGAAATCGGTGCGTCGTACATCCCATGTCTGTAGAAAAAAAAAAGACTTTCAGAAATTGTCTTCAAAATGCAAAATGTATGATATCTGTACAACTTTGCGTTCTGGTGCAATAAATAATTGAAAGTGTTCTCAGGCTTTCTGTACAACCTGTATAGTGATTAGCTTCGGAAGTGTTTCTCAACATCCAGACGCTTACCTCGAAAGTAGTTTGCGGGTGAAATATTGCGCTAGTACAGATGAAAAACAACGTTTGATCGGTACGGATTCGCCAGCGTTTACATCGTAAGTTACATACAGAAAACTGATAATGAAGTATCAATATGTCAAATAAAAATCAGATGTATACACGGACCTTATGACGATTCGCAAGAATTAATTGCAAATGAAAGAAAACCTTCGATGAGGAGTTACATGTTTGCAATATAAGCAATTTCAGTGTACATTGTGTCTATCGAGCAATTCCTCTCCAGATTCAAAGCTATGGTACACCGTGGTTACTTGTAACGCCGCACCAGCGATCACACTCAGACTCCCAGACAGTCGCGACAGCCCTAGTCCAGAAATACCCATCACAGGGCGAGATCGGCAGAGCGAAGAGCTCAGGCACAGACAACAGTCCGCGGATATGGCTGGTAGCGCAGGCACACGGATTGGGCCACCCCAAGAGTGCGCTCGACACGATAGGCCAGACACGCAGTTGCGACAGCCAAAAGGTTAAAATCGAGAAAAGCGTCAGAAGATTTCAAATGATTTTCTGGAGGTTCTAATTCCATGCTTCTACAGGAAATACTTCGTTTCTTCTGTTTTTCGAATACAGAGTATGCTTTTTTACGTGTTGTTGTTGTTGTTGTTGTCTTCAGTCCTGAGACTGGTTTGATGCAGCTCTCCATGCTACTCTATCCTGTGCAAGCTTCTTCATCTCCCAGTACCTACTGCAACCTACATCCTTCTGAATCTGCTTAGTGTATTTATCTCTTGGTCTCCCTCTACGATTTTTACCCTCCACGCTGCCCTCCAATGCTAAATTTGTGATCCCTTGATGCCTTAGAACATGCCTTAGAACATGTCAATATACAGATTGAATAACATCGGGGAGAGGCTACAACCCTGTCTCACTCCTTTCCCAACCACTGCTTCCCTTTCATGCCCCACGACTCTAATAACTGCCATCTGGTTTCTGTACAAATTGTATATAGCCTTTCGCTCCATGTATTTTACCCATGCCACTTTCAGAAAATTTAAAAAGGGAAATGGATAGGTTAAAGTTAGATATAGTGGGAATTAGTGAAGTTCGGTGGCAGGAGGAACAAGACTTCTGGTCAGGTGACTACAGGGTTATAAACACAAAATCAAATAGGGGTAATGCAGGAGTAGGTTTAATAATGAATAGGAAAATAGGAATAGGGTAAGCTACTACAAACAGCATAGTGAACGCATTATTGTGGCCAAGATAGATACGAAGCCCACACCTACTACAGTAGTACAAGTTTATATGCCAACTAGCTCTGCAGATGATGAAGAAATTGAAGAAATGTACGATGAAATAAAAGAAATTATTCAGATAGTGAAGGGAGACGAAAATTTAATAGTAATGGGTGACTGGAATTCGAGTGTAGGAAAAGGGAGAGAAGGAAACATAGTAGGTGAATATGGATTGGGGCTAAGAAATGAAAGAGGAAGCCGCCTAGTAGAATTTTGCACATAGCACAACTTAATCATAGCTAACACTTGGTTTAAGAATCATGAAAGAAGGTTGTATACGTGGAAGAACCCTGGAGATACTAAAAGTTATCAGATAGATTATATAATGGTAAGACAGAGATTTAGGAACCAGGTTTTAAGTTGTAAAACATTTCCAGGGGCAGATGTGGACTCTGACCACAATCTATTGGTTATGACCTGTAGATTAAAACTGAAGAAACTGCAAAAATGTGGGAAATTAAGGAGATGGGACCTGGATAAACTGAAAGAACCAGAGGTTGTACAGAGTTTCAGAGAGAGCATAAGGGAACAATTGACAGGAATAGGGGAAAGAAATACAGTAGAAGAAGAATGGGTAGCTCTGAGGGATGTAGTAGTGAAGGCAGCAGAGGATAAACTAGGTACAAAGACGAGGGCTGCTAGAAATCCTTGGGTAACAGAAGAAATATTGAATTTAATTGATGAAAGGAGAAAATATAAAAATGCAGTAAATGAAGCAGGCAAAAACGAATACAAACGTCTCAAAAATGAGATCGACAGGAAGTGCAAAATGGCTAAACAGGAATGGCTAGAGGACAAATGTAAGGATGTAGAAGCTTATCTCACTAGGGGTAAGATAGATACTGCCTACAGGAAAATTAAAGAGACCTTTGGAGAGAAGAGAACCACGTGTATGAATATCAAGAGCTCAGATGGCAGCCCAGTTCTAAGCAAAGAAGGGAAGGCAGAAAGGTGGAAGGAGTATATAGAAGGTTTATATAAGGGCGATGTACTTGAGGACAATATTATGGAAATAGAAGAGGATGTAGATGAAGACGAAATGGGAGATACGATACTGCGTGAAGAGTTTGACAGAGCACTGAAAGACCTGAGTCGAAACAAGGCCCCCGGAGTAGACAACATTCCATTAGAACTACTGACGGCCTTGGGAGAGCCAGTCATGACAAAACTCTACCAGCTGGTGAGCAAGATGTATGAGGCAGGCGAAATACCCTCAGACTTCAAGAAGAATATAATAATTCCAATCCCAAAGAAAGCAGGTGCTGACAGATGTGAAAATTACCGAACTATCAGTTTAATAAGCCACGGCTGCAAAATACTAACGCGAATTCTTTACAGACGAATGGAAAAACTGGTAGATGCAGACCTCGGGGAGGTTCAGTTTGGATTCCGTCGAAATGTTGGAACACGTGAGGCAATACTGACATTACGACTTATCTTAGAAGAAAGATTAAGAAAAGGCAAACCTACGTTTCTAGCATTTGTAGACTTAGAGAAAGCTTTTGACAATGTTGACTGGAATACTCTTTTTCAAATTCTAAAGGTGGCAGGGGTAAAATACAGGGAGCGAAAGGCTATTTATAATTTGTACAGAAACCAGATGGCAGTAATAAGAGTCGAGGGGCATGAAAGGGAAGCAGTGGTTGGGAAAGGAGTGAGACAGGGTTGTAGCCTCTCCCCGATGTTATTCAATCTGTATATTGAGCAAGCAGTAAAGGAAACAAAACAAAAATTTGGAGTAGGTACTAAATTCATGGAGACGAAGTAAAAACTTTGAGGTTCGCCGATGACATTGTAATTCTGTCAGAGACGGCAAAGGACTTGGAAGGGCAGTTGAACGGAATGGACAGTGTCTTGAAAGGAGGATATAAGATGAACATTAACAAAAGCAAAACGAGGATAATGGAATGTAGTCAAATTAAATCGGGTGATGCTGAGAAAATTAGATTAGGAAATGAGACACTTAAAGTAGTAAAGGAGTTTTGCTGTTTAGGAAGTAAAATAACTGATGATGGTCGAAGTAGAGAGGATATAAAATGTAGACTGGCAATGGCAAGGAAAGCATTTCTGAAGAAGAGAAATTTGTTAACATCGAATATAGATTTATGTATCAGGAAGTCGTTTCTGAAAGTATTTGTTTGGAGTGTAGCCATGTATGGAAGTGAAACATGGACGATAACTAGTTTGGACAAGAAGAGAATAGAAGCTTTCGAAATGTGGTGCTACAGAAGAATACTGAAGATAAGGTGGATAGATCACGTAACTAATGAGGAGGTATTGAATAGGATTGGGGAGAAGAGAAGTTTGTGGCACAACTTGACTAGAAGAAGGGATCGGTTGGTAGGACATGTTTTGAGGCATCAAGGGATCACAAATTTAGCATTGGAGGGCAGCGTGGAGGGTAAAAATCGTAGAGGGAGACCGAGAGATGAGTACACTAAGCAGATTCAGAAGGATGTAGGTTGCAGTAGGTACTGGGAGATGAAGCAGCTTGCACAGGATAGAGTAGCATGGAGAGCTGCATCAAACCAGTCTCAGGACTGAAGACAACAACAACAACAACTTTCAGAATTTGAAAGAGAGTATTCCAGTCAACATTGTCAAAAGCTTTCTCTAAGTCTACAGATGCTAGAAACGTAGGTTTCCCTTTTCTTAATCTTTCTTCTAAGATAAGTCGTAAGGTCAGTATTGCCTCACGTGTTCCAACATTTCTACGGAATACAAACTGATCCTCCCCGAGGTCCGCATCTACCAGTTTTTCCATTTGTCTGTAAAGAATTCGCGTTAGTATTTTGCAGCTGTGACTTATTAAACTGATAGTTCGATAATTTTCACATCTTTCAGCACCTGCTTTCTTTGGGATTGGAATTATTATATTCTTCTTGAAGTCTGAGGGCATGTCGCCTGTCTCATACATCTTGCTGGTAGAGTTTTGTCGTGACTGGCTCTCCCAAGGCCATCAGTAGTTCTAATGGAATGTTGTCTACTCCGGGCGCCTTGTTTCGACTCAGGTCTTTCAGTGCTCTGTCAAACTCTTCACGCAGTATCTTATCTCCCATTTCGTCTTCATCTACATCCTCTTCCATTTCCATAATATTGTCCTCAAGTACATCGCCCTTGTATAAACCTTCTATATACTCCTTCCACCTTTCTGCCTTCCCTTCTTTGCTTAGAACTGGATTGCCATCTGAGCTCTTGATATTCATACACATGGTTCTCTTCGCTCCAAAGGTCTCTTTAATTTTCCTGTAGGCAGTATCTATCTTACCCCTGGTGAGAAAAGCTACTACATCCTTACATTTGTCCTCTAGCCATCCCTGCTTAGCCATTTTGCACTTCCTGTCGATCTCATTTTTGAGACGTTTGTATTCCTTTTTGCCTGCTTCACTTACTACATTTTTATATTTCCTCCTTTCATCAATTAAATTCAATATTTCCTCTGTTACCCAAGGATTTATAACAGCCCTCGTCTTTTTACCTACTTTATCCTCTGCTGCCTTCACTACTTCATCCCTCAGAGCTACCCATTCTTCTACTACTGTGTTTCTTTCTCCCATTCCTGTCAATTGTTCCCTTATTTACGTGATCATACACTAATGAATCAGCTAGCTGCTTATTTTATCGATTCGTTTGAAATACAACAAAAACAAAATAATGCAATTCTACTGAGTAGTATCAATTCATTAGATCTAGTTCGAAATTTTTCTTCTTACTTAAACCAGCAACTTCCACATTTTGTAGTTCACAGGCTGATATCGGCACTTTAGAATTTTTCAGTATATTTTCTAGTTGTTAAAGCTAATAATTAGGTTCATATTTAACAATAGGTATACCAGTTTAGATAGATTTTCCCATAATTTTAGATTCTTTTCGAAGTGTATCTTTTTATTTCAATTCCACCTTCATTGTAGTCAGACCATCTAAGAAGAGCATCTACAAAATTTGATATCTGAATCAAAATGGCAGCAAGATCCTCTTAACATAATTTTTTTCTATAGTCTCTAAAGAAATCACTAGGCATATTAAGTACATAAAACACTTCCTTCTTTTCTACTCTCTATTTTATATTATTAAGAATATGTCCTTCAACACTTATTTCATCATTAAGAGATGAAGTCAAATACAACAAAACTAATTATGAAATAAAAGTATGCTCTATCCTACACATAACATTATTTCCTCTCTTTTTGGTTATAACATGAAATAACTTTGTGACATAAATGTTGATTACTTTTTTATTAGATTTTTTCATCTTAAGTTGGATACTTACTTTCAGCTCCAATAACACTGAAGCTCATGTACAACTGAGCATGATTTTTACCCAGCCATCCTACATCTACTTTTATATAAATTTCTGTATCCTTCTTGTCAATATTTAGATTACTTTCTGATTACTCATTCACGTGAAATGAGTAAAACTGACAGCTCTCTAGTTTGTTCATCGTTTGTTTGAGATAAAAACTAATTAAATCATTTCTAAAATTACTGCTACAGTGGCACTATTAAAGTAAATCAAATTATCATTGTCATCATTTAAAGATATTTCTAATTCATGTGTAGTATCAAAAATTGGAATATATACAGCATAATTTTCTTCATAAATTATTGTTTCACCGAATTCAGCATTAGTCACGAATGAAGCATAAGCACTTCTCAATGGAAGTGATCAGTATGCTTCACAAACATTTCAGCAGCTAGATCATAATTTATGTGCCGAATACACTCCTCGGGTTTGCCGCCGGTTAGTATTGTGAAAATAGGACAATATTTCATCGATTCAACTGCTCGTCATCTTCAGATGGTGGTAGATGTTGCTGTCGCTGCTGCAAGACTCGCCCAATGATAATCGCGCATCGGCGTCAAAATTTATCAGTCCAGGAGCAGCAATATGAGTGCATGTGACGACGGTCGCAGTTGAAGGAAAGTGGGGCTTCTAGTGCCCCCAGTGGGATCTACAGAAAGGCTTTCCGTGTATGTGCTCTGGGCCATGATTGCGCTGCCACACGCTCGTAGGGTTTGAAAGTCGAATTAAATCTCAGCAGTGTGTTGCCTCGAGTTATCAATCGGTTGTTATTGTTTTCCCTCTTTGCTGTGACTGAGCTGATCTAGGCGCTTCAGACCGGAACTGCGCTGTTGCTACAGTCGCTGGTTTGAATCCTACATTGGGTATGGATGTGTGTGATGTCTTTAGGTTAGTTAGGTTTAAGTAGTTCTAAGTCTAGGGGACTGATGACCTCAGATGTTAAGTCCCATAGTGCTTAGAGCCATTTGAACCATTTTTCACTCTGTTAATTTAGTGGCAGGCATTGCTAGATTCCAGGCGGCGCTTAGTTGAATGAATGCAGCAGTGGCGGAGTATTGCCTGGACACAAACCATCGCACGTTTTACGAAAAGACGTAAATGTTACCCCCATCGTCAAATTTCTGGGACTGTGTTGTTAATGAGGCCATACATATCTGTGCAGCGGGAAATCTTATCAAAATGGATGTAGGTTTTCAGTGAAGTACTGAGTGGAATCCAGCACTGGTTGCCATTAAATCAGAAATGGGAAACTAGATCTTCTGATTCAAGACTCGACACAAAGCACTGCTGAGATTTAATTCAGGTTTTGGCCACAGGAGAGTCCTGGAGCACAGTCATTGCTCACAGCATACTGCGATTCCCAGCAGGAGTAGTAGTAGTTGTTGTTGTAATAGCAGCCTTATTCATCTGTAGATCTCCTTTCACAAGGATATAGGACATGTACAAGTTTAGAGAAAATTAAAATAAGCTAATTCGTGTGCGCTTATATTTACAGACTTCTAGTTTGGCACAACTATTAGATTTACTCCTGGTATACAGTAGGTTTTTTTTTTTACAAATAAGTTATTACTTAATGTAATGCCATAAAGTTCAGTCATATCTCACTATCAGTCACTTCACACACTATACACACATTGTTTCATTTCACTCACTAAACACACATACACATACACTTGTGATCTCTGGGCCATTTTCTGTAGCACAACTTCATATTTGCTATACTGAAAAACTGAGTTGTCATCCCTATTTACTGAGTGCACATACATATTGGCAGCTCCTGGCCTGATAAATTTCGATGCAGCCACGTGGGTATCATCAGTCACAGTAGCATCTTGCCTCAGTGACAGTAGCAACTACCACCATCTGAAGATATCAAACATTTACACTGATGAAATATTGTGGATCTTCACAATACGATATGCGGGAAAAACCGAGAAGTGTATTTGCAACAGGTCTGTCAGTAAAACCTGGAAATCCATAAACTTTATGTTGATTAATTCAAACGGAATAGATTTAAGAACTTCAGTTAACAACTTTTTTATCAGCAAGAATCTAGGCACTAAATCCTAGCATACTTCCAATACTCTCCTTTATATCCATGTATAATTTAACATCATTTTCAGTAATAGTCCTATTTAAAATTTCATCTTCTCCATTGAGAATATTTGCCTTTTGTGAATGAATAAATCTTTTCAATCTTCTTGAACTATATTAGCCAACCACAATTTCTATTTTTCTCCAGCACAATAAATTTTATTATATTTTGTGTAATATTTGCACTTTGAAATTATTCCAATTACTTTATTGTTTACATACAGTCAACATTTGTTTGAGAACACATGGCTCCACTAACTCGTAATTGGTAACTCATTTAATATTAATAAAACTTCTTTAAATTTATGAAAACAGAGTGGGAACCAAAAATAAGAATTCCAGAGAAGCTTTTAAAAATTCCATTTGATGGACCAAGTGGATGTGGAAAAACAATGTAATGATTGATAGTTGTGTGCTAGCTTCAGGCTGGTTAAATTGGAATGAGATAAATCATTTGTGTGTTCACTCAAAAACCTTAGATCACCCAAAATATCAAGAATTTATAAAAAATGTGTAAAACATTGAACATAAAAATAATGGAAAGATTACAGCATTTATTGAAAACAGTGATGAAATTATACCACTCTATCTTTGCTAAGATAATTACTTGCAGTATTTGATGATTTCATTCTTGAAAATAAAAATGTAGTTACATAACATTTTGCTAGGGGAAGACAAAAACTAAAAGAGTTTCATCTAGCTCAGACATATTCAAAATTACCAAAACAATTCTTCTAATTATTTTTAGACTAAATGACACAAATATAAATTTCATTTATCATGTGTTAAAATTCGATGATTTTAAAGAAATGTATAGTAAATGATGGAATGATCAATTTGGATTTTTAAAAATAGGTATGACTAGGAAACCTAATGAAGGGAAATGCAGATACTATATAAAAGATTTTATCATTGAATGAGTTCTTCAAAAGATGATGGTGTTTTACTTTAAATGTATAAATAAATTTAAAGCTCTTGAGTATATACTAGAATATGAAAAATTATAAAAATTCGTCAAAATTATCCAAATTGTTCATGGACAAGTGAGAAAGCTAAATGTTGACCAGATACATGTAGTTGTATTTCTTTTATAAGTTAAAGGCAGATTGTACTATCATATTAATGTATAGAAATCCTTACTTTATGCATTCTTCCTTAGTGAATGTTTTCGAAATGTGACCCAGAGGCTGTTCTAAAAGCTAAACTAAACTCGAGTAAATGAAGAATTGAAAGAGAGATTCTAGTTTTTGGAAAAACAACTCAGAAGATACTATGACAAATATAAAAAAACATTATCAGGCTGTTTCTGAAGCTATCAAAAATTTAAAGACAGAATGAAAGGTTTAGGTGATAATGTACTAAGAGCTGTTGAAGAAAATACAGAGCTTGAAAAACAGTTGGTTCAATACCATCATGAACAACTAGCAGAATATGTAAGTCCAAACTAAGAATGGTCTGATGATTATTCTCCTTTATATAACTGTACATAAAAAGAATAAGTGATACAAGTTGTGTTGAACAAGTACAAAAAAGATATTAAAGATAGGAAAAAGCTGCATGTGTAAGTAGAAAAATAAATATAAGTGAAAGAGTGTTAAATATATTAATCACAGTGAAGATAAAGTTTTTGGATTCAAGCCTTTTGGTATGTTTAAATATGTTGGTAATTTACCAGTAAAATATCAGGTAGATAAATTAACTATTGATGGAAAAGATTATGAAGGTAGAAATGGATTAATGAATACGTTTACTAAAAAACACATTACAATAGATGATATGGGTGAAAAATTTTGTAATGTTGATTTATCAAATTATGCAGAAACATTATTCAATTCAGGTGCATTATATTTTAATAATAATCTAAATAAAATAAAGTAAAAAATGGTAAAAGTATAAAAGTTTGATAAAAGAAATTGCAGAACTTTATTTTCCAAAATTACGACTACCAGTTTAAAGTTCAAATTTTTCAGTTCTCAAAAAGGTGAAGGTTTGATCACAAAATGTACAGAACAAACCATTGAATTAATTTGGATGAGTGATTTGAGATATTTAACCGACAGTTTAGCAATTATTCATGGAGAAGAATAAGCTGGAAATAAAAATCATTGAAATGAAAAATTCAGAATAACACAAATGTTAACAAATAAGTTTAGGGGTTTTATTATCAATAATCCATAAAGAATTTATATATTTCATTAGATTTCTGAATAACTTGTCACAAACAATTAGTAAAAGTGAAAACCACAAAAAACGTTTAATAAACTTAGATTTAAGTAATTTCCCAATGCCAGAGATGTATCTACTAGGTTATGCCTGCCATGGACCTTTTATTAAACTTGTAAAATATTAGCACATCGTGACAAAGCAATAAACCCACTACAAGAATCGTGCAAAGATCATGACATTGCATAATGAGATAAGAAAGATTTAAAGAAAAGACATGAAGTACATGAACAACTTCAGCTAGCTGCAAGTGAGACAACTTCCACTAGCTGCAAAAGAGACAATTCATGCTCCTGATTCATCAATTAGAGAAAAATTAGCTGCTACAACAGTCAGAGAAATACTGTATGGAAAGAGAAAATTAGGAATGGGTACTCAACTTGATGATAATACTTGGGCCCTCTAAAAATATTAGTCCTTATATAAAAATTTTATCTATATGATTAATAACTTCCAAATTGCTTATACTTTTGTAGTGGGACTTTGAATTTCGCCACGCTACACACGTTCCCTCAGATAAAAATTATACCGTCGCAGCAGTATGAGCGCTCGACGGCAGAGAAAATACTAAAATGGTAACATTTTTTGTTTTTCTATCCGTTTCATTATCGTCTCTTGATAGCCAAAGCTTAAGGCAGACGTGATCTGACGAAGCCGTATAAAAAAAACTTAATAGCTAGTCTTGATCTGATTTTAATGTGCAGACATATTGTGGAAGTTGTTAAGAAATTCGGAGGACGGAAGTAGCAAAGTAAATTAAATTGCATACAGCATCAAGATGATTTTATTGGTATAAATTAGTGATTCCTGGACGATTACAAGATTTTGGAGCAGACTTTTCACGCATAAATGAAGTAGGAGATTTTTGAAGACCTAGACGCCACACGAAACAAGAAGACATGTTCACCTGGTAAAGAATGAACTCTAAGCTACGCCATTTCTCCCTGTCAGTTATATTTTTGTTACTCTGTGTTCTTTTTCAATAATTTTTGTAGTGGAAATTGGTTTAACTTTTGCTCAAAAACGCCACAAGGATCACCCTAACAATAGCATTCCGAACCACAAAGTCCGATAGCTTTTCTGTAACTCGAAGTCTGACTTGCTTTTCATTCTTTCCCTTTTTCACGGTCATTTACGATTTTAAAGCCCCTCTTTTATTCACATTTTCTTCCCTCATTTCCGAATCATTTCTTTTCTCCTCTATTTTTTTTTATTAATCACCTTACTTTGCTACCTAGTGGCAAAACAAAACTAAAATGAGTAGAAATTAAACTGAGTTGTGAACAATTCAACAGTATTGATAATTTTTAACTGATGCACAAAATAGAAAAAGAGATAAATAAGTGGTGGTAATTCACTCACAACATTTGGTATACCTGCTGTGAAAAATATTATTGAATACCTAAAAAAAGAACTGTCAATGAAATTCACCAGCAGCTGTGTACTTTGAGATGTTTCTTTCATTTTATTTTGAAGGATACCAGTTTCAGGATTTCACTATGCTATCTTCAGGACTCATTTGCATCTCTCCTAACAAATGAAAATGACGATTTCGTTATTTGGAGAGTTTATTTAGACAGTTTCATTTATTTGGAGAGAAGGATATGTGGCCTGAAGGTGCCCATAGTGAAATAGTGAAACTGGTAACCATCAAGATGAAATAAAACAACATAACATCTTTAGATACTTGGTCATTGATGAATTTCATTACATTAACAGTTACTTAACCAGCTGATGTTCCAAATCCATGATGGGCCAATACAGCCAAAAGAAGAAACTTGAAGAAGGATTTCTTCCTTTATTGTTGGGAGGATTACCATATCTTTCAACTATTGGATTATTAGGTGGTGGGAAGCTGGTACAATAATGGAAAACGAAAAAAGTTGATAAGGAATTCGAAGAAAAAATACATAATTTAGTAACTGAGGAGAATACTGGCACTGGAATAAAAAATGTTCAAAAGTAATTCATATAATTATATCATAATGAATTAAGTAGTTTTGATGTAGAAAAACTTGTTCAGCAATTAAAAAGCAAATACTTTCTTGGTGTTCTTATGATTCATGAATTATATAATCATCGTAGAGAATATGAATTTGGAATAGTTAATTTAGATTCATCTGTTCATGCTGGCTGTCACTGGATCTGTTATTATAAGAATAATGATAAAAATTTTATGTTTGGTTCATTTGAAGGATATATTTTTGAATGTTCAATTTGCAATAATATAGTGACAGAAGAATACTTTAAGTGTTGTAGAAAAGTATCTGCAAAGAGAATTTCTTCTACCTTTAGTGAAAAATACTTGTTTTATGATTGTGAAGCTCAACAAGAAACAGAAATACATATTCAGATATGGTAATAGTTCACATTTTTAATCATGATCATGTTTATATATTTAAAACAAATGACGAGTTAGGAAGGTTTGTGATATATAATAAACATAATGGTTATTCATTCTACTTAATAATGCAATCAATAGGTTTTACAAAATATTTTGAAGTATTGTGTAGAAAACACAAGAAAGACATATACTATCTTCATAGAAAAAAGTAATGTTATTGGAGATAAAATAGACATGTTTAAAAGCAATTGATAGCAGTAAGTTTGTACAAGGATCACTTAGTAGTTTTCCAAAAATATTTGATTTGTAGGAGCTAAAGAAAAAATGTATCCCACATTTATTCAATACACAGGAAAATACGAATTACATAGGACCGATTTCTGATATCGAATATTCTTATGTTCATCCTATGAAACCGAAAATAGGGAAAAATGGCATAGTCAAGACGTTAAAGAAAACTGCATGAATCAAGAAGTTAATGAATAATGTAATTCTCATGTACATGTATTAAGAAGTGGTTGTTTAGAACAAAGAATATAATTCCTACATATCGCTAATATTGTTCTATTCTATTGTTTCACAACTGCTGGAGTTTGTATGGCTATATACAGACCTAAATAGTTACCTAATAGAAGAATTGCTGTAGTGGATGAAGAACATAAGGAAAATTATAACAGAATCTATAGCTTGTTTAAATTAATTAATGAATTATAATATTCAACTTGCTCTTTAGGTGCTGAAATAAATATAGATGGAGCTAAGGTACATGGCTTTGATGAAGAAACTGGTACTGTTTATCAATACTGCAGCTGTTTTTGGTATGTTTGTAAAAATGTTTTCAAACTGAAACAATTAATGACAAAAATCGAGTAACAGTGGGTGATTTATATCAAAAGACATTTACAAGAAATGCAGAGATACTAAATCCAGGATATCATTTGGTAGAGATGTGGAACTGCAACTGGATTAAGTCAGCAGAATTTAAGAAACTCAAGAAATTATAACAGTTGTCTGAAGTTGTCAAACCAGTGAATCCAAGAGATGTTTTTATGGTGGTTAAGAGTAAAGCAGATAGTCTTGGCAGAAAATTGAGATACAGTGATGAGTGTAGTTTCTATTTGACTGTACAATATTATCATTATTATGCTGTAGGATCTAGCAACATTATATAGCCCAAGATGCTATTCTAGATATGGTATGGGCTCATAAAACGTAAAGTATTGGTACTTAGAGGACTACACCATCCAGTTTTGCAAGTATGAAAAAGGACTGATAAAAATGAGAAACTGTTGGAATTTATAAATAAATGCAAATACTGTTTATTATTTACATAAAGGACTTAGTGAAAATAAAATTAGAAAGCAGGTCACCAAATTTTGAAAGCAATGGGATGTATATAAAAGAAGAGAAAGAAAAATTGGATACAAATTTAGATCTTGACAAGATCAAAGAAAAACCAAGAAAAAAAGATGTTGCTAAGATATGTCTACATTCATTATGAGGAAAATTTTGACAACGATAAAAATCAATAAAACTCAATGTAAGACAGATTTACAGCAATTTTATGAGATACTATAGAGTGGCTGATTAGATGATAGAGATATAAATGTTACTAATGACCGTTTGATACAGAAAATGTGTAATTTTTTACATGGAAAGTAACACAGCTACAAATATCCTTATAACAGCATTCACTTCATCAATTGCACAGCTTAAGTTGAATGATCTACATCTACATTTATACTCCGCAAACCACCCTATGGTGTGTGGCTGAGGGCACTTTCCGTGCCACTGTTCCAGTGGTGTACGGTCCGTGGGAAGAACGACTGTCTGAAAGTGTTCGTGCGTGCTCAGATCTCTCTAATTTTACATTCGTGATCTCCTCAGGAGGTAGAAGTAGGGGGAAGCAATATATTCGATACGTCATCGAAACCTAGCGAGCAAGCTACACCGTGCTGCAGAGAGCTTCTCTTGCAGAGTCTGCCACTTGAGTTTGCTAAACATCTCTGTAACACTATCACGGTTACCAAATAATCCTGTGACGAAACGGCCCACTCTTCTTTGCATCTTCTCTATCTCCTACATCAACCTGATCCGGTATGGATCCCACACTGATATGTTAGATAAACTAGGGGAGACTGTTCCATATTTTTATATGGACAGTGTAGTATACATTGCTGTTGTTATGTTGTATATGCTGTTGTATATGTTAAGTGAAAAACCAAATGACTTAGAAGATAAAAAGTGGATTAAAACTGGGCTTCAACACGACCTGAAAGTTATTATTTTGATAGAAATGATAAAAGCACTGTAATGGAGGTAGAAGGATTCATTTGAAATTTTAAGACTATTCAAAACTAACTCAGAATGAAATGAAAGAAAAGTTACAATTAGAAAACAACCAAGTAACTAGAGATGTAAATACTAAAGTTCAGCAAGTTAAGAAAGAAATCTCATTTCATACAACAAAAGAATAGTTTTTGAAAATGATGATACAGTACCATGTGATTTTAAATTTCAGTAATAGATTTTTATTCTATATAAATGAAATGCTTAAAAAGAAGGCCAACAATTATTAATTCGTTTAAAAAGATTATGAAGATACAAATAAATCTTTTATATAATGTTAATTCTAGCGAATACTTCAGTACTACACAAGGACATAAAATATGTTTGTAACTAAATGCTGAATTTAAAAATTTTTGCCAATGAAATATTAGAAAATAATTACTGGTTGAGATTTTCAGTTTTTTGAAGATGTTAATATTAAATTGATATATATGGGAATGAAGAAAAATAAAATAATGACAATTAATTTAATGATGTGGAATTTATACCCAAAAATACACTATTAAATGTAATTTATTTTTTACAGTTCAATTAATTTCAGGATGTGGAATTTATACCCAAAATACAGTATTAAATGTAATTTATATTTTACAGTTAATATTGAATTATTTTTGTATGTGATTCAGTGTTACATGGCCATGTAATACCACATTTGATACACCAAAATTGTCTTTTTCAATTAAATCTAATGCTCTCGAACTGCCCACTGTTTTCAACTAAAATTTTATTTCAATTACTGTTTAGTGCAATCAAAATTAGGTTAAATTTTTATGCATTGTAGTAAGTGGCTATGTCGAGTCCACTAAGCATGTTTGGGATGGTCAACATTTTCATTAATTAATTAAATTAATTAAATTATATCATATTACACAAATTTCTATTAATATAATCAATTTAATTAATTAATAATAATGGTTGTGCATTAAAAACCTTCTTTGTGCACTCAGTGTACCCACTTACTATTCTCAACAGAATTTCAGGTTTACTGATAAGTGATGTGTTGATATTGACTGTCTCCTGAATCTGAATGTATGAGTATGCATAAACAATCAGGAAAACTATCCCATTGCATAGCTAGATGCTTTAAGGAAAAGGATAACACATGATCATGCAACCCATTTCTTTATGAATCTATTCTTTCATGCATTACCTCTGAAAGAAGTAGGCCTAATATTTCTCTTTCCATTGTGCTATGTGATACCTTAAAGGCGTTTTTCGACTCAGGTAATGTCAACGTTTTCTTTTGGCGTTACACCTACTACTCTCTATACTCCCTATGATAGTTGTCTAACATTTTTGTAACACATGCCAACAACTTCCAGTGTTTATGAACTCATTGTATACATCGTGTTCAACAACATTTATAATTACTGGTAATAATAAGATAAGAAGACAGTTTGCTCATTAGCTTCAATATCCATTCAAAAAAACTGTACATATGAAGAGATTCAAAGATTAAACACTAGAAAGATCTGTCAAAGATGTTTTATTTTCTTTCTTCTCAACAATCATAGCTTGAAATCCATCCTAAACGAACTGCTGTCTTTGTGCCTGGCAGCTAAACTGTCACCATGTGAAGCTGGATCTGACTTTACAAAATCATTCTTTTTTCAGAGTTGTTTATAGATACATTACAGTTACAAAGTTATCTGTCCAATATGTGAAAACGCTTCAGAAATTCGCGTGGAAACAGTAATAATCCCGAAAATTTTCATATCATACAAAATTATGTGTCTATTTGTCGAGAACATTATGATCACAATTCTGAAATGCTCCCAAAGAGTTCCACGGAAAACCATAATGAATATTGTTTGTGGAGATAATGGATCATGAGATAATTTTAGTAATGATGGATATAGTTTCAGCACTAGTGTGACTGGCACAAGACTTTCAAGAAAACGTAAGAGTTATTTATGGCTATGTTGTTGTAATGGAGGAAACTGTGGAAAGTTTTAACCTTGTAAATAAAAATTTCATTATTTGCGAGAAAAACTACAATCACGACCCTGAATAGCTCTCCATGAGTTCTATAGAAATCCCTAATGACTTTTTGTGTGTGGATGATAATTTATGAGATATTAAAATGATGGGGAACATGTTTTCACATGTGATGATCTTGGTACCCGACTTTCGATTAATGTACATTTCTTTCCATAGTTCCTGCTAGAAAATCTATATTTGTAGATCTCTCTGAACAAAATTTGAATAGTTCTTCGGACCATCACGGAAAAATTTATGATCAAAATTCCAAATAGCATAACAATACTATACAAATGAGTGTGAAAGTACTGTTGCATGTACTACTTATCTCCTCCTTAGTGTACATGACCTTCATTGGCTGATTCTTACATACTTCTTTACAAATGAGCGTTAAAAACATATCAATTACATCTTCACATTTCGTTTAATAGAATGCCACAGTATTGTTCGATTTAACAAATATTCTGGAACTGGTGCATGGTTTTGACCATCTTTCAGACATGAAAATAACTAAAAAAGCACAACAAACCCTTTCCAGATCGTCTTTATAATACTTCGCATTTTAGCAGGCTTCCCACTGCAAATTAAAGATACTGCAGAATATAGCTCAACCACATTTTTCTTTAACTGACCAAGTTCGATTAAACTACTCTTTTATAGTTCGTAGAGTATTAAAATTTTCAGAGTTTGATTGTTTTCGTCACGAAATTCAGCAGAAATATTCAAATTTAGCACAGAGAACTGTGGAAGTAAAGCGTATCTACCAAGAAATTTTAAATAATGTATATTTCTCAGAAGCTGCATGCCAGCTTGACCAGACTCTAATCGATGGTGGATAGTGGGATTCTCTCGTGAGCAGTAATTCACCAGTAAAATTTATATGTATTATACCATCACCAAGAGACCCACTGCCACTGTAAATGCAAAACATGTGTCTAAACAATGTGTATTCATACCCACAAACATAACTGTTTAGTTTATGATTTCATAGTAGTGACCATCACCTTCAACATGTGCACAATGTTCCACGGAGATCTGTTACCTGCTGGGAACACCATTGCAATATATACATTTCATAGATATATGTTTTGTACTTACAGTAAGGCTGTGATCGTGTTTGCAGGGACTCTGATTCATCAAGTTCATTAGAATGATCTTTCTTCATATAATGAATACAATCTGCACAGCCGCCACTTGCCTACATTTTATTTTGTCTGCTAACCTAAAGTGACATGGATACTTCACAGTCCAGTAGCATTCTCCTGTGAATTCTGTAAGCTTTCTGTACTCCTTACCTTGTACCTACCTCCTATGTCCATCTTGCATGTTAATCTGAAGAAATGTTCAGTAAAGACCCATATTTGACAAGTGCAGCGAAATATTGAATCTTAATTCGTCTTTTATTATGTCCTTCAGTTATGGTTCAGTGATGAGAAAAGCAATACAATTCAGGTATGCTCAGTACAAATAGTGAAACTGATACATAATTATCCTTAGCATAAAAATTCCATGCAGAATCAGAGTATAATTCATAAGTCCATGTGCCTTGATTCAAGAACAGTGTTATTTGTTACTGCTAGTCATCCTTAAAGTTTCGAAGAATGGCGAAATAGGAGTAAGACATATTCACAATCTGTAAAGAGAGAAATGTATTTTATTAGATATCTATTCCACAAATTTTCTAGCGGTCATATATTTCACTAAAAGAAAATAGCCACAAGTAGTTGCTACATAATTGTATAGCATACTTGATCAACAGTCTATTACTAATGCATTAACTTTAACTAAGTATATCACACAGTATAAATACAATATTTGTAGGTTATTTAACAAATAATTTTCTTTATTTCTTTTACTTCATAGTATGAATTTTCCATTAATGTACGTTTAAAAATTTAGAATGGTCTAATATGGTGGCCCTTTGTTTTTCTTTTAAATGGACCATTACTACAATTTGTTTAATGGAACAGTGTGTTCGAAAATTGTCTTAATATGATGTTGGTTGTGTTTTGAAGATTTGATCCAATCTTTCACGTGGAAAACTGGAAACAGAGTTAATATTTTGTTCTATAAATATTTAATACTACTTTTAACGTTTTAACAGCAGTGTGAATATCCACCACTTATCTCACTTGAACTTCTCTCTCATTGTAGCTTCAAATCTGTTAAGTGGTCTCACAGCTTTTGATCATATTGATATCTAGTAAACATATTTCCTTCACAGCATTTAATTAAGAAAAACTACTTGATTTCTTTGTAATGGGTATCAGCATTAAAACCAGAAATGACATAGGAGCATAGTTGACAACATTCATGTTTTTTACAAACATAAATGCTAAGAGAGCAAAAAGAAAATTTGTGATGTTTCAGATGAGGATCAAGTTAGCATTATGAAAGATAAGACGATATTAACACTGACAATGGGGGCAAAAGTTAAGAAACCTGAAGACAGTTTCGTGAGATTAACAGCAAGAAGAAAGAAATAGAACGAGAGTTATACAAGACATTTGTGAAGTTGCAGACAGTTGGACCAGAGAAAGTAGGAACCAGAGCCATATGCCAACAACACTATCAATACAAGAGGGCTCATCATTATCTCCTTTAAACAAGTGATTCGTATTGTTCTACTACAACCTATTTTAATTCGAAACTAAGTTTCTGCAAATCTGTGGGATTCTCATTCTAGTTTCCTCAAACAAATAACCGTTTCCCACTTTATAGCCAGCAGCAGCGACATAGAGTACGTGTAATCGTAAACTACGTATGCAAGTGATGTGTATCACTGAATTGTTATGGTCTGATTTTTGTTGCAAAGTCGAAACCGATTACTTGTTGAACTGAATAAAAATGCAGGCAAGACGGAAAATTTTATAGTTAATTCAGATACCAAACCCCAGTGGTTCCTACCAAGAGACAAAGAGACTTTACTTCACGAATTTCGGCTTACTAATTAGGTAACAACAGTCAAGCACATTCAGAGTGGCTAAGTGAAAATTCGAGAGCTCGATACGCAGGGCGAAGAAAATTAGCGCACTCGGATTTCGGGACGCGGTTCCTCACAACTAGCAATACAAAAATATCGCCCCCAAAACTTGGTCTTGCGCATATTTGGGGGAGTAAATGTACGTTAAGGGAAACGGACTTGCCGCAGTGGTAACACTGGTTCCAGTCACATCACTGAATTTAAGCGCTCTGAGGCTGGGCTAGCACTTGGATGGGTGACCATCTGGTCTGCTGAGCGCTGTTGGGAGGCTGGGTGCACTCAGTTCTTCTGAGGCAAACTGAGGAGCTACATGATTGAAAAGTAGCGGCTCTTGTCTCGTAAACTGACAGACTGCCGGGAGAGCGGTGTGCTGACCACATGCCCCTCCATATCCGCATCCAGTGACCCCATGACACTGCGGCCGGACAGTACCGTTGGGCCGATCTGGGCTTAGTTTTTAAATGGACGTTAGGGATTGGCAGTCTGGTGGCACTACAGTCACATGTACAGCAAGTATCTCTGTCAGGGGATGGCAGTAGTGCTGTGCAGTTGGTGCGGTTGGACAGTGCTTTGGGTCACATGCACGAGGGTTCGATACGAGGTTCAGGCTAATTTCTTTTTACTTGCTAAAAGTAGTCTGCATGGTGCGGTATCTGGCGCCTTAATCATCATAGCCCTATTATAGTGAACCTCCAACAAAGCAGTTGCAGCTACGTACTACGAACTCGGAAATGGAAATATCAGTACATTCTTTATCATTAGTTAGCTTTTAAAGAAACATTTATCACGTCATCACTGTAAATTGTGTCTCACCACCACATCTAGTAGATTATAATTTTGTTTTGTTTGTAACTGACCCGAACAGTCCCAACGATTAATACCAACAATTATTCTTGCCACATTCACATCCATTATATTTCGATAGGACCTTAAATCACCAGTAGGGCTAGCAACGGGCTCTGTAAATAATTTCGATGGTACCGTTGGGGGAGGATACACAGAAAACAGGTATATAGTCTAGTAGTGGCGCGAAACAATTCGCATCCACGACAAGGAAATGATCAAATGATAGTACTTCCATTTTTGTGTTTGTAGGAGGTAACTGCAAATGTCTTTTACAAGACCTTCTGTAATCACTGTATGTCGATTAAAACGCCAGATACCGTACCACACAGACTACCTTTAGTAAATAAAAACAGATGAGCCTGGTCCCAGCATCGACCCCTCGACTCCCTGCACGTTAACCCAAAACACTATCCACTGCACCAACTGCAAAGTATTAATGGCTTTCCTGACAGAGGTAGTTACCGTACCTGTGATTACAGTGCTGCCAGATAGCCATTAACTGTCCGAAATATGCGCAGGACTAAATTTTGTGAGAAACATTTTTGTTTTGCCAGTATGTGAGGAACTGCGCTGCGAAGTCCAAGTGCATGAATTTTTCTTCACCCTGAACTTCGGTTTCACAGAGAATCTGATCCTATTACTAGGCATAACAAGTCATAAAAAACGTATGTATCGGGTAAAAGTAAACTTTATTATGAAGTAATGAATAATAGTTCACTTATTTTGATACTTCACGGTCATAGAGAAAGCCTGGAGAGATTGTACACAACAAATCATGTCATCACCAAATGAATGGATGCAAATGCTGTTTGGCCACCTGAATATCTGTGGGAATTAAGAGACCACTGGCGGCTTTGAAACGCTGTAGGTGGTGTAGAACTGGTACTATTCTGTCTTTTGGTCTTCCTCCGCTTACATGAGGCACAGCAGGGAATTGTGTGTGTGTGAAATCTCATGCAACTAAACTGCTAAGGTCATCATTCCCTAAGCTTACACACTACTTAACCTAAATTATCCTAAGGAAAAATACACACACCCATGCCCGAGGGAGAACTTTAACCTCAGCCAGACACAGCCGCACAGTCCATGACTGCAGCGCGTAGACTCCTCGGCTAATCCCGCGCGGCGGCAGGGAATTGGTGTGTGTGTTTCCTGTCAGTTGTATGGAATCATCGCAGTGAGATTAGTCCACGTGGAGGCGTGACAATATGACACAATGGAGTTATTGTTTCTGGACCTGTGCGTGTCCACACCAGAACTGAAGTTGCCCGATTTGTTGGTTACAAGCAGTACGACATATAAGGAATGAATGATGTAATGTTCGCAGCCTTGTCACAAGGCGTAAGCAGTGGTGGTCAAAAAATCCTAACCAGTAGGATCCAGAGACAAGCGTCACGCCTTGTGAGAGACAGTCGTTTTCAAACCAAACAGGAAGTGCTGTTGTCAGTGAATGTCTGCCCATCTTAACCAACTTACAAACGAATATTGTATGTTCAAGAGAGAGCACGTTTTGTTAACAGAACGCTTATTTAATGGAATCCTTTTGCTTTCCTCTGTCCGTGGCTGTTATTGTCCTATGATACGAGTCTGTGGTACGAATACAGATTTCTGTTGGTCAACTTACTCCAGTGATGTGATGCAATATTGTCAAAATTCTAGCACTATGGG
Organism: Schistocerca gregaria; assembly: GCF_023897955.1. Classification (NCBI taxonomy): domain Eukaryota; kingdom Metazoa; phylum Arthropoda; class Insecta; order Orthoptera; family Acrididae; genus Schistocerca; species Schistocerca gregaria. Next base: position 269,167,915 of record NC_064925.1, on the reverse strand, counting down.
ACTTGACATCTGAGAACTACTTAAACGTAACTAATCTAACGATATAGCACACATCCATGCCCGAGGCAGGATCCAAAACTGCGGCCGTAGCAGCAGCGCGGTGCAGGACTGAAGCGCCTAGAACCGCTCGCCCACAATGGTCGACGCAACGGAAGATGACTTCGAAGTTTATTAAGATCTATGTTTGCTACATCTGTATAGATCTACGAGTGAGGAAAATTATTGTAAATACACTCCTGGAAATGGAAAAAAGAACACATTGACACCAATGTGTCAGACCCACCATACTTGCTCCGGACACTGCAAGAGGGCTGTACAAGCAATGATCACACGCACGGCACAGCGGCCACACCAGGAACCGCGGTGTTGGCTGTCGCATGGCGCTAGCTGTGCAGCATTTGTGCACCGCCGCCGTTAGTGTCAGCCAGTTTGCCGTGGCATACGGAGCTCCATCGCAGTCTTTAACACTGGTAGCATGCCGCGACAGCGTGGACGTGAACCGTATGTGCAGTTGACGGACTTTGAGCGAGGGCGTATAGTGGGCATGCGGGAGGCCGGGTGTACATACCGCCGAATTGCTCAACACGTGGGGCGTGAGGTCTCCACAGTACATCGATGTTGTCGCCAGTGGTCGGCGGAAGGTGCACGTGCCCGTCGACGTGGGACCGGACCGCAGCGACGCACGGATGCACGCCAAGACCGTAGGATCCTACGCAGTGCCGTAGGGGACCGTACCGCCACTTCCCAGCAAATTAGGGACACTGTTGCTCCTGGGGTATCGGCGAGGACCATTCGCAACCGTCTCCATGAAGCTGGGCTACGGTCCCGCACACCGTTACGTTAGGCCGTCTTCCGCTCACGCCCCAACATCGGGCAGCCCGCCTCCAGTGGTGTGGCGACAGGCGTGAATGGAGGGACGAATGGAGACGTGTTGTCTTCAGCGATGAGAGTCGCTTCTGCCTTGGTGCCAATGATGGTCGTATGCGTGTTTGGCGCCGTGCAGGTGAGCGCCACAATCAGGACTGCATACGACCGAGGCACACAGGGCCAACACCCGGCATCATGGTGTGGGGAGCGATCTCCTACACTGGCCGTACACCTCTGGTGATCGTCGAGGGGACACTGAATAGTGCACGGTATATCCAAACCGTCATCGAACCCATCGTTCTACCATTCCTAGACCGGCGAGGGAACTTGCTGTTCCAACAGGACAATGCACGTCCGCATGTATCCCGTGCCACCCAACGTGCTCTAGAAGGTGTAAGTCAACTACCCTGGCCAGCAAGATCTCCGGATCTGTCCCCCATTGAGCATGTTTGGGACTGGATGAAGCGTCGTCTCACGCGGTCTGCACGTCCAGTACAAACGCTGGTCCAACTGAGGCATCCAGCATCCAGCATCTCTACGATCGTCTCCATGGGAGAATAGCAGCCTGCATTGCTGCGAAAGGTGGATATACACTGTACTAGTGCCGACATTGTGCATGCTCTGTTGCTTGTGTCTATGTGCCTGTGGTTCTGTCAGTGTGATATATCTGACCCCAGGAATGTCTCAATAAAGTTTCCCCTTCCTGGGACAATGCATTCACGGTGTTCTTATTTCAATTTCCAGGAGTGTAATTAAGACTACAGGCAGTGTAACTATTCCTCTTGCAGAATCTGCGCTCTGTGTTGGTGCTCGGAGTATTTGCCTTTTCGATAGGTATTAAATGTCCATGCATTATAATGTTGCTAAGGCGTGCCCCCCCCCCCCCACAGTCTGTGTGTGGTATATTCTAACGGAATTTGGCATCTTTATTGCAGTCTGATTAAGAATTTTTATAGGTAAAGCCACAGTCAGAATGTGGTTCAGCAACTGTGATTTCCAGTGTTATCATTCTGACGCAGTAATATCAATGACAACAATCGCTCAGTATTAGCAAAAGAAAAATATTATATACATATTGTTCATGTTAGACCGCTGTGTTATTGTATAACTAACACAGATTTTAGCTACAGGTCGGTGCTGATGCTAACGAAAATTTAAAAATTATAGTTACACAATATGTCATAATGTATGATGACTTCGAAGAGTTGTAGAATGTTCGTTAGGGAAATGATACGCCGTGTGCAAATACTCGTATATTCCAAAATGCATTCTGGGGCACTTACTATAGTATAATGGCGTTTCATTGAATTTGCAATGAACGTTCTCGGAGAAAAAGATGAAAAATTACGAAAGCAATGCTCCAGACAGAGGTTTTTACATCTACTGCCATGCCAATATGATACGATAGGAACATTACTACCTTAACAAACTTCGTTAACAAATGCAGCGCAGTTCATAGCGATTTCAACGGAGTATTTCCTATGAAGATCGGGTAGTAAGGAAGCTGATACATTTGTATTAGATCTTCCAGAATTAACGAAATACGACTTTCACAATCTGCATGACACTTTTGGGCAGAACTTACTTTGCGCCTTTTAACACAGTTCAGGAACGTCGAGGCGTGGCAAAAAAAATTTCAATAAGTAATACATACATAGCACCCACGTCCTTCTACAACAGGGTGCAGTTGAAATTTTTTTGTCTTAGTTGAAATTACTTTACAGGCACAACTTACATAACATTTTATGTAAATAATTATTTGTATAAAGATTTGTGCGGTTAATATCAATGAGTGTAAATTTTGAAATTATAAATTATTTCAGCTTCCTCTCTTTACATTACTGCAGACAGGAAAATTATTAAAATTAGAAATGAAGATATTAATTTAGTTTACTTCAAAACTAAAGCGTAATAACATTAGTTTCGTTGTAAATGGCTTTAGACTCGTTTAAATTAACAGTTTTTATTATCAATTTTCATGGTTCAACATCGATGCCCCAAATTTCTGATTTTTGTTGGAGAACGTAAGATGTTAATATGCTGGGCTAAATGAAGGACAGCTTGGGTGTGTGATAAACGTTTTGCATTTCCTTTATGTTTTCGTCTTCTTTAAAGGCAAAGAGAGAAGATGAAGCGGTAGCCCATCATAGAGCCTATGCCTACCGTCATGTATTTTTTGACTTTCAGTTGTTAAAAAACAGAGGATTTTTTCTGGAACCACTACGAGGAAGGAAGGATTCGCGCTCAGCTAGTGAACGAGTGAGAAGCACGCCAATTTTAGCGAGTAATTGTAGACCGCCATTTTGGGGTCGCTATGAATAAGTGATGAGTATTTATTTCATATGTGCACCGTTTAGAAAAATACAGTATCGTTTCATTAACAGAAATGTCGTGTGAGTTGTTATAATTACAAGAACTGAAGCCCACCCGTGTACTTTGGAAATTTACGACGATCCGATAAGCCCGATGGGAACACGGTCAAGACTTCAAAGGTGAACACGGCGACCAAACGTAGCATTATAAAGAATGGTAAGCACAAATCTGCAGCGGAGAAAGAAACTACTTCGCCCTGCAAAATAATATGAACTAATACGAACTTATTTCTAGGCATAGCTCAGCTTATTGTGCTTGTCATTCATGCCGAAAAATTAATCTCATTAATTCAATACATTAAAAAAAGCCACGCACTTCAACATATCATTATCATCTATTCCATTGTTTTATTATATTATAGGTGTAAGAACAGCGAGTGTCTACAGCATTCCCCGTGAGTGTGGAAAACAATATATTAGACAGACGCAGAGTTGCATCATACAACGCATCTCTGAGCGTATGAGAAGCGTTCGCCTTGGACAAAAAGATAAATCTATGGTAGCGGAGTACAGCCTCGATGAAGAATAAACGTTTCAGTCTGAAGAAACCAAGAGGCTGTGGAGGGCCAAAGATTTCTGGGACTTAATAATAAAGAGGCAGTGGAGATAAGGGTGAGTGATAACCTGGTCAACTGGGATAGTGGCTTCCAACTCAGCATGGCGTGGAACACAACATTATCAAGAATAAGACGAGAGTGCACCGATGGAGGCAGGTCGGTGGCGGCGGATGGACGGACGAGACGTGAACCCGAGACTTTGCCTGCAGATGGCCAGTAATGAATTTGCTGAAACGCTGCCGGAGAACAACGCATTGACTCGGCTGTCAGCTCGTGAAGATTTTATCATCGTGATTCAACGAGAAAGCCTGCAATCTCATACGTGGACAATTTCGTTAACCGTAAGTTCGTGGCATAGACTGGCCACAATCTTCTTTAACGCAAATCCAAACGAATTTAGATATTACATTTAACAGATGAGGTTTCATCATGAGCCTCATATGTTGTCGCAAAATTACAGACATTACCTCTATATGTCTCCAGTAGGTTAGAGGCAGTTGTCTGCTGATTTCTGACGAACTGCCTCCTTTCAATGTCTGTTAGTTTCGATATTACTGGTTATTAATATCACCTTAACGTTAGCAGATAAATTGAAAACTACAGGCGCCCAAAGGCTAGATGTCGAAAATGGTCAACTGTTGGATGAAGTAGCTGCAAGGTGTAGCACAAAATTTGTCTCTAAGTCCTTTCATTCCATGATCATAGATATACATATTGATATTACCAAATCTGAGAGTTCTCCCTGTAAAGTTATACAATATCATTGTAATTACAGAGGAAAGTCGAAATTGTTTAAAAAATTGCAATTAAATTGGATGTGTGTAAGCCCTATACTGTGTACGACAATTCCATTTTGGATTGTCGCAGTCATCCCTACAGGTGATATCCCTCTTCACACCCCTTCGTGTTTGACGTGTTATAGCAGGATACCTGCCTTTGGTACAAGACTTGAAAGGTGCCACAACGATTCGAGGATGTACAGTCATGCTCAAAAGTACCCGAACGACCTGAATCGCATTTCGCCTGATTCGCATGCAACCTCTAATCGCTCCTTGGTGCAGTCGCTTGACTATTGAAAATGTTTCCAACAAGAAAACAATGCTCTGTATCGCAATAACTCAAGATGTAAAGTAATATTACGATAATACAAATATCAGGGAACACCTTATCACAGGGAAGACTGTCCTTAAGGCTTGTAAGCTCACATTTATTACAATAAATGACATACCTGAAATGTTAGCACTCTCATTAGTACGTCAGATAGGAAATGCGCATAGTAAGTTCGTCGTATTCATGACCGTAAATTTACGATATTTTGTTACACCTCAAGCGACAATACCTCACATTATTCAATGGAAATGACAGGTAAAATCAAGTGAACTTTGAGGCTTAATTCCATGCACACCAGGAAATAACTCGTCCATCACAGAGTTGCCAAACATATATTGCTGTGTTGCCAAATCTCAGTTACAATACCAGCAGGAAGAAGACGAACCGATGCGATCTTACAGCGGGCTGGGAAGTGACCATAGCTGGGGTCTCCTAGTCGCGGCTGCTACGGCCTGGAATACGTAATGCGTCTTAACTAGGCTTAGGGACTGGAGCGTAGTTACTAATAATACTCAGAACTGACTGCAAACTGAGCATCATAAATCAGTAACTCTCATACTTGTTTTTATATTTCTTTCGTAAGTGTACTCAAAACTAAGAAATTCATTCACAGAGGTTTTCGTGCCTCGCCAATAGTCGAGCACAACAAACAAATGAAAAAAAGAATGTGTGTGTGTGTGTGTGTGTGTGTGTGTGTGTGTGTGTGTGTGTGTGTGTGTGTTTTGCCAAAAGGCAAATAGATCTTACTGCCTTCCGATATATGTCGCTGTCAGTCCTTCCATATGATTTGGTCGACATGACCTGTTTCAATTTGTGTATGAGAGACAATGTTTTAGAAAATCAGTTGTTTTTCTTTGCTATAAACAGAAAGATTTTCATTCTAAGCTATCCAAGTACAAAATTTTCGCAATATTAGTTCAAATTTAATATTCGCTTCTATAATCTAGGAAAGTATTTCACAGTTGCAAAACTCGCAGCCGACTCATTGACCTTATACGAAGTCGCTGACCATAAATTCTAGCTGAGAGTGATACCAGTTTAAGTAACGTAATGTAGCGAAGACTGTTTGCCAGTGATCTTTCTCGCCGGGAATTACGCAGTTCACTCATTGGGCTGCAGAAGTACACTGTAACAGTAATTTCTCTGTGTGTGCAATGCATATGGATTATAATTTAGTGGCGCTCTCTCTTCCACTTCTGTATACAATATACCTAACCTAAACGGACCCTTTGTCATTACAGGCCCTGGGCAGTGCAAAATCATACTGACGACAGTAATGTTCTTATATGACAACCTGATTGTTCGTTTTACCTGATTTTGTAATCAGTTAAATAAAACAACATGACCTTGCAGTGGGAGACATTTCGTCCCTCTTTTCCTTCTGTGAAATTTGTCAGTATGCTTTTTGCCTTTCAGCCAGTGAAATCCTGCAGAGAATGGCCTGTAAACGATTCACAAACCACGATTTAGTACCGTTAAGACGATTACTTTAAACATTGTTGTAGCTGAAGGAATTTAGTTTCGTCCTAAATCATCTCAAGCAGCAACGTTCACAGAATTCTCAAATAGGAAAAAGCTCATTATCCAGGTACGAAGGTTGTAAAACAGACTTCCCGCAGTTTGTGTCAGCTTGATCTTTTCGTCTGATAGCACTGCGTAAGTATTTTGTCTATGAGGTATCACAAGTAGTGTTCCTGTAGCTGTGGGAATCATTGGTTGAAAACGAGTAAAACACCAATGTGTAAAGTATTGCTAAATATTAAAAATGATTATCAACCTAATTCTGAGTTCATCCGCAAACTGAGTCGAATTTGTAATATTGAAGCTAGACTGTGTATCCTTGTCTTCCTTGAGTGAGAATTGGAAGTCATTTACACACACGTATACAATACTATAAATACTTCGAACGCTATAGTTAACGTTGCTCTCATAAACTACTTTTGTTTTTTTAATTCTTCTGGGTCTTCAGCGTGCAATATGTGTTGTAGATACAGCCTTAGGGCAATAAATTGACCGTCGAGTCGTTCACGTAAGGTGGGCAATAGAGTAGTGCTCCTCTCAGAATCCTTTGTCCAGCAATATGCTCGATCTGGTAACATTGTAGACTGCGGCACATCCCAGAAGAAGTCTTGACTTCAGCCTTAGTACTTTATTCTTGACTATGGCCGTAGTCTTGAGGTAAAACGCGAGACTAGCTAATACGACGTCTGGTAACTAAAAGCACACGCCGACAAAGTTTTTATCGCCCCTTTCCTCTCGGTGCTGAAGCTATGAGTGTAATTCAAGAGAATCTACAATAGATTTCGCTTTCTGTCACACTGGTAATAATAGTTTGTTCCAACAATTTTGTAGCGAAAGATTTCTTTGCCGACCATGTGTCTCTGAACACCGCATGCGTCTGAGTGCTCTGGGACGCGTTTACTGCCTACCGGCGCGGGCTGAGGCACTGGATTGTCTCGCCTTTTATTTTACCAGAATGCAATACATCAATGTGGCACAGAATTAATTTCATTGTTTCTGATCCCGTGCACTACAATTAAAGCGTCACATTCTGTTCTTTTTCCTTTCACGGGAGGTTCCTCAAATAATTTTTTATTGCCATGGATTCATATGTGTTAGACAAGGCACAGAGAGTAAATGCAATGTAATGTGTTTGGTTTCTTTCTTTGATTCTCTATGGTAAATGGATTCAAAAGATTGTGTCAATACCTATCAGAACCTGCTCTATAGCTACTCAGGCAAATACCTTAATTAATGGAGAAGTTAACGCTGTTCACAAGTGATATTTAAAATATTCAATTGGATTTAAGGCGACAAAATTGCCTATATTTGAAGCTACCCAGAGAAAAAGTAAGTTGCTAGAGCCGCTGTTAGCAAATGTCTGCAGGGAGTTCCTAATTGCTACCGTGGAAATTTAGCATACAGGGCTTATAGTAATCAAGAGGTTCATTTCCTTCATACTTATCACCCTGGCATGTGAGTCTTAAGAACGATACTGAAATTCGTATCGCTGATGGTCGATTCGGATTTCTTCAGAGACGCTGGTATTGCGAAGCAGCTTGGCAGTCAGAAAGCCAAGATCTATGACCATTAACACGACTTACTGAGTGGAACTACCAAGAGGATTTGACGTGTAAAGGTTTTCTTCCGGTTTCGATACAGAATTTTTTCTGGAAATTCGCAGCTCCATAAAATATATCAGAAAAAAGAGCTCGCACACGCTGGCCCCTACCACGGTTAGAACTGACGACTGATTGAGCCGTTCTAGCCGTAGACACGGTCGCGACCAGGCTACAGCCACACTGCTGCCTGTATGCTGCTCTCATCATGGTATTGGTCGCTCAGCCTCATAACGCATCGTGAAAGATAATAGAAGTTGTATTATGTGAAGAATAGCATTTCTTAAGGCAAAAAACTGAATTTTCTGTCTCAGTGTCTTAGTTTACATAACGATTATACAGCACGAGTCATTCAAATGGAAAGGGAATACCAAATGAATTTAGCGAGTTCAATACCATACGCGGAAGTGGTTGCCCTGTCACAGTGTTGCCTAATGTTTGTGACGATGTTGCCAATTCTCAGCTGTGCTAGGAACAGCTCTGTAGCGGTATGCGAGGAGAACCCCTTGCTCGTGTCATAGGAGGATACGGAGAGGAGGCGCGGGGTTTGGTTAACATGAAGCGTTTTCCCCTACCAGTTGTGCAAACATTCAGGTGTATAATCTTCCATGATGATTACAGTTTCCTACAAAATAGATACGAATAAAACACTTACCTTGTTACTTTGTGACAAAATATTATTTCAGTACAATAAAAAGTCGTTGGAAATCATTTATTCCCAACCTGTCACAAAAGTATGATAACAAACACTTTGCACCTCGAAATCTATTGCACTTATGTGCAGTCCTTTTACGTTTAAATAAATCGTCTTAACGGCACTAAATCGTGGTTTGTGAATCATTTATCGGCCTTACTCTACCGCATTTCACTGATTGGAAGGCAAAAAGCTTACTGACAAATTTCACAGAAAGAAAAGGGGGTCGAAATGTCTCCCACTGGAAAGTCATGTTGTTTTATTTAAATTATTACAAAATGAGGTAAAACGAACAGTCAGGTTGTCAGTATAAGCACATTACTATTGCCAGTATGATGTTGCACTGCTCAGGGCCTGTAATGATAAAAGGCCCGTTTAGGTCAGGCATATTGTATACAGAAGTGGAAGAGAGAGCATCACTAAATTCTAATCCGTATGCAATATATACACACAGAAATTACTGTTACAGTGTACTTATGGAGCCCAATGAGTGAATTGCGTATTTTCCGGTGAGAAAGAGCACTGGCAAACAGTCTTCGCTACACTAGGTTACTTAATCTGGTGTCACTCTCAGCTAGAATTTATGGTCAGCGACTAAGTGTAAGGTCAATGAGTCGGCTGCGAGTTTTGCAACTGTGAAATACTTTCCTAGATTATAGAAGCGAATATTAAATTTGAAGTAATATTGCGAAAATGTTGTACTTGGATAGCTTAGAATGAAAATCTTTCTGTTTATAGCAAAGGAAAACAATTGATTTTCTAAAACATTGTCTGTCATACACAACTTGAAACAGGTCATGTCGACCAAATCATATAGAATAACTGACAGCGACGTATATCGGAAGGCAGTAAGATCTCTTGTTTTTTGGTTTGGCAGTACTCGATAGCCATTTCTAGGCGCAAGCGAATGAAGAAAGGCAGCGCCTTTTTGTTATCAAGTAACGTCTTCATCAATTACTTTAGTTTTAATGTAATCTACGAGTTATTACTGATGTTGGATATTAACATGAAAAGGATTCTGTAGACAGGGAAAGAACCTGTTCTTGGGAAACTACTTCTATAAAGACCAAACAGCATCAAATGATCTTCAAGTACAGTGTTCCAGCAGTGGTATGAAGAAAATCATTGTAATAATGACGGTAATAATCGAATTATCCGGTAACTACATACTTCCCAGTGGATTTTCTCGAACTAATAAATTTGCTGAATTTGTGAAAATTTTAAAATGGCTTCACATCGAGCCTATGATGCCTAGAAGAGTCTTTATATCCTGCTGACATGAGAATAGCATAATCTCCGCTTCAGAAGCTTGCTTCTACTTAACCATTTAATAGTCTCGCGTTTTTTCACCGTGACTAATTTTGTAAGCTAAGCACATCACCTGTTACAGCACACTCCTGGGGCTGGGAAATGTGGCCACAGTGGTCTGGCGGAACGAACTATCACAGGTGCAATGTCTGGGTTCAGGCATTTACTTTTAAGAGGCACAAATAGATTTACTTTACCCCCGGTAATCTCAAGAGAGAGACGTTATAATCCAGAATCCGCATTAAAAATCACGTTCCTTCATTACCAACTGGGCAGAGCCGGTTTACTTTGGGAAATGACATAGCGGAAGTCATGGAAAACAGAAATACAGTTGCCAGTAAACTTACTTACATTAGAAAATTTTATTTTATTTGATGACCCGATAGCCATTTAAAGGACAGGGCTCTCACTTTAGTTGTGCTTGGTTGAACTAGAGGCGTTGAAAAATTTGGTGCTGGAGTGTGATTCGAATTCGTATCTCCTCTTTCGAGGATCTGAATCTCTCGGAACAGTATAGTTCAATCGTTTTGATCCTTTTCTCAAGACTGAAGTCTTCTCTATGTCTCCTCCAAAGGTAAGTATATGAGTCCAAATCCTGATCCAGTACAAAATTATTCATAATTTCATTTCAAGCCCTATCACGTGCACACCAGCCTGTCAGTGAAAATTAACGTGCATTTTTAATGTCTGTTCATGTGTTGCCAACAATCGCAATAGGTTTCGTTATTTCTGGTCAAAGACGCACGCATCTTGCTATTGGTGAGTAAGCAACTGATACTTAAGCTATATTCGTGGATGCACGGTAGGTGAGCAGTTCGATTGTTGCTTGGGCACAAAAGTTTGTATCCTTATTTTAGAGTCAAGCAGCTGGTATGAAAAACCGACACGTAACATTTGATTTTACTTAGTTAACAATCCGATTACGTGTTGGGTTGGTATCTCCGTCACAGAACTTCACATCATGCACTTCATCTTTAAATGCATGCACACTTTGTTACTTTAGAATAGAGACATATCAGACATCTTTCGTGGTTAGTTAACGGGAATGACAGGGTCTTGAGAGAATTCCCAGTTTATTACAAAAACTGTTGTCTTCGATTTTCAAGTTTAGATTTGGTTACTGGTATACTTTTCCGACGTATTTTAGCACGATGCGCTCTACCCATACATAATGGAAAAGTTTCGAGATGCATCTACTGTATGGCTGTCTATTAAACCTGAAATGAACAAAATGTCGCAGAAGGTAGCCCTTTTTCCACATACGACTATTTTGCGTTGAGAAGTATAGGAAATTATGCTACAATTGCGTTTAAAAAAATACAGAAGTGAATGTACTCGAACTCGCGACATCTTATCTACTGTGCGCGAAATTTACCATTACGCCACTAGCTGACATGTAGCTATAGCAGCTCCAGAAGTCTAGAACAATTCCTCCAGAACTTCTGCATTCCACAGCGTTGTGGGATAATGCATATCGCCAGGTCAATACTTATGAGAGACAAACAGTTATACCCTTTCTTTTGCACTGCACGACGTTTCCAACAAACCTATAGCGCAATAGAGTAGCTCCAGTGGAAAGGAACACTTCCTATTTTCATTTCTGCATTCCTACACTGTAGGCAGTTCTGTGTTGGTGGCAGTTACGTGATTTTATTTTGGTGATTACAAAATAAAGATGAATGGATGCACTGGGTAGCCGAGGCAGCTAGTTCACGGTGATTCGGTCAACCAAGTAAATGAATTCACTGAACATGCTGCAAATTGATATAGGGAGCCTGTGTGTCAGAATTCTCAGCCAGTGTGGTACAACGGCTTTATGATTGGAAAATGAGCCCCCTGAGAAAAGGATTTGGTGGTCTGTTGGGCTGGTGATAGGTTCATATATCTATGGTCTGGGCTCAATTCCAACTTCGGTCAATGATGCATTACCTATCTGACGTAATAATGAGAGTGGTAACATTTCAGGTATGTTATTTATTGTAATAAATGTGAACTTACAAGCCTTAAGGACAGTCTTACCTGTGATAAGGTGTTCCCTGATATTTGTAGTATCGTAGTATTTCATTACATCTTGAGTAATTGCGATACAGAGCAGTTTTTTCTAGTGGTGACTTGTTGGAACCATTTTCAATAGTCAAACGACTGTACCAAGGAGTGCTTAGAGGACCTGCTAGACAGCTGCGTTATGTGGGTTGCATAAGAATCAGGCGAAATGCAATTCAGGTCGTTCGGATACTTTTGAGCATCACTGTACGTAGATCAGAGTAAAAATAGTCTAAAACGAATACATGCCATCACAGAAGTCCTGCTCGCCTTTGTTACCCACTACGTCAGTATCACGCTAGTGGACGTGGAGGGCATTAATTGTGCATAGATGAAAAATGGAGCGTAAATTACAGTGAAAAGCTGTGTCAAATCAGACAAAGAGCAAAACCATAAACAGGTTTTCGCGGCCGGTATTTTTCTTATTGCTGAAATTTGAGTTATGGGCAGACACTATTGTCTGCCTAACGTTTCGTCTTCCAATGCAGAGCTATCATTGTTAGGTTGGCAGAAGAGCCACCACCGTGTTACTAGAGAAGGCCGAAATGCACGCGTTTTAGCTCACGCAGGCTGGCGTGAGGAGGGAAGAACTGTACCGACGTGACGTGTGGAACATGACAAGGAATTAGAATTCAGAAAACGGACTAATTAGTTTGATACTCAACTTTAATCTATTAATGACGAACGTCTCTCTTGACGGCACATGATTCACAATATTATCTATTCAGAAGACATAGTAACTGAATATGGCGCCTTGCTAGGTCGTAGCAAATGACTTAGCTGAAGGCTATGCTAAACTGTCGTCTCTGCAATTGAGAGCGTATGTAGTCAGTGAACCATCGCTAGAAAGTCGGCTGTACAACTGGGGGAGTGCTAGGGAGTCTCTCTAGACTAGACCTGCCTTGTGGCGGCGCTCGGTCTGCAATCACTGATAGTGGCGACACGCGGGTCCGACGTATACTAACGGACCGCGGCCGATTTAAAGGCTACAACTTAGCAAGTGTGATGTCTGGCAGTGACACCACAATCATCAGACGTTGTAACAAATCAGAAAGCTACCACAGACACCAACAAGCTCAACAAACCGAACTGTATACATGTACCCGCGCGACGCGCGCTTTGTGACGTCATCAGGCCGCCGCCGATGATCAAGGGGAGCTTCTCGTGGAGAACAGTTGGCGCTATTTGTTTTATGAAGCACTGATGACACTAGCTTAAATAATTTTAATCGTTCTTGTTTTCTTTTGAAATTGTTTCTATGCTTTGCAGTTTCCATGGCTGCTCTGTTCATCATACCAAGGTGATTTTTAGAGCTTGCTAAAACAAGAATGTCAGAGAAACGGATTTGGAAATTTTATGATCCTCGTGTATGCTCTGCTACTGTGGATTTACGTGTCCTTTCCAGGCGGCAACCACTCTAGTCCTCCTTAATAAGGGTGCTAATGCTTCTATTTGTAGTTCCTGTAACACTTGATCGCTACCAAGCGACGGGCGTAGTTTCTTTAGAAGAGTATATAAAAGCCATTACACACATAAAACCCAAATAAACATAGAAACTGCAAATAGATTCATTACCACCCAGCATATGGAATACAAGAGAAATTGTTGCCTGGGCAAGTCGAATAAATCAACAGTAGCAGATCACATTCTAGAAGCAGAAAAGCACCAAATTCATTTCTCTCACAAAAAAAAAAAAATGGTTCAAATGCCTCTGAGCACTATGAGACTTAACATCTGAGGTCATCTGTCCCTTAAAAGTTAGAACTACTTAAACCTAACCAACCTAAGGATACCACACACATCCATGCCCGAGGCAGGATTCGAACCTGTGACACTAGCGGTCGCGCGGTTCCAGACTGAAGCGCCTAGAACCGCAAGGACACCGAGGCCGGCTGTTTCTCTCACACTGTGGTCTCAGTAAGATCTAATAATCGCAGCGGTAGGATATACATAAAGTACATACAAATTCAAAAGCACCAAAGCAATTTCAAAAGAATAGAAGACGGTCTGAAGTTAGACAGTGATGGATACAAAAAACAGCGCCAACTCTTCCGCCATTACAACAGCCGCAGCACATGTCGGCGCGACCCTGCGATGTTAGGCTGTGGTCACAGATGCTCCGATATCGGGCGATCCAGCAGACGACGGATAGCGGCTGAAGACGGCCGATCTTTCTGCATCGCATCAGTACGCCGTTAGCTGCGGGATCACACCTTAGGCGATCTCGTCGCCGGATCGTACAGTCTTCGGACCAAAAACGGTGAACTTCAACTTTTTTTCTACGGCCAAATGGATTGATGTTTTCACACTAATATAGAGCGTGAGAAACTGATACGATTACTCAAAGAAAGACTGAGTTTATTGCACCCTAAAGATAAAACATTCATAATCGGTAATAGATGAGAATCTATGGACTGAAATCGCAAGTTTATTGGAAACCACAAGCTGGTAAAAATCTTTGTTGTAAATTTTAGGTGTAAATTACAAACTCAAAAAAGTAATTTGTTCAAGTAAGAAGGCTGGAGTATTTACGCTTGTAGTTAGTGTAGTGGATCTTTTTTAGTTCTGTGGTAAGTTGGCATTAGTGTCTAAAAATGATTATTACAGCTTAAAAGAGTGGTGATTCTCTTACGCGAAGTGGTTTCTAAATGCACTGTGAAATAGCTATGTATTTCCACATTTCAGTGCTTTAGGTGTTCGGAATACCTTATGCGTAATTTTATACTTATCTTTCATACGTATGCTTAATGACTGTCATTAAACGTTAATTGATGTACGTCTGCACAACAGAGTGTTTGTAACTTAATTCTCAAGGTTACCACGAATTGTCTCTAGTACATAACAGAACGCTTATCACGTCATGTCATGTACTCGTAAAACTTATTTGGTTATGCCGATAACTTGAGGTGCAGTATTCGCCTGGTATTTTCGAGACAGATGAAGCTCATTCACATGCATCCGGGGTCTTTTTAATAGCAAAAACCGCAGTGCAGCACTAGTCTGCAAGCACACAGGCGTGACAGGCATCACGCCATCCATCCACCCTAACAGGTTCAAATCTAATCTACTTGATACACAGGACTGGTACTAACCTAACGTATCGTAAGCTCTCGTACCAGCAAGAACTGAAGAAGGAAATAGGACGTACTCTGACCACGCTGTCGGCCAATGTTACCTGCTAAACTATGGCGACCGCGTCTGACGATCTGCTGAATATGTCTTCAGCACTGACAGACGAAACTTCAGGAAGAAAATTATTCCTTGGATCACGACCTTATGTTTGTAAATGAGATGTCAGAAAAGAGAAAAATAAGAATTCTATG
This sequence comes from Schistocerca gregaria, assembly GCF_023897955.1. Taxonomy (NCBI): domain Eukaryota; kingdom Metazoa; phylum Arthropoda; class Insecta; order Orthoptera; family Acrididae; genus Schistocerca; species Schistocerca gregaria. Next base: position 269,152,522 of record NC_064925.1, on the reverse strand, counting down.
TAAACATTAAGGTGAAAGAACATCAATAGTATTATGATTTGCTGAGAAACAACAGTACAGAAGGTTGGACAATGAGCTTCTGGTCAAGTTGAATTCCCTACTGATGTCAGAGCCTGTGAAACGAAGAAACTAAAGTGGGATGTGAACTACGCCGTATATCTGTCGCATCTGGCATACTTGCAGGCAGCTTGGACAGACACCAACTGGTTCATTAGAATTTTTGTGAGTAATCGCTTAAAAATCGCTAAAGAATGCAATGCTGGCCCGCATTCTAGATTGCTTTCTGCTTATCAGAATGGTGCTTCGAGTTTAATATCCTGTCGATATCAGCATCGTTACAGATTGCACTGACATGGGTACAAAGCACCAGTCAACTAGGTGAAGGAACCATACCAGCATTCGTCCGAAATTATGCATTTAAGGTTTTGAGTGATGGGAAGGATCCACCATGGTTTAATAGCCATGCTAGAAAAGCGCTACGTTAACAAAGAGCACTTCATCTCAGATTAAAGAGGAGTAAAAGCCTAGCTGACAAACAAAAGCTGAACGAAGCGAAAGTGAGCGTAAGGAGAGCAATGAGAGAAGAGTGTGGCGGAGGGTACTTTACGTGCCACTGTCATTACCTCCCATTTCTTTTCCAGTCGCGTATGTTTCGCGGGAAGAACGACTTTCGGAAAGCTTCCGTAAGCGCTCCAATCTCTAATTTTACATTCGTGGTCTCCTCGGGAGGTATAAGGAGGGGAAAGCAATATATTCGATACCTCATCCAGAAACACACCCTCTCGAAACCTGGACAACAAGCTACACCGCGATGCAGAGCGCCTCTCTTGCAGAGTCTGCCACTTGAGTTTGCTAAACATCTCCGTAACGCTATCATGCTTACCAAATAACCCTGTGACGAAACGCATCGCTCTTCTTTGGATCTTCTCTATCTCCTCCGCCAACCCGACCTGGTACGGATCACACTGATGAGCAATATTCAAGTATAGGTCGAACGAGTGTTTTGTAATCCACCTCCTTTGTTGATGGACTACATCGGAAACACGTTAATAAACCGTTATACCACTGCAAGTGTTCTAGAATGCGGTTTGAAATATATACATTGACGTTGCAGCATTTTATTAACGAACATTCTCCTACTCTTCTAGGTTACCGTGTGTTCCGTCAGAACGAGTAACTTTTGCGTATTTCGCTTGCACCAAAGCCTAACTACCTAAACAAATAATCAGCGTTAGGTAAATAATAATACTGTCATCTGTCCGAGAAAATATATTTTTCTGATGTACATTGGTTAGTCTTTTTTATAAAACTGGCGCAATTGTGGCTCTAAATTCTGTTACCTCCGAATGCCAACCATAGGAAATACCAAACTGCCGTAGGATTTTGCGGCTTTACCTGTGAAAATTGACAACCAGGCATCAACGAAGATTGCAGATTTAGTTAGAATAAGCCTCATACAGCTATCTAAACTGTAAACCCTCCAAAATCCAAGAAAGATCGCAAATTCCTCATGGAGGATGGTTACGTTGTCCGAACTTTGAATTGCTTGGAATGATTTATCTAACTGGCTCAGATATAGTAACCATACGTCATTATAAGCATTTTATTCACTTTATGACGGGAAATAGCGATCCTCCATCGCCGGCCGAAGTGGCCGAGCGGTTCTAGACGCTACAATCTGGAACCGTGCGACCTCTACGGTTGCAGGTTTGAATCCTGCTTCGGGCATGGATGTGTGTAATATCCTTAGGTTAGTTAGGTTTAAGTAGTTCTAAGTTCTAGGGGACTGATGACCTCAGAATTTAAGTCCCATAGTGCTCAGAGCCATTTGAACCACTTCTTGCTTCTCCAGCACAGCGGCCTACATCCTGTCTGGGCATATTGCTGTCCGGTCCTAAAATTGGAGAAAGGTTAAGTCTAAAATCGTGTGGGTTTGGAAAGCTATGTCATATATCTGAACTTTGAAGCAATAGTGTGTTACTGAGTGTTAGTCAGACGGCGAAAAAAGTGCGAATTTCGAGCAGTCGGTGGCACTGAACTTACGGTGCCTTCTGACGTCAGTGGATCTCGCGACGGGCCCTCGTAAATTTCACATTGGGCCTAACGCCAGCGGTGGACCGCGGTCGATGGGATGCAGCACAGCACAGCACGGCACGGTCCCGTCAACCTGCTCGGGCGGTTGACGCAACACTGACCGCCCACTCGTCGGTCAGCGACAGTCCTGACAAGACCTGACTGTCGTAGCCTCGCAGAACTCTGTCATTAGTTAAACAAATATAAGGCTGATATTGTATATGAAATGAGTAAACGTTTCTGTTCCATCCTACAACATAGAGAGTAGTACAACAGGGCAGTGTCCGTCTCTAACAGTGTCTGTATAGTATTCCTTCCAGTTCGATGAATTAAATTACGAAATGTATTCGCAGTTCGCGAATGCGATTGTACGACGGCTACACGATTTACTACAGCGGCCGTTACGAAAATAGTCTCCTCAAGGGCATCTCATGGTCTTACAGCTTTGCAGTTAATGATGATTCGAGAATGCTACTAAAGATTCCGAAAGAGTAGCTTGTACAAAAAAAATTAAAAACTACTGACACAAGAAATTTTGAAAAAATCTATTTCTTTTACTTCAATCTGTGGAATAAAAAGAGCCACTGACTTAGTTGGACTGTAAATAAAATAACAACATTCTCAAAGTTTACACTTGCATGTGATACATATTTTATAGTGAAAACGTAAAAGTAATCCCAGTCAAAAAATGCAATACCCTAAGTGGTTCCCGCTATTCGTCCACGAGACTCAGAGGGCCATGGACAAGGGTTCTCAGGTAGATGCCGTGTTTCATGACTTCCACAAGGCGTTCGAGACAGTTCGCCACAGTCTTTTAATGAATAAAATAAGAGCATATGGACTATCAGACCAATTGTGTGATTGGGTTTAAGGGTTCCTAGATAACAGAACGCACCACGTCATTCTCAGTGGAGAGAAGTCTTCCGAGGTAAGAGTAATTTCAGGTGAGCCGCAGAGGAGTGTCTCAGGACCGTTACTATTCACGATATACATAAATGACCCTGTGGATAACTTCGGAAGTTCACTGAGGCTTTTTGCGGATGATGCTGTAGCATATCGAGGGGTTGTAACAATGGAAAATTGTACTGAAATGCAGAAGGATTTGCAACGAATTGAGGCATGGTGCAGGGAATGGCAATTGAATCTCAGTGTAGCGAAGTGTAATGTGCTGCGAATACATAGAAAGAAAGATCCTTTATCATTTAACTGCAGTATAGCAGATCAACAACTGGAATCAATTGCATAAATTATCTGGGCGTAGGCATTAGGAGTGATTTAAAATGGAATGGTCATATAACGTTGATCGTCGGTAAAGCAAATACCAGACTGAGATTCATTGGAAGAATCCTAAGGAAATGCAATCCGAAAACAAAGGAAGTAGGTTACAGTACGCTTGTTCGCCCACTGCTTGAATATTGCTCAGCAGTGTGGGATCCGTACCAGATAGGGTTCATAGCAGAGATAGAGAAGATCCAACAGAGAGCAACGCGCATTGTTACAGGATCATTTAGTAATCGCGAAAGCGTTACGGAGATGAAAGATAAACTCCAGTGGAAGACTATGCAGGAGAGACGCTCAGTAGCTCGGTACGGGCTTTTGTTAAAGTTCCCAGAACAGGCCTTCACCGAGGAGTTCATAAATGGTTCGAAAGGCTCTGAGCACTATGGGACTTAACTTCTAAGGTCATCAGTCCCCTAGAACTTAGAACTACTTAAACCTAACTAACCTAAGGACGTCACACACATCCATGCCCGAGGCAGGATTCGAACCTGCGACCGTAGCGGTCGCGCGGTTCCAGACCGTAGCGCCTAGAAGCGCTCGGCCACACTGGCCGGCTAGCGGAGGAGTCAAGCAGTATATTGCTCCCTCCTACGTACATCTCACGAAGAGACCATGAGGACAAAACCAGAGAGATTACAGCCCACACAGAAGCATACCGACAATCTTTCTTTCAACGAACAATACGAGACTGGAATAGAAGGGAGAACCGATACAGGTACTCAAAGTACCCCCCGCCACACTCAGTCAAGTGGCTTGTGGAGTATGGATGTAGATGTAGATGTAGATGTAGAAACTGTTCCGACGGTGTAGTGAAAAACGTTGTTGCTGATAATTACACGTTCTGTTGGACCTTGTAGATAGTTCCAGCGAGAAAGTGGTTAAGAAAATTATGAAATTAATTTTGGTAACGCCTGAGTTATAATTACTATATTGCATTATGTACGAACGCACTTTCCTTACAAGAGATTCCTTGCGCAGCTGCGCGCGACTACTTTTATGCCGTCACCAGTATTTTAGTTCCATCGGCTCACCTTAATACGACCGAGAATTTTCCCTACTTCACGAAAATGGTTTGTTTGCAGCTCTTACTGAGCCTTCGTTACTGCACCCCTCACGCACACAAATATAACTAAGTGTTTTCTGTCCAATATTTCCGTTGAGCTCGAGCGAAATATACTTTTGCGTCTGGTTTTGTGAAGTCCAAGTTTTATCGACGTATTTTACGAAACTATTGCCCTCGACACCCAGTAAGCGGATTTTACAGAAAACTTCGTTCTTGCTGCTATAGTGTCTCCGCATTCTCTAAAACCTTTTGTCCATCATTATACTTTCTGAATCCAAAACCACGCAAAAGGATTAGACAAAGAACAGAAATGTCTGAACCAGTATAATTAATGTTTTCATGGTAATCACTTTGTATTATTCTAGCCATCTGATAGTCTGTTCTGTCGCAGTATCGAAATACTCTTCTCCAAACTACCTTTTTGTGAAAATCGTCAGAATCGGTAATTTTTCCTTTTATTTGTATTCCTTTGTTGGAGAATCAAAACACGTGCTCACATATAGGGATTTTACAGAAGTTACTGGACTTTTAATACAGAGTACAGTCAATTCGAAAATATCATAAAATTTCGTTGCCATTTTCTGAACTTGCGCAAAATGTATATTATTCCTGGCTTCACTGTTGGTAGGTTAGTAAAATAAATTCAGTACGTTCGATACGACAACTTTAGATAGTTTTCGAATGACTTCTCGGCCTTTAAGCACACCAAGCGGAGGCCCTTGCTCCTGCGTTTGGTTCGATATAAAACATACGTCAGTGCACCGTACCACAGAAAACTCAAACGACACGATCTACATCTACATATATAGTCCGCTAGCCACCAAGAGGTGTGTGGCGGAGGGCACTATTAGCGCCAAAGTCATATTTCGCCCCCTCTGCTGCACTCGCGGATCGTGCGATGAAGAACGACTATCTGAACGCCTCAGTACAAACACAAATTTTCCTTATCTTTGAATGGTGATCATTGTGCAATGTTAAAGTTGGTGGTAATAATATATATACTCTACATCCTCGGCGAAGATCGGATTCTGAAATTCAGTGAGCAGCCCCTTCTGTTTAGCGCGTCGTCTATCTGCAGGTGTGTCCCACTTCAAACTTTCTATGAGATTTGTAACGTTCTCGCGATGGCTAAATGTACCAGTTACGAATCTTGCCGTTCTTTGGACCTTCTCAATCTCTTGAATCAGACCCAACTGGTAAGGGCTCCCATACAGATGAACAATACTCCAAGACTGGACGAACTAACGTATTGTAAGCTACTTCCGTTGTTGAAGGACTGCAGTGGCAGTCAAGGGTTGAGCATCGCTCCTCTAACTAGCGCAATGTCAATGATAGGCCCCCACTTGCACGGGAGTACAAACAGAAGTGTTTGCCTTCTCTGTTTTTATTAAAAGACTGACGGGCACTTGCACGAAGGTCTTAGCAAAAACGGCACTTTGGAAATTTTCCATGGCGTCACCTGACAGCAGAATTCTCGTGTCGAGGTGGTATGTCGAGCTAGGGTGGTGCCTTGGGGTCGCGGCAGTCTCTTTCCGCCGACGACACGAGGCGCGTTTTCTTGTTGCCGCGGGCCGCTCAGCCGGCCGTTTCGAGCACTTCGGCTGCCACAGAGTTAGTCTTTTCCCCCCCTCCCCCCCCCCCCAAGAATAGGGAAAAAGTAGGTCAGGACCTGGAAACGGGCTGCGGAACCACAGAAAGGTTGTCCGCCTTCCCCGTCCAGAATTCCGCGTCTGCCATCGTTCTCTTAGGGTCAGCAATGCAACTGGCAATCACCTGGCAGCAAGCCCCCTTTGCGCTCCTGACATGGCAAACACACTCCAAACACAAACAAACAAATACATTGTCAGTATTTGCGATCTCCCCACCCCCCTCCCTCCCTTCTGCTTATTCTGCTCCTGCTTGCCAACGGCCATAATCGCCTCGCTGAACATATCTTCAACCTAAGTGCCAATCAGAAGTCCCGTCAACCGACCCAAAATTCTTCCCAAATCCGCAACTGCTACCGAACCCCCTACCCGATCGCAGTTCCTCAAATCCCCCCCACTCAAGTCCACCTCATCCAAACAGTGGCGCCCAGGGAAGGACAGGAAGGAGAAGCACACGAAGGGAACGAAACACTCTAGGACCCCCACCCCAACCACTCCCTGTGAGGAAACTGCGCCGCTGACAGCACCTGTCGTCGCCCTGAGAGGGGACCAGGAAACAACTGCACTAGAAGGCAACCACGTAAAAGGGCAAGACTCGGATGGTTTCGTGCTGGCGAGGAAAGCCTTTTGCCAGCCGGGGCTTCCGGCTGCTCGTGGAGTGGAACCCACCCAGAACAGGTTTCAGGAGGTGGCCGATGAGCCAGAGACATCACATGACATAACACAAACACAAAATCAGGTCACCCACCACCTCCCTCCGATTGTTTGCCCAGAGCTATGAGGAATTCTTTAAGATGCTATAAATAGAAATCGGGGGAGGCAGTTTCCAGGAAAAACCTGCTGGTGGTGCTAAAATCAAAATAACAGTACACACACTTGAGCACTACACCACAATCAAAACACTTCTTAACAACAAAAACATACCCCACTACACATTCCCCACTACAAAAACCCAAAACAAGAACATTGTCATCCAGGACCTACTGAGACGAATGTCCCCCCGGGCGATCAAAACAGACTTCACAGCCCAGGGGTATGTCGCCAAGGCGGTCCAGCAGATGGGCAACATAGGGAGCAAATGGTCCCTGTATCAGGTCACACTGCCAGACATCCCGCAAAGTAAAAGGGAAATAAAGATGATCTTGGCTGTCCCTGTGACCACTGAACCACTGTGCCGCAAAACAAGACAGTGCAGGGCTTCAGGTGTCAGGGCCTAAACCAAACTTCCTGGCAGATTAAAACTGTGTGCCAGACCGAGACTCGAATTCGGGACCTTTGCCTTTTGCAGGCAAGTGCTCTACCAACTGAGCTACCTAAGCACGACTCACGCCCCGTCCTCACAGCCTCACTTCTGACACTACCTCGTCTCCTCTTTACAGAAGCTCTCCTGCGAACCTTTCTTTCAGGAGTGATAGTTCTGCAAGGCTCGCAGGAGAGCTTCTGTAAAGTTTGGAAGGTAGGAGACGAGGTACTGGCAGAAGTGAGGCTGTGAGGACGGGGCGTGAGACGTGCTTGGGTAGCTCAGTTGGTAGAGCACTTGCCCGTGAAAGGCATAGGTCCCGAGTTCGAGTCTCGGTCCGGCACACAGTTTTAATCTGCCAGGAAGTTTCAAATCAGCGCACACTCCGCTGCAGAGTGAAAATCACATTCCAGGGCCTAAACCACATCGCCGCCTACTGCACCATGCCAATAAGATGCAGAAAGTGCGCCGAGGCCCAAGACACAAGAACCTGCACACTACAACACACGGACCCACAAATAAGGTGCACACTGTGTGGCAAAAAACCACACAGCGGGTTACCAATGTTGTGAGATCCACAAACGACACACACAGCAGGCAAAGGGCGCAAAGGCCGCCCCCCACACTCGCAAACAAAACACCATGATCCCATCCAGCCACACAAGAACAGAAAACACAACAACACACACGGACAAGGCCTGGGTAAAACCAAGGCCGGACACACCAAGGGCAACTTGCACAGAAGTACTCTCTCCTTCGAGAAGCCACGGAAACGTAACCCCATCACCACAACACCGTACACCAACACAAGAACAACACCGGTAAATACACAACAACAACGACCAGGTCCACCATGACAGAGAAAGCTCTAGGGAACCCCAAACGCAGCCCACACCCTCGGATCAGGTGTTAGGCATTATGGTGCAGACCATGAACCTCGTCATGGAAATGATGAAGGAATTCAGGGAAGCCCAGAGGCAGAACACACAGATCCTCGTTGCCCTTCAGGCAGCAGTCCAGCAGTCGCTCTCCTCTGCGACTTCCACAGTAGTTTCAAAACCCCATCATGAATAGACGACCAAACATCCTAGGCCTGACAATGTGCGTCTTTAATGCAGACGGCATTGTTAATCAAGCGGTCGAGTTCAGAGAACTCATGAAGGAGTTCTCCATCGACATAGGCATGATGGGGGAAACTCATCTAAAACGGGGAATAAAAGCCACAGTCCCCAGGCCAACCCAAGACGGAGGAGTGGCCATGTACATAAAAAGAGGGGTCCCCCAACACCAGGTATTCCTACCAGATACCAATAAAATCTAAGCAGTGGCGGTGGAAGTAACCACTGCCCCCCGACCCCTAACAACTGTTGCAGTCTACCGCCCCCCACATGACCAGATAGATGAGGGAGACAGAGCTGCTCTGAGGCAAATTGAAGGCAAACTCGTAATAGGGGGAGACTTCAATGCCAAACACCCTGATTGGACTTCTAGAGTAACCTCCAGAGTAGGCGCCAAACTGCAACAACTAGCACGCACCCACCACTTCGAAACATGGGGTCCAGTCGAGCCCAAACATTTTCCGACAAACGGAGGCAGACCTGCCGTGTCCGCAGCTCGTGGTCGTGCGGTGGCGTTCTCGCTTCCCACGCCCGGGTTCCCGGGTTCGATTCCCGGTGGGGTCAGGGATTTTTTCTGCCTCGTGATGTCTGGATGTTGTGTGATGTCCTTAGGTTAGTTAGGTTTAAGTAGGTCTAAGCTCTCGGGGACTGACGACCATAGATGTTAACGCCAATAGTGCTCAGAACCATTTTTTGAGCAGGCCTGACATGTTAGACATAGCTCTCATTAGGAGGATCGCATGGTTTGTGTCCTCTGACCACAACCCAGTGATTCTAGAGGTCGATTTGGGAGAATGGGTAGCACTCCCACGGTACCAGACGTCTTTCAAACGTACAGACTGGGAGCGATACCGAGAAACTGTCGCCTCTGATATCGCTCGCGCTCCGCCACCTACTGCCGAAACAGAAGAACAAGAGCTACAAGACTTAACAGGCACCATCTTGCAGGCAGCGAAAGAGGCCACCCCTCCACAAAGGGATTGCCCACCGCCGCAAATACAGCTCCCGGAACATTTGCTAGCTCAAAGTCGACATAATAACAGAGTGGCAAAAAAGATCACCAGAAACCAGGCCACCAGGATGCTGCTCAATCGTCTACAGAGAGAACTGAAGGTATTGTCCAATGAGCACAGAAACCAGCAATGGCAAAACCGCCTCACAGCTCTCAAAGTAAACGATCATACATTATGGCAAGCAACCAAACAGTCCACTAAAAGAAGCGCTAGGATGCCGCCACTGCACAGCGAGCGGGGACTGGTCTACAGCCATGTTGGGAAGGCCAACGCCCTCGCCGACTCCTTTGAGAACCAGTTTCAAGCGGCAGAACCCCAGGATGAAGAGCATGAAGAGGTAGTCAGTCGTCAACTGGCTGTCTTTCTCAACGCTGAGGAGGACCCAGAGGACGAACCCGTACTTTTTGCCCCCGAGGACGTGGCAAGAGTAATCAGGTCCCTTCCTACAAAAAAGGTGCCAGGACACGACAGTGTCACTAACCAGTTAGTCAAAAATGTCCCACCCACAGCGATCACACACCTTGCGAAAGTCCTCAACGAGATTATTCGTTTCCGCGAGTTCCCAGCTTGCTGGAAACATGCGGAAGTGGTCGCGATACACAAACCAGGGAGAGACCCTCTCTTACCGCAGCACTACAGGCCGATTAGCCTTTTGCCAACTCTCAGGAAGAACTATGAGCGCCTCCTGCTAAGGCCTATACAAGAAAAGATTACCAAGAGCAAATTCTGCCGGAATTCCAATACGGGTTCCAGCACAACCACTCTGCCGCACAACAGGTCATGAGAATGGTTGAAGCAGCCACAGAGGGCTTCAGTCACAGTGGCTACTGAGGGATAGTGCTGCTAGACGTAGCCAAAGCCTTCGATTCAGTATGGCAAGGAGGGCTACTCTACAAGTTGTACACACAATGGTTTCCCGGGAGCATAGTTCAGCAGATTAAAAGCTATCTCACGAATAGAGCTTTCTCCGTCAAAGTAGAAACTGCCACCTCCACCAAAAGGCGTATTCGTGCTGGGGTGCCACAGGGATCGGTCCTGGAGCCCGTTTTGTACAGTCTGTACACTACGGACACTCCAGCAGCCCCCCTGGTGCACACTGCACAGTACGCGGACGACACACCCTTCTACACGAGAAATGCGAACAAGGACCAGCTCATTCGTAGGCTACAAACGGTTTTAGACGAGGCAGAAACCTGGGACAGTCGCTAGCGCATCACCATCAACTCTGAAAAGGCGCAGGCTATGTTGATTACCCGCAGACTCGGAAAGCGCGAACCTAGACCTTCACCAACACGGAAGCCAACTACCCTTGCGCAGAACTGCCCTTGGCGTAACCTTGGACTCTTGCCTTACGTGGAAACTCCACATAGACTAGGTCCACACGAAGGTCTGCGCCAGAACGTCCATCCTATACCCCATCCTGAACTCAACCAGCTCCCTTCCCTGCCCAGTAGCAGTAAATGTGTACCAGCCCCTGATCCGGCCAGTAATGGATTATGCGTGGCATGTCTGGGGATACGCGGCGAAGCAGCACCTGGACAAACTCCGGAGGCTGCAGAATCGCGCCCTCAGGATGGCATTGCATTTACCCCTTGGATTCCCCATAGATGTTCTGCACGCCGCAGCTGACATCCCGCTCCTGAGAGAGCGTTTCCAAGATCTGGCAAGGGCCTTCTATGAGGGTTCTTCCAGATCAGGAAACGCCCTCCGTATGACATGTCCCCCAAGAAGCACAAGCTACCCATGTACTTCGACGATTAAGTCGAAGAGAAAATCCCAATACCCAATCCCAAATCCTGCTCCTTCCCATATAACACCAGACACAGGCACCAAAAAAACTACAGAAAAAAGCACACACACACACGTACACAAGGAAGTAAAAGCCGAAAGGCTACAAACTCCCCCTCACACTTCCACAAAGAGGGGAGAGTAAAAGATGAGAGCAGCAGCGATATCTCAACGCTTTGCCTGAAGATGATGGAGACGCATTCCATCGAAACGTTGCTACGAGACGACGATGCTACTCGGCTGACAATCCGTGAAGATTGCATATACTGGGCATTTATTTTGTACGTTAATGGCGATTTTCGCCTTACGCTTACTAATATTGAGAGATAACTGCCAGTCATTATATCACGTATTTATTTTCTGCAAATCCTAGTTGATTTGTTCACAACTTTCACGTGATACTACTTTCCTGTAGACTACAGCATCATCGGAAAACAGTCTAAGGCCGCTACCTGTACCACCAACCAAATCGTTTATGTAAATCGTAAAAAGCAGAGGACCTATTACGCTGCCCTGTGGCACACCTGAAGTTACGCTTGTTTCTGTTGAAGTCACCGGACGACATACTGCTCCCTGTCTGTTAGAAAACATTCTATCCAACCGCATATGTCATCGGATAGACCGTAAGCGCGCACTTTATGTAGCAAGCGACAGTGCGGAAATGAGTCGAACGCCTTTCCAAAGCCGAGAAATATGACAACAAACTGGAAGCCGGTATCTACTGCGTGTTGTATATCATGCACAAAGAGGGACAGCTGTGTCTCGCACGGCCGCTGTTTCCTAAAACCGTGCTGGTTTCTGCATAGGAGCTTCTCAGAGTCTAGAAAGGCCATTATGTCTGAACCAAAATATGTTCCATGATTCTACAACAAATCGATGTCAGTGAAATTGGCCGGTAATTATGTGCATCCGATTTTCTACAATTTTTGTAGATTGATATGACCTGGGCCTTCTTCCAATCCCGTGGAACTTTCCGCTGTTCCAATGATCTGTGATAGATGATGGAAAAGAATGATGCTATATTTGTAGCATAGTCAACATGAAATTTTACGGAGATACCGTCTGGGCCAGATGCCTTCCTGGCGTCTAAGGATCTTAACTGCTTTACAATCCCAAATATACTAAACACTATGTCACCCATCCTTTCGTTTGTTCGATAATTGAAAGGGGGAATGGTGCTGCAGTCCTCTACCGTGAACGAGTTTTTGAAAGCTAGGTTTACAATTTCGGCCTTCTGTTTATCATAGCATCGGAACATATAACATTTAGCTGTTGCTGACATACTGCTGTGTTTAATGCACAGCTATGTGGCGTGGAATCACAGCGCTCATCGCCGCTCGACTGCAAGGGTGGAGTGTGATCTTATGGCGTCTAATTTCGTGACGGCCCCTCTGGTAACGTATGAAAATTTCTGTCCGACAGGGACATAGAGATGTGGCTGACTTTTAGGTAGGGAAATTGTTTATGGCTTTGCTTAGCTCAAAGAAGGAATGGTTGGTAGAACTCGTCCTGAGATTCCAAGGAAATTGTTGAACCGTCATAATGGGCAGCTGTTATCTCTGTTGCCATACTGTGGAGCTATCCACCCGCAACATGGCCTCGAGATTGATTAACTCAATAAATGTCCCTATTCTATCGTACTACACACAGTGGTAACTGTTTGGACATTGAACATAATAGGTCTCTGGCACAATTGAGTTTCTGAATTAAAAAATGGGCTGTTTATAATTTCCCATCGTTCTAAACTTAGGGCAAGGGCCTATTTTGGATTTTTTTAATTTCGAGCAATTTTAAAATTACGACAAGTAGGCTCTTGGAATCCAAACTTATCATAAATGCTCCGGAAACCACACAGACTATTGAAGCCTTCGCACACGTGGAATTTGTTTAATTTCCCACTATTTTAAACTGTGAGTTTTGAGTTTAAACCGTTTTAAAAGCAAGTATATCGGACTAGGTCTGCCACTTTGGATTCTATACTTAGCCAAAGTGACCTACTCCCGTTGTGACAGAGGAGTTGGGGGGGAAGTGGGAGATATCTGACACTTTTACATGACATTATCAGAAAAATAAGTCATCAGAAATCTGGCAAACAAAAGAGACTATACTTTTGTACATAAAACCCCATTACTTTTCTTTTCAGAAGAACTTTTTTATGAATTCTTGTTGACTATAATGGAAGGACCGTTTTTCTTCAAAGGTGGTCGGTAAATCTTAAACTTCAGATCGCATAGAAGCGAAACGAATAATGGTGAGCATAGAATTAAACACACTACGTGAGAGAAAAAGGTCCCCAACCATTCCACGTTCTTGATGAAGCATGCCCGACAGTGTTTCAGTCGTTTCACTGTTGCATTTTTGTATGATGTAACCAATGGAACATCTATTATTTGAAAGCGAATCTTCACCTCGAACAACGGTTACAAATTAAATTCATCACAGAACTAGGACACGCCATAGATTACGTAACTTCGTTTATTATTCTTGCAAAAGGACGTAGGTGTGTTTTCAGTAAACTGCCAGACAGATTTCTATGACGTATTAAATGACTCATCACACATTTGTCTGTTCGACGAAAGGACTACATCTCATTATATTTTGTTGCTGATGTCGTGGAAAAATTATAAATAAAGTGAATAGCAAGGAAATTATATTGAAAACTCCGTCCGTTCTCAATGCAGCTATCGCAGGTACTCAATACTCGGCCAGTTTAAATGAATTGATGAGCAATGTGTATTGACGACCCCCACCATATAAACGTGTAGTAGACTGTTGAATTAGGAGTATCATACGTCAAAGCTACTTTTGCGTCTATGTGGTCATTCCACTTTAGCTCACTGTGGACTGTTCCTTGAAGATATTTTACAAGTGTTACTATTTCTAATGGCTTATCACCAACAGTGTAGTCGAACGATATTGGAGATGTTCCCCTATGTACAGGGTGATTCAGCTCTAGGTACGGCTGTCGTTTTATGCATCCCGCAAAGTTATATCTGATCTCCATAAACCAAGCAAGAGTTTTTGATAATCTCGATCTCCCTGCTGGCAAACTCCCAGGCCCAAAGAAAAATCAGCATGACCTTTTCGTAGGAAATTTAATGTAGTTAATTTCTGAATTGGGATACATTATCGCTGTAGGCCACAGTACTTCAGTAACTCGAAAAAACATACAGAGTAACGTTGTGGCACCACTTATCCGAGTCATTTTTTCGGTTTGCTACACGCAAACGGCGCTGAAATTGTAGGTAGTACTCCTCACTGACTTTTCGTCCTTGTAGCAGAAACTCTTTCTTTTGATGTACAACGCCGATAAAATTGAAGAACACAATGAGCATATCCATGACTTTTCAACGCATTCGCCGAACACTTTTCGATCTTAGATACCGAGAATATTTACACTAGACATGGTACTTCATTACCTGTAATGACGCGTTCCAGAATTTCTGCTTCAATTTTTCCTCTACCTACCGACTTCTGAGCTTTTTATATTCGAGCTGGTTATCTTTGTAAAACGCACAAAAGTGACCTTGAAACGCACTTCCACCCTATACTAATATCTTGCCGGTCAGGATTTATAGACCGTTGTTCTTTGCATTTCCTCTTACCACTGTTCAAAGACTTCCGACTATCACGAACTACCTAGGTCTCTTTTGGTTGGCTGTTACGCCGCCGCCAACATAATAATCTTTTTAGTTAACATAATTTATTTAAATGTGTCCGTGATGGTAACGAACGAAACACATCTGTGAACGCTATGCTAAAACTAATTACATTAACAATTCTATTCAAAATTAGCCAGTACAAGCACAGTAGTTTCGTAATCAGAAAGCCTGACGAATACAAAGATGTAAAGGTTTATTTTATGGTGTTAAAATTCACGAAATTGGTAGGTAAAATTTACACAAACTTCAGTATCCCAATTTCTATGTCCTTGACTCGGTAGACAAGGTCGGCTGTGCGAAATAATTTGTGTAGTCTCAGATAATTGTATATTGGTAGGAAGGAGTGGCATGAACAACGTACTACAAACTCTGACTAGTAGAGACCACTGTGGAAGTGGGGCTGTTTTTTCGTTGAATAACTTGAAAACTACGGCCGCTAGCGAAAACGGATCTAAGTACAAACTACATTTAATTTTCAGCAAAAATGTTTCGTGCATTCCTTCTGTAGGACCAATGCTCTGCATGTAGCGAGCGAGATAATATGAAAATCTCGCAAGTGGTTTATGACGCCAGCTAATATATTGAGGGTTCCATAAGACGTCAATTAATTTTCTGATCTAGCAAACAGTTAAAATTTTATGCAAATGTGGAGACGTAAAGGCTGATGTGCCCCTCAAGACCAGGCAGTTGTCGCACCGATGCTTCCTATACTGAACCCACCGCATCAAGCGACCACGTAATTCTGACGGCGAGCCGGCCGGTGTGTCCGAGCGATTCTAGGCGCTTCAGTCTGGAACCGCGCGACCGCCACAGTCGCAGGTTCGAATCCTGCCTCGGGCATGGATGTGTGCGATGTCCTTAGGTTAGTTAGGTTTAAGTAGTTCTAAGTTCTAGGCCTACCCCCATGGACCTTGCCGTTGGTGGGTAGACTTGCGTGCCTCAGCGATACAGATTGCAGTACCGTAGGTGCAACCACAACGGATGGGTATCTGTTGAGAGGCCAGACAAACGTGTGGTTCCTGAAGAGGGGCAGCAGCCTTTTCAGTAGTTGCAGGGCAACAGTCCTGGATGATTGACAGATCTGGCCTTGCAACACTAACCAAAACGGCCTTGCTGTGCTGGTAACGCGAACGGCTGAATGCAAGGGGAAACTACAGCCGTAATTTTTCCCGAGGGCATGCAGCTTTACTGTATGGTTAAATGATGATGGCGTCCTCTTGGGTAAAATATTCCGGAGGTAAAATAGTCCCCCATTCGGATCTCCGGGCGGGGACTACTCGAGAGAACGTCGTTATCAGGGGAAACAAAACTTGCGTTCTACGGATCGGAGCGTGGAATGTCAGATCCCTTAATCGGGCAGGTAGGTTAGAAAATTTAAAAAGGGAAATGGATAGGTTGAAGTTAGATACAGTGGGAATTAGTGAAGTTCGGTGGCAGGAGGAACAAGACTTTTGGTCAGGCGAATACATGGTTATAAATACAAAATCAAATAGGGGTAATGCAGGAGTAGGTTTAACAATGTATAAAAATATAGGAGTACCGGTAAGCTACTACAAACAGCATAGTGAACGCATTATTGTGGCCAAGATAGATACGAAGACCACACCTACTACAGTAGTACAAGTTTATATGCCAAGTAGCTCTGCAGATGATGAAGAAATTGATGAAATGTATGAGGAGATAAAAGAAATTATTCAGGTAGTCAAGGGAGACGAAAATTTAATAGTCATGGGTGACTGGAATTCGAGAGTAGGAAAAGGGAGAGAAGGAAACATAGTGGGTGAATATGGATTGGGGGAGAGAAATGAAAGAGGAAGCCGTCTGGTAGAATTTTGCACAGAGCACAACTTAATCGTAGCTAACACTTGGTTCAAGAATCATAAAAGAAGTTTGTATACGTGGAAGAATCCTGGAGATACTAGAAGGTATCAGATAGATTATATAATGGTAAGACAGAAATTTAGAAACCAGGTTTTAAATTGTAAGACATTTCCAGGGGCAGATGTGGACTCTGACCACAATCTATTGGTTATGAACGGTAGGATAAAACTGAAGAAACTACAAAAAGAATGGAATTTAAGGAGATGGGACTTGGATAAACTGACTAAACCAGAGGTTGTACACAGTTTCAGGGAGAGCATAAGGGAACAACTGACAGGAATGGGGGAAAGAAATACAGTAGAAGAAGAATGGGTAGCTTTGAGGAATGAAATTGTGAAGGCAGCAGAGGATCAAGTAAGTAAAAAGACGAGGGCTACTAGAAATCCTTCAGTAACAGAAGAAATATTGAATTTAATTGATGAAAGGAGAAAATATAAAAACGCAGTAAATGAAGCAGGCAAAAGGGAATACAAACGTCTCAAAAACGAGATCGACAGGAAGTGCAAAATGGCTAAGCAGGGATGGCTAGAGGACAAATGTAAGGATGTAGAGGCTTATCTCACGAGGGCGATGATAGATACTGCCTACAGGAAAATTAAAGAGACCTTTGGAGAAAAGAGAGCCACTTGTATGAATATCAAGAGCTCAAATGGAAACCCAGTTCTAAGCAAAGAAGGGAAGGCAGAAAGATGGAAGGAGTATATAGAGGGTCTGTACAAGGGCGATGTACTTGAGTACAATATTATGCAAGTGGAAGAGGATGTAGAAGAAGATGAAATGGGAGATACAATACTGCGTGAAGAGTTTGACAGAGCACTGAAAGACCTGAGTCGAAACAAGGCCCCGGGAGTAGACAACATTCCAGTGGAACTACTGATGGCCTTGGGAGAGCCAGTCCTGACTAAACTCTACCATCTGGTGAGCAAGATGTATGAGACAGGCGAAATACCCCCAGATTTCAGGAAGAATATAGTAATTCCAATCCCAAAGAAAGCAGCTGTTGACAGATGTGAAAATTACCGAACTATCAGTTTAATAAGTCACAGCTGCAAAATATTAACGCGAATTATATACAGACGAATGGAAAAACTGGTAGAAGCCGACCTCGGCGAAGATCAGTTTGGATTCCGCAGAAATGTTGGAACACGTGAGGCAATACTGACCCTACGACTTATCCTATAAAATAGATTAAGGAAAGGCAAACCTACATTTCTAGACTTAGAAAAAGCTTTTGACAATGTTTACTGGAATACTCTCTTTCAAATTCTGAAGGTGGCAGGGGTAAAATACAGGGAGCGAAAGGCTATTTACAATTTGTACAGAAACCAGATGGCAGTTATAAGGCTCGAGGAGCATGAAAGGGAAGCAGCGGTTGGGAAGGGGGTGAGACAGGGTTGCAGCCTGTCCCCAATGTTATTCAATCTGTATATTGAGCAAGCAGTAAAGGAAACAAAAGAAAAATTCGGAGTGGGTATTAAAGTCCAGGGAGAAGAAATAAAAACTTTGAGGTTCGCCGATGACATTGTAATTCTTTCAGAGACAGCAAAGGACTTGGAAGAACAGTTGAACCGAATGGACAGTGTCTTGAAAGGAGGATATAAGATGAACATCAACAAAAGCAAAACGAGGATAATGGAATGTAGTCGAATAAATTCAGGGGTGATGCTGAGGGAATTAGATTAGGAAATGAGACGCTTAAAATAGTGAAGGAGTTTTGTTATTTGGGGAGCAAAATAACTGATGATGGTCGAAGTAGAGAGGATATAAAGTGTAGACTGGCAATGGCAAGGAAAGCGTTTCTGAAGAAGAGAAATTTGCTAACAACGAGTATAGATTTAAGTGTCAGGAAGTCGTTTCTGAAAGTATTTGTATGGAGTGTAGCTATGTATGGAAGTGAAACATGGACGATAAATAGTTTGGACAAGAAGAGAATAGATGTTTTCGAATGTGGTGCTACAGAAGAATGCTTAAGATTAGATGGGTAGATCACATAACTAATGAGGAGGTATTGAATAGAATTGGGGAGAAGAGGAGTTTGTGGCACAACTTGACAAGAAGAAGGGACCGGTTGGTAGGACATGTTCTGAGGCATCAAGGGATCACAAATTTAGCATTGGAGGGTAGCGTGGAGGGTAAAAATCGTAGAGGTAGACCAAGAGATGAATACACTAAGCAGATTCAGAAGGATGTAGGTTGCAGTAGGTACTGGGAGATGAAGAAGCTTGCACAGGATAGAGTAGCATGGAGAGCTGCATCAAACCAGTCTCAGGACTGAAGACAACAACAACAACAAGTTCTAGGGGACTGATGACCTCCGATGTTAAGTCCCATAGTGCTCAGAGCCAGCCTGACGGCGAAGAATATTTGTACCAAAACGAATGCGAACACATGAACAGAAATGTGTACGTTAGTACGAGTCCTCACCGAGACGAAGGATTCCCTGCAGAAGGGAAACAGCCCACCGGCGGTGATGCGCAGCGGACGCTGAGCGCGGGTCATGACCAGCAGCAGCGACTTCCGGACATCAGCGGGGAACCCCTGTAGTGACGTCGCTGCTGTGTAGGCTGACATGGTGACGTTCTCACTCTGAAAGAAGACGCAAGCGCTGAAGAGCGAGGGCCACCCAGCAATTAGTAAAAAGAAAGCAAGTGAGTATAAACAGCAGAAAGGTAAACGTGCCCAAAATATAACGGCTATCTCATGCTGTCAATATAAAAACTATTTTCATCAAGCAAAAATGAGTTCTGCGTTTTCGGGGACAGAAAATTACATGACACAAATTCGCATAGAGCAATATTCGATGCAGAGCTGATTTATTTAATAATTTCAATTCTACAAGGCCCTTTCATGTCAGGTACTGTTCATAAGCAACTAAACAGTACCACACATACATAACAAACGTCTAAGGCTACTTAAAATGTTGTTATTTTCCTATTTGATGATAGAGGTCTAATTAGCAATTACGGTTCTATTATTACAGTCTACATGGCACTTCCCAGGAAGGAAATAAGAAACCTATTGAGGATGTCATGAACGTTTCTATAAATCTTATTTCAACAGGAAAAGAAATGCTTTACAAATGACAGAATCTGAAAAGTAGAAGAATGTCACGAACCTGACAAGCCGTGTTAAAAATTAGCGGTAATTTTTGACTTATGAAAAGAATTTCACTTATTCGTATACATTAATCCTATCCCCTAGGAAACAGACCCCGTTATATGTTTATACCAATGCTTTCTCCCACCCTCAAAGTACTTCTGGAAATCGACCATGGGGTAAACTTCTAGCTCTACCGACGACGAGTTTTAAATCTCATCTACCTCTGTAATTCGACGGCCGTGAAAAATTTTCCTTATCTTTGCAGATAGATAAGGAGAATATGGAGGCTGATACATCATTACAGTATTGTTTTTGGCCAAAAATTAGTGCACAGATATGCATTTTGGTGCTGCAGTGGTCATGCATTGTATCGCCACAAACCCGAACGATTTTGTTGGATTGCTACATGCAAACGATGCTGAGATTGTAAGTAGTATTCCTCATTGATTTTTCAACATTACAGCAAAACCTCTTGGCGTACTGTCCAGATAAAATCGAAGATCACAGTGAGCATATCCATGACTTCTCACCATATTCACCGAACACTTTTCGGTTTCGGCGACCGAGAATGTTCCCACTATACATGGTATTTTGTTATCTGTAACGACACGTTCCAGCAGTGCTGCATCGGTTCCTGAGCAACTTACAATTGCGCTGGTAGTCTTTGGAAATTAACAGTTTTGGATTAAATTTTGCTGTCACTTGTTTGATACCGAAATCATCGGATCATCAGCAACAATTTCATGACACGAGCTAATTGATATGGCAAATCGGTTGATGATGTGCTGGGGTGTCGAGGGCACTCATCAACATAGCATTTACGGCAATCTTCTAAATGCTTATACGACTCGTAAACCCACGTAAACCCATGTCTTTTAGTCGTATCAGATTCACCAAAGCAGTATTGAACATTTCTGAAAATTTAATGCTCTTTATTCCGGTCTTATCGAAAATTTTAATACAGTTTCGCTGGTCTATGTTTACAGAAAATAAGTAATCGCTGATACTATTAAAACACATGTAACCTTTCTGACAGCCGGAAACACACTAAATACCCAATGTAGATAAACAATACTGTTACTTTTCAGACAGCACTAATATTACAAACGAAATTACAAATCGCTTTATGCTTTCAACGTAACATTACGTTACTGACCAGATTAGCTCATACCTGTATGTTCGTGTTGTACCTCTCTACATATCTATTACTCAAAGAACATTGCCCTGTCAGTCGGCTAAAATTCAAAGGAGCACCACACCAAAAATAAAACTAAAACCATAAGATATCCTTCTAAAGAATCCCAGGTGAGCGATTGTTTTAGTGTCTTGCGGGACTAACCATAAATTCTGTAAGCCATTGTATTGCATTGTATGTTAACCGGGGGCCTACAAACGACGGAGAGGCTCCGTCCCCGCCGCAGCCGCAGTGGTCCACAACCCCACGACGACTACCGCAGTCCACTTCACCCCTCCGCCACCCCACACCGAACCCAGGGTTATTGGGCGGTTCGGCCCCCGGTGGACCCAGCAGGGAACGTCTCATATTAGACGAGTGTAACTCCTATGTTTGCGTGGTAGAGTAGTGGTGGTGTACGCGTACGTAGAGAACTTGTTTGCGCAGAAATTCCCGACATACTGTAACTAAGGCGGAATAAGGGGAACCAGGCCGCGTTCGCCGAGGCTGATGGAAAACCGCCTTAAAAACCATACACAGGCTGGCTGATTCACCGGAGCTCGACACAAATACCGCCGGGCGGATTCGTGCCGGGGACGAGGCGCTCCTTCCCGCCCGGAAAGCCGTGCGTTAGACCGCACGGTCAACCGGGAGGGCTCAGTAAGTCAAACTGTATGTATTATTTTATTTCCAGCTACGTAAATGTTTTCTTTTATTTTGCCACTTAACTTGGCCATCTCCAAATACACCAACAAATACATAATTTATGATAATGAAGTTTTGGGAATATATATGCTTAGGTAATATATTTAAGTGATTAACATTTCAAGATCACAGCTTAATGTGAGAGATAAGCCATTGCAACTGTGAAATAGTCTGCATTAACAACCAGAATAACTGACAGAATATTGAATGTAAGTTTTCAAAAGCGCATGAGTTAAGCTGTACAGGTATCGGATGTGAGTTTTTGGCACAGAGTTCCATGCCTGTTACATTTGTTGAGTCAATACAGGACGGTTAATGCTGTTTTCGGATGACGATGGAGTTGTCGTCCGATGAAGTTTCATAGGTGCTCGACTGGAGATAGATCTGGTGATCGAGCAGGCTACTCTGTAGAGGATGTTGGGTTATAGCAGCGTTACCTATTGGAAAAGACCTGGAATCCTGTTCAAGAATGTCAGCACAGCTTGTCGAATCACCAGACTGACGTTCATATTTGCAGTCAGAACACGTGGGTTAACTACGAGAGTGGATAGCCACGATAGTGCTCCATCTGTCAAACGAAATCGCACGCCGACCATATCTTCAGGTACAGGTCCAGTGTATTTAGTTCTCAGGCAGGTTGGTTGCGGGCCCTCAGCTGGCCTCCTTCTAACCAACAAATGACCATCGCTGCCACCGAGGCAGAACCAGTTTTTATTAGAAAACACAACATACCTCCACCCTGCCCTCCAATGAACTCTCACTTGGCGTCATTGAAATCGTAAACAGCGGTGTTTCTGATCTTTTCTGCCCTTGAAATAACCGATTTGCAACAGTTCGTTGTGTCACTCTGGTGCCAACTGCTGCTCAAATTGTTGCGCCAGAGCCATACGCCGAACAAGCTGTTCTTCCCTCTCGATATTGCCATGTGGACGTCCGTAGCGCGGTCTCCTTGCGACCGTACTTTGTCATGTCAACCGCTCCAAACAATCATGTACAGTGGGCACATTTGTGCCAAATCTTTCTGTAGTATTACAGGAAGAAGTTCCACCTTCTCGTAATCATATTAACTAGTCTTGTTCAAATTCAGTGAGGTGCTGATAATGGCGTTTGGCAGCCTTACACACATTCTTGACTAACGTCAACTCACCACGCCCAGTCTCAAAGGTAACCAACGCTTATGAACGTTATAACGTGTATCTTAAGCAAACCTGTTTTGTTTCTTTACAGTGGCGCTACTGGCGCCACTCTTATGCAGCGAGAGCTAAATTTTGTTGTACATCGTCTTTCAGATATAGAAACACGTCTACCAACTTTCGTTTATGTCGCACAACTCTTTCTTGGTACAGCTATTTTTTTTCCGTCAGTGTAGAATAATGTAGATGTCCAACTGTTAATATTCATGCCTATGACATCGGAAATACAGTAACGTATGATGTGAAACCCCTACGTGCAGTTGTCAGAGCGTCTAAAATCGTGACGTGGAATGGGTAGGATATGCACCTATCTCCACGAGAGTCCTGAAAGAATTATAACTGGATG
This sequence comes from Schistocerca gregaria, assembly GCF_023897955.1. NCBI lineage: Eukaryota > Metazoa > Arthropoda > Insecta > Orthoptera > Acrididae > Schistocerca > Schistocerca gregaria. The sequence continues at coordinate 269,129,240 of NC_064925.1, read as the reverse complement.
CGGAGGAAAGTGGTGGTACGTTCTTCACCAACTTTAATATGTTTCGAATCGCTGTGGTACACACAGTTCTTCCAATAATGCTTGTAAACTGCTCACGTCATGTAAAACCGTAAAGTCTGTGGCCCAAGCTCGTGACCAGTCATTAACGTCAGTGTACGTTCAGTGCAGCCTTCTTTCGACGCGGAGATGGAAGCGGCAGGCCCACCGCCCCGTCCGCCTTATACTCGCAGGAAACATCCCCGGTACTGCGTAGGTTTTCCTTAGTGATAATTCTCAACATTTCAACATTTCTGCGTTCTACCGGTTCCCCATCTTCAGGAGAATGCTGCTGTTGCTGCTGAGTCCCAATGGAACCTGATGCCAGGACTGCAAATCGTCGTCCTGTATAGGCCTCCATGCCGTACACTGAGTATGCGCTGCACACCACAATTGCTGCCTGCAACACCGGGCTGTGACGCCGCTCCTAGAAGGACTCCGACGTCAGTTATACAGCGTCTACAAATACTGGGATGGTTGCAACTGAGAATGTTGGCTCTCATAGGATAGGAGAAGGGGTTCCACCTCCTGTCAACAGGATAGCGCTCGTTTACACTACTCAGGTTGTCAAGCTAATGTCACTTGCCTCGTTGTGAACACTGTTCAAGAAACCGGAAATACTGGCAACTAGCAGGACTCGTCAAATTTCACCTCGTGTCGCTCGTTTAAACAATATTCCACTACCTGCGATTCTCCAGGCTGTTGTAGTGTTCCACGCACCTGTCATGAATTATATTAATCGAACGGACGATGTAAGTCCTCCCGCAGTGACAAGGAAACCTGTATGCTAAATATCATCATTGACAGAGCCGAGTAATTCCAAAATTTTCGAAGGTGGGCAGAACATGCTCTTAATGTTAAAATTCTATAAAATTCGGGCAGTCTTAAGGCATATGTTACCAGCATAACGAAGAATGTTCTCAGATCTGTTCTCCTCTTCATGTACTTTCAGAAATGGTCCAAACTCCAGAGCTCAAAGAACCTGCTTGTCAAAGTCTCCATTTTCCTTACACGTAACCGTAAAATGTGCAAGTTTTTAGTTCAACTATCGGCGTATTCAGTTGTACATATTCAGCGAACTAGAGATCTAAGTACGCCATTACGATGGTGTCGTGGCTGGCAACTCTTAGCGTGCCGATATCGATTTTTATGTGACAGCTTTGTATGAACACTGTGACCCACAGTATCGTCATGTTCAAAAATGGAAGCCTTCCATCAATTTCGGCCTCCATGGTAAATCTAATACTGGGATTGAGACTGCTGAAGTTGTTCAGATATCGACTACAAGCATCACCTTAATTGGACCAGACAAAAAACGTGTCATCAACCTATCTCCAGAAGAGCGCTGATTGCGAACGTGGCTGAACGTTATACAGCCGAAATATTAGAAGAATAAGGAGAAATCTTGCGGCTGCACACCAGAAACTTAATGGAACACTATTTCAGAGTTAAATTTCTATCGACAAACCTCGATCTTGTATCTGGGCTAAATGTTTTGGTGTGATGGTAGTTGAGTAAACTGTGCCGTAACATAGGAAACAGATTACCAAAATTACGTTAGTGACTATACTACACGGAGGGTACGTGTATACAGATGCAAATGCTTGCAATACGTAGTGTGAATGTTTACACAGAAAATCTTTCCATGGACATATGGTAGCCTCTGCTGACAGACCACTCTGTTTACTTCACCAACAGGTCTGACATGTAATACCGCTATAACACTCCCATATGCACGTGAACAAAAACATAAAATAATGGTGTAATTAACCTCCCTGTTAGTGTACAGTACAAACAGGCCAATTTTTTACAGGATCCTATCAAAATAACGACTGTCATTACCGTTAAACGGATTGTACAACGGCACACCATAGGCTATATTGCATCCCACAGCACTGCAAGCACCATCTAGATTTCGATTAACGCTGCATTGTCAAACCTATGGATTATTTTCCTTCTAGATCAAATAAATACTCGCTGTAGCAGGAATTCGAAGTGTCAGACCAGCATCCTCATTATAAAATACGATGATGAGTCAAATTTTATGACCACTTGCCGCACAGTCTGTGGGCATACGTTTAAAACGCAATACAACAGCGATTTTCGTGGCACAGATTCGACAAGTGACTAGAGGTATGTGACACAAGACTTCTACACACAATTCACGCAATTCCCTTAAATTATGGGTTGAGGGTTGTGTGCAAGGAACAGGTGCCAGATAGCATACTACATTTTTTCTTTCAAGTCCTGATCAAGTGAATTTGGTGGGCAGCACATCAATCAGTAGTCATTGTCATGTTCTTCAGATCACAAGATAACTGTAGAAAGATGGTGTCCTCGAGATACGGGCAATTACTGTAATGGAAGATGAGAATGCCGCCGGGGAAGACATCGAGAATGAAACAATGCAGTTGGCCCGAAATAATGTTCACGTAGTCCAAAGCTATCATGGCAGCTTTGATTACTACCACAGGTCCCATGGAACACCTGGTGAATACTCCACATAGCCTATCATTGTCCCCTTCGGTCTGTGTCCATGACGTGACGCATGTTTCAATCAGAATTTCACCTGAATATCGGCAAATTGAACCGACCCTTACCTCGTGTAAAAATAAATGTGATTAGTAATGCCTTAAGACACGTTTTCAATAGCCCACGGTCAAATGTTATGATCCTGTGTTTACTGCAGTCGTAATTGACGATGTCGTAGCGTCCACAGTGTGAAGTCCGTGTTCAACAATTATCACTGAACGGTGTGTTCAAAACATTTCAGCATGCACCAGCGCCATCAGCCACTTTTCACAGGTGCTCACTTTACAGACGGTGCAAACCTCCAATCCAACCTGCATGTTCTGTTATGAAGCGTTGACGACATACACCTTGTCACCCTCTCGTCGTTTCACTATCCTTCAATCACTTTCCACTCACGAAAACAGGTTAAAACCTACGCCGTTTGCAAAATACTCATTTGCAGGTACTGGGCCATAACAATCTGCCCTTTGTGATAATCGCTTATGGTTAGGAGGTTAATCTATTGAATGATTGCCTGCTGGTGTGGCTGAGCGGTTCTAGGCGCTTCAGTCTGGAAGCGTGCGACCGCTACGGCCGCAGCTTAGAATCCGGCCTCGGGCATGGATGTGTGTGATGTCCTTAGGTTAGTTAGGTTTAAGTAGTTCTAGGGGACTGATGACCTCATAGTGCTCAGAGCTATTTGAACCATTTTGTACAATGATTTCATATACTACATCCACCATTCATAAGGGGCCATCAATAAGATTCAGTTCGAAGGCAACGCTAACTCCTTAGCTTGAAGTTAGTGATTATACTCGTACACCCATATCAGCGTCACGCTGGGTTGCATATACGCTGCGGCAACGCCATCAAACAGAATTTTTTTGATCGCTCCTTATATATACTTTCCTTAGTGTATCACTTGCCCAATATCAGGAGGTGTCATTCAGTCTCGCAGTGGCCACTGGTCATAATTTTTTGGCTCATAAGTGTTTTTTAATTGTTTTATTTAGGTTTTATTCTGTGTATTATTCTTGCATTACGTCACACTTTTTCCTTGATACTGTATTGTATCTAAAATTCTTATCCCAAACAACATTGCCTTTTTGCACCTGCAGTACTATGTCTTACCGCTGTGAGGTTCTTGGATGTTTTATGGGTCTTACCTCCGTGATGAGCTCGTCTCCGAACCAGCAGTATACAAACACCTCCGCTAGCATTAGGGTCAGGTACCAGCTGCACTTCCCTGCCTGCGTGAGGCTCCGTGAGTTCTGAAAGAATGACAAAATACACTGTAAGGTCTTATCGACAACAAAGTACGATATGTTGCTGCATAGGCCTAAGGGAAGCTCTTGCAAGCAACCGAGGGGAGTGCGGACCAGCCACTTACGTAATTCTGCTTCTAGGCACTAGACAAATACTGACTTTGTGTTCTACAAAGCATCAGTCTATCATAGCGTTGACTAGATTGCTACACACTGTAGCACAAGGCTGCGCTGCCTCGGCCACCTAAGTGACGGTAAGTGGGCCGGAGGAAGTATAATTGTATAATTTTTCCGCACTCAATCGTTAACAGGACTTGGACGACCGACTTCCGACATTCACCAGCTCCTTGACAGTCTCCTCGGCAGTCCTTGGTCAATGTGTGGCTAAACAGAGATAGTCTCATTGAAAAACATCAGCAAACCCACTGTTCTGTGAGCCCTGACAGCCAGCCCTGATGCTGCCACACTTGGATGGTACCCAAGGCAAGACTGCCCAGTGGGTGCCCTCAGCTTACACTCCAGCCAGTCACACTAGATTCCTGGGTTCAGTTCGCCACCTTGGGCTGCATGCAGTGTTCGCGACTCGTCAGTCTCACCACACCTGTTGCAAAGCAGACACCTATCTTGCATCAATAAGGCCACATGCGCCCCTAACTGTCATTATGCGGTGGAGTACTTCTCTGCCCCAGCACATGCACTTGCCACCCGCTGGCCATTGTCGTTTAGTCTTAGCAGTCGTCAGCCTCTTATATTGGCGTAACGGTTCACGCCGTTAATCATATGGTAGAAATGCAGGAAGACAATACTCAGTTGTCCAAGCGAGTAGAGATACTAAGAGTGAATAGGCCCCCTTCTAGTATCTCAGTTCCTGTTCTGCATGCCAGTACAGCTACTATAGTTTCTCTTTTTTCTGCTAAGGCAGGAGAGGATGTACACACATCAGAAAAAGTTTTGCATCACCTCAGTTCCGAGAGTTCAGGAGATGAACACTAACATCACTTCCGCCCTTTTTATTGCTCATGAATACCACACATTGCATGTTGTACCACCATACAGTGAGACCTTCAGAGCTGGTGGTCCAGTTTGCTGTACACTCCGGTACCTCTAATGCTCAGCTGCATGTCCTCTTGCATTGATGCATGCCTGTATTCGTCGAGGCATACAAGTTCATCAAGGCACTGTTGGTCCATATTGTTCCACTCCTCAACGACGATTCGGCGTAGATCCCTCAGAGTGATTGAAGGTCACATCAGCCATAAACATCCCTCGCAGTCTAACCCAGGAATGTCGATAGAGTTTATGTCTGGAGAGCATGCTGGCCACTCTAGTCGAGCGATGTCGTTATCCTGAAGGAAGTCCTGCACAAGATGTGCACGATGGGGGCGCGAATTGTCGTCCATGAAGAGGAATGCCAAGCCAATATGTAGCCGATATGGTTGCACTATCGGTCCGATGATGACATTCATACATCGTTCAGCCGCTACGGTGCCTTCTGTGACCACCAGCGACGTACATCGGTCCCACGTTTTACCACTTACCTGGTTGACGGCATATGAGACACTCATCGGTGAAGAGAACGTGATGCAAATCCTCAGCGGTCCATTCGGCATGTTGTTGGGCTCATCTGTACAGCGTTGCATGGTGCCGTGGTTAAAAAGATGGACCTCGTATGGGGCATCAGGAGTGAAGTTGTGCGTCATACAGCCAATTGCGCACAGTTTGAGTCGTAACACGACGTCCTGTGGCTGCACGAAAAGCATTATTCAACATGGTGGCGTTGCTGTCATGGTTCCTCCGAACCATAATCCCTAGGTAGTGGTCATGCACTGCAGTATTAGACATTGGGTGGCCTGAGTGAGGTATATCATCGACAGTTCCTGTCTCTCTGTATCTCCTTCATGTCCGAACATCATCGCTTTGGTTCACTCAGAGACGCCTGGACACTTCCCTTGTTGGGAGCCCTTCCTACCACAAAGTAACAATGCGGACGCGATCGAACTACGGTATTTACCGTCCAGGCATGGTTGAACTATAGACAGCACGAGCCGTGTACCTGCTTCCTGGTGGAATTACTGGATCTGATCGTCTGTTGCACCCTCTCCGTTTGGTTCAAATGGCTCTGAGCACTATGGGACTCAACTGCTGTGGTCATTAGTCCCCTAGAACTTAGAACTACCTAAACCTAACTAACCTAAGGACATCACACTCATCCATGCCCGAGGCAGGATTCGAACCTGCGACCATAGCAGTCGCACGGTTCCGGACTGCGCCTCTAGAACCGCGAGACCACCGCGGCCGGCCCCCATCCGTTTAATAGGCGGTGCTCATGCATGGCTCATGCATGGTTGTTTAAATGTTTGAGTGGGTTTAGTGACATCTCTGAACAGTCAAAGGAACTGTGCCTGTGATGCAATCTCCACAGTCAACATCATTCTTAGGGAATTGTGGAACCGGGGTGATACAATACTTTTTTAATGTGTGTATTAGCGACTGTAGACAACTTGTTAACAGCTACAAGGCTGGGATATTGGGTGGAGGAACAGCTTTTGCATATGTCCAAGCTACGTTTAGTTTGAAATGCTAAAGCATATGTAATCTATCATGAGAAATGGAAAATTTCGTCAACAATTTAATATCTGAGGACAGGTTCGTACAGTGATACGGAAGGGAGAATAACTGTTGAGCAGTGTGTGGAAAAAGTAGGAGAATTCTTTGAAAATTTTATTGACAGTACTAGGAAGCTAAACGTCAATACATGTGCGTTTATGGAAATAAATGTTGCCAACAGGGTCCTATAGGAGGAAGGAGAATAGAGGGTATTAGATAGCCATATGAGGGGATTGACAGCTGACGTGCAAAGAAAAGTAGGAACCGAGTCTCCTAAGAACTTAGCTGAAGCAACAGCAGCCATGAAGGAGATGGGAGAGGCAGATATGGTGGCCCAAGTTCAAAATAGGCAAAATATTTTCGCCATAGGTTATAAATATTACAGGTTTGACGAGCACACCACATATAATAGGAATGCTATGAGCTGCATTGTCAGAATTGCTGAGTATCCAGCCAGGTACTGCAAACCAAAGTGTAACAGTGAACATGATAGGTAGACACAGGGTGGGAATGAGTAATTTAACATTAGAGGGCGAGGTGGGGGGGGGGGGGGGGCGGGGGTGCGTGCTGTGGTGAAATTTGTCTCTTACAAACTCGTGTTCAAGGAACGACTAGAGACAGGACGTCCATATTCACAGGACATGTACAGTTGTATGTTCTGCGGAAATGATTGGTATTTCAGTCACTTCGGTTCAGTATGTGTCCTGTTGCCTGGTAGACACAGGGTCTGCCATTGGCCCTGATAACTTGCTCCTGGTGGCAGCGGTGTTGATATGATGGGATACCAGGAGGATATTTCGTCGTGCCAGGCTTGCATTATTACGAGAAAGGATTCACAACACAAGGCAACAGCTGGATGCAAATGGACGCGCTCTTATAGCTTTGCACCTGCAGTTATCAAGAACACTCACAGCTTTGGACTGGGAATGGGTCGACGCTGCTACGGTTTCTCAACAGACGTCAGCACAGGAACGAACTACAGAGAAGCGGAAAGGAAAGTTCGGCCGCCTTTCGCAACAACAACATGGTGCCGACCACATATAGACGCGGGTGCAATATCGGCACTTAAGAAAGGACTTAATTTCGCACCTTCACCGCGGGACATTCTTGTCTGTGAAATAATAAGCTTTGTTGAACAGGTAGTCCACAAGCTCCCACATGAAACAGCGGACGAAATACGGCGAGAAAGCAGGCGTATACTGACAAAGGCGAAGTTACCAGCATCCAACATGACCAGGGCTGAGCGCAACGGCCTTCGAGCACTACGTAATGATGACAGCATTGTGACACTTCCCGCTGACAAGGGCAATGCCGCCGTAATTATGGAGTTCGAGGATTCTGATACGAAGATCTGTGCGGTACTGAACGAAGATACCTATCGGAAGCGACCACGCGACCCGACATCAAGCATAGTAAGAAAAACATCAGAACTTCTTAAACGGTCTTCAGTGGAAGACAGTGTGGTTACGAATCTTCTCCCACAGGCGCCTAGACCACTTACTGCTTATGATTTACAGAAGATACACAAGGACGGGACGCCATTTCGCCTTATTGTGTCCACAATAGGCTCTCCAAGCCTTGGCCAAGCTTCTCGCTCCACATGTGACACTGGGAACGTTATACAAAAAACTCAGCAGAATTTATCAGCATAATCAACCGTCTACGCCTTAGTGAGGACGATATTATGGTAAGTTTTGATGTAGTGGCGCTGTTTTCGAATGTGCCTATCAAAGATTCTCTGGATCTAATTTCCCAGTACTTTGTAAGTGATGTGGTCGAGCTATTTAGGCACACTCTTACGTCATCCTACTTCGTATACAACGGCCAGTATTACGATTAGACAGACGGTGTAGCAATGGGTAGCCCGTTGGCTCCAGTTGTTTCAAACCTCTTCATGGAGAATTTTGAGGATATTGCCATAGATACTGCGCCATTGCAGCCTAAGTATTTCTTTCGACACGTTGACGACACGTTCGTCATTTGGCCACACGGACGTGAGAAATTAGGCGAGTTTTTGGAACACCTCAATGGCATCAACAGTAATATCCAGTTCACCATGGAGGTGAAAACGGTAATGCATTGAATTTCCTCGACGTCCTTGTCCACCGTAAACGAAATGGGTGCCTCGGCCACAGCGTCTACAGAAAACCCACCCACACAAACCTGTACCTGCACGCCACCAGCCATCATCATCCAGCACAGAAGCGCACAGTGTTACAAACATTAGTGCATCGTGAGTAATATCAGACGACGACAACCTGCCCCACGAACTGAGCCACGAGGTTTTCAGGAAGAACGGCTACAGCGCCCATCAAGTGAAAGGAGTGATTTCTGGGAAATATCAGAATAAGACCAGCGACGAAGAGCAGGAAAAGAAACTTGCTTTGCTGCCATTCTGTGGCTCTGTGTCGGGCAAGATAAGCCGCCTGTTGAAAAGACATAAGATCAAATCGATCTTCAGGCCTCCAACGAAAATCCGTCGATTACTGAGACCAGTTAAATATGCTGTAGGTCTCAGAACACCTGGAGTTTACGAAATACCTTGTGAGTGTGGCCAGAGGTACATCGGACAATCAGTGCGCACTGTGGAACAACGCATGAAAGAACATGAGAGGTATTATCGCCTACGCTATCCAGAGAAATCTGCGTTAGCTGAGCATGTATTAGAAACGGTCACCACATAAAATTTGACGATACCTCTGTCTTCTGGGGCAGTTTAATACAGGAAGCTATTAAAATAAAAATTACCACAAACACGCTGAATAGAGACGGTGGCTTACGGCTCAGCACTGCGTGGGATCCAGCGATCGCGCGGTTGAAGAGGGCACATCGAACGCCGACTCAAAACATGCCCATATATGGCAATGTCACGGGCACCAGTGACGTCACAGCCTGCAACTAGCGTATATAAGGGCGCACCAACAGCCCACTGGCAGTCATAACACTTGACAATGGCCAAGGAGATGCATGAGCCAGAAAACGGAATAACCAGACTCGTAACAGCTGGATCAATCTCCTGCACCCTAGGCAACAACGACTGATCAGATGCAGTTTCCCTCTCACTTCTAGATATTAATTCATTTTTCAACTGCGTATTGTCTGCTGTCAATTGTGTTACTTTTTCCAACAAAATCCTCACCACTTGTGGTTCCGACACACGTTGCGTCCTTGATTCTGCCATTGTGTTGCTTTCATTCTCAGTTAGTCTCAAAACAAAACGATTAACCGCAAGAATAACCTGACTTCCTACAACTCCGTATCGTCATACTCAGTAACATCACACTCAAATTAACACCAAAAGTAATTAAACGCCACAAAACAATGTTACTCCCTAAACATACTAACACTGATTCTGACAACAAAATATACTATGCCCACGCAAACATCTAACAATGTGGCTTGGCCGGGAGCCATGCTCGAAGAAACAAAAAAGAAAGAAAACGTCCCACACTCACAAAGAACAATTTTGTCAGCACTGACGACATCTTGTGACTGTACTGCAGGCGGTGGACTCGAACGTTGAACTGTACAGACGACATCCGCTATTCTGACACTAAATGTAATGGTGGCTTCTCCCACCAGATGTATCAGGATGACCAAATGTAGTGGGAAGACACCAAATGTAGTGGGTGGGTGTCAGGAGTTGCCATATTAAAACTCTGCTAGAACTTTCCAAATGATTCATTTGTTGCCACTACAGCACTCCGTTTACCTCAGTCTGCATCACAGGGCCCCGCAATGCTGAGGAAGCGCCCCAGCGGCCTGTGCAACGCAATGCTGTGTTGCGCCGGCTTTGTACACCAGCTGCAGAGTTCGGATTACATCAAGATGGCTGCGCTAGCAACCAACTCATCGGCCACCATCCCCGTTGATTCCGCGCTGCTCCGCTGGGAACTCTAGGTCGGCCCTGCTGCCGCTACTTCTCGTTGGCATAGCTGAGAACACGGCGGCAACGACCGCCCACGATCCGGCATCCGAATCTGCGGCCCTCGCCTCGGAAGTCTGCGGCTTGTATCGGGAGCCGAGATGACTGCCCATAGTAGCAAGGTGAAGAGCGGCCCGCCCTGGCTGTCTGCGGACCCTGTGTCAGCCCCAGAGAGTCGAACCAACGACCCGCCATGGACTTGAATTGAATCTCGTTAGAAAATGGCACTTATTTATACTCGGCTGTGTGCCTCTGTTTTCGTCAAGCGTGCTGCTTCACATCACGTATGCATAACACTTAGGTTGGCTAGTGGCCCTCGTCTGCCTGTGACTTGCACCATGGAAACTGCTGTGTGTGCCCTCTCCGGCATTTCCACACCCCTGTAGCCTCTATTTGCCTTCGCAACTGCTGGTATGCCTAACTCACTGCAATCTGGCCCGCACCTTGCTCCAACTTTCGCTCAGAATATCGCACAAAACTAACTTTCCCTATCCTGAACGATGGTGCCGCTACAGTGCCCCAGCAACACACCAAAATAACATCTGCATCAGGTAATCTCAACTGATCCAGCCGACACCAGACATTACTCAACATTCCAAAATACAGCAAGCCAAGGACCTGTCGGCTACGACATCCCGGCGCTTACTACCCACCGTCGCCACTCAATCCACTTGACTCCTGATCCCTGAGTGAGAGCATCTGTCAATCGACCTAATCGTCACTGTGATTCCCTCTGGTGGAGGAAAATCGTTCTGACTACACCACAGTCAGTGATCCTGTCAATCAAAGCGATCTGTCGGTACTGAATCTCGCCATTATGCACCAGCACAGCACACTTTCAATTCAATTGTATAAAGACGAGCATAAACAGTACTTTTGTCATAGATGTGTCAGCTCTTTATCTAAGAGCAAGTGTCTAGAAACGCATCTTTTGGACTGCCCTAGCCAGGAACCGGTACTTGTGGAAAAGCCTACTGAGAATGAAGAGTTCTTTAAGTTTAAGAATGCCTACCTCCAGTAGCGCAATGTCTTCGCCATATATGTTCACTTTCAGTGCTTACTAGCTCCTGTGGCATATTCTGAAAGTGAACCCACCACCTAACACACCTCCTTCAATGGGGGACATGTACAACATAATAATACCACAATATCAAGTTGTATGTCATGTAACTCCATCAGTTTGTATCATAAGTCAGGTGAGATTCTATAACAACGTCGCTCTCTGAGCTCAAAAAATCTTACAATGAGTCTACATGAGATCTATAGAACAAACTCTCCCATGACCAAATCACAGGAAAGTGACGTCTTATATGAGCAGGAAGTTTGAGCTGCCGTTAAACAGAGATGAGGAAACTTCACATAGAGACCACTGTCATCTAACAACAAAGTTCTGCAGTGCAGCTTGCAGCAAATACAACTTGAAATATAACTGCCGTGACACGTGTCTGTCTTGTCCTATAATTTGAGGAAGTATGACTTTCACTTTCTGGTTCAGCACTTGGATGATTGCAGCTTCAAAAATTATATGGACAGTGTCATACCCGACAATGTAAAAAACTACATTTCATTTACCTAGCGATTCACACCAATAATAATGTTCTATCTCTGGGATTCATTATGTTTGAAGCAAGCATCTCTTCAGGAACTTGCTAACACAATACATTAGGAGTATATGCATTTCATCAGAGCTTCATATGCCAATGATGCAAAGTTTCAGCTCGTGACAAATGTGGGGGTCTTTCCTCATGAATACCTGGATTCGAAAAAGAGACTCAATAAACTGTGGTACCTGACATAATCTCATTCACACTAAACTCGCAGGCACTACCATATAGTATCCACATTTAGGCATTTGATAAATATTTTGCAGGTGTCTCTGGTATGGTAATTTGCACATGAACACTAAGGTGTACTTTCTTGCAAACGTTTTTGAGATAATCTAGAGTGTTTTCATGGCCATATACACACTGTATCCTACCTTCTATTACGTCACACTTGGGATTTTGTATGATGCAACGTTAAGAAGAACGTTTGAAGACGTTGGCATTAGAATGATGGATTCGTGAGGGGCTTTGCCCTTGGGAGCACAGCTAAGACAAGGCGATAACCCACCAATGAAAGAGGAGGACTGCCGGCTATCTGATAATTTGAGTTAGATCCTTTATTTAGATGTAAGCAACGTCAGCAGGGACACCATGCAACAGTCGTTGCTGTGTGGAAGGTACCAATGGTTGCCAGAGAGGAAACGGTCAGACTGGAGAAAAAGATCCAAGATGTGGCTGCGGATTCCAGTGAAGGGTCTGTCATGGAGGCACACCTCACATATCCTACCCATTTCCATTAAGCACACATTGACTTGCCACTGTGTCCAGGGTGCTTATTTCCATGCAATGAATTCAGCCCCAATACGATGACAAAACACTAAAGAAATCTACAGCAATGCTTCAGTTTGGGGATAAACATTTTAATCACTTGCAGCGCATCCTTTAAACAGCATGCCTCGTTGAAGAAACACATTGATGTAAATACCAACACGAGAGCCCTTGTCATGGGTCATTTTCGAAAGCATACTTGAAAATTAATGATTAATTCTGTAATGTAAGAAAGCACTATGGAATTCATTTAGTTTATCATTGTGATGTGGGCTACGACACAAGACATTTCATGAAGCAAGTATGTACAATCCTGAGGTATTTGACATTTCTGGGTATATGACCTATAATCTTTATGGAATAACACACCAGAGCCAGGAGGTTACCAGCCTGATGAAAGACAAGGTGAACCGGTCACAGATTGTGGAGTCTGAGGAGCTCAGACGTAAAAATACATATAGATACTGACAGTACCCAGTGGTGGGATGAGGGTATTTATTGTGTGGCTACAAAGGTTAGCATGACCAAAGATTACAAGCAGTGCTTTCACTACGATGCCAGTGTTTTTTTTTTTGTGTGAATATATCTTGTGTGTGTGGTATCTACATGGCTGCACACTATCCATTTGCGTATATATTGCATGTAATTGCGTATACATGTGTCGTTTTTATTCACCTACTCTTGGAAGTCCCCGTTTCCCATGTGTTGCAAATTGTACAAAGTCTGAGACAACTGTTTATAGAAAGAAAAAGAATATTTTATTGTATAAGCATTGTATAGTGTATAGATTCTTTATTAATTTTAGTGTAAATAAATTGTATGTATTATCTTGCTACATGACAGTATTAGTTTAACGAAAAATAGTGGCATTATGTTTAAAGTACAAAAAAATTCTTGTTACGGAAAATGTGGTTTTTTACTGCCTTATATATGTTTGGAAGTCATATTTAAAGGAGAAACGATATATTAATGAATGTTATGGATCCATAACAATTTTCATTGCTAATTAGTTATTTTTTTATATCACTGTTTTTATTTTCAAAAAATAATCTGACCTCTTCACTACAGAATACAAACGATTAAACTCAAACAATTGCGCAAAAGGATTAGTTGGAATTAAATTGTTCTAATAAACTGGAAGTGTCGATATATGGAGACCTGTTAGGCAGCTAGTTATTTAGAGTGTATGGTTACATCTACATTGCACACATCTTGCGCTGCAAGAATGGATACAGTTTAAAGCAGGCAGACACATGTGAGCGCTTAGTGTTCAGTTTTGTGGACAGGCACAAATGGAGAGCAACAACACATTACTGATGAATAACTCCAATCATTTCGGTGCCTTTGAGTACAGGCTACGCTGTGACAGTCTCTTGCCCAAAAGCAGTGGGGCACGCTAGCGACTGACTGAGAGCACAGTCAGGTCAGCTGAGAGCAAACCAGGTAAAGGAGAGGGGATGGCTGTCACCTTGAATATAACCAGAAGACCTTCCTCACCAATGGAAGAGCAATTCATGTAACTTTGACACCACAAGTGCTGACATCGGTGCAATTCCAGGAACCTTCACACCAAAAAGTGTTGACGTCAGCAATTTAGGCCTCACCTGGCACTGATACACATTACTGCCAGCATTTTCAAAAGTTTCCGAAACGTTCATGTACAACTGAATTTATAAGTACTTAGCATAAAGAAACAATTTCAGTGACAGTCAGCTTATATTTCAAAGGAAAAGGCATTGTTTCCTAGGTGAGTGGTATGTTGGAACCTATAATAATTACTAAGTCAAGTCATGGCTTCTTTATTAACTGTACTCGTTATACAGATTGCTTCACGCCACACACTATCAGCTGAGTTCCACCTGAGCACTTGAATATGTCCATTTTTAATAGACATTCGCTGATATTACATGACATATAGATTTCTGTATGATAGGCACAGCCAATAACATTCACCACCTTTACGTTATAAATTTGTACAGATTGTGATCCCCAATTGGAAGAAATTCTTATCATTTGTAATATATTACGGCTATGGACAGATTTCTTCATAAAAAATTACATATTATCGGATAGCGGACTAATAGATTTTTAACAAGATTGTATGCATGTCCATCCTCTGCACTTAGCACAGAAATATTTATCTTGTAAATAAAAATGCCTCCTCTTGCTGCACTTTAATTTATTTTAGTATACCCATTTCACCTTTTTTCCACTTTAAGGCATCATCAGTGGGATCTATAGTGATACAGTTATCATATGCTTTTGTTTTGATGTGCGTCACTCGTGGATTATGAAACAGTCCACTACTCGCTTTTTTATGTAAATAAATATGTAATATGTAATAAGAAATGGGAAGAGCACGAGTAAGCGGCAGCAGGCGAGGCTACAGGGGCGCAGGCAGCGCGGGCGCCCGGTCTCCGGCGGCAGGTGAGGCCCCGCTTCCCGACATCGGGGAGCTCGTCCGGTCCCAGGTGAGTGCGGCGCTGCACAGCAAAGACACGCTAGACGTAATCGTCCAATCCATCACGGACTCCGTGACGGCCGCGGTCATGGACAAACTGCAAGAGTCTGTCAGGCGCAACAGCACCGAAATCCAGTCTCTTAGGAAGTCGCTGGCCGCACAAGAGAAAAAAGCCGCCGACCTAGAAGCTAAACTGTCTGCTGCCACCGATGAAATTGAGCAGTATCAGCGAAGGAACAGCTTGCACTTGTTCGGGGTAGCTGAAAACGATCGCGAAAACACCGACGACCTGGCCATTAGCCTCGTGCGTGAGAAACTTGGCGTGCAGATCGACGTGGCCGATATTGACAGAAGCCACCGTGTTGGGCGCAGGATACCAGGTGCCAGGAAACCCAGGCCCATAATAATTAAATTTGTGTCTTACCGGAAAAGAGCTGAAGTGTTTGCTCAGAAAAGAAAACTCGCCAAGAGCGGGGTTACCCTGAGGGAAGATCTGACGCGCGAAAGACTAAAAGTTTTGAACGCTGCGATCACACAGTTTGGCCTTCAAAATGTATGGACCCAGGATGGCAGGATCGTAATCAAGACGGAAAGAGGGAGGAAAACGGTGACAAACATGTTCGAACTGAAAGACTGAGCGAAATCTCGCGAGAGACAAAGTCTCATATTATAATCTGTCTAATATAAGTTAATTTTTATTCTTTCTTTTCATTTTTTTAGCTTACATACAGCTCCGTTATTTCTATAAGTACCATAAGTACTCTATTTAAAATCAGTCAACTGTTTCACAAAAATATTGTTTCTTTATTTGTCTATCATAAGTGCTCATGTATATTCATATTGTCAGTCAAATGGGAATTAACATTCTCCATTAACAGGAATCTCCTTACAACCGCCTTTCTATATCTGTTATTTTCATCTTCGCCACTACCACTACTACTACTACTATCTTTTTCGTAACCACTACTGCCACTTTCCATCTTTCTTTTCGCTCCCTTCTTAATGTGGAACAGCGATTGGCAGAACAGGTCACAGAACTCGTCGAAGTGAGCCGTTAGCGACTGCGCGTTCGCGTGGGCCAGCGTGTTTTTCACTTTTAGTCCACAGACGCTTGAGTCAGTCACGACCTTGGACACACCTGTAAATATGTCTTGCCCCGCGAAATCCAGCTTTTGTCCCTCTTCCGGCCAGCAGGTAAACGGAGCGCGCTCGGTCCTACAGGCGGCCACAATGGGACGGACCGGTTCCGGCGGCGGGCTCTTTGTGGCCCACGCGAACGCGCAGTCGCTAACGGCTCACTTCGACGAGTTCTGTGACCTGTTCTGCCAATCGCTGTTCCACATTATCCTCGTCTCTGAAACTTGGTTGAAACCAAACATTTCTTCCGACGCTATCCGAATCGCTGGTTACTCTCTCCTAAGGGTATATCGTGAAACACGACGCGGAGGTGGTGTGGGTGCCTATGTTCGCTCTGATCTGACACCTACTGTACTATGCACATCGGATGCAAAGGGCAAAGGAGAAGCAGAGTTCATGTTTTTCGAAATAAATACACCAAATCAGAAACTGCTAATTGGAGTAATCTATAAACCTCCAAACGTCGGTGCCATGTCCTCCTTTCAGTCTGCCCTGTCCTCACTCGTGACACAGTATGAACACATAATCATTATGGGCGACACAAACCTCGACTTACAGGTAAAATCTCCCTCTGCCGAAAAACTAAGGCGACTGTTCCACTCCAATGATATCAGTTTAACACCGCTGGACCCAACTCATCACACGCCACACAGCCACACAATCATAGATATAATAGCAACAAAGCGACTAGATAAAGTAATCTGCGCCAATCAGACGTCCGCTCCGGGACTCTCTGCTCATGACGTGATATTCTTAAATTACTCAATGCATACTACCAAAGAAAAATCTCACCTGGTAACCTACAGAAACTTAAAAAATGTTAACCATGACGCTCTTCAAAAGGATTGCTAAGACGTACCTTGGCATGATATAAGCAATGAACTGACTCTAGACGGAAAAATTCGGCAATTATGTCGCAAAATTATTGCACTGTATGATAAACATGCTCCTCAACGCACTGTCAAGGTAAAGAGAGCTCCCGCTCCGTGGCTCACCACTGCATTACGCCAGTTAATGAATAAACGTGATGCTGCGCATAGGGCCTTCAAGCGTAACCCAACTCCCGAGGCGTACGAAGCTTATAGGAAACTCCGAAACAGAACCAAGCAAAGCGTGAGGAATGCCAAAATCAGACATGCCCGCTCTGTCGTATGCGGCATATCAAAACCTGCTGCACTGTGGAAAAAGCTGCGCAGTTTCGGTATAGGGAAGCGAATATCTGACGCTGTTTATCAAGAGTCTGCAGAAGAACTAAACGATTTCTTCTCAACAGCTGTAAACTGCCACGCAGCGACAAATTACCAGCCCCAAGATATCAATCTCTCGAGAGACAAGTTTTTTCCTAAAACATGTCGCTACAGGCACAGTACACAAGGCAATTATGAGAATCTCTTCCGAGGCAGTAGGAAATGATGAAGTGAGCATTGGCATGATTAAGAACGTCGTAGACACTATTATTCCAGTTATCGCAGACATCTTCAACCTGTCTCTTGTCAGTAGTAGATATCCTACTGAGTGGAAGCAAAGTTTAATTCAGCCTATACCCAAGACTGACAACCCTAAGTCGCCAGGTGACTACAGGCCAATCAGCATACTACCTGCAATTTCTAAAGCCCTAGAGTACATCGTCCATGAACAGCTGACAGATTACCTCAAAACTCATAACATCCATGACGAATATCAGTCAGGCTTTCCAAAGCACCATAGTACAGCAACTGCATTAATCAAAGTAACTGATGACATTAAACATGCTATGGACAGACGTGAAGCTACTATCCTAACACTGCTTGACTTTAGCAAGGCTTTTGACACAGTTGACTTCGATATATTACTAACTAAAATGAAACAGCTGAATTTCTCAAACAGCGCTATACACTGGTTCGACAGCTACCTCAAAAACAGAAGTCAACAAGTCATTTGTGGGTCGGAAAAGTCATCATGGAAAAGCATGAGCTCTGGAGTTCCCCAAGGCTCCGTCCTTGGTCCACTACTCTTCTCACTGTACATTAATGATATTTCTTCAGTGATTCACTCCTGCAACTACCATCTTTATGCCGACGACATCCAACTGTACATAAGTGCAAGCCCCAAAAACATTGCTGGCGCAGTAGCGAGTATGAACGTAGATCTTTGCTCTGTTTCCCGATGGGCACAGAACCTAGGTCTGAAACTAAACCCCAAGAAATCCCAGGTCATACTTATATCTCATCCAAAGTTAATCAGCCGGTACTTTCGCGAAACACACCCTAAAATACTCCTCAATGGTACCCAACTACCATACCAAAAAACAGTAAAAGACCTTGGAATAATCTCGGATGAACACCTAAACTGGGAAGAACAAACAGTCACAGCTTGCCGGAAATCGCTCCCCTCCCTAAATACAATTCAAAAATTTAGAAAAATATTTCCAACCCATGTTAAACAAAAATTAGTCGAAACACTAGTCTTGCCTAATCTTTACTACTGCGATGTAGTTCAACACGGCACAAATAGTGAAAATTCTAGATGCCTCGAACTAGTGATGAATGCTTGCGTTAGATACGTGTGCAATATTCGGTTGTATGATCATATCAGTCCTTCATACTCCCAGCTAAGTTGGATACGCCCACATAAGGCACGCGATCTCCACACGATGTGCTTGCTTCATCGATTTCTTAGCCACTGGTGCCCCCAATACTTATCTTCTCACATTAAACACCTATCATCATTCCACAATCGCAACACCAGATCGGATACGTCTATCATCTTGGCTGTACCTTTACATAACACAAAATCTTTCTCCGTGTCATTCTCCATCTCAGCCCTACGACTATGGAACGCGCTCCCATGTGATTTTCGACTTATCCAGAACTACTCAACATTCAAGAGGGAACTCAAGACTAACATATTATGGACGGTATAGCCACCATTGTTGTGCCCCTTCCATCTCTTTCTTTCTCCTCTCCATCACAGCTTCGAATTTTACCGTTCTATTTCTCTTCCTCTAACCTATCTACCTCTTATATATCTCTTTCACCCCAATCTATCGTCTTATGTCTCTGCTCGATGAGAATAACTCACAAGCTGCAAGAACATAACGAGAAAATTCCCACTAACAATGGGACTGACATTCAGAAAAGAAAAGTATGTTTACTTTCATATATATAGTCATTATTATTATTATTATTATTATTATTATTATTATTATTATTATTATTATTATTAATCTTGATTGTTATAATTATTTTTTATTGGTATAATTATCATTGTACTACTGTTATCTATTTTTTTCTTTAACATCAATACTGCATAATAGGCTATATTTCCTTAATGTTATGTAGAAACTGTAACTCGTTCAATCTGAGTATGCCTGGTTAGGTGTAAGAGAGGGCCTGAAGGCCCTAATCTTGCCAGGTAAAATAAATGCATAAATAAATAAATAAATACAGTAGAATAAGAATGGGTAGCTTTGGGGGATGAAGTAGTGAAGGCAGCAGAGGGTCAAGTAAGTAAAAAGACGAGGGCTACTAGAAATCCTTGGGTAACAGAAGAAATACTGAATTTAATTGATGAAAGGAGAAAATATAAAAATGCAGTAAATGAAGCAGGCAAAAAGAAATAGAAACGTCTTCAAAATGAGATCAACAGGAAGTTCAAAATGGCTTCCCAGAGATGGCTAGACGACAAATGTAATGATGTAGAGGCTTATCTCACTAGGGGTAATATAGATACTGCCTACAGGAAAATTAAAGAGACCTTTGGAGACAAGAGAACCACTTGTATGAACATCAAGAGCTCAGATGGAAACCCAGTTCTAAGCAAAGAAGGGAAAGCAGAAAGGTGGAAGGAGTATATAGAGAGTCTGTAAAGGGGAAACGTACTTGAGGACAATATTATGGAAACGGAAGAGGCTGTAGATGAAGATGAAATGGGAGATACGATAGTGCGTGAAGAGTTTTACAGAGCACTGAAAGACCTATGTCGAAACAAGGCCCCCCGGAGTAGACAACATTCCATTGGAACTACTGACGGCCTTGGGAGAGCCAGTCCTGACAAAACTCTACCATCTGGTGAGCAAGACGTATGAAACAGGCGAAATAACCTCAGACTTTAAGAAGAATATAATAATTCCAATCCCAAAGAAAGCAGGTGTTGACAGATGGGAAAATTACCGAACAATCAGTTTAATAAGCCACAGCAGCAAAATACTAACACGAATTCTTTACAGACGAATGGAAAAACTAGTAGAAGCCGACCTCGCGGAAGATCAGTTTGGATTCCGTAGAAATACGGGAACACGTGAGGGAATACTGACATTGCGACTTATCTTAGAAGAAAGGTTAAGGAATGGCAAACGTACGTTTCTAGCATTTGTAGACTTAGAGAAAACTATTGACAATGTTGACTGGAATACTCTCTTTCAAATTCTAAAGGTGGCAGGGGTAAAATACAGGGAGCGAAAGGCTATTTACAATTTGTACAGAAACCAGGTGGCAGTCATAAGAGTCGAGGGGTATGAAAGGGAAGCAGTGGTTGGGAAGGGAGTGAGACAGGGTTGTAGTCTGTCCCCAATGTTGTTCAATCTGTATATTGAGCAAGCAGTAAAGGAAACAAAAGAAAAATTCGGATTAGTTATTAAAATCCATGGAGAAGAAATAAAAACTTTGAGGTTCGCCGATGACATTGTAATTCTGTCAGAGACAGCAAAGGACTTGGAAAAGCAGTTGAATGGAATGGATAGCGTCTTGAAAGGAAGATATAAGATGAACATCAACAAAAGCAAAAGTCGGGTGATGCTGATTGAACTAGATTAGGAAATGAGACACTTAAAGTAGTAAAGGAGTTCCGCTATTTGGCGAGCAAAATAACTGATGATAGTCGAAGTAGGGAGGATATAAAATGTAGACTGGCAATGGCAAGAAAGGCTTTTCTGAAGAAGAGAAATTTGTTAACATCGAGTATTGATTTAAGTGTCAGGAAATCATTTCTGAAAGTATTTGTATGGCGTGTAACCATGTATGGAAGTGAAACATGGACGATAAACAGTTTGGACAAGAAGAGAATAGAAGCTTTCGAAATGTGGTGCTACAGAAGAATGCTGAAGATTGGATGGGTAGATCACATAACTAATGAGGAAGTATTGAATAGGATTGGGGAGAAGAGAAGTTTGTGGCACAATTTGACCAGAAGAAGGGGTCGGTTGGTAGGACATGTTCTGAGACATCGAGAGATCAGCAATTTAGTATTGGAGGGTAGCGTGGAGGGTAATAATCGAAAAGGGAGACCAAGACACGAATACACTAAGCAGATTCAGAAGGATGTAAGTTGCAGTAGGTACTGGGAGGTGAAGAAGCTTGCACAGGATAGAGTAGCATCAAACCAGTCTCAGGACTGAAGACCACAACAACAACAAGTGGTTACTTACAGTTCTTCCTGTTTTTAGTTGACATCGGTGTTTCCTCTCATCTGGTCACATGGATGTCGCACCACTACTTGATTTACGAAACACATCCTTGTTTTTTGTGTTTCGAACAGTTTTCTTCCCACTTATCATTTTGTTTGCTCTTTTTGTCCTAATGTACAATCAGTCTCATGTCACTAATATAGACATAACACTAATATATTAGTGATAGAAAACTGATAGTACATCAAAACAACAAATGCAAAAAAATTAAAATTGGATACAAAAATGTTCGAAACACAAAATCATATCCGTGTTTCGTGAACAGAGTGGTAGTGCGACCTTCAGGTGAGCAGATGAGAGGAACCATTGATGTCAACTAAAAACAGGAAATGTAAATTATAGATTGCAGTGATCAGTCATAGTTTTTATTTATTTATTTATTTGTAGATCTAGACCTTGGCTAGAGCCTAGCCATTCTCACTGCACCTTTATTTTCGCTCAGTGCATGTAATGCCTGCTGAACTGTGGATGCAGCCCGACCACCAGGCATTAGATGCATTGTGCGAAAATAATAGTGCATTGAAAATGGCTAGCCTCCAGCCAAAATCGAGATCTGCACAATAAAATTTAAAAACTGCATAAGTCGTCTTCCACTAACACAGTCAGAGGAAGGTTCTTTTGACCTTTTCCAGATTATTCGGTATCATAATAAAAGTAGTAAGAGTCTCCAGTTGAAGAGATTGCTAATGAACTGATAAGCTACGATTTTTAGAAGTCACAGTACATAAAATGCTATGAAAATAGCCTATTCTGACACTAAAATACGAGAAGCAAGCAATGGTAAATGTTTGGAAGTACAATAGCTACTGATAGTAATTATATATTCTAGATACTTGGTGTAACTTCTAAAATGCTCTGCAGATACGTAGTCCAAAAATTTCACCTTTTGAAAACTGCTTCTCAGTATGTACCTTGCTATGAAATTTTCTATTTTCTCAAGGAATACTCGAAGTATGAACATAACATTGGGACGAAAATCAACATCTATAAAGAATTTTGGGGTTCAACATTAGCATAGATAACATTCCATGAGAATTTCTAAAATTATCGGGGGAAGTGCCAACAAAACGACTATTCACGTTGGTGTGTAGAACTTATGAGTCTGGAGACATACCATCTGAATTTAGGAAAAGCATCATCCATACAATTCCGAAGACGGCAAGAGCTGACAGCTGCGAGAATTATAGAATTATCGCACAATCAGTTTAACAGCTCATGTATCCAAGTAGCTTACAAGAATAGTATACAGATGAATGGTAACGAAAATTGAGGATGTGCTAGATGATGGTCAGTTTGGCTTTAAGAAAGTTAAAGGCACAGGAGAGGCAATTCTACAGAGGTAAGCTATAGGGAGAGACGAGTCATATACAATATGTACAACAGCAAGGAGAGAACAATAAACTGGACGACCAAGAACGAAGTGCTCGTATTAAAAAGGGTGTAAGACAAGGATGTAGCCTTTCACCCCTAATGTTCAATCTGTACATCGAGGAAGCAATGATGGAAATAAAAGAGTGGTTAAGGAGTGGAAGTAAAATTCAAGGTGAAACGATATCAATGATACAATTTGCTTATGACATTGCTATCTTGAGTGAAAGTGAAGAAGAATTACATGATCTGCTGAACAGAATGAACAGTTGTCTAATGATTACAGAGTATGGATTGAGAGTAAATCGAAGAGAGACGAAGGTAATGAGAACTAGTAGAAATGAGAACAACGAGAAACTTAACATCATGATTGATGTTCATGAAGTAGATGAAGTTAAGGAATTCTGCAACCCAGGCAGTAAAATAACCAATGATGGGCGGAGTAAGGAAGACATCAAAAGCAAACTAGCAATGGAAAAAGGGCATTCCTGGCCAAGAGAAGTGAACTAATATCAAATATTGGCCTTAATTTGAGGAAGAAATTCCTGAGAATGTGCGTCTGGAGTACAGTATTGTATGGTAGTGAAACATGGGCTGTGGGAAA